>NC_068352.1:32224680-33705793 GCF_014633365.1 Diospyros lotus
GGATTTGAGAACTCTGCAATTCAATAAAGAAGACGAGGAAGAAGAAGAAACAAGAAGAATTCAGGTTGCCTTTGATTTGAAAGAGGAATGAAAACAACAGGGATTGAGAGAGAGATAAAGAAGGAAGAGAGATGAAGTTCAAAAGGAAAGGATGCTCCAATTTTCTATTCTATTATTTTTCTTTCAATGGGATTCTCTTTATATTCTTTCTCCCCAATTAATTCGTTGGACTTAAATTTTACTTCTGATCCTCTTTCAACATAAATTTATTGAGATTTCTTTCGTTTGAATAATTATAATTTAGATATCATAATTTACTTTTAGTTCGTGTTGCAATAATAATTTTAGTTTGATTAGGAAATTTATAAGATTAATTTAATGGAGAAAAAGTCTCTTAAATAATTTTATTAAATGATAAGTTTTATTAATAGATTATGATAGTTTTGAAAAATCTAATCTTCCCATAATTGTGATTTAATGTTTATGTATTACAACCAGTTATCAGAAATTGTAAGGCTTTTTTTTTTTTTTTTGGCTCCATGGGCGTAGCACAATGGTTTTAGGGTAAAAGATTGCACCCAAAGATGCAGATTCGAGTCATGGCAGCTGCAGTGTTGAGAGTTTCATCCTCTTGTGTGGGTGGCTCCTTGTGGGCACTATGCACTGTGCCTCTACCTTGGGGCCACCATGTACTGTGCTTAACCCCTCTCACGTGCGTGGAGTAGTATGTGGGGGCCCTTAAGGTGAGTGATTTCACTTTTACACCCTCGTAAGGCTTTTTGTTTTGATGGGTAAAAACCACATTAATTTTTTAACGTGTTATTATTATTTTTATTTAATTTTTATTTACCATCCTTGTTTGTGCAACTCTAACCTAACAAGTGATATTAGGGCCTTGGTTAGGTTGGTTATGACATCACAATTGTTTGAGAATCACTATTTGTTGTTGGATAAAAATTTGTGACAACAAATTTAAAGAAAATGAGAATTTTATTTGGTTGCTACAACATAAGATTGTTATCGACCCTCGTGAGGTTAGAAAGGTGACTGTTGAAGTTTGTTGTGTGATGGATCTACTTGCGTTGTAGATGTTGCTGATCGACGAAAGAGCTACCGATTGTCACTAATTGTTGGAGGCGGCCTAGAGAAAAGAACTACCACGTGTTGGTAGGTGCACCATGAGACCCACCAAAAATTGGTTTCACTTGTCGTAGCTTGAAGCAGAAATGGGTTATGCTGCTTTTACTACGAGGATGATGATACCATTATCTGATATGATACCATTAATTGCAACCAAAAATTGGGTTTGAAATGGTGATAATTGTTAATGAATTCTAGACTGTTGGACCCATCACCAGTGATGGTTCTTTGTTTTTTTTTTTTTTTTTTCATTGTTTATTTTAGTTAAATTTAAATTTAATCAAGGTTTAATTAGCTTAATTAATGTATATTAATATCAGTTTAATTAACAAGGGTTGTGACATAAGGCATGTTTGAATTATAAGAAATATAAGTCATAAGGTCTTCAAGAGTCATTTTTAAATCACAAAACATCTTTACACAAATAACTCAAAGTACAATAAATTCGAGTTCAATTTACTGTTTAATTTTCATACTTATCTCTAAAATAAAACTTGCTCCCAACGTGACTAATTAAGGCCTTGAAGGCAATGTTTTAAACTCTCAATAAATGGTATTGTCGTTCAACGACAATAATAAATTTATTAAGTAGAAATATTGTCATCAAGTCCCTTGAACTCTACAAAAAAGAGAACACATGATAGTTTTGTACAAACATTCTGATATTTAGTACAAATATTCTGATATTTAAATTAAACACTAAAAACTTTAATATCGTATTAAAATCAATATTAGAGATATATATTTTTTGAAATGATAGATTATCTATTTATAAAAAAGCCTTAACTTTTCGAAGATATATTAGAATTGGAATATTTTATAAATAATGTTTATCATAATATTTCGATGTTCACTAAGACTATAATTCTCTATAGATAATATTTATCCTTTTTACGCCACTCCCGAAGAGATTTTTAGATTATGAAATGATCTTGCACTTTGTTTAGGAATCCCTTCAATGAAGGGAAATGCTCTAGGTTGGAGCTTCATGATGGTCCACGGGAGACTCGTACCAATTTCCAGTGAAACTGAGGCGGTCTCCCAAGGTTGAAGACCGTAAGGGTCTTCTAGTGACCGTAAGGGTCTTCTAGTGATCTTGGTCTCTTAGGATTATGGCCCTGGGAGATCATTTGGGCTCCATTAATTATTTTGGCCTTTGGTCTTATGCTTATGTCACATCAAATGAATTTGGAAAGCCCATTAGTCGCACTCCAAAATTTAAAAGGAAAATTTCTTTTATTTATTTTATTTTATAAAAAATAATTTATATTATTTGAGTTAGGATGATCGAATGAATGGGCCTTTCAAAACTCTTAATAATATCGTCTAAAATGTAATAAATTTATTTGTATGTATAGTAGAAAACCTTTAAATAATAAAATAAAATGAATTTAATTACATAAGAGGTTTATATATATATACAAAGTAAAAGGAAAAATTAAAAAAGAATACAATTCTAAGATAAGATTCTCAATTTTTTTATTTTAATATAGCTATTATGTGAGTTTATTATATCTTCTAACTCAAATTCTCATGATGTGATAGACTAATCAAAGAGTCCAAACAAAATGAACGTGTGAAATTTGAATAACTCAATAAATTGACATTTAATATCTATACTATTATATAAGCAAACACTATATTTTCATATTATAAAATACTATTAATTAAATTTTTTTATAAAATCTTTTTTATCTATCTTGCTTAAAAATAAAATTTAATAATAAATAGCAAACAATTAACATAATGATAGGTAGCTTATAGTGTCAATTTTTCTTTTTGCTTCTCTCCTAACATATTTATTTCCTTTTGGGAAAATCTTCCTTTATTTATAAGGAATTGTCGTGTTTCTAAAAAATGCTATTTATTATACAAAAAATAATATACTTATAAATAATCTTCATAAATTAACATAAAATACATAAATTCATAATAGTTTTACTTAAAATTAATAAAAAAATACTTACTACTATGAACTATTGTTAATTTTAAATAAAATCATTATAAATTTAAGCAAAACTATTATAAATTTATGTGTGCTACGTCAATTTATGAGAGTCTCACACTATGTCAATTTATGAGAGTCTCACACACTGACTATCAGGGCGCATGGCCCTCAGATGGCTCAACAAGCATGAGTCTAAAGCCACATCCAGACCATATTCTAAGGTCACGTCCGAAGTAAAGTCCCTAGCAAGAATTGTGCTCGAGCCATCTCTAATTAGACTATACAAGCTCTAAATACTCTGAAAGAATGTAAGCCTTCACTCTCTACTCTTCTCGTTACTTCACATTTGATTTGCTCGTCTTCATTTTGTTAAACACTAAATTAAGCGTTGGAGTCTACCTCGAGGGACAAAAGTCCCGAGTTTACAAGGGTTTAGCAGGTGGTGTATTGGCCCCAACTTTCCAGCAACATAAGTATATCTCAATTCTTGCACATCCTACCCCTTCACCATTTTCTTGACATAAGAATGGCTGCCATGGACAATGTACACAAATCAAAGATACTCAAATTCTCATTTAAGAAAAAGGTGGAAGAAAGCATTCTCAAGGACCTAAACATATAAAGACTGACATTTTCTATCCAAACACAATGGCAAAGAAAATCACAAGCAAAGAGATAGATTCAATTTAAGCAGATTCTTTTCCCCAGTTTGCCAAAAGTTACATTATGTATTTGATGGATGTTGTAAAGGAATCACCAAACTAATGGGGAAAAGGAAGGGAACAAAGGAAAAACTATAAAGTGATATTGTATGAAGGAAGATCAAAATGAAAACCTACCAAAATGATGTGCAATAGCATTTCTTATTATTAATCTTGGTTCATATAATTAGAATCCAAATTGACTAGGTAAAGATCGCCAGCGGGTTGAGAAGAATCAGTCAATGTCATGTTGGTTGATGTGCCTTTGGACATGCTATTTGTCATCGTTGCTTCTTGGCTATCTTGACTGTCATCCATCTTCCCTTTCAGCTTCATTTGGTCATAAACTGAGTTGCTTCCATTTGAAATTAGTTCCTTGACAGTTGCTTTACCTTCAAGCATTCTTACAACTGAAGACATGGTAGGCCTAACTGACGAGGAAACATTAGTGCACAGAAGAGCTACATTAATCATCACCATTGCCTCGTCTCTGTTGAAGTCTGATCCCAACTTTGGATCCACTAGCTCTATCAGTTTCCCCTCCTCTTTTAGATCGAGTGCCTAAGGGAGAAAAATATTAGAACTTATATCTAATACATGCATACGTTGTAACTGCAAGTAAGGGCACTAAGATTTGTTTCTTTAACATAGATTGGAAACATAACAAGTGCTTCGCTACTAATAAGAAATACATTATGGTAATCCATAAATTCACAAGCTAACTTGTTCAAGAAGAGTTTTCACATTATTTCAGCAAACAAATTTCTTCCCCTGGCTATAATTGTGTTCTTTCATCCATTGAACTTGAAATGAAATCCAAATGTCGCAAATTGTGTGACTTTATAAGAGGTGAGAAAAGAAGTTTTCAACTTACCCAACCAAGAAGATTAAAACAGGTCTCCTTTGGCCGAAAACTACTGTTACTTTTTCCACTAACTATTTCCAGTGCAACAATTCCAAAGCTATATACGTCTGCTTTGTCAGTTAAGTAGCCGTGCATTGCGTATTCTGGTGCTATATATCCACTGCACATTCAAATTTACATAATCGTTCTACATGATTAGTATGTAGGTCATACATGTCATTGTAGGGAAGAATATAAAACAACCTTTCCCTTCCCATGATTAGTATGTGGTCATATGTCATTGTAAACAAGCTGGCTTGTTTACAATGTTACTATAAACAGTTAAATATATTGAAAGGGAAAAATAACTTCGTTACCACTAGAAAACTTATGATAATGATTTTAAGAAACAACAATTAATTCATTGTCTGTTATTGAAAGCATAGGACTTACTATGTTCCTGCAATTCGTGTGCTTATATGGGTATTATCCTCTTCATTAAGTTTTGCCAAACCAAAATCGGATATCTTAGGGTTAAGATTCTTGTCAAGCAACACATTGGTAGCCTTGATGTCTCTATGAACAATCTTAAGTCTTGATTCTTCGTGGAGAAAAGTCAAACCTTGAGCTATACCAATGCATATCTTGTATCTTGCCCGCCAACCCAATTTCAACTGGAGCTCTTCTGGGCCTTTAAAGAGAAAATGAACAAGAATGTGGAATTATTAGTTAAATGGCACATGCTTAAACATGTGCAGAAATGTTCTGATATTGAAATAGGATTGCTTGAAGTTTACCGTACAAAGCACGAGCAAGACTATTATTTTCCATGTATTCATATACTAGGAACAATTGATTGCCTGCAATGCAACATCCATGCAGCTTTACAAGATGAGGGTGTTGTAAAGCAGAAACCATCCCTATTTCGTTTACAAACTCGCGGTTCCCTTGCTTTGATTTGGAAGATAGCTGCTTTACAGCAATTAGTGTGCCATTTGATAAAAGTCCCTGAAATTTCAATATACAAAAATGGGGACCTTTGCATCAGGAGAATTTTATAGAAAGATGTGATTATCAAAGTTCAAATGTAACTGGGATCCATATTTCATTTTGAAGATACCTTATAAACAGAACCAAAACCACCCTCACCAATCTTATTAACAACATCAAAGTTGTTTGTGGCAGCTTTAATTTGCCTCAAGGTGAATGAACCAATTTGCAGGTCTATACCTTTCAAGTCTGCGAAAAATGCGAAGTGAGATAAGAGGTAGTTTTAGAAATAATAACCAAACATTATCCTAAAATTCTTACGACATTTAAATATTTGACTCCTGGAACATATATTTGCACCTGAATTCTAGTAACAATGTAAATCTAGTTAGTTTTCACATAATGGTGTTAAAAAATTTCATGTTTAAATAATATTTTTTGCAGAGAAAAAAATTACTTGTATAGCTGAGTTTGATAAAGAGAAAATTTGAAAATTGCAGGGACTTAATTTGCCAAAAGAGCCTTGCAAATAGAGATACATCTCTAAGATGAGAAAACATAAAAATTGCGATGAAGAGCTACCATTTATTTACAATTGTAAGATTTAAAGTACCTTCATCCATAGTATCTTTGCATCTTAGGCATCCTTTCCACCAAAGGATACCTAGAAGCAAAATAATAGCCAAAGCTACAGCAGCCACAATCCCAGCCACTACACCAGCGGACATAACATTTCCAGCGGACGTAACATTTCGACCTTCTGATGGCGGGATAGAATCTGCATGAGAAAAAAATAAATGAAAATGATAAGATGATTATATTAAGCTCATCAAGATGGGAACCCACGTGATTGGCAAGGAATAAATGGTTTCATCAGAACTCTAAATGAGTTTAGCTCGTATTATGACTTTGGAACCATTTAGATGCTCACACTCTATAAACAACATAAGCATGAATATGTTTCACTATGTACTGCAAGATAATTTGCATCTAAGAATTTTAAACAAATAATTAAATCGTTTCTTCGTGTTCCTATAACCAAACAAAACAATATAGAATACAATGATATCTTCACACACTAAACCTAATCAACATATACATCTTATATACACAACAACATCACTAACCCTCTCATTATTCAAACCAAAAAGAAGAAAAACACAACTCATTATTTGTGGATCTCATAATTTGTGAATCCTTTGTTCCCCATTAGATCCCATAATTTGTGGGATCATTTGTCTGCCACTTCTTACACTCCCCCTCAAACTGAAGAATGGATATAAGTTATTTCTAACTTGCTAATACAGATATCGAAACTTAATTTTTGAAGAACTTTGGTTAAAACATCACTTTCTTGGGACTTGATAGGAATGTAGGACAAGACAATAGTCTCATTCTTAATCTCAGTCTTGATGAAATTTCTATCAATCCTTATATGTTTCATCTGATCATATTGAACTGGATTATAGACTACATTGATAGCTGATTTGTTATCACTAAACAACTTATAGACCCTGTTATTAGCATGTTTAAATTTTCCATCAATCTCTATATCCAAATGAGTTCGCATGTTCTTTAAGCTATGGCTCTATACTCTACTTCTACATTGTTTCGAGCAACCACAAACTGTTTTTTGCTACTCCATGTCACTAGATTACCCCACACTTTTGTGCAATACCCAGTTATTAACTTGCTATCATTAACAACTCATGCCCAATCTGCATCTGAAAAACCAATAATGTCCTTGACTCCAATCTTTTTAAACAATAACCCTTTTTTAAGACTTCTCTTTAAATATCTCAAAATTTGGTTTGCTGCATCCATGTGTCTTTTTGTGGGAGCATACATAAATTGGCTTACTACGCTCACACTAAAGACAATATCTTATCTTGTGAGTGAAAGGTAGATGAGTTTTCCTATCAAATGCAAATAGCTTTCTTTATTCACTAGAGGATCACTATCTGAAACCTTGTGTTTCCAGTTACGTTCCAAAGGCATGCTAGAAGATTTACACCTAAGTTTTTCTGTCTCCTTAAGTAAGTTAAATGTGTAATTTCTTTGTGAAATGAAGATCCCTTTGTGACTTCTCGCAACCTTTATTCCAAAAAAGTATCTAAGTTTCCCAAGATCTTTTACCATGAATTCAACTTCAAGTCTCTTTTTGATATTTTCAATCTCCATTTCATCATCACCTGTGATTACAATATCATCAACATATACAATGAATATTGTTTTTTTTCCTAACTTATTCTTTTTCACAAACAAGGTGTGATAAGCTTGCTCTTAGTTGAATCCAAGATCCTTCATAACAGTGTTGAATCATGTAAACCAAGCTCGAGGTGATTGTTTCAAAATATAAAGGGCCTTTTTTAGCTTACATACCTTGTTTGGATATCCATTTTCTTCAAATCCAAGAAGAATTCTCATATATACCTCCTCCTTTAATGTGCCGTTGAGAAAATAATTCTTAATGTCAAGCTGGTGTAGTCTCCAATCTAAATTAGTAACAATAGTCAAAAGAACTCTGATTGAGTTAAGCTTGAGACTGGTGCAAAGGTTTCTTCATAATCAATCACATATGTTTGAGTAAAACCTTGTGCTACTAGCCTTGCCTTATATCGTTCTACAGTTCCATCTAGTTTATACTTCACTGAGAAGACCCATTTACTACCAACAGTTTTCTTCCCTTCTGGTAACTTCACCATCTCCCAAGTTTCATTATCATTCAATGCCTTCATCTTTTCTAGTACAATTTTCTTCCAATTTGGATCTTGAAATGCCTCACGAACATTTCAAGGAACACGAATCTCATCAATCTTTGAAATTTTCTAATAACTTAGTATATGCAACATAATCTGATATAAGACACTTGAAATTTCTCATAGAAAACCTTACCCCCTTCCTTATAGCAATCGGAAGATCAATGTTATTGATAGGTTCTTTTTCCTCACAACATGGCTCATTTTTCTCATCCTTTTCTTGATTATCTGTAGTAATGGAATTTGCCATCGATTCATACTCTTGAGTTTGCATTAGAGTCTATGGTCTCTTAGAGTAAACCAAAATTGGTTTAGGGCATATAGTGTTAGATTCTTTCCCTTGACCTATATCACCACTGTCTTTGAACTCAGAATCGAATTGGAAAGAAAAAGATGAGGAGATAAAAGGGAAGGGCTCAAAGAAATTGGGTTCCCAATGTTTGTCTCATTGAGTATTATTCTCCTCTTGGAGAGAAACTTAGGAGTAGAAGGTTTGATTTTCGATAAAGGAAACATCACACGAGATCAGGAATCGTTTTGTAGAAGAATGATAGCACTTATAATCTTTTTGTATGGATGAGTAACCAAAAAAGACACATTTAAGAGCTTTAGGATCAAACTTGTCCCGGTTGGGTTAAACATTATGGACAAATAACACACACCCAAACACACGAGGTTTAAGAGAATTTTGAACCCGAGAGGAAGGAGAGACAAATAACAATGCACTAAGGGATGTTCGGTATTAAAGGACTTTAGAGGGAACACAATTGATAAGGAATGTTGATGTAAGAATTGTTTCACCCCAAAAGGAGTATGGAACATGACTAGCAAACATGATGGATCGAGAAACATCCAATAGGTGATGATTTTTTCTCTTAACAACCCCATTTTGTTGAGGAGTATATGCATATGAACTTTGATGAAGTATCCCATATTCTTGAAAATATTTAGTTCATGGGAGAAATACTCTCTACCATTCTCCATTCGAAGAATATGGATAGATGATTGAAAACCATTTTTAACAAGCTTGTGAAATCGTTTAAATATTGTAGTCACTTCGGATTTTTCTCTCATCAAGTAAACCCAACATACCCGGGTACGGTCATCAATAAAGGTAACAAACTATTGTTACCCGATTAAATTTAATACTCGTGATGGTCCCCACAGATCATTATGAATTAATGGAATGGAGTAGAAGGTTTGTATGTGTGAGATGGATAAAATGCACGGGTTTGTTTGGCAAGAGTACAATGATCACACTGAAATGATGAATGATTTTTATTAATGAACAAGAAACTCGGGTAACCTATTCTATGATGCCACAACATAACATTAGAATTAGAAACGGAGAAAAAAATAGTAGGTAACTTTGGACTTGAAGGAAAACCAACATCTGACAAGTAATAGAGACAATTTTGCTCCTTAACATTCTCAATCGTCCTCTCCGATGCTAGATCCTGAAATTTGCAACTAGGGAAAAATGTTACTGAGCAGTTCAAATCTTTAGTTAATTTACTCACTGAAAGTAAATTGCACTGCAGACTAGGAACATGAAGAATTGAATTCAATTCTAACCCATTGAGTTCCATATCTCCTCTCCCTATTACTATGCACATGTACCCATCTGCTATAGTAATATCAACATTTTCCTTACATGGTTGATAGTTACTGAATCCTGTATTGGAGCTTGTCATATGGCTCAGAAGCATCTGTGTCCACTATTCGAGGATCATGTGAGTCTTTATATAACAATAAGGAAAAAATACCTTTATTTGATGTAAGTTTTGCAAAGCTAGTAGAGATTGATGGGATAATTTTGGAGGCATCTGTAACTAGTGAGGAAGTCATCAATTTTCGAAAAATTTTCATCTACTCTGCTGTGAATGGTTGAAAGGCTACACCAGTTGTTATCTTAGCCACATAGGCATTCTTTCTCCTTTGGCTTCATGGCTTCCAATATGGGGGCTTTCCATGAATATCCCAGCACATGTCTTTGGTTTGGTTGGGCTTCTTACAATGCTCACACCATAATCGTTTGTCCTTTCCAAAAGTTCATTTTGAATTGTATCCTTTATTTCGGTTTGCTGCTGAAGCAGATTCCTAGACTGCTATCTCGGTGGATGAGGGCTATATGGGAGATGTCATCACTTTCCTCTTTGTTTCTTCACGCCAGACTTCAGCAAACACCTCCTTTAGTTTTGGTAGAGGCTTTGTGCCAAGTATTCGTCCTTGAACATCATCAAGGTCTCGATTTAGGCCTTGTAAGAAATTGAATATTTAATATTTTTCTACCATCTTATTGTACAAGACTCCATCATCAAGAAACTTCCACTCAACATTATGAAACAAATCGATTTGTTGCCACAGTTCTAAGAGCATATTAAAGTACTCGGTAACAGATAATATACCTTGTTGAGTGTTTCGAATTTTAGAGTGAACTTCAAAACTTTAAGATATATCCTCAAGATCTGAGTACATCTCTTTCATTGCATCCCACACTTCTTTTGTTGTTTGGTAGAATAGATACAAAGCTCCCAATCTTTTGCTCTATCGACTTTATCAACCATGCCATCACAATTGAGTTTTATGCTTCTCATACACTATAGGCGACATAATCTAATAGAGGTGTTGTTGTTGCTCCTGTTAAATATCCCATCTTTCATCTTTCCTTGATCACAAGCAACACTGATTGATACTACTCTCTAAAATTGCTCTCATTTAATTTATGAAATGTGATTTGTATTGAGGGGTTCTCAGAATGACCATGTACTAAGGATAATTGGGGGTTGGAGATAGTCGGGATGCTGGTCGATTCTTCTATGGATGAAGTGGATTTGATCATTTTATCGGTAATGGTGGCCGTTGGTATTCAAGTTGGTGGAGGTGGTCTGCTGGTCAGAAATCAGAGGGTTGCTGCAAACCAGATCTAAAACTGTGAAGTTCATATTTGAGGCTGACGGTCTGACAGGCTTCCACAAAAAACAAAGAAAATTATCAGGATAGAAGGGCAGTGAGTAGCAACAGAGGCTTGTTGGAGCACTAACGAGGTTAATGGCCGGCAGCAATGGCAGATCGATGACGGTGGATGGCGATGAAACCACTGGGATCTAGAAGATCTGAAAGAGACGAGTCCAACAATGGTGACGACATCATGATTGGAGTACCAGAGAGAGAGAGATCGGAGCAACAAATAGTCTAGGTGGTCAGATCTAATGGTGGTGCGTGGCAACGACAATGGTGGCTGGACTTCAAGGGTTGGCCGATCCTAGGCCAGCGATGTTGATGGCGATAGTGGAAGAAGCAAATGATAGCCGAAAAGACCTATGGCAGAAGGTACACGCAATAATGCTACTAGGAGGGGTGACAAAGCTTGATGGTTACCGACGACGATGGAAACGAGAGAACCTCCGTCTTCTCCGTTCTAAGCTCTTGGTGGCAGCGACTGACTTGTCTGCTAGAGTAGTGGCAAATCAGCACCAGCTACAGGTGGCTCTGATATCATATAACCAAAGAAAACAATATGGAATATAATGATATCTTCACACACTAAACCTAATCAACCTATACATCTTATATACACAACAACATCACTAACCTTCTCATTCTTCAAACCAAAAAGAAAAACACAACCCATAATTTGTGGATCCTTTGTTCCCCATTAGATCCCATAATTTGTGGGATCATTTGTCTCCCACTTCCTACAGGTTCCAACCATTTGTAAAATAAATAAATAAACAAAGACGAATACAGAAGAAGTGAAGAACTTTAATGTCAGATAACATATGAAAACAGATTCTGCATATGCAAACCAAATGAGATGATTTAATTTTCAAGGTCTCCATTCATCCCTAATGAAACAGGATTAAATCATCTAATTTAATTCCCCTAACTATAATAGAAGCATAGCTCAAAAAGGATGAAAGAGACTGAGTTTTTTTTCCCTAACCGTGAATAGAATAAACAAAATTTCAAAGAAATACAACTGACCAGGTTCTACAGATATAGCTGAAATGAGGGGACCATATACACCTCTACTAGGGATACCAGTTGTCCCTCTTCCAGCCCAGTAAAAGTGGATTTTTAGTGTTCCATCAGTCACTACAGCATTGTATGGCTTTATGATTTCCTGACCAACTCCACCTATTTCATCTGCAATGTTGAAATCTTTGTCCACTAAGTTTCCCTGGAAGAAATTCCTCACAGTCAAGCTTTTACTTTGTGTTAGTTCTCTTCATTTTTGAAAGATATAAATTGCCACCCAGACATGAAACTCAAAATGGTGAATTATATGGGAGCATATCTCCCAATAAGTCAAACATAAACAGAACATCACTAGTATCCATTCTAAACAAAGAACTGAAAAGATAAAATCAAACATAATAGGAAAATTTTCATTCGTCAGCTCTAATTGGTGGTGGTATGTATATTGCAAAAACCTACCTGAATGTAAACATCAAATAGACGTCTTCCAAGGTTGCTATAATACTCTTCACGAGTAAACATAATTTCTGCAAAGTGAAGCTTCACTATGTAGTTTTGGTTCAGCAGACAGAACCCATAATAGACCAGAGATGAGGCAGAAAGTCGTGCATTTGTGTATAACTCATAATTATTCATTGAGAGCCTTGAATTATTTCTTACAATAAAGGAATCATCCGCGCGATCGTCATCCATAAAATAACCTGTGTTACTAAATGCCCAATTACTTCCACTTCGGAAGAAGTTTGAATTCCCAGCTGGGTCTACATCGGCTGAATATTTGGTGCCACCACCATCAGTTACTTCTCCCCCACCACAGTTTATGTGGAAGGAATTAATCTCTGATATAAAGCATAACCAAATTATTTATCATGAAATAGAACAAAAAGAAAAAAGGAACAAAAGCGTGAGAAGGAGATGATAAAACAAGCACAAGATTAACAACCTTCCCCTTGGGTCCCAAAATCAAGTCCACATTTAGCTCCAGTAGCAATTCCAATATGGGATATACTTTAAGTAAGACTATCAACTGTTTGTATTCATTAGTATGACCTCTCCCCTAATGCAACCTTTGTGGTGCATCATATTTTCAGCTTATACAGTTTTATAGAAGATGTAAGTTGACTTGATTGAAAAACAAAAGGATTCTCTAAGCCAAGCATGTTTAATACTACATGAAAGCATTAAGCACTGGCTTTTGAGTGGGACCATTCGCAGGTGATTGGAAACTCTATCATCATTAGCAACCATTATTTCAAGTTTTAAGCAAAAAGTTATGATAGTATGGTAGAGAAACTGGCAACAGCGTGCAAGTGCCAATACCATTATATGTTCTTTTGGGTCATTCTTACCTCATAACACAGCCACCAAGCTAGGGTTATTGACCAAGGCATATTCAAATTTTATATCAAAATTGCATAAATCAGTAAGTAAAATTACCAATTCAGATTTGAGATGATAAACTTATTCAGCTGTTGGACAAATTGCATAGAAAGAAAGGCCCTAAACACATCTAATTTGACACAAAAAAAAAAAAAAATGTGCAAGGATCGTCATTCTTATGGACTAACAGTGTAACCATTCCATTCAAAGAAATAGCACACTGTACATGTAATATGTAGGCATATTGCATATAAGCATATATGGCCTATATAATTTTAGGATCTATTATCTCCCTGTATTCATGTCCCTGTATTCATGACATGCCTTATGCATTTACAATGCTAATTTCTATGATATTGCTTTTCAAATAGTTCATGATAATTAAGTTACCCTTAGTTGTCACATTGATACACCAAATCAAAACAGAACAAAAGCGGACTTACTTTGTTTGCAAAGTCCCAAGCAGGATGAAATTGAACTGACAAGACAATTTGAGATCATGAAGTAGTCAGAATCATATCAATATACTAATTTGATAAGGAAATAAACCAAATAAATTCCTAATGGATCATTAGAGGAACACAGATATCAAGCTAAATGTTCTTCGTCAAAGGTTCAAGACTCACGTGCTACCATTCAAAGAGCTTCCAAATAAGTTCCTATACAAAAATACAAGAGCATGGTTGCAATGAGATCTTCAAGAAATTATAACAATTCCAAGTTGTATGTAATCTTACACGTTTCTCTGCTGACAAGCTTGGGAGGAGCTCAAACTAAAGTTGTTAAATGAAAGATCACTGCAACGTAATTCAAAATATAATTCATTAACTCTAGAATAAGAGGAAAACTATTATTCTAGGCATAATGGTTAATCTATAACTAATAGATTTGTTGTTAACATATCACTAGCAATAAACCTTTTGTCATCATAATTGACATATCTACCACTCTATGTAAGGAAAGGCTATATCTAGAAAGCATCTTTATTTGGTAAGTTTGGATTTGTTCTAGGTAATTATCCAAAAGAGACAGCTTAGTGCATAATTTGTTTGTCCCTGCATGATAGATCAGGGGATTGGACATGTGCAGCTTTACACCCCCCTCCCACCCCCCCCTCCCCTCAACAAGCAGAGAAAACCTGCAGTACCTGCTCACCAGGAACAGTACTAATAGAGAAACAACTGGGGAAAATTTTATTTTCTATCAAACCCAATTTAATTAAAGTCAACTAGATTTTTCTCCCTTCCAAGTAAAGGTTACCAATATTGTAGCTTAGTTAAAACAACTCCCAACAACCTCTAGTGGCTACCTTTAATCATATTAATTAGGTGAAAATTTGCACAATGGGATTGAACGTAATCATAATATAAGCCGTCACTTACATATATCATTTCTTGCATACAACCAAGATATTGCATCATTGATAAAATAATATATCATCACGCATTACTTGGCCAAAATAAAACTAAATCCAAGTTGTTCTACACGCATGTAGCCATTCCTTTTTACTTTAGCCTTCCTTTGCTCTTCAATAAACTTGCTACACCTATGCATACATTCATTTTGTAGTAAGAAAATACATTCTGGAATGAGTTATACATTTATGAACATCTTGCATGCAACTATGGCATGAATATCATTTTCACAACTTGAACTGCAACAACTTGCCTTGAGATTATAATTTCAAAATGCTTCTCTCATGAAATACATGCCAGTACTTTGTCTTCTCATAGCCCTTACCTTGGGTAGCTTGAGACTGCTCACTACTTTGTCTTCTCAATTTGTTCAAAATACATGCCATCAAAAAAATTCATGCCAATTAAAGCAGAAAACATGCTCATATCCCTTACCTTGTGTAGCTTGACACTGCTTACTACTTTGTCTTCTTAAGCATTATTGTGTTGCTATACTTCCATGATTTAAACACCATTAGGATCATTTAGATGTCTTAACTCAACTAACTATACTTCAACCATCTAGTAATCTTTTCCCAACTCATCTTTGATAAGTCGTAAGCTTATATTGTTATTTTTGGATTCCATATACCTTCAGAATCTTATGTTTTTCACTTGGGTTAACACACTTATGGACTTGTCATGAAATTTCAAACATTACTGATGTTTCAATTTTTTCATCCAACCTCATTTGGGCTCAAAATGCATTTTATTATTACTCTCTCTCTCTCTCTCTCTCTCTCTCTCTAAAGATATTTGTGTGTGCACATGCCTATGTATATATACACACACCTCTTTGTACTAATTCATATATACTCCAAAATTCCAATATTGGATAATCACTTCAATCCTTGATGTTAAATTTTACATCTGGTGTGCTGTTCAGCTTCACGTTATCTATCTAAAAAATACACATCTGCAGGCATTTGTCCCAAACCTGTAGAATTACATACCAACAGACTCATTTTGAAATGAGGATTCCAAATCCATTGTTTGTTTCTCGAAATTCAATAATTTAATTTTCAATTTTCAGTTACAACCCATGCACATAATGTCGACATATCATATAGGATATAGAATTGAATTTTTCCCAATTACACATTTTTCTTACAAGTTCCCCCAAATTATATATAGTTCAGCCCTCTTTCTATTTTCCAATTAATTCACAAGAACCTCTGGTTTCTAGAACCAAATCTGATCACTTTGATTGACTGAGCCCTCATGTTTAGTCAACTGAGAATGTCCAAAGAGCTAAGACAAAATTCCTCATATTCATTAAATACGTAATTCCTAAACTAATTTCTTCCAAAAATTTCATAAGATAACCTGAAATATGAAATTTTCTTCTATTAAATATTCCTCAAAAATACAATGCAACACGGGTTATTACAAAATTGTTGCTGCAATTTGAACTCATGACACTAGGTTGTAATGGAGAGACCCAACCAACCTCTGGTCATTTGGATATTGCTTCAGGTAATAATTATGCAAGAAAAACTTTTTCCACATATGTCTAATGTATCAACTAACACTTTATTGGCACTAATTGATAACGAAGATTCAGTAATAATATTATCATCCATTGTAGCGTCCCAGAAATTTTGGAGGCAACAATAGTTATTCAGTTATGGTATTTAAGATCAATGTTGAGTATTTGAAGATTTAAGGGAGATAAATAATATTAAAGATAATAATAACCGTAGTAATAATAATAATAATAATAATAATAATAATAATAATAATAATAATAGAGATAATGCAAATAATAATAACAAATGAGTAAATTAAATTAATTAATTAATATATACATATATATATAAGTACAGGTTCGTGGCCCCCAAGCATGCTATAGGGGGCCATTTTCGTTGAAAACAGGGGAGAGAGAGAAGGAGAGCTCGTGAGAAAGCAGAGAGCGGAGAGATAAGGAGAGGGAGAGAGCTCAACCAAGAGATGGAGGGAGGGAGAGAAGGAGTTCGAGAGGGAGAGCTGGGAGATGGCTGGGGGCGGCCAAATGCAGAGCGAGGCAGCGACGACCGCGTGCTGGTGCAGGTGCGGGTGGCCATGGACGACGCTGAAGTAGGGCGGAGCAGCGACAGACAACGGTGGTGCGGTCGTCAGTGGCAAAGCCGATAGTGGGGCTGGCCGGTGGTGCTGCTAGCAGGAGGCGATGGCGGCTGGTGGAGCTAGGCAGCGGTGGGTGGCCGCCGATGAGCGCAGGGAAGAAGAAGAAAAAGAGAAATGAAGAAAGAAAAGAAAAGAAAAGAAAAGAAAAGAAAAAGTAAGAAAAAGAAAATAAAAAAAAAGGAAAATATAAGAAAAAAATAAAGGGGTTTTGGGGATTATTTTAGTGTGAAAAGTGACTAGGTACGTGGATAAAAATTTGTAGAAGTATTATATGTTTAAATTATAAATTTTACGTGATTAGATTTAATTAATTTGAGTCGCAAACTTGTTATTCTCTGTAGAACGTTTTACTTCGAAATGGGAACACAAGAGAGGCCAGAATTAGCCGATTATAGGCAAACTCCTAACCCTATCCTTATGTTCTTTAATTCCCGTGAAAGCCTCCGTGGTTTCTCGTATTTTATTCCCTCCCTAACTGTGATTCAATTCCACGCTTTAATAATGATAATTCGCGTGGCAACCATTTCATGACTTATATGTTAATAATGGGCATATTGGAGAGAAAATAAATTAAGTGGATGATGTTTTGGTGTTGTTCCTTCCGTCTGGTACAGAGCTTCGTATCACTCCGCTTTCCTTGGGAATGATGTCGGACCCGTTGAGGCTAGGTTCTTAGAAAGTGACTAAAGTCAAGATTATAGGGTTATGTTAATAATTTATTATGAATGTAGAGATGGTTTCCTGTATATGAGAAGAGATGAGAACGTGAATGACATAATGGTGTCTATGTTGTTATGGATAAAGTGTGCGAAATGATGAACTTAAGTGACTTAAGTTTAATGTTGTCTATGTTTGTCTTAAGGGTATGGGGTACAAAGTCACTTACTGTCGACCATGGGTCGTGATAGTAGATGGCTGGATGTATGGGCGCCAGCCATCGACTGTTACGATAAGCGCTAGACGGGTTAGAAGAGCTAGTATTGCCAGATTCCCGCCTTGATTGTGTGCATAACATAATGTGTGTGCTGCATGGGGATTATGTTGCACTTACTGGTGGGACATGTTTTGTGTGTGATGGATGTGTGAGCATTTGCATGACACGATTGGTCTAAAAGCCAACTTGGGTATTTTATGTGAGCCGGTGCATTTAAAGTATATCGCATATGTGAATTCCTATGTGGGCGTAGCATGCCCTAATGGTTGGTTTATGGGGGCCTTGTCATCACATTGATGTTGCAGAAGCCATTGCATTTCCTATTTGTTGCATTACATGGTGAGAATGTACGGTTTTAAGTTATGAGTATGGGTGATGGGTGGCGCCCACCACGGAATATAGGCCGTGGAAGTAGCCCATAGAAAGACTTTGGGAGTGAGACCTACGACAACAGAAAGACCTTGGGAGTGATACCCACGGCAACAGTAAGACTCTGGGGTGAAACCCACGGCAATAGATTATGTTGTGAGTGACAGGAAGAGACGTGTAAGGAAAATTGTATGGTAGCCTATAAAAGGCTGCTAACAGGGCTGTATGTTGGACTTGGGTGCCAGTGTGTGTTTTATGTGGACTCCAAGGACCATTTATATGGAGTTTATTATATGTTTATGCATCTAGAAATAAGGCAGGTATTGGGCATGATATGACATGACGTTGCATTAGCATGAATTGCATTGGGTGTTATAGGAAAAGTTTTGTCTACAACCTACAACCTTTCTTTCTAGAGCTTGTTGAGTCCCGCGACTCACGTTTGCTTTCCCTCATTCCAGGTAAGAGTATCCTAAGATCTCAGGTGCATCCAACAGAGTTGGGTCCAGATTGTCGAGTCATGATAGCAAATACAGAGTCCTCCCGAGACTAGGTCTTGGGTGTCATTGTGCTTATGTTACAGTAATGTTTTATATGTTTGAGATGGGTGTATTCTATGAAAGCCAGGTGGGCTCATGTTGTGAATGATTGTGTAAGAATGATTATTAAATGTTTTGTGATAAAGAGTTATGGTTTCTAAAAGGATTGGGTGTGAATTTTAGTTTGCGTTATTGTTCAATATCATTCAAATAATGATTCTCTCACGAATTCTCTATGCACGCGAAAACTCTGGGAGGTGGGCGGTTACATCCACTATGTTCTTTTCTCAGGGCTACACAAAGGTAAGCACAATCTGTGTATAAAATTCAATTTAAGAAGATTTTTCATGGCTGTTGAAATTATTTTGGCACACATTGCAATAAGAATATTAAGTTTCTTGACAGCAGTTGGTGGTCCAATCCAATTCCACAGACTTGCATGATAATTAAAGATTTATGAGAAAATGAGGATGGAAAGTACTTCATATGCAGAAAGAAAGCAATGGGGCGCGACATATGCGTTTAAGAGTTGAATAGTAAATAACCTAGACAGTAGCAGACTGTGTGCAAGATAACTTACATATTTTCTCCATCTGTCAGCACCGAACCAGGCACAGGTCCGCTTAGCAAGTTCCCAGTTAAGTAGCTAAGAACACAAATATCCAAAAAAAAAATTCTGATTATCTGTCACTCATGGTACAATAGCATTAATATTGTGGTAACGAACTCATCCAAAAATCTCACAAAAATATTATGCTAACATCAATTCAAATATTTGAGTACGGCCCACTTGATAAATGCACCCCATACTGTTGGTTCAAATGATACAACCAAAACATAGAAAACATTGGTGTCCATACATGTAATCAGTCATTGCTAGATTAACAAAGCTGCTTGGAATTCCTCCACTTAACTTGTTAAAGCTGAGGTCTCTGCAAAAGAAATCATAAGCAAGTTTCAAAATGACATTTTTCATATCAACTGCTGTATTTAGCAAAAAGAAACATTTAGAACCAGATAATTAGCATTATAAGTTCTAGTGTTCAGAACATAAGTAACATTTTTGCAGCATTAAGCAAACACAAGAAGCTGTGATGGGTTCAAACTCTTCCAACTAGGAAGTTTAAATACTCATCCTCAAATGTTCACAGCTCATCAGTTGCATTGTAGCATGTGGTAGTGAACTTGCGAGATATTTAACGACATCACATGATTCGTCGCATCAGTATGTAGGAAAAAGACCTCACAAAGAGAAGTTAACAAATTATATGCCAAGAGTAAGGTAAAAGGGACACAAATACTAACAAACTCTTCAACTTTTCCATCCCCCCAAGATATTCAGGTAAGGGTCCAATAAGATTACAACTTCTCAAAATCCTGCAGCCAAATAAAAAACAAACTGCATAAAGTAGCAGAAGATAATAATACTCTTTAGCGAAGCTATATGACATAAACAATCAACTTACAGATACTTCAAGTTTATCATATTATTAAGGCGTGGAAAAGACGATTGGGTTCCATTTAAGTCACTGATTCTCCTGCATATCTTTTCCCATCTTAGAACGACATTAATCATCCACAATCACTAAATGGGCAAAAGTCATGGAAGTAGAAGATTTTACTGACAAGTCAGTCATTTTGGTCAAAAGAGCAATGCCAAAAGGAATTGGACCATCCAAACCACTAGCCTGAATCACTCTGCATGCCACAGTTTTAAATGAGAAAGTAGCTTACAAAAAATTATAGAAATAAGCAATGGCTGAGCATAGCAAAGATTAAAGAGGTCAAGCTCTAACAGTCTGCCAAGATTTGTCCAGTTCTGGATGAAATTGGGTATCTTTCCGGTAAAGTAGTTGTCAGCCAGCCTTCTGCATCATATCAACTAATTCTTGGATAGCTCAATAGAAAGGGAAAAGTAGATGACTAGTGAAAGAAAAATGAACTTACAAGTCCTTCAAGTTGGTCAGCCTCGCAAGTTCTTCGGGGAGCTCCCCAGTGAAATTATTTGAAGTCAACCATCTTCAACAACAAAATGGCATCAACCAGTAAACTGATTGTCCTTCGATTTAAGAGCATTTACTCTAAACCGTTAAGCAGATAGAGAGACATACATATTACAATATCTTTTCTGCATTATTTGTTTTTCATGTGAAATATCTCATATGAACACCCCATCAAACTAATGAAAACTTTAACCCAATTTACAAAGAATGCCAAGAGACTAGGAAACTGTAACTGATTGTACTCACAGTTTCTCTAAGCGAGAAAGATTCCCAATCTCGGGAGGAATGGCTCCTGACAGCTGATTGAACTCCACACCTCTACAAACCTCAAAATCAAAATCTTAGAATAAAATGATACATTTTTTTTTAAATTCATACAGAATAAACAAATGGGTATTGAGGTATTACAGATGAACAAGTGTGCTGATGTTTCCAAGTTTCTTTGGGATTGGACCAGTTAGCCGGTTTCCAAGGAGGGAGCTACAAATGCAACGAGTCCAATGACCCAACTATCATCAGAAACATAGAGCAAAAAATGCCTCAACACCATTACAACATAAAGGAATGGCAATTGATAAGCATACATACATGTTTACTAGATTCATGGTGCCCCATTCTGGAGGGATGGTGCCGGAAAGATAGTTGCGGGTTAGATCACTGCCAAATATTATAACAAATTCATAAAAGAGAATAAGAACACAACGAAATGGGTAATTAAGAAAATAGAAACAAGAGCTGTTTACTTACATTTTTTGGAAGTAAGGGAGCCTCACCAGGTCTTGTGGGAGAGTCCCTGAAAGACCTTGCTGTTTCAGGACTCTGCGTTTCGGCACAAAGAAGAATTTACGCCGTGTTTAAATGAGCAAAGCAACAATGACCCAAAGAGAAATTGGTGGTTTGAAAATTGATTCAGAAAGACAACACATTTTGGAATGAAAAGATTCCCAAATTTTCTCTTCGTATTCCTTCCACAGTTTCACCAAATGCCTTCATCCCTCCCAAATTTTTATTGTAATTTCTCTAATTTTCTTCCCACTTGCAACTTGTAACCAACAAGCTGATACTCTCATTGAACTTATATGGCATTTGAGGAATCGACAGTACATCAATGTGCATAAATCCACAAAAAAAAAAAAAAATCCAACACAAATATAGTTGATATTATGATTATGATATGGAGTATTCCAAACTATGTAATTCTATTTACAAAAGCATGTATAATTTGCATGTAAGTTCAATGGTGTAAGTGGCTGAATCATATTTGTGTAGAGAGCTAATTAAGTTGTTGGAAAATGGCAAACAGAAAATAGAGTCAAGAGAAAAGAAGAGTAGAGTCTTCCGCGTGGTCGCCTCCCGCCAGCCCATGCGCGCCAGCCTTTCGCGCCCCGCGCGGCCTAGTCTCCCGCGGACTCTTCCGCGGTCCCCTCTCCTGAAGCCTCCGCGCCTGCCGCGCGGCCTAGTTTGCCAATCTATTTTGGTTTTTTTTTTTGTATGAGTATACAAATTTTTTTGTTATATGGATTATATTTTTAAGTTAATATAATTTATGTATTTTGATATATAAAAAAATAAAATAAGATGAGTAAATTTAACATATTTTTTTATATATTAAAGTATAAAAATTAAATTAACTTAAAAATACAAATATAAAAGTGTAATAGAAATAACAAAAAATTCAAATTACGGCAAGAAAAATAAATAAAATCTAGAGGTTAAATCAATTCAAAAATATAAATATAAAGGTATAATTGAAATAATAAAAAATTTAAATAATTATATAAAAAATACTAGATTAAAAATATAGATTTGGTCTACTTTATATCATATAAACATGAAATTTTCTTTTTCTCAGGCTTTATTTTCCCTACCTTATATAAAAAAATTCAATTTAATTAGAAAAAAATTTAAGCAAATTTAATTTTTGGTTTGGAGACTAGTTAGGTTCCTAGAAAAATATAAAGATAAATGCTGATGGCCCTCTAGTCCTTAAACAAAACTTTACCGTAGTTGAAATTTAAGATTGAACCTCAAGTTAGGGGCTCAAAAGGAGTGACATAACGCAACCTAAACAAATATCAAGACAGACTTAGGCTTAAATTTAAGGCTATACTTGCCTCGTCTAGTCCATTTAAAGGATTAAATTTGACTGTTTACATAATCTCATTTTAACTTATCTAACTCCTCAATCTACTTATATAAAAACACATATCTCAGAATTTGAATACAACATTTATTATAAATTTATTACATTAATAATACATAATTTTTTAGTATTATGACTAATTGAAAGGTCGAATAATCCATTAGAGGATTAGATCCTACTCTCACTTTTTGCATAAAGAACCAATTCAAACAAACTTGGCCCTACAATCACTTGGACAACTTCAAAAGAGAAAGGGTAAATTATATGAAAGTTACCTACACTTAACGTCATGTGTAACTTATTCCTGTGCTTTCGATTATATAAAAAAAAATCTCTTGCATTTTTAAAATGTTACAATTAGTCACAATTTATTATTATTTTACATAAATTTTTACAATTTATTGGTTAACTAATGCAAAATTCAGTATTTTTTTGATAATTATGTAGAATTATGTATTTTATATATAAATTATTGCACAAAATTATGTAAAATAATAATATATTGTGGATTGCAGCATTTTGAAAGTATAAAGGTTTTCTTTTATGTAATTAGAATTAGAGGAGAGATAAATTACACATAACCCTAAAAGAGAAGAAATTCATATAATTTACCCAAAAAAATAAATTTAAAAAAGAGCACGGTTATTTCACAAATCGATTAGTGATCGAGCCTAATAACCTCATCATAAATGACTAATTTTCCCCATTCATTCCACCAGTAATTCACCTCCACTGGTCCCCTCGCCCGATGTATTCGCCAGCAAAAATATTAGCATCCAAAACATGCACATATAATTCCCATTTTTTCCAAGAGGAGAGAGAAGATTTTCCCCGAGAAAATAAGAAACATACATGCTAATGACATGGCAAACGGTGTTGTTGGAGAAGGAGCAATCACAGGTGACTGCATTCTCAAACCCGTTGCTTGGGTTTAGGGTGGCCCAGCCCTTCTCTCCACCGCATGGATCCACACTGAAATCCCAATCCTCCTTCCCCAAAGTCGCGCCAATTAGCTCCAGAACTTCCACTGTAAGCCCCACAATTAAACTCAAACAAGTAAACTCACTGCAACTGCAATCAAAATCCACAGACAAAAGACCCCAAAGTAACAAGAAATCATAGTCGTTTCCTCCAAAATCAGGGTTTCATCCACACCCAAGACGTAATTATGGGTTCACAAAAAAAAAATCATCATCATCATCATCATCATCATATACAGGGGCGGATCTAGAGCAGATCTGGAGAAGGACTGGGCCTAGATCCATAACATTTCAGCTGTTCTCCCCCAAATGGGCCAGATCTGCATTGCAGATCTGGGGGAGGGCTGAATCTGGGAGGGTTCCCCCCCCCCCCCCCCCCCCCAAAAAAAAAAAAAATCCGCCCCCTGATCATATATATATTGTATATACCTTCACTGTGAGTGAGGTTGGCTTGAGATGCGAAAACTGGGAAGCAAATGGACATTGCACAAATGAGTAAAGCAAGAACTCTTGGCAAGATCGTATTGTTCATCATCTTCACAGCATCAAGTGGATATATATGTATATATATATGTGTATATATGCCCTCAAGGAGAGCTAGAGCTACCTGATGAACTGATGAAGATCATGAAATGCTGAAACTATACATATGTGTGTACATATATGGGAGAGCTGTCTCGTTGTATTAACTTTTCATGGGGTGAGGGCCATTGCCAGAAGTTGTCTGTCTATAGGTGAAGTATAACCATAGCCGGAAATACCATTTTCTTTCTTTCTTGTATGGTCCAGACTTTTTTGATAAATAAATTATATTATTATATCTAACTGACAAAATATATACCTTATGAAACTTTGTGAAAAAAGTGATTTTTTTAAAATATTTTTTATTTACTTAAAAAATAAGAATTATATAAACAACATTTAAATTCATGACTTTTGATATCTAATATAAGATTAACTAAAAACTAATTTTACTACTATATCTAAATTTCGATATAAATTTGGTCAAAAATATTAAAATTTAAACCTGGACTGCCAGTGCATTATTTTCCTTGCAGCTGGCGGCTGAAGAGTTTGTTTGCAAAGTCCTACATGGCGGCTGTGGAAAAAATTAATGATAGCACTTATTTCATGCAATTATTATTAGGGTGCCACAATACTTCTTTTTTTTTTTTTTATAAAGTTCAAAGGGTGCATTTACGTATTTATCCTATTATTATTATTATTATTTGTTTATTTGCGATGAGAGGTTATGGTTTCAATTATTTCAGATTATTTATTGAGAAATGTCACTCATTTGGGGAAAAAAGTGTCATCAAAATAATACCAACCATAAATATATCTTCTTTCAGAATTAAAGTAAAGTTTTTACTTTTTAATATTAATTATCTATGATGGATGAAAATATTTTCAGTTTCGACATTTTTGAAATATTCTTTATACAAAAATGTTGAAAAATACCAAAAAAAAAATATTTTTAGATCATTTCTGTAATTTTAAAAATATTTTAAGACTATCTAATAATATAAAAAATATAAAAAATTCTTTCCAGTCCACAAAGAGGTTAGCCAAGTTAACTCAAAATTTTTAATCTTAAATTGAATCAAAGTTGGAGACCATACTCTTTGTTGATGAAGATGTCAATGAGACCATAAATTAAGAAAGAGAATGATAAAGTGAAGAAAATTTTATAAATTGTATTATGTTTAATTATTTTTTAAAATTTATTATTTATTTATTTGAATGCATTATACAATTTATGCCCATTTTTAAACTCAATAACTATTTTTATAAATTTTTATATTAAAATTTATATTTACAAAAAAATTCCTATGTTATTTTATTTTTACTTTTCTGAAAAATATCATTTCTCTATTTTTGTTTCATATTGTATTTATTTTTTTTATTTCTATACAACCTAGTTAATTAATTTGAAATCACATGATATTATTTTAATTTAGTTTTCCTAAAATATATATATATATATATTTTAACATTAAAATTTTTAAAGTTGGCAAAATTGGATGTGCCTAATAGTGATATCATCTCCTTATATTAATTTCATATCTTAACTTGTTAACATTTATGTATTCATGATTTAGTTTTTAATGAATTTATAAGTTTAGAAATAATTTATTTTCATCAATTACCATATATTAAGATCATAAGCACATGAAAGATTACAATAAGTCGTGACATCACATTAATAAAATGAAATAGTATCACTATTACATTAATTAGTGTCTCTTATTTTTAGATAATTTTTGTTCAGTGTTTAATACTAGTTTCAATACAATTTTTAAAATTTTAATATTTGATTTATTTATCAAAATATTTATATAAGAATTTTTATGTACTATCTAATCATTCACTCTCTTACGGACTAAGCCAATTGACGACAAGGAGGAGAATGAAATGCAGGTATGCTGAAACCATGATTGATCATTTAAATAAAATTAAGTTTTTATTTTTGTTTAATGGTTTTGAGTAAAATCTTTGAACAAAGTAAAATGTTATCGATTTTTAATAACTTTAGTTGGTTTGTAATATCTTAAATTTGAAAATAAATAATAATTATTTAAATCGGTGTTTAAAGACATTAATGAATATTCGAAAATTTAAGAGGAAATATTTATTTAGGTGGTTTCGAGGAAAATAAGGGATTAAAGATACTTAATTAAATTATTAGAACTAGTTAATAAAGAAAGATATTAATATAATAATTAATATGTTATATGGGATAAATTTAAATAATAATAATAAAATAAGGCAAATGAAGGAATCTTGAAGTGAAGTGGCTAATGTGCGTATATGTGATGATATACCGTGTTAATAGTAAATATTAATTTAAGTTAATACATGTTATGCTAATATCCTATTATATTAATTTAGTAAACATATTATGTGTGTGAGAAAATCAAGGGAAATGGAAATGAGGATATTTCCATGAGCTGCCACCTCAATTAATGCATGGAAAATTCTATTCACAGCAATGATTTTACTCTTCGCAGCCTTTTTTCGTCAATTTTTTTTATTATTTTTCAAAAATCCTATTTTACCCTTCTGTCACCCAACCATATCATCTTCCTTCCATTTTTACTCACTCCATCTCTCTTTCTCTCTCATTATATCTATTTTTTTCTCTCTCACACCCATCTCTCTATCTCTCTCTCCCAATGAGCACACACACAAATATGTATATATATATATACAAAAACACACACACAAATAATTTATTATAATAAAATAAAATTAAAAAATATAAATAAATAAAATATTTTTAAATATCTGTATTTTAAATAATTATAAATTAACTAATTATAAATTTTTTAACTAATTTTAAATTTTAAATTATCGTGAGTTAAACTTTTGATACTAAAAAAAAATTAAAATTAGTTAATTTATCTTATTAAATTACTTAAAGATACATAAACTTAAAATTAGTTATTCAATTAACTAATTTAATAAGATATATATTTTTAAAAATTAGTTGAATTTATTTAAAGATATATGTATTTTTTTTAAAAATAATTTATTAAATAAATTCAACTAATTTATTTTTAAAAAGAATTAACTAATTTAATTTGTTTAAAAATAGATGTATCTTTTTAAAAGAATTAACTAATTTATTTATTAAATAAATTCAACTAATAAGATATATGTATCTTTTTAAAAAGAATTTATTTACTTATATTTTTTATTTTTTTATTTTATTTTATTATAATAAAAAAATTAATTAAAATTAAAAAAAAAACTTCCCAAAAGCCAACTTTCGAGAAACAGTTGGTCCCCGAAAGTTGAGGGAACATTTTAATTGTAAAAAATAAATTAAAATTAGTTATTTTATTTTATTAAATTACTTAAAAATATATATATTTAAAATTAATTATTCAATCAACTAATTTAATAAGATATATATCTTTAAAAATTAATTAAATTTATTTAAAGATATATGTATCTTTTTAAAAATAATTTATTAAATAAATTCAACTAATTTATTTTTAAAAAGAATTAACTAATTTAATTTATTTAAAGATAGATGTATCTTTTCAAAAGAATTAACTAATTTATTTATTAAATAAATTCAACTAATAAGATATATGTATCTTTTTAAAAAGAATTTATTTATTTATATTTTCTATTTTTTTATCTTATTTTATTATAATAAAAAAATTAATTAAAATTAAAAAAAAAACTTCCCAAAAGCTAACTTTCGGGAAACAGTGGGTTCCCAAAAGCTGGCTTTCGGGGAATATTTTAATTATAAAAAATAAATTAAAATTACTTATTTTATTTTATTAAATTACTTAAAAATACATATATTTAAAATTAGTTTTTCAATCAACTAATTTAATAAGATATATATCTTTAAAAATTAGTTGAATTTATTTAAAGATATATGTATCTTTTTAAAAAAAAATTATTAAATAAATTCAACTAATTTATTTTTAAAAAGAATTAACTAATTTAATTTATTTAAAGATGGATGTATCTTTTTAAAAGAATTAACTAATTTATTTATTAAATAAATCCAACTAATAAGATATATGTATCTTTTTAAAAAGAATTTATTTATTTGTATTTTTTTATTTTATTTTATTATAATAAAAAAGTAATTAAAATAAAATAAAAAAACTTCCCATAAGCTGGCTTTCGGTGAACCTAGCGTGCCCCGACCTCCAGCTTTCGGGGAACCCAACATTCCCCGAAAGCCAACTTTCAAGGAACGCTGGCGTTCCCGACCTCCAGTTTTCGGGGAATGCTAGGTTCACCGAAAGCTGGAGATCGGGAAATGCTGGATTCCCCAAAAGCTGGCTTTCGGGGGGTTCCCGACCCCTAGCTTTCGGGGAACGCTGGGTTCCCTGAAAGCTGGGGGTCGGGGCACGCTGGGTTCCCCGAATGCCAGCTTTCGGAGAAGTTTTTTTCTTTAATTTTAATTACTTTTTTATTATAATAAAATAAAATAAAAAAATATAAATAAATAAATTCTTTTTAAATGAATTTATTTAATAAATAGATTAGTTAATTCTTTTAAAAAGATACATCCATCTTTAAATAAATTATTTTTAAAAAGATACATATATCTTTAAATAAATTTAATTAATTTTTAAAGATATATATCTTATTAAATTAGTTGATTGAATAACTAATTTTAAATATATGTATTTTTAAGTAATTTAATAAAATAAAATAACTAATTTTAATTTTTTTGGCTATCAAATTGTTCCCCAAAAGCCAGCTTTCGGGAAACCCAATGTTCCTTGAAAGTTGGAGGTCAAGGCACGCTGGGTTCCCCGAAAGCCAGCTTTTGGGAAAGTTTTTTTTTTTTTTAATTATTTTTTATTATAAAAAAATAAAATAAATAAATTCTTTTTAAAAAGATACATATATCTTATTAGTTGGATTTATTTAATAAAAAAATTAGTTAATTCTTTTAAAAAGATACATCCATCTTTAAATAAATTAAATTAGTTAATTTTTTTTAAAAATAAATTAGTTGAATTTAGTTAATAAATTATTTTTCAAAAGATACATATATCTTTAAATAAATTCAACTAATTTTTAAAGATATATATCTTATTAAATTAGTTGATTGAATAACTAATTTTAAATATATGTATTTTTAAATAATTTAATAAAATAAAATAAGTAATTTTAATTTGTTTTTTACAATTAAAATGTTCCCCGAAAGCTGGCTTTCAGGGAACCCACTGTTTCCCGAAAGTTGGCTTTTGGGAAGTTTTTTTTTTTAATTTTCATTAATTTTTTTATTATAATAACATAAAATAAAAAATATAAATAAATAAATTCTTTTGAAAAAGATACATATATTTTATTAGTTGAATTTATTTAATAAATAAATTAGTTAATTCTTTTAAAAAGATACACCTATCTTTAAATAAATTAAATTAGTTAATTCTTTTTAAAAATAAATTAGTTGAATTTATTTAATAAATTATTTTTAAAAAGATACATATATCTTTAAATAAATTCAACTAATTTTTAAAGATATATATCTTATTAAATTAGTTGATTGAATAACTAATTTTAAATATATGTATTTTTAAGTAATTTAATAAAATAAAATAACTAATTTTAATTTATTTTTTACAATTAATGTGTTCCCCGAAAGCCAACTTTCGGGGAACCCACTGTTTCCCAAAAGTTGGCTTTTGGGAAGTTTTTTTTTTAATTTTAATTAATTTTTTTATTATAATAAAATAAAATAAAAAAATGAAAAATATAAATAAATAAATTCTTTTTAAAAAGATACATATATCTTATTAGTTGAATTTATTTAATAAATAAATTAGTTAATTCTTTTAAAAAGATACATCTATCTTTAAATAAATTAAATTAGTTAATTCTTTTTAAAAATAAATTAGTTGAATTTATTTAATAAATTATTTTTAAAAAGATACATATATCTTTAAATAAATTCAACTAATTTTTAAAGATATATATTTTATTAAATTAGTTAATTGAATAACTAATTTTAAGTTTATGTATCTTTAAGTAATTTAATAAGATAAATTAATTAATTTTAAATTTTTTTGAATATAAAAAATTTAACTCACGATAATTTAAAATTTAAAATTAGTTAAAAAATTTATAATTAGTTAATTTATAATTATTTAAAATACAGATATTTAAAAATAATTTATTTATTTATATTTTTTAATTTTATTTTATTATAATAAATTATCTGTGTGTGTTTGTATATATATATACATATTTGTGTGTGTGCTCATTAGGAGAGAGAGATGGAGAGATGGGTGTGAGAGAGAAAAAAATGGGTATAATGAGAGAGAAAGAGAGATGGAGTGACTGTATAGAGTAAAAAGGGAAGGAAAATAATATGGTAGAGTGATAAAAGAGTAAAATAGAATTTTTAAAACATAATAAAAAATTTTGACGAAAAAATGCTGCGAACAATAAAACCTCGTGAATAGAATTTCCCTTAATGCATGTGTGTGCGTGTCCCTAGCAGGTGAAAATCAAACGACTGGGAAGAGATGAGGGAGAAAAGACAATTGAAAGGGAAAATTGGCAGGAGGCCATGATTACGTCTGGGGAAAGTGAAATGGGATAGAGACTTACCCTCCAAGGTTTCAATTGCATGCTATATACATGAGTATATGAATCAATATTTAATTGTTAGCATAATATATTATTAAAGAGGATTGAGATTGAGGCAGTGGAGTCGGCAGAAACTTAAGAGCATATATATATATATATATATGCTAGTTTTGCAAGGCTGTGATATATATATATATAACTAACAGTGAGCTTGATGGGTCAGGAAGGAAGCTGCCATGGCCGTTTGGTGCAAACCCATCTATTTACATAGGGTGTAGCGAGCTGGCGTGAGCTCGGTGTCTGTGTAAGTGAGTAACTGTAAGTGTGTATATATATATATATCCGTGTATGTATGATCGTCTAAGTAGGTTTACACTTGCAGCTTGATATATATATCAGTGTGTATGTAGGTGCATATAAAGGTGGCAGCAAGGCCAACACTAGCAGCACACGGCAGCGGCGGCGACACGGAGTAGCGATGGCGCTCGCGGTCGTGGAAGGCGGAGCTGGAGGCGGGGCTGGCCGGTGGTGCCGCTGGCCAGAGGCGGCGGCGGCAGCGGCTGGAGGAAGGAGGCTGTGGCGGTGATGGTTCGGCCGCGGAAAGAAGAAGAAGAAGAAGAAAAAGGAAAGGAAGAAGAGAAGGAAAAGAAGGAAAGGAAATGGGAGGAAGAAGCAAGGAGCAGGGGCGCTGAAAGGAAAGGAAAGAAAAGAAAAGAAAAATAAAGAAAAAATAAATGATTTTTGGGATTTTTAGGCATAGGAAGTGATTAGGTATGTGAGTAAAAATTTGTAAAAGTGTGATATGTGTAAATTATAAATTTTGCGCGATTAGAAATAATTAATTTAAGTCCTGGTTGTGTTATTTGTTAGGAAATGATTTAATTTGCATTGAGAGCATAAAAGAGGCTGAAAGCAGCTAATTTCAGGCAAGCTCCCAATCCTCTCTTCCTAATCGTTAATTCTCGTGAAAGACTCCGTGATTCCTTGTATTTTATCATCTCCCCTACTCTAATTCGGCCCCTAACCTTATTTGTTATTATTATTCATTTGTTTTAATTTACATTAAATCCGAAACTTCTAGAGTTTTATTTGTTGAGTGTCTACGGGGGTTTGTACCGCCCCTATTCCTTTCGGAATGATGCTGAACCCAGTTGAGGACTAAGTTCCTAGACGAGCGGGTTTATTTATGATTTTATCGGGTTTATTTACAGTTTTTCTTGGATTTATTTATGGTTCGGTTAGAGCTATCGAGCAGTAGGGCAGGGGTCGATTGTTGGTGACTTTGGGGTAGACTATTGTACGGCCCTGATGTGGACCGTCGGGTGAACACTCCTAGTCATTGGCCGTTGACCAGTGCCACGCATTGCTGACAAGCTCTGCCGGTATGTGATTTACTGCATGATTAGATATATTGTATTACTGTTCATGATTTGATATGCACATGGGTACGAGACGCATGTTGGGATATTCATTTATTGAGTATGCTTGGACACGGACATTCTAGATTGGTTAGGTTGCATCCAGCGCGGGCATATGCATGGCGTATGGTTTACTATGTGGGCAGAGCATGACCTGATGTCTGGATATATGGGCGCCTTGTATCACGTTGATGCTCACTATGCCATTGCATTTTTATGTGCATTGCATGGATACTGGTAGTATTTAGTTCTCAAACGAGAGTATCGTTCCGAGGGAGCCTTTGGCTCGGCTGTCGGGAGTACCGGCAGAGATACGGGTGGCGGGAGTACCGGCCCGGGACAGCGCGCGCAGGTTTATTGCAGATACTTGTTGCCTTTCAAGGCAGCGGCATGTTGGTATGGGACTTGGGTGCCGTGTGTCTTGTGTGGGCCCCAAGGACCGGTATGTGCTTTTATTGTGCTCTACTATTGTGTTGTAGTGTCTCATGCCTTGTGTGTACCTGAGGGTTTATTTTGGGGAGAGTTTTCTAGTTGCATTCAGCCTTCAGCCTTTCTTTTCTTTATGCTTGCTGAGTCTCTCGACTCACTTTGCTTTCCATCATTCCAGGTAGTGTCAGCGTGGGTCCGAGCAAGGGAGTTAGCGTTTAGCGGCCGAGTCGATATGGTGTACAGGCAGTCCTATCAATCCCCTGTCAACTCTGATGTCTGTATAGGATTTACTCTATTATTTTCTATTGTGCCAGGTCATTTCTTGTGTCTCGTGTATGCTGGCACAGGAGTTTGTTTTCATTTATTTATCTTGTGACCACTGTGTTAGCGGGGTACCCATAGTGCATGCATGTCTTGAGCTTTGCTTCCGCTGTTCTTATTTTTGTGTGTGCATGCCGGGGTGGTCTTTGTCTTATTTTTCATTCTTTCTCCTTCCGTAAGTGCTCCCGTTCTGGTAGACCAAGTGGTTGGGATATCCGGGCGGGGTGCTTACATGGTTAGTTTAATCGATCACTTTTAAATTTTTTTATTTTAAAAATAAAAATAAAAAATATTATTTAAATAGCTCAAACAATTCAATTATGATTTAAAAGATCTTATCATTGCATTTCTTAATTTCACATAATTATGTTTTTCTTTGTTTGTTACGATAATTTATGATTTTAATTATTTAATATTGTTTAATGAGAATCTCATTTTTAGCTAAAATATCAATAATTATTTTATCATTTTATCAATATAAAATGATAAACTTTTCACTTCTCAATATTAATCATTTTATCATTTATATCCCTCTCCCTTATACGCACTCACCGGCATCCTTAGTTGTGGAACATAGCGTGTGTCCGATGACTTTAAGAAGGCTCACCGATAATTCCAAGTCCGCCGGAACAAAATGGCTTTGAAGCCACTATTATGGTTGGCTCTTTCCTACATTAATGAACCCATCACAATGGATTCTAAAATCCACACAATGGGTTTGCAACCTATCACCAATGATGGTTGTTTTTTTTTTTTTTTTTTTCTATTTTTTCCATTGCTTATTTTAGTTAAATTTAATTTAATTAAAGTTTAATTAGCTTAATATATCTTAATATCAATTTAATTAATAAGGGTTGTGACATAAGGGATGTCTGAGTAAAAAATATAAATCATAAGAGGTTAGCTAGGTCACTCAAAATTTTTAAGCCTAAATTGAACCAGAGGATGATGCTTTTTGTCCAGAGAATTAAGTCCAATTTCTTGAGTCAAATATTAAAGTGCAAATTACAAGTACATTTATTCACCAACCAGTCTAATGAGAATGAGCGTGACTAATAACAACCTCCTTAAAGGAATGTTCTTAATTTTATGGAATTTGAAAGCACTATTCTTAATTGATAACTTAGAGTTACAATTGAACTAAGACGAGCCGAGATTTGTTGAGCTTCAACTTGAGTTACGAGCCAATTTATAGGCTCGTCAAAAGGTTGACAAACTAAGCTCAGTCTTGTCAAAATTTATTATTTTACAGGAATCTAATTTATTATTTTATTTTATTATATATACACATATTATATTATATTAAATAATTAAATTAATATATATAATAGTTTTAAACATATTCAAATTAATTATATTATTATAATAATTTAAAATTTGATGACTTTTTATTAAATAATATATTTATAAAATTATAAATAAATATATTAATGTATTTATAAACGAGTTTGTTCACAACTTATTTAGGAACTTTTAATTGATTATATTTACGAGTTTCTAATCGAACATATTAATATTCTTGAACTTTTAGTCGAACATGCTCGTGAGTTTTAACGATCCGAGTTTTACTAAACTCAATATCGACTCGCTTATAAATCGAGTTTTAAAATTAGACTCAATGTCGAATCGTTTACTTTAACGAACGAAATCGAACGAGCTTTTGTCGAGCCGAACATTAAGCTGCTCACAAATGATTTGACTCATTTGCGACCCTATTAAAAACTACCAAATGTAGGGTTTGTTTGAGAAATGTGATTGATTAGATTTAATTGATAAACAAAGTATGTGATTTATCTTACATGCATATTGAGGATCTAAATACCAAAGCAAAGCATATTCCACAAATGAATCATTTTGGAAAGAAAATTAATATCTCATCGAAGTTGGACTCGTTTATATTACTTAAGTTTTAAATAATATGACAATAGAAATTTAATTAATTATAAAAAAGCATTTATTATTTTAAAAATGATCCCTAAACAAGCTTGTTTATGTACGAATCAAACACCATACAACTCAAAATCAAATCGTTTACTAAAGAACCTCAAAAATTAAGTTCAAACTTGTTTATTAGCTAACTAAATGAACTTGAACAAGTTCTAATCAAACTATACTTCAAACCATTCTCGAGAGCAACCCAAGGGAAAGCGCTCATCTGTGATGGGTGCACCACGAGTGGAGAAACTCTTCTCTTAAACTTCAATCAATGGCAAAAAACTTCAATTCATATGAGAGTTCTTCCTATGGTCTTAATCCCTACACAAGACAACAACATGGTTGAGCCATTTTCTTAGCGATGACAATACCAACACAACTAAGAGATCTAAATTCAATCTCAACTCTCAAGACCTCAAATTCGAATTTGATAAGCGATTTCACATTATAGAGCGTGCATTTGTGAAAGCGACACAAACCACATAGAAGTCCGAGTAAAATTTATAGCAAAGTTCGTTTATAGAGAAATATTTTTAAAATGAAAAAAAATCATTAAAAAATAACTCCATTTTACTAGTTATTTGGGTATTATGATGATCTAATCTACAAAATAAGAGCAATGCCTTCGAAATAAGGTAAATGTTGTATCTTATATAAAGATTTTCAAATTATAGTGTGTAAATTGTCCTCTTTTGTGCGTCTGTGTATGGCTCTCAGAGCTTTCTTAACAAAAAAGAAAGAAAGAAAACTTGATTTTTTCTAAGTAACCAAACTTAATTACTTCCAAATGCCTTTCAAACATAAAAAGGTTAAAAAGAATGGCTGCCAAATGGCCCCTTAAATAATCATAAGAAGAAGAAAACAACATGTTCCCAACATTCCCAATTGGAGGCCCAAAGGGCAAGGGTTTAGGTCATCACTAAATGGGCTTGGAAGGCCCATTTTGATTATGGGCCTTAACATCCTGAGCCTGCTTGCTAAAATTCACAGTCAAGAAGAAACAACTCAAATCCCATAAATTTATGTGGGGACATGGTAAATAGAATTTAGCAAGATGGAATAAGAGTGGCTTCCATGAACAATGTTGTTGACACAATTCAAAGAGAAAAATGAGAAGGTTCCTTAAATTACATGAGACTTCCCATTCTAAAATTAGGTGGAACAAAGCATCCTCAAGATGACCATAACATATAAAGACTAACATTTACCATACAAACACACTGTCAAAGAAAATCATAGGAAAGAGATTGATCAGTGCCCTTTTCGCTACAAATTCTTTTGTTGTAAAGGATTCGTGAAAGAAGAGGTAACAAATAAGCCAATCAAGCAAAAAGTACATGGTTATATTGCATGAAAGAAGATCAAAATGAAAACATACCAAGATGATATGCAGCATTTGTCGTTTCTAATCTCTCTTCTCCCAGTACCCAGAATCCTTACTGATCGGATAGAGATCACTAACAGATGTCTCAGTCCATAGCCTATCAGTTGACATACTTTTGACTAAGCTATCTGTCATCTTTGCTTCTTGGCTATCTTGACAGTCATCCATCCTTCCAATCAACTTCATTTGGACATTAACTGAGTCAGTTCTAGCTGAAACTGGTTCCTTTACAACTTTTCTGCCTTCAAGCATGCTCACAACTGAAGACATAGTAGGCCTAACTGATGGAGAGATATTAGTGCATAGAATAGCTACATTAATCATCACCATCGCCTCATCTTCGTTGATGTCTGATCCCAACTTTGGATCCACTACCTCCATCACCTTGCCTTCAGCCTTTAGTTCAAGTGCCTAAATGAGAAACATAAAGCTATTTTAGAATTCAATCCTATGCAATATCATAAGTTGCAAAGGCAAATAAGGGCCCCTAAGATTTGTTTCTTCAACATAGATTGGAAATATAATAGGTGCTTCACTACAAATAAGAAAATTGTCGTGGTAGTCTGTAAATTCACAAGCCAACTTGGTCAACAGTTTTTATTTTATTTCAGTAACCCAATTTCTCCCTCTGACAATGATCATTGTGTTCTTCTTTAACTTCACAATGGTATCAATCTGCTTCTTATACAACCATACAATTATATAGCATATTGATTTGGTCTCGACATTAAGCTAAGCTCAATGGGTGAAAGGAAATACTAGAGTACTAACTGATGCAAAAAGGAAAGATATTTGACTTACCCTATCAAGAAGATTAAAACAGGGATCCTTCGGCTTGAAACTAGTGTTACTTCTCCCACTAACTATTTCCAGTGCAACAATTCCAAAGCTATATACGTCTGCTTTATCAGTCAAGTAACCGTGCAACGCATATTCTGGTGCCATATATCCACTGCACAATTACATCATCATTCTACATAATTAGTATGTGATCATATATATGCTATTATAGGGAAGAATATCATAGAACAATATTTTCCCATGCTTATAGTGTCATGATAAACAATTATATATGAACGATGGAAAAAAACTTTTTTACAACTAGAACATATATGAAAATGATTTTAAGAGGCAATAATTATTTTGTCAACTGTGACTTAAAGAATAGGACATACTAAGTTCCCGCAATTCGGGTGCTTATATGGGTATTATCCTCTTCATCAAGCTTTGCTAAACCAAAATCGGATATCTTAGAGTTAAGATTCTTGTCAAGGAGCACATTGGTGGTCTTGATGTCTCTGTGAACAATCTTAAGTCTTGATTCTTCATGTAGAAAGGCCAAACCTCGAGCTATACCAATGCATATCATGTATCTTGTCTGCCAATCCAATTTCAACTGGAGTTCCTCTGGGCCTTCAAATACAAAATGAACAAGAATGTGGAATTAACAGTTAAATGGCACATGCTTAAACATGTGCATTCATGTTCTAATATTAAAAAAAAATTATGACTTGAAGTTTACCATACAAAGCCCGAGCAAGACTATTATTTTCCATGTACTCGTATACTAGGAACAATTGACTGCCAGCAATGCAACATCCATACAACTTCACAAGATGAGGGTGTTCTAAAGCAGAAACCATCCCTATTTCATTAACGAACTCGCGGTTCCCTTGCTTTGATTTGGAAGATAGTTGCTTTACAGCAATTATAGTGCCATCAGATAGAAGCCCCTGAAATTTCATGATACAAACATGGGAATTTCTAGATCAGAAATTTTTTTATTGACATATGCGATTTTCAAAGTTCAAATGTGAATAGATCTGGAATCTGTCATCCATTTTAAGGATACCTTATAAACAGGTCCAAAACCACCTTCTCCAATCTTATTAGCAGCATCAAAGTTGTTTGTGGCAGCTATAATTTGCCTCAAGGTGAATGAACCAGTTTGCAGGTCTAGACCTTTCAGGTCTATGAAAGATGACAAGTGAGATTAGAAGCAGTTTTAGATATAATAACCAAATATATTCCTAATAAATATTTGATTCCTGCAAAGTATATTACTTCTGAAATTTCAATAAATAGTAAATCAAGCTATTTTCACAAAATGAAGTGTTCAACAATTTCATGTTTAAATAATATTTTGCAGAAAAAAAAACTCATATAGTTGAAGTTGATAAAGATAAAATTTTAAAATTGTAGGGCCAAAAGAATCTAGCAAACATATATGTACATCCACAAGCTTAGAAAGCATAAAAATGGCGACGAAGAGTTGCCATTTATTTACAATTGTAAGCTTTAAAGTACCTTCATCCATTGTTTCTTTGCGTCTTAGGCAACCTCTCCACCAAAGGATACCTAGAAGCAAGATAATAACCAAAGCTACAGCAGCCACGATGGCAACCACAGCACCAGCGGACATACCTTCTGATGGCGGGGTAAAATCTGCATGAGAAAAAATAAATGGAAATGATAAGAGGATTATATTAAGCTCATCAACATGCATGGGAACCCACGTGATTGGCATGGAATAGATGGCTTCATCAGAACTCTGAATGAGTTTAGCTTGTATTATGACTTTTGGAACCATTTAGATGTTCACACTCTAGAAACAACATAAGCATGAATATGTCTCACTATGTAATGCAAGATAATTTGCGTCTGAGAATTTTTAATAGAGAATTAAATCGTTTCTCTTTGTTCCAAACTATTTGGAAAATAAATAAATAAACAAAGACGAATACAGAAGAAGTGAAGAATGGCAAATAACTACCTAGGAAAACAGATTATGCATATGCAGACCACGTGAGATGATTCAATTTTCAAGGCCTCCATTCATCCCTAATGAAACAGGATTAAATCATCTGATTTTTGAAAGAGAAAGAGACCTGAGTTTTTTGACACCTAACCGTGAATAGAATAAACAAAATTCTAAAGACATACAACTGACCATTTTCCACAGAAATAGCTGAAATGAGAGGACCATATACACTTCTTTTAGGGATACCAGTTGTCCCTCTTCCAGCCCAGTAAAAGCGGATTTGTAGTGTGCCATTAGTCACTACTACATTGTATGATTTTATGATTTTTTGACCAACCCCACCTGCTGCATCCGCAATGCTGAAATCTTTTTCTACCAAGTTTCCCTGAAAGAATTTCCTCACAGTCATATGCTTTTACTTGGGTTAATTCTCTTCATTTTTGAAAGATATAAATTGCCACCCAAACATGAAACTCAAAATGGTGAATTATATGGGAGCATATCTCCCAGTAAGTCAAACATAAACAGAACATCACTAGTATCTATTATAAACAAAGAACTGAAAAGATAAAATCAAACATAATAGGAAAATTTTCATACATTAGCTCTAGTTGGTGGTAGTATATATATTGCAAAAACCAACCTGAATGTAAATATCAAATAGACGTCTTCCAAGGCTGCTATATTTCTTGCCGTCAGTAAACATAATTTCTGCAAAGTGAAGGTTCACTTTGTACTTTTCGTTCAGCAGACAAAACCCATAATAGAACAGCGATGAGGCGGAAAGTCGTGCATTCGCGTATAACTGAAAACCTTTCATTGAGAGTGGTGAACTATTTGTTGCAATAAAGGTATCAACCTCGCTATTGTCATCCAGAAAATAACCTGTGCTACTAAATGCCCAGTTACTTCCGGCACTTCGGACGAAGTTTGAATTCCCAGCTGTTGAATCTTCATCGGCTGAATATTTGGTGCCACCATCAGTTACTTCTCCCCCACCACAGTTTATGTGGATGGAATAAATCTCTGATATAAAGCACAACCATATTATTTATCACCAAATAGAACAAAAAAGGAACAGAAGCGTGAGAAGGAGATGATAAAACAAGCACAAGACTAACAATCTTCCCCCTCGGTCCCAAAATCAAGTCCACATTTAGCTCCAGTAGCAATTCCAATCTGGGATATACTTTAAGTAAGACTATCAACTGTTTGTATTCATTAGTATGACCTCTCCCCTAATGCAACCTTTGTTGTGCCTCATATTTTCAGCTTATACAGTTTTATAGAAAAGATGTAAGTCAACTTGATTGAAAAACAAAGGATTCTCTAAGCCAAGCATGTTTAATACTACACGAAAACATTAAGCACTGACTTTTGAGTGGGACCATACGCAGGTGATTGGAAACTCTATCATCCTTAGCAACCCTTATTTCAAGTTTTAAGCTAAAAGTTATGATAGTACAGTAGAGAAACCGGCAACAATGTTGAAGTGCCAGTACCATTATATGTTCATTTGGCTCCATAACACCCCCGCCCCCAACACAAGCCATTAGGGAGATCATCACAACCAAAAACTGACTTCATAGCTATGAAGCCTAGAAGATAGAGAATAACTTAGCAGCCAAGAGCAAAGGCAGACATGATGACCTGGTCCATCAAGTAAGGGAAAGATGGCTCCGTAGCCCTAACCCAAGTCACTAACTTGAGAAGCACCAAGTTAAAGATATAACAACAGTTGACCCTCGATCTTTGAAAACTAACCTATTCCACTCTAGCCATATCGTCCATAACGCTAAATATAAAAGAGACTTCCATACCTTCCTTTGCCCTTTACCCCAAGCAAAGCAATCCCATTGATCAAATAGACTCCCAACTGATCTCGGACAAACTAACTCATAGTCCCACCATCTAAATATCTACAACCACAAGCACAAGACGGCCTCACAATGGATGAATAGGTGGTTCACAGACTCCCCGACAGAGCCACAAAAGACACAAAGCAGATTGTCCTCCTGCAGAAATCCTCTTCTACCTAGATTATCCTTTGTGTTAATTTTTCCCTATATGACAAAAAAATGTTCTTTTGGGTCATTCTTACCTCATAACACAGCCACCAAGCAAGGGTTATTGACTAAGGCATATTAAAATTTTACATCAAAATTGCATAAATCAGTAAGTTAAATTACCCAAAGAATTTTAATAAAAGGATAACAAAAAATTGAACAATTCAGATTTCAGATGACAAACTTATTCAAATGTTGGATGAAATGCATAGACCCTTCCAAAAAAAGGGCCCTAAACACGTCTAATTGTTAGACACCCACCCCCCCTAAAAAAAAAAAAAGATGTGTAAGGATGGTCATTTTTATGGACTAATAGTGTAACCATTCATTTCAAAAGAAATAGCACACTGTACATGTAATATGTAGACATATTGCATACGAGTATATATGTCCTATATAATTTTAGGATCTGCTATCTCCCTGTATTCATGTCATACCCTATGCATTTACAATGCTAATTTCTGTGATATTGCTTTTCACATAGTTCATGATAATTAAGTTACGTACCTTTAGTTGTCACATTGATATAGCAAATTAAAACAGAACAAAAGCGAACTTACTTTGTTTGCAAGGTCCCAGGCAAGATGAAATTGAACTGACAAAACCATTTGAGATCATGAAATAGTCAGAATCATATCATTATACTAATTTGATAAGGAAACAAACCAAAGAAATTTCTAATGGATCATTAGAAGAACACAGATATCAAGTTTAATGTTCTTTGTCAAAGGTTCAAGACTCACGTGCTACCATTCAAAGAGCTTCCAAATAAGTTCCTATACAAAAATAAAAGAGCATGGTTGCAATGAGATCTTAAAGAAATTATAACAATTTGAAGTTGTATGTAATCTTACACGTTTTTCTGTTGACAATCTTGGGAGGGGTTCGCATCAAAGTTGTTAAATGAAAGATCACTGCAACATAATTCACAATATAATTCTTTAACTCTAGAAACAAAGGAAAACTATTATTTTAGGCACAATGGTTAATCCATAGCTAATAGATTTGTTGTTACCTTTGTGGTCACAATTGATATATCTACCACTCTATGTAAGGAAAGGCTATATCTAGAAAGCCATCTTTATTTGGTAAGTTTGGATTTGTTCTAGGTAATTATCCAAAAGAGACAGCTTAGTGCATAATTTGCTTGTCCCTGCAGGATCTAGGGGATTAGACGTGCAGCTTTAGACCCCCACATGCAAAGAAAATCTACAGTACCCACTCTCCGGGAACAATACTAATAGAGAAACAACTGAGGAAAATTTTTTTTTTTATCAAACCCAATTTAATTAAAGTCAGCTAGATTTTTCTCCCTTCTTACTCAAGTAGAGGTTGTCAATATTGTGGCGTAGTTAAATCAACTCCCAACAACCTCTAGTGGCTGCCTTTAATCATATTAATTATCATATTTATCCTCACGATAATTAAAGGTGAAAAATTACACAACAGGATTGAACGTAATCATAATATAAGCCATCACTTACATATATCATTTCTTGCACACAACCAAGATATTGCATCATTTATAAAATAATAGATCATCACACATTACTTGGCCAAAATAAAACTAAATCCAAGTTGTTCTACACGCAAAACTGTCAAATTAATCTGGGGGAGTAGGTGTGAGGCTATTGAGCTTCTAAACTGATGGAATAAAGAGGGACCCTTGGGTCTGAACGTGCAGTTTATTTTTTGAACTTTATTTCTCTGTTAAATGTCAACCTTGTATTTTGCCTATATATATAGGGCCTATTTCCCTACAGTTTTATATGAATAAAAGTTATTGAATTTTCTCATATCTTTGAGCAGTGTGCAGCGAGAAGAGCAGGGGTTTAGTTTGAAAAGTTTTCTTACATTGTGGTATCAGAGCACAGCTTTCCCATCCATGTCCTATTTTATCTTTTCTCGTAGAAATGGCCAACACGCTATTCCAACAGCAATTGCCGAAGTTATCAAAAGATAACTATGAGAGCTGGTCTATTCAAATAAAAGCTTTGTTTGGGTCTCAGGATTTATGGGAGCTTATAACTGATGGGTATAAGGAACCCACTCTGGAAGAAGAAGCTGGATACACTGCCAGTGAGAAGAAGACTCTTAAGGAGCAAAGAAAGAAGGATAAAAAGGCTTTGTTCATACTTTATCAAGGATTGGACGAGTCTACCTTCGAGTAGGTTGCTGAAGCACCAAACAGCAAGCAAGCATGGGAGATCCTCGCTACCATCTTCTAGGGAGTTGATCGAGTGCAACGGATCCTCCTCCAACATTTACGAGGCGAGTTTGAGGCCCTTCACATGAAAGAAGGCGAAGAGGTGTCCGATTATTTCTCACGGCTGCTAGTGATTATGAATGGCTTGAAGAGAAATGGTGAGGCGATCGATGACATTCGTGTAATTGAAAAGGTAGTTCGATCACTCTCACCTAAATTTGAGCATGTGGTTGTAGCGATTGAAGAGTCTAAGGACTTGAGGACGCTGACGATCGAGGAATTAATGGGTTCTCTTCAAGTACATGAGCAACGAATGCAGAAGAATGCTAACTCCACTGTTATGGAACAAGCGTTAGAGTCAAAATTGACTCTAAATGATCAATGTAACCCCAGTTCTAACCACGGTCGTGGTAGAGGCAGGGGGCGAGGTACACAGCAACGAAATTGGCAAGGTCAAAAGGAGCGTCAAAGTTCTAATGAACGTGGACGTGGACGTGGACGAGGATGTGGAAAATTTACTCCTGGAAGAGGTAACACCAAAAATATCCAGTGCTACAACTGCAGAAAATTCAGGCACTATGCTTCGGAATGTTGGCACAAAGCCGAAGAACAAGCCAATGTTGCAGAAACAACAAATGATGATGGTAATGATACTATCCTTCTTCTCACTCATGATGAGTCAGGAGCACAACATGAAGCTTGGTATCTTGACTCGGGTGCGAGTAATCACATGTGTGGAAAGAAAGATTTGTTCATGGAACTCATAGTAGGAGTGCATGGGAATGTGCGTTTGGGAGATTCTACTAAACTCCCTATTGAAGGCAAAGGGAAGATCAAGATCTATCAGAAGGATGGTAAGAAAACATATATTTCTGATGTTTATTATGTGCCTAACGTGAAAAGTAACATCCTAAGCATTGGGCAATTGCTTGAAAAGGGGTATATAATACATATGGAGAGCAACTCTCTTATTTTGAGAGATGCTTCTAGAAGGCTTGTGGCTCATGTTCAAATGACCAGTAATCGCATGTTCCCCTTACAACTTAACACGCAGTTTGAGAAGTGCCTCAAAGGACTCGTGCAAAATGATACTTAGAAGTGGCATTTTCGTTTTGGCCATCTACATTTCAATGGGTTACAGCTACTATCTGCAGCTCGTATGGTAAATGGTTTACCGATGATTAAGCCGCCAAACCACATATGTGAGGGATGTATACTTGGCAAGCAACCAAAACTTTCTTTTGTTAGTGGCAAATCCTGGAGAGCAAAGGCGTCCCTACAACTGGTGCACACAGACATTTGTGGTCCGTTGGAGCCCATTTCACTTGGAGGTAATAGATATTTTATTACCTTTATCGATGATTTCAGTAGAAAGATTTGGGTTTACTTTCTTAAAGAAAAATCTGCTGCTTTAATTACATTCAAGAATTTTAAAGCACTAGTTGAAACAGAGAGTGGCCACAAAATTGTAACTCTCCAATTTGACCGAGGTGGTGAGTACACCTCAAAAGCATTTCAAGAGTATTGCAAGGAGCAAGGGATAAAGCATCAGCTCACGATTGCTTATACACCACAGCAGAACGGGATTGCAAAAAGAAAGAATCGCACTATTTTGAATATGACAAGAACCATGTTGAAGGAAAAATGACTGCCAAAGCAGTTTTGGGCAGAAGCTGTAGCGTGCTCTACATACCTGCTCAACAGATGCCCAACGAAAAGTGTCAAGAATATGACACCTCAAGAAGCATGGAGTGGCTGTAAGCCTAGTGTGGCACATCTACGGATTTTTGGGTGTCTCGCATATGCCCAAGTTCTCGATGTCAAAAGGAAAAAGCTTGATGATCGTGGTGAGAAATGTATTTTCATAGGATATAGCAAAGAGTCGAAGGCATATAAGCTCTACAACCCTCTAACAAAGAAAGTAGTGGTCAGCATGGATGTTGTGTTCAACTAAGAAAAAGTGTGGAGCTGGAGCGATGAAGAGACACCCAAAGTACAACTTGGTATGGAGAAACCAAAAGAACTCTCCCCAAGTGTAGAACCGCCAAGTGCAACAGCATCTCCTCAACCTGCTACACCTTCTATAGTCCATAGAGGATCCCCACCTTCAACAGGAGGTAGTAGCAATACATCCTCCACACCCATTAAAATGAAAAGCCTTAGAGAGATCTACTCACAAACAGAAAATGGAGAAACCAATCTTTTCTGCCTATATGCTGATCATGAGCCTCTCACCTTCCAAGAGGCCATGGAAGAAGATTGTTGGAGAACGACAATGAAAGAGGAGATCCATGCCATACAGAAGAATGATATCTGGGAGTTAACAACACTCCCACAAAACCAAAAGGCGATTGGTATCAAGTGGGTGTACAAAATCAATCGCACAGCAGATGGTGATGTTGATCGTTACAAGGTCAGACTAGTAGCTAAAGACTACAAACAAAATTATGGCATCGACTATGATGAGGTTTTTGCACCAGTTGCGCGACTTGACACAGTAAGATTGTTGATTTCACTTGCTGCTCACCACAGTTGGAAGATATACCAACTTGATGTCAAGTCAGCTTTCCTCAATGGCATTCTGGAGGAGGAAGTGTACGTACAACAACCAGAAGGTTTCTTGGTAGAAGGTAAGGAGAGCAAAATGTATCGTCTGAGGAAAGCTTTGTACGGCTTAAAGCAGGCACCAAGGGCTTGGAATGCACGCATTGATAGTTTTCTTCATCAAAGTGGCTTCACCAGATGTCCTTATGAGCATGCTGTCTACATGAAGAAGAACTATCAAGGTGAATCACTAATCATTTGCCTTTATGTTGATGATTTACTCTACACAGGGAATAGTGTTGTAATGATCACTGAGTTCAAGGAAACCATGTCCAAGGAGTTTGAGATGACAGATACTAGATTGATGTCTTACTTCCTGGGTATTGAAGTAAAGCAACAAGATGATGGGATTTTTATATCTCAAAAGAAGTATATGAAGGAGATCGTAGAGAAATTCAAAATGAAAGACTGTAATCCTATAAATACCCCAGTGTCAACAGGTACAAAGTTGTCAAAAGAAGGTGATGAAGAAATCGTCGATTCAATTCTCTACAAGAGCTTAGTTGGTAGCCTGAGATACTTGACAATCACAAGGCCAGATATTGTCTATAGAGTTAGGCTTGTGAGTCGATACATAGAGACACGTAAGAAGTCACATTGGTTAACTGCAAAAAGGATACTGAGGTATATTAAAGGCACACTCAAGCTTGGTCTTTTTTATCCCTATGGTGAAGATGCACAATTAGTTGGATATTCGGATAGTGATTGGGGAGGTGACCTAGATGAGAGGAAAAGCACTACTGGCTATGTCTTCTATTTTGGGTCTACAGCGTTTTCTTGGACATCCAAGAAACAAGGAATTGTTGCTTTATCTTTATGCGAGGCAGAGTATATAGCAGTTTCATTCACTGTTTGTGAAGCAATATGGCTGAGAAATGTTTTGAAGGAATTGAGTCATCCACAAGAGGAGTCTACAGTGATACACGTGGATAACATGTCAGCTATAAAGCTCGCGAAGAATCCTGTGCAACATGGAAGGAGCAAACATATCGATACACGGTTTCACTTTCTCAGGGACCATGTAAAGCAAAAGACTGTGGAGCTGAAGTACTGCCATACCATGGAGCAAGCAGCTGATATTTTTACGAAGCCATTGTCAATTGAATCTTTCAACAGACTAAGGGACATGCCCGGCATGAGGACGTTTTGATTTGAGGGGGCGTGTTGGAAGTGATCAAAGCAAAACTGTCAAATTAATCTGGGGGAGTACGTGTGAGGCTATTGAGCTTCTAAACTGATGGAATAAAGAGGGACCCTTGGGTCTGAACGTGGAGTTTATTTTTTGAACTTTATTTCTCTATTAAATGTCAGCCTTGTATTTTGCCTATATATATAGGGCCTATTTTCCTACAGTTTTATATGAATAAAAGTTATTGAATTTTCTCATATCTTTGAGTAGTGTGCAGCGAGAAGAGCAGGGATTTAGTTTGAAAACTTTTCTTACATTCTACACGCATGTAGCCATTCCCTTTTACTCTAGCCGTCCCTTGCTCTTCAATGAACTTGCTACATCTATGCATACATTCATTTTGTAGTAAGAAAACATATTCTGGGTTGAGTTATACATTTATGAACATCTTGCATACAACTATGGCATGAACAGCATTTTCACAACTTTAAATGCAACAACGTACCTAGATATTATAATTTCAAAATGCTTTTCTCATGAAATACCAAACTAGCTCATAGCCCTTACCTTGGGTAGCTTGAGACTGCTCACTACTTTGTCTTCTCAATTTGTTCAAAATACAAGCCATCAAAAAAATTCATGCCAATTACTGCAAGAAAACATGCTCATATCCCTTAATTACCTAGTGTAGCTTGAGACTGCTTACTACTTTGTCTTCTTAAGCATTATTGCGTTGCTATACTTCCATGATTTAAACACCATTAGGATCATTTAGATGTCTTAACCCAAGTAACTATACTTCAACCATCTGTGATCTTTTCCCAACTCATCTTTGATGAATCATAAACTTATACTATTTTTATAGAATTCAATATACTTTCAGAATCTTAAGTTTTTCATTTGGGTTAACCATTTCTCAAATTGAACACACTTATGGACTTGACATGAAATTTCAAACATTACTGATGTGTCAATTTTTTCATCCAACCTCAATTGGGCTCCAATTGCATTTTATTATTACTCTCTCTCCCCCTCTCTCTCTATGTGTATACATATTTGTGTGTGTTCATGCCCATGTATATATACACACACACCTCTGTACTAATTCATCTGTACTCCAAAATTTCAATATGGATAATCACTTCAATCCTTGAAGTTAAATTTTTCGTCTTGTATGCTGTTCAGCTTCACATTATCTATCTAAAGAATACACATCCGCAGACATTTGTCTCAAATCTATAGAATTACGTACCAACAGACTCATTTTGAAATGAGGATTCCAAATCCATTGCCTGTTTCTCGAAATTCAATAATTTCATGCATTTATTTTTCAATTTTCAGTCACAACCCATGCACATGATGTCGACATATATATCATAGGATATAGAATTGAATTTTTCCCAATTACACATTTTGCTTAGAAGTTCCCGAAAATTATAGTTCAGCCCTCTTTCTATTTTCCAATTAATTCACAAGAACCTCTGGTTTCTAGAACCAAATCTGATCACTTTGATTGACTGAGCCCTCATGTTTAGTCAGCTGAGCATGTCCAAAGAGCTAAGACAAAATTCCTCATATTCACTAAATACGTAATTCCTAAACTAATTTCTTCCAAAAATTTCATAAGATAACCTGAAATATGAAATTTTCTTCTATTAAATATTCCTAAAAAATACAATGCAATACGGGTTATTACAAAATTGTTAGTGCAATTTGAACTCATGACACCAGGTTGTAATGAAGAGACCCAACCAACCTCTGGTCATTTGGATATTGCTTCAGGTAATAATTATGCAAGAAAAACTTTTTCCACAGATGTCTAATGTATCAACTGACACTTTATTGGCACTAATTGATAACGAAGATACAGCAATAATATTATCATCCACTGTGTTCTTTTCTCAGGGCTACACATAGGTAAGCACAATCTGTGTATAAAATTCAATTTAAGAAGATTTTTTATGGCTGTTGAAATTATTTTGGAACGCAATGCAATAAGAATATTAAGTTTCTTGACAGCAGTTGGTGGTCCAATCCAATTCCACAGACTTGCATGATAATTAAAGATTTATGAGAAAATGAGGATGGAAAGTACTTCATATGCAGAAAGAAAGCAATGGGGCATGGTATATGTGTTTAAGAGTGAGAACAACTAGTGTTAAATGAATAGTAAATAACCTAGACAGTAGCAGACTGTGTGCAAGATAACTTACATATTTTCTCCATCTGTCAGCACCCAACCAGGCACAGGTCCGCTTAGCAAGTTCCCAGTTAAGTAGCTAAGAAAACAAATATCATAAAAAAATTTCTGGTTATCTGTCACTCATGGTACAATAGCATTAATATTGTGGTAACAAACTCATCCAAAAAATCTCACACAAATATTATGCTAACATCAATTCAAATGTTGGTTCAAATGATGCAACCAAAACTTGAAAAACATTGGTGTCCATACATGTAATGTGTACCGGTTGCTAGATGAACAAAGCTGCTTGGAATTCCTCCACTTAACTTGTTAAAGCTGAGGTCTCTGCAACAGAAATCATAAGCAAGTTTAAAGATGACATTTTTCTTATCAACTGCTGTATTTAGCAAAGAGAAACATTTAGAACCAGATAATTAGCATTATAAGTTCTAGTGTTCAGAACATAAGTAACATTTTTGCAGCATTAAGCAAACAGAAGAAGCTGTGATGGGTTCAAACTGTTCCAACTAGGAAGTTTCAATACTCATCCTCAAATGTTCACAGCTCATCAGTTGCACTGTAGCATGTGGTAGTGAGCTTGCGAGATATTTAACGACATCACATGATTCATCGCATCATTATTAGGAAAAAACCCTCACAAAGAGAAGTTAACAAATTATATGCCAAGAGTAAGGAAAAGGGACATAAATACTAACAAACTCTTCAAATTTTCCATCCCCCCAAGATATTCAGGTAAGGGTCCAATAAGATTACAACTTCTCAAAATCCTGCAGCCAAATAAAAAATAAACTGCATAAAGTAGCAGAAGATAATGATACTCTTTAGCGAAGCTATATGAAATAAACAATCAACTTACAGATACTTCAAGTTTGTCATTTTATTAAGGGGTGGAAAAGGTGCTTGGGTTCCATTTAAGTCACTGATTCTCCTGCATATCTTTTCCCATCTTAGAACGACATTAATCATCTACAATCACTAAATGGGCAAAAGTCATGGGAGTAGAAGATTTTACTGACAAGTCAGTCATTTTGGTCAAAAGAGCAATGCCAGAAGGAATTGGACCATCCAAACCACTAGCCTGAATCACTCTGCATGCCGCAGTTTTAAATGAGAAAGTAGCTTACAAAAAATTATAGAAATAAGCAATGGCTGAGCATAGCAAAGATTAAAGAGGTCAAGCTCTAACATTCTGCCAAGATTTGTCCAGTTCTGGATGAAATTGGGTATCTTTCCGGTAAAGTAGTTGTCAGCTAGCCATCTGCATCATATCAACTAATTCATGGATAGCTCAATAAAAACGGAAAAGTAGATAACTAGTGAAAGAAAAATGAACTGACAAGTCCTTCAATTTGGTCAGCCTCGCAAGTTCTTTGGGCAGCTCCCCAGTGAAATTATTTGAAGTCAAGCATCTTCAACATCAAAATGGCATCAATCAGAAAACTGATTGTCTTTCGATTTAAGAGCATTTACTCTAAACCGTTAAGCAGATAGAGAGAGATACATATTACAATATCTTTTCTGCATTATTTGTTTTTCATGTGAAACATCTCATATGAACACCCCATCACACTAATGAAAACTTTAACCCAATTTACAAAGAATGCCAAGAGACTAGGAAACTGTAACTGATTGTACTTACAGTTTCTCTAAGCGAGAAAGATTCCCAATTTCGGAAGGAATGGCTCCTGACAACTGATTGAACTCCACAGTCCTACAAACCTCAAAATCAAAATCTTAGAACAAAATGATACATTTTTTTTATCAAATTCATACAGAATAAACAAATGGGTATTCAGGTATTACATATTGACAAGGGTGCTGATGTTTCCAAGTTCCTTTGGGATTGAACCGGTTAGCCGGTTTCCAACGAGGGAGCTACAAATGCAACGAGTCCAATGACCCAACTATCATCAGAAACATAGAGCAAAAAAGGCCTCAACACCATTACAACATAAAGGAATGGCAATTGATAAGCATACATACATGTTTACTAGATTCATGGTGCCCCATCCTGGAGGGATGGTACCGGAAAGATAGTTGCGGGTTAAATCACTGTCCAATATTATAACAAATTCATAAAAGAGAATAAGAACACAATGAAATGGGTAATCAAGAAAATAGAAAAAAGAGCTGTTTACTTACATTTCTTGGAGGTAAGGGAGCCTCACCAGTTCTGGTGGGAGAGTCCCTGAAAGATTCTGCGCTTTGAGGACTCTGCGTTTCAGCACAAAGAAGAATTTACGTCGTGTTTAAATGAGTAAAGCAACAATGACCCAGAGAGAAATTGGTGATTTGAAAATTGATTCAGAAAGACAACACATTTTAAAATGAAAAGATTCCCAAATTTTCTTCGTAATTTCTCTAATTTTCTTCTCACCTTGTAACTTGTAACCAGCAAGCTGATACTCTCATTGCACTTATATGTTAATTGAGGAATCGACAGTACATCAATGTGCATAAATCCAAAAAATGATAAAAAAAAAAAATCTAACATAAATATAATTGATATTATGATTATGATATGGAGTATTCCAAACTATGTAATTCTATTTACAAAAGCATATATAATTTGCATGTAAGTTCAATGGTGTAAGTTGCTCAATGATATTTGTTTTGAGAACTAATTAAGTTGTTGCTTTCAAGCTTGGGCACAGTAAAAATATTCCAAAAATGAGTTGGAAAATGGCAAAAAGAAAATAGAGAATCAAGAGAAAAGAAAAGTAGTCTTCCGCGCGGTCGCCTCCCGCAGCCCATGGGCGCCAGCCTTCCGCGCCCCGCGCGGCATAGTCTGCCACGGACTCTTCCGCGGTCCCCTCTCCTGAAGCCTCCGCGCGGCCTAGTCAAAGTAGTTTGCCAATCTACTTTGACTTTCTTTTTTTTATGATTATTCGAATTTTTTTATTATATCAATTATATCTTTAAGTAAATTTAATTTATATATTTTGATATATAAAAAAAAGTAGTGTAAGATAAGTAAATTTAATATATTTTTTTATATGTTAAAATACAGAGATTAAGTTGACTTAAAAAAATAAATATAAAAGTGTAATTGAAATAACAAAAAATTTGAATTATTATAGAAAAAAAAAATCAAAATACAATGATTAAATCAACTTGAAAATACAAATATAAAAATGTAATCAAAATAATAAAAATTTCAAATAACTATATAAAAAAAATAAAAAAAGTGCTAAATTAAAAATATAGATTGGTCTATTTTACATAGATAGACATATAAATATGTCTCTTTTAACATATATCTAAAAAATTTTTTCTTAGATTTTATTTTTCCTTTCTATATAAAAAAAAATTCAATTTAATTAAAAAATTTGTTAAGCAATCGAAGTTTTTGTTTTGGAGACTCAAGCAATATCTAGATTCCAATTTCAATTCTTTTTTGGAAAAATATAAAAATAAATGATGATGGGCCCTTTAATCATTAAACAAAACTTCACCGTAGGTCAAATTTAAGATCGATTCTCAAGTTAGAGGTTCAAAGGGATTGGCATACCGCAACCTAAACAAATATCAAGACAGACTTAGGCTTAAATCTAAGCCTATACTTGCCTCGTCTAGTTCATTTAAAGAATTAAATTTGACTATTTATATATAATCTCATTTTAACTTATCTAATCCCCTTAGTCTAGTTATATAAAAATACATATTTCAAAATCTAGGTATAACATTTATTATATATTTTTTACATCAATAATACATCATTCTTGAATATAACAACTAATTGAAAGGTCAAATAATCCATTAAAGGATTAGATCCAACCCTCCCTTTTTGTATAAAGAACCAATTCAAACAAGCTCGACTCCACGATCACTTGGACAATTTCACAAAAAAAAAAAAAAACTTAAAAAGAGCACGTTTGTGTCACAAATCGAATGGGGATCAAGCCTAATAACCACATCATGAATGATTACTTTGCCCCATTCATTCCACCAGTAATTCACCCCCACTCGTCTCCTCGCCCAATGTAATCGTCAGCAAAAATATTAGCATCCAAAACATGAACATATATATAATTCCCATTTTTTCCGAGAGGAGAGAGAAGATTTTCCTGAGAAAATAAGAAACATACATGCTAATGACATGGCAAGTGTTGCTGGAGGAGCAATTACAGGTGACTTTATTCTCAAACCCTTTAAGTGGATTTTGGGTGGCCCAGCCCTTCTCTCCACTGCATGGATCCACACTGAAATCCCAATTCTTCCCCAAAGTCTTGCCAATTTGCTTCAGAGCTTCCACTGTAAACACCACAATTAAACTCAAACAAGTAAACTCACGGCAACTGCAATCAAAATCCACAAACGCAAGACCCCAATTTATGAAGAAATCATAGTCATTTTCTCCAAAATCAGGGCTTAATCCACACCCAAGAGGTATAAATATGTATGTGTGTATACCTTCTCTGGCTGTGAGGTTGGCTTGAGATGCGAAAGCTGGCAAGCAAATGGACACTGCACAAATGAGTAAAGCAAGAACTCTTGGCAAGATCATATTGTTCATCATCTTCACAGTATCAAGTGGATATTAATGTATGTATATATATACTCGATCTCAAGGAGAGCTAGAGCTGCCTGATGAACTGATCAAGACCATGAAATGCTGAAACAATATATATATGTGTGTGTGTACATATACGGGGGAGCTGTCCCGTTGTATTGACTTTTCAAGGTGTGAGGGCCACTGCCAAAAGTTGTCTGTCTATAGGTGAAGCATCCCCGTAGCCGAAAAAGATCTGTGGTGGTTGGATGACACACTGATTGAGTTTGAGTTAAGAGGTTTTGTCACATTTTATTTGGGTTTTTTTTAGGGACGAAGAAATTTGTGATATTATCGTAAAAGCTTATCAAAATGTTGAATTATGTCTTACACGAGTAAAAACTTATCAAAATGTTGAAGTATGTCTTACACGACTAAAGAGATTGTATTTATTCTATAATATAAACATATATCTTGAAACTATCGTCCTTATAGAATCTCTCGCAACTTGTACTTTCGATTTTGGCAGAGAAAATAAATTCCAAACAGACCTTTGGCCCTTGTCTAGGTTGAGTATCGACTCATGGTCTACTAATATTAATCTCAGTGTATCACTTGCCTATCACTTAACGAATGTCTTGAGAACTTATTTTGATATAAAGAAAAGCCTAAGGGGATTCTAAGGGAAAGAAAAACCTTAGTACTAAAGGATCTCTTTTGTAATGGGTATACATTAATTCAATCACAAGCTCAAAGAACAAAATAAAGGAAAGAGTCACAAAGAGCCTCGGATACCCACCCAAGAGAAGGGTATCTAGGAGACACGTTTAATAGACTCTTGACGAAAGGAAGACAAGGTTTGCTAAAAGAGTCTCTTGCTAGGTATTGCCAAAACAAAAAGTGCAAACAAAACAACTTTGAAAATTCCTTTGAAAATCTCACAAAAGTCTAAATCTTAGTCGGTTTATTGAGAATATTTATCACAAACCTCTATACTCTATTGTGATTCTACATCCAAAAAAGATACATCTCTATTACTGATTCAAAAACTTTACAAATTTTTTAGTATTATCAAGAATTAAACTTAAACAATTGAGGGTTTGTATAGGAAATTCCATAGACCTCTTATCATTGTCTTTTTTATAGAGTTTCGGTGGTTGACAAATAATTTTTTTAATAAATAAATTATATTGTTATATCTAAGTAACAAAATATGTCATGAAATTTTGTGAATAAAGTGATTTTTTAAAAATATTCTTTATTTACTTAAAAAATAAAAATTATATAAACAACATTTCAATTCATGACTTTGATATCTAATATAAAATTAACTAAAGACTAATTTTAATACTATATATCTAAATTTGGTCAAAAATATTAAAATTTAAACCTGGACACTGGCGGTCAAATGCATTATTTCCACTTGGCGGCTGAAGAATTGGTTTGCAAAGTCCTACATGGCGGCAGTGGAGAAAATTAAAGACGTCTACTTATTTCTTGTAATTATTATTGTTATATTTATATGAAGTTTCAAATTGTCGTGTTTAACGAAGGGGTAGGAAGGTCATTTTGATAACTCTCAAGACCACCCAAAATGATAGTATTTTGGGCCCTGGGTCGATGGCCAAAACGGCAACCCCCTTTCCCGTTTTGCTTGGCTTGCTTATCTTGTCGTTTTGACTTCTGCTTACTCAATCGTCGATATTCTGTTGTGCCTTTATACGTCTTGATCTCTATTGCTGGTGCCTTCTTTATATCTTCTATAGTGGCCTCGAGATCTATAGTGTGCACAGTGTCTGATTACCTTGCTCTTGTTTCGTTTGCTCAATTCATTCTTTATAATTTCTTTCTCTCTCTGTATAGTTTACGACTGTTTGTTTTCTCTCTAAGGTTTGTGCCTCTATCCTATAGTTCTGTGATTATAGAGCCGATTTAAGGTGAGAATTGATTTTGTACAATGAAATTTGAGAGTGAGTCTATATATATTGAGGTTGTAATCGTTTTTGTCCGAATAGTGGAGTGACCTCTTTTTGGCGGAACTCAACGTGGACGTAGCCCTCATTAATAGATGAACCATGATAAAAAAAAAAAATTGACGTTTTTGTGTTTGTTTTATTTCGTTTAGTGCATACTTATAGTATTGAATCTGCTTTAATTACTGCTCGGAGGTTTTTTGACCAAGAGTTATCTTGGCTCAACAATTATTATTATTTTTTATTTGCTATGAGAAGTTGTGGCTTCAATTATTTCAGATTATTTATTGAAAAATTAAATCACATGATGTTGCTTTAATTTCTTTTTTCAAATATATATATATTTGTTGTAACATTAAAATTTTTAAAGTTAGCAAAATATTCAATGTAATGGAATATTAATTTCATACTTTAACCTACTAATATCTCGTGATTTAATTTTAATAAATTTAAAATTTTAAAAACCATTTATTTTCTTCAATTGTCGTCCATATGAAAGATTTTCAAAGGGATATTGTAATATCATATATCGAGTGATAGGAAGGATCAGAACAACTTATTCTGATGGGCCTACGCAAACTTCCTAAGAGGTCACCCATCCTTGAGCTTCCTCAACTCAAACACGCTTAACCCCGAAATTATTTACCTACATTCAGCCCAAAAGGTATCTACTTAGTGTTATTTCCTTCCTTACTTATTCTCGATATATACTACCATTCTCTGGGCTCTCGGGATATTACATTTTTCCTCCCTTGAGCACATGACGTCCTTGTCATGCGACCTTACAACCGATCTCAGATCTCCCCCCGTTGCATGGTCGATGTGGGATTCGCCTAAGGTGCCTACATGTACCCCCTTAGGGACTCAGCGTCCTGGCTGAGGTTTACCCTACCACCGCGCTCAGAGACTCGGGGGTTAGCTCTGATATCACTTGTAACATCTCACATCGAGCGATAGGAAAGATCGAAATAACTTACCCTGATAGCTCTACGCGAACTTCTTAGGGGGTCACCCATCCTTGAGCTTCCCCAGCTCAAGCACGCTTATTCCCAGAGTTCTTTGCCTACATTCAATCCAAAATGTATTCAGCTGGTATTATTTCCTTCCTTACTTATCCTCGATATATATTACCTTTCTCTGGGCTCTCAGGATATTACAGATGTGACACTTAATTAATAAGATGAAATAGTATCGCTATTACTTTAATTATTGTATCTTATTTTTAGATGACTTTTGGTTCCTTTTGAGCAAAATATATATGAGGGTTATAAGTAAAAGTCTATTAAAAGACTAAAAAAAATTTAAAACTCCAAAATAATTTTTTGACCTAAAAAGATGTAATATTCCCTTAAACGGAAGGATCCCGAATAAATCGTAAATAAAATAATTTTAAAATCCTAAAATTCCTTTGAGAGTTCTATGAAAAGAATAAATATTATTCATAAAAATCATAATTCTAATATGTCTCGTAAACTTAGGATAAACGTTACCTATAAAAATCTAAATTTTAGTAGATATTGAAATATTAGGATAAACATTATTTGAAAGAATATTAATTTTAGGGGATTTGAGAAATTTTCATACTCCTCTATAAATAAATGAGCTCCTATTTCAAAAGATGTATGTCTCTAATATTATTTTTAATACAGCTTTCAAGTATTTAGTTTTTAATTTAAGTATCGAAGTGTTTATATGAAAATTTCTCTAAATTTTTTGATCATTTTTTTGTTCACAGACTCTAAGCTGTTTGACAATAATATTTTTCATGAATGAATTTATTTTTTGTATTTGAGGGATAACAAATAAATATATAATTATCTGAATGTTGAGAAATTCTATTTATATTTTCTAGAAATTAGAAGACTCAAGGACAGCAGTCCAATATAGACAATGGAAGCTTGATGTAAATATGCATTTAATTTTCCTTGCACTTGGCGGCTGAAGAGTTTGTTTGGGAAGTCTTACATGGCGGCTGTGGAGAAAATTAAAGGCGTTGATTTATTTCATGCAATTATTATTATTATTTTTTATTTGCTATGAGAAGTTGTGGTTTCAATTATTTTAGATTATTTATTGAGAAATGTCACTACTTCAGGAAAAAAAAGTGTCATTAAAATAATACCAACCATAATTATATCTTTTTTGAGAATTAAAGTAAAGTTTTTATCTTTTAATATTAATTAACTATGATGTACGAAAACACCTTAGGAGAATTATTTTGATATTTTTGAAATATTTTTTTTATACTAAAATATCAAGAAACACAAAAAAACAAACATTTCTAAGTTATTTTTAGAATTTTAAAAATATTTTAAGATTATTTAGTAATATTAAAAAACTATCAAAAATATTTTCCTGTTTATATTGATTTCATATCTTAACTCGCTAATACATGTGTATTCATGATTTAGTTTTTAATGAATTTAAAATTTTAAAAATAATTTATTTTCATCAATTATTATATATTGAGATCATAGACAAAGATATCAATGAGTAATGACACCACATTAACATAATGAAATAGTATCATTATTACCTCAATTATTGTCTCTTATTTCTAAATGATTTTTATTAAGTCTATACTAGTTTCAATATGGATTTTAAATTTTCAATGTTTGAATTAACTATCGGAGTATTTGTGCAAAAAAATTCATATATCATTTAATTATTTTCTTTTTTACAGACTCCAAACTAATTGATGATGACATTTTATGTCAATAAATTTATTATTGTGTTTGAGTGACAATGATATAAATATCTAATAAAAATTGGAAAACTAATAAAGACCACAAGGTCAATCTAGAGTTTGGAAATCTAATGTAAATATACATTTAATTTTCACACGTATTTTTAAAATAAAATATATTTTAAATAAGAATTTTATTATTGAAGGTCATTAAAACACTTGTTAAGTTATATTTAATATTTTTATTATCTAATAATAAATGTATTATATTTTAAAATATTTCATTAAACAATAAAAAAATTTAAATATTAAAAAATAAGTACATTAAATCCTTATTCGTGTCAATATAGTCTTCAAATTTTTAGTATCAGACTTAATCTTCGGAATGTTAGCACTAAAATTTTCATATGCCATCTAATCGTTCTATTTCGTATAGAGTCCAAACTGGTTGACAATGATATTTTCTATCAATAAATTTATTATTGTGTTCAATCAATAATAACATAAATATCTAATTATCTAAAAGTTAGAAAATTTTACTTCTATTTCTTAGAAATTGAAAGACTAATAAGGACAACAGAAAATTGGAAGACTAATAAGGACAGCACGGCCAATCTAGACCATGAAATTCTATGTAAACATGTATTTAATTTTCATATTTATCTTTAAAATAAAATATCTTTTAAGTAAAAGTTTTATTATCGAGTGCTATTAAAACGCTTGTTAAGATATATTTAATATATTTATTTTTAACATTTTGATATTTCCATTAACTAATAATAAATGTATTATATTTTAAAATATTTTATTAAAGAATAAAAATATTTAAATATTAAAAATTAAGTATATTAAATGCATTTTTGTTTCAATACGGCCTTTAAATTTTCTATGTCTGGGTTAACTATCGAAATGTTTGTACAGGAACTTTCATGCATCATCTAATTATTTTTTTTCTTACAAAGTCCAACCTAGTTGACAATAACATTTTTGATTAATAAATTCATTATTGTGTTCGATTAATAAGAACATAAATATCTAATTATCTAAAATTTAAAAAATTCTACTTCTATTTTCTAGAAATTGGAAGATTAATACGGACGACAAGGCCAATCCAGACCATGAGGCATGGTGAGAGCTAGCTAATTGTGTTGGCTTCTAATGGTGTGAAGGCCACCCCGGCCAAGTCCCAATTGATTTAATCGATTTGCCATGTTCCGGGTAAATCACATTAAATGTCACAAAATTTTGGTGTCCTTCTCAATTTGGTTACTAAACTTCAATTTCTTGTAAAGTGATAACAAAATTTTAAAATATTTTGCAATATGGTCACTAAAGTGATTTTTGGATAATTTCTCACACAAAATTTCTGACGTGGCAATGGCCACATCATTGCCATGTCAGCGTCACATCATTGCCATGTCAATATTTTTGGTTAGAAATCATCAAAAAATCACTTTAGTGACCACATTGCAAATCATTTTAAAGTTTTGTTATCACTTTGTAAGAAATTAAAGTTTAGTGACCAAATTAAAAAAAACACTAAAATTTTATGACCTTTAATGTGATTTACCCACCATGTTCCATAGGGAGAGAGAGAGAGAGAGGGGGGGGTCGCGGAAGAGTTTGTACTCTTGAGGAAGATTCTAAGGAGAAAAAGTGTTCACTTTAGTTTCATACAATTGTCTTTTTCCCTTTATATTTGCTAATGGAAAGTGTCGGTTTCAATTATTGAGAAAAAGCATTCACTTTAGTTTCATGTAATTGTGGGATTTTTTTTTTTATATTTGCTAATAAAAAGTGACGGTTTCAATTATTTTGGATTTTTTATTGAGTAAATGAGTATTGTGACGGGCTACTAAAATTTTAGTTCAAATTGAAAAATTAGTATGGATTGATTAAACCTCTGTCCACTTGTATTATTGAATCAATTTTTAGTCTAATTTAATTCGAGACAGATTTAACGTTGGAAACCAAATGTAATACAATATCACGTTTGTATTACTAATATTTAGTTAGTGATATTTTATTCTTTTTTTGTAAATTTTTTTATTTAAATTTTTCATGTTAAAGTCGGTGTTCCTATGTGGTTGATTGGTTTGATTGTAATTTGTTGTCGATCTAATTTTATAACAGTTTAGAAACAATTTATTTTCATCAATTATCATATGTTGAGATCATAGACACATGAAAAATGTAATATCCCCAATTAAATAAATGAAATTAAATTAATTAATTTGTGTTTTAATTTGAGGCGGTGCGCGTGTGTTGGTGCTATGCATCAAAAGAAATTGAAGCTTCCTGAAGCTTCTGGCCGAGTGAAGAAGAGCAGAGGAAAGACAGGGGGAGGATCAGAGAGTGAGATAGAGATCGGGTGAGAGAGAGCAAGGAGGGCTGAGAGATTGGGAGGAAGTGAGTGATTGATAGAGGGAAAGAGAGAGAGAGAGAGAGAGAGAGAGAGAGAGATAAAACGAGGGAGAGAAGGAGGTGGCTGCCATGGGAGCTGGCCGAGAGCTCGGCCATGGCAGCCGAGCAAGCAACCAGCAGCGCAAGGCGGAGCTGTAGCGCGCGGTGATGGCGGACCGACTGCATGTGGAGGCGGGCTGCGTCCGGCGGCTTGGTGGCAGCCATGGAAGCTTCGAGTGAAGCTCGACCATGGCCGCCCAGCGAAGCGACAGCAGCCGAGAGGGAACGACGGGAGCAGCGGTAGTGGCAGCAAGCGCGGTGGCACGCGGAGCCCGGCTAGGGGCGGGCGAGGGCAGCGCTGGTTGAGGCGGCCACTGGTGGAGCTCGGTAGCGACAGGCGGCCGCTGGTGCGCTGTTGCAGGAAGAAGAAGGAAGCCGCGGTCGCGCGGAAAAAGAAGAAGAAGGGAAGAGGAAGAAGAAGAAGAAGAGGAAGAAGAAGAAGAAGAAGAGGAAGAAGAAGAAGAAAGGAAGAAGGAAGGGAGAAGAAGAAGGAAATAAGAAGAGAAGAAGAAGGAGAAGAATGGTGCGCAGGAGCAGGGGCGCGGAGAAGAAGAAGAAGAAGAAGAGGAGGAGGAGAAGAGAAAAGAAAAGAAAAAAGAAAGAAAAGGAAAAAATAGAAAATAGGGCGATTTTGGGATTTTGTCGGCATGAAAAGTGATCAGGTACGTGGGTAAAAATTAATAGAAGCATGTTATGTTTAAATTATAAATTTTACGCGATTAAAATTAATTAATTTGGGTCCCGGTTGTGTTATTTGCTAGGAAATTATTTAATTTGCCTCGGGAGCTTGAGAGAAGTCGGAATCAGCTAATTCCAGGCGAGTTCCTAACCCTCTCCTCGTGCTTTTCAATTCCCGTGAAAGACCCCGTGATTTCTCGTATTTAGTCTTCTCCCTTACTTTGTTTTGGCACTTAGCCTTATCTGTTGAATTATTATTCATTTGTTTTAATTAAATTAAATCAGAGACTTCTAGCATTTTATTTGTTGTGAGCCTATGGGGGTTTGTACCGCCCCCACTCCTTTTGGGAATGATGCCGGACCCAGCTTGGGAACTAGGTTCCTAGACGGGCGAGTTTATTTATGATTTTATCGGGCTTATTTACAGCTTTTCTCGGATTTATTTATGGTTCGGTTAGAGCTATCGAGCAGTAAAGCAGGGGTCGATTGTTGGTGACGCTGGGGTAGACTATTATACGGCCCTAATGTGGACCGTCGGGTGGACACCCTTAGTCACTGGCCGTTGACCGGTGCCGGGCACTGCTGACTAGCTCTGCCGGTATGTGATTTACTGCATGATTAGATACATTGTATTACTGTTCATGATTTGATATGCACATGGGTACGGGATGCATATTGGGATATCCATTTATTGAGAATGCTTGGACACGGACATTCTAGTTTGGTTAGGTTGCATCCAGCGCGAGCATATGCATGACGTGTGGTTTACTATATGGGCGGAGCATGACCTGATGCCTGGATGTATGGGCGCCTTGTATCACGTTGATGCTCACTACGCCATTGCATTTCTATGTGCATTGCATGGATACTGGTAGTTATTAGTTCTCGGACTGGAGTACCGTTCCGAGGGAGCCTATGGCTCGGTTGTCGGGAGTACCGACGGATACAGGTGACGGGAGTACCGACCTGGGACAGCGCGCGCAGGTTTGTGGAGATATTTGTTGCCTTTCAGGGCAGCGGCAGGTTGGTATGGGACTTGGGTGCCGTGTGTCTTGTGTGGGCCCCAAGGACCGGTATGTGCTTTTATTATGCTATACTGCTGTGTTGTAGCTTCTCATGCCTTATGTGTACCTGGGGGTTTATTTTGGGGAGAGTTTTCTGGTTATGTTCAGCCTTAAGCCTTTCTTTTCCTTATGCTTGCTGAGTCTCTCGACTCACCTTGCTTTCCATCATTCCAGGTAGTGGCGGCGTGGGCCATGGCAAGGGAGTCAGCTTTAACGGCAGAGTCGGTGTGGTGTACAGGCAGTCTCGTCAATCCCTATCCACTCTGATGTCTAAGTAGAATTTACTCTATTATTTCGTACTGTGCCAGGTGTTTTCTCGAGTCTTGTGTATGTTGGCACAGGAGTTTTTGTTTATTTATTTATCTTGTGACCGCTGTGCTAGCGGGATACCCATAGTGCATGCATGTCTTGAGCTTTGCTTCCGCTGTTCTTATTTTCGTGTATGCATGCCGGGGTCTTTTTGTCTCGTGTTTCATTATTTTTTCCTTCCGTAGGCGCTCCCGTTCGGGTAGTTCGGGTGGCGGGGATATCCGGGCGGGGGTGCTTACAAAAAATTATCGATAAGTCATGACACCGCATTAACAAAATGAAATAGTATTACTATTACATTAATTATTGTCTCTTATTTCTAGATAATATTTACTCAATCTCTGATACTAATTTCAAAATAATTTTCAAATTTTTAGTGTTTGATTTAATTATTGAAGTGTTTGTACATAAATTTTTATGTGCTATCTAATTATTTTCTTTTTTATAAATTTTAAGTCATTTGAGGACTATGATGAGGAGAATGAAATGAAGGTATGCTGGAACCATGAGACAGGGCGAGAGTTAGGTGTGAAGGCCATAATGGGACATTGACTCCCGAGAGAGAGAGATTGCATATGAAATTGAGAGAAAAGGTAGTTAAAGAGTTGTCCTCTTAAGGAAAATTCTAATCAACAACTCCAAGATGGCAACTAAGGAGAAAATAAGTTCACTTTAGTTTCATGCAATTGTGAATTTTTTTTTCCTTTATAAATCCAATAGAAAGTGTTGATTTCAATTATTGAGAAAAAAACATTCACTTTAGTTTATGTAATTGTGGAGCTTTCTTTTTTTTTTTTTTTTATATTTACTAATGGAAAGGGTCGGTTTCGATTATTAAGAAAACTCGTTCACTTTAGTTTCATGCAATTATGGATTTTTTTTATACTTATTAATGAAAAGTGTCGACTTCAATTATTGAGAAAAAAATATTTACATTAGTTTCATGCAATTGTAGAGTTTTTTTTTTTCTTTATATTTACTAATGGAAAATATCATTTCAATTATTGAGAAAAAATGTTCACTTTAGTTTCATGCAATTGTGGGGTTTTTTTTTTCTTTATATTTGTTAATAGAAAGTGTCCGTTTCAATTATTGAGAAAAAAGGTTCACTTTAGTGCAATTGTGGGTTTTTTTTTTTTATATTTACTAATGAAATGTGTCGATTTCAATTGTGGGGTCAACTAACCCAATTGATTTAATTGATTTGCCATATTCCACACAGAGAGGGAGGGAGAGAGAGGGGATAGAAATTGAGAGAAAGGGTCATTGAAGAGTCTGTACTCTTTTAGTAGAAAAGTAAGGAAAGACATATACGGCACCACAAAGAAAAATCAAACCAAAGAATAGCTGCCAACTCAGACTTATTAAAATGATAAAATAGTAATTTTGTAGGAGAAATCATCCGTTATAATTTGATGATTTAAAATAATTTAATTTGGATTTGAGGTGTTGACTGATCGGTCAACGATTGATCATTTATATAAACTTAAGTTTTTATTTTTGTTTAATGGTTTTGAGTAAAATCTTTGAAGAAAGTAAAATGTTATCAATTTTAATTTTTTTTTACCTCTCCTCGACCTATTCATTCATAATTTTAGTTATTGATCAATTTTAACTTTTTTTTATTTTAAAAACAAAAATAAAAAATATCATTTAAATAATCCAAACCATTCAATTATGATTTACATAATTTTAACAATACTATAGTGAGTTATGATTTAAAAAATCCGATCATTGCATATGCCTCTCTTAATTTCACATAATCGTGCTCTTAGTTTTTCAATAATTATTTTATTATTTTTAAAAACTAAGATAAACTTTTTCGCTTCTCAATATTAATTATTTTATCATTTCTCTCCCTCTCCTTTACACACACTCAAATCATGAAAGATTCCAAAAATGTCCTTAGTCGTGAAACATGGCATGTGCCCAAGGACTTTAGGACGACCTGTCACAATTCTAAGTTGTCGCAACAAAATAAGTTTGAAGCCACTATTATGGTTGGCTCTTTCCTACATTAATGAACCTAGCTATCACCATCACAATGGGTTCTAAAATTTTAAAACCCACACAATGGCTTTGCAGTGGTGATGACTATTAATGAGTTTTTGATTGTTGGACCCATCACCAGTGATGGTTCTTTGTTTTTGTTTTGTTTTTTTAGTTAAATTTAATTTAATTAGCTTAATGTATGTTAATATCAGTTTAATTAACAAGGGTTGTAATATAAGAGATGTCCGAGTAAGAAATATAAATCATGAGAGTCTTCGAGAGTCATTTTTAAATCACAAAAAAAATCTTTACATAAATAACTCAAATTACAAGAAATTCGAGTTCAATTTACTGTTTAATTTTCATACTTATCTCTAAAATAAGACTTGTTCCCAACTCAGTCTCCTAAGATTGAAGACTATAAGGATCTCCTAGTGACCTGGTTCCTAGGAGACCATCTCGGTCTCGCGGGATTATGGCCCCGGGAGCTCATTTGGGCCCTATTAATTATTTTGGGCCTTTGATCTTTTGCCTATGTCACATCAAATGGATTTGAAAGGCCCATTAGTCACAACCCAAAATTTAAAAGGAAATTTCTTTATTTATTTTATTTTATAAGAAATAATTTAAATTATTTGAGTAAGGACGATCCAATGAATGGGTCTTTCAAAAATCTTAATAATACCGTGTGAAATGTAATAAATTTATTTGTATATATCATAGAAAACCTTTAAATAATAAAATAAAATGAATTTAATTACATAGGAGGTTTATATATATATAAAGTAAAAAGGAAAAAATTAAAAAGAATACTATTCTAAGATAAGATTCTCAATGTTCTTATTTTAATAGACTATTATGTGAATTGATCATATCTTCTAACTCCAATTCTCATGATATGATAGACAAATCAGAAAAGTCTAAACAAAATGAACATGCGAGATTTGAATAACTCAATAAATTGACATTTAATATCTATATTATTAATAAAATATTTTTATAAAATCTCTTTTAGCTATCTTGCTTAAAAATAAAATTTAATAATAAATAGAAAATAATTAACATAATGGTAGGTAGCTTATAGTGTCAATTTTTCTTTTTGCTTTTCTCTCCTAGCATATTTATTTCTCTTCGGACAAATCTTCCTCTATTTATAGGGAATTGTTGTGCTTCTAAAAAATGCTATTTATTATACAAAAAATGATATACTTATAAATGAGTTTGATAAATAATCTTCATAAATTAATGTGGCATACATAAATTCATAATAGTTTTACTTAAAATTAATAAAAAATTTACTTACTATTATGAACTATTGTCAATTTTAAGTAAAATTATTATAAATTTAAGTAAAACTATTATAAATTTATGTGTGCCATATCAATTTATGAGTCACACACTAATTATTAGGGTGCATGGCCCTCAGAATGGCTCCACAAGCATGGGCTTGAAGCCACATCCGAACCATACTCTAGGGTCACGTCGCAAGTAAAGTCTCAGTAGGAATTGTGCTCGGGCCATCCCTAATCAAACAATATAAGCTCTAAATACCCTGAAAAAAGGTAAGCCTCACTCTTTACTCTTCTCGTTACTTCCTGCATGATTTGCTCGTCTTCATTTTATTAAACACTAAATTGAGCATTGGAGTCTACCTCTCGAGAGACAAAAGCCCCGAGCTTACAAGGGTTTAGCAGGTAGTGTATTCACCCCAGCTTCCCAGCAACATGAGTATATATCTCAATTCTTGCACATCCTGCCTCTTCACCATTTTCTTGACATAAGAAGACTTCCATGGACAATGTATTGACACAAATAAGAGATACTCAAATTCCCATTTAAGAAAAAGGTGGAAGAAAGCATCTTCAAGGACCTAAACATATAAAGACTGACATTTTCTATCCAAACACACTGGAAAATAAAATCACAAGCAAAGAGATAGATTCCCTTTAAAGCAGATTCTTTTCCCCAATTTGGCAAAAGCACATTATGCATTCGATGGATGTAGTAAAGGAATCACCAAACTAATGGGGAAAAGGAAGGGAACAAAAGAAAAACTATAAGGTGACATTGTGTGAAGGAAGATCAAAATGAAAACCTACCAAAATGATGTGCAGCAGCATTTCTTGCTATTAATCTCTGTTCTCCCAATAATCAGAATCCAAATTAACCGGGTAGAGATCGCCAACAGGTTGAGAAGAATCAGTCCATGTCCTATCAGTTGATGTGCCTTTGGACATGCTATCTGTCATCGTTGCTTCTTGGCTGTCTTGTCGGTCATCCATCTTCCCCTTCAGCTTCATTTGGTCATAAACTGAGTTGGTTCCATTTGAAACCAGTTCCTTAACAGTTGCTTTGCCTTCAAGCATTCTTACAACTGAAGACATAGTAGGCCTAACTGACGGGGAGACATTAGTGCACAGAAGAGCTACATTAATCATCACCATTGCGTCGCCTCTGTTGAAGTCTGATCCCAATTTTGGATCCACTAGCTCCATCAATTTCCCCTCCTCCTTCAAATCTAGTGCCTAAGGGAGAAACATATTAGAACTTAGATCATATGCATGCATACGTTGTAACTGCAAGCAAGGGCACTAAGATTTGTTTCTTCAACATAGATTGGAAACATAACAAGTGCTTCGCTACCAATAAGAAATACGTCATGGTAATCCATAAATTCACAGGCCAACTTATTCAAGAAGAGTTTTCACGTTATTTCAGTAAACAAATTTCTTCCCCTGGCTCTGATAATTGTGTTATTTCATCCATTGAGCTCAAAATGAAATCCAAATGTCGCAGATTGTGTGACTTTATAAGAGGCAAGAAAGAAAGTTTTCAACTTACCCAACCAAGAAGATTAAAACAGGTCTCCTTTGGCCGGAAACCACTGTTACTTTTTCCACTGACTATTTCCAATGCAACAATTCCAAAGCTATATACGTCTGCTTTGTCTGTTAAATAGCCATGCATTGCATATTCTGGTGCCATATATCCACTGCACATTCAAATTTACATAATCATTCTACATGACTAGTATGTGGTCATACATGTCATTGTGGGGAAGAATATCATAAAACAGCCTTTCCCTTCCCATGATTAGTATGTGGTCATACGTCATTGTAAACAAGGTGGCCTGTCTATAATGTTACTATAAACAATTAAATATATTGAAAGGGAAAAATAACTTCGTTACCACAAGAAAACTTATGATAATGATTTTAAGAAACAACAATTAATTCATTGTCTATTATTGAAAGCATATGACTTACTATGTTCCTGCAATTCGCGTGCTTATATGAGTATTATCCTCTTCATCAAGTTTTGCCAAACCAAAATCGGATATCTTAGGGTTAAGATTCTTGTCAAGCAGCACGTTGGTAGCCTTGATGTCTCTATGAACAATCTTAAGTCTTGATTCTTCATGGAGAAAAGCCAAACCTCGAGCTATACCAATGCATATCTTGTACCTTGTTTGCCAGTCCAATTTCAACTGGAGCTCTTCTGGGCCTTTAAAGAGAAAATGAACAAGAATGTGGAATTATCAGTTAAATGGCACATGCTTAAACATGTGGAGATGTGTTCTGATATTGAAACAAGATTTCTTGAAGTTTACCGTACAAAGCACGAGCAAGACTATTATTTTCCATGTATTCGTATATTAGGAACAATTGATTGCCTGCAATGCAGCATCCATGCAGCTTTACAAGATGGGGGTGTTGTAAAGCAGAAATCATCCCTATTTCGTTAACAAACTCGCGATTCCCTTGCTTTGATTTGGAAGATAGCTGCTTTACAGCAATTACTGTGCCATCTGATAGAAGTCCCTGAAATTTCAATATACAAAAATGGGGACCTTTGCAATAGGAGAATTTTACAGAAAGATGTGATTATCAAAGTTCAAATGTGATTACAGATCTAGAATTCATATTCCATTTTGAGGTACCTTATAAACAGAACCAAAACCACCCTCACCAATCTTATTCACGGCATCAAAGCTATTTGTGGCAGTTTTAATTTGCCTCAAGGTGAATGAACCAACTTGCAGGTCTATACCCTTCAACTCTACGAAAAATGCCAAGTGAGATAAGAGGTAGTTTTAGATATAATAACCAAACATTATCCTAATATTCTTAAGACATTTAAATATCTGATTAATGTGACGTATATTTGCACCTAAAATTTCAGTAACAAAGTAAATTCAGATACTTTTCACATAATGGTGTTAAAAAATTTAATGTTTAAATAATACTCTTTGCAGAAAAAAAAATTATTGTATGGCTGAGTTTGATAAAGAGAAAATCTGAAAATTGCTGGGACTTAATTTGCAAAATAGTCTAGCAAACAGAGATACATCTCTAAGCTTAGAGAACATAAAAATGGCGATGAAGAGCTTCCATTTATTTACACTTGTAAGCTTTAAAGTACCTTCATCAATTGTATCTTTGTATCTTAGGCAACCTCTCCACGAAAGGATACCTAGAAGCAAGATAATAGCCAAAGCTACACCAACCACAATCCCAACCACAGCACCAGTGGACAAACCATTTCCACCTTCTGATGGCGGGATAAAATCTGCATGAGAAAAAATAAATGGAAATGATAAGAGAATTATATCAAGCTCATCAACATGGGAACCCACATGATTGGCAAGGAATAGATGGCTTCATCAGAACTCTGAATGAGTTTAGCTTGTAGTATGACTTTGGAACCATTTAGATACTCACGCTCTAGTAACAACATAAGCATGAATATGTCCCACTATGTATTGTAAGATAATTTGCATATGGGAATTTTTAACAGGGAATTAAATCGCTTCTCTTTGTTCCAACCATTTGAAAAATAAATAAACAAAGACAAATACAGAAGAAGTGAAGAACTTTTATGTCAGATAACTACCTATGAAATTAAAACAAATTCTGCATATGCAGACCAAATGAGACAATTCAATTTTCAAGGTCTTCATTCATCCCTAATGAAACAGGATTAAATCATCTGATTTAACTCCCCTTAACTATAATAGAAGCATAGCTCAAAAAGGATGAAAGAGACTGAGTTTTTTTCACCTAACTGTGAATAGAATAAACAAAATTCCAAAGACATACAACTGACCAGGTTCCACAGCTATAGCTGAAATGAGGGGACCATATACACCTCTACTAGGGATACCAGTTGTCCCTCTTCCAGCCCAGTAAAAGCGGATTTGTAGTGTGCCATCAGTCACTACTGCATTGTACGGCTTTATGATTTCCTGACCAATCCCACCTGCTTCATCCGCAATGTTGAAATCTTTTTCCACTAAATTTCCCTGGAAGAATTTCCTCACAGTCATGCTTTTACTTGGGTTAGTTCTCTTCATTGTTGAAAGATATAAATTGCCACCCAGACATGAAACTCAAAATGGTGAATTATATATATGGGAGCATATCTCCCAGTAAGTCAAACATAAACAGAATGTCACTAGTATCCATTCTAAACCAAGAACTGAAAAGATAAAATCAAACATAATAGGAAAATTTTCATACATCAGCTCTAATTGGTGGTAGTATATATATTGCAAAAACCAACCTGAATGTAAACATCAAATAGACGTCTTCCAAGGCTGCTATAATTCTTGTCGTCAGTAAACATAATTTCTGCAAAGTGAAGCTTCACTCTGTAGTTTTTGTTCAGCAAACAGAACCCATAATAGACCAAAGATGAGGCAGAAAGTCGTGCATCCATGTATAACTCATAATTTTTCATTGAGAGCCCTGAACCATTTGTTGCAATAAAGTCATCGACCTCGCGATGGTCATCCCGAAAATAACCTGTGCTACTAAATGCCCAGTTACTTCCACTTCGGAAGAAGTTTGAATTCCCAGCTGCATCTATATCGGCTGAATATTTGGTGCCACCACCATCAATTACTTCTCCCCCACCACAGTTTATGTGGAAGGAATAAATCTCTGATATAAAGCATAACCAGATTATTTATCATCAAATAGAACAAAAAAGGGAACAGAAGCCTGAGAAGGAGATGATAAAACAAGCACAAGACTAACAACCTTCCCCCTCAGTCCCAAAATCAAGTCCACATTTAGCTCCAATAGCAATTCCAATCTGGGATATACTTTAAGTAAGACTATCAAGTGTTTGTATTCATTAGTATGACCTCTCCCGTAATGCAACCTTTGTGGTGCATCATATTTTCAGCTTATACAGTTTTATAGAAGATGTAAGTTGACTTGATTGAAAAACAAAAGAATTCTCTAAGCCAAGCATGTTTAATACTACATGAAAGCATTAAGCACTGACTTTTGAGTGGGACCATATATATGCAGGTGATTGGAAACTCTATCATCATTAGCAACCCTTATTTCAAGTTTTAAGCTAAAAGTTATAATAGTATGGTAAAGAAACTGACAACAGTGTTGAAGTGCCAATACCATTATATGTTCTTTTGGGTCATTCTTACCTCATAACACAACCACCAAGCAAGGGATATTGACCGAGGCATATTAAAATCTTATACCAAAATTGCATAAAACAGTAAGTTAAATTACCCAAAGAATTTTAATAAAAAGAGAACAAAAATTGAACAATTCAGATTTCAAATGACAAACTTATTTAGATGTTGGACAAAGTGCACATACCCTTCCAAAGAAGGGCCCTAAACACGTCTAATTATTAGACTCCCAAAAAAAAATACGTGCAAGGGCAGTCATTCTTATGGACTAATAGTGTAACCATTCCTTTCAAAGAAAAAGCATACCGTACACGTAATATGTAGACATATTGCATATAAGTATATGTGGCCTATAAATTTTAGGATGTGTTATCTCCCTGTATTCATGTCATGCCCTGTGCATTTACAATGCTAATTTATGTGATATTTCTTTTCACATAGTTCATGATAATTAAGTTACCCTTAGTTGTCACATTGATATAGCAAATCAAAACAGAGCAAAAGCAAACTTACTTCGTTTGCAAAGTCCCAAGCAAGATGAAATTGAACTGACAAGACAATTTGAGATTATGAAGTAGTTAGAATCATATCATTATACTAATTCAATAAGGAAACAAACCAAAGAAATTTCTAATGGATCATTAGAGGAACAAAGATATCAAGCTTAATGTTCTTCGTCAAAGGTTTAAGACTCACGTGCTACCATTCAAAGAGCTTCCAAATAAGTTCCTGTACAAAAATAAAAGAGCATGGTTGCAACGAGATCTTGAAGAAATTATAACAATTCCAAGTTGCATGTAATCTTACACGTCTTTCTGCTGACAAACTTGGGAGGAGCTCAAACTAAAGTTGTTAAATGAAAGATCGCTGCAATGTAATTCACAATATAATTCATTAACTCTAGAAACAGAGGAAAACTATTATTTTAGGCACAATGGTTAATCCATAACTAATAGATTTGTTGTAAAAATATCAGTAGCAATAAGCCTTTGTCATCACAATTGATATATCTACCACTCCATGAAAGGAAAGGCTATATCTAGAAAGCCATCTTTATTTGGTAAGTTTGGATTTGTTCTAGGTAATTATCTGAAAGAGAGCTCAGTGCATAATTTGCTTGTCCCTGCAGGATCCAGGGGATTAGACATGCAGCTTTAGCCCTCCACAAGCAGAGAAAACCTGCCGTACCCGTTCTCCACAAACAGTACTAATAGAGAAACAACTGAAAAAAATTTCTTTTCTATCAAACCCAATTTAATTAAAATCAGCTAGATTTTTCTCCCTTCTTACTCAGGTAGAGGTTGCCAATATTGTGGCCTAGTTAAATCAACTCCCAACAACCTCTAGTGGCTACCTTTAGTCATATTAATTATCATGTTTATCCTCATAGTAATTAAGGGTGAAAATTTGAACAACAGGATTGAACATAATCATAATATAAGCCATCACTTACATAGATCATTTCTTGCATACAACCAAGATATTGCATCATTTATAAAATAATATATCATCACACATTACTTGGACAAAATAAAACTAAACCCAAGGTGTTCTACACGCATGTAGCCATTCCCTTCTACTCTAGCCTTCCCTTGCTCTTCGATGAACTTGCTACATCTATGCATGCATTCATTTTGTAGTAAGAAAATATCTGGGTTGAGTTATACATTTATGAGCATCTTGCATGCAACTATGGCATGAATAGCATTTTCACAACTTGAAATGCAACAACTTACCTAGAGATTATAATTTCAAAATGCTTTTCTCATGAAATACCAAACTATCTAATAGCCCTTAACTCGGGTAGCTTGAGACTGCTCACTACTTTGTCTTCTCAATTTATTCAAAATACATGCCATCAAAAAATTCATGCCAAACAGCTGCAATTTGAACTCATGACACCAGGTTGTAATAATTATGCAAACTCTGGTCATTTGGATATTGCTTCAGGTAATAATTATGCAAGAAAAACTTTTTCCACATGTCTAATGTATCAACTAACACTTTATTGGCACTAATTAATAATGAAGATACAGCAATAATATTATCATCCACTGTGTTCTTTTCTCAGGGCTACACATAGGTAAGCACAATCAGTGTATAAAATTCAATTTAAGAAGATTTTTTATGGCTGTTGAAATTATTTTGGCACACATTGCAATAAGAATATTAAGTTTCTTGACAGCAGTTGGTGATCCAATCCAATTCCACAGACTTGCATGATAATTAAAGATTTATGAGAAAATGAGGATGGAAGTCCTTCATATGCAGAAAGAAAGCAATGGGGCACGGTATATGTGTTTAAGAGTGAGAACAACTAGTGTTAAATGAATAGTAAATAACCTAGACAGTAACAGACTGTGTACAAGATAACTTACATATTTTCTCCATCTGTCAGCACCCACTCAGGCACAGGTCCAGTTAGCAAGTTCCCAGTTAAGTAGCTAAGAAAACAAATATCATAAAAAAATTCCTGGTTATCTGTCGCTCATAGTACAATAGCATCAATATTATGGTAACAAACTTATCCAAAAATCTCACACAAATATTATGCTAACATCAATTCAAATATTTCAGTATGGCCCACTTGATACATGCAACCCATACTGTTGGTTCAAATGATACAACCAAAACATAGAAAACATTGGCGTCCATACATGTAATCTGCGATTGCTAGATTAACAAAGCTGATTGGAATTTCTCCACTTAACTTGTTAAAGCTAAGGTCTCTGCAAAAGAAATCATAAGCAAGTTTCAAAATGACGTTTTTCTTATCAACTGCTGTATTTAGCAAAAAGAAAAATTTAGAACCAAATAATTAGCATTATAAGTTCTAGTGTTCAGAACAGAAGTAACATTTTTGCAGCATTAACCAAACACAAGAAGCTATGATGGGTTCAAATCGGAAGTTTCAAAACTCATCCTCAAATGTTCACAGCTCATCAGTAGCATTGTAGCATGTGGTAGTGAACTTGTGAGATACTTAATGACATCGCATGATTCATCGCATCATTATGTAGGAAAAAGCCCTCACAAAGAGAAGTTAACAAATTATATGCCAAGAGTAAGGTAAGAGGGACATAAATACTAACAAACTCCTCAAATTTTTCATCCCCCCAAGATATTCAGGTAAGGGTCCAATAAGATTACAACTTCGCAAAATCCTGCAGCAAAATAAAATACAAACTGCATAAAGTTGCAGAAGATAACGATACTCTTTAGCGAAGCTATATGACATAACCAATCAACTTACAGATGCCTCAAGTTTGTCATATTATTAAGGGGTGGAAAAGGTGCTTGGGTTCCATTTAAGTCACTGATTGCCCTGCATATCTTAGAACGACATTAATCATCCACAAACACTAAATGGGCAAAAGTCATGGGAATAGAAGATTTTACTCACAAGTCAGTCATTTTGGTCAAAAGAGCAATGCCAGAAGGAATTGAACCATTCAAACCACTAGCCTGAATCACTCTGCATGCCAAAGTTTTAAATGAGAAAGTAGCTTACAAAAAATTATAGAAATAAGCAATGGCTGAGCATAGAAAAAATTAAAGAGGTCAAACTCTAACAATCTGTCAAGATTTGTCCAGTTCTGGATGAAATTGGGTATCTTTCCGGTAAAGTAGTTGTCAGCAAGCCATCTGCATCATATCAACTAATTCTGGGATAGCTCAATAGAAAGGGAAAAGTAGAGATAACTAGTGAAAGAAAAATGAACTTACAAGTGCTTCAGGTTGGTCAGCTTCGCAAGTTCTTTGGGGAGCTCCCCAGTGAAATTATTTGAAGTTAAGAATCTTCAACAACAAAATGACATCAACCAGTAAACCAATTGTCTTTCGATTTAAGAGCAAGTACTCTAAACCGTTAAGCAGATAGACAGAGATACATATTACAATATCTTTTCTGCATTATTTGTTTTTCATGTGAAACATCTCATATGAACACCCCATCACACTAATGAAAACTTTAACCCAATTTACAAAGAATGCCAAGGGACTAGGACACTGTAACTGATTGTACTTACAGTTTCTCTAAGCGAGAAAGATTCCCAATCTCGGGAGGAATGGCTCCTGACAGCTGATTGAACTCCATAGTTCTACAAATCTCAAAATCAAAATCTTAGAACAAAATGATACATTTTTTTTTCTATCAAATTCATACAGAATAAATAAGTGGGTATTGAGGTATTACAGATTGACAAGGGTGCTGATGTTTCCAAGTTCCTTTGGGATTGAACCAGTTAGCCGGTTCCCAAGGAGGGAGCTACAAGTGCAACGAGTCCAATGACCCAACTATCATCAGAAACATAGAGCAAAAAAGGCCTCAACACCATTACAACATAAAGGAATAGCAATTGATAAGCATACATACATGTTTACTAGATTCATGGTGCCCCATTCTGAAGGGATGGTACCGGAAAGATAGTTGCGGGTTAGATCACTGCCCAATATTATAACAAATTAATAAAAGAGAATAAGAACACACTGAAGTGGGTAATCAATAAAATAAAAAAAATAGATGTTTACTTACATTTCTTGGAGGAAAGAGAGCCTCACCAGTTCTGGTGGGAGAGTCCCTGGAAGACTCTGCGCTTTGAGGACTCTGCGTTTCGGCACAAAGAAGAATTTACGTCGTGTATAAATAAGCAAAGCAACAGTGACCCAGAGAGAAATTGGTGGTTTGAAAATTGATTCAGAAAGACAACACATTTTGGAATGAAAAGATTTCCAAATTTTCTCTCTGTATTCCTTCCACAGTTTCGCTGAATGCCTTCATCGCTCCCAAATTTTCTTTCTAATTTCTCTAATTTTCTTCCCACGTGTAACTTGTAACCAACAAGTTGATACTCTCATTTCACTTATATGTCATTTGAGGAATCGACAGTACATCAATGTGCATAAATCCAAAAAAATCTAACATAAATATAGTTGATATTATGATTATGATATGGAGTATTCTATTTACAAAAGCATATATAATTTGTGTGTAAGTTCAATGGTGTAAGGGGCTGAATGATACTTGTGTAGAGAGCTAATTAAGTAATTGATTTCAAGCATGGGTGCAGTGAAAATATTCCAAAAATGAGTTGGAAAATGGAAAAAAGAAAATAGAGAATGTAGGAAATGGGGGACAAATTATTCTCAAAATTCTGGGGTTTAATGGGGGCAAATGACTCATAATGTATGGGTTGTTTGCCTTTCATTTCTTTTGGTTTAAATAATAAGAAAATATTATGTTTGGGTGTATATAAGATATATAGGTTGTGATAATTGTGACTTAAAATCTATGTTTATATATGATTGGGTGTCCTAATTTTACTGAGATTATGATTTCAAATTTGACTGTAATTATGATGTTGTCAAATTCGATTTTATGTGAGATTTATCTAATCTGGAGAAATATCCCCATACATCATTTTCTGATTAGGATATGATTTTCTGTACTCATCCATAGATGATTTTAAGTTTATAAATAGGTGCTCAGGTCACATGAAATCAGTTATAGAGAGACATAGAGTTTGTGTATCAATATCACTTTTGTATTATCATTTTTTATTAGTGATATTTTGTTCTTTTTGCTCGTTATTTTTCTCAATTTGGGTTTTTCACGTTAAATTCGGTGTTCGTGTGTGGTTGTGATTGGTTTGATCGTGGTTTGTATTCGATCCTATTTCGTAACAAACTGATATCAAAGCTGTTGGATCAAACCATCACCGTTGGGCGTTGAATCTCAGTTGTTGGATATGATTTTCAGCATCAGATCAACATCTTCTTCTTTTTCTAAGTTTTTGGTTACCCAACAAGAACCATTAGCTCCACCAGCACCAGCAGCCACTGTCGCAGCCGCCATCCACCACGCCTGCCATCGTCGTCAGCCCCCACGATCATCGCTATCTGCCTGGGGTTTTTCCTCTCTCGTTGTCCATTGTTTGAAGAACCAACAATCGCCAACATTGCCTCCAGTGCTGACCTCCTCCAGACACCGTCGTCGTCGCCTGCACCCCTAATTCTCGACGACCACAGTTGATCAGATCCCCTTCGGTAGCCTCTCTTGCTTCGTCGATCGTCGTTCATAGCTTCCCCCTTGCTGCAACTTCACGGGTCTTCATCCTCACCGTCAGCCACTCCTCTCTAGCCGCCGACCGCCACGAGCACTGCTCATCATCAACCTTCGACGGTCGCTTGTGCCCATCGCCTCCATCACACGCATGTCCACCGTTTTGGGTGTCCTTCCATTGCAGCCATTAACAGAAGCTCCTTATTTTTCTAGCAACCCATATCTCAATCTGGATTTGGGTCCAACCTATTGAACCAACAACCCACCTTGGACCGTATCCAATCCTAATCCGTCAGATTTGCCAGTCAGGTTTCAACTTTGACTTTTACTCAGATTTGGCCCAGATTCGATATTTTTAATCTATTTTTTCAGTTGGATTTATTATTGAAATTATTTAAGGATATTTAATGGCTTCATTGAAGTACAATATTCCTTTATTGGACTAGAATATCAGATTTTTGCTATGACAGGTTAAGATGCGTGCAATTTTGGCACAGATGGATTTAGACGATGTGCTTTTATGCTTCAAAAATATGCTACAATCATGGAGCATTGAAGAAAAACAATGTAAGGATCATAAAGCCTTATCTCAGGTACATCTGAATTTATCGAATCAAATTTTATAGGATGTTTTTAAAGAAAAAATCGTTGCCGCTCTATGGTTGAAACTGGAACAGTTGTGTATGACGAAGAACTTAACCAATAAGTTGCATCTGAAACAAAGATCATATTCTCATCGAATGGTTGAAGGTACGTCTATTGAGAATCATTTAATAGTTTTTAAAGAAATTATTTTTTATTTGGAGGCTATGGAGGTTAAGTATGATGATGAGCATTTGGCTCTAATTTTGTTATGTTCTCTATTGTTCTCTTATTCAACTTTTAGAGACATCATACTCTATAGTCGGGATACTCTCACCCTAGATGATGTTTATGATGTCTTATTTTTGAAAAAAAAAATTGATAAGCAGTTATTGGGGACTTCTAAGAATCAGGAAGAGGTTTGTTGATTAGAGAGAGAATACATGATAGAAATTTTGGTGGTAGATGAAAAAGTAAATCCAAGTCCAGGAACAAAGAAATTTTTTTTAATTACTGTAAGAAGAAATGACACATAAAGACTGAGTGTTATAAGCTGCAGAACAAACTTAAGAGATAGGAAACTGATCAGAAAAGGAAAGCAACTAGAAACTTCAAGTGAAACCAATGTTGTTGAAAATAACAGTACATATGGGAAACTTATTGTGGTTACTAATGAGGGTACTAGACCTAGTGTAGATTGGATCCTCGACACAACATGCACGTTTCATATGTCTCCTAATAGGGATTGGTTTTCGATATATAAAATTTTGAATTCTGACAATGTATTGATGGGTAATAATTCTTCTTGTAAAATTGTTGGCATTGGAACTATCAAAATTAAGATATTCGATGGTATTGTTCAAACTTTAACTGATGTCAGACATATTCCCGATCTTAAAAGAAATCTGATTTCATTAAGTACTCTTGATTCGAATGGGTACAAATTCATTGGTGAAGGTGAAGTTATCAAAGTTAGTCGAAGAGCTCTTATTGTGATGAAAGGTACGAAACAATATGGTTGATTATATGTTTTGCAGGGTTTTATAGTTACAGGTGATGCTTCTGTTTCTATTTATTCTTTATCTGATACTGATCTCACTCAGTTATGGCATATGCATCTTGGACATATGAGTGAAATAGGTATGGTTGAATTGAGCAAAATAAGACTTATTGAAGGGCAGGGTACAAGAAAATTGGAGTTATGTGAGCATTGCATTTTCGGTAAGCAAAAATGGGTTAAATTTACTAAAGGCATTCACAATACAAAAGTTATATTGGATTATATCCATTTTGATCTCTGGGGTCCGGCCAGAGTACCCTCTGCAGGTGGTGCTAGATATATGTTAACTTTCATTGACGATTTTTTTAGGAAAGTCTAGGTATTCTTTTTGAAGCAGAAGACTGAAGTTTTTGCTACTTTCAAACAATGGAAGACTATGATTGAGAAATAAATTAACAAATAGGTCAAGCGTCTTCGCACAGATAATAGTTTAGAATTTTGTTCACGTGAATTTAATGATTTCTGCAAGAAAGAAGGAATTCTAAGGCATTTAACAGTTCCAGGTACACCACAACAAAATGGTGCAGTCGAGTGGATGAACAGAACCTTGATGGAAAAGGTACGGTATATGCTACCTAATTTCGGTTTATCTAAGTCTTTTTGAGCCAAGGCTACTTATATGGCATGTTTTCTAGTTAATCGGTCATCGTCGTTTGCTATTGACAAGAAAACTCTAAAAGAATTATGGTCAAGTACTCTTGTAAATTATTCTGATTTGAAAATTTTTGGATGTCCTACATTTGTTCATGTTGATAATGGGAAATTGGAACCAAGGTCTAAACGGTGTCTCTTCCTTGGTTATAAGCCTGGTGTTAAGGGTTATAAGTTATCGAATCCAGAAGCGTGTAAAGTTGTGATTAGCAGAGATGTTATTTTTGATGAAATTACTATGCTTCGTGGTTCATCTGCAAAAAAAACTAATCCTATAAGTCACCAGAGTTCTAATATTCAGGTGGAGTTTGAAATTGACAAGAGTCAGACATCTGATTCGTCGTTGTCATCTCAGATTAAGTTAAGCCCCGAGTAAAGTCCATAAGCAAGTGCCGATCCATCATATTACTGTATTACTAAAGATAGACCCAGAAGAATTATCAAACCTCCTCAAAGATATGTTGAAGCTGATTTTGTCACCTACGTTTTGAGTGTAGCTGAAGATATCCACTACAGTGAGCATTGTGTGGATTTGATTGATATTTCTTGTAGTGAGGATTTGGTTGGTATTTGTCAGGGAGACTGATTCTCCATGATTTCATTGGAAGAAAAAATCCTAAATAATTCTGTTTGCGGATTTAGAGTCAAAATGGAGATTTGTGATAATTGGGACTCAACATCTTTGTTTATCTATGATTGGGTGTCCTAATTTGACTAAGACTATGACTTCGAATTTGATTGTGATTATGATGTTGTCAAATTCGATTTTATATGAGATTTATCTCATCTTGAGGAATATCCTCATACATAATCTTTTCATTAGGATATGATTTTCTGTATTCATCCATAGATGATTTTAAGTCTATAAATAGGTGCTGAGGTCACATGAAATCAGTTAGAGAGAGACATAGAGTTTGTGTGTCAATATCACTTTTGTATTACTATTTTTGGTTAGTGATGTTTTGTTCTTTCTACCTGTAGTTTTTCTCAATTTGGGTTTTTTTTCACATAAAATTATGTGTTTGTGTGTGGTTAATTGGTTTGATCGTGGTTTGTATTCGATCCTATTTCGTAACATAGGTGATTAGGTTTAGGGTGTGGAAGATATTATATGTATTATTTTTGTATGTTTTATGGTATCAGAGCCATTCACAGCCATAAAACCAGTGCTTCCAGCCATACCAGACGAGAGTTGCAATAGCTGCCTCCGATTTGTTGATGGAGTTAGCAATTGAATCCGTCATTGTCTTTAAATGTTGGGAGCAGAGTAGGGAAAGGGCTTTCACCGGCAACAGCACCACCAAGCGTCGTCGCTTTCAACAGTTGCGCCACTGCGTCCACCAACAATAACACAACCAAGCATCGTCGCCTTCAACAGTCATGCTGCCGTGCCACGCCTTAATTGCACCATTAGTCATTTCGCCACTATAGTCGCCGTTATCGACCTCAAATCGGTCATCCCTTCCAAGTTCAACCACCACTAAAGCCGTCACACGCCATCGGTCAGAATAGTCCCCAAAAACTTCTTTTGCTTCGATCTCGCTCATTGGTTCTCCGATTACAACGTTGTCACCACAGTTAAACTCATCTTCCTGAGTTCTTCCAGATCCCTAAGGTTTTGTTGCCATCCATCACCAGCCACCGTCCACCAGCATTGTTTTTCTACCATCAGCTACCACATTTTTTGGTGCAATAGTGATTCTCATCCTTGCCACTATTATTGATCAAATGACCAACTCTACTTAATCCACATTAAAATCGTCAAGTATACCGACTGTCACCACACCATGATTGTCCTTAGTACCCGGTCAGTTTGAAAATTCTTCAATACAAATCACATCTCATAAATTGAATAGGAGCAATTTTAGAGAGTGGTATCAATCGGTATTACAGGTGATCAAGGGAAGAGGAAAGATGGGATATTTGACAGGAGCGATGGTAGCACCTCCATCAGAAAATTCAATTGTGATGGCGTGGTTGAAAAACTCGATGGAGCAAAGAATTGGGCGCTTATATCTGTTCTACGAAACAACAAAAGAAATATGGGATGCAGTATAAGAAATGTACTTAGACCTGGAGGAATGCATACTTTATCTTGCTATTTTACTCTTGCTTTATATGATTGGTTCAAATGAATCTTTTGGATCTATGCATGTTCTCCATTCATATTAATTCATCTAAAGTAAAATGAATTTATTGGTTTAAGGGGGAGTCTTTTGACTTCTCTTAAGGGGGAGTTTCACTCCATATTTTTTTAATTTTGACAAAAAAATGGGGAGATAACAATGAAATTGATTTTTAAAATGTTTTGTCATCATAAAAAATGGGGAGATTGATGTTTTACTTTGGTGTTTAGTTTTGATGATGAAAAACAAGAATTGATTTTAATCCTTAAGTTATGAGTCAAGTTGATGGTTTTCAACAAAAATCAATTTCAAGTACTTTTGTGAAAATGAAAACCAAATGATCTATAATTTTCTATAGATGGAGATTTACATAATCAAGTTTTAAGATTTAAAAGAATCTCCTAAACGATTTTTAAAAATTGATTTTGAATCATTGGATAGATAAAGCAAAATGTCTCAAAGGCGAAAAACCATGTTGTTGAGACCAATTGCTCCAATTAACCTATTATGTATTTTAATGTTTGTCAAAACATAATTTTAGTTAAAATATTTTAGGTATTGTCGACGTTCAATTCCAAACGACCCTGATTCGTTTTGGGCCGCGGTGAGTAAGCCTAAAGTGCCAAGAAGAAGAATACAAAGGTTTCAGACATGAATCCACACCAGGATTTTTTTACGTGGTTCAACCAGAACGATGCCTACTCCACGACCGTACTCTGATTATTTTCTCAAGAATGGTGGTGTCTGATTATTCTCTCTGTCCTTGCCCCTCATGATATCTCTGATTCCCATTTATACTGAGGGGCCTTTACAATTTAGATAACATATAGAAATACAATGATTACATAATGGGGGACAAACAGCCCTTATTGTCTACACAAAACCGGAAGTGGGATCCTCATTACGAGAGGCATGGGCTGTTGCAGATAAAGTGAATAGTCCTTACCTCTGACTTCTCAGCAGCTTTACCATTTATGCAAGCTGGCGATTTTAGGCCAGCGACCTAGGCAGTCCAGTGAACTGAGGGTTTTGCTGCGAGCTCGTCAGTCGATCGTTGAGAGCTCGCTAGGGGTTTTACCGGGAGCTCGCAGAATGCTTGCTTTATGAGTTTCGGATTTCGATGGTTTAGGGCTTTCTTTAACTAGGTCGCCTGGATTTTCTAGGCTCTGGGTAATTGGGCCGGCCCATTGGACTGAGCCTGACCCATAAGGAGTGATGCGGAAATAACGTATAATAGGTATATTTAAATCCCCTAATGGATTTTTGATATGACTTATAGTGAAAAATATATTTTAAGTATTACAGTATTTTGTGTATCAAAATGAACAAAGAAATGTTATTTTTCTAAGTCTGGAAGATTAGCACATTATAAGGAGACATATAAGAAAATATTTTCATTTTGAAAAACTATCTCTCGATATTTGGATAGCCAATATTTATTGTTGTTAAAATATTTTTTAATGAATTTTTCAAGAAATAAAAGGTATGTATATTAGGGGTGGCAAAATCGTTAAATTCTGAGTTTGTACTAAAACCAAAATTCTATTTTCTTATTGTTATGAATTTTGATTTTTTAGATAGTTTTATTGAAACCAAATTAAGGGTACTTTCTTATTTACATTTATGTATTAAAGTAAATGAAAGGTAAAATATAAGTTAAAGAAAATATGGACTATGTATTGTTGTATTACTTGTTTTTATCGACTAACTAATTTGTTTTTGTCGACTAAGTATCGTTTATTGCTTAACTTTGTCGACTATCTCTTGTCTTCTATCGACTAACTCTTTTTGCAGAAAGCCATAACAGCTAGTTTCTCAAATCCCAACGGTCACAAACGGCTAGTTTTAGACAAGACTCTTGGGATGTTTATAAATACAAGTCATGGATGAATTTGAGAAGGTTAATGGATGAGAACGAGTTGATCTAAAGATTACAAATCATTTTATTCGAGCTTACAAGAATTTGTGCTTTTATTGTTGTATTTTTCTCTCCAAGGTTTCGTTCTATCATTGTAAATTTATTCTTAAGTCTTGTTTTCATCTTGAGAGAATTTGTAACTAAAAGTGTTAGCTCTTAGCCTCCCTTTTACATTTGTATCATTCTTATTTTCCTAGCTTGTTGTGTTAGAGGACTTGCTCTTTGAAGCAAGGGGTTGTAATACCTACCTAGATACTAGAGGGCTTGTTGTATAAGTAAGAGGTTTGTAACTTCCTAGTCTTGGACTAGAGGGTCTACTTGGTTAGGTAGGAGATTTTAGTGGATTGGTTGAAAAATTCTTAGTGAAGAACTAAGGTGGTGGACTAGGTTTGGTTAAGTCGAACCACTATATATCTTTGTGTTCTCTTGTTCTTGTGTTATTTGATTTTTATCTTTCCAAGCATTTGTTTATTCCTCCCTTAGTTCACATATTTATCCTTTTTGATTTACATTTATCATTTTGTAAGTTTTATGTTTTAAATCACTAAAACCTCAATTTGTGTCAAAAAGTTTTTCAAGTTCTATCAAATTTTTAAATTACCTAATTCACCCCCCCTCTTGGGTGTGTGCCATAGGATTTCAAACCTATCAGATATATCTTAAAGTTTTAAAATTCGCTTTAGGATTCGAAACACTCGACAAGGTATATTATCTATCATTGAGTACTTTAATACATTCTCAAAACTTTGGTATCAAATCGATTTGTTTCATAATATTGAATGGAAATGTTCAGATGATGGAGTTCTATACAATAAGACGGTGGAAAGAGATCGAATATTTGAATTTTTACAAGGTCTAAATCAAGACCTTGATGATGTTCGAGGACGTATTCTTGGCACAAAGCCCTTACCTAACATGAAGGAGGTGTTTGCTGAAGTTAGGCGTGAGGAAACAAGGAGGAAAGTAATGTCTTCTCCAATACATAACTCTCATCCACCGAGATAGTAGTATAGGGATTTTCTCTAGTTACAAATTGAAATAAAGCATATAATCCAAAAGGAACTTTTGAAAAAGATAAACCATTGTGGTGTGAGCACGGTAAGAAACCCAACCATACCAAAGACATGTGTTGGGATATTCATGGCAAGGCTTTAGATTGGAAACCACGAAACCAAAGGAAAAAAATGCCTATGTGGCTGAGACAACAACTGGTGTGACCTCCTAACTATTCACAACAGAACAAATGGAAATCCTTCGAAAATTGATGACTCCCTTAGTAATTAATGTCTCCAAAATTGCCACTATTAGCTCTACAGCACTTACATCACGTAAAGGTATATTTTCCTTATTGTCATGCAAAGACTCACATGATGCTTGGATAGTGGATACAGATGCATCTGACCATATGACAATTTCCAATACATGATTCAGTAGCTATCAACCATGTAAGGAAAGTGTCGGTATTATTGTAGCAGATGGGTCCATGTGCACAGCAATATGGAGAAAATATATAGAACTAAATGGGTTGAAGTTAAATTCAGTTCTTCATGTCCCAAATTTGTAATGCAATTTACTTTCAGTAAGTAAACTAACCAATGATTTGAATTGTTCAGTAACGTTTTTCCCTTCCTATTGTAAATTTCAGGATTTGTCTTTGGAGAGGACGATTAGGAATGCTGAGAAACGAAATAGTCTCTATTACTTGTCAGGTGTTGGTTCTCCTTCAAGACCAAAATTACCTACTATTTTTTCCTTATTTTCTAATTTCAATGTTATGGTGTGGCATCATAGATTAGATCATCCCAGTTTCTCTTACTTAAAGCGTCTGTATCCTCAGTAGTTTGCTAAAAATGATCCTTCATTATTTCAGTGTGATTCTTGTACTCTTGCCAAGCAAACTTGTGTATTTTATCCACCTCACACATACAAACATTCTACTCCATTCCACTTAATTCATAGTTATGTGTGGGGACCATCACAAGTATTAAACTTAACTGAGGACCGATGGTTTGTTACCTTTATTGATGACCACACACGGGTATATTGGGTTTACCTGATGATAGAAAAATTCAAAGTGACTTAAATTTTTAAAAAATTTCACAAGGTTGTCACCTATGTTACACGGAAACGAAAATGGGAAACGCGGAAACGGAAACGCGAAAACGGTATTTTTCAAAAAAGTTAGGAAACGAAAACGCGGGGTAAACTGTAATTTTAAAAAATATAGGGGTGTATGTGAAATTAATATATAATTTATACTATAAATAATATTAAGTTATAATTTTGCAAACCTAGAAATACTATAAATAATGTAATTTACAGTATTACCCTAGAGTATTACCTACAACTTGTTGTCAATGGCCGTTTCGATTTTGCAAATCCTAGACCCACGCCGCTTCTTCCGTCTTCCCTCGTCGCTAACCCATCGCCTCTCTTGCCGTCGATGTGTCTGTTGCCCTCGTCCTCGCCCTCGTCGTCGATCTCACATCTCTCACAGTCGATCTCTGCCATCATTGTTGCCTCTCTCAGTCGCCATCGACGAGTCTCTTGTCCTCACCCTCGTCTTCTTCTCGCTTCTCTCACAGTCGAAGCGTCTCTGCCACCATCGTTCGCCTCTCTCGCCATTAACGAGTCTCTTGCCCTCACCATCACGTTCGATCTCACCTCTCTCACTCTCTCACAGTCGAAGCGTTTCTGCCATCGTCGCTCGCCTCTCACCCTCGTCGCCGCCCATCGTTGTACACCATCTCTCGCCTCAAGCGTCGCTGCACACTCCATATCTGGCCTCGCCGCCAACTGCTGCCAACTCACCTCTCAGTGACCATTGTTTTCCTCCTACAGGTGAGCGATCGTGGTCGCTGGAAACACGTTTCAAGTGTGAAACGCATTACCACATTTTGTGTAAATTGCGAAACGGCCCCCAAAACGTTTCGCAATTTACAGAAACGTTTCGAAGGCCGTTTCGGGCCGTCTTCGCGTTTTCGAAACGGCGCCTCCAAGCCATTTCCGTGCTTCATAGACTTGTCACAAACGTTTTTCAATTATTTATCCATATTCTTTGAACGGATAATGGTAGAGAGTATTTCTCCCATAAACTCAATGAATATCTCCAAGAATATGGAATACTTCATCAAAGTTCATGTGTGTATACTCCTCAACAAAATGGGGTTGCTGAGGAAAAAATCACCACCTATTAGAAGTTGAGATATCCATCATGTTTACTTGTCATGTTCCACACTCTTTTGGGGGTGAAGCCATTCTTACATCAACATTCCTTATTAATCGTGTTCCCTCCAAAGTTCTTTAATATCGAACACCCCTCAGTACATTGTTATTCACCTTTCCCTCTTCTCGGGTTCATAATTCTCTTGAATCTCGTGTGTTTGGATGTGTGGTATTTGTTCATAATGTTCAACCCAACCGAAACAAATTTGATCCTAAAGCTTTCAAATGTGTCTTTCTTGGTTACTCCTTCACATAAAAGGGCTATAAGTGCCATCATCGTTCTACAAAAAGGTTCTTGATCTCATGTGATGCTTCCTTTGTTGAAAATCATACCTTCTACTCGGCCCCATGTTTCTCTCCAGCGGGAAATTAATTCTCAATGAGACAAACATAGGGAATCTAATTTCCTTTAAACCCTTTCATTTGATCTCTTCAACATTTCCTTCTCAATTTGAGTTGATTCCCTCAAGTTTTCATTCCAAATCTGATTTTGTGTCCAAAAACGGTAATGATGTGCGTCAAAGAGAAGAATCCAACACTATAGAGCCAAAACCAATTTTGGTTTACTCTAAGATGATATTTCACTCTTAGTAATAAAATAGTTTTGATAATGACTATATGAAAATCAATTTCTACTATGTGGATTATATGAATGAGAAAATGCATTTTTAGTATATAAGTCTTAAAGCAAGATATGAAATATTGAGTATGGATGAAAGAATGATTTGTTTCAAATTATACTTTTGATAATCTCAACTTGCTTTCAAAATAATCAAAATGAGCTTTCAAAATAATCAAAATGAGGATTCAAAAGAATCAAATGAGGATTTGATAAATTTTCAATCTTTTCAAAAGGATAGTCGACTATGTTTTTCATTCTGTTGACTATGCTTGAAAATAGTCGACTATTCTGTTTGATCTGTCGACTATTCAAGGCATCTGTCGACTATTTTAGCATCTGTCGACTATTTTAGCATCTATCGACTATCGAGTAAGGATAGTTGACTATGCCTTTTGGTCTGTCGACTATTTTTGTTCATAAGTTTCAAAATTTTCTTCACATTTTTGCATCTGTCGACTATTGGAATGTGTCTGTCGACTATTGAAAATTTGTATTATAAGATAGTCGACTATTCATTTTGTCTGTCGACTATTTCTTACTTTACATGTAAAAATAGTCAACTAATCCTTTTCTCTGTCGACTATTGTGTTTCACAGAATTTTATAACGGCTAGTTTTTCAACTCCAATGGTCACAAAAATGGCTAATTTCTTCTTCAATCTTTATGGATGCTTATATATACAACTCATGGATGATCAAGGAGAGGCTAATGGATGGAAACGAGATGATCTAGCAATTGCAAACAATTTTATTCGAGCTTACAGTGTTTGGGCTTTCATTGTTTTATTTTTCTCTCCAAGGCTTTGTTGTTCTATCATTGTAAATCCATTCAATTAAGCCTTGTTTAATCTTGAGAGACATTGTAACTAAGAGATTCATCTCTTAGATTCTCTCATTTTCTATATTTCTAAATTTGTCCTAACTTTGTGCTAGAAGACTTGCTCGTTGAAGCAAGTGGCTGTTTTTCCTAGCTAGGTGCTAGAGGGCTTGCTTGTATGAGCAAGAGGTTGTATTTCCTAGTCTCGGACTAGAGGACCTATTTGGTTTAAGTAGGGGGTTGATAGTGGATGGTTTGAAAAATCCTTAGTGAGGAGCTAAGGTAGTGGATTAGGCTTGGGTTAAGCTGAACCACTATAAATCCTTTGTGTTCTTCTCTCTTGCTTGTGTTTTTATTTCATTTATTTTTTCAAGCATTTCAATAATCCTCACTTGCATCAAATTTTCCATCAAAAGGATTTCAAAATTCTATCAAGTTTTTAATTATACCAATTCACCCCCCCTCTTGGTGTGTGCCATAGCATCTCTCGTTCTAACATAAGAGACCACAAGCTCCATTGCAAACTCAAGAGTATGAATCGGTGACAGATCCCATTACTATAGATAATCAAGAAGAGGATGAGGAAAATGACCATATCGAGAAGAAGAAGAACCTACCAATAACATTGATCTTTCGATTGCCATAAGGAAATGAGTAAGGTCTTGTATGAGAAATTTCAAGTATCCTATATCAGATTATGTTGCATATACTAAATTATTAGGGAATTTCAAAGTCTTTGTTGCAAAGATTGATGAAATTCAGATTCCTAGAAATGTTCATGTGGCGCTTCAGGATCCAAATTAGAAGAAAGCTATGTTAGAAGAGATGAAGGCATTGAATGATAATGAAACTTGGGAAATGGTGAGTCTACTAGAAGGGAAGAAAACTATTGGCAGTAAATGGATATTCCTAGTGAAGTATAAACCAGATGGAACCATAGAATAGTATAAGCTAAGATGAGTAGCACAAGGGTTTTCTCAAACTTATGGAATTGATTATGAAAAAACTTTTGCACTAGCTGCCAAACTTAACTCAATCCGAATTCTATTGACTATTGTTGCTAATTTAGATTAGAAACTATACCAGCTAGACATTAAGAATGTTTTTCTCAATGGCACATTAGAAAAAGAAGTATATATGAAAGTTTCTCCTAGATTTGAAGCAAATGGAGATGGTCCAGAAAAAGTATGTAGGCTAAAAAGAGCTCTTTATGGTTTGAAACAATCACCTTAGGCTTGGTTTACACGATTCAACAATATTATAAAGAATCTTGGATACAATCAGGGGCAAGCTAATCATATCTTGTTTGTGAAGAAGAATAAGTCAGGAAAACAAGCAATACTCATTGCATATGTAGATGATATGGTGATCACAGGTGATGATAAAATGGAGATTGGAAATCTAAAAGAAAGACTTCAAGCAGAATTCATGGTGAAAGATCTTGGGGAACTTAGATACTTTCTTGGAATAGAGGTTGCAAGGAGTCATAAAGGGATCTTTATATCACAAAGAAAGTACACATTTGACTTACTTAAGAAAATAGGTAAACTAGGGTGTAAACCATCTAGTACGCTGTTGGAATGTAACTGGAAATACAAAGTGTTAGATAGTGATCCTTTAGTGAATAAAGATAGTTATTAACGTTTGATAGGAAAACTTATATACCTATCTCTCACGAAACCTGATATTGCCTTTTTTATGAGCATGGTAAGCCAGTTCATGCATGTTCCCATAAGAGGACACATGGAGGTAGCAAACTAGATCCTAAGGTATTTAAAAGGAAGTCCCGAAAAGGGGTTATTGTTTAAAAAAACTGAAGGCATGGATGTTGTTGTTTTTTCAGATGCAGACTGGGCAAGAGTTGTTGATGATAGCAAGTCAATAACCAGGTATTGCACAAAAGTTTGGGGTAATCTAGTGACGTGGAGAAGCAAAAAATAGTATGTGGTTACTCGAAACAGTGTAGAAGCAGAGTACAAAGCCAACTTAAGGAACATGTGAACTTATTTGGATACAAAGGTTGATGTCGGACTTAAACTTACTAGTAACAGAGCCTATGAAGTTGTTTAGCGACAATAAATCAGCTATTAGTGTAGTCCGTAATCCAGTTCAACATGATCGAATGACGTATGTAAGGATTGACATAAACTTCATCAAGAACGAAATTGAGAATGGAACTATTGCCTTATCCTACATTCCTACCAAGTACCAGGAAGCTAATATTCTTCAAAAATCAAACTTCAATACTTGTATTAGCGAGCTGGGAATGACTGATATCTATTTTCTAGTTTAAGAGGGAGTATAAGAAATAGGGGACAAATTATCCCCCAAATTATGGGGTCTAATGGGGGGCAAATGACTTATAATTTATGGGTTATTTGTATTTCATTTCTTTTGGTTTAAATAATAGGAGAATAGTGTGTTTGGGTGTATATAAGATGTATGGGTGATTAGGTTTAGGGTGTGGAAGATATCATATGTATTATTTTTGTATGTTTTAGATAATCAAGAGAAAAGAAAAGTAGAGTCCTAGTCTTCCACGAACTTTTCTGTGGCCCCCTCTCCTCAAGCCTTTGCGCTTGCTGCTGCCTTTTGGCACACATGGCCACGCGAATGAGTCTTTCACACGACCACTTTTTGCCAGCCCATGCGCGCCAGCCTTTTGCAGCCCACTCTCTCGCGCTATGTCACCCCAGCCTCCCGCACAAGAAGCCATGTTTCCACAAATTGTTGTTGTCAAACTACAACAATTGAATTTGTATGTTGGCAAAGCTCAACAAACAATCAATATGGCTAGTTAAGAAGGAAGAGCGAGGAATCACCAAACTTAAAGAGTTTGAGAGAAAGAGAGAAAGAGAAATCTAAATTATTTACGTATATATCATGCACTAATAATATTATTTTTTTTTAACACAAGAATTAGAGATTCGAATACATAAGCCTTAAGCAGAGACCCGGAATCTCCTTATAACCTATGGGCAACCAACTAAATCAACTGGGTTGGGTTAATTTGAGTCAAAACCCCATGCCCGTCACCCCCGTGTAGTGCAAGGATACAGATAATGAGAGGATATAGATATCGCGCCTCTCCCATGAATCAAACACATAACCTAGAGGTACTCAAACACCCAAATTTCGTGCAACCGACCACTCAATCTACCCCGGGGGGTTTCACTAAAAATATTGTTAGAAGATCTATCATACTATTGAGGAGATCCTTAGTAAGGGATTTTACTTCGTAGCAATAGATGTTTACTTATCCAACTTAAGTATTCTACGCAGACAAAGATAGAAACATGTCTCTTTTAGTACTTTCATACTCTTAACCTTTTATTTTTTGTTTGTTTTATACAAATGAAAGCTTCAATTTAGTTAAAAATTTTGTTAAGTGAATGAAGTTTTGGTTCGGAAACCTAAAAATATTCAAATTCTAATTTCAATTCTTGTTGGGAAATATAAAGATAATTTATGATGGGTCTTTTAGTTTTTGAAGAAAAGCTCCGAACAATCAAAAATTAAGATTGAGGTGCAATTTAGAGGCTCGAAGTGTTGGGTCTACTAAAATGCCTGGCACAAGACAATCCAAACAAGTACCAAGACAGGCCTAAGCCCAAACCTATGCCTATACCTAACTTGTCTAGACTATTTAGAAGATTAAATTCGACCATCTATGTGGATTCGTCTTGATCCATACTGACATATTGACTCTTTAATCTATCTATATAAAGGCACATATCATAAAATTAAAGTACAATATTTATTGTATCAGTATTACAATATTTGAAAAATATAGAACTGATTTCAGCGTCAAATGATCCATCAAAGGACGAGACCCTACCCTTCTTTTTTGCAGGAAAAGTCAATTTAAACAAGCTCGACTCAACAATCAGTTGGACAACTTCAAAACAAAAAAGAACCGAAAAAAGTATAATTATATCATGATTAATTATGCCCATCCATTCCACCAGAAATTCACCCCCACTCGTCCCCTCGCCCGATGCATTCGTCAGCAAAAATATTAGCATCCAAAACATGAACTTATAATTCCCATTTTTTCCAAGGGGAGAGAGAAGATTTTCCCGAGAAAATGAGAAACATACATGCTAGTGACATGGCAAACGGTGTTGTTGTTGAAGGAGCAATCACAGGTGACTGCATTCTCAAGCCCTTGAACTGGATTTTGGGTGATCCAGCCCTTCTCTCCACTGCATGGATCCGCACTGAAATCCCAATCCTGCTTCCCCAAAGTCTTGCCAATTTGTTTCAGAACTTCCACTGTAAACCCCACAATTAAACTCAAAACAAGTAAACTCACTGCAACTGCAATCAAAGTCCACAAACAAAAGACCCCAATTTATGAAGAAATCATAGTCGTTTCCTCCAAAATCAGGGTTTAATCCACACCCAAGAGGTAATAATGGGTTCTCATAATTACCACCAAAAAAAAATAAAAATCACCATCATCATCATCATCATCATATAAATATTATATATATATATACCTTCACTGGCAGTGAGGTTGGCTTGAGATGCGAAAGCTGGCAAACAAATGGACATTGCACAGATGAGTAAAGCAAGAACTCTTGGCAAGATCATATTGTTCATCATCTTCACAGCATCAAGTGGATATATATGTATGTATATATACTCTCAAGGAGAGCTGGAGCTACCTGATGAATTGATCAAGGCCATGAAATGCTGGAACTATATATATGTGTGTGTGTACACGTATATGGGAGAGCTATCTCGTTGTATTATTGACTTTTCAGGGGGTGAGGACCACTGCCAGAAGTTGTCTGTCTATAGGTGAAGCATCACCATAGCTGAAAAAGATCTGTGGTGGCTTGATGACACACTGATTGAGTTTGAGTTTGTGTTAAGAGGTTTTGTCACATTTTATTTGGGTTTTTTTAGGGATGAAGAAATTTGTGATATTATGGTAAAAACTTATCAAAATGTTGAAGTATGTCTTACACGACTAAAGAGAATTGTATTTATTCTATAATATAAACAAATATCTTATTTTGATGTTGATGTATATGTATATGTGAATTAACGCCAAGTATAGAGGAAAGCCCAAGGGGAGTTTAAGGGGAAAAAAAAAACCCTTAATACTACAGGATCTCTTCTTCAATGGATATACATTAATCCAATCTCAAGCCCAAAAAATAAAATAGAGGAGCGAGTCACAAAGGGTCTGGGCGACCCACCCAAAAAGGGTATCTGAGAGACCCCTTCGATAGGCTCTCGACGAAAAAAAGACACGATCTTTTGAAAAAGTCTTTTTCTAGATATTCTTAAAACTAAAAGTGCAAAGAAAATAATTTTGAAAATTCCTTTAAAAATCTCACAAATGATAAGACTTATTCACAAAAGTCTAAATCTTAATCGATTTACTAAATATACTTATCACAAATCTCTATACTCCCTTGTGAATCTACATCCAAAAAAAATACATCTCTAATATTAATTCAAGAGCTTTATAAATTCTTCACTATTATCAATAATCTAACTTAAACAATTGAGGGTTTGTATAAGAGATGTCCTAGATCTCTTATCATTGTCTTTTTTATAGAGTCTTGATAATTGATAAATAAATTTTTTGATAAATAAATTATATTGTTATATTTAAGTAACAAAATATGTCTTGAAACTTTGTGAATAAAGTGATTTTTTAAAAATATTCTTTATTTACTTAAAAAATAAAAATTACATAAACAACATTTGAATTCATGACTTTGATATCTAATATAAAATTAACTAAAAACTAATTTTAATACTATATCTAAATTTGGTCAAAAATATTGAAATTTAAACCTGGCCGCTGTCAGTCAAATGCATTCTTTCCACCTGGCGGCTGAAGAATTGGTTTGCAAAGTCTTACATGGCGGCGGCGGCGGCGGAGAAAATTAAAGACGTTTACTTTTTTCATGTAATTATTATTATTTTTTATTTGTTATGAGAAGTTGTGGTTTCAATTATTTCAGATTATTTATTGAGAAATTAAATCACATGATGTTACATTAATTGCTTTTTTCAAATATATATATATTTGTTATAACATTAAAATTTTTAAAATTAGCAAAATATTCAATAACTTCGTTATATTAATTATTTTATCAATAAGACAAAATACTATCGCTATTACATTAATTATTGTCTCTTATTTTTAAATAATTTTTTTTTCTTAAAGCAAAATATACATGATGTGTTATAGACAAAAGTCTATTAATTAAAAGATCAAAAAAGTGTAATATATATGATGTGTTATATTCCCCTAATCCGAAAAATACTGAATAAATCACAAATAAAATAATTCTAAAATTTTAAAATTCTTTCAAAAATTTTACAAAAAAAATAAATATTATCTATAAATATCATAATTCTAATAAATCTCGAAAAGTTTGGTTAAACATTAACCAATGAATCTTGAATTATTACAATAAATATTATCTAAAAGAATTTTAATTTTACGAAATTTAACAAAGTTTTATACTCCTTTATAAATATATGAGCTCTTATTTTAAAAGAGATATGTCTCTAATACTAGTTTTAATACGATTTTTAAGTATTTAATATCTGACTTGTATATTAGACTATTTGCGTAGAGATTTTTTTGAACTCTTTGATCTTTCTTTTTCTTACAAACTCTAAACGGTTTGGTGACCTTTCTTGTCAATAAATTTATTATTGTATTTAAAAACAACAAATAAACATCTAATTATTTAAAAGTCAAAAAAACTCTATTTCTATTTCCTAAAAGTTGGAAGACATAAGGACAGTGAGAGTGATAAATAAAATATCATACTTAGTTTTCATACTTATCTTTAAAATAACAAGTAACTAGTGAGAGTGATAAATAAAATATCTTTTTTAACAAGAGTTTTATTATCTAGTGTTTACACTTGTTAAGATATATATTTAATGTATTTATTTTTAATATTTTTATTAATTAATAACAAATATATTATATTTTAAAATACTTTATTAAACAATAAAAATATTTAAATATTAAAAATTAAGTACACACACCTTAACCATTCAAACCTTTTTTTGTAAATAAAAATTTTATTAAAAAAAACCAAAAAAATGTCTACGACTTTAAACTAGGGCATACTTCAACTCTCAAAATCAAAAACCACACCAAAAGATCTAAGAAATTAATAAAAAAAATATACAATCCTCCTAATATTAAGAGAAAAAAATATGTACAAACTTGACTTTATTCATCGAAAATTAACAATTGTACTACTAATATCAAGATACTCATCAAAATAATTACTTAAAGTGTATAAATATACTCATAATTTAAGTAACCATGAGTATTAGCATTTATACAACAAATACTAAAACATGATTGATTAATGATTTAATAACTTTTATTTAGAGAACTTAGATGAGTTTTTTCTTTCCACGTCTAATTATAATTAAAAAATAATAAAATATCTAATCATAAGTGAGTCAAATACACCATAGACATTGTCTAAATAAAAAAAGTTATTATTATAACTGAATTTACCTCTTGACCACATCTAAGTCTAAATATGAACAGTTTGGGCGGGTTGACCCGGCCCGAGTTGTCTGTGTCATCCACAATATTAATCATAAGTACAAGAGGCTGGAGGTAGACATGGCCAAAATTGAACCGGACCGGCGGTTCAAACCGGAACCGGACCGGCCAGAACCGGACCCGGGACCGGCCGAACCGGAACCGGAACCGGAACCGGACTGAACCGGCGAAATTCGGTCCGGTTCTGGTTCAAGGTTCCGGGGAATCGGAACCGCCGGTTCTGGTTCCGCGGTTCCGGTTCCGCGGAACTGGAACAACCCCCCCTCCCCCCGTGCAGCACCCCTCCCCCCCCCCCCAACGGTCCAAAATTGGACCGTTGGCAGCCAACGGTCCAATTCCAATTTTATTAATTTTTTTTTTAATTTTATAATTCCTATCTATATATACCCCTCCCTCCCCCACTCATTTTTCACACTTTCTCTCTCTCTCTCTCTCTCTCTCTCTCTCTCTCAAGTCTCAAGCTATTATTCTCTCAATTTTGTCTCTCATTTAATATTTCAATTTCAATTTCTTCAATCTTCTCATTTTGTTATTTATCAATTTATTCAATTATATTGTTAATTATTTATTACTTGTTACTATATTATTTTATCATTATTATATTTTTTTATTATCATACTTTTTTCAAAAAAATGGCAAGTGAAGGTAGAAATTTTGAAAATATTGAAAATGTTGAGTTTGAAACTCAAAATTTTCAAACACAAGAGAGTGAAACTCAACAAAAGGGAGGTGGAAAAATTTCTACTTCTGATATTTTTAATATTCATTTCAAGAAAACACCAAAAGGAGATGGTAAATTTGATGTATCTTGTAATTATTGTAATCAGGTATACAAATTCAAGCAAGGAGGTAGATATGGTACTTTCGCCCGACATTTGCAAACAAAGCACCTGCTCAAGGTTGGATTGAGCCGCGATCAAACACAAATATCCGGGTTTGCTACCTCTTCAAACTCTCCTCAATTATTTCATTATAATGAAGCTAATTGTAGGTCTGGTTTAGCTGAAATGGTAGCAATTGATCATTTATCTTTTAGTTTTGGTGAAAAATTAGGTTTTACTCGATTTTGTCAAAACTTTGTTAATCCTAGTTTTAAATCAAGTTTGCCTCAATGATTGGGAAAGAGCTAACATGCGACGTCAAGAAGAACTTATCCATTCATCATCATCTGACGAATGGGTTAATGATGGTTCAACAACGGCGACTTCCGACTCCAATGAAGATGCGTAGGATCCAAGTCCATATTTTATTTTTTTTCACATTTGTAAAAATTAATTACTTGTATTACATTTTTGTTGTAATTATTTTTTAATGAAATTAAGTCTAATTCTATTTTTTATTTTTTATTTTTCACATTTGTAAAAATTAATTACTTGTATTACATACTTGTTTAGTTGTTTTAATTATTTTTAATGAAATTATTACTTATATTTCTTCAATTTTTAGTAGTGTTTTTTTATTAAAAATATGGTTGAGAATATTTATATTTACAATTACATTTAATAATTAAAAATCGAAACCAAACCGAACCGAACAACGGAACAAGAACCAAAATTGAATACAACAATATTTAAAAAAAATTAAAAAAATTCGGTTTGAACCAGAACCGGAACCGTTGACCGAACCGACTCAAACCGTTGACCGAACCGGTCCAAACCGTTGACCGAACCGGCACGAACCGGAACCGGAACCGAACCGTCCCAAACCGCCCTTGGGCGGTTCGGTTCAGGTTCAAAGATTTCTTGAACCGGAACCGACGGTTCATGAATCGTGGCCATGTTTAGCTGGAGGGCAAGACTTTGGGCCCTCATTGAATGGGCTTGGAAATCCCATTTGCCTATGGGCCTGAGCATCTGGCCGCTCACCATGTTCTTATTTCTTTTCTTGCTCCTCCTAAATAAAAAGGCTAAACCTATATTTTTATTCAATGTATTCTTATATATTTTTTTTTCATGTGATCACTTAATTTTTTTATTATTTTGATTATACCCTTATATCTATGTTTCGAATCAATTTAACCTCTATAGTTTAACATTTTTTTCTTGTGCCAATCCAAATTTTTTATTATTTCAATTACACTCTTAAATTTGTATTTTCAAGTTAATTTAACCTCTGTGCTTTAATGTAAATAGAATATAACATATATTTGTCATCTTACTTTATATATATATATTTTACAAACTCCAACCCACTTGACAACAACGTTTTCTATCAATAAATTTATTGTTGTGTTTGAGGAACAATATAATCCGTCTAAAGATAACTTATCATGAGTCCTTTAGGTTTTGAAAAAAAGCTTGGAACAATCAAAAATTAAGATTGAGGCTCAACTTAGAGTCTTGAAGGGTTAGGTCTACTAGAAAATTTGGCCCAAAATAACCCAAACAAGTATCAAGACAGGCCTAAACTCAAGCCTATGCCTATACTTAGCTCTCCTAGACTATTTAAAAGATCAAATTTAACTATCTACGTGACTTTATCTTGACTCATACCGACTCTTCAATCTATCTACATAAAGACACATATCTCAAAATTTAGGTATAATATTTATTGTATCATTTTCCAATATTGTGACTAATTTGAGCATAAAATGATTCATTAAGAGATGAAACCCTGCCCTTTTTTTTAGCTAGAAAAACCAATTTAGATAACCTCAACTCAACAATCAGCTGGACAACTTTAAAACAAAAAAAGACTAAAAAAATATATAATTATATCATGATTAATTATGCCCATCCATTCCACCAGAAATTCACCCCACTCATCCCCTCGCCCGATGCATTCGTCAACAAAAATATTAGCATCCAAAACATGAATTTATAATTCTCATTTTTTTTAAGGGTGTTTTGATAACACGAAAAATACATGAAAAATATCACATCCAGAGAATTGAATTTTATCTTTAGTGTTTGACACACTATATTTTTCATGAAATTGAATTTCATGGCACGGTTATTAAAATATATTTTTACCTCTTTTTTATGAAAAATTTTATCTAGGGAGAAGATGATTTTTATTTTCTATGCAAATTAAAAAATACTTTTCTTTCCAATTAATAAATACTATCAAAGACATCCTAAGAGTATAGAGAAGATTTTCCTGAAAAAATAAGAAAACATACAGGCTAGTGACATGGAAAACGGTGCTCTTGGAGAAGGAGCAATTACATGTCTGCATGAATTTCAAATATATATATATATATATATATTTGTTGTGACAATAAAATTTTTAAAGTTAACAAAATATTCAATGTAACGTTCTTATATTGATTTCATATCTCAACCTACTAATATCTTGTCTTATATTCATGATTTAATTTTTAATAAATTTAAAATTTTAAAAGTTATTTATTTTCATTAATTATTATCTATTGGGATTATAGATACATGAAAGACTATCAATGAGTTGTGACACTGCATTAATAAGACAAAATAGTATCGCTATTATAATAATTATTCTCTCTTATTTCTAGATGATTTTTGTTTTTCTTAAAGCAAAATATATATGATGTGTTATAGGTAAAAGTTTATTAAAAGATCAAAAAAGTTTAAAATCTCAAAATAAGTTTTTGGTCTAAAAATGTGTAATATTCCCCTAATTGGAAGGATCTCGAATAAATCGCAAACAAAATAATTTTGATACCATAAAATCCCTTAAAGAATAAATATTATCCATAATATTATAATTCTAATAGATCTCGAAAAGTCAGGATAAATGTTACTCATAAAAATCTTAATCTTAGTGGATCTCGAAATATTAGAATAAATATTATTTGGAAGAATTATAATTTTATAGAATTTAAGAAAGCTCCAAACTTCTCTATACATAGATGAATTCTTATTTCAAAAGAAGTATATTTCTAATACTAGTTTCAATACGACTTTTAAGTATTCAGTGTTTGACTTATGCATCAAAATGTTTGTGTAAAGATTTTTTTGAGCTCTTTGATCTTTCTCTTTCTTACAGATTCTAGGGGACTTGACGATGATGTTTTCTGTTAATAAATTTATTATTATATTTAAATAATAATAAATAAATATCTTATTATCTGAAAGTTAAAAAATTCTATTTATATTCCCTAGAAATTGGAAGACACAAGGAAAGCAGTCCAATTTAGAAAATGAAAGCCTGGTGTAACACATGCATTTAATTTTCATACTTACCTTTAAAATAACAACTAACTAGTGATAGTGATAGTGGTTACCAAAATAAAATATCTTTTTATCAAGAGTTTTATTATCAAGTGCTATTAAGACACTTATTAAGATATATTTAATGTATTTATTTTTAATATTTTTATTAATTAATAATAAATATATTATATTTTATTGAACAATAAAATTATTTAGATATTAAAAATTAAGTACACACACCTTAACGATTCAAACTTTTTTTTTTCTATATATAAAAATATTTTTAAAAATAACCAAAAAAATGTCTATAACTTTAAACTAGGCTATACCTCAAGCCTCGCAATAAAAAATCACATTAAAAGATCTAAGTAATTAATAGAAAATATATAATCCTCCTAATATTAAGAGAACAAATATATACAAATGTCAATAGAGAAATTCATCAACATCATCTTCTGAATCCATTCAACTTTCCAAAGAATTATGTTGATTATAGTCGTCCAAGGTTAACAATTGGGACAACTAATAACATGATAATCACCAAAATAATCACTTAAAGTTTATAAGTATAGTCATAGTTGATTGAGGTTGATAAAAGAAAAATTTTAAAATTGTAGAGGCTTAATTTGCCAAAAAGAGTCTAGCAAACAGAGATCCCTCGGTAAGCTTGGAAAGCATAAAAATGGAAGAGATATGCCATTTGTATAGATGGTCATTTACATGTGGGGAATATCGAGATAAATTGTAGATATTTTGAAGATAAATTGAAGCAATTTCTCGCGATAAATTGAAGCAAAATGGAAAAGGGAGACAGAAGACGGACTTGTGAGAAATCAACCAAACACCTCCTCCTTTACTCTACCCAAACCAACCAACCACCAATCTCAATCAGTGATCTGTCTCCCATCGGATCAGTCTATTATTTTGGCCGATTTGCCTCCCGTTGGATCTGTCTCCCATTGGATCAACCAATCGTTCCCCGAGACCCCTTCGCCCCAACCTTTCCCTCTCTATCTCTTTGTGGCATCGTGGTTCTCCCGATATTGCCATAGCCATCGCCTCCAAACTCCCCGTGAAGACGTCACCACTGCGAAACCATTGAGCTTCATCATCGACCTCTCCCTTTCCATCTTTTCGTGGCATGGAAAACCGTTGGATCCCTTTTTCGATCGACACCACAAGGTCATTATTGCTTGACAATTCAGATTTGTCTCCATGAACTATTATACTTACATTGTTCTTCAAATTTCTAGATTGAAAATAACTTCACGTTCTTCAATATTATTTTTGTGAGCAAAAATATAAAATAGGTCATTGGGTTCTATTTCTTTTTCTTAATCTTTTTACTTATTAGGAATTTATTTATCAAATTTGGTGTCTCCGAGAACAGGGGCGGAGTCAGAAAATATTTTCAGTGGGGGCGGAATTTATTAAAGAAAAAAATAATAAATAATATAAATATATTAAAATTAATATAATTTATTTAATTTCTTCTTGTTAACATATGACAAAGATTTTTCTTTTAAATTTTTTTTCATAATTTTTTCAGTGTGGGCCAACTTAATGGCGGGCCAAGGCCCAGTGAAGGCCATGGCCTGCACTGGCCTATGCTGGCTCCGCCCCTGTCCGAGAATATATTTGTGGACACACTCAAAATTTAGGAATAAGTTAATTTATTATATATTTATACAGAGATAAGTATTCCCTCAAGAAGAGATTAAGGTTTCAAACAATGCAACTTGAAACTGCTCGAAATATTAATGAACTTTATGACAATGTTGATTAAGGATTCAAACAATGCAACTGCCCCTGTCCCGATCTCCCTGTTTCTGACATGACACTTCTTGATTCATGTGGGATGTGGCAGAATGCTTAAGATTAACATTGCTAACATCTTTATGATGATAAATTTTGGGGCATATTTATTTATTCAACAACAATATACTATCCTATATATACAAAATCAATGCTTTACAGAGATGTTCTTGAAGAGAATGAAAGAGGGAGACAGAGCAGAGACTTAACGAAATGGAGGCGCAATTCCATTCAGAATAAACAGGGGCAAAATGGTCATTTAAATACCGGGGACAAAATAGTCATTTACCCCACCTGTAAACCCACTTGTCAAAGTCATTCTATACAAATAGCTTAACTCAAATGGCAATACAGAACAATTATTTATTTACAATTGTAAGCAATAAAGTACCTTCATCCCTTGTATCTTTGCCTTTTAGGCTGCCTCTCCACCAAAGGATACCTAGAAGCAAGATAATAACAAAAGCTACAGCAGCCACAATCCCAACCACTGCACCAGTGGACATGCCATTTCCACCTTCTGATGGCGGGGTAAAATCTACATGAGAAAAAAAAACAAAAATGATAAGAGATTATATTAAGCCCATCAACATGGGGACCCCAAGTGACTTGCAAGGAACAGATTACTTCATCAGAACTCGAATGAAGATAGAAGAAGTATAGAAGAACTATTACGTCACACAATAGCCTATGAAAACAGATTCAGCATATGTAGACAGAATGAGATGATTCTATTTTCAAGGTCCCTATTCATCCCTGATGAAACATGATTAAATACCCTCAATCAATTCCCTGAACTCTAATCGAACTGTAGCTCAAAAGGAATAAAGGAAACTATGAGAATAATTTGTTTTTCTCTACCATGAAGAGAAGGAACAAAATCCAGAGGCATACGGCTTACCAGGATCCACGGATATAGCTGAAATAAGAGGACCATATACTCCTCTAACAGGGACAGCAGTTGTCCCTCGTCCAGCCCAATAAAAGCGGATTTCCAGTGTGCCATTGGTCACAATTGCATCGTATGTCATTGTGATACTCCTACCAGCCCCACCCGCTTTATCCACAATGTTGAAATCTTTTTCCACCAACTTTCCCTGCAACAATTCCTTATGGTCATGATCTTACTTGGGCTCTTTCTTGGGTTAGCTTTCTTAAATTTGAACAACATCAATGCCACATGGACAGGAAAATCAAATGATGAATTACATGGAAGCAATATCTCCCAATAAGAATAACACATAAAATAGAAAATGCCAGCAGTATCCATTCTTAACAAAGAACTGAAAAGAAAAACAAATAAAAAAGGGTAGTACACTGCAAGAATCTACCTGAATGTAAATATCAAATACACGCCTTCCAAGGCTGCTATATGTCTTGTCATCAGTAAACATGATTTCTGCAAAATGAAGGTTCACTTTGTAGTTTTCATTCTTCAGGCAGAACCCGTAATAGACCAGAGATAGGGGGGAAATTCGTGCATCCATGTACAATTCTGGATCCTTCACAGAAAGGATTGAAGTATTTTTCTGAATAAAGGACTTTAAACTGCCACCATCATCCATGAAGTCACCTGTGCTACTAAATGCCCAGTTACTATTACTTTCAACGAACATCAAACTCGTACCCAGGGTTGTAGTATCAGCTTCATATTTGGTGCCACTGCCAACATTTACTTCTTTGCCACCACAGTTTATGCGGAAGGAATACCAAGCTGATATAAAGCATAACCAGATTAAGAGATGAAGAAACAAGCAGACTAACAACCATCCCCCTCAATTTCAAAATCAAGTCCACATTTATCTATAGTTGCAATTTATATCTGAGATATAGGCTTGGCTTGTTTTAACATAAACCATTTTACATTGGAAAACAATTTACATGCGCAAAAAAATATGTTTTCCATATTTCTTGTCATTCAAAACCGGAAAATATGTAAAACATTTTTCAGAAAAATGTTTTACTTCTAAAAGAAAACAGATCCATAAGATTTATGTTTCAAGTAAAGACTATAAGCGTTTCTTGGAAAATAAATAAATAAAAAGACTGACATCTCCCCCAGTGCAAACTTTGAGATCCACAGTACAGATCACAAGGGGAAAGGCCAAACAGAATTTTGAACAAGTCAAACACATTGCATTGCTATTGTAAGTCCAACATTTCAACTGTACACATCATATTTTCAGCTTATATATATTTTTAAAGAAGGTGTAAATCAAATTGATTGATCTTAGCAAAAAAAAAAAAAATCAGCTGAATTGCAACTCTATCATCATTAGCTGCCCTCGTTTCAATATGAGCAAAAACAAAAAGTTATGGTAGTACAGTAAGGAAACTGGTAGCTATATGCAAGTTCCAATGCCATAATCTGTTATTTTGGATCATTATTACCTCGTGACACATCAACAAATCTAGATTTATCAACCAAGGCATGTTAAAATTTTATGCCAAAATCACATCAATTACTAAGTTACAATTACCCAAAGAATTTTAACAAAAAATTGAACAATTCAGATTTCAAACGCCAAACTTATTCAGGTATTGGACTTAAGGCCATAGACCCTACCAAGGGCTCTAACCATGTCATACAGACACATCTAATTATCCAACGTCAAACAAATATGCCTGAGGACAGTCACACTTTAATGACTCTAATCATTTCTTCAGAAATAAGTAACACAGCACATGTAATGTGTAGGAATATTACATATAAATTTATATGGCCTTCATAATTTTTTGGATCTATCTATTAATTTCAGGCCCTAGCATTTACTGTGTCAATTTCTATCATACTTATCACTTTTCACATAGCTTTCACATCAATATGGCAAATCAAAAGGAGAGAACAAAACTTACTTCGACTACAATGAGTGCTTGTCAAGCAGGATGAAATTCCACTAACAAAACAATTTGAGATCACAAAGTAGTTAGCATCCTTTCATTATACAAACATGAGAAGGGAACAAACTGAAGAAATTTCTTATAAAGGTTAACGTAATTCTTCAAAGGTTTAAAACTTACGTGCTACCATTCAAAGAGCTACCAAACAAGTTCCTGTATAAAAATACAATAACATGGTTACAGTAAGATCTTGAAGAAATTATAACAATACCGAGTTGTATGTATTCTTACACTTCACTCTCCTGACAACCTTGGGAGCCCGGGGTAAAGTTGTTAAATGAAAGATCACTGCAATAAAATTGACACCACAATTTCATCAATGCTAGAAATTTTACACTCGGTTGCTAATCCATGACCACTAGATTTGTTATTAACAAATCAATTGTAACAAACATTGTAAGTGAGATACCTATCAGTTTAATCTGGGATAAGGCTATATATCTAGAAATACCATCTTTATGCGGTAAGTTCGAATATTGTTCTAGGTAATTATCCAAAAGAGACAGCTTAATGTACAAGTTGCTTGCCACTGTGGGATCTAGGGGATTAGACATGTGCAGCTTACCCCCCACACACAAGAAAACTGTTTATGCAATTTGAACCCCTGACACCAGGTCAAGATTGAGAGGCCCTAACTCTGGCCATTGAAATTTTGTTTTAGGTTATTAGGCAACAAAAATACTTTTCACAGATGTTGGACAGTATCAACTTAATCCCTTATACACGCTAATTGAAAATCAAGATACAGAAATAATATTCTTATCCATTTTCTTCTCTCAAGGCCACACAAAGGTAGCATCATCAGTGTATAAAATTTAATCTAAGAGTATTGCTATGGCTTTAGAAATAATCGTGGGACACATTACGGTAAGAAAATTAAATTCTCGACAGCTTTTGATGATCCAATCCGATTCCACAGACTTGCATGATAATTAAAGGTTCATGATACTAAAGGACAGAAAGTACCCCATTTGCAAATGAACATTAAGTAGCCTAGACAGTAGGAGACTAGCATGTGCGGATGATAACTTACACATTCTCTGATTTTTTCAGGATCCAATCAGGCACAGGTCCACTTAGTAAGTTCCCAGTTAAGAAGCTAAGGAAAACAAATATCACAAAAATTAGTTTGGTTATCAGTTGCTCACAGTATGGTAGCATCAATATTGCGATAACAAACTCATCCAACATTCTCACACAAATATTACACTGACAACAATTCAAAAACACTGTATCCCACTTGACACATGCACCCATCCTGCTGATTCAAGTGGTACAACCAGTGCCCGTGAAATCTAGCAACCAAAACATAGAAAATATTGGTGTCCATACATGTAATCTGTATCTGCCAGACTACTAAAGCTGCTTGGAATTTCTCCACTCAACTTGTTGAAGCTCAGGTCTCTGCAAGAGAAATCACAATCAAGTTTCAAAATGACATTTTTCTTATTAACTGCTTTATTTAGCAAAACGCAAAATTCAGAACCAGATATTAAGCATTATAAATTATAATGCTTGGAACATAAGTAACATTTTTGCAGCATAACACATCTAAAGCAAACCAAATTCTGGAAAAAGCTGTGATTGGTTTAAACTCTTCCAAATGAGAAGTTTCAGCTTTCACCTTCAAATGTTCGCAACTTATCAATCATATTCTTCTGCTTAAGTATACATAAGAAAGTTGTCCACAAATGGCAGGGAAAATTATGCACCGTCACATGGTTCTGAACTTGTGAGATGTGTAATGACATAAGATGATTTGTCCACAAATGGCAGGGAAAATTAGATGCAAAGAGTGTTGAGAAGTAATTTGTGATCAGTTTCCCAATCAATAATAAATGCAGGGTCTTTTGGAAGAACAAGAAGTCAGCCTTGAAAATATGGTAGAAGTATTGGAATAGAAAAGAAGCTTAGAATTCAGAAGGTATATTTAATGTTTGTTATTCTGGAATTATCCTTGTATTCTATATATTCTGTAACGTATCTGGTTTGAAGTTAAGGAAGAAAATCAGTTAAAGCAATATAATATTCTACAGAGCAGCAGCTCTGCATTTCGTAAACATTTGATTTTCCGATCCTTCCTACCACATCTTCCGCTTGCCCCCAACAAAGAGAAAGGTAAAAAGGATTTAAATACTAACAAAGTCTTCAAACTTGTCACTGCCCCAAGATATTCAGGTAAAGATCCATTAAGATTGCAATTCCGCAATATACTGCAACAAAATGAAATGTGTACCACATAAAGTTAGCAGAAGATGATAATATATTCTTTAGTGATACTATATTACATAAACAATCAACTTACAGATACTTCAGGCTTGTCATATTATTTAGGGGTGGAAAAGGTGCTTGGGTTCCATTTAAGTCACTGATTCTCCTGCATATTTTAGTCCAGCTTAGAACAGCATTAATCATCGAAAATTGCTAAACGAGCAAAATTCAGAAGTCATGGGAGTAGAAGGCTTTACTGACAAGTCAGACATTTTGGTCAAAAGAGCAATGCCAGGAGGAATTGGACCTTCCAAACCACTCGCGTGCATCACTCTGCATGACACGGTTTTACATGAAAAAGTAGCTGAGAGAAAACTATAGAATTGAACAATGGTTAACCAGAGCAAAAGACAGGTCAAGCTCTTACATTTTTTGAAGATTTGTCCAGCTCTGGATGAAATTGGGTATCTTTCCAGTGAAGTGGTTGTCGCTAAGCCGACTGCATCATTTCAAATAATTATTCAATAGCCCGCTGGAAATGGAAAGGCGGATAACTAGAGAAAGAAATTCGAAAGACCCGTGAAAGAGAAATAAACTTACATGTCCTTCAAGTTGGTCAGCTTTGAGAGTGTTTCGGGCAGCTCCCCCGTAAAATTGTTTGAACTCAAATGTCTTCATCAACAAAATGGTGTCAACCATTAAATCAGTTGCCCTTCAACTTAAGAACATTTACTCCGAAAACTTAAGTTGATAGAGAAAGATACAGATGGCAATATAACATTTCTACACTATTTTTTATGCAAGGCATCTAATGAACAACCTATCAAAGTATTGAAAACCTCAACCAAATTATAAAGACTGCCAAAAGGCTTGGAAATTGTAAATGTTTCTACCAAAAACAAGATCTTACAGTTTCTCTAAGCGAGAAAGATCCCCAATCTCTGGAGGAATAAGACCTGACAACTGATTGAACTCCACAGTTCTGCAAACATCAAACTCAAATTCTTAGAAACAACAAGATGCATTTCTTTTTCCGAATTCATGCAGATAAGAAAATGGGTACTCAGTATTTTACAGATTGGCAAGCGTGCTGATGTTTCCAAGTTCTTTTGGGATTGGACCGGTTAGCCGGTTTACAATGAGGGAGCTGCAAATGACAGGACCCCACTTTCATTAGAAACATAGAACAAGAAAAAGCTTGAACACCGTTACAACATAAAGGAACGGCATTTGATAAGCACACATACATGTTTATTAGTTGCGTGGTGCCCCATTCTAGAGGGATAGTACCGTTAATGTAGTTTCGGCTAAGATCACTGCCCAATAATACCAATAACATACAATACAGTGAAATGAGTAATCAGGAAAATTTAAAAAAGAGGGCAATGAAGTGTTGAATTGAGGGGGAAGTGGTTTTTACTTACATTTCTTGGAGGTAAGGGAGATTGACCAATTCTGTTGGGAGCGTCCCGTTAAGATTCTGGGATTTGAGAACTCTAGAATTCAATAAAGAAGAAGAAGAATTCAGGCTGCGTTTGAAGAATTCAGGAATTGACAGAGAAATTGGTTGTTTCTTTGATTCAAAGAAAGAAATTAGTGCTGTCTTTGTTTGATTCTCTTTATAACATTACTTCACTCAATTGATTCTTCCCTCTCAAATTGATTTATAACAATTCTGATCATTGTTATTTAAACCCCATAGTTTAATTTAGTATTTAAAGTCCCTATAATTTATTTTTGCCTTTCAAATATCCCCTTTGCTAAAATAACTTAATAGAGCTTAAAATACCATCACTAAAACCATGCAGGGATCCAATAAGGGTAGTTAAATTAACATAAGCTCTTTAAAAATATAATAATATACTAACAAAATCTTAAATGAAAAAAATAAGTTTTATAAAATTTATGTAGAAATAACTCAAATCATAAGAGTTAGATCTAATTAACCCTTTCATTTATTTTTATTTTACTTGTACAAAAAAATAGCATGAAATTTTATTTTTTATTCTTTTACCCCTCAAGTTTCATTTATTGTAACAGTTTTACTTGAGTTAACTTATTTCATAGCAATTCCTTTATAAAAATATACAAAGAATCCAAGTTAAGTAGGTTATGAATTGAATATATAGATTATAATTTTAATAAAAATTAAAGTGAAAATGACGTTATGCTAAGACTTGAACCTCAAATTATTTTAAAAAAGAACAATTCAAATATTTTAGACCAATTGTTAAAAAAAATCATTATTGAAGATGTTACAATGTGTACAAAATATGAATGTAAAAAATAAATTATTCAGAAAGTAGTGATGTTTATTGTCGATAAAATACAAGAAACAAGATTACAATGGCTTAAAGTTAGTTAATGTCATTTATGAAAAAATGAGTGACACTTCTGTATTTATACAAAATTCTAGGGTGTCTAGTGTAATTTACCCAAATTTTTAGTAAGAAAGTAAATTAACCACAATTTGGGGGGGGGGGGGGGGGGGGGGGGGAAAGAAGATGATGATGATGAAAGCAGAAGATTCAGACCAGGAACAGATAATTCCCATTTTTTCCAAGAGGAGAGAGAAGATTTTCCCCAGAAAATAAGAAACATACATGCTAGTGACATGGCAAACGGTGTTGTCGGAGAAGGAGCAATCACAGGTGACTGCATTCTCAAACCCTTTGCTTGGGTTTAGGGTGGCCCAGCCCTTCTCTCCACCGCATGGATCCACACTGAAATCCCAATCCTCCTTCCCCAAAGTCTTGCCAATTTGCTTCAGAACTTCCACTGTAAACACCACAATCAAACTCAAATTAACAAGTAAACTCACTGCAACTGCAATCAAAATCCACAAACAAAAGACCCCAAAGTAATGAAGAAATCACATCTGAAAATTTGCTCGATGGTAAGAAACTATAGTTACATACTCTCCGTCTCGATCAATTGTGATTACGGGTTCTTATCGTTATTAAAAGAAACATTCATCACATGGGGTTTACTTTCTTTCATATATGTGTGTGTGCGTGTGTGGGTGTGTAAATATATACCTTCATCGGCTGCGAGGCTGGCTGCAGATACAGAAACTGGAAAGAAAATGGATATCGCGCAAATAATGAGGAGTAAAGATAGAAGTGATCTTGAGAAGAAGGTCATCATGTTCATCAGAAGAGCTGGATTCATGGGGCAAGTGACCGTACGAGCTGAAGGGCTGCGCGCAGAGGTAGAGAGAAAGAGAGCTGAAGACGACGACGGTGACAATGAAATGCAAGTATGCTGAAACCATGAGGCACAGCGAGAGCTAGCTAATTGTGTTGGCTTTGAAAGGTGTGAAGGCCACACCGCCGGGTCAACGACTCCCCAATTGATTTAATTGATTTGCCATATCCCACGGAGAGAGAGAACGAGAGGATATGAAATTGTGAGAAAGGGTCGTTGAAGAGTCTGTTCTTTAAAGCAACAGACTCTTCAACTCACAAGTTGACGTCATAGATACGTGAAAGATTATGGTGACTGAGTCGTGACACCACTTTAACAAAATAGAATAGTATTACTATTACATTAATTATTGTCTCTTATTTTTGGATAATTTTTGTTCAATTTTTAATATTATTTTTAATATAATTATTAAATTTTTAATATCTAATTTAAATATCAAAATATTCTGTAGAAACTTCCGTTCACCATTTAATCGTTCTCTTTTACAGATTTTAAATCATTTGACGTCGACATTTTCCATCAATAAATATATTTTATATTTAAATGATAATAATATAAATATTTAATTATCTAAAAATTATAAAATTCTATTTATATTTCTTAAAAATTGAAAGACTAACAAGAACAGGCCAATTTAGACCATGGAAGTCTGATGTAAACATGCATTTAATTTTCATAGTTATCCCTAAAATATGGGCCAATAATAAAAAAAATCAAATATTTTCACCAATTTGCAATCTAATCTAGTCTTTTCAATTTTTGACAATTAAGTGTCAATTGAGTGCAATTTTATCCACCATGTAAAATCTATTTAGAGGACATGTGTTCTAGGTGTAATATATTAATAATATATACCACATGTATACATAAGTAAGTATATATATCTTTGTCGTCGCCGTTGATCGCTGTCAGCCTTTTGTAGTCACTGTCGACAGCATTGGTTGTAGTTTCCAACCATCGCAACTGCCTATTTGTCCTCTCTGACTACAATGGTCATCTTTGAGAAAGAGAAAACATAGACAAGAAGAAGACGAAGACAAATAGAAGAAGACGACCATCACAACCGCCTGTTTGTTTTCTTCGACCACGATGATTGTCTTTGAGAGAGAAAAAATGAACATGAAAAGACAACCATTGCAGCCTCCTACTTATCTTCCCCAACCATGATGGTTGTCTTCGAGAGAGAGATAAGGCGAATAGGAGAAAGCTACTATCGTAGTCGTCTGTTCGTCTTCTCTAGCTGCAATGGTCGTCTTTAAGAAAGAAAAGATAAACAAGAGAAAGATAAAGACGAACATGAGAAAATGACCATATGTTTATCTTCTCTAACTATGATGGTCGTCTTTGAGAGAAAGAAGACGAACAGAAGAAAACTACCATCATGATCATTTATTTGTCTTCTCTAGCCCTGATAATTGTCTTCAAAAGAGAGAAGACGACCATTGTGGCTGCCTATTCATCTTCTCCAATCATGTGGTCATTCTTGAGAGATAAAAACAAGAGAAAATACGGCCTTTAAATTTTCAGTACCTAACTTATGCATTAGAGTGTTTGCACAGAAATTTTCATGCGCCATTTGATCATTCTCTTTTTTATAGACTCCGACCCATTTAACAACGTTGTTTTCCGTCAATAAATGCATTTTTTGTGTTCGAGCAATAACAATATAAATATCTAGTTATTTAAAAATTAGAAAATTCTATTTATATTTCCTAGAAATTGGAAGCCTAATAAGATAGCATGACCAATCTAGACTATGAAAGTTATGATGTAAACATGAATTTAATTTTCATACTTATCTTTAAAATAAAATATCTTTTAATTAAGGATGTTATTATTCAGTGATATTAAGACGCTTGTTAAGGTATATTTAATATATTTATTTTAATATTTCTATTAACTAATAATAAATGTTTTATATCTTAAAATATTTTATTAAACAATAAAAATATTTAAATTTTAAAAATTAATTACATTAAATGCATCTTCATTCCAATAAAACATGATTGATTAATGATTTAACGACTTCTTTTTTTGCGTCTAATTATAATAAAAAAATAATAAAATATAATTATAACTGAACTTTCCTCTTCACCACGTCTAAGTCAAAATATGAACGGTTTGTTTTGTGAAGATAAAAGGTGGCCGGGTCCACCCGGCCCGAGTTGTCCATGTCATTACACAATATTAATTATAAGATGTTGGAAGGCAAGACTTTGGGCCCACATTGAAGCCCATTTGCCTATGGGCCTCAGCATTTGGCCCGCTCACCACATTCTTGTCTCCTTCTAAATAAAAAAAAGTTAAATTTATATTTTTTTTTTATTTTCATATTTTTTTATTATTTAATTTTTTTATTTTAATTACACCCTTAAATCTATATTTTCAAGTTAATTTAACTCATATATACTTTGATTTTTTTTTTCGTATGACAATCCTAATTTTTTATTGTTTCGATTATACTTTTACACTTATATTTTTTAGTTAATTTAATCCATACACTTTAATGTAAATAGAATGTGATATGTATTTTGTCATCTCATTTTAATTTTTTTTTTATATATAAAAATTAAAGGTTAAATTCATTGAAAAATGCAAGTCCATAATTGAAATAACAAAAAGTTTGAATTATCACACGATAAAAATACCAAAATATAAGAGTTAAATTGAATCAAAAATTAAGTTTAAAGTTGTAATTGAATTAACAAAAAATTCAGGTGACCAAGTGAAAAGAATATAAAAGTACAAAGATAAAAATATAAATTTCATCAAATAAAAATGTACAAATAAAAAGAAACAAGAAATCATCTCGAAGATAACTCAAGTTCCCATTCAAGAATTAGGTGGAAGAAACCATCTTCAAGGACCGATATGAACATGAAAAGACTAACATTTACCATCCAAACATACAGGCGAAGAAAACCAGAAGAAAACAAAATCGTTGCCCTTCTGCTGCAAATTCTTTTTTACAACTTCATGCATTCAGTTCAAGTAAGAGGGGATGTTTCATTAAAGAAGATCAAAACGAAAGCCTATCAAGACGAAGATCGGGATTCTTGTTACTAATCTCTGTTCCTCCAGTAATCAGAATTCAGACTGATGGGGTAGAGATCGCCAGCAGATGCAGAAGAACCAGTCCATGGCCCGTCAATTGGCATACCTTGGATTTGGCTATCTTCTGTCATCTTTGTTTCCTGGTTGTTTTTCCATTCATCCATCTTTCCCTTGAACTTCAGTTGGTCATGGGATTTGGTTACATCTGAAAGAGGATCCTTAACAACTGTCCTGCCTTCGAGCATGCTTACAACTGAAGACATGGCAGGCCTAACTGATGCAGTGGCATTAGTGCACATAAGAGCTACATTAATCATTACCATCGCCTCGTCTCTATTGAAGGCTGATCCCATCTTTGGATCTACTAGCTCTATCAATCTCCCATCTGCCTCCAGTTCAAGTGTCTAAGGGAGAGACATAAAGTAATTTTAGAACTTAGATATATGTATGCGGATGCTGTAACTGCAAGTAAGGGCCCGAAGATCTGTTTCTTAAACATAGATTGGAAACACAAGAAGTGCTTTGCTACCTAAAAGAAAAACACAGTGGTAATCTGTAAATTTGCAAGCCAACTTGTTCGAGAAGTTTTCACACTATTTCAGTAAACAAATTTCTTCCCAAGGCTCAGATAATTGTGTTTTTTTACTTCACAAAAGTGTTACTCTGCCCCTTTTAAAATCACACAATTAATAGCATTTTTTATTTGACTCCGATATCAAGTTGAGGTCAATTAAAGAAAATGAGATACTTGAGTACCAACTAATGCAAGAAAGAAAGATATTCAACTTACCCTATCAAGAAGATTAAAATAGGGCTCTTTCGCCCTGAAACTAGTGTTACTTCTTCCGCTGACTATTTCCAGTGCAACAATTCCAAAGCTGTATACGTCTGCTTTGTCAGTTAAGTAACCATGCATTGCATATTCTGGTGCTATATATCCACTGCATATTCAAATTATTACATTATCATTCTATGAGAATAGTCATTTCCCATGCTTTATTTGTTACTATGAACATCTATATGTGGAAGGGAAATAACACTTTGTTACAACTAGCTAGAAAAGATATGAAAGTGATTTTAGGAAACAACAATTAATTCATCAACTGTGATTTAAAGCATATACTTACTAAGTTCCCGCAATTCTGGTGCTTATATGGGTATTATCCTCTTCGTCAAATTTTGCCAAACCAAAATCGGATATCTTAGGGTTAAGATTCTTGTCAAGTAGTACATTGGTGGCTTTAATGTCTCTTTGAACTATCTTAAGTCTTGATTCTTCATGGAGAAAAGCTAAACCTCGAGCTATACCAATACATATCTTATATCTTGTTTGCCAGTCTAATTTCAACTGGAATTCTTCTGGGCCTTCAAATTTGAAAGGAATGAGAATGTAGAATTATCAACTAAATGGTGTATGCTTAAATATGCACAAATATTTTTTGATATAAAGATGAAAAAAAAAATTACGGTTTGAAGTTTACCAAACAAAGCACGAGCAAGACTATTATTTTCCATGTACTCGTACACTAGCAACAATTGACTGCCTGCAATGCAACATCCATACAACTTCACTAGATGAGGGTGTTCTAAAGCAGAAACCATCCCTATTTCATTAACAAACTCGCGGTTCCCTTGCTTTGATTTGGAAGATAGCTGCTTTACAGCAATTGTGGTGCCATCTGCTAAAAGTCCCTGGAATTTTAAGATACAAACATAGGGGATTTTCGAATCAGTAAATTTTTGTTGGAATATGTGATTATCAAAGTTCAAATGTGATTACAGATCCAAATCCATTATCTATTTTAATTAAGGATACCTTATAAACGGATTCAAAACCACCTTCTCCAATCTTATTAGCAGCATCAAAATTATTTGTAGCAGTTTTAATTTGCCTCAAGGTGAATGAACCTGTCTGTAGATCTAGACCCTTCAAGTCTATGAAAGATGACAAATGAGATAAGAAACATTTTTAAATATAATAACCAAACATAATCCTAATATTCTTAAGACTTGTAAATATTTAATTCCTACAAAGTCTATTTACACATGAAATTCCAGTGAAAAAAGCATCAAACTATTTTTCACAAGATGAAGTGCTAAATAATTTCATGTTTAAAGAATATTTTGTAGGAAAAAAAAAAAGCTTATATAAATGAGGTTGATAAAGAGAAATTTTAAAATTGCAGGGGCTTAATTTGCGAAAAGAGTCTAGCAAACAAGGATCCTCGGTAAGCTTAGAAAGCATAAAAATAGCAATAAAGAATAGTTATTTATTTACAATTGTAAGCCATAAAGTACCTTCATCCATTGTATCTTTGCGTCTTAGGCAGCCTGTCCACCGAATGATACCTAGAAGCAAGAAAACAACAAAAGCTACAGCAACCACTATCCCAGCCACTGCACCAGCGGACATGCCATTTCCACCTTCTGATGGCGGGGTAGAACCTGCTTGGGGACCCCAACCCCAAGTGACTTGCAAGGAACAGATTACTTCATCAGAACTTGAATGAATTTAGTTTGCATTATGATTGGAACCGTTGTATGTTAACACTCCAGAAAGTATGTGCCTCATGATGACTTGCATCTCACAATTTTTTAAAACAGAATTGAATTGTTCCTCTTTCAAAATTTGGGAAAGAAAAAATAAACAAAGATGAAGACAGAAGAAGTATAGAAGAAATATTATGTCACATAACAACCTATGAAAATAGATTCAGCATATGTAGACAGAATGAGATGATTCTATTTTCAAGGTCACTATTCATCCCTGATAAAACAGGATTAAATACCCTAAATCACTTCCTTGATATATAATCGAACTGTAGCTCAAAAAGAATAAAGGAAACTATGGGACTAATTTTTTTCTCCACCATGAAGAGAAGGAACAAAATCCAGAGGCATACCGCTTACCAGACTCCACGGATATAGCTGAAATGAGAGGACCATATACTCCTCTAACAGGGACAGCAGTTGTCCCTCGTCCAGCCCAATAAAAGCGGATTTCCAGTGTGCCATTGGTCACAGTTGCAATGTATGTCATTGTGATATTCCTACCAGCCCCACCCGCTTTATCCACAATGTTGAAATCTTTTTCCACCAGCTTTCCCTGCAACAATTCCTTATTGTCATGCTCTTACTTGGGTTAGCTTTCTTAAATTTTGAACAACATCAATGCCACACGGACAGGAAAATCAAATGATGAATTAGATGGAAGCAATATCTCCCAGTAAGATTCACACATAAAATAGAATATGCCAGCAGTATCCATTCTTACCAAAGAACTGAAAAGACAAACAAATAAAAAATGAGAAATTTTCCATACATCAGCTCTATTGGGGTGGTACACTGCAAAAATCTACCTGAATGTAAATATCGAATACACGCCTTCCAAGGCTGCTATATGTCTTGTCATCAGTAAACATGATTTCTGCAAAATAAAGGTTCACTGTGTAGTTATCATTCATCAGGCAGAACCCGTAATAGACCAGAGATAGGGGGGAAAGTCGTGCATCCATGTACAATTCTGGATCCTTCACAAAAAGGATTGAAGTATTTTCCTGAATAAAGGAGCCCTTTGAACTGCGATCATCATCCATGAAGTAACCTGTGCTACTAAATGCCCAATTACTATAACTTTCAACGAACATCAAACTCGCAGACGGGGTTCTAGTATCAGCTTCATATTTGGGGCCACTGCTAACATTTACTTCTTTGCCACCACAATTTATGCGGAAGAAATGCCGAGCTGATATAAAGCATAACCAGATTAAGAGATGAAGAAAAAAACAGACTAACAACCATCCACCTCAATTTCAAAATCAAGTCCACATTTATCTATAGTTGCAATTTATATCTGAGATATAGGCTTGGCTTGTTTTAACATAAAACATTTTACATTGGAAAACAATTTACATGTGAAAATGCTTTACGCAAAAAAAAAATAGTTTTGTTAATAAAATGTTTTCTATATTTATGTTTCTTAGCAAATAAATAAGTAAAAAGACTGACCTCTCCCCCAATGCGAACTTTGTGGTCTACACTACAGATCACAAAGGGAAAGGCCAAACAAACTTTTGAACAAGTCAAACACCTCGCATTGCTATTGTAAGTCCAACATTTCAACTATACACATTATATTTTCAGCTTATATATTTTTTTTAAAGAAGGTGTAAATCAAATTGATTGATCTTAGCAAAAACAAAAAAAAAATCAGCTGAATTGCAACTCTATCATCATTAGCAGCCCTTGTTTCAATATGAGCAAAAACAAAAAGTTATGGTAGTACGGTAAGGAAACTGGTAGCTATATATATATATATATATATATGCAAGTTCAATGCTATAATTAGTTCTTTTGGATCATTATTACCTCACGACACATCAACAAATCTAGGTTTATCAACCAAGGCATATCAAAATTTTATGCCAAAATCACATCAATTACTAAGGTATAATTACCCAAAGAATTTAAAAAAAAATTAAACAACTCAGATTTCAAATACCAAACTTATTCAGGTATTGGATTTAAATCCATAAACCCTACCAAGAGCTCTAACCATGTCATAGAGACACATCTAATTATTTGACATCAAACAAATATGCCTGAGGACAGTCACTCTTTAATGACTGTAACCATTTCTTTAGAAATAAGTAACACAACACATGTAATGTGTAAGAATATTACGTATAAGTTTATACCGCCTTCATAATTTTTTTGATCTATTATCTCTATCTATTCATTTCAGGCCATATGCATTCACTGTATCAATTTCTATCATGCATGCTTATCACTTTTCACAAAGCTCTTACGTCAATATGGCAAATCAAAAGGAGAGAACAAAACTTACTTTGAATGCAAGTGCTTGTCAAGCAGGATAAAATTCCACTGACAAAACAATTTGAGATCATGAAGTAGTCAGCATCCTATCATTATACTAACGTGAGAGGGAACAAATTGAAGAAATTTCTTATCAAGCTTAATGTAATTCTTCAAAGGTTCAAAACTTACGAGCTGCCATTCAAAGAGCTGTCAAACAAGTTCCTATATAAAAATACAATAACATGGTTACAGTAAGATCTTAAAGAAATCATAACAATTACGAGTTATATGTATTCTTACACTTCATTTTGCAGACAACCTTGGGAGCCTAGGATAAAGTTGTTAAATGAAAGATCACTGCAATAAAATTCACACCACAATTTCATCAACTTTAGAAATTTTACACTCGGTCTAATCCATGACCACTTGATTTGTTATTAACAAATGAATCATAATAAATATTTTAAGTGAGATACCTATTAGGTTAATCTGGGGTAAGGCTATATATCTAGAAATGCCATCTTTATGTGATAAGTTACAATATTGTTCAAGGTAATTATGAAAAAAAGACATGTTAGTGTACAAGTTGCTTGCCACTGTAGGATGGGATTAGACATGTGCAGCTTACCCCCCACAAACAAGAAAATTATTTGTGCAATTTGAACCCCTGACACCAGGTTAAGATTGAGAGGCCCTAATTCTGGCCATTGAAATTTTGTTTTAGGTTATTAGGCAACAAAAATACTTTTCACAGATGTGGACAGTATCAACTTAATACCTTATTCACACTAATTGAAAATCAAGATACAACAATAATTGTAAGGCCCAAGGAGAGCCAGCCAGGCCCATGTGACCATATAAAAGCTCTAGAACTCTCAGCTTCTCCCTCCCTCTTCCCGTTACACTTTCACTCTCACTCTCATTTCATCTTCTAAGAAAGCTCTATAAATCACCAATTTTGTAAAATTCGACCGTTGGATCTTGAATCGGACCACATTATCACCATAAAATCAACCCCGATCTACAACAAGGTAAGCTTTTTAGTTTTATTAGCTTTACAATTTTAGAAAAAATTCGTGCGAGGTGTATGTATATGCTCGTGGGTGTGTTAGCCGAAAGTTTAACTTTAGATATACAAAGATCTAGTTGTTGGATATTGTTGATTTTTGGGTATGTTGGTAGATGGGGGTAAAGAAGTCGAGTAGTAGCCTTGGATCGTCAAAAAATGTCGGTCGTGGTGGCTCGCGGCAATTGGTGGTGTGCTTATTAAATATGGCTGAAAATTAAAAGTTAGATCTACGAAAATTCAACCGTTAGATCTAGCCCATTTTTAGATATATTAACCTCCTTAACTTGGCGGTTCTAATGGTAGGTTTAGATCGTAGAAACCTCCGGCCGACAGTGGTTACTAGAGGCTAGCAGTGGTTGTTGACGACGACGGTGTGACTAGTTTAGGCTGTTTTATTTTTGGGGTTTAGGGACAATGGTGGTAGCCCTTGGGTCGATCCAAATCTTGGGTGACTTAATTTTTGATAGGTGACATTGACATGCCCCAGTCGAGAGGCGTTTGAGGGAATCCCACACCTTCCATAACACTAGGAATGAGTAGATTGTATTATGATGGTAATTGTTATATTCATATCTCCAATCGTCCTAGTATTCTATATATATTATTCACCATTTCATTCTTATTTGCATCTGGGAAAGTAGAATCCATCTTGTTTTATCTGCGCATATTGACACTCACGATTGATTGCATTTCCTTTAAATTTGCATTTGAGAAGTTTATGATTTATGTCATCATGGACTATGAATACTTATATGTGAAATGTTGCATGTGACACTTGTTAAAACTAAATGATAGTATAATATGTGTATTTAAATGGAGTGACTGTAAGAATCTTATGTAGCTAACCACAGTAATTGTTACTATGTATACTTTAGGGCGTCAGATGTTCCACCCTTAGTGGCGTGAGAGGTTCCGTCATCCATGTTTTGTTTAGTTGTTGGTATGAGAGGTTTCACCATCCATGTTTAGATTAAGGTGTGAGAGGTTCCACCTTTGTCGGCATGAGAGGTTCCGCTGTTATGAATATGTAAACTATGGTTCTAACTTGTTATTCTAAATGTCCAAGTTTATTTGTCATCTCTTATATTGATATGATTACCATTGGGTAAGACATGGCATGATGATTATCCTTGATGCATTGATTTATACTTCCCTTATTATAATGCTCTTTACCCTTCACTAAGCTAGTGTCAGGCTTACCCTTAATATTTCAAATTTTGTAGGTTGTCATACATTTTAATAGTAAGAGCCGTGGTATATGGATATACCTTAGCCACACTCCGATTAAAACATATTCACTTCATTCCACGGGGTTGTGCATGAGAAGGTTTAAGTTCTTTCTTATTGTGAATTGTGATTATTGTAAGTAAATGATGAATTTTGGGTCGATGACACTTTAATTTTTGTATATAAATGATGTAGTATTTCTATAAATGATTTGAAATGTTTATATCTCAAAGGAATTTGTATATTGTAAAACTTATTATTCCCTGTTGGAGTTTGTGACTTCTTAAAGTATAGTGTCGGTCACAATCTTAGATTTTGGGTCGTGACAATAATATTCTTATCCATTTTCTTCTCTCAAAAGCCACACAAAGGTAGCATCATCGGTGTATAAAATTTAATCTAAGAGTGCTGCTATGGCCGTAGAAATAATCGTGGGACACATTACGGTAAGAAAATAAAATTCTTGACAGCTTTTGATGATTCAATCCAATTCCACAGACTTGCGTGATAATTAAAGATTCATGATACTAAAGGACAGAAAGTAGCCCATTTGCAAATGAACATTAAGTAGCCTAGACAGTAGGAGACTAGGGTGTGGAAGATGACTTACACATTCTTTGAACTTTTCAGGATCCAATCAGGCACAGGTCCACTTAGTAGGTTCCCAGTTAAGAAGCTAAGGAAAACAAATATCACAAAAATTAGTCTGGTTATCGGTTGTTCACAGTATAGTAGCATCAATATTGCGATAACACTGACAACAATTCAACTATTACAACTGACAACAATTCAAAAACACTGTATCCCACTTGACGCATGCACCCATCCTGCTGATTCAAGTGGTACAACCAGGTCTGTGAAATCTAGCAACCAACACAGAGAAAATATTGGCGTCCATACATGTAATCTGCTTTTGCCAGGTTACTAAAGCTGCTTGGAATTTCTCCACTCAAGTTGTTGAAGCTCAGGTCTCTGCAAGAGAAATCACAATCAAGTTTCAAAATGACATTTTTCTTATTAACTGCTTTATTTAGCAAAATGCAAAATTCAGAACCAGATATTAATTGTAATGCTTGGAACATAAGTAACATTTTTGCAGCACAACATATCTAAAGCAAACCCAAATTCTGGAAAAAAGCTGTGATTGGTTTAAACTCTTCCAAGTGAGAAGTTTCAGCTGTCACCTTCAAATGTTCGCAACTTATCAGTCATATTCTTCTGCTTAATTATACATAAGAAGGTTGTCCACAAACGGCAGGGAAAAAACATCGCATGCAACAAAAAGCCCTTCCAAGAAATGTTAATAAATCAGATGCAAAGAGAAAGGTAAAAAGGATTTAAATACTAACAAAGTCGTCAAATTTGTCACTCCCCCAAGATATTCAGGTAAAGATCCATTAAGATTGCAATTCCGCAATATACTGCAACAAAATAAAATGTGTACCACATAAAGTTAGCAGAAGATGATAATTAATATATTCTTTAGTGATGTTATATTACATAAACAATCAACTTACAGTTTCCCCAGGCTTCTCGTATTATTAAGGGGTGGAAAAGGTGCTTGGGTTCCATTTAAGTCACTGATTCTCCTGCATATTTTAGTCCAGCTTAGAACAGCATTAATCATCGAATATTGCTAAAAGGGCAAAAGTCAGAAGTCTTGGGAGTAGAAGGCATTACTAACAAGTCAGTGATTTTGGTCAAAAGACCAAGGCCAGGAGGAATTGGACCTTCCAAACCACTAGCATGCATCACACTGCATGACACGGTTTTAAATGAAAAAGTAGCTGAGAGAAAACTATTGAATTGAACAATGGCTAACCAAAGCAAAAGACAGGTCAAGCTCTTACATTTTTTGAAGATTTGTCCAGCTCTGGATGAAATTGGGTATCTTTCCAGTGAAGTGGTTGTCACTAAGCCGACTGCATCATTTCAAATAATTATTCAATAGCCCGCTAGAAATGGAAAGGCGGACATCTAGAGAAAGAAATTTGAAAGACCCATGAAAGAAAAATAAACATACATGTCGTTCAAGTTGGTCAGCTTTGAGAGTGTTTCAGGCAGCTCCCCCGTGAAATTGTTTGAACTCAAATGTCTTCATCAACAAAATGGTGTCAACCATTAAATCAGTTGTCCTTCTACTTAAGAACATTTACTCTGAAAACTTAAGTTGATAGAGAGAAAGATACAGATGGTAATGTAACATTTCTGCACTATTTTTCATGTGAGGCATCTAATGAACAGCCTATCAAAGTATTGAAAACCTCAACCAAATAATAAAGAATGCCAAACGGCTTTGAAATTGTAAAAGATTCTACTAAAAACAAGATCTTACAGTGTCTCCAAGAGAGAAAGATTCCCAATCTCTGGAGGAATGAGTCCTGACAACTGATTGAACTCCACAGTTCTGCAAACATCAAAATCAAATTCTTAGGAACAACAAGATGCATTTCTTTTTTCGAATTCATGCAGATAAGCAAATGGGTATTCAGGATTTTACAGATAGGCAAGCGTGCTGATGTTTCCAAGTTCTTTTGGGATTGGACCGGTTAGCCGGTTTACAATGAGGGAGCTGCAAATGACATGTCCCCACTATCATTAGAAAAATAGAACAAGAAAAAGCTTGAACACCATTACAACATAAAAGAACAGCAATTGATAAGCACACATACATGTTTGTTAGTTGCGTGGTGCCCCATTCTGGAGGGATAGTTCCGTTAAGGTAGTTGCGGCTAAGATCACTGCCCAATAATACCAATAACATACAATACATTGAAATGGGTGATCAGGAAAATTTAAAAAAGAGGGCAGTGAAGTGTTGTATTGAGGAGGAAGTGGTTTTTACTTACATATATTGGAGGTAAGGGAGATTGACCAATTCTGTTGGGAGAATCCCGTTAAGATTCTGGGCTTTGAGAACTCTACAATTCAATAATGAAGAAGAAGAATTCAGGCTGCGTTTGAAGAATTTAGGGATTGACAGAGAAATTGGCTATTTCTTTGATTCAAAGAAAGAAATTGGTGCTTCATTTGTTGGATTCTCTTTATAACATTCCTTCACTCAATTGATTCTTCCTCTATAATTGATTTATAATATTCTTTTAGGGTAAACGTATCGAGAATTTTGATAATTGTTATTTAAACTCCATTGTTTAATTTAGTACTTAAAGTCCCTATAATTTATTTTTGCTTTTCAAATATTCCCTTTTGTTAAAGTAACTTAATAGAGCCCAAAATACCATCACTAAAATAATATAGGGATTCAATATGAGCTCTTAAATTAACAAAAGAAGGTCTTTAAAAAAATAATAATATACTAAAAGAACTTAAATGATAAAAATTAATTTTATAAGGTTTACGTGAAATTAACTCAAATCATAAGAGTTAGATCTAATTTATCCTTTCATTTATTTTCTTTTTACCTGTAACAAAAAATATCATGAAATTTTATATTTTATTCTTTTACCCTTCAAGTTTTATTTATTGTAATAGTTTCACTTGAGTTACCTCATTCGATAGCAATTTTTTTATAAAAAATACAAAAAATTCAAGTTAAGTAAGTTACGAATTGAATATATAGATTATAATTTTAATAAAAATTAAAGTGAAGATGATGTTATGCTAAGGCTTGAAGTTCAATTTATTTCAAAAAGTGAACAATTCAAATATTTTAGACTAATTGTTCAAAAAGAATCATTATTGAAGATGTTATAATGTGTACAAAATATGAATGTAATTATGTTAAAGATATAGGTATATGGCTATATAAGAAAAAATTAATTAAAAAATAAATTATTCAGAAAGAATTGATGTTTATTGTCGATAAGATACAAGAAACAATATTACAATAGCTAATGTAATTTATGAAAAAGTGAGTGACACTTCTGTATTTATACAAAATCCTAGGGTGTCTAGTGTAACTTACCCATCTTTTTAGTAGGAAAGTCAATTAACTACAATTGAGGGGGTTTGGGGAGAAGAAGATGATGAAAGCAGAAGATTCAGACCGGGAACAGATAATTCCCATTTTTTCCAAGAGGAGAGAAGATTTTCCCGAGAAAATAAGAAACATACATGCTAGTGACATGGCAAATAGTGTTGTTGGAGGAGCAATTACACGTGACTGCATTCTCAAACCCTTTAACTGGATTTGGGGTGGCCCAGCCCTTCTCTCCACTGCATGGATCCACACTGAAATCCCAATCCTCCTTCCCCAAAGTCTTGCCAATTTGCTTCAGAACTTCCACTGTAAACCCCACAACCAAACTCAGACAAGTAAACTCACTGCAACTGCAATCAAAATCCACAAACAAAAGACCCCAAAGTAATGAAGAAATCACATCCTAAAGTTTGTTCGGTGGTAAGAAACTATACAGTTCCATACTCTCCGTTTCTAGGCTATTATATATGTCTATTTGTTACCCAGTATACACTGTTGGAATATTTCGCAGTATGTGCGTGTACAGCAGTAAATATGAACACAACACGAACGTATGAACTGCAAGGATAATACAACAACAGCAATCGCCGAAGAAGATGTCATGAGCACCGCTACAACTGGCTGGATCGACAGGAGAATAGAGGGTTGGTAACGATCGAGGCACGTGTAAGTGTTGTCCTGAAAACAGAATCGTCTGGCACTGGTCGCTGGCAGACTCCGACGACTGTCTTTACAGGATTCAATGATCGGGTTCAGCTGGTCGGCAATCTCGAACAGCAGGATCTGGCAGAACTTTGAATGGTACTTGCTGTCCGTGGGCCAAAGAACTTAACTCTCGAAAATTTGGATCGAACACCTAACGAAGGCCTGGCTATGTATTTAGCCGAAACCCGACACCGAAATCATAAAATCAGCCACCGAGAATCTCGCAGAAAATCAGCAAATCGGTTGGAGTGAAATTCGGAAAAGTTGATCGGATTAAAGAAAAACAAAAGAAAAAATATTAAATAAATTTATAACAAAAATATATATATATATTTTTTATGTACTGTATCGTACCGACCGACTAAACGGACTACAGCAGTGGCAGCGCAATTGTGTAGGTATGGGCTTGCTCGTTAAACACAACACACATATACACACACACTTACACTCACAGACTGACACACAACATACACTCGATCAATTGTGATTACGGGTTCTTATCGTTATTAAAAGAAACAATCATCACATGGGGTTTACTTTCTTTCATATATATATATATATATATATACATGTGTGCGTGCGTAAATATATATATACCTTCATCGGCTGCGAGGCTGTGTGCAGATACAGAAACTGGGAAGAAAATGGATATTGCGCAAATAATGAGGAGTAAAGATAGAAGTGATCTTGAGAAGAAGATCATCATGTTCATCAGAAGAGCTGGATTGATGGGGCAAGTAACTGTTCGAGCTGAAGGGCTGCGCGCAGAGGTAGAGATAAAGAGAGCTGAAGACGACGACGACGATGAAATGCAGGTATGCTGAAACCCTGAGGCACAACGAGAGCTAGCTAATTGTGTTGACTTTGAAAGGTGTGAAGGCCACAACTGGACAGTGGACACCGACTCCCCAATTGATTTAATCGATTTGCCATATCCCACAGAGAGGGAGAGGGAGAGAGACAGAGACAGAGAGAGAGAATGGATATGAAATTGAGACAATAAAGGGTCGTTGAAGAGTTTGTACTTTGAAGGAAAATTCTAATAAACAACACTTCTAAGTTGGCGGCTGAGTGACAACGCGGCCACTTTTGTTTCATGCATTTATTTGGGATCTTTTTATCGAGCAAATGAGTATTATGAAGGGATGTTAAGATTTTAGTTCGGATCTAAAAATTAGTCTGGATTGATCGGACCTCGGTCCATCTATATCGTTGAATTAATTTTTAGTTTAATTTGATTCGGGACGATTGAAGGTTGAAAGTGGGTTGTAATTATATAGAAATTATTATTTATTAATAATATATTAAATGTTAAATAATTTTAATATATATTATATACATATTTAAAATTTAAATATACATAATATGTGAGTATTTTTAAAAAAATTATATTAAAAATAAAAAATATTCAAAATCATTTAGGAATGAACCGAACTAGTATGGTCTTCGATTTGAGAATTCTAGTGATTTTAGTCCTGGTTCGATTTAGTCTAGTGTTGATGTCGTCCGATTCAAACCAAATGCACACCTCCAGTATTTGGTTTGGTTCGATTCGATTCGATTTAGGTTCTTTTATAATAGAATTAAATTGAGTATAAGATAAATTAGTAATGAAATTAAATAATATGAGATCATGTTTGATATAGGAGACATCACTCAAGATCATACTTATCCCTTGTTTGGTTTAAAAAAAATATAAATTTAATATTTTCTTGAAAAGTACATGTTGTAAATTAATAAAATTTTAAAGATATTAAATTTAATTACTCTAAATAAAAATTTGACAAAATACAATTATGGAATTACTAAAATTTCTTTATCGTAGTCATATTTTACTCTATTAATTATGATGAGAATTAGATCCAAACATTGCTAGATTTGTCCAAGGTCAAGTATGTCTAGTAACGGTTCTTGACTTTGACCTACAAGAATGAGACTCGATCTCTTGGTAAAATCTTTGACGATAAAGTCAATCTTGATACCAAAAGTAAAGTAGGGTATAACAAACAATAAATGATATGCCTATCTCTTAAAATTCACGTATTTATATAAACATACTATGAGGCTAGGGAAGGGTAACGATTGTGCTGCATAAACAATCAAATCGCAACTAATACAAATGGAGATTTGGTTCTGAATTGAGGCAAATCAAGTTATTTGGATTGAGAAGGTGTTTGGTTTATAGGTTTGACCACTTATAAACTATTCATTTAGCTTATAAGTTATTAAGCTCATTTTGTTAAATGTAGCTCATTTTGTTAAATGTCTGTCAAGCACTCAGAAGTTTAAACACTTTTAAGCTTAAAACTTTATCCACTAGCGTTTTGGAAAAGCTCTTTTCCCCCAACTTTTCCAAAAACGCCACCAAGAGTTTATTGCGTTGACCAACAAAATGTTCGATTTACCATCAAACAAAATATTTAATTCCAACCATACCTCATCTTCTCCCTCTGCCTTCACTATCGCCAAACCTATCTCCGGCCGCCATTGTCGCCATTGCCCGTCACCCCAACTGTTCGTCTCTTATCGTCGCTTGAGTCGATCATCACCCCAGCCCATTGCCTCAACCGGTCGCTGCCCTTGCCCTCGTTGCTTCCTCCACTCACTGTATATATATATATATATATCATACATATTACGTACATATATATATTTTAATGTATATTGAATTAATATATTTAATATTTTTATTAAAAATTAATATTTTTATGAATTTTATTTACATCATTCAATATGTCTATTTTGGTATTTTTGTTAAGTTTTGATAGCTTATTAGCTCTTTCAAATCAAACGTATAACTATTAACTAATAATTTAAAAGCATATTATCAAGTAAAACGCTACCCCAACTTTTAAGTTTTATACAACTTTTAAGTCTTTTATCAGGATTTGATATACCATTTGGGTTAGACCTTCACACTGATCAAAATTTGAGTATCCTAGAACTAGTCATCTTTAAAGAACTCATATGAATTTAAGATAAAAAAACAAACCACGATCAAATCATCCAAACACACAAATGATCGACATATAAATTTTATATGAAAAATTCAATTTGAGAAAAATTAAAAGTAGAAAGAACAAAATATCTTTACAATGATATTACTGCAATAATTACAGGATATTGGATACTTATTTATAGATTTAACACTTATATATAAATATATACAAAAAAAAGATAATATTTATTTCTTCATTTTTACTTTACAATTAATAATATTTGTTGACTTAGATGCCCACTTGCTCTAGCTTCAATATTTTTTCCCCTTTCATAGATAATTGAGAAATAAAATATAATAGAAAGAATGGCGGATTGTTGAAGCGTCACTTTAACTTACATAGTTTGTTATTTGAACAAAAATAAAAATAAATGAACAATAAACTATTTGTAGATTTAATAAATAGAAAGAGGAGCAATATTGTTACCTTTTTAAGGGTTTGTTTGATATAAATATATCGGAAATGCTATTTTAGTACTTAATTATGATATTTTTTTAAATACAAATTTTATATATAAAAAAAAAGTCTACTATTGTAAGTTAGAGCATATTCCATTTCTCATAACAAAAAATATGCACAAATGTCAAGAGAAATTTTCATCAACGTCATCTTCTGAATCCATCCAACTTCCTTAAAGATTACGTTGGCTTTGGTTGTACAAGATTAAAAGTTGTGCATGGGTTTGTTTTCGTTTCGTTGTGCATTTATTTTGATTTTAAAAATATTTTAAAATCAGTATACCCTTACATAAATTCACCAAGAGTTGACTTTTTGGCTTCGAACCCTTATCCATTTTCAAAGATAACAAGAGAGAGAAACATACTCTTACATTAATCGTCATGAAAAATCTCCAATATCACCATGTACTTCTCTTTCTATCTTTTCTTGTAGATGACTAGCAGATTGAACCATAACATTTCGAATTGAATTGTACAAAAAACCCTTCTATAAGAATTGAAAGGGTTTTGCACATCGCAAAGAAATGAACTTGTGATTTGCAAAACACAACGCATTCAATTTGATTTTCAAAAAATGAGAGAAAGAAAGGGTTGGCAAAAAAAAAAAAGGTTCTTATTGTTAACGAGGAGGGATGGTCATCAAAGAAGACTCAATGTGTGACGGATTAAATAAGAAGAAAAAATAGACTTAAAAGGTAATTAAAATAATAAATCCATACAAAATAATAACAGCAAAAGAGATTAAATATGAATGAGATTAAAAAAAAAAAAAAAGAAGAGATTTTTGGTGTTCTTAAAATATTAAAAAAATACGTGTCGTTCCATCAAATCTTAAATATGAATGTTTTATCGAATAATTCGTGTTTATGGAAATATACATATGATGTCATTTTTAATTTAAAGTATTTTACACATGAGGCCAGGTCATGTGACGTCTCCCCGGACCCATTAATTATTCTAATTTTTCTGGGAAATCATTTTCAATAACGGGAGGATAATAATAAATTAATAATAATTATAATACTTGGTATGTCACCTACGTCGACCGACAAAAAAGTCAAATATCCTCTAGATTGGGTTTGTCTGGCCTCCTACCCACGCTTACCTATTAATTATTTTTAACAAATTTTAATATTTATTAAATAATACAAATTATAAAGTACAAGTCTATCTAATTTTTTATTAAGGTAGTTATTGTTCTTACGATAAGATTGAGTAATAATAAATATATTTTATTAAAATATAATAATTAAAATTTATTAATTTTAAAAAAGAGTTTCGAAAGTCGACAGAACCTAACGAGAGAACAAAAGTTGTTCGAAAGAAGTCAGTGTGACTATGAGAGGGTTTTGATCCATTATCGCAGAGAGTCGTTTGAAGGAAATTGATTATAAAGAAAAATGTGATCTACAAAATAGAATAGATTAGAGGGTTCGCGAGAAAAATTTTTCCCATAAACATATAAAACTCCTTTAGATAATGGGGACTCTCTCGGGCAATCTTTCCCTCTCATGAGCCATATCTTTCTCGAATAGTGGATCGAGCTAGCTCACAAATATCATTAGTTTCTCCTAAATAAGTCTGGCTCTTCCATAGGTTCTACTAACTTCTTAATTATCGAGTTTTTCTTAAATAAATAAATTTTAATTATTCTATTCAACCAATAATAAGAGTATTTCGAGTATTTGGTTAATTATTAAAAATAAATTGACGGGTTTTTTTAATTTTAATTATTTAATTTAGATCATTCTTAAATTTAAAAATTTGTTTAATTAATCTTTAATTTTTTCAAAATTAACCACCATATTTCATAAATTAGTCACGATATTTTCTATACTTTATCCCTTTAAAAGATATCATAACTAATTATAAAAAATTAAAACTAATTAGACAAAAATTAAAATCCAAAAATATGTCCGAACCAATTGATCAAAGCTTATGATGGTGCAATAAATATTTATCTATCATGAACTTTTGAAAGTATTATATAAAGTAATTATAATTCATAATAATTATACATTGAAATCAACCAACATATCAAGTTTTAATTTCTTTTCGTGAATAGCTTAACATGCATTTAATTTGTCAATCGATAATTACTTAATATATAATTATATTTTTTTTTATATTCTCTCATAATTTATATCATTTTTGGCATATTCACTAAATATGGAAAATACTTGTAAAATTAATTCATTATTAAACACACACAGTACATTGAACTTACACATGGATTAGGACTTGGAAAAGGAAAAAAGTCTTTTTTTTTTCAACATCTTTTTATTGGCTTTTGATTTTAGACCTAGTCATCTATTTCTGTGGTCCAATGGCATTTGAAAAACAAAAATTCGAAAAAAAGAGAATTGTCTAAACCGGAATATTATTTGAATACTTAGGAGTGACATCTTATATGATACTTTTATATTAATATATTGTATTATGTGTTTAATTAATGCAAATATATATAATAACTGGGAGCTTATTATATAAAAACTTCTCTCAACTCTTGTATATCATTGTATATAGTTTGTTTCTTTATTTTGTTTAGAGAGAGATTTTTCTTTGCTAGTTTTTTTTTTTTTCTTTCTATGAAGTTTGTTTTTCGTTATGATTCTCGAGATATGTCTTTGCAAATGGTTGTAGACTCTTTTACGGTCTTTCGTTTAATGAAATTCTTATTTAAAAAATATATATATAATATTAATATAAAAATATCATATCAAATATCACTCTTTTCTCGAATAACAGATCGAGCTAGCTCATAGATATCATTGATTTCTCCTAAATAAGTCTTGTTCTTCCACTAGGTTCTACTGATTTCTTAATTATCGAGTTTTTCTTAAACAAATAAATTTTAATTGTTGTATTCAGTCAACAATAAGAGTATTTCAAGTATTTGGTTAATAATTAAAAGTAAATTGGCGAGTTCTTTTAATTTAGATCATTCTTAAATTTAAAAATATGTTCAATTAATCTTTAATTTTTTTCAAAATTAACCACGATATTTCATAAATAAGTCACAATATTTTCTATACTTTAATTCTTTAAAAGATATCATAACTAATTATAAAAAATTAAAACTAATTAGACAAAAATTAAAATACAAAAATATATCCAAACCAAATGATCAAAGTTTATGATGGTGCGATAAATTTATTCATCATGAACTTTTAAAAGTATTATATAAAGTAATTATAATTCATAATAATTATACATCGAAATCAACCAACATATCAAGTTTTAATTTCTTTTTGTGAATAGCTTAACATGCATTTAATTTGTCGATCGATAATTAATTAGAGGGTGTTTGTTAATCAAGATAAGAGCGAGAAAATGTCAGATATGGGAAGCATTCCACATGTTTGGTCTTTTCAACGTATTTGTTAAATTTATCTAATTATTTTTGAAAAAATCTCATGTGATATCTTATCTCCTTCTTTCAAGATAAATTTATCCAACCTCCCATCGGATAAATTTATATGACTCTTTCAAGATAAGTCTCAATTACTTATATGTCCCTTGTAGGATAATTAATAGCATTTAATACATTTTAAAATTTTAAATTTATTAAAAAAATTTATTTATTTAAGTCTTATAATTAATATTATTTAATACATTTTTAAATTATTATATGTTTTGACAATTTTTAAAATTTAAATGACATTATTCATTTCATTGATTTTTAGAATTTAAATTTCTCTCTCTTTATATATATATTTTATTAACTAATATAATTCATTTCACCAATTTTTAAATTATTTTATTTAATTTTATATTTTATTATCTATTATGAAAATATGTTTTGGCCATTTTTAATTATCTAGGTGGAATTATTGTAATTCTAATAATAATTATTTCTACTTTCAACTCTTTTTAAATTTATTTTTGAACATGAATTTAGAAAATAAAATATTAATTTTTGTAAGCACCCCCGCCCGGTCTATCCGAACGAAAGCGCTTACGTAGAGGAGAGAGAAATAGACATAAGACAGAATACCCTGGCATGCATACATATAAAAATACAACAGCGGAAGCAAAACAATATACATGCACGCCTACAAGTACCCCGCTGGAACAACGGTCACGGGGTACATAAAAATATATACAAACCCTGTGCCAATAAGTAGGAAAAAACGAGGGACAACCCGGCACAGTCAAAAATAAGAGTCAGGACTTCTAACAAAACATCAGAGAAGACGGGGGCAGCAAACTGTACACCCTACCGACATGGATGGCTATTAGGTGACGCGGTCCTCGCATTTTGACTTTAGCTTTACCCTTGCCTGGAATGATGGAAAGCAAGGTGAGTCGCAAGACTCAGCAAGTTTATATGAAAAGGAAGGCTGTAAATGAAACAGAAGAGGAGATCATCCCAAATATAAACCCACATGTACACACAAGTCATGTGACGCAACAACGCAACAGTGCCGCATAATAAAACATATACCGGTCCTTGGGGCCCACATAAAACACTTGGCACTCAAGTCTCATACCAACCTGCCGCTGCCCTGAAAGGCAACATAAATCACCACAAACCTGTGCGCACTGTCCCGCGTCGGTACTCCCGTCACCCGTATCCCTGCCGGTACTCCCGACAGCCGAGCCAAAGGCTCTCTCGGAACGGTACTCCCGTCCGAGAACTAATAACTACCAGTAACCATGCAATGCATATAAAATGCAAGGCGTAATGAGCATCAACGTGATACAAGGCGCCCATACATCCAGGCATCAGGCCATGCTCCGCCCACGTAGTAAATCACACGCGATGCATATGCCCGTGCTGGATGCAATCTGACCAATCTAAAATGTCCGTGATCAAGTAAAACCAAATCATGATAATCCCATCATGCAACCCGTACCCATGTGCATACCAAACCATGCAACAAAGATAAAATAAAATGTAATCAGGCATGCTATAATCACATAACGGCAGAGCTAGTCAGCAGTGTCTGACACCGGTCAGTGGTCAGTGACCAGGAGAGACTATCTAACGACCTAAAATAGACCGTACAACAGTCACACCGTCACCGTACAGCTAACCCTTGCCCCACTGCCTAACCACTATAGCCAATAAATAACCAAAAATCTAATAATAATACCCGACAGCTAAGAACCTAGCCCCGGGTGAGTACGACATCATTCTCATAGGCTTGGGGGTGATACAAACCCCCGTAGGCAATCAACGAATAATACCCTCGAAACCAGGTTAATAAATTAAATTATTAAACACACCGTTTAAATTTCATAATTTATTAACGTCCAAATCCAATGAAGGGAGGTTAAATAAATTGACATTGAAAGAATCGACAATGAGGGTATAAAGAACTTGCCTTTCCGGAGATAACCTTAGGTTCAATTTGACCAAACACGATCAAAGTTATACAAACTATAATATTTCAATTATTGACAAAATTAATAAAATTGGACTCCAAATAAAATTTCAACCGCACAAAATATTAATTATTAGCTGCTCTACATACCTGGATAATTAAATCAGGGATTAAACGGAGTTTAATCCGATTTTTTGAAGCTCCAAAATTCTCAGATTTCCCTCGCGAGCTCACTGCTATTTCTGTAAAATTTTTCTTACTGTTGCTGGAAGAAGAAAACGCCCGAAATCGGGCTCAATTTCGTGAAAAAAAGGGGCAGGGGGGGCGGCGCCACGTGGCAGTGCGTGGCAGGCCGCTGGGGAGGCCACCGCCTCTATCAAAACGACGTCGTTTTAACGTCTAGAGGCTGAATTAAATCAGCCAAAATTCCCCCCCCTCGCGCCCCTGCCCGCGGTTTCGATCCCGCGTCCGCAATTGGGTCGCCCTCGCGCGCGACCGCTCGGCCCGCATACCTTCTTAACCTATATATGAATTAAGTTATACTTAAAGTGATTTTTCGGCCTTTCCGCAACTCGCGCCAGCTCCCCTAAACTTCCATTATATACACAAACACCCCCTATAATAATTACAGAAATGCCCGAAACTTCTAAAAATCCCACAACTTGATTTATTTTAATTTTTTTCTTTTTCCAGAAATTCCTAAATTACAAAATTAATTATCTTAATTTCTTATTTCCTTAAAATCACATAATTTAATTTTATTTACTCACAACCAATTATTTTACTATTTCTTTTAATTTAAATTACCCCAAAATTAATTTAATTTACCATACGGGCGTTACAATTTTTATTTTTATTTTTATTTTTTTGACAATTCATATTAATCATAAAATAGTATATTAATAATAAATTTAATAATAAGGATATTTTGATAAAAAAACTCTTGAAATACTTTCCAGTTTTATCTTAATCATTCCATATCTTGATCCAAAATGCATTCCAACCTTATTTTGATACATTTTATTTTGCTTATTTTAACAAATGCCCCTTAGTATATAATTATATTTTTTTATATTCTCTCATAATTTATATCATATTTGACATATTCAGTAAATATGGAAAATATTATAAAATTAATTCATTATTAAACACACACAATACATTGAACTTACACATGGATTAGGACTTTGGAAAGGGCAAAAAGTCTTTTTTTTTCAACATCTTTTTATTGGCTTTTGATTTTAGACCTGGTCATCTATTTCTGTGGTCCAATGGCATTTGAAAAACAAAAACTCGAAAAAAGAGAATTGTCTAAACTGGAATATTATTTGAATATTTAGGAATGACATCTTATATGATACTTTTATATTAATATATTATATTATATATTTAATTAATACAAATATATATAATAACTGGGAGCTTATTATATAGAAGACTTCCCTAGACTCTTGTATATCATTGTATATAGTTTGTTTCTTTATTTTGTTTAGAGAGAGATTTTTCTTTGCTAGTTTTTTTTCTTTTTCTATAGAGTTTGTTTTTTGTTATGATTCTCGAGATATGTCTTTGCATATGGTTGTAGACTCTTTTACGGTCTTTCATTTAATGAAATTCTTATTTAAAAAAAATATATATATAATATTAATATAAAAATATCATATTAAATATCACTCTTAAATATTCAAGTAAAATCATTCAAAGTCGTCTTATTAACTCTTTACCTTAACTTCGTGAATAGTCTAATTAGCGACCACACAATAATCAAGAAATAAGCATAAAACTCAAACTTGAAACTTTAAGCCTTGGTGTAAACATATTAATGGCAAGTTGGACTATCGGCTTAAGTAGTTTTATCATCATTTAAATTTTAATATAAGCTATCTCTATACATAGTATTATGATCATGAGATTTTTATTTTATTATTCTGTTGTAAATTTTGTTTTAGCATAATAAAATTTATTGCTCTTCTTTCCTCCATCAGCATTTTGCTTATATTATTATATAAGAAAATAAGGTATGTTAATATTATGAAACCCTATCAATAAAATGAGTTCTTAAAATACTCTCTATATATTTTATTTAAAAAATAAAAATAAAATTTACTAATAAAATTTGAACTCGTAACATTCGAATAATAAAATACTCAAATTTATCATCACACTAAATCTAATTTTCATTTATATTTTACATAGCTTTCTTAGTTATTTCCATCATAGTCGCACAAAGAACAATGGTATGAATTACATTCATTTAAGAAATTAAATATATAAAATACATATAATAGAAAATGTTTGATTTTTTTATCAAAAAACTCAATAATTAGTATTCTTATTATTGAAGTACAATAATAAATGTATAGCTCTTGAAGAGTGTTTATCTTTAACTTCTAATCTTTGAGAGATTTGTAAAATAGAAGGCGATCAGGGACGAATTGTTTCTTGCATGAGATATATATCTGATGCTTAAGTTACTCTTAGTCGAAAAACATAAAATTATTTAAATCATTTATATAAAAGTTCTTGCATACCTCGAGAGAAATATATCTGATGCTTAAGTTACCCTTAGTCGAAAAACATAAAATTATTTAAATCATTTATATAAAAGTTCTTGCATACCTCGAGAGAAGCTCTCGAGAAGGTCTCCCAGAGACAACTACTCTATCAAGAAGGTCTTCAAAGCTTCCCTTTTAAGCTTCTTCTGCCACTGGAATACAAGAAATGCTTCCACATTCAGTCACTAATAGTTTTAGACTTTATGAATATGCAATGTAAATTACAAAAACAATCACAAACTTTAACCTAAATGGAGTGCAAAAAGTATTTGATGCCAATGGCAAAAAAAAGTATGAGTAATCAATCGTGTGTAATACGCACATTTTTTTTCTTTTTTCTTTTCTTTTTACTGTCCCCTAATTACAAAAGTATAAGGGCCACCTTGCATGACATGGCAAATCTCCATATTCCTAAGCTCTACGTAGTTGTACTTGTGATGCCCCGGTCCCACTAACGGGTGCCACCATAACCTACATTACAACCTCGGCCTGCTCGAAGGACGGTTATGTCCCTGCCAATATAAATCTTTAAAATAATATGGGCGCCCTGGGTGGGGTCCAGGCTTCGCCGCCTTCGACCGGACGAGAGCTCAGGAGTTAATTGCGAGGACAACAAAAACTCACCCGAGCCTCGTACCTGATTAGGCCCTTGAAGCATAAATCCAATTTCAAACAAATTATATCAACAAATCCAATAAATTACTTCAACCATCAAACATAATTAAACATATCTCGATTTTCGGCCGTAGCCAACAGGTACAAGTTCCCTACTCTACTAGGTTTACTCATAGTGGGAACCTTAACTTGGTTCCGGTTTACTTCAGGTTAAGCCATATCCGACACTCATAGTTATCACACAATAGTTATATTACATTATTAACATTCGGTGTTAACCCCCACCCCCACGGTTAACAGTCGCTGCCAACTAGCGGCCCATCTATTAGCACCGCCTTTCCTTTCTCGGATCCCGAGCCACCTGTTGGGTTAGTGGGAAAAATACACGGGTGAGTCCCGAGAACTCAGTAAGGGTAATATGATTTGCAGTAAATTAAAATGCATAACAATTATAGAATAATGTGAAGTGCATCATGCATGCTGGCTTATCCACTTCACCCTAAACCAGATTTTGGTGGCTCCACTGATTTTATTTAGGACCCTATCTCGAGACTCACACGGCCCAAATCTTCAACCCCATGCCTAGACACTTCCCCCACAGTCTATTACAAGTCATGCCAAAATAAATTTACACACAAACTATATTAAACCTTACCACGCGTTAATCTCGTGCTGCGCGTTGGTTTCACGTTCCAATTTCCTATACAATCGTAAAATAATTTAATTAAACGCGCAGTCAATTTTAATTATCACCGCTACATCACTAATTAATTCAGCTAAACAAGTGACTACTTTACAAATGGCACTATTAAATAAATTTAAAATATTTTTATACCTTGCGTACACACACGGGCAGAGTTTCGGCACGTTAAAAATTACAAAGCATTTTAGTAGTGAAATCACTGCTATTTATAGGCGGCAGAAGAGGAGGAATCGGCTAAGGGGGGAAAATTTGGGCTGCTAGGGGCCTCCCTCATGCTGCCACGTGGCAGCAAGGGAGAAGGGGTGGGTGGCGCATGGCCACCCATGCTGCACGGCCAGGGGCGCGCGCTTAGCGCCCTGGCCGCATGGCTGCGCGCGGCCTTGCCGCACACACAGGTGCACGCATGGCGCCAGCTGTTACAGTCTCTCCTCCTTATGAAATTTCGTCCTCGAAATTTTGTACACTTTATTTCATTAAACACAGATTCTTAACATTAATTGTGATTATCAAACAGGTAAGGATATTTCTCACGCATCTCTTTTTCCATTTCCCAAGTCGCCTCTCATTCCGAGTGCTGACTCCACTGCATTTTAACCATAGGTAAAGTTCTACGTCTCAATTGGCGGTCCTGACGTTCTAGCACTCGTACAGGTTGCACCTCAAATGTCATATTAGGTTGCAACTCAACATCCTCAGCATATACTTCCATGTCCTGATTGTATATATGCTTTCGTAATTGGGAAACATTGTAATACCCGGTATTACATAGTATTAAAAATAAATAAATTTGGATTATTTTGTCAGGACCTTGGGTGGTCCGGGAAGCCCAAGGGTCAATATCAAGACATTAATTAATAAAATTGTCGAATTGGCGGCAGGAAGTGCCTCGGGACTTGGATGTCCAGGGAAGAGGGCAAGGGATTAGTGAGCGTCTTGAGATGAGGATAGTGACGCTGGCAGCGGTCCGATCAGGTATAATTTTCGGAATAAATTCTGTATAAGCCCGAGTGGGTGCCAATACTGAATAATCGGATGGGACATCCGGGAAGCTGAGGGAACCCTAGGGGTGGTCCGATTTTGAGAATAAGGCAACCCTTAAGTGTTTTTGGATGGAATGAAGGTCCCGTGCAGGCGCAGGGATGAAATCGGTATTTTCGAGTAAAAGCCAATTTTTAATTTTGGAGAATTAAGGTTTTGGTGGCTTTGGGGTAATTAATTAAAATCTTGGGAGGGTCCAAGTATAATTATTAGAATCTCCAAATGCAATTAGTGTTTTCTTAAGTGAAATTATGGAAAATTAGTGGGTTAAATATGTAATTAGTACATATATATATATACATATATATAGGCGTGAGGAAGCTTCCTTGAAGCTTCGTGCCTCTGTAAATTTGAAATAAGAGAGCTGGCCGAAAGGGAGGAAATCAGAGAGAGGGAGAAGAAGAGTGATGGTCGAGGCATTGCGAGAGATTGTGAGAGAGAGATGATGTGAGAGATGAAGAGGAAATTGGCGAGAGAGGGAGAACTCAAGGCGGCAGCAACCATGACTGCCGTTCGCTAGCCAAACTAGGGAAACAGAGAGAGGGCTCGAGAGAGCTGAAGCCGAAAGAGTGAGACTGAGAGCTTGCTCGAAGAGAGGAGAGATCGTGGCTGGTCGATGGTGGCCGGAAGCAGTGTCAGAGGCCAGTTAACGGTGGTTGGTTGCAGCAGCTCAGCGAAGGCAGCCATGGCAGCATAAGCAGCTCACTAGGCAGAGCTGGAACGGCCGCAAGGAGGCTGGTGGCGACCATGGAGGTAGTCGGTGAGCTCGGTAGAGGCCGATGTGGCTGCCGGCTAGGCTGAAGGCGACCTGGGGTGGCCGAACAGCAAGCTCCCAAGGTCGGCCATGGCGGACGCGTGTTGTAGCACGCATGGGAGCTGCCGATCGTGTGTTGCTGCGATGGAGGCAGCCAGCAAGGATGGTCGATGCAGTCGGAGGCAGCCGGTGTAAGGGCCCACTCCCGAATGTGCCCGCTAGCATAGGACATTCGAAAGGAGGTCATCACAAGGATGATATAGAATAATACCTCATAATAAACACACACATTTATCTATTTTCACGCAGCAGAATATCAATAACTTTCATTACAATCCAATGTTGATACATCTAGGCTCTTAGGCCATACAAACCGAATATGAGGCTTTAATGTAAAATAACAATTTAAAATCTCATCAATCTACCTCACCAAAACGCAACTAGGATCTCCGAGTTGAGTGCCTCTGTACACCACTACCCTTGGGTTGTAGTCCCACTGGACTCGCCCTTAATGACTGCTTTACCTTTATCTGGAATGGCATAAGAAGATCAAGTGAGCCACAAGGCTCAGCAAGTTCTAGTACAAAGGAGCAGTATGAAGAAAGAGAAATCATGATGACACCGAGAGGAGTGTACAACGACTTCATATCAATATTCAATTATATAAGTCGGAAATCATATCTCATAAAATTATAAATTTCAATTTTTTGTTCATGTATAATCGTACAAGTGCATACATCATAAGTATAAATCCCATAGGCTCATAAGCCACGATGCAAAATATGCGTTAATCATCATATCAGTAAATCAACACACAACGTATCGAGCACAACCTGCCGGGCTATGGCCACCTCGTCCCGGGTCAGGCGCTCCTAGGGTACCCTTTATTTCCGCGCAAAATAATAAGTGCGCTAAGAACATATATATATGAGCATCATGTACATATATGCATCATGTATGCATTTACCAGCAATGTAAAATTTAAATTCTCGTTCTCAATATACATTTAATACCATTGAAGAATGTTATGGCAAAATTTGTTATTTTTCCACCATACAATCGCTCTAATACATTAAGTAAATGTTTAATTAATATTAATAAAAATTTTCGGATGGGTACTGTAGCGGGGTACTATACGGATACGGTATGGTACTGTAGCAAGATACTGTATGTATACTGTACGAATACAGTATTATACTATAGCGAGATACTATATGGTATTGTATCGAGATACTGTATAGGTATTGTATGGTACTGTATCGAGATACTGTATTGAGATACTGTATAGGTACTGTATGGTACTGTATCGAGATACTGTATAGGTACTGTATTGAGATACTGTATAGGTACTATATTGAGATATTGTATAGGTACTGTATGGTACTATATTGAGATACTGTATAGGTATTGTATCGAGATACTGTATAGGTACTGTATGGTACTGTAGCATCCGAATTTTTCACACATTAACTTGATATTTTTCCACAATTTCATGGGACATTCGGGTATAGACATTAATTATCCAGACATCATTCACATATAAGATATACCAATAAATACACTACAATGAGCAATGAAGGTGAACAAACTCCCATCATAATGGAGGTGAAAAATGCCATTCACAGAATAATATTGGGGTGAATCAAACCCCTTTTGAGACATCAAATAGACTCACAATATTTAGGAATTTTATACTATGTAGATAGAAAAAATTTAATAGAGATGTTACACATGGAAGGGGAGAAAAATAAAAGAAGAAGAAGAAGGGATACTTGCCTGAGGATGAATAAATCAAGATGAAGCACCCGCACAGAAGCTCCAATTGCCACAGAAAATTTAACAGAATAGAAGCAGTAGAGGAGAAAAAGAATGCGTATCAGATGAGGAAGAAGAAGAAGAAGAAGAAGAAGAAGAAGAAGAAGAATAGAATAAGAAGAAGAAGAAGAAGTCGGGAGGGAGAAGAAGAAAAGGAGATAAAGAGGAAGAAAAAGAAGGTGTAAAAAAAAGAAGTGAAAGAAGAAAATAGGAGTAAAAGGAAAAAGAAGAAGTAAAAGGAGGAGTGAAAGAAGAAAGGAGAAGTAAAAGAGGGAGTGAAAAACAATAAAGAAGAAGTGAAAGAAAAGGTGAAAGAAGAAAAAGAAAAAGGGGGTTGGGAAGTAATGATGCGTAGATGGTGGGTGTTTATTTATTTATTTATTTATTTATTATTTTTTTTTTGTATTGGGCTTAAGCCCAAATAAATGGCCCATCTTCTATTTCCTTAAAGGCCCAAGCCCAACTCTTAGCCCACTTGCCTTAAATAAATTGAAGCCCAACTCATTATCCCATCCATTTAATTTAAACCCATATATACAAGCCCATAGATCTATTTCAACATTAAGAATCAATTTTGCTCAACTTATATAATAACTAAAATAAGTTAATACATCATTCTAAAATTCTAGACCCAATAATGGGTCGTTACAACCGGAGGCGGTGTTGCTAGCGGCAGCGAGCGTCCGAGCCAGGCAGCGGGCGGCTATGCGCGAGGCTGCCCAGATGCGTGAAGAAGAAGAAGCACAGTGCCGCGCGGGAGAAGAAGATCCAAGGAAGAGGAAGGAAAAATAAAGAGAAAAAGAAAAAAAAAAGAAAAAAAATGGAAATTCTGGAAAATAAGGAAAAAATGGAGAAAAATCCCGAAAAATTCCAGAAAATGGGGGAAAGTTCTGGAATTTAAATTGGGGTTGGAGGAGCGTGTCGGTAGCTCGGAAGTGAGATTTTTGGGCACAAATGGTAGCTCGGGAGGCAGTGTCGGTGTGGGTGTTTCCGAATTTCTCTCCAAATAAGTCGAGGTTTGACCGGGAAGGCGGTGATCCTAGAAGAGCTCGAAGTATGGGCTGGAGTTCGTGTCGAGGTAGAGTTGAGGCTTCAAACCAGGTAAAGGATGGCCTCATGTGGATGTGGCCTTGCAAGTTGGTAAATGTGTTTGATAATGTTTTTATGTTGCATTTGCATGTAGTGGTTAACACTTGCGTGATGCGAGAGCTAGTGGACCCGTGGCCATAAGGAGGACTAGTGTTGTGAGGGCTGATAGGTTAATGTCTCAAACCTTGAAGGGTTGTGAGAATGAGTGGGCTTAGCCTCATTTGCATGCATTGGCATACATAAACATGGTTATATTCATATTTACATGCATTGCACCCTTACTGAGTCTTTATGACTCATGAGGTTTTACCTCGTGTTGTAGATGATGCAAGACCATATGCAAACAGGGATGGTGCCGGGAGGCTGTTATGGCAACTAGCGGTGTTGCCCGAATTGTGTATTTTATTATCTTTTGTATGTAGCCATGTGGTGTTGTGTATATATACCCTTGTGAGTAAAATGTATGTGTTGATGAGCTTTAAATGTATCTAATTGTTGTAATCATCAGTGTGTTAGATGATTGTGAGTTTGCGTGATTATATGTGGCTTGAGTTGTTGAAGCTAAATTTGGACCGAGTAAAGATCAGCAAGGTATGCTCTCATAAATCCCCAATACTCAGCGAAGTGTTTGTATGCTAGCTTTGTGCCTGGGTCACCTCTGGTTTGCTATGGGGCGAGCTGAAGAGAGGTGAAGCTCACTCGGGTTTCGGGTCTCGGTCCGCTGGGTTTTTCTTGTTTGAGTTGGGACCAATTCCTGAGTAGAGTGAAGGGAAGGACGAAGCCTAGTTCCCACCTAGGGCGTTTCCTATTAAAACATAGTCCAACCCTTCAGTTGTGGTTTGTCGGGTGAGTAATTCAGTCGATTATTTACCGATGGCGCCCGTAAGTGGGAGCGGGTCGTTACAAACATGAAACACATCATGCAGTCCGGTCAATGACTGACAACTCCAGACGATAGGCAAGCGGTCCAACTCGACCCTTGATTCGGTACGGCCCCAAATATCGAGGTCCTAATTTTCCCCTCCGTTGATGTCTAAATGCTGAGCATATTGGAGTAGCTCAAAGGTACACCAGATCTCCTTCCTCAAATTCCAAAGGTCGGGTTCGGCGATCTGCGTACTTTTTATGTCGGTCTTGAGCCGCTTTCATGTTCTTATGGATTATCTCTATCTGTTGCGTTGCTTTCTCCACGAGATCTGTCCGGGCAAGCTGTTTTTCCCCTACCTCAAGCCAGTAAACTGGTGATTGACACCGTCATCCATACAACACCTCATATGGGGCCATCCCTATACTTGCTTGATAGCTGTTATTATAAGCAAATTCTGCCAAACTTAGATATTCGTCCCAATTGCCTCCAAAATCTTGCACACATGCCCGAAACATGTCTTCCAAGATTTGATTGACCCGTTTAGTTTGACCATCTGTCTAAGGATGATAGGCTGTGCTAAAATTCAATTGAGTCCCAAGTTAATCTTGCACAACTTTCCAAAAGTTTGACATGAATCGATTATCTCTATCCGATACAATGCTCACAACAACTCCGTGCAAGCAAACAATTTCCTGGATATAGAGTTGGGCAAGTTGCTCAGCACCCATAGTGCTCCTTATAGGTAAGAAATGTGCCAACTTTGTTAGTCGATCCACAACAACCCATATAGCATCAGTTTTTCTCGGGGTCCGAGGTAAACCCATGATGAAATCAGTTGTTACATGCTCCCATTTCCATTCCGAGATCTCCAAAGGTTGCAAGCTTCCCGATGGTTTTTGATGTTCGGCTTTTACCCGTTGACAGGTGTCACATGCTCTTACGAACTTTGCCACGTCTTTCTTCATTCCTGGCCACCAGTACACTTCCCGAAGGTTATGATACATCTTGGTAGCTCCAGGGTGTACTGTATAGGGTGTTCGATGTGCCTCATTTAGAATCTCCTGTTGTAGCCTCCCCAAGGCCGGCACGTACACCCGCCCATTCATTCAGAGTATTCCATTATGATATTCAAATTCTGGTTGCTTAGGTAATCCATTCTCATCTATCCACATTTCGGTGTCTCCGTTTCTTTTTTTCTAATATTTAGCCCTAATCAACACATCATGCCAACCACAAACCTCGCTCTGATACCACCTTGTGACGCCCCGGCCCCACTAACGGGTGCCACCATAACCTATATTACAACCTCAGCTTGCTCGAAGGACGGTTATGCCCCTGCCAATATAAATCTTTAAAATAATATGGGCGCCCTGGGTGGGGTCCAGGCTTCGCCGCCTTCGACCGGACGAGAGCTCGGGAGTTAATTGCGAGGACAGTGGAAACTCACCCGAGCCTCGTACCTGATTAGGCCATTGGAGCATAAATCCAATTTCAAACAAATTATATCAACAAGCCCAATAAATTATTTCAACCACCAAACATAATTAAACATATCTCGATTTTCGGCCATAGCCGATAGGTACAAGTTCCCTACCCTATTGGGTTTACTCATAGTGGAAACCTTAACTTGGTTCCGATTTACTTCAGGTTAAGCCATATCTGACACTCATAGTTATCACATAATAGTTATATTACATTATTAACATTCGGGGTTAACCCACACCCCTACGGTTAACAGTCGATGCCAACTGACGGCCTATCTATCAGCACCGCCTTTCCTTTCTCGAATCCTGAGCCACCTGTTGGGTTAGTGGGAAAAATACAGGGGTGAGTCCTGAGGACTGAGTAAGGGTAATATGATTTGCAGTAAATTAAAATGCACGACAATTATAGAATAATGTGAAGTGCATCATGCATGCTGGCTTGTCCACCCTAAACCGGATTTTGGTGGCTCCATTGATTTTATTTAGGACCCTATCTCAAGACTCACATGGCCCAAATCTTCAGCTCCATGCCTAGACATTTCCCCCACAGTCTATTACAAGTCATGCCAAAATAAATTTACACACAAACCATATTAAACCTTACCACGCAGTAATCTCGTGCTGCGCGTTGGTTTTACGTTCTAATTTCTTATACAATCGTAAAATAACTTAATTAAACCTACAGTCAATTTTAATTATCGCCGCTACATCGCTAATTAATTCAGCTAAACAAGCGACTGCTTTACAAATGACACTATTAAATAAATTTAAAATATTTTTATACCTCGCGTACACATACCGACAGAATTTCAACACGTTAAAAATTACAAAGCATTTCAGCAGTGAAATCACTGCTATTTATAGGCGCCATCAGAATACATGGCCAATTGTTTAAATCTTATTATTAACACAGTTTATCCTTTAATTTTTAGAGAAGATAAACGTAGGATATACTATGATCTTAATTCGTTAATCAAAAGTAGAAGCAGGAGAAGATAGTTGTCGATCATAATTTTATCTCTTTGTCGATTAATCATTCTCACCCAATTAATTTAACGCTTGATTTTAGAAAAATATAAACCTTCATAATATTAATATTTTATGTTTATTATATAATAAACTGAAAGGTGGTTCGTGTTTTGTGCATATAAAAAAAAAAAACAACAAATTTGAGTGAAGTTCTTTGGTGAATAACAACTTATTTTTTATATTTTTTAAATAAAAATTTAAATAAAATGAATCTTTGGGTAATAATAAAATTATTTTAGAAATTAATTATCATTTTAGAGATCACTAAGTAAAAATGACATTTTCATATTCATATCTTTATTATTTTAACCTAAATGGTTGTCTCTTTCATTTACTTAGATTGTGATAAGCCAATTATTTTTATCAAAGATAGGTATTCTTGTAAAAAAAAAAAAAACAATAATTTTTTTACATGTACTTAATCATATAATAAGATGTACTTTCATGTTTATATAATTTAAATTTAAAAAAAAAAAACAATTTCCAAACTTACCATTTAGATTGCATGGTTTAAACATTGGAACTGATTTAATCGATTTGCCATATCCCGGAGAGAGAGAGAGAGAGAGAGAGAAGAGAGAGGATATGAAATTGTGAGAAAGGGTCGTTGAAGAGTCTGTTCTTTAAAAGAAAATTCTAATCCACAACTCCCAAGTTGACATTATACAGGGCTATTAGCACTAAAAAGTCAAAAAATTTTGAGTTTTGATAATTTTATTTAATTTTTTTAATTTTAGAAATTAAGGTCGAATTTATAAAATTAGTAGTAATTTTATTCAAATTGTAAAAACTGGTTGCCCGGCTTGATATTTCATTTTTTTAAAAATTTTTTAATAATAAAATATTAAATACATTTTTTTGAGTATGTGAGTTTAATTTTTTTGTTTTAGGAAGATTAGCTAAATAAATCACCATCACTTTCTTTTTAAATAACTCCAAACAAGTAGTCCCTTCCATCTTAGACCAATTTTTTAGATAGCTCCACAACAAATCACCCTCACTCTCATTTTATTTTTAAACAATCCCTAAAATCTGATAAAAGTTTAAATACATTCGGTGCAATGATAATAGGAAGGAAGAGTTAAATATTTTCAGCTATTGCCACTATCATTGACTGCAATGGTGGTCCAAGTAGGACAGAAAAAAAAAAAAAATTGTCCTACTTAAAAAGTTCAAATATAAATTTATGCAAAAAAAAAAAATTCACAGATAACAAAGTCATTTTATAAATAATAATAAATAATTATTTCATAAAGACAACTAAAATAATATATACACATATATATTCACTAGAATTTTTTGAAATACAAAATAGAATATTATACTCCCTTAAAAAGGTAGAAAAAAAAAACATAAATTCTTTTGCTATATTACATGTTAAAACAGTCTCTTTCCTTTTAAAATCACACAACAAATATATTACAATTGAATGATATATTTTTTTTATAATAAAATATTAAACTATTATACAAAACTATATTTAACAAAATTGTACTGCCACGACTGAGCAGCCCGTGAGGGTGATTTATTTAGTTAATCTTCTTGCAACAAAAAAATTAAACTCACACTTAAAAAAAATATATTTAACATTTTATTATAAAAAAATTATAAAAAAAATGAAATAACAGGTCGGGCAGCCCATTTTTCAATTTGGATAAAATTGCTACTAACTTTACTGTAATACCCTGGAATGGTTTGAGGATATAAACAGTATTTAATGAAGGGCATAAATGGAATTTGCGAAAAAATGAGACTATAGGGTACACTAACGTAGTTTTGGACGACCAAATTAGTCAGATAGAGTACCCCGGACTCTAGATAGCCAAGGAAAATGGTATAGTATCAATGAGTGATTTGAGTTATGATTTTTAGTGATAAAAGAAATTGGATCGGGAACAATTTTCGGTACAGCAAAAATACAGCTGCCAATTAGGTCGTATTACTGAGTTGTTATAGACAATGTCCAAAAAGTCAATGGAGTGTGTCAAGCACTAGTATTTAATGTATAGAACAACCCTTAAGTGATTTCGGGTTGAATCGAGTGGATTTAAAGTCAAAATGATCAATCGGGCCTAAGTGTAATTTTCTAAAATTGCCCGAGGGAAGTCAAAAAGGTAATTTTTCTGAAGTTTCAAGGGAGAAATGAGAAGTACTAATCTTGAGGGTCTTAGTGATGGTGCTAGAAAGATCATGGGCTTGAGGATAAGGGCCAAAATGCAAAAGAAAATTTCAAGAGGGCCAAACTGCAATTTTCGAAAAAGCTTCACGTGCATGGCAGATCTGGCCGAGATTTTGGCCTGAAAATCCAGAGATTTGGGCAGCAAGTCACATCAGGGCATGGCCAAGGACGGTTCTGGTGGCGTGTAGGAGAAGATTTGGCCGGAAATAGGCCACGTGGGGGTCGGATTTAGCCTATAAATACCAAGGGTTTTGGGCTGAATTTAGAGCATCAAATTGCTTGATTTTGAGGGCGAATCGAGGGAAACCAATAAGCGGCTTTTGATCCTTGAGGCAAGAAGAGCATTTCTGGTAAGTTTCGTGAGTTTTAGAGGTGATTTGATGGGGTTTCGAAGGCTGATCGGAGAAGGGGGCGGACCGCCTATCGCCGCCTGTAATCGACCATTTGGTGGGTTTCCGGTGGCCTTTCTTCCTGAAACTGGTGGGGTTGAGATCGATTCTTCGTGGGCGTTCAAGGGGTACCAGTTTCGGGGTCATCAGAGCAACCGCCGACGATTGGCTTGAGGTTGAAGATGGTGGCGTGTGAGCTACATGCGCCAACCTTTGCTTGCACCCATGCGCCAAACGCGTGAAGGCGCGTGACGAGGGGATTTTTGGTAATTCAACTTCTAGAAATTTTATTTAATTATTTTACAAATTATGGTGTTGAAATATTTGAAAAAATAGTTGATTAAATAATTATTTTGAATTATCAAGGTGAACAAGGTTGTTAAAATCGGGATTTTAAGTGGGATCGACAAAGGGTCCATAAAATCGTATCGTAAAATCGAATCGTAAAATCGTAAGATTTTAGAGATAATTAAAAATACCTTTTAATTTTTGTAAATATATGTTTATAATAACACAATTTTGTAGAAAATGAATTAATATCATTTAATAACCTAATTATTCCTTATTATAATTCAAAAGATGATATTTCCAAAATATAGCTCAAAAACTAGCAGGTTGGTATAGGCAATTTAAAGGCAAAATATAAGTAATTTAGAGGTAAAATATAGCTTAAAATTCTTTAGAGGATACTTCCAACGTCTTCCATTAGATTTAGATTGCAATTTTTTCTTGATTTAACATTGATTAAATCAAGTAATATCCCGATTTGGAGTTGGGTGGTCCATTAATTAATTATTTGTTTGTCTTGATTTACTTATGCAATCAATGTTAAATCAAGTAAAAATTATAATTTAAATCAAGTAAATTGGAACTTATGCAATTAATTATAGATGCTATGTGACATTGGAACTTATGCAATCAATGTTAAATCAAGTTCCAATTTAGAGGCAAAATATAACAATTCATTGCATAAGTTCCAATGTCAGATGCTATGTGACATTGAGACGTTGGAAGCATTCTCTAAATTACAACTTAAATCAATGGAGGTCTTTGAATCGTAAAATCGTTTGGGGATCTCTGAAGCGTAAAATCGTAAAATCGTACATGTAAAATCGAGATTCTATAGGATTTTATCCCAAATTAGATTTTACATGGGATTTGAATCGTTTGGGGGTCTTCGAATCGTAAAATCGTAAAATCGTACGCATAAAATCGGGATTTTAACAACAATGAAGGTGAAAAATGGGAGAAAATAGAGGAAATTATGAAAAAATTTAGGAAAATGGATTTTAATGCTTCCTTAATTAATTATGGTGTTTAGGAAGTGTTGTGGTTCGAGGTTGACTGTAAATTCTAGTACTTGTATTTTTGCACACAAAGCGAGGTTGTGCACGAGAATTGAGGCGATCCGAATACGTCGAGGTGAGTGGTTCTATCGAAAAACTCATTTGTGGCAAATGAATGGTTTACTGTTCATCCCCATGGGTAGGTTATTGATGGTTTTACAAATGACTATTTACACATGTGATAGATTTTGTACGGTAAATTGCATACATTGAGATGTTGATTTTATGCATGTTATGATTTTTCGGCATTGGCATGTTGTGTTGCCCATGTGGGACGTGGGTTGTTAACCTGTGACATGGCCCTCGAGTGATAGCACTCGGGATGCGTGCTAAGGGTTAATGCTATGTGACTCACTTGGGACGGGGTGAGACGGACTTCACCCTACGGTACTCAAGTGGCGGGGCTGAGAGTGGACACCACCCCGGTTGTTGACTCAAGTGGCGGGGCTGAGAGTGGACACCACCCCAGGATCCTTTGAGCAATAGCATTAATATCGAGGTGTCGTTGTTTCCGGGGATAGTGCTGATGTGACACTCTTGGGGCTAGGGTTGCGTTGGGTTTTGGAATGCTTTTGAGTAGAAGCGTAAGGCCTAACAATGAAAATGGGGTGATTCCCGGGTTCATATGTTGAGATTGTCCTTCTTAAGCAGGACTGGTTTGCCAATGGGTCGGTGTGGTCGTGTCGTCTTTAGAGAGATTGCATTTTTCCTAGTTAGAGCTAAGTGCTATGTGAGATTCTCTTAGGCCATGTCAAGATTTGTTAGTTTTATATATGATTTTGTATATCTGCATGAAAATGTTTTTGAACTCTCACTTAGATGATTTAGTATCTAATTTTGGACTATGTCCCTCGAATATTTAAACGTTCCAGGTGAAAGCAGTGGCACCAAGGGAAAGAATGTCATCGAGATGTAGCTGCTATGTTTAGTTTTCGTAAATTTTTGTCTATGATTATGATGTTCAGAGGTTATGTAATATTTTGATATTTTCGTGTGAAACATCGAGCTGGATATTTAATTGTAAGAGGAATTTATCGGATATATATATATATCATTGAGGTTTCGATCTTGCTTCCGCTAATGTGATTGATAATACCTGTCTTAGTTTATTAATTTTTAAATTTTGATATGTTGAGAAGGTACGATCGGGATTGTCGAGAAATGACTATAATGAGGGTATGTATGTCAAAAGGCTTATGTTGTGTATATGATATTGAAAAAAAAAAAATCAAAATATCGAAGTAATGCGGGTTCTGGGAAAACGGGGCATTACATTTACAAATTCGACCTTAATTGCCAAAATTAGAAAGATTGGATAAAATCGCCACAACTCAAAAAATTTTAACTTTTTGGTACTAATATCCATCATATATTTAATCAATTATCATGTTTTGACATCATAGACACGTGAAAGATTATGGTGACCGAGTCCTGACACCACTTTAACAAAATGGAATAGTATTACTATTACATTAATTATTATTGTCTCTTGTTTTTGGATGATTTTTGTTCAATTTTTAATATTACTTTTAATATAATTATTAAAATTTTAATATTTGATTTAGATACCGAAATGTTGCATAGAAACTTCCATTCACCATTTAATCGTTCTCTTTCTTACAGATTCTAAATTGCTTGACAACAATATTTTCCATCAACAAATACATTTTGTATTCAAACGACAATAATATAAATATTTAATTATCTAAAAATTATGAAATTCTATTTATATTTCTTAGAAATTTGAAGACTAATAAGGATAGGTCAATCTAGACCATGAAAATCTTATGTAAACATGCATTTAATTTTCATACTTATCCTTAAAATACGGGCTAATAGTAAAAAAAAATCAAATATTTTCACCAATTTGCAATCTAATCTAGTTTTTTTTTTTTTTTCAATTTTGACAACTAGGTTCCAATTGAGTGCAATTTTATCTATCACGTAAAATTAATTTAGGAGGCATGTGTTCTAGGTGATGTGGTATGCCAAGTGTAATATAATAATATACGCTACATGTATACATAAGTAAATATATATATATATATATATCTTCGCCTCCGTCATTGATCGCTTTCAGTCCTTCGCAGTCACTGTCGATAGCATTAGTTGCAATTTTCGACCATCGCTATTACCTATTTGTCTTTTCTGGCTATGACGGTCATCTTTGAGAAAGAGAAAAAATGAACAAGAAGAAGACGAAGACAAACAGAAGAAGACGACCATCACGATTGCCTGTTTTCCTTCTCCGACGACGATGATCGTCTTCGAGAAAGAAAAAACGAATATGAGAAAACAACCATCGCGGCCTCCTACTCATCTTCCCCAACCATGATGGTTGTCTTCGAGAGATAGAGAGAAGGTGAATAGGAGAAGACTATTATTGTGGTCATCTGTTCATCTTCTACAGCCACAATGGTCATCTTTAAGAGAAAAAAGACTAATAGGAAGAAGATATAGACGAACATGAGAAAATGACCATCGCGACCACCTATTCATCTTCTATCTCCAGCCACGATGGTCATCTTTGAGAGAAAGAAGACGAATAGGAGAAGATTACCATCATGGTCGTTTGTTTGTCTTTTCTAGCCCCGATAATTGTCTTAAAGAGAGAGAAGACGACCATCGCGACTGCCTATTCATCATCTCCAACCACATGGTCATCCACCAGAGAGAAAAGACAAACAGGAAAAGATAATCGTGGCTGCTTATTCATCTTTACCCTCCGTGATGGTCGTTTTCGAGAAAGAAAAAAGACAAACAAGACGAAGACGACCATCTCAGTCATTTTCAATACGACCTTCAAATTTTCAGTATTTGATTTAAATATCAGAGTGTTTGCACGGAAACTTTTATATGCCATTTAATTGTTCTCTTTCTTATAGAATCTGAGCCGCTTGACAATGACATTTTTTGTCAATAAATGCATTTTTTGTGTTCAAGCAATAACAATATAAATATCTAGTTATCTAAAAATTAGAAAATTCTATTTATATTTCCTAGAAATTAGAAGACTAATAAGGACAGCATGACCAATGTAGACCATGGAAGTCCTGATGTAAACATGGATTTAATTTTCATACTTATCTTTAAAATAAATTGTCTTTTAATTAAAGATTTTATTATTGAGTGATATTAAGATGCTTGTTAAGGTATATTTAATATATTTATTTTAATATTTCTATTAACTAATAATAAATGTTTTATATCTTAAATTTTTTTATTAAACAATAAAATATTTAAATATTAAAAATTAAGTACATTAAAAATGCATCTTCATTCCAATAAAACATGATTGATTAATGATTTAATGACTTCCTTTTTTGCATCTAATTATAATTAAAAAAATGATAAAATATCTAATCATAAGGGAACCAAATACACATTAGACATTATCTAAATAAAAAAATTATTATTATAACTAAATTTCCCTCTCGACCACGTCTAAGTCAAGGTCGGACCTTCCGTGAGGCTCATGAGGCGGCTGTCTCAGGGCCCATGAAAATTTCACAATTTAGGGGCCCATAAATTGAAAGTGGCCCATGCAAATTTCACAACTTAGGGGCCCATGAAAATTTCACAACTTAGGGGCCCATGCATTTTTCGTCGGCCCACCCCTTTCTCGTGACCTTTCTCCGTCCCTCTCTTTCATTCGCTGCCCTACCCCTACCTCTCTGGCTCTGTCGCACCTCGCCCTTGCTCTCACCTCTTGCTTCTCGCTTCTCGCTGCTGCTCCATCGCTGGTAGCTCGCTGCCTCTCTCTCCTCTTGTTGTTCCTCGCCTTTCGCCTCTCGTCTCTCGCTGTTGCTTCGTCGCCGGTTGCTCGCTGCCTCTCTCTCCTCTTGCTGCTCCTTGCCCTCGCTTTCTCGCCTCTTGCTGCTCAATCGGCGATCGCTAGTCCTCACCGACTTGCCTCACCCTCATGGCCGGTGGCTCGTTGCTCGATCGCTGGCTCGCCATCGCCCTCCGCCGCTCGCCCTTGTGGGTTGTGGCCGGTGGCTCGGTGCCTCTCGATTGTTGATTGGGTCTTCAGATTCAGTCTTTCAGATGCTTTAACTCCAGATCTGCTTCAACTTTCAGCGGTTAGTTGCTCATTCATTTCGTTTCGCTCATGGTAGTATCCTTCATTTCGTTTCATTGTTTATGGTAGTTTTTAATTGATAAAATAAAATAAATTAATTTTATTCTTATGTTATAAATATTTATTTATTTTTTATATTTTATTATAAAAAAATAAAATTTGGATGTACTATACAATTCGGGACCCATTTTCACATCTCACCTTAAGGCCCCCAAAACTCAGGTCCGGCACTAGTCTAAGTCAAAATATGAATGGTTTGATTTGTGAAGATAAAAGGTGGCCGGGTCCACCCGGCCCAAGTTGTCCATGTCATTACACAATATTAATTATAAGAGGTTGCAAGGTAAGACTTTGGGCCCTCATTGAAGCCCATTTTCCTATGGGCCTGAGCATTTGGCTCGCTCACCACATTCTTGTCTCCTTCTGAATAAAAAACATTAAATTTTTATTTTAATTTTTAATTTTTATATTTTTTTATTATTTTAATTATACCATTGAATCTATATTTTTAAATCAATTTAATTCATATATTTTGATATTTGTTTTATGTGACAATCCTAATTTTTTATTATTTCGATTATACCTTTAAACATACATTTTTGAATTAATTTAATCCCTATATTTTAATGTGAATAGAATGTGATATGTATTTTGTTATCTCACATTAACCTTTTTTTTAACATATGAAAATTTAAGCGTTAAATTAATTTGGAAATGCAAATCTATAATTGAAATAACAAAATTTTGAATTGTCATACGATAAAAATATCAAAGTACAAGAGTTAAATTGAATCAAAAATTAAGTTTAAAGTTGTAATTGAATTAACAAAAAATTCAGGTGACCATGTGATATAAAAGTACAAAAACAAAAATATAAATTTGACCAAATAAAAATGTACAAATAAATGGAAACAAAAAACCATCTTCAAGGATTAGGTGGAAGAAACCATCTTCAAGGACCGATATGAACATGAAAAGACTGACATTTACCATCCAAACATACAGGCAAAGAAAACCAGAAGAAAACAAAACCGTTGCCCTTCTGCTGCAAATTCTTTTTTACAACTTCATGCATTCAGTTCAAGTAAGAGGGGATGTTTCATTAAAGAAGATCAAAATGAAAGCCTAACAAGACGACGATCGGGATTCTTGTGACTAATCTCTGTTCTTCCAGTAATCAGAATTCAAACTGATGGGGTAGAGATCGCCAGCAGATGCAGAAGAACCAGTCCATGGCCTGTCAAATGGCATACTTTGGATTTGGCTATCTTCTGTCATCTTTGTTTCCTGGTTGTGTTTCCATTCATCCATCTTTCCCTTGAACTTTACTTGGTCATGGTATTTGGTTCCATCTGAAAGGGGATCCTTAACAATTGTCCTGCCTTCGAGCATGCTTACGACTGAAGACATGGCAGGCCTAACTGATGCAGTGGCATTAGTGCACAGAAGAGCTACATTAATCATTAAAATCGCCTCGTCTCTGTTGAAGGCTGCTCCCATCTTTGGATCTACAAGCTCTATCAGTCTTCCCTCTGCCTCCAGTTCAAGTGTCTAAGGGAGAGACATAAAGCAATTTTAAAACTTAGATATTTCCATGCGGATGCTGTAACTGCAAGTAAGGGCCCTAAGATCTGTTTCCTAAACATAGATTGGAAACACAAGAAGTGCTTTGCTACCTAAAACAAAAACGCAAGGGTAATCTGTAAATTTTCAAGCCAACTTGTTCGAGAAGTTTTCACACTATTTCAGTAAACAAATTTCTTCCCAAGGCTTAGATAATTGTGTTCTTTTACTTCACAGAAGTGTCACTCTACCCCTTATATAATCACACAATTAATAGCATTTTTTATTTGACTCCAATATCAAGTTGAGGTCGATTGAAGAAAATGAGATACTAGAGTACCAACTAATGCAAGAAAGAAAGATATTCAACTTACAGTATCAAGAAGATTAAAACAGGGTTCTTTCGTCCTGAAACTAGTGTTACTTCTCCCACTAACTATTTCAAGTGCAACAATTCCAAAGCTATATACGTCTACTTTGTCAGTTAAGTAACCATGCATTGCATATTCTGGTGCCATATATCCACTGCATATCCAAATTATTACATTATCATTCTATGAGAATAGTTATTTCCCATGCTTTAGTTGTTATTATGAACAATTATACATGGAAGGGGAAGAACACTTTGTTACAACTATAAAGATAAGAAAATGATTTTAAGAAACAACAATTAATTCATCAACTTTGATTTAAAGCATATACTTACTAAGTTTCCGCAATTTTGGTGCTTATATGGGTATTATCCTCTTCGTCAAGTTTTGCCAAACCAAAATCGGATATCTTAGGGTTAAGATTCTTGTCAAGCAGCACATTGGTGGACTTAATATCTCTGTGAACTATCTTAAGTCTTGATTCTTCATGGAGAAAAGCCAAACCTCGAGCTATACCAATGCATATCTTATATCTTGTCTGCCAGTCCAATTTCAATTGGAATTCTTCTGGGCCTTCAAATTTAAAAGGAATGAGAATACATAATTATCAGCTAAATGGTGTATGCTCAAATATGCACATATATATTCTGATGTAAAGATAAACAACAAAAAATAAATTATGGTTTGAAGTTTACCAAATAAAGCACGAGCAAGACTATTATTTTCCATATACTCATATACTAGCAACAATTGATTGCCTACAATGCAATATCCATACAACCTCACTAGATGAGGGTGTTCTAAAGCAGAAACCATCCTTATTTCATTAACAAACTCGCGGTTCCCTTGCTTCAATTTGGAAGATAGCTATTTTATAGCAATTGTGGTGCCATCTACTAGAAGTCCCTAGAATTTTAAGATACAAATATGGGGGATTTTTGCATAAGAAGAATTTTGTTGAAACATGAGATTATCAAAGTTCAAATGTGATTACAGATCTGGATCCATTATCCATTTTAAGAATACCTTATAAACGGATCCAAAACCGCATTCTCCAATCTTATTAGCAGCATCAAAATTGTTTGTGGCAGCTTTAATTTGCCTCAAGGTGAATGAACCTGTCTGCAAGTCTAGACCCTTCAGGTCTACGAAAGATGACAAGTGAGATAAGAAATAAATTTAGATATAATAACCAAACATAATCTTAATATTCTTAAGACTTATAAATATTTAATTCCCACAAAGTCTATTTACAACTTCTAGTAAAATAGCATCAAGCTATTTTTCACAAGATGAAGTGCTAAATAATTTCAAGTTTAAATAATATCTTGCAAGAAAAAAAACAAACTTATATAACCGAGGTTGATAAAGAGAAATTTTAAAATTGCAGGGGCTTAATTTGCAAAAAGAGTAGCAAACAGGGATCCCTCGATAAGCTTAGAAAGCATAAAAATGGCAATAAAGAACAGTTATTTATTTACAATTGTAAGCTATAAAGTACCTTCATCCATTTTATCTTTGCGTCTTAGGCAGCCTCTCCACCGAAGGATACCTAGAAGCAATATAATAACAAAAGCTACAGCAATCACAATCCCAGCCACTGCACCAGCAGACATGCGATTTGCACCTTATGATAGCGGGGTAAAACCCACATGAGAAAAAAAAAACAAAAAAAAAATGATAAGAGATTATATTAAGCCCGTCAACATGGCGACCCCAAGTGACTTGCAAGGAACAGATTACTTCATCAAATAATAAAAGCGGCTTACGAGAATCCACAGATATAGCTGAAATGAGAGGACCATATACTCCTCTAACAGGGACAGCAGTTGTCCCTCTTCCAGCCCAATAAAAGCGGATTTCCAGTATGCCATTGGTCACAGTTGCCTTGTATGGCATTATTATACTCTTACCCACCTACCCGCTTTATCCACAATGTTGAAATCTTTTTCCACCAGCTTTCCCTGCAACAATTCCTTATGGTCATGTCTTACTTGAGCTCTTGCTTGGGTTAGCTTTCTTAAATTTTGAACAACATCAATGCCATACGGATAGGAAAATCAAATGATGAATTACATGGAAGCAATATCTCCCAATAAGAATCACACATAAAATAGAATATGCCAGCAGTATCCATTCTTAACAAAGAAGTGAAAAGACAAACAAATAAAAAAAGGTAGTACACTGCAAAAATCTACCTGAATGTAAATATCGAATACGCGCCTTCCAAGGCTGTTATATGTCTTGTCATCAGTAAACATGATTTCTGCAAAATGAAGGTTCACTTTGTAGCTTTCATTCTTCAAGCAGAACCCATAATAGGCCAGAGATAGGGGGGAAAGTCGTGCATCCATGTACAAGTCTGGATCCTCATCCTTCACAGAAAGGATTGAAGTATTTTTCTGAATAAAGGAGCCCTTTGGACTGCGAGCATCTTCCATGAAGTAACCTGTGCTACTAAATGCCCAGTTACTATTACTTTCAACGAACTTCAAACTCGTAGCCGGGGTTGTAGTATCAGCTTCATATTTGGTGCCCTTGCCAACATTTACTTCTTTGCCACCACAGTTTATGCGGAAGAAAAACCGAGCTGATATAAAGCATAACCAGATTATGAGATGAAGAAACAAGCAGACTAACAACCATCCCTCTCAAGTTATAGGCTTGACTTGTTTTAGCATAAAACATTTTACATTGAAAAACAATTTACATGTGAAAATGCTTTACGCAAAAAAAAATATTGTTCGTCTTAATTTCTAGTGTTTGGTTGGATGTAAAATAGTTTTGTTAAAAAAAATATTTTCCATATTTTTTGTCATTCAAAACCGGAAAATATGTAAAATGTTTTACTTCTAAAAGAAACAGAGCCATAATATTTATGTTTGGAGTAAATACTATCAAGTGTTTCTTAGCAAATAAATAAATAAAAAGACTGACCTCTCCCCCAATGCAAATTTTGTGATCCACACTACAGATCACAAAGGGAAAGGCCAAACAGACTTTTGAACAAGTCAAACACCTCGCATCGCTATTGTGAGTCCAACATTTCAACTTGATTGATCTTAGCCAAAAAAAAAAAAATCAGCTGAATTACAACTCTATCATCATTAGCAGCCCTTGTTTCAATATGAGCAAAAACAAAAAGTTATGGTAGTACGGTACGGAAACTGGTAGCTATATGCAAGTACCAATGCCATAATCAATTCTTTTGAATCATTATTACTCGCGACATATCAACAAATCTAGGTTTATCAACCAAGGTATGTTAAAATTTTATGCCAAATTCACATCAAATACTAAGTTACAATTACCCAAAGAATCTTAACAAAAAATTGAACAACTCAAATTTCAAATAACAAATTTATTCAGATAATAGACTTAAGGGCATAGACCCTACCAAGGTCTCTAACCATTTCATACAGATACGTCTAATTATTTGACGTTAAACAAATATATTTGAGGATAATCACTCTTTAATGACTGTAATCATTTCTTCAGAAAATAAGTAACATAGTACTATGTCAATTTCTCATATTTATCACTTTTCACCTAACTCTCACATCAATATGGCAAATCAAAAGGAGAGAACAAAACTTACGTTGATTACAATAAGTGTTTGCCAAGCAGGATGAAATTCCACTGACAAAACAATTTGAGATCATGAAATAATCAGCATCCTATCATTATACTAACGTGAGAAGGGAACAAACTGAAGAAATTTCTTATCACGCTTAATGTAATTATTCAAAGGTTCAAAACTTACGTGCTGCCATTCAAAGAGTTGCCAAACAAGTTCCTGTATAAAAATACAATAACATGGTTACAGTAAGATCTTGAAGAAATTATAACAACTCTGAGTTGTATGTATAATTCTTACACTTCAGTACCCTCCGGACAACCTTGGGAGCTTGGGATAAAGTTGTTAAAAGAAAGATCACTGCATAAAATTCGCACCACAATTTCATCAACTCTAGAAATTTTACACTCGGTCTAATCCATGACGACTAGATTTGTTATTAACAAATGAATTGTGATAAACATTATAAGTGAGATACCTATCGGGTTAATCTGGAGTAAGGCTATATATATATATATATATATCTAGAAATGCCATCTTTATGTGGTAAGTTCGAATATTATTCTAAGTAATTATGCAAAAGAGGCAAGTTAGTGTACAAGTTGTTTGCCACTTTAGGATTTAGGGGATTAGACATGTGCAGCTTATGTAATACCCATATTTCGTAGTGTAAAGTAAGTTCATGGAACTAGAAATTAGTTTGAGAATTTAGTTAAGTAATTACCAAATCGATGAAAAGGAATACCCCGGAACATAAATATCTAAGAAAAAAGATATGCCATTGACGAGTGTCTTGAGATAGGATTTATGACACTGAAAGGGATCGGAACAAAGACAATTTCTCGGTACGACTAATTTTAGCCTGAAAAATCGAATGGTCATAAAGGAGGTAATACTCGAGATTTTTAGATTCGAATACTTGAGAAAATATAATATTTTAAGGGATTGTGGATGTTTGGATACAAAAGTTCAATTTCTGAGCCAGGGGCAAAATCATAATTTTTGAGATTCGGGTAAAAGTGTAATTTACCTAAAAATAGGGGTATTAAGGTAATTAATCATTTCTCCAGGAACTAAAATGCAATTAAAAAATGGCAAGGGACCAAGTTGCAAGGGGTCTAAGTGCAATTACCCAAAAGTTCGAGCCAAAGTGTGCATTTGGGAGATTCAAGAAAAACCTCATAATGACTTTAGAGATAAGGATATATTCTCATGATGACGTTAGAGATAAGATGAAGGCTCATGATAACTTTAGATATAAGATGAAAGCTCATAATAACTTTGGAGATAAGATAAAGGCTCATGAATGTATTTGGAGATAAGATAAGATTTGATTTGGATGAGATTTAAAATGATTACAGAAAATCTTAAAAGATTTAAAATGATTGCAGAAGATCTTAGAAGATTTGGAATAATTGGAGAAGATCTTAGAAGATTTGAAATGATTATTGAAAATCTTAGAAGATTTAGAATGATTGTAGAAGATCTTAGAAGATTTGAAATGATTTGAAAAAATTTAGGAAGATTTAAAATAATTAAAGAATATTGTATTATAATGTGACTTACTTGGTGGCTAAGTTTCCAAAGCCTATAAATAGGGTGTTCATGGCCAAAAGTTTTCTCATTCAAAGTTGTGATAAATTTGTACTAGACGAGAGTACTTTGGGTTTAGTGGATAGAGGGTTTTTAAAGCATACAAGAGGCATCACACACGCAGAGCACTTGGGCAGCGCGTGGGGGCATGTAAGGAAGTGGTTTGGTTAAAAGACTTAAGGGGTTGCACGAAAATCGAGGTTGAGCACAAGATTTGAGGTGTTCTGAGTTTCGTTCAAGGTGAGTGTTCACCCTCAAAACTTGATTTATTATGAGTGGTTATATCCCAAAAATTTGGTTTGGACTTGTGAGTGTTTGCCCCCAAAACTTGATTTATTGTGAGTAGTTTACCCTAAAACTTAACTTATTGTGGGTGTTTCTACCCTAAAAACGTGGTATTAGTTCTATCTAAATATGTTGTGATTTCATGCAAAATGATTTTATTGCATGCGAATGGTAACCGGTGATGGTTGGTTTCATGAAGGAGGTTCGTCCCTAAATGTTTTGTACTTGTGCATTGCACTTTATAAAATGTTGTTTCTATATATGATGCATTGAATTGTGAAATGTGGCATCGTCGTGCGTTTTGTGTCGTTCATATGGAATGTCATCCTAGAATGTTGTCTGGATAATATAACCGCAATTCCCCAAGAGTGTTGCTGGAATATCATCTCGGGGTATCTTGTGTTGGTGCGCTTGCTAGGATAGCCGCCTAGGTTTCCGTACCAGGCTGTATGGTCAGGGAAGTTGCACTAAGACGACTAGGTAGTCCATATGGAATTTGAATTGGGACTGGGTAGTTGTTCCTGGATGCTTTTGAGTGGGAACGTAATCCCTGATGTAAATGTGGTGAGCCGGGTAATGTTGATATGACCTTCCTGGGCCAGGAGTGGTAACGATTATTCCCGAGATGTTGGGGAGATGCGTTGAGCTTTCCCCTCTTAAGCTAGAACAGCATTGTGTCGATGTGTCGGTGTGGTGATGTTGTCTTTAGAGAGATTGCTCTTTCCCTGTGGTAGAGTTAAGCGCTATGAGATATTCTTTTGAGCTAGGGCTTGACGGGTTGTGTTGGTTTGTTCATGTCTTGTATACATTCAAAAAAACATGTTTTGAACTCTCATTCATCATCTAATATGGACTTTGTCCTTGGAATATTCAAACGTTTTAGGTGAAGGCAGCGATGTGAAAGGAAAAGGGATTACCGAGGAGTGACGGCGATCAGTGGATAGTTTAAAATATGTCGTTTCCAATTATGTTGTTTATTTTGATAACGTCATGTAAAACATTGGTTCGATTTTATGTTATGAATAAAGTGGTTTCGGTTATGTTCTATTAAGGTTTCGATCTAACTTCCGCATTTGAGGTGATTACTTGTCTTAGTTTATTAATGATTCTAAGTTGATATACTGAGAAGGTGTAATGAGATCTTCGGGGATCGGTTTATGTGTTGATCGTTTCTATTGGAAAAAAAATATATCCTCAAAATCTTGTGTTATCTAAAGCCCTAGGAAAGCGGGGTGTTACAGCTTACCCCCCTCCCCACACACAAGAAAACTATTTCTGCAATTTGAACCCCTGACACCAAGTTAGAATTGAGAGGCCTTAACTTTGGCCATTAAAATTTTGTTTTAGGTTATTAGGCAACAAAAATACTTTTCACAGATGTTGGATGGTATCAACTTAATACCCTATTCACACTAATGGAAAATCAAGATACAACAATAATTGTAAGCCCAACTTTTAGGCCTTATGTTGAGAAGGCCCAAGGAGAGAGCTAGTCAGGCCCATGTGGCCATATAAAAGCCCTAAGGCTCCTAACTTCTCCTTCTTTCTTTTTCTCATTCTACCCATTACACTTTGACTCTTACTCTCACTCTCATTTCCTCTTCTAAGAAAGCTCTTTAAATCACCAATTTTGTAAAATTTGACCGTTGGATCTTGAATCTGACCACATTATCACTATGAAATCAACCTTGATCAACAACAAGGTAAGCTTTTTAGTTTTATTAGTATTACTTTTAGCACAAATTTGTGAAAGGTGTATGTATATGCGTGTGGGTGTGTTAGCCGAAAGTTTAAGCTTAGATCTACAAAGATCTAGCCGTTGGATCTTGTTGGTTTTGGGGTATGTTTGTCAATAGGGGTAAAAGAGTCTAGTAGTAGCCTTGGATCGCAGGAAAATATCGGTCGTGGAGGCCGGCGGTGACTAGCAGTGTGCTTCTTAAATCTAACCGAAAATTAAAAGTTAGATCTATGAAAATCCAGCCATTAGAATTAGCCCATTTTTAGATATATTAACTTCTTTGGTTTGACAGTTCTAATGGTAGGTTCGGATCATAGAAACCTCCAGTCAATAGTGGTCACCAGCAAAATAACCCATATTCTAACAACTATAATGTAGGTTGGAGGAATCACCCTAATTTTTCCTAGAGGGATCAGGGTGGCAGTAGCAATTCTAGGCCTAGCAATCCTCTAGGTTTTCAATCCAGACCTCAAGAAGTGATGCAACAGCAACCAGAAAGCAAGCCATCTTGGGAGTTAGCAATTGAAAAGTTAGCAAATGCCACTGCAGATAAATTTGAAAAGCTAGAGGCAAAAGTAGACCAGATGGCCAGTTTCAACAGAAATTTAGAGGTTCAATTGGGGCAAATATCAAATGTCATAAATTCGAGAGATCAAGGTAAGTTGCCCAGCAAAATTGAGGTGAATCCAAGAGAGGAAGTCAAGGCAATGACATTGAGAAGTGGTAAGCAACTTGGTGATGTAAGTAGCAAATATGTTACAGGTGATGTTGATAAAAAAAAATAATGTTGAGATTAGTGATGAGAATAAGCAGAATGAGATACCATCCCTAACACCACCTATTAAACCTTATGTTCCTCCTATCCCTTTTCTTCAAAGGCTTAAACAGAATAAGGTTGATAAACAGTTTGAAAATTTTCTTGAAATTTTTAAGCAATTGAGCATTAACATTCCATTTGCATATGCTTTAGCGCAGATTCCTGCTTATGCAAAATTTTTGAAAGAAATTATGTCAAACAAGAGGAAGATGGAGGATTATAAGACCATTACCTTGACTGAAGAATGCAGTGCTGTGATTCAAAACAAATTACCTCCGAAACTTAAGGATCCAGGGAGCTTTTCTATTCCTTGCATTATTGGTGAAATTAATTTTGATAAAGTTTTATGTGACCTTGGTGCAAGCATTAATTTGATGCCCTTTTCTGTTTTCAGGAAGCTTGGACTAAAAGAACCAACACCTACCACTATTTCTCTTCAATTGGCTGGTAGAAGTATTAGATATCCAAGGAGAGTAGTGGAAGATGTTTTGATAAAAGTAGATAAGTTTATTTTTCCTATTGACTTCATTATTTTGGACATGGAAGAAGATTATGATATGCCCCTAATTTTAGGGAGACCTTTTCTTACCACAGGGAGAGCTTTAATTGATATCCAGCAAGGAACACTTAGCCTTAGAATTTATGATGAGATAGTTACTTTTAATGTGTTTAAGGCTACGAAACATTTTAATGACAATGAAAGAGAAGTCTTAAGGATAGATGGCATTGGTGATTTAGTAAAGAGATTTGATGAGCCTATAGAAAATTGCATTGCTAACTCTTTTGATGATCAGAAAACAATTTTAGATGCCAAGAACAAGGTCATGGCTAAGGGCTATTTGAGAGAAAAGCAAAAATGTTATCCATCCAAAAGAGACAAATTGTTACCCTTGGATGTTTCTTCTTCTTCTTCAAAAGCCAAACCACCAAGTCGTGAAAAGAAAAAATTGATAAGGGTGCTTCGAGAGCAAAAGAAGGGTATTGGATGGAAAGTTGCTAACATTCAAGGAATAAGTCCATTATTCGGCATGCACAAAATTTTGACAGAAGAAGGATTCAAGCCTCCCTGAAGATGGAAACCTAATTAAGCTAATGACTATAAACAAGCGTTTCTTGGGAGGCAACCCAAGTTCTTTTTCCTTTTTGTTTTTATTATTTCATTTTAATTTGTTGAATAAATATGGCCAATAACCCATACTTGTGATGTTGTGCAGGTTCAAAAGAAAGGAAAATAAAGCTGATTCAATTTGGGCTGGTATGGGTATTCATAACTCTCAATTATGTGGCCAGGGGAGTATTCATTTTTCATTCTAGTTCTTCTTTGTCTTTCACATTGAGGATAATGTGTTAAATAAGTTTGGGAGGGTGGAATTATTAATTGTTAATACATGCTATTTGTTTTGCTTGAGTGTTTTTTATATGAATTTTTTTTTTTTTTTTTTGCGAAACTTATATCAGGTGCATATTTAGCCAACCCCTAAACTAAAAAAAAAAAATTGTGAAAGATAAAATAAGAAGAACTTGTTATTTTGAATCATGATTTGCATTTGGGTTCTTTATTTGTTTAACATTGAGTCTATGATTTGGAATAAGCAATATCTTATAAAGAAAGATTAAGCATAATTGAGTTCTAAGATCATTGAAGTACATGTTCTTTGTGAAGTTGTGTGAATTGTGTGACTATGCATGAAAGATAAATGCAATACTTTTCTTGTGACTATTTCTATTGAACTAGGCCTAGACAAAGTTTAAGTAAATAGGGTGAATAATGTTGAGAGAGATGGAGCATAAAATGCACTCGTTCAGTTAAAGAAAAGAAAAGAAAAAAATAAGATGGAGCATAAAAAGCACTCGTTTAAGTAGAAAAAAAAATAGAAAAGAAAGAGAAAGAAGAGAGAAAAAAAAAAAAAAAACCCTACTTTACTACCTTTGTTTGTAGTAGTAAGAATGGATGATTACAAGAATAGTTGCTGCATTATTCAATCATGCGGATTACATGACAAAGCATAATTGAGTTTAGAATTTTATATGGATTCTTGAATTGGGGAACGTAAGTATGTTTAGTTTCCTTTATTTGCTATTGTTACATTTTAGATTGAGGATTTAAATGTGGGCATAACAAAGGATTTGAATGTGATGAATGATTCCAACCATCAATTTTGTGTTTGAGTATAGAATTTATTTTCTTTGCTTGAGGACAAGCAATAATTCAAGTTTGGGAGTATTTGATGTGGGAATTTATTTACACATTTATTGGTTATAATTGAGTAGTGTTTTAAGTATTTTATACGTATTTTATTTATAATTGTCTAGTATTTTGAGTTTTATATATATATATATATTTAATTTTTAGTATTTTTTATTATTTTACAAGAATGCTACTTTATGATTGGGTTGAAAAATAAAAATAAAAATAAAAAAATAAAAAGGGATATTATAAAGTTAATATTACAAATTAATATTATAATATAAATAAAATTAATGCAATTAATAATATATTAAATATTATATTATTTATATATTATAGATTATATATATTATATATATGTGTGTGTGAAGTGGTGAATGCGTGAGGGTAGAGATGGAAAAATGGGCCCGGCCCGACGGGCTGGCCCGTTGGGGCCCGGCCCAGGACCGGGCTAGGGCCAGCAGTTTGCTAGCCCATTTAAGGCCGGGCCGATTTGGCCCGGCCCGCTTGGCCCGGCGGGCCAAATGGTGGAGGGCCGGGCTGGCCCGCTTAGCCCGCCGGCCCGTTAATCGCCCACAAAACCCCCCACCCTCAGCCTCGCCTCTCGCCCTTGCCCTAACCCTCTGCCTCACCCTCGCCCTCACCCTCGTCTCGCCCTCTGTCATCCTCGCCCTCGCCCGCGCCCCTCGTTCTCGCCCTCGCCCTCGCCTGCACCCCTCGCTCTCTCTCTCTCTCTCGCCCTCTGTCTCACCCTCGCCCTCGCCCTAGCCCGCGCCCCTTGCTCTCGCCCTTGCTCGCCCTCTATCTCGCCCTCGCCCTGGCCCGCGCCCCTCGCTCTCACCCTCGCTTGCCTTCTGTCTAGCCCTCACCCCTCGCTCTCGCCCTCTGTCTCGCCCTCGCCTGCCCCCCTCGCTCGCCGCCCTCGCTCCTTAGTCGCCCTTGCTCCCCCTCTGTCGCCCGCGCCCCTCGCCCTCTCTCGCTCACGCCGCCTACCTCTATTGCCTAGCTAAAGCAAGGTAAGTTAAGTTTTTTTGTTAATTATTTTCCTAGCTAAAGCCTAAAGTTTTGTGTTAATTATTTAAAATGAATTATTTTAATTATTTATAGTGAGGATTCTTCTGTTAGAAATTTAGAATGGATGGTGATGATCAAATTTCGAGAGGAATCCCTAGTAATGTTAATGAGGAATCCATCTCACAATCACAATAAAAAAAGCCTAAGATTTTAACCTCTGATGTGTGGAACTATTTTGTGAAAATTGGTGTTGGTAGTGATGGCAAACCAAGGTGTAAATGCAAGGCGTGTGGTAAAGAATATTCATGTCCATCTAAATCAGGAACCTCTCATTTAAGTCATCATATTCCTAAATGTATGATGATTTCTAAGTATAATGATGCGGGAGATATGCTTATTGATTATGAAAGGAAGTTGAAGAGAAAAAAATTTGACCCTAAAGTAAATCGTGAACTTATTGCTCAGATGATTATTTCACATGGTGCTCCCTTTAATATGGTTGAGTGGAAGCGGTTTAAAAATTACCAAAAGTTTCTGAATGAACATTGTAAGTTCATTTGTAGAAATCCTGTTAAAGCGGATGTCTTGAGAACATATGAAATAGAGAAAGAGAAGTTAAAACAACAATTGGCCCAAATTCCTGATAGAGTTTGTTTGACTTCTGATGTTTGGACTGCATGCACTAATCATGGATTTATTTCTCTTACTGTTCATTATGTTGATGGCAATTGGAAGTTAAATAATAAGATATTGTCATTTGCTCATATGAAGCCACCACATAGTGGACATGAATTATCATTGAAGGTGTTGGAATTTTTAAAGGATTGGGGATTGGAGAAAAAAAAAATTTCCCTCACTTTGGATAATGCCACTTCAAATGACAACATGCAAAATATATTGAAAGAACATTTAAATTTGTCGAATACTTTGTTGCTTAATGGATAGTTCTTTCACATTAGATGTTGTGCTCATATACTGAACCTTATTGTTCAAGATGGTTTGAAGGTAGCTAGTGAGGCATTACATAAAATAAGACAAAGTGTTCATTATGTGAGGGGTTCAGAAGCTAGGATGAGACAATTTTATCAATGTATTAAGCAAGTTAGTGGAATTGATACAGGAATTGGATTGAGACCGGATGTTGTCACTAGATGGAACTCCACCTACATTGTAATACCCCATGTTCGTATGAGGATGCCACGTAATTTTGATGAGTTTAGAATACCGAAAAATTGATTTTATAGCAATTTCAGGTACCGAATGAACTGCAGGGAATGCCTCGGAGTGAAATTGTCTAAAGAAAATTATATGGTCTCGACGAGCGTTCCGAGATAAGATTTATGGTATTGAAAGAAATCGGATCGGGAACAGTTTTCGGTATAGCTAAAATACAGTTGCCATTTAGGCTGTAAAACCGAATCATTGTAGGAAGCTCCTGAAAAATCAACGGAACCCTAGGGGGGCTCCGGTTTTGCATAACGAACAACCCTTCAGTGGTTTGGGGATGAAACGATAGCCCGGTAAGGTCACTGGGGTAAAATCGTCCTTTTTAACTAAGAATTGGATTATTAATCTTGCGTTTTCAGTATTGTAATGCAAATAAATTCGATAATTTAGGGCATAGTTACAATTAGATAATTATTTAAGTGAAATAGAAATGAATTTTTAGAATTTTAAAATATAATTTTTATTATATAATATAGGATTATATATATGTATATAAACGTGCTATGTGTGCTGTGCAACTGTAATGGCTTCGCGAAGCTTCTAAGCTTTAATGGCCGAGATTTTAGCCGTGAAATAAGGAGATTGTGGCAGCAAGAGTTAAGGATATCGCAGCAAGATTTGTGGAGATTTTCATATTAAATGATGTGCGTGGCGGGCAAGTTTGTAACAGTGATATTAATGTGAACCAACTGCCTATAAATTGGCAGTGATCGTGGCCGAGGGAGAGGCAGTGCGAGATCGAGAGTGATAGAGAGCAAGGGAGAGATCGAGCTCGAGTTGGGCAATTCGAGAGAGGGAGAGAGATCTGGAAGAAGGTGGGTCGCGGCCATGGCAGCCGCGACAGTGAGCTGGTCGCGAAGCAGGGGAAGCTCGCGGTGGTGGCTCGGGACAACAACGGCGGCTCGCGGCGGCGGGTGTGAAGCGACCGATGGTGTTGGAGGTAGCCGACAACGACCGAGAGGCGGTCGAAAGTGGCAACCCGCGGCCATGGCAGCCATGGCCGCGAGCTCACCAAGTTGGGCGCGAGGCAGAGAAGCTGCCACGATGGCAGCTCGCGATGGCAGGCGTCGGTGCGGCCGGTTCAGTGGGCTGGGAGAGGAGGAAGCGGCTGGCGGCGAGGCTGGGATCGCGGCGGCGCAGTGACTAGCCGAGGCGCTGGTGCGCGCATGGTGGAAGGCAGTCTGTGCGCAGGTGGGAAGAGCAAGAAGGAGAAGAAGAAAGAAAAAGAAGAAGAAGAAGAAGAAGAAGAAGAAGAAGAAGAGAAGGAAGAAGAAGAAGAAGAAGAAGAAGAAGAGAAGGAAGAAGAAGAAGAAGAAAGGAGAAAAAAAAATAAAAGAGGGAGCAGTGCGCGGGAGCAGGGGAGCGAGAGGTTGAAGAAGAAGGAAGGAAGAAATAAAATAAAAAAAGGAAAAGAGAAAAAGAAAAAGAAAGAAAAGGAAGAAAAAGAAAAGAAAATGGGAAAAATGTCGAAAAAAAATCCCAAAAAAATCTCAAAAGATAGGAAATTATATTTCGATAACATCCTAAAGATTTTGGCGAGAAAACGGCTCAGGCACGCTTTTCGAGATCAAGGCACACATACCGAGGAAGTCAGAGATGCTAAGTTAAGGTAAGTAAAATTTCTTAGAAATTCCAAAAATTCTAGAATATTATTTTATGAATTTTCGTAGTGAAAGATTCGAGGAAATATTTTAGAAATATTTAGTTTGGAATTATTGAGGAAAATTAGGAAGAAATAGAAAGAAAATTATAGAAAATGCCAGAAATTATGAAAAAATAGGTTTTAATGTTTATTTAAATAATTATGGTGATTAGGATGCATTGAGGCTTAAGTTGAAGAGACTCGTGCAAATTTTGAGGTTGACACGCAAATCGAGGCAAGGTACGAATATCAAGGTAGCCCGATAAGCTTGAGAAGGTAAGTGCTACTTCATCGAAAATGTTTTCATCATATTGACATGGCCTGATATGTATCCATCACGTAGACCGCATACATGACTATGAAATGCATAAATACACGTTGATATCATCGATCACACGCATATGAGACCGTAGGGAGTACGAACTGGCGCCGCTGCCTTACCAAGGGTGCACCCATACACCCCGGCTTCGAAAGAGGTGGCCGGTAAAATGGTAGGTAGCATGAGGGGTGCAGTTGACACTTACGATGAAAGACATTGCATACACTCATAACATAGCATTATGTACCCTTACTTAGATGGTTCATCATCTAACTTGGGTTCGCCCCTGGAACATTCAACGTTCCAGTTGGGACTTGCAGAGATGATTCCGAGATTGGTGATATGTGGTGACGCGAGACGTCGAAAAGCGAGCAAATGTACCATGTTATGTTAGTAGTCTAAGAATTATGTACATTGTATTTATTGTCAGACGCTTATGAATTAACTTTGTAATGAATGTCATGTCTAGTTATTATTATATGAGCAGGTTCGATTCAGCTTCCGCTTTGTATTTATTTCTAGTGTAGATATCTCGCACTAGATAAGGTCTTAGGGAATTTCGGGATAATGTAAAGATAAAAAAAAAAAATAAACCAAATTTCCTAAGGCATAACACGCCCTGAAGAAGTGGGCTGTTACATACATAATGCTTGAGAGTGCACTCAAGTATCGTCGTGCATTTCATAGTTTAAGCTTATGTGATAAAAATTATAGGTGGTGTCCATCAAGTGATGAGTGGACAAGAAGGGAGATAATTTGTGAATTCTTGAAGCCATTTTATACTATCACTAATTTGATTTCTGGATCCTCTTACCCTACATCTAATTTGTATTTTGGGGAAATTTGGAGGATAGAGTGTCTCTTGACATCTAACTTGGAAAATGATGATGAGTTGATTGCAAGTATGAGTGCAAGGATGAAAGAAAAATTTGATAAGTATTGGAGTGATTATAGAGTGGTTCTTGCATTTGGGGCGATTCTTGATCCAACCAAGAAGTTTAACTTTTTGAGGTACACTTATCAAAGCTCAATCCTTATAACTATGAAGAAAAGTTGGAAAGGGTGAAGATGGCTTTGTATAGGCTTTATGGTGAATATGTTAACAATGGTTTATCAAGTTTAAGTTCAATGCCTTCCTCAAATGTTAGTGGATCACAAATTTCCATTGGAGGTGAACAAGCAAAGAAGTCAAAAAATATATATGATGTAAGTCTATATTTTTTTAAAACACTTGTTCATATATAATTGATATAAATATTTGGTTGACTATTTTTTTGATTATTTGATAGGATTTTGAAGCATTTGATTGCCAAGTTTCTAACGATGCCGGAAAATCCCAACTTGATCTTTATTTGGAAGAGCCAAGGATTCCAATATCGGGAGCATTTGATGTCTTGGCATATTGGAGAGAGCGAGATAATAGAGGGAAAATTATTGCAAAGATGGCTTGTGATATATTGAGTATTCCGATAACAACCGTAGCATCGGAGTCCGCTTTTAGCATTGGATCTCGTATTTTGAACAAGTATAGAAGTCGTTTGCATGATGAAACAGTTCAAGCTCTCTTGTGCACACGGAGTTGGTTACATGGTTTTGGAGGTAATTTTTTTAAAACTTTCTAATATCTAGGATTTAACATAATATTAAACATTTCTCTTATATGATAAATAATTAATATATGTAATTTTTTATTATAGATGATGATGAGGATGAGGAGTCAAGCATTGATGATATAAGACTTTCTAAACAAGACTCAAATGTTATTGTTGATGAAGAGGATGAAGATTAGAGGCATGATTTTTAATTATTTTTTTTCTTCTTATTTGTAATTTAGCCTCCAGAAATGACTTTTTGAGCAGGTTGTTTTTCTTCAAAGTGGGCTAAATGGCCAAATATGGTATCAATTATCAAACAAAAAAAAAAAAAAATTGGGCGGGCCTGTTTGGCCCGCTTAGCCCGCGGGCCCGTGGCGGGCCGGGCTAGGGCCAGCAATCTGCTGGCCCGTTTTAAAGCGGGCCGATTTGGCCTGGCCCGCGAGCCACTTGGTGGCGGGCCGGGCCGGGCCGACCTGGCCCGTTTGCCATCTCTACGTGAGGGTGTGCTCAATGTGTGTATAATAATATATTATATAATAAATGGAGTCCAATTGCAATGCAATTGGAACACCATACCCTACATATACATATATATATATAATAAAAAGAGGGGATTTTGGGGAGCAGAACTTGGAGGCTGGCCCGCAGAAGCGACGACCATTTTTAAAAGGAATTGATTTGGTAGGATTGGGCAAAGACTTCTGGGAGGAAGCGCAAGGAATTTAAGGAAGGCAGCGGTGGAAGCTTGAAGTGAGATTGGAGAATTTGAAGAAGGCTTGCGCGGCAGAGGAAAAGGACTCGACAGAGAGATTGAAGCAGAGCAGGCGCACGCAATAGCAAGTGCATGCGGAGGCGGACGCGATTTGTTTAACCCACATCTGGGCTAAGAAATTTTTGCCTTCTTCTTCATTCTTTAATTAATTTTCTGATGCTTTTGTTGTTACTTTGGGTTTTAATTAATTCTGCCATGAACTAATTTGTTGACTGAGGTCATGTATTGGCCAAAACTATGATGATACATTTTTTATAATTTTATGTGATTGAATAAATTGAGTTATGTTGAGTTGTGTGATATTGGATTTAATGCTTGTGAATAATTGGCCACTATTTACATGATTTGATGCCTAATCTTGAGACCAAAAGGAGATAGTTTGGGGATTGTATCGTAGGTACCATACACCATAAAGTAAAATCAACTAGAAATAGAATTTGATTTCTTTATGCGGCTTTTAGCGATACACTAGGAATTTCACAAATTGTAATGCGTTTTCATTTAGTTAAACTTTCATAGAAATATAGAAAGTTATTAAATGAGAATAGACTCGTTATAACCTAGAAATAGGGTAACGAATGCATTAGGAGATTTCGCCGTCACATACTCAATTGACCAATTCATTCACATAAAAATTTATGATTTGTATTGCATAGCTAGGTTCATACATGTGCCTTAGTTATTAAAATTCATTTATTTCTTTGATTCAAGTTTCTTTCCAAATCAATTTGATTTTATTAATTTAATTAATTATTTTCTATTCTTTATTAAATCTGAAATTTTTGATTATCTAAATAATAAAGAAAGTTTAAAAATTTGGTATTTGAAATCTTTCCTCGTGGGAACGATATTCTTACTTACTTCTATATTACTTGTTCGACCCGTACACTTGCGGTATATTTTAGGGTGATCACGTACAAAGCACATAAATGTCAGGTTTTATGCTATTAGGCAAGCTGAAAAAGAAGGTGAAGTGCAGCTGATTCATTGCAGCTCAGAAAACCAACTTGCAAACATTATGATTAAGTCACTTGCAGCTGGAAGGTTTGAAGATTTAAGGGTTAAACTAGGAGTCTCCAAGAAAAATCATGAGGAGGAGTGTTGAAGTCAGGTTTTTCTAGATACTCCTAAGTTAGATTAGAATATTTGTAATGATATTTGGCTGTGGAGGGTTAGTAAAAAGGAATGGATGTCCTTGTTTTATGAAATTTTTTTTGTAAGGGCTGCTAAAGGAAAAGTTGTAATAGGTATGGCCCCTCCTTGAATCATGGGATTATGTTTTTTGTGTATATATATTAGCAAGTATCAATGAGGCGTTTTTAAGTTATGAAGGAAAGTGTGCTCCTTCATTTCTATGCTATAATTCTAAAACTAACAAGAACTTTGAATGGTACTTGCTCTCTGTGCGCCAAAGAACTTAACTCTCGAAAATCTGGATTGAACAATTGACGAGGGCCTGGCTATATATTTAGCCGAAACTCGACACCAAAACTATAAAATCAACCACTTAAAATCTCGTAAAAAATCAGCAAATTGGTTGGAGTAAAATTAGGAAAAATTGATCAGATTAAAGAAAAAGAAAAGAAAAAAATATTAAATAAATTTATAATAAAAATATATATTTTTATGTACTATAATGTACCGATCGATCGAACGTCTACGGCGATAGCGACTCACACATGTAGGTAAAGGCTCGTTCGCTTGCAAAATCTAGATGCCCCTTGAAGCCCAAACCCAAATATAACGAAGGAATATATATCTCCTTGAAAACTCCCTTAGCCCACCGACGTGAGACACAACACACATATACACACACTTACATTCACACACTAAGACACAACACTCAATCAATTGTGATTATGGGTTCTTATCGTTATAAAAAAAAACAAACATCACATGGGGTTTACTTTCTTTCAAATGTGTGTGTGTGGGTGTGTAAATATATACCTTCATTGGCTGCGAGGCTGGCTGCAAATACAGAAACTGGGAAGAAGTTGGATATTGCGCAAATAATGAGTAAAGATAGAAGTGATCTTGAGAAGAAGATCATCATGTTCATCAGAAAAGCTGGAATTGATGGGGCAAGTGACTGTTCGAGCTGAAGGGCTGCGCGCAGAGGTAGAGATAAAGAGAGCTGAAGACGACGACGACGATGAAATGCAGGTATGCTGTTAAAATCATGAGGCACAGCGAGAGCTAGCTAATTGTATTGACTTTGAAAGGTGTGAAGGCCACAACTGGACAGTGGACACTGACTCCCCCAATTGATTTAATCGGTTTGCCATATCCGAGAGACTGTGCCGTACCTGAGATTTGGGAGCTCTGAGGCGAAATGTAAAAATAAGCCCCCAAATCGTAGACTACATTTAAATTTTATTTTTTTATAATAAAATATAAAAAAATAAATAAATATTTATACCATATCAACGAATAAAATTAAAATTTTTCTAAATTATCAATTAAAAACTACTCTAAACTGTAAGCAAAAATATCAAATCAAATTTACATAATCAGTTGTTCCGCCAACATCAATAAAATAGACATAGCTATCCAATAATCCAAATCTCCCAATACATCATAAACGAAAAACGAAATGATTCATGAAGGAGAAACTAACCGTAACCGCTGAAAGTTGATTCGTTGAAGCTAAGCAGTAAGAAAATCTGCTTCAAAGACTGAATCTAATTATCCAAGGCAGCGTGAGCGGATACAGGAGACTGAATCTAGAGGTTGAAGCGACAGAGAGCGTCTGAGTGAGGCAACGAGCCACTGGTGACTGGCCATGAGGGCGAGCAACCACCGATCGAGCAACAATAGGCGAGAAAGCGAGGGCGAGAGTGAGAGGGCGAGCTCGGCGAGGGCGAAGGGCGATGATCCGAAGGAGCAGGGAAAGGAGAGAGAGGCGAGAAAGAGGGCGAGCCACCGACGGCGAAGGCGAGCCAGCAAAGGCAAGGCGCGAGGACGAGCGCAACGGAAAGGGAGTGACAGGGCGAGAAAGGGCAGTGAAAGCAAGAAGGGGAGAAGGGTATAGCAAACATGAAGCTTTGCAAGGAGAGGGGGTAGACTGTGGTCCGTGGGTGGCTAGGCTGGGCCCTTACCAAAATGGGGGTTTCTAATTTATGGGCCCCCAAATAGCTAAATTTTCATGGGCCCTAAGGCAGCTGCCTCATGGGCCTTATGAAAGGTCCGGCCCTGTTGAGAAAGTGGGAGAGGGAAAGGGAAAGGGAAAGGGAAAGGGAGAGGGAGAGGGAGAAAAGAATGGACATGAAATTGAGAGAATAAAGGGTAGTTGAAGAGTTTGTACTTTTACGAGAAATTCGAATCAACAACTCTTCTAAGTTGACGGCTGATGAAAGATAACACAGTCACTTAGTTTCATGCATTTATTTGGGATCTTTTTATCGAGCAAATGAGTTTTATGAAGGGATATTAAGATTTTAGTTCGGATTGAAAAATTAGTTTGGATTGATCGGACCTCAGTTCATCTATATTGTTGAATTAATTTTTAGTTTAATTCGATTGGGGACCAATTGAAGGTTGAAAGTGGGTTGTAATTATATAGAAATTATTATTTATTAATAATATATTAATTATTAAATAATTTAATATATATTATATACGTATTTAAAATTTAAATATACATAGTATGTGAGTATTTTTAAAAAATTATATTAAAAAATTAGTAATGGAATTAAATTGAGTATAACGTCTTTTAGTCCTGGTTCGATCTAGGTTCTTTTATGATGAAATTAAATTAATAAGTATAAGATAAATTAGTAATGGAATTAAATAATATGAGATCATGTTTGATACAGGAGATATCACTCAAGATCATACTTGTCCCTTGTTTGATTTGAAAAAGATGTAAATTTAATATTATCTTGAAAAGTACGTGTTGTAAATTAATAAAATTTTAAAGATATCAAATTTAATTACTCTAAATAAAAATTTAACAAAATACAATCATGGAATTACTAAAATTTCTTTATGATAGCCATATTTTACTCTATTAATTATGATGAGAATTAGACCTGATCACTACTAGATTTGTTCAAGATCAAGTAATGTCTAGTAACGTTCTTGACTTCGACCTACAAGAACGAGACTCGATGTCTTGGTATAATCTCTGACAATGAAATCAATCTTGGTACCAGAGATAAAGTAAAGTATTATATGCAATAAATGAGGTACATATTTCTTGAAATTCACATATTTATACAGGTATACTATGAGGCAAGAGAAGGGTAATCATTGTGCCGAATAGACAATCAAATCGCAACCAATACAAATAGAGATCTGGTTTTGAATTGACGCAAATCAAATTATTTGGATTGAGGGGTGTTTGACTTACCAGTTTGACCGCTTATAAACTATTCATTTAACTTATAAGCTATTAAGCTTATTTTATTAAGTATTTGGCAAGCACCCAAAAGCTTAAACACGTTTAAGCTTAAAAACTTCTCCAACAACATTTTGGAAAAGCTCTTTTCCCTTAACTTTTTCAAAAACACAACTAAGTAGGGGTGTACAAAAAATTTTGTTAACTTATTTAATCGAACTGAACCGACTAGTTTGGTCGGTTCGATTCAGTTAGCCATAATGATCGGTTTGATTTTGGTTACTCATTTAGCAAAAAATCGGTTAGTTAGTTCGGTTCGGTTATTTTGGTAAAAATAATTGAAAATCGAATCGAACCGAACCGTGGAGGGTAATAAACCCCTTCTCCCCGTGAACCGAATCGTGAACCCCCCTCCCTCATGCGAGCGTGGCACCCCAGGTCCCCATATCTCCCTCCACCATCGCTTTATCCTTCTCTCCTTCCCTTTTCGTCCTTCTCTCTTTCTCTCTCTTGCCATTTCATTTTCATCCCAGATCTCCCTCCATCATCCCTTACCATCGCCGATGGTGAAGACGAAGACGAAGGGTCTTCGACTTCGAGGCTTCGTATACAGTAGATCAGAGAGAAGATTGAGAAGACCCAGAAGGCGAAAAGACCAAACCGATCATTGGTCCTTTCGTTTGCTCGGCCCCCATCGTCTCCGACATCGACTGTTGTTTCCATCGAAGCAACCACCTCCAATGCTTTCGCTGTAACATCAACATCGACTTGGAGCTCCGACACAAGAGCGCCGACTTAAACGCCTACAAGCACTACAAGAAAAACGACATACATTTAGAGACTGAAATATCCGTTGCTAAAACATCAAAATCCGTTGTTAAATTTTAGTGATGGCACAAATTAGCGATGGAACTTTCCGTCACTGATTAAAAAAATAAAAAATAAAAAAATATTTAAAAAATTAAAAACTATTTTCGAGACAGAAAGTTTTTCGTCGCTAAAAAATAATAAAAAAATTAAAATAAATTAGAATCAGCAACGAAAAAAGTTTCTTCATTGACTTTTGTTTTAAAAAAATAAAATAATTAATCTCATCGGGTGGACGCGTGCACGCGCCAAGTGACACCCCCTTAAGCTGCCACGTGTACGCTGAGATTAATTTCCCAGGGCAACTCCTTTCCTTCCCCTTCTTAGTTTCGATCCCTGGTCCATCGCGTGAGCGCGCGCATGCGACTGTCTGAGCTACAAGCCTGCTTATTACATATACTGCACATATTAATTATATATTACATTTAACTGCCAGTTGTTTTAATTTTATTTTAAATTTTAAATTTTTTAATTCATAAATTAATACTTAAAAAAATAAATGTTATAAATTTTTAACAAAATGAATGTACCAGTTAAATGTTGTAATTAATTAATCTCTTAAATATTTAAATTTTATTTGATTAAAAATTAGTTTAATACATATTTGTTATTATAAATTTTACAATATCATATCAATTTAAATATTTTGGTTTGTAAATAAAATACATAAAATATGCAAACTAAAGAATTTTAATTTTTATTTAATCTTTGTTTAATACATAATTAATAAATTTTATTTTTTATTAATTTTTTTCTTTTTAGCTACGGGGTTCTCCCATCACTAAACTTTCTAATTATTAATTTATTTTTTAATTATTTAGCGACATAATATTTTGTGGCTAAATAATTTTAATTTAATTAAATAAAAACTAAAAATTTAGCGATGAGATAACACCCGCTGCTACAAAATAAAAATTGAAAATTCAAGGACGGGGTCACACCCGTAGCTAAAAAATAAAAAAATTAAATAAAAAATAAAAATTCAACGACGGGTTCACACTCGTCTCTAAAAAATAAAAACAAATAAATAAAAAATAAAAATTCAACGACAAATTCACCCTCGTTGGTAAAAAATAAATAAAATATGTAAATTCAATGACAAGCTTGTGCCCGTCACTAAAAATAAAAAATAAATAAATAAATATTGAAATTTCAGTGACGGGGTCACGCCCATAACTAAAAAATAAAAAAAGTTAAATAAAAAATAAAAATTCAGTGACAGGTTCACGCCCATTACTAAAAATAAAAAATAATTAAATAAAAACTCAGCCACGGGTTCACGCCCATCACTAAAAAATAAAAAAATAAAAAATGAAAATTCAGCTACGGGTTCAAGATCGTGGCTAAAAAATAAAAAAAAATTGAAAATTCAGCGACGGGGTCACCCCATTGTTAAAAAATAAAAACAAATAAATAAAAATTGAAAATTCAGAGATAGGGTCACACCCGTTGTTAAAAAATAAAAAAATTAAATAAAAAATGAAAATTCCCCGTCGCTAAAAAATAAAAAATAAAAATTTAGCGACGGAGAAACACCCATCACTAAAAAATAAAATTTTTTAAATATTTAGGGACGAAATATTCTGTCACTAAATTTAAAATTTTAATAAAAAAATATTAAAAATATTTAGTGACAGAATATTTCGTAGTTAAATTTAAAAAAAATAAAAAATTTAGCAGCGGAATATCCGTCACTAAGACGTCTCTAATTAGCGACGAAAAAAATTCGTCGCTAAATCCATCACTAAATTACGAATTTTTTGTAGTGGAGTGCATCTCTCTTTCCTTCAATTTGCACCACCGTGCTCGCCCTTCGGTAAGTTTTTAGCAACTTCTATTTTTCCAAAAACATGTTAGAGTTTTTTAACTATAGATTTTTAGATCTACAAAAAATCAACCATCCGATCAAACTTATTTTTGGCTATATGAATCATTGTGGTTGGGAAAATCTAATAATCGGTTCTGATCATTAGAATCACCGGCCGGTGATAACAGATGTTCAGTCTCTTCGGTATTCGAGGTTAGTTTTGTTTTCGATTCGATTTGGTTACCATGATTTAGTTTTTGGTTAGTTCAGTTTCAGTTAGTTTGGTTAGTGGGGTTGGTCGGTTTGGTTCGGTTCGATTATTATATGCTGGTCGGTTTGGTTCGATTAGTAATTTTTAGACGATTCGGTTAGGTTATAATTGATTACACACCCGTACCGTTAAGAGTTTATTGCATTGACTAACGAAATGTCCTATTTACCCTCAAATAAAATACATAATTCCAACCATACCCCTATCTTCAACCTCTACATTCACTGTCGTCGTCATTATCAGACCCATCTTTGGTTGCCACCATCGCCATCGTTGTCGCCCCAGTCCGTTGCCTCAACTTGTCGTCGCCCCAACCCTTCCTACCTCCTCCATTCACTGTATATATATATATATCACACATACTACGTATATACATATATATTTTAATGTATATTGAATTAATATATTTAAATTTTTTATTAAAAATTAGTATTTCTATGAATTCTATTTACATCATTCAACATTATGTCTATTTTGGTATTTTTGTTAAGTTTCGATAACGTATCAGCTCTTTCAAATTAAACACATAACTATTAACTGATAGTTTAAAAACACATTTATCCAAATATATTATCAGCTTAAATACTACCTCAACTTTTAAGTTTTATACAAGTTAAAAGCTAAATAGCTTAAAAGTTATGAAAAGAAACAGTAAGCCAAACACCCGCTAAGTCTTTTATCAGGATTTGATATACCATTTGGGTTAGACCTTGACCCTGATCAAAATTTCAGTATCCTAGAACACATGTTGTCTTTAAAGATTTTATAAGAATTTAGAATAAAAAACAAACCATGATCAACTCATCAAAACACACGAATGATCGATACAAAAATTTTATATGAAAAATCCAATTTAAGAAAAATCACAAGTAAAAAGAATAAAATATCATTACGATAGTATTATTGTAATAATTACTAAATATTAGATACTTATTTATAGATTTAGTACTTATCTATAAATGTATAAAAAAAGATAATATTTGTTTTTTCATTTTTACTTTACAATTCGTAATATTTGTTGACCTAGATGCCCACTTGCTCTACCTTCAATTCTTTTTCCCTTTTATAGATAATTGAGAAATAAAATATAATAGAAAGGATGGCGGATTGTTGAAGCATCACTTTAACTTTAATGGTTTGTTATTTGAAAAAAAAAACAATAAATGAACAATATTGTTACCTTTTTAAAGGTTTGTTTTATATAAATATATCGAAAATGCTAATTTATTACTTAATTATGATATTTTTTTTATAAATAAAAATTTCATAAAAAATTTAAAAAAATGTCTATTGCTTTAAGTTATAGCATATTCCAAGTCTCATGACAAAAAATATGTACAAATGTCAAGAGGAATCTTCATCAATGACACCTTCTGAATCCATCTAACTTTTCTAAAAATTATGTTGGCTTTGATCGTATAAGATTAAAAGTTGTGCATGGGTTTGTTTTCGTTTTTGCTGTGCATTTGTTTTGGTTTTAAAAATATTTTAAAATCGGTATACCCTTACACAAATCCTCCAAGAGTTGACTTCTTAGCTTCGAATCCCTATCCCCTTTTAAAGATAATAAGAGAAGGAAACGTACTCTTATGATACTGATGATGCGGTGGCCGATCACCTTCTTCTGTCTCGAACTAAGTACCTGCAAAAAGGGTGGAGATTTGTTCCCCGTGATCCCTCCGACGCTCAAGTCAGTTCATAGGGTTTTTGAGGAGTATAATAGTAATGGAAAAATAATATATGAGTCCCTTAGGAGTCAGATCCTCATACCTGTAGAGGTTGCCCTCTATTTATAGATGTCCCGTGGCCTTTCCCTTAGGAGATAAGATATATTTCAAAAGGAGAGGTTGATCCCCTTTCCATGGGGAGAAAAGATAATCTTCCCTAATAGAGATAATTCTTGAGATATTTAAAGATATTTTTGGTTGACTTAATCTTCTTCTTTATCTCTTTCCAGTTCAAAATCATAATAAAGATTATAAAGATAAGCGGAGCTCCTAAGTCTTGACACGTGGCGATCGCATATTGGTCTTTACTGGCACACATGGCTCCGAGTTAATGGTAACCTCCCAGGGGTAGTACAGTAAAATTGCCCCCTGTAAATATTCCCTCATCACTTGCCCCCCACTCCTTGAGCTGATCGAGTAAGGAGGTTGGGCAGCTGAAGGAGTAGTTGTCACTGTTTTTCTGAGCCTCTGTAAAAAAAATCCTGTTAAAAATTTGGGTTAGTAGTCTCGAATGCTGAATTCGCTTCTTAAGTCTCCCGGTGCCTTTTCAGTCTTCCCATGCAAAGGGTGATTAGGTCGCTCGAGGTGATAGTGACGTTCGAGAATTTTCCTTATCTTCGAGGCCGCTGGCCGAGGCTGTGTGCCTTGTCTTCGGGGGCCACTGGTCGAGGCTATGGTGGCCGAGGCCACGTGCCTGATCTTTGGGGGCCGCTGGCCGAGGCTGCAGGGGCCGAGGCTGCGTGCCTCGTCTTCGGAGGCCGTTGGCTGAGGCTGTGGGGGCCGAGGCCGCTTGCCTTATCTTCGGGGCCGTTTGGCCGAAGTTGTGTTGGTCGAGGTTGCGCGCCTTGCCTTCGGGGCCGTTAGCTAAAGCTGTGTTGGTTGAGGCTATGGTCCCCTTTGGTCTTCGTTTGGCGGAGGTTCGTAGCCTCCGAACTGATGCCTTTTGGTCTTCATTTGGCGGAGGTTCGTAGCCTCCGAACTGGTGCCTTAATTAGTAGGGGTGGTCCCCTTTGGTCTTCATTTGGCGGAGGTTCGTAGCCCCCGAACTGGTGCCTTAATTAGTAGGGGTGGTCCCCTTTAGTCTTCATTTGGCGGAGGTTCGTAGCCCCCGAACTGGTGCCTTAATTAGTAGGGGTGGTCCCCTTTGGTTTTCATTTGGCTGAGGTTCGTAGCCCCCGAACTGGTGCCTTAATTAGTAGGGGTGGTCCCCTTTGGTCTTCATTTGGCGGAGGTTCGTAGCCCCCGAACTGGTGCCTTAATTAGTAGGGGTGGTCCCATTTGGTCTTCATTTGGCGGAGGTTTGTAGCCTCCGAACTGGTGCCTTAATTAGTAGGGGTGGTCCCTTTTGGTCTTCGGTGGTCGAGGTTCAAAGCCTCGAAGTCGTTCCTTAATTATTAGGGGTGGTCCCCTTTGATTTTGAGTTGTCAGGAGTTCGAGGATCATATCTGACCCTTTTGTCTTGAGTTGTCCGGGGTTTGGGGCCCCCGAGGATCACTTCTGATCCTTTGTTTTTGAGTGTTCGGGAGTTCGGGGCCCCCCGAGGATCACATCTGATCCTTTGCTTTTGAGTGTTCGGGGGTTCGAGGCCCCCCGATGATCATATCTGATCCTTTGTTTTTGCGTTATCAAGGCATTTCAGACCCTTAGTCTTCATGTGCACATGCTGGCTTGGATTGTAATTGATGACGGGATTTTAAGGAATATCCATATTTTATTTTTGGCGAAATGCCTACTTCCACAATCCGAAATAACATCCATATTTTGTTTTCACGGTTCGGCTTGATGCCTACGTCCGTAATCAAAGATAATGTTCATATTTTGCCTTCACGGTTCGGTCTTGGTGCCTACGTCCGTATTCCGAGATAATGCTCGTATTTTGTCTTCGCGGTTCGGCGAAATGCCTACGTCCGCAATCCAAAATAATATTCATATTTTATTTTCGTGGTTCGGTCTTGATGCCTACGTCCGCGGTAGCCATCTCTACCGTCTTGTCATGCAAAGATGCATCCTACTAACCATTGGCCATCTCTTTGAGGGTTCGGAGCTAGCCCAATTTGGCCCTAGCTACCGTCATGGAATAAAACCCCCATGGGTAGAAAAAGATGCTATGCTTATTGGAAAAGCCCTTTATTGACGTTGTAGCCCAAAAGATAGGCTAGAAAAATATAATGTATACAGCATGAACAAAATCAAGCTTCATCATCTTGAGGTTTTTTACCTCAATAAGTGCAATTAATAAGCAACAATGATAAACAAACACATAGACTCAATGGATTAGAAAAATTAACAGTACCTTGCTGCCGTGAAACTTCATCCATTGATTCTGCTTGTCTTTTTTCCCAGCCTCTAAAAGGTTTTATTTTAACATAAAGCCGCATAGGATGGCAAAATCAAGCCTCATAGGATCTATAAAATAAGATGAACCTCTTCTTTCTCCTGGATTACCGCTCCCAATTTCGTTAATGAGGCCACATACGTGAAACCTTTTCTTTCCCACTCAATCTGATTGTGCCTCGAGTGGCTTGAGATTATACTTGGCAGACAAAAAGAAAAACGAGGGCCCCACGGTGGGTGCCAATTGATGATGCGGTGGCCGATCACCTTCTTCTGTCTCGAACCAAGTACCTGCAAAAAGGGTGGGGACTTGCTCCTCGTGATCCCTCCGACGCTCAAGTCAGTTCATAGGGTTTTTGAGGAGTATAATAGTAATGGAAAAATAATATATGAGTCCCTTAGGAGTCAGATCCTCATACCTGTAGAGGTTGCCCTCTATTTATAGATGTCCCGTGGCCTTTCCCTTAGAAGATAAGATATATTTCAAAAGGAGAGATTGATCTTCTTTCCATGGGGAGAAAAGATAATCTTCCCTAATAGAGATAATTCTTGAGATATTTAAAGATATTATTGGTTGACTTAATCTTCTTCTTTATCTCTTTCCAGTTCAAAATCATAATAAAGATTATAAAGATAAGCGGAGCTCCTAAGTCTTGACACGTGCGATCGCATATTGGTCTTTACTGGCACACATGGCTCCAAGTTAATGGTAACCTCCTAGGGGTAGTACAGTAAAATTGCCCCCTGTAAATATTCCCTCATCAGATACCATCATAAAAAATTGTCAATATCACCATGTACATCTCTTTCTATCCTTTCTTGTAGATGGCTAGTAGGTTGAACCATAACATTTTGATTTTGAGTTGTAGAAAATCCTTCTATAAGAATTGATAGGGTTTTGCAAGTCACAAAGAAATGAACCGTGTGATTTGCAAAAAACAACGCAATTAATTTGATTTTCAAAAAATAAGAAAAAGAAAGGGTTAGCAAAAAAAGATGAGGTTCTCATCGTTAACGAGGAAAGATGGTCATTAAAGAAAATCTAATGTGTGACGGATAAAACAAGAAGAAAATAAATTTAAAGGTAAAATAATAAATTCATACAAAATAATAACAACAAAAGAGATTTTTGTTGTTCTTAAAATATTAAAAAAAATACGTGTGGTTTCATCAAACCTTAAATATGAATGATTTATCCAATAATTTGTGTTTATGGAAATACACATATGACGTCATTTTTAATTTAAAGTATTTTACATAAAAATATATGATTATAATTCTTTTATGAGGCCAGCTCATGTGACGTCTCCCCGGGCCCATTAATTATTCCAATTTCTGAAAAATCATTTTCAATAACGGGAGGATAATGATAAATTATTAATAATTATAATATTTGGTACGTCACGCACGTCGACAGACAATAAAGTCAAATGTCCTCTGGATTGGGTTTGTCTGACCTCCTCCTACCCACGCTTACCTATTAATTATTTTTAACACATTTTAATAAACTTATATTATTATATAAGCAAATGAAGTATCTTAGGATTACGAAACCCTATCAATAAAGTGAGTTTTTAAAATACTCTCTATATGTTTTATTTAAAAAAAATTAAATTTACTAATAAGATTTGAACTCGCTACGTTTGAATAATAAAATACTCAAATTTATCATCACACTAAATTTAATTTTCATTTATATTTTACATAGCTTTCTTAGTTATTTCTATCATAGTCGCAAAAACAGCAATGGTATGAATTACATTCATTTAAGAAATTAAATATATAAAATACATATAATAGAGATTTTTTGATTTTTTATCAAAGAACTCAATAATTAGTATTTTTATTGTCGAAGTACAACAATAAATATATATAACTGTGGGAGAGAGTTCATCTTTAATCTCTAATCTCCAGGAGATTTGTAAAACAGAAGATAGTTAGAGCGAGGTGTCTCCTACACAAGTTATCCGTTGTTTAAGTTACTCTTAGTCAAAAAACATAGAAGTATGTAAAAGTTCTTGTGTATCTCCAGAGAGACTCTCAAGAAAGTCTCTCAGGGACGACTACTCTATTAAGAAGGTCTTCGAAGCCTCCCTTCTAAGCTTCTTCTGCCACTAGAATACAAGAGATGATTCTACATTCAATCACTAAGGCTGCGTTCTTTTTGCGTTTTTAATTTTTTAGTTTTGAGTTTTAAATTTATTTTTAATTTTTTATTTTGATATTTGTTTTCAAAAAATTAAAAATGTGTTTTTTTTATTATTTTAAAAAATTATTTCTTAAAACATAAAATTAAAAGACACATTTACTTTACAATTTTGATAAAAATTATTTTATGATATTTTATTCAATGAATTTGATCATTAAATGATAAAATTAACCCCTTTTAATAAAATTTTACTATTAAAATAAAATAATAAATTTAATTAATAAATTATTGACATCTGAATGATCGATAATTTACATTAAATATTATTATACATAATATGTGTAATATATTTAATAATATACTATATCTTATCCTATATTTTTAATTATAATATAGATATACTATATTTTTAAAATTTTAAATAAATATATAATTTTATTTTTAAAATTTAAGAATTTTTTTTTTGCTTCTTTTCTTTTTTTTTTCTTTTTTTTTAGAGCCAAAACATGAAAAATGGATTGTATTTTTTATTTTTGTGACTTAGAGATTGTTTTCGCTGAAAATAACCAAAACAACAGTTTGTTGTTTCGAGTTTCTTTTACAATTTTTTTTCTTGTTTTCGAAAATACATTTTTGAAAGTGACAAAATAAATGCATTTTTATTGTTTCAAAAAATTTAAAATTAAAAATAATTTAAAAATAATAAAGAGAACGCAACCTAAGAATTTTAGACTTTATGAATATGGAATGTAAATTACAAAAACCAAATGGAGTGCATAAAGTATTTGATGCCAAAGCCAAAAAAAGTATGAGTAATCAATCGTGTGTAGTACACAGATTCTTTTTTTTATTTCTTCTTTTTACTGTGCCCCAATTACAAAAGTATAAGGGCCACCTTGCATGACATGCATGGCAAATCCCCATATTCCTAGGCTCTACATAGTTGTACTCCCCAGCCCACGGCCATAGAGTCAAAGTGTTGTCTTCCTGAATATATATATTACACGTGTTTCTGATAAGGGTAATTTGTGTGGCTGGGTTGTTGCATGGTTTGCGTGTGTATAGGAGTGTTGCAAGTGGACGTGCACATATATAACTAAAGTAGGAGTCTTTTGTTTCTGTTGCAGGAGAATAAACGTGGCCTATAATGTAGGATAGGCTAGTTATAGGCTGCATAGAAATAGCTTGCATTTCCCATTTTCCCAATTATTTTCTGTTAGTTGATGTCGTGGGTATTATCCCTTTTTAATTCTTGTAATTTGGTGGCTGAGAAATAGCCATAGCAATTTGAGAAGAAAGCATGTTGAATTTTGCAAAACTACTCTCTCCCGTCTTCTTCTATTCTCCTTTCTAACTTGTAATACGCCATGTTCGTATGAAGTTGTCATATAATTTCGATGAGTTTAGAATACCGAAAAATTAGATTGATAGCAGTTATAAATACCGAATCGGCTAAAGGGAGTGCCTCGAGATGAAATTGTCTAAGGAAAATGATATGGTCTTGATATGCGTTCCGAGTTAGGATTTATGGTATCGAAAGAAATCAAATCGGGAATAATTTTCGGTACAGCTAAAATACAACTGTTATTTAGGCTGCAAAACCGAATCGTTATAGAAGACTCCTGAAAAATCAACGGAACCCTAAGAGGGCTCCGATTTTGCGTAATGAGCAACCCTTCAGTGGTTTCGGGATTAAACGATAGCCCGGTGAGGACACTGGGGTAAAATCGTCATTTTTAGCTAAGATTTGGATTAATAATTGTGGAATTTCAGTATTATAATGCAAATTAATTTGAGATTTAAGGTCATAGCTGCAATTAGAGATATGCACTAGTGTAATAAGGATGAAATTTAAGGTTTAATGTATAATTTTTTAAATTAATTATGCAATTTTCTTTCAATATTAATGTAGTTATATATATATACATTATATAAGTGTGCGTGTGCTGTGTGTGCGTCAGCCGTGCCCTCCAACCTTCACTCCATATCCTGCAATCTGATGGCTGGCAGAAGGATTGATTTACACGCAATGAAGTATGGCCTCAGTGAGGTGAGGGAGCCAGTTCAGCACCTATAAATAGAGAGGAGAATTGAGAAGCAAGGCAAGCGATGGCCGATGTTGCAGAGAGTAAGCGCGGGCGAGCATGGTCGAGGTGATCGGGCAACTCGCGGAGGAGCTTCCAGCAAGATGCAGCGGCGACCTTCAAGCTCGGAGGAGGCTATGAGGTGGTCGGGAGAAGCTGGCGCTGCCATGGCAGCCATGGCCGCAACCAGCTGCAGTAGGGCCGCAACCAGTAGCGGCCAACGGCGGCCGCGGGCAGCTCCAGTGGCTTGCTGATGATGGCACGGCGGTCGGCGGAGGCTGCAGAAGCTCGAGAAGGAGCCGGAAGCAGTTGAGCCGCGGCCATGGCATCCATGGCCACTAGCTCTAACAGGCGGGTGCGTTGTAGGGGGGCTGGTCACGGTGGAGGAGGGCGTGCGAGCGGCGGCTACAGGGTCCAGCGAGGTCGAGACGGCCGGAGGAAGGCCAAGCGGCGGCTGGCAGAGGGCCAAACGGTGGCGGCCGTGAGCTGGTTGCAGGTCACGCAGAAGGAAGCGGGAGGAGGAAGAAGAAGATGAGGAGAAGAAGGAAAAAGAAAAAGAAAAAGAAAAAGAAAATAGGAAAATGATTGAAAAAATTCTAGAAAATAGGAAATTATGTTTCAGTAATATTTCGGAGAATAGGGCTAGAAAATAGGGCACGCATACCGAGGAAGTCAGGGATGCTAAGATAAGGTAAGTAAAATTTCTTAGAAAATTTTAGAAATTTAGGAATATTATTTTATGAATTTTCGTAGTGAAATATTTAAGAAAATATTTTAGAAATATTTAGTTTGGATTTATTGAGGAAAATTAGGAAGAAATAGAAAGAAAATTAAAGAAAATGCAAGAAATTATGGAAAATAGGTTTTAATGTTTATTTAAATAAATGTGGTGATTATGATACTTTGAGGCTGAAGTTGAAGAGACTTGTGCAAATTTTGAGGTTGGCATGCAAATCGAGGCAAGGCACGAATATCGAGGTAGCCCGATAAGCTTGAGAAGGTAAGTGGTACTTCCCAATTAAAGTTAGTTTTACGGAAAATGTTTGGTTGTAAGTGATTTATGTTTAAGAAACCCGATCCTCGGGAATGTTTTCATCATATTAACATGTCCTGATATGTATCCATCACGTAGACTGCATACATGACATGACTATGAAATGCATAAATACACGTTAATATCATTGATCACGCGCATTTGTGGTCGTAGGAGTACGAATTGGCACCGTTACCTTACCAAGGGTGCACCCATACACCCCGACTTCAAAAGAGGTGGCTGCTAAAATTGTAGGTAGCATGAGGGGTGCAGTTGACACCTACGAGAAAAGACATTGCATACACACATGACATAGTATTATGTACCCTTACTTAGATGGTTCATCATCTAACTTGGGTTTTGCCTTTGGAATATTCAAATGTTCCAGATGGAGATTGTAGCAGATTCAAGGAAAATGAGGCATGAAATGGCACTTATCAGAGTGCATGAAGAATGAAATGTATGTTTCGTAGCCCCTGTATTTAAGTTCTGCTACTTTAGATTCTGACCGTTTTGAGAAATGTTGAAGATGTAAGAATTTATTTATGATTAATGTTAAGATATCAGGTTTCAATCTTTGTTTCCGCATTTGATATGTATAGTGATTCTCTCTCAAGATTAATAGATGGAAATTTTGGGACGGATTCGAGGAATGATGTGATTTAACTTTAAGTTTGAAGAAAAAAAATTTATTGTCCCGAAATTGTCCCAAGTTATAACGCGCCCGGGAAAACGGGGTGTTATATAACTTCCCTTAATTATGAAAATTCACCTATCATATATGTTGTAATTTCCTGTAATCGGCCACACCACCACAAAGCCAAGAGCAGTACCAATCCAAGAAATAGAAATCGAAATAGAAATGAACCACACAACGCACACACGCAAGAACACAATATATACGTGTTCGGATCCAAACGAATCCTACTCACGAAAGAGGCTCCGTCTCTAGTTAATCCACTATATGAATATGAACAAGGGATTTACACAATACACGCACAAGATCCTCACGACCATCGCAAATCAGAAACCAAAACAAATAAGGCAAAATTATATAGAGTACAATGTTCAAAACCCGAGCATCCCAAGCACTCAAACCTCACAGATCTCTCCCTCAAACCACCCAAGCGATTATGCACTTACCAGGATTTGAGATCAAAAATACCTTGCGTCTTCTTCTTCGTTCTTAGATCATCGAGCCCCTTCAAGCTCTTTGCGAGCTTCTCCGTTCTTCCCTCTCTCTCTCTGTGCGTGTTCTTGTTGCTCGATTAGGGCTTCTCTGTTCGTGTGTGTGTGCAAGAGAAAAGCCACACATAATGATTTCCCCCAATCTCATCTATATATATGCAGGCCAAGGGACACGGTTGGGATTAATGGGTTTCACAATAAGCTTGTGCTTGTTAGGCTGCAGACACCAACGGCCCAACCCAACTTAATTATACATAACCCAAATAACTAATCCACATACAAATGAAATTAAGGCCAAATGTAATGCAAATAAAATGAAAATCAAATGCAAACATTTATCAATATATTTTGAATCACAAATCCTAACAAATTCCACCTTAATTCAAGAATGGATTGATAGTGGACTTGACCAGAAACCCTTGCAACTCTCCTAATTACAGCGGGAGTACATTGAGCAACGACACAGCTTGCTCAAACTTTGACTCGAGACAGACTCGACTAATATACATGCCTCACTAAGAGCAACATAAACCTCTATCAAGACTTCTATAAGCAAGACATCAGGGCTAACACTTAGCCTTCCATTAGATACAGAAATTTCCTAAGGTTCCACCTTAAGGATAACAAATTTCCACCTCAAACTCTACACTATGAGTTTGTTTAGGTACATCTAATTCTATAAGGCCATCAAATACTACAAGACCAAGCACACATCAACATCTGGAGCTACATCAGAATTTAAAAAACTCAATCCTCTTTCCTGTTCAATATTCAAAGATTTTCCACTCTTTAAACTTCCTAAAAGATTCACTTTTACGCCTAAGGAAGAATACCCAAAATCTCTCCAGAATATCAACCAACAAAGAAAGAAAAAATAGGTCCTAGACAGAAACCAGGAACTGATCAGAACAGCTCCCAATAAAGAGACAGAGAAAGCAACTTACAACCCATGAGAATCAAAACACAGGCATCTATGGGAACTTCTACCCCATACCATAAAACAGGATTTCTACAGCCCTCTATTGTTACAAACTTAAACAAATCTATTCATGCCTAACATGCTTAACTCTAACAGCTCTCTTATGACTAATGTGCCCTAGCTTTTTCATGCCTAGATCCAAAAATGGACAGCACTACCAATAAACAGAGATATAAACAATACTCTAATTTATTCCATACCTGCAATGATGTGATCTCCTCATTTACCTGATGTAAAACATTGTCTGCTGAATTGAGGATTATCAAGGAATAAGCCATCTCATCCATGTCCTGTCTTTCTTGGGCGATCATGGAGAGTTGCTTATCCTTTTCCTCTTTGTTTACCTGCCTGCCTTTACTTCTTTCTGATCTGTCACATGCTGAAGTTTCCATGGCCATTAAACTATTCAAGTTCCACCTTAATTGATACCATCTCCAATTTGGTTCTTTAATATCTTGCAAAGGAAAAACAAAAAACCAATAGCAAAGCAAACGCAAAAAAATACAACAGAAAAATAGGAAACAAGCCAGGGGAAATACAAGCCAATAGACAATAACACAGAACACGTATAGCAACAGAAATATACTTGAGAACAGTGAAATGATTAGATTGCAATGCTTCCAACATACATCAAGCAATTACACACAATCAACCTCACAAACTTTCCCAAACAAACAAGTGATTTATACTTACAATAGGGAGTAATTCATGCTACAATCCCTAATTAATCTTGCAATAAATCACATAGAAACATGAGGCAGAAATAGAAAATAGATCAAGGCATGAAACAACAGCAAATACAAGAATATAATTGCAAACAATCTCTAGAACCAACAGGGTCTATAATCAAAAAACCCATCAAAATGGTTCAAGAATCGCAACATACCCACAGCAAAACAAGAACCCAAAAAATAACAGGAAATGCACCCACAAGAACACAACAGATATAAGAACCCAGAAAAAAACCAGAAAACAACCAAAGCAATGTACCAAGAACAGAAATTAACTACCTATACAGCCAGATGAACTCGCCTATTCAAGGGTCACAACATTGTCCAAATCGATGAACCAAATACACGATTCAACCAATATATTTCCAAATAAAAAGAAAATAGGGCAAGAGGGAAAAAATGATACATCACGCTTACCCAATTGGCACTGATCACGACCTTTGATCTTCCCCTATGTGTGGCAACCTTCTGTCCTTCCAGTCACCTTCGTTTAGCCTTTGAATTAGGGATTCAATCGCATTCTCTATTCTTGGTCTCTGATAGCTCTTTACCTGTACTCATTCTTTGATCACCTTTGGATCTGTCTTGGATCTTTGCGCCGAAATCGGCTTCGTGATTCTCGGATCTTGATCTCCTTTGAGTGGCTCTAATACCACTTGTTGTAGTTTCCTGTAATCGGCCACACCACCACAAAGCCAAGAGTAGTACCAATCCAAGAAATAGGAATCAAAATAGAAATGAACCACACAACGCACACACGCAAGAACACAATATATACATGTTCAGATCCAAACGAATCCTACTCACTGTAGAGGGTCCGCCTCTAATCAATCCACTATATGAATATGAACAAGGGATTTACACAATACAAGCACAAGATCCTCACGACCATCACAAATCAGAAACCAAAACAAACAAGGCAAAATTATACAAAGTACAATGCTCAAAACCAGAGCATCCCAAGCACTCAAACCTCACAGATCTCTCCCTCAAGCCACCCAAGTGATTATGCACTTATCGGGATTCGAGATCGAAAATACCACCTTCGATCTTCCCCTGTTCGTGTGTGTGTGCAAGAGAAAAGCCACACATGATGATTTCCCCCAATCGGGCAACAAAAACGCGCATAGAGAGAGAGGGCAGAACGGAGAAACTCGCGAAGAGCTCGAAGGGGCTCGATGATCCAAGAACGAAGAAGAAGATGCAAGGTATTTCCAATCTCGAATCCCGATAAGTGCATAATCGCTTGGGTGGTTTGAGAGAGAGATCTATGAGGTTTGAGTGCTTGGGATGCTCGGGTTTTGAGCATTGTACTCTGTATAATTTTGCCTTGTTTGTTTTGGTTTCTGATTTGCGATGGTCATGAGGATCTTGTGCATGTATTGTGTAAATCTATTATTCATATTCATATAGTGGATTGACTAGAGGCGGAGCCTCTGCCGTAAGTAGGATTCGTTTGGATCCGAACACATATATATTGTGTTCTTGCGTGTATGCTTTGTGTGGTTCATTTCTATTTCTATTTCTATTTCTTGAATTGCTACTGCTCTTGGTTTTATGGTGATGTGGCCGATTACAAGAAAATACAACAATATGCATGGCCAATTGCTGCAGTGGTCTAGACCTTCCAATAGATCTTCAGTCCACACCACTGGTTTATCATTAAATTAAGGTTTTACATATTGGTGCCTTGGAGTACAACAGAAATCCTGGCCAATCACAACACAAAGATACTGCATCTACCATCCCCAACCACATAAGACTCATTAATAACAGTTTTTGGAAATTACCTCTCAATTTTTCTAAATCTTCAAAATCATATATATATATAATTATTAGTTATTAATAATATATTAAATGTTAAAAAATTAAAATATTTATTATATACATATTTAAAATTTAAATACACATAGTATATGAGTATTTTTAAAATTTTATATTAAAAATAAAAAATATTCAAAATCGATTTGAAAGGGACTGAACAGGTCTGGTCTTCGATTCGAGAATTTTAGGAATTTTAGTCCCAATTCGATTTGGTCTAGGGTTGATTTAGTCCGATTCAGACCAAATGCACACTCTTAGTATTTGGTTCGGTTCGGTTCGGTTCGATCTAGATTCTTTTATAATGGAATTAAATTGAATAGAAGATAAATTAGTGATGGAATTAAATAATATGATACCATGTTTGGTTTAAAAAAGATGTAAATTTAATATTATCTTGAAAAGTACATGTTGTAAATTAATAAAATTTTAAAGATATTAAGAGTAATTACTCTAAGTAAAAATTTAATGAAATACAATTATGGACTTACTAAAATTTCTTTATCATAGCCATATTTTACTCTATTAACTATGATGATAATTAGACCTGATCACTACTAGATCTATTCAAGGTCAAATATGTCTAATAATAGTTCTTGACTTCGACCTACAAGAACGAGACTCAATCTCTTGGTATAACTTCTGACAATCAAGACAGTCTCAGTATCAAAGGCGAAGCAGAGTATGGCATGCAATAAATGATGTACCTATCTCTTGAAATTCATGCATTTATACAAGCATACTATGATGCGAGGGAAAAGGCGAAGCAGAGTATGGCATGCAATAAATGATGTACCTATCTCTTGAAATTCATGTATTTATACAGGCATACTATGACGTGAAGGAATAGGGTAATGATTATGCCGCATAGATGATCAAATTGCAACCAATACAGATGGAGATCTAGTTCTGAATTTAGGCTAATCCAATTATTTGGATAGACCTTGACCCTTACCAAAATTTGAGTATCCTAAACACACGTCATTTTTAAAGAACTTGTAAGAATTTAGGACAAAAAACAAACCACGATTAAACCATTAAAACACACAAACGAATACAAAAATTTTATGTAAAAAATCTAATTTAAAAAAATCACACGTAGAAAGAACAAAATATTATTTCGATGATATTACTATAATAATTACAAGATATTAAATATCTATTTATAGATTTACCACTTATCTATAAATATATATACAAAAAAAGATAATATTTGTTTCTTTATTTTTACTTTACAATTCATAATATTTGTTGACGATGCGTTGATGCCCACTTGCTCTACCTCCAATATTTTTTTCCCCTCTTGTAGATAATTGAGAAATAAAATATAATGGAAAGGATGGCGGATTGGTGAAGCATCACTTTAACTTAAATGGTTTGTTATTTGAAAAAAAATAATAATAAATGAATAATCAACTATTTGTAGATTTAATAAATAGAAAGAGGAACAATATTGTTACATTTTTAAAGGTTTGTTTGATATAAATATATTGGAAATGCTATTTTAGCACTTAATTATGATTTTTTTTGTAAATAAAAATTTCATAAAAAAAAAGTCTAGTGCTTTAAGTTAAAGCATATTTTGAGTCTCACAACAAAAGATCAAACTAGAAGATCAAAACAACTAATAAAAATATACAATTCTCCTAATATGAAGAAAAAAATATATACAAACATCAAGAGGAATCTTCATCGTCATCTTCTGAATCTATTCAATTTCCTTGAAAATTATGTTGATTTTGATCGTACAAGATTAACAGTTGTGTTGTCAACTCCAGGGTACTCACCAATATAATCACTTAGGGGGCATAAGGCATACTCATAGCTCAAGCTAACGTTATACTTGAGTATTAGCATTTGTGATGTTAATCCCCAGTTAATAAGTAGCTCAAACTAGCAAAGTAGACAACAAACACTAAAATGAACCTAATTATGATATTTTGATAATGTTCGTATTTTAAAGTGTTATATTTTGTATCGTTTTAATATAAATGCACAGCACCTCAATGCATAAATTTCATTAGAAATGTTATAAGAAATTGTTGCCCAGAAAAATACCCAAGAGGAGGGTGAATTGGGTTTTTCAAAAATTTATAATTTTAGCTCTTATTGAAAACTCTTAAATTGTGATCTTGTTAAATGATGATTGCAATACGAATAAGAAAAATAAAATTAAGCAACCACAAGGAACACAATAATTTTTATAGAGGTTCGGCTCTTAAGAGCTCATGCCCCTCTCTCCCAAGATTGAGCTTGAGGGTTTCACTACGAAAAATATAACAGTAACTTTTAATTAGAGGTAGAACTAACATACAATCCATTTATTAAGCAATTAGAACCACTAGTACACAACTAGCAAATACAAACCCTTCACACAATAAGTGAGTAAAATAACAAACTTACAACTGGACACAATTTCAAACAAGTCACCAATGTTGAGCATTCCACCAACTAGCACACTTTCAACACTTAAGTTTTCTCACTCTTATTTGAATACTTTATCAACAATTTGTTCTATGTCATTTAACCTCCATACTCACCCTATATATATATATATATATACATCTCCAAAGAACTATATGTTACAAAGAAAGGCAAAGAGTAATTTTGAAATTCAAAAATTCTTTAGCTTTTTCAGGTTGCAGCTGAAGTATATCAACATCTATGAGTATCTTAGTCAGGGCCGGCTCTAAGGGTATATTTTCAAGGCAGTCGCCTAGGGCCCCCCACCAAGGCCAGTTCTGGGCCTAGATAGGATGGGCCCATCTCATAAATAATGGAAAGAAGGCAGGAATACTATATAAAATAATGGAAAGAAGACAAAGCTTCCTGCCTTATACAGTCTCAATTATAAGGCAATCTTCTGGCCTGGGCCCATCTCATACCATAGTAACCCATTAATTATGTTGTAATGGAAAGAAGCGGCCTGGACCCATCTTAAGAAGACAAGGAGACTATAATGGAAAGAAGCGGCCAAGGAAGCCCCGTATAAAATTTTAGGGCCACACTTATATATATATAATATTATATAATAAAATATATAATATATTTAGATTTTAGGGTCCATATAAAATTTTGCTTAAGACCTTTCAAATCTCAAGGCTGGCCTGATCTTAGTTTACAAATATATGAGAAAAATATATTATAAAAAAGATCAATAAGAGAAAGTTGAGGAGACAACCAAATATCAAAATTAGTCATAAGCTTTTTGAGACAAAAAGATCATGAGTTAGAAACAAGAAAATCAAGATCTGTAAAAGTGAAGTCAAAACACTTTTTCTTCAAAAATAGATTTTACTTATTTTGCATGAGGAAATTAGGATATGATTTTAAAGTACAAGTTGAAAAATATTTTGTATAAATATACCTTTGAGCATGCAAAAGAAATGCAGAAAATAAAGTACAACAAAGACAACCGTTGGACTTCGATCGACTGAATGCACTACTTTGGTCGACCAAAGTTAAACACAACCATTCGCACAACTTTGATCGAACACTAGGTTAACCTAAGACAAGAGGCCAAGATTCTAACCAACTTCGATCGACTTAAGTTATATTAGGTCCACCGAATTTACATACGATCAAATAGAATCATTCTACCTAATTTCAGTTTACTTAGGCTAAACCATCAGTCGACTTAAAATACATAAGCATGAAAAACACAACTTTTTCTTCCTAATGAGCTGATAAAAATATATCTATATCATAAAATATTTTTATTATTATCAAAATCATATTTTCTTAACTTTTAGCCTAACAGTAAATATCCAAATAATATTTTTGTAAATATATGAATGCAATGAGCTATACGCTTAAAATTAATCTGAACCAACCAATAATAGAACTCTTAACCAAAAAATGAAAAAAAAAAAAAAACAATTGTAGTACTACTTAGGTACCAAATAATCTTTTTAATTAATTATATATTCTTCAATAAACCTCTAGTGATGGAAGACACCCTTAAATAGTAAGGGTCGCTACACTGAGACACCATTAATTAGTCAATGATCATTACATTGATTATCCAAAATATTTGAGGAAACCTTTGCTAAGAGTATTGGAGGGAATATCATCGATTTTTTTTTTTTATAAGTAAGATTCCTTTGAAACAAAAAATTTAAAACATCTACAATTTGAAAGGGCTTTGCAAATCGAAGAAACAAACCCTGTGATTTGCAAAAAAAACCTTTTACAAAAATAAAAAATAGAAACAAACAATTTGATTTTCAAAAATAGAAACAAAGAATGAGAGAAAGAAAAGGGTTGGCAAAAAAGATAAGGTTGTCATCGTTGACAAGGAGAGATGGTCACCAAAGAAGACCTAATGTGGACGGAGAAAACGAGAAGAAAAATAGACTTAAAGGTAAAATGATTAATCCATACAAAATAGTAAAAATAAAAAATAGATGTTTACTTATTTCATGAAATTATTATTATTTTTTTATTTGCAATGAGAAGTTGTGGTTTCAAATATTTCAGATTATTTATTGAGAAATCAAATCACATGATGTTACTTTAATTTCTTATATATATATATATTTTTGTTGTAACATTAAAATTTTAAAATTAGGAAAATATTTATTATAATGGTGATATCACATTCTTATATTGATTTCATGTCTTAACCTACTAATATCTCATTTTGTATATGTGATTTAGTTTTTAATAAATTTAAAATTTAAAGAACTATTTATTTTCATCAATTATCGTATGTTGGGATCATAGACACATGAAAGATTATCAATGAGTTATGACACTGCATTAATAAGATGAAATGGTATCGCTATTATATTAATTATTGTCTCTTATTTCTAGATGATTTTTGTTTTATGAGAGCAAAATATATATGATGTATTATAGGCATTAAAAGACTAAAAAAAGTCTAAAACCCCAAAATAACCTTTTGGTCTAAAAAGGTGTAATATTCCCCTAATTGAAAGGATTCTGAACAAATCATGAACAAGATAATTTTAACATGCTAACCCCCTCCCCCGGCAAGAGTTCTACGAAAAGAATAAACATTATCAATAAATATCATAACTCTAATAGATCCCAAAAAGTTAGGATAAACATTACTCATAAAAATCTAAATTCTAGTGGATCTCAAAATATTAGGATAAACATTATCTAGAATAATCCTAATTTTAGGGAATTTGAGAAAGGTTCATGCTCCTCTATAAATAGATGAGCTATTATTTTAAAAGAGGTATGTTTCTAATTCTACTTTTAATACAACCTTCAAATGTTCAGTATCTAACTTAGGTATCAGAGTGTTTGCGTGAAGACTTCCTTAAGCTCTTTGATCGTTCTCTTTCTTACAAACTCTATGTAACATCGCGTGTCACTTTACATGCATTTATAAATTTTGCATAATTTTACTATTCATGTCATAATAAATGATTAAATTATAATTATAATTGCCAATTTTTTAGCCTTGTTTTGCAACAGAAGAAATTGAACGCCGTCACGTTCATGGTGCCAATTAGAAAAAAAATCCAAAATTTTGTTATTATGTAGTTTCGTGTGTTAATATTAATTTAAAATACTAAGTATATTATTTTCTAGCAAATTCAATTTAAGTGGCTAAGTGCATTTATTGAGTTGATAATTTTTAGTAACACTTAATAGGATCTAGAACACAAATTAGTTTAATATTGGGTTAATTTATAAGAGATTCATTCTTAGCCCAATAAGTAAAGTACCCAAAAGGTCCAATTAAAGCTCAACCTAGCCCAAAATTTATTAAAAACCCTCGTTCATTTCCCCTCCCCCTTTCCCTCTTCCTCTCAAACTCACGCCTCATTCTCTCCCTCTCACATATCACTACTCTCTTCTCTCTCAACATGCATTGCACTTTCCTCCCCGGCTAGAAAAATAAGAAGAAAGTAACTTCTCTGTTTATTTAACTTTTCCCAAATCAACTCCTTTAATATGATGTGTATTTTACATACAATATATATACATAGATGTGGTTGAATGTATATAATTGGTTCAATTTTTATATCAATTGGGTATTATGGGCACACAATTTTGACAGATTTAACAGAATAATAAGTTGTCTAGATTAGACAGCTTTTTTACCCCTAATTTAAAAGTTCATCACATATTGCATATGTTGAATTTTGGGGTGATTCAAATTGCAAAATGCCCCCCCCCCCCCCCCCCCCACCCCTCAAGATATCTATCATCTAGACTTGGAATGAGATCATTTGGAGACTCATAAAAGTTTTTATAACATTTTTTGTTTACATGGGCAGATTTATGCAAAAATAGTGCTTTGGAGGATAGAAAAATATTTTTGTATCCCAAACATTGTTTTCATGAGCTCATTTATAAATATGATGAACTTATAAGAGCTTTCTACATTTTGTGTGGATTTTATAATTTTACAACATCGTTTCCTATTTCAAAATGATTTTTTTTTTATTGTGTGCTGCCAAAAAAAAAAAAAATTGTTTGTGGATTTAGAAAATATTTTGAGAGTTCTGTAATATGAATCTTGATGTGAATTTAATTGAAAATGTAGCCCATGAGTTATTTAGTCCACCAAATTGGATTCACATGATTTTGTGATATGAATTTCAATTTATGCTTGCTTTCATAAGGGTCAATAGTGTGAATTTATGAATTAGTAGTGTTTCACTAGTAGATTCCTATTATAAATGTTTTCTTTATATCTTTACATTTGTCACTATTTATACATATAGTGTTATGATAAATTTACTTAAGAAAATATAATAGTGAACAAGTCATATTTAAAAGGTAAGAATTATTGAAATTTTTGAAATGAATAATAATGAATTAGGATTTTTGGAGCATATTGATATCGAGGGTAACTAAAAGTCTTCTACTTGCAAATCCAAGAAGTGAACTTTAAAGGCTTCAAGTAAGTAAACTCTCTCTAATTTTCACCCCATGTTAAACGGTTAATTTGAAAACATTATGCTTTGTGGTTGGCTTGCAGATATTTAATTCTAAATCTTTTCGTTACTTTGTGTCATTTCCTTACATATAATGAAAATGATTAAGCATGTATATATATCATGTCATTGCATCAATGAGCATGCATAGGCATCGATTTGAGAAAGGTAAATGTTTTCAAATGAAATGTGTGTAAAAGTGCAAATTTTCTTTCAAATATATGTAACTCAAAGTTTTTAAAGGAAATGGGTGAATACCTATGCTATGAATGATGTGAATGGAAAATGGGGCATGGGGGACTGACGCACTCGATGACCTATGAAGTAATGTGAATGTGAAAGTTGAAAGTAGAAAAAAAAAATTAACCGCTTTGCGGTATTACAGGTGGAATGAACCTGATTCCAAAATAAGAATTGCCCACTGCATTCTGATTAGTTAGATGACACATCATGTGAGCTCACGTTAGTAATAAAATATTTTGAGAAGTTAAAGTAAATGGGGATATATTTTTCAAAATTTATTCAAATTTTGCATGTCACAAGCATGCATCACGTGCACAAAGTTTACTTGTTAAGCTTTAACTTATCCTTTTTATTTTTCCCACATTCCAGGTGATGAGAGCTAGTGGATTGAGGAGTTCGTTTCGAGGCAGACTCATCCAATAAGCCGTGGCATAAGATTTTGGTTTTGAACTAGTAGTTTTGAGACATTTGTTCGTATTCATTTATTTATCCATCCTTTTAATTGTTTAATCCTTAAATTTTGAATAAGTTAGTTTTGATTTGGTTGGGGATTTGGTTCGACCCAAACCTTATATTTGGACTGAGTTAATTACTCAATTCTCTATTATTATGGAGTAGAGAATTGTAACTTAAATTATTTGATGGTAGATGAAAAAAGAATTTATTTTATTTTCGCATTTAAAGTGAAGTGAACATTAACACATCTAGGTTTAGAACTTCTAAACTTTGAGTGTTACACTCTAATTGGCTTGAGAACAACATTTTTCGTCAATAAATTTATTATTGTATTCGAGTGATAACAAATAAATATCTAATTATCTGAAAGTTAAAAAATTCTATATCTATTTCTTAGAAATTGGAAGACACAAGGACAGCAGTCCAATCTAGCCAATGCACGTCTGCTGATGTAAACAAGCATTTAATTTTCCTACTTAAAAATTAAGTACATGCAACTTACTGATTCAAACTTTCTTTTGTAAATAAAAATTTTATTAAAAATAACCAAAAAATCATCAACAACTTTAAATTAAAGCATATTTGGAGTCTCAGAAGCCAAAAATCACACTAAAAGATCTAAACAACTAATAAAAATATATACAAATGTCAGGGAGATCTTCATCAATATTACCTTTTAAATCCATTCAACTTCTCTAAGAATAATATTGGCTTTAGTCGTCCAAAATTACTAAAATACTAACTAAAATATAAAATAATCACTTAGAGTGTATAAGCATACTCATAGTTCAAGCCACCATTTTACGCGAGTATTGATATTTGTAATGCCAATTCCTAGTTACTAAGTGTTACGAGTATTTTTCGAATTACTCCTTATGGGCTGGACTTAACCCAACAAATCGGTCTAATCGCCTAAGGCCCAGTAGGCTCCAAGCTGAGCTTATCGAATTAGCAAACTTACGCATCGTTGAAACTCAAGCTCAGATCGCAGAACCAAGCGAGCTCCCAACGACTCTTCTAGTTCGCTAGCCTAACTTATTAGCTCGCATAACAAGAAGACCACGGATCAGAGAACAATGGTAGACTAGGTGTTGTCTCAGCTAGGCCGTCCAGGCCCAACCTGGTCCTATATTCTCGGTCCATTTGTTTGGCCCATGCCAATCCCATTCTGACCCTTGCAACAACATCATTGCAATCATTTCTGAATTTTCGCGCACCCGCCTCAGATCTCATCCTTATTAATAGCGGATCCCATTCACATTAATGAGGGTCCTGTTGGCACCTTGCCGCTGCCTAACTGCCTCCGTTGGCGTTGGATATTCTGTTTCATCACCTGCAAGCGTACGACGCATGTAAGAGGACATCTCATCCTCCTATATATCAGGCAGCTCTCTTTAGAACTACTGTATGCTCTCTCTGCCAACTTACTGATACTCTACATTTTTTTACTCGCTTACTTACTTGAGCGTTGGAGTAATTTGCAGGGGCCAACCGATCGACAGATCAATAAACCAAATCATATCACACACCATTCTTCCTTTCAGATTAATTATGTTAGTGTGGGCTAACGAATCACGATCAACAAATTTTGAACATCGACACTAAGCAATATCCAAACTAACAAAGTAAACAACACTACAACATGATCGATTAATAATTTAATAATTTTTATTTGAAGAACTTAGATGAGTTTTTCCTTTTCACGTCTAACCATAATTAAAAAATAATAAAATATCTAATCATAAGTGAGCCAAATACACATTAGACAATACCTAAATAAATAAATAAAGTTATTATTATAACTGAATTTACCTCTTGACCACATCAAAGTCTAGATATGAACACTTAGATTTGTGGACGTCAAAGGTGGGCGGGTCCACCCGGGCCAAGTTGTCCGTGTCATACACAATGTTAAATCATAAGTATAAGAGGTTGGAGGGCAAGACTCTGGGCCCTCATTGAATGGGCTTGGAAAGCCCATTTGCTTATGGGCCTGAGCATCTGGCCCACGCACAATGTTTTAGTTTCTTTTATTGCTTCTCCTAGAGGTGTCAAAAGGGTCGGGCGGCCCGCGGGCCGCCCGGCCCGGCCCCCATTGGGGGGCCGGGCTGGGCCAAAGAAATTGGGCCCACGGCCCGTCTAAGGGCCCGGCCCGTGGCCCGTTGGGCCCTTATGGGCCGGGCCCATGAGGCCCTTATGGGCCAATAAGGCCCTTACTCATTTTTTTTTTAATTTTGTTATTATTTAGTAATTATTGATATTGGATATTAAAAAATTTAATTTCACAATATATATAAATAATAACCATCAATTAATTTATTTAAAATTTTTAAGTTAAATTTTTTATATATTTAAATTATAAATAAACATTCTCCTTTTTATATGTACATTATTTTTCATATCAATTCACAAGAAAAATTATAAGGCATATAAAATAATGAAATAATATTTAAAACTTAAGAATTAAGATAGAAAATATTTTAAAAAGAAACAAATTAATTTTTATATATGTATATATTATATGTATTATTTTTAAAAAAAATTATTTAAAAAAAAAGAAAAAAAAAAGGCCCGGCCCGTTAGGCCCTGTGGGCTAAGGGCCCGGCCCGGCCCCTTTGTAGGGGGGCCGTGGGCCGGGCCGGGCCCTATCAATGATAAAAGGGCTCGGGCCCGGCCCGGCCCTTTTAGTAAAAGGGCCGGCCCGGCCCGTTTAAAAAGCCCGTGGGCCGACTCGAGCCGGACCGGGCCGGGCTGGGCCGGCCCTTTTGACACCTATAGCTTCTCCATCTGCTCCTCTAAAATAAAAAGACCAAACCTATATTTTTGTCTATATATTTTTATTTTTTTATAATTATTTAAACTTTTTATTATTCTAATTACACTCTAGGATTTATATTTTCGAATTAATTTAACTCATGTACTTTAACATTTTTTTCCTACAACCCAAATTTTTTATTGTTTCAATTGTACCATTAAATCTACATTTTTGAGTTAATTTAACCTATATATCATGACGTAAATAGAGTGTAACATGTATTTTGTTATTTTACTTTACTTTTTTTTTTTACATATAAAAATACAGATATTAAATTTACTTAAAAATACAAATCTAAGAATATAATCGAAATAACAAAAAATTCAAATTACTATATGACAAAAAGGTCAAAATACATGACTTAAATTAACTCGAAATAACAAAAAGTTTGCGTAGCCACACAAAAAAAAAAACGTGAAATTACATAGATAAAAATATGAAGTTGGCCAAATAAAAATGTATGAAGAAACAAGAAACCATCTTCAAGATAACTCAAGTTCCCATTCAAAAATTAGGTAGAAGAAACCATCTTCAAGGACCTATATGAACATGAAAAGGCTGACATTTACCATCCAAACATACAGGCAAAGCAAACCAGAAGGAAACATTGCCCTTCTGCTGCAAATTCTCTTTTCCAACCTCATGCAATCAGTTCAAGTAAGAGGGGATATTGCATGAAAGAAGATCAAAATGAAAGCCTACCAAGATGACGATCGGGATTCTTGTTACTAATCTCTATTCTTCCAGTAATCAGAATTCAAACTGATGGGGTAGAGATCGCCAGCAGATGCAGAAGAACCAGTCCATGGCCCGTCAATTGGCATACCTTGGATTTGGCTATCTTCTGTCATCTTTGTTTCCTGGCTGTGTTTCCATTCATCCATCTTTCCCTTGAACTTCACTTGGTCATGGGATTTGGTTCCATATGAAAGGGGTTCCTTAACAACTGTCCTGCCTTCGAGCATGCTTACAACTGAAGACATGGCAGGCCTAACTGATGCAGCGGCATTAGTGCACAGAAGAGCTACATCAATCATTACCATTGCCTCATCTCTGTTGAAGGCTGATCCCAACTTTGGATCTACTAGCTCCGTCAGTCTCCCCTCTGCCTTCAGTTCAAGTGTCTAAGGGAGAGACATAAAGCAATATTAGAACTTAGATATATGCATGCAGATGTTGTAACTGCAAGTAAGGGTCCTAAGATCTGTTTCCTCAACATAGATTGGAAACACAAGAAGTGCTTTGCTACCTAAAAGAAAATCGTAGTGGTAATCTGTAAATTTGCAAGCCAACTTGTTCAAGAAGTTTTCACACTATTTTAGTAAACAAATTTCTTCCTAAGGCTCAGATAATTGTGTTATTTTACTTCATAGAAGTGTCACTCTGCCCCTTATATAGTCACACAATTAATAGCATTTTTTATTTGACTCCCATACTGAGTTGAGGTCGATTGAAGAAAAGAAGATACTCAACAACCAACTAATGCAAGAAAGAAAGATATTCAACTTACCCTATCAAGAAGATTAAAACAGGGCTCCTTCGCTCTGAAACTAGTGTTACTTCTCCCACTGGCTATTTCCAGTGCAACAATTCCAAAGCTATATACATCTGCTTTGTCAGTTAAGTAACCATGCATTGCATATTCTGGTGCCATATATCCACTGCATATCCAAATTATTATATTACGATTCTATGAGAATAGTCCTTTCCCATGCCTTAGTTGTTACTATCAACAGTTATACATGGAAGAGGAAGAACACTTTGTTACAACTAGAAAAGATATGAAAGTGATTTTAAGAAACAACAATTAATTCATCAACTGTGATTTAAAGCATTTACTTACTAAGTTCCTGCAATTCTGGTGCTTATATGGGTATTATCCTCTTCGTCAAGTTTTGCCAAACCAAAATCGGATATCTTAGGATTAAGATTCTTGTCAAGTAGCACATTGGTGGCTTTAATGTCTCTGTGAACTATCTTAAGTCTTGATTCTTCGTGGAGAAAAGCCAAACCTCGAGCTATACCAATGCATATCTTATATCTTGTTTGCCAGTCCAATTTCAACTGGAATTCTTCTGGGCCTTCAAATTTAAAAGGAACGAGAATGCAAAATTATCAGCTAAATGGTGTATGCTTAAATATGCACATATATTTTCTAATATAAAGATGAAAAAAAGAATTATGGTTTGAAGTTTACCAAACAAAGCACGAGCAAGACTATTATTTTCCATGTACTCGTATACTAGCAACAATTGACTATTTGCAATGCAACATCCATACAACTTCACTAGATGAGGGTGTTCTAAAGCAGAAACCATCCCTATTTCATTAACAAACTCGCGGTTCCCTTGCTTCGATTTGGAGGATAGCTGCTTTACAGCAATTGTGGTGCCATCTGCTAGAAGTCCCTAGAATTTTAAGATACGAACATGGGGGATTTTTGCATCAGAAGAATTTTGTTGAAACATGTGATTATCAAAGTTCAAATGTGATTATAGATTTGGATCCATTATCCATTTTAAGGATACCTTATAAACAAATCCAAAACCTCCTTCTCCAATCTTATTAGTAGCATCAAAGTTGTTTGTGGCAGCTTTAATTTGCCTCAAAGTGAATGAACTTGTCTGCAGATCTAGACCCTTTAGGTCTATGAAAGATGATAAGTGAGATAAGAAACAATTTTAGATATAATAACCAAACATAATCCTAATATTCTTAAGACTTATAAATATTTAATTCCCACAAAGTGTATTTACACTTGAAATTCCAATAAAATAGTATCAAGTTATTTTTCACAAGATGAAGTGCTAAATAATTTCACATTTAAATAATATTTTCCAGGAAAAAAAATAAACTTATATAAATGAGGTTGATAAAGAGAAATTTTTAAATTGCAGGGGCTTAATTTGCCAAAAGAGTAGCAAACAGGGATCCTTTGGTAAGCTTAGAAAGCATAAAAATGGCAATAAAGGACGGTTATTTATTTACAATTGCAAGCCATAAAATACCTTCATCCATTGTATCTTTGCGTCTTAGGCAGCCTCTCCACCAAAGGATACCTAGAAGCAATATAATAACAAAAGCTACAGCAGCCACAATCCCAACCACTGCACCAGCGGACATGCCATTTCCACCTTCTGATAGCGGGGTAAAACCCGCATGAGAAAAAAAATGAAAATGATAAGAGATTATATTAAGCTCGTTAAGATGGAACCATCAGATTATGTAGTGACTTGCAAGGAACAAATTACTTCATCAGAACTCGAATGAGTTTAGTTTGCATTATGATTTTGGAACCATCTTATGTTAACAAATTATGCATGTTCCACTATGTGCCTCATGATAACTTGCATCTCACGATTTTTGAAAACAGAATTGAATTGTTCCTCTTTCAAAATTTGGAAAAGAAAAAAAAAACAAAGATGAAGACAGAACAAGTGTAGAAGAACTATTACGTCACATAACAGCCTATGAAAACATATTCAGCATATGTAGACAGAATGAGATGATTTTATTCTCAAGGTCCATTCATCCTTGAATCAATTCCCTGAACTATAATCGAACTGTAGCTCAAAAAGAATAAAGGAAATTATGAGAATAATTTTTTTCTCCACCATGAAGAGAATGAACAAAATCCAGAGGCATACATACAGCTTACCAGAATCCACGGATATAGCTGAAATGAGAGGACCATATACTCCTTTAACAGGGACAGCAGTTGTCCCTCGTCCAGCCCAATAAAAGCGGATTTCCAGTGTGCCATTGGTCACAGTTGCATCGTATGGCATTGTTATACTCTTACTAGCCCCACCCGCTTTATCCACAATGTTGAAATCTTTTTCCACCAACTTTCCCTGCAACAATTCCTTATGGTCATGCTCTTATTTGGGCTCGTGCTTGGGTTAGCTTTCTTAAATTTTGAACAACATCAATGCCGCACAGACAGGAAAATCAAATGATGAATTACATGGAAGCAATATCTCCTAATAAGAATCACACATAAAATAGAATATGCCAGCAGTATCCATTCTTAACAAAGAACTGAAAAGACAAACAAATAAAAAAGGGAAAATTTTTCATACATCAGCTCTATTGGTGGTAGTACACTGCAAAAATCTACCTGAATGTAAATATCGAATACACGTCTTCCAAGGCTGCTATATGTCTTGTCATCAGTAAACATGATTTCTGCAAAATGAAGGTTCACTTTGTAGTTTTCATTCTTCAGGCAGAACCCATAATAGGCCAGAGATATGGGGGAAAGTCGTGCATCCATGTACAATTCTGGATCCTTCACAGAAAGGATTGAAGTATTTTTCTGAATAAAGGACTTTGAATTGCCACCCTGATCCATGAAGTCACCTGTGCTACTAAATCCCCAGTTACTATTACTTTCAGTGACCATCAAACTCGTAGCCACAGGTGTAGCATCAGCTTCATATTTGGTGCCACTGCCAACATTTACTACTTTGCTGCCACCACAGTTTATGTGGAAGGAATGCCAAGCTGATACAAAGCATAACCAGATTAAGAGATGAAGAAACAAGCAGACTAACAACCATCCCCCTCAATTTCAAAATCAAGTCCACATTTATCTATAGTTGCAATTTATATCTGACATATAGGCTTGGAATGTTTTAACATAAAACATTTTACATTGGAAAGCAATTTACATGTGAAAATGCTTTACGCAAAAAAGATATTGTTCATCTTAAAATAGTTTGGATGTAAAATAGTTTTGTTAAAAAAAATGTTTTCAATATTTTTTGTCATTCAAAATCGGAAAATAGTAAAACATTTTTCAGAAAAATATTTTACTTCTAAAAGAAAACAGAGCCATAATATTTATGTTTGGAGTAAAGACTATCAAGTGTTTCTTAGCAAATAAATAAATAAAAAGACTGACCTCTCCCCCAAATGCAAACTTTGTGATCCACACTACAGATCACCAAGGCAAAGGCCAAACAGAATTTTGAACAAGTCAAACACCTCGCATTGCTATTGTAAGTCCAACATTTCAACTGTGCACGTTATATTTTCAGCTTATATATATTTTTAAAGAAGGTGTAAATCAAATTGATTGATCTTAGCAAAAAAAAAAAAAAATCAGCTGAATTGCAACTCTATCATCATTAGTTGCCCTTGTTTCAATATGAGCAAAAACAAAAAGTTATGGTAGTACAGTGAGGAAACTGGTAGCTATATGCAAGTTCCAATGCCATAATGGGTTTGTTTGTTGTAACTTAAAAGTTGTAACTTTTAGTTTTTAATTTCAAAAAAGTTGGGATGTAGTGTTTGTTTTAACTTATAGAATTCTAACTTATAGCTTCTACTAGTTTTTAGAAAGAATAAAAGCTGGCTTTTTTAAAGCTGGGGTACCCTAACTTTTATAACTTCTGCTTAAATGATTACATTGTTATGACAATTTTACCCTTATTTTTAATAAAGAATTACCCTATTATCTACACAATCATTAATTTTTCTTCTCCACCGCTATCTCTATTTTCAGATCTCTTCGTCTCTCTCGCCATCTTCCTCTCTCTATATTTTAATTAATTTTTTTATAACACTTGAAACTTATACATATACATTAATTAATTTTTAAATTATCATTCTATAACTACTAAGGGTATTATGGACAATTATACAAAAATAAGTTATTTTACATCTTATGGTATCAAACACCACAACTACTTAACTACAACTTCTAAAAAGCTGCAGCAAACAGGTTCACAACTTATTTTAAGTTTTAGAAACTATAATCTAAGATGTTAGAAACTATAATTTCTTTAATTAAACTGCAACAAACGGGGCCAATGTGTTCTTTTGGATCATTATTACCTTGTGACACATCAACAAATCTAGGTTTATCAACCAAGGCATGCTAAAATTTTATGCCAAAATCACATCAATTACTAAGTTACAATTACCCAAAGAATTTTAACAAAAAATTGAACAATTCAGATTTTAAATGACAAACTTGTTCATGTATTGGACTTAAGGCCATAGACCCTACCAAGAGCTGAACAATTCAGATTTTAAATGACAAACTTGTTCATGTATTGGACTTAAGGCCATAGACCCTACCAAGAGCTCTAACCATGTCATTCAGACACATCTAATTATTCAACGTCAAACAAATATGGCAGAGGACAGTCAATCTTTAGTGACTGTAACCATTTCTTCATAAATAAGTAACACAATACATGTAATGTGTAGGAATATTACATAAAAGTTTATATGGACTTCATCATTTTTTGAATCTATTATCTCTATCTATTCATTTCAGGCCCTAAGCATTTACTGTGTCAATTTCTATCATACTTATCACTTTTCATATAGCTCTCACATCAATATGGAAAATCAAGAGGAGAGAACAAAACTTACTTCGACTGCAATGAGTGCTTGACAAGCAAGATAAAATTCCACTGACAAAACAATTTAAAATCATGAAGTAGTCAACATCCTATCATTACACTAACGTGTCAAGGGAAGAAACTGAAGACATTTTTATCAAGCTTAATGTAATTCTTCAAAGGTTTAAAACTTACGTGTTGCCATTTAAAGAGCTGCCAAATAAGTTCCTGTATAAAAATACAATAACATGGTTACAGTAAGATCTTGAAGAAATTATAATAATTCCGAGTTGTATGTATTCTTACACTTGTTTCTCTTGACAACGTCCGGAGCTCGGGGTAAAGTTGTTAAATGAAAGATCACTGCAATAAAATTCACACCACAATTTCATCAACTCTAGAAATTTTACACTCGGTTGCTAATCCATGGCCACTAGATTTGTTATTAACAAATCAATGGTAATAGACATTATAAGTGAGATACCTATTAGTTTAATCTGGGATAAGGCTATATATCTAGAAATGCCATCATTATGCAGTAAGTTCGAATATTGTTCTAGGTAATAATGCAAATGAGACAGCTTAGTGTACAAGTTGCTTGCCGCTGTAGGATCTAGGGGATTAGACATGTGCACACAAAAACTGTTTGTGCAATTTGAACCCCTGACACCAGGTCAAGATTCAGAGGCCCTAACTCTGGCCATTGAAATTTTGTTTTAGGTTATTAGGCAACAAAAATACTTTTCACAGATGTTGGATAGTATCAACTTAATACCTTATTCACACTAATTGAAAATCAAGATACAGCAATAATATTCTTATCCATTTTCTTCTCTCAAGGCCACACAATGGTAGCATCATCAGTGTATAAAAATTAATCTAATAAGAGTATTGCTATGGCCGTAGAAATAATCGTGGGACACATTACGGTAAGAAAATTAAATTCTTGACAGCTTTTGATGATCCAATCCAATTCCACAGACTTGCATGATAAATAAAGATTCATGATACTAAAGGACAGAAAGTACCCCATTTGCAAATGAACATTAAGTAGACTAGGGTGTGGAAGATAACGTACACATTCTCTGCTTTTTCCAGGATCCAACTAGGCACAGGTCCACTTAGTAAGTTCCTAGTTAAGAAGCTAAGGAAAACAAATATCACAAAAATTAGTCTGGTTATCAGTTGTTCCCAGTATGGTAGCATCAATATTGTGATAACAAACTCATCCAACATTCTCACACAAATATTACACTGACAACAATTCAAAAACACTGTATCCCACTTGACACATGCACCCATCCTGCTGATTCAAGTGGTACGACCAGGCCTGTGAAATCTAGCAACCAAAATATAGAAAATATTGGCGTCCATACATGTTATCTGTTTCTGCCAGACTACTAAAGTTGCCTGGAATTTCTCCACTCAACTTGTTGAAGCTCAGGTCTCTGCAAGAGAAATCACAATCAAGTTTCAAAACGACATTTTTCTTATTAACAGCTTTATTTAGAAAAATGCAAAATTCAGAACCAGATATTAGGCATTATAAATTATAATGCTTGGAACATAAGCAACATTTTTGCAGCATAACATATCTAAAGCAAACACAAATTCTGGAAAAAAAGCTGTGATTGGTTTAAACTCTTCCAAATGAGAAGTTTCAGCTGCCACCACCAAATGTTCGCAACTTATCAGTCATATTCTTCTGCTTAATTATACATAAGAAAGTTGTCCACAAATGGCAGGGAAAATTATGTACCGTCACATGGTACTGAACTTGTGAGATGTGTAATGACATAAGATGATTTATCACATCGCATGCAGCACAAAGCCTTTCCAAGAAATGTTAATAAATTAGATGCAAAGAGAAAGGTAAAAAAGGATTTAAATACTAACAAAGTCTTCAAACTTGTCATTGCCCCAAGATATTCAGGTAAAGATTCATTAAGATTGCAATTCCGCAATATACTGCAACAGAATGAAATGTGAACCACATAAAGTTAGCAGAAGATGATAATATATTCTTTAGTGATGTTGTATTACATAAACAGTCAACTTACAGATACTTTAGGCTTGTCATATCATTAAGGGGTGGAAAAGGTGCTTGGGTTCCATTTAAGTCACTGATTCTCCTGCATATTTTAGTCCAGCTTAGAACAACATTAATCATCGAAAATTACTAAATGGGCAAAAGTCAAAAGTCATGGGAGTAGAAGGCTTTACTGACAAGTCAGTGATTTTGGTCAAAAGACGAATGCCAGGCGGAATTGGACCTTCCAAACCACTAGCATGCATCACTCTGCATGACACGGTTTTAAATGAAAAAGTAGCTGAGAGAAAACTAAAGAATTGAACAATGGCTAACCAAAGCAAAAGACAGGTCAAGCTCTAACAATTTGTCAAGATTTGTCCAGCTCTGGATGAAATTGGGTATCTTTCCAGTGAAGTGGTTGTCGCTTAGCCGACTGCATCATTTCAAATAATTATTCTATAGGCCGCTGGAAATGGAAAGGCGGATAACTACAGAAAGAAATTCGAAAGATCCGTGAAAGAAAAATAAACTTACATCTCCTTCAAGTTGGTCAGCTTCGAGAGTGTTTCGGGCAGCTCCCCCGTGAAATTGTTTGAACTCAAATGTCTTTATCAACAGAATGGTGCCAACCATTAAATTAGTTGTCCTTCAACTTAAGAACATTTACTCTGAAAACTTAAGTTCATGGAGATACAGAAGGCAATATAACATTTCTACACAATTTTTCATGTGAAGGATCTAACGAACAGCCTATCAAAGTATTTAAAACCTCAACCAAATTATAGAGAATGCCAAAAGGCCTGGAAATTGTAAATAATTCTACCAAAAACAAGATCTTACAGTATCTCTAAGCGAGAAAGATTCCCAATCTCTGGAGGAATGAGTCCTGACAACTGATTGAACTCCACAGTTCTGCAAACATCAAAATCAAATTCTTAGAAACAACAAGATGCATTTCTTTTTCCGAATTCATGAAGATAAGCAAATGGGTATTCAGGATTTTACAAATTGAGAAGCGTGCTGATGTTTCCAAGTTCCTTTGGGATTGGACCGGTTAGCCTGTTTACAATGAGGGAGCTGCAAATGACATGACACCACTATCATTAGAAACATAGAACAAGAAAAATCTTGAACACCATTACAACATAAAGGAACATCAATTGATAAACACACATACATGTTTCTTAGTTGCGTGGAGCCCCATTCTGGAGGGATAGTACCATTAAGGTAGTTGCGGCTAAAATCACTGTCTAATAATACCAATAACATACGATACAGTGAAATGTGTAATCAGGAAATTTTAAAAAAGACAATGAAGTGTTGAATTGTGGGGAAGTTGTTTTTACTTACATTTCTTGGAGGTAAGGGAGATTGACCAATTCTGTTGGGAGAGTCCCGCTAAGATTCTGCGATTTGAGAACTCTACAATTCAATGAAGAAGAAGAAGAAGAAGAAGAAGAAGAAGAATTCAGGTTGCGTTTGAAGAATTCAGAGATTAACTGAGAAATTGGTTGTTTCTTTGATTCAAAGAAAGAAATTGGTGCTGTCTTTATTGGATTCTCTTTATAAAATTTCTTCACTCAATTGAATTCTTCCCTCTCAAATTGATTTATAATATTCTATCGTAAATGTATCTAGAATTCTGATAATTGTTATTTAAACCCCATAGTTTAATTTAGTATTTAAAGTCTCTATAGTTTATTTTTGCTTTTCAAATATCCCTTTTGTTAAACTAACTTAACTGGGCCCAAAATACCATCACTAAACCATATAGGGATCCAATAAGAGCTCTTCAGTTAATATAATTTTTTTATTAAAATAATAATATATTAATAGAATCTTAAATGGCAAGAGTAAATTTTATAAGATTTACGTAAGAATAACTCAAATCATAAGAGTTAGATCTGATTTACCCTTCCATTTATTTATTTTTTTACTTGCAACTAAGAATAACATGAAATTTTATTTTTTATTCTTTTACCCCTCAAGTTTCATTTATTGTAATAGTTTCACTTGAATTACCTTATTTGATAGTTTTGTTACTCAATTACAACAATGAATTTATAGATAAAAAATCACTTTAAGATGACTCACATGTGAATTATTCAAATGATGGGTGATTATCGAGAACGATGGATGATTCTCTCGGGGTGGAGCAGCAACGATAAATGAGTCTCTCAATATGGAGCAATAATGATGGATGAGTCTCCTAGATAGATTGAGAACGATGGATGATATCTCTGACTCATGGATGACCTATCTAAAAAGAAGATCGACCTGCAAAGGCGTGGGTGAGGATCTTCGCACAAGCCTTCTGATGCCTAAGTTAGCCTTTTAAAAGTGTAGAGTAGTCAAATACAAGAAAAAAATATGAGTGTTCAAGATAGTATACCCAATGGGAGGAAGACCCTTCTATTTATAGCGATGAAAAAGGCTACCAGGTGTTAAATGACCCAATTTTCTTAGCAAGTAACCTAGAGGTAGTTTTGATCGGGTCTCACGAGGGTAATGGCGTGGGGATTGCAAGCAAGCCTATGGCACCCCCAAGTGAATGTCACTCGAGAATGTAGCGCATGAGTTTGGGGGCATCCTCGGGTGAGAGTCACTCAAGCGAACGGGCACGAGCATGTAAGGGGTCGAGTTAGCGTTGGCGCTCAAGGGGCTATGTAATACCCCGAGAGCCTAGAGAAGTTAGTATATATCGAGGATAGTGTAAGAAATGAAACAACACCAGCTGGATACCTTTTTGGCTAAATGTTGGCAAAGAACTCCCAAGTTAAGCGTGCTTAACCTGGGGTAATCCAAGGATGGGTAACCCCCCTTGGAAGTTCGCGTAGGTCCATTAGGGTAAGTTATTCTGGTCCTTCCTATCGCTCGAACAGGATGTTACATGTGGTATCAGAGCCGACCCATGAATCTCTGAGCGCGGTGGTGGGGCAAACCTCAGCGAGGAGGCTGAGTCCCGAGATGGGTGTGTAGACCCCTATGGGGGGTACATGTAGGCACCTTAGGCGAATCCCACATCGACCATGCAAGGGGGAAAGATCTGGGACCGGTTGTAAGGTCGCATGACGAGGACGTCATGTCTTTAAAGGAGAGAGAATATAATACCCCGAGAGCCCAGAGAAGTTAGTATATATTGAGGATAGTGTAAGAAAGTAAACAACACCAATTAGATACCTTTTGGGCCGAATGTTGGCAAAGAACTCCCAAGTTAAGCATGCTTAACCTGGGGTAATCCAGGGATGGGTAACCCCCCTAGGAAGTTCGCGTAGACCCATTAGGATAAGTTGTTCCGATCCTTCCTATCACTCGATCGAGTCGTTACAGGATGTTTGGACGAATGAGCGCTGGAGGTTACATGGGGCTACCCGAAGGCCACGCGAAACACCCCCGAGTGAAGGTCACCCCCAAGTGAGGTCACTCAAGGGTTGGGATACATGCGCAGGCCCATGCGGAACACCCCCGAGTGAAGGTCATCCCCAAGTAAGGTCACTCAAGGGTCGGGGTGCATGCGCAGGCCCATGCATGAGCTGCAGGTACGTGTAGAGGTGTATGGTGGGTCGTGACCATGCACGCGAGGCTCCCTACTTGGCCACGTGGCGCAATATCCTTCCTTTGATTCTTTTGCTGATTTTCACTAATCCATTTTGTCCATTTACTTTGCAAGGCATATTAGATAACAATTTCTTTATAAAAAAAAGACAAAGAATTAGGGGTGTCAAAAAATATCCGAAAACCAGTGAACCGAACCAAACCGAACCAAACCGTGCATTTTGGATTGATTCTATGGTTCAACGATTAGGTTCTGGTTCTAAAAAATTAAGAACCGATATATTTGATTTGATTACTGGTTTTTCTTTTTAAACTGTGATTCGAACCGAATCGAAACCGATATTATACTTGTATATATATTATAATTTTTTGGGTATATATATACATACTCATAAATATATTATTACTTGCAATTTTGATCTATTAGTTTTTATTTATTTCTTTTTTATTATTGATTATTGTTATTCATGAACTCTTTTATTTCTAAACTTTTATGTGCTATTGCTATACTAAATGGTCGATATAATCTCATTTGATGAGATAGTTTATAAATTATTTTGTTCTACTTTTACTTCAAGATTTGAAGCATCAGTGAAGTTATGGGTTTATTTTAATTAATAAATTTTTTTGTAATTTCATATTTTGCGAAAATATTTAGAAGCTAAATATTAATTGGATAGAACCGAAACCGGTCCGATGCGACAAATTGGTCATGATTTGATTTTATATATGTAATTGTTCGGTTACGATTCTTATTTTTTCATAACCGTTAAAAATTGTTCGGTTACTGGATTCTTATAAAACCAAATCAATCCGAACCGTTGACACCCCTACAAAAAATTCAAGTTAACTAGGTTACAAATTGAATATATAGATTATAATTTTAATAAAAATTAAAGTGAAAATGATTTTATCCTAAGAGGCGAAGCTCCAATTATTTAAAAAAGAATAGTTCAAATATTTTAAACCAATTGTTCAAAAAAAAAAATTACTATTGAAGATGCTACAATGTATCCAAAATATGAATGTAATTATGATAAAGATATAGGTATATATGGCTATATAAGAAAAAATAATTAAAAAATAAAGTTTTCAAAAAGTAGAGATGTTTATTGAGAACCAGATTACAATAGCTTAAAGTTACTTAATGTAATTTGTGAAAAAGTGAGTGACACTTCTATATTTGTACAAAATCCTAGGGTTTCTAGTGTAATTTATCTAAATTTCAGTAAGAAAATAAATTAACCATGATGAGTCGTGCTAATTGTATAAGGGGTTTAGAGGGGGTTGAAGAATCATTTTGCCCTTTTTTTTTCTCTTTATCCCTTTCCTCTTCAGCAATCATTTCTCATCATTTTTCTCTCGATGCCCGCCACTATCTCGTTTCTCGCCCCCTCATTATTGCATCCTCGCCAACCGCCACGAAGAGGGAGGAATTGCATTCTAGATTAAATTATGGGTATGTTTGGGACTTTGAGTCAAGTGAGGAATTGTTGGATAATTTCTCAAATTCTAATTTCATTAAGATTGTGATTTTATATATATATATATCATAAGATTAATGTGATAGAAGAAAAGGCTCTTAAATAATCTTTATTAAATGATAATTTAAATTAGGGAATTATGATAAATTTGATCAACCTAATCTCACTTATGATTGTGATTTGGTGCCTATAAATAAACAACCCTGGTTTAGTGATTGATGGACCACTCTTAATTATAATCTGTAAAAATATATATCCAGATTACTATGGTAGCTTGTCTAGTGTATTCCACAAGTTTATCTAGAATTCTAATAGTGGTGCAACTAGTTAGTGAATTATCCCCTTGTGATGGAATTGTGTATGTAGATTGTTAAGCTGAACTACTTTAATTATTCGCTCATCATTATTATTTTTATTTAATTTTTATTTATCTTTCTTGATTTGTGTGATTTGATCCTAACAGTGAAGATATAAACGCTCGACTCATTTGCTCGGAGAGAGCGTCCGCTTAGGACAAGCCAAGTTGGGCCCATGAGCCTTAACAAACCTAGCTCAATGGGCCGACCCATATTTCTATAGTTCTAAAAGTATAATTTTAAAAGAGAGGAATTCATAACTGTCCTATTTCAAATGTATAAAATTGTTTTTGTACTTTTCATAAAAAAAAATATTTTTAATTATTCAAATAAATTAATTACACCCTATAGCCATTTTTATGTAAGATACCAGAAATACCCTTAATGAAATTTTAAAATAGAAAGCTCACATTGTCTTTAGCCTCATTTATTAAAATACCCTAATCTCTTTCATATAACATTTGTTCTCTCTCATCTTTCAACATTCACGTTACTCTCTTTCTCTCTATTATCAAACTATCCAAACTCAGTCATTGTTCATATATTCAATCTTTTTACTTGTTGGGTCATTCAATCCTCTTCATCAATTGCAGCGACCTCACTAAAGTCCCATTCAATAAGTTTATTTCTCTCCAACAAACAATTTCACTCAATCTCTAGATATCGATTTGATTTTTATTTGTTTTATTTTTTAAAATAATTTCTGTCTTCACGTTACTTATTAAGACTATGTAGAATGATTGTGATTGTGAGCAAAATATATTTTGATAGATATTATTTCAAATATATACTAATTTGGGTAAAAAAAAAATTTAGAACTGCACATCGTTATCAGGTTTTGTGGCCCACAAAGCTCGATCGGGCTTTGAGAGCCACAACGCCCAATCGGGCCTTGTGGGCAACAAAGCCAATCGGGCCTTGTGGGCAACAAAGTCAATCGGGCCTTGTTGGTCACAAAACCCGATCGAGCTTTACAAAATAAAAAAATAAAAAATTAGGCTTTGTGAGCCATAAAACCCAGCTATCGTGCTTTGTTGCCCACAAGGCCAAATTGGGCTTTGTGGCCCACAAAACCCGAAATTTTTTTTATTTTTCTTAACTTCTTCTTCAAATTAGTGTATTCCATTAGCACTAAAATGATATCTTTTTATGTTTATTGGGTTAATTGAAAGTATATATCACAATAAACATCATTATCTTTCACTTTGTGTGAGGATGTTCATCCATTATCAACACAACCAATACATGATTAATTGTTCTAGTTAATATTGGACAAAACAAAGATAAAGCTATGATAATAAACTTACTCAAAAATCAAAGTGTAATTTCATAACAATAATTTATTTTTTGAGACTTTTAGTGGGCAACTTGAAAAAATCCCATTGTAAAAAAAAGAGGAGGGGGCTTTGTGAGCCACAAAGCCCAGAAATGATTTTTTTTTTTATTTTTCCTTCAAATTAACGTGTTCCATTAGCACTAAAATGATATTTTTTTACATTTATTGGGTTAATTGAATGTATATATCACAACAAACATCATTATCTTTCACTTTGTGTGAGAATGTCCATCCACTATCAATACAACAAATACATGATTAATTGTTTTAGTTTATATTAGACAAAATAAAGATAATTCTATGATAATAAACTTACTCAAGAATCAAAATGTAATTTCTTAATAATAATTTATTTTTTTATACTACTAATAGGCAACTTGAAAAAATCCTATTACAAAAAAAAAAAAAAATCGAGCTTTGTAAACCACAAAACCCGGCCATCGGGCTTTATGTCCCACAAAGTCAAAATTTTTTTATTTTTTTATTTTTTTAAATTTTTCCTTCAAATTAGTGTGTTCCATTAGCACTAAAATGATGTCTTTTTATATTTATTGGGTTAATTGAATGTATATATCACAACAAACATCATTATCTTTCACTTTGTGTAAGGATGTCCATTCACTATAAACACAACTAATACATGATTAATTGTTCTAGCTAATATTGAAGAAAATAAAGATAATGCTATGATAATAAACTTACTCAAGAATAAAAGTATAATTTCTTAACAATAATTTATTTTTTGAAACTATTAGCGGACAACTTGAAAAAATTCCATTGCAAAAAAAGAAAAGAAGAAAAAAATCGGGCTTTTTGGGCCACAAAACCCGGCCATCAAGCTTTGTAGCCTACAAAGCTCGAAAATAACTTTTTTTAATTTTTCTTGATTTTTCCTTCAAATTAGTGTATTCAATTAGTACTAAAATGATGTCATTTTTACGTTTATTGGGTTAATTGAATATATATATCACAACAAATATCATTATCTTTCACTTTGTGTAAGGATGTCCATCCACTATCAACACAACCACCACATGATTAATTGTTCTAGTTAATATTTGACAAAATAAAGATAATACTATGATAATAAACTTACTCAAGAATAAAAGTATAATTTCTTAACAATAATTTTTTTTTTGAGACTACTAGTGGGCAACTTGAAAAAATCTCATTGCAAAAAAAAAAAAAGGCTTTGTGGCTATCGGGTTTTGTTGCCCACAAAGTCCGAAAATAAATTTTTTTTATTTTTCCTTCAAATTAACGTGTTCCATTAGCACTAAAATAATATTTTTTTACATTTATTGGGTTAATTGAATGTATATATCACAACAAACATCATTATCTTTCACTTTGTGTGAGAATGTCCATCCACTATCAATACAACAAATACATGATTAATTGTTTTAGTTTATATTAGACAAAATAAAGATAATTCTATGATAATAAACTTACTCAAGAATCAAAATGTAATTTCTTAATAATAATTTATTTTTTTATACTACTAATAGGCAACTTGAAAAAATCCTATTACAAAAAAAAAAAATCGAGCTTTGTAAACCACAAAACCCGGCCATCGGGCTTTATGTCCCACAAAGTCAAAAATTATTTTTTTTTTTATTTTTTTAAATTTTTCCTTCAAATTAGTGTGTTCCATTAGCACTAAAATGATGTCTTTTTATATTTATTGGGTTAATTGAATGTATATATCACAACAAACATCATTATCTTTTACTTTGTGTAAGGATGTCCATTCACTATAAACACAACTAATACATGATTAATTGTTCTAGCTAATATTGGACAAAATAAAGATAATGCTATGATAATAAACTTACTCAAGAATAAAAGTATAATTTCTTAACAATAATTTATTTTTTGAAACTATTAGCAGACAACTTGAAAAAATTCCATTGCAAAAAAAGAAAAGAAGAAAAAAATCGGGCTTTTTGGGCCACAAAACCCGGCCATCAGGCTTTGTAGCCCACAAAGCTCGAAAATAACTTTTTTTAATTTTTCTTGATTTTTCCTTCAAATTAGTGTATTCAATTAGTACTAAAATGATGTCATTTTTACGTTTATTGGGTTAATTGAATGTATATATCACAACAAATATCATTATCTTTCACTTTGTGTAAGGATGTCCATCCACTATCAACACAACCACCACATGATTAATTGTTCTAGTTAATATTTGACAAAATAAAGATAATACTATGATAATAAACTTACTCAAGAATAAAAGTATAATTTCTTAACAATAATTTTTTTTTGAGACTACTAGTGGGCAACTTGAAAAAATCTCATTGCAAAAAAAAAAAGGCTTTGTGGCTATCGGGCTTTGTTGCCCACAAAGTCCGAAAATAAATTTTTTTTTATTTTTCCTTCAAATTAGTGTGTTCCATTAACACTAAACTGATATTTTTTTTATGTTTATTGGCTTAATTGAATGTTTATATCACAACAAACATCAGTATCTTTCACTTTGTGTGAGAATGTCCATTCACTATCAATACAACCAATACATGATTAATTGTTCTAGTTAATATTAGACAAAACAAAGATAATGCTATGATAATAAATTTACTCAAGAATAAAAGTGTAATTTTGTAACAATAATATAATTTATTTTTTAAGACAACTAGTGGGCAATTTGAAAAAATCCCATTGCAAAAAAAAAAAAAAAAAATCGAGTTTTGTGATCCACAAAACCCAGCCATCGAGTTTTGTTGCCCAGAAGGCCCAATCAGGCTTTGTGACCCACAAAGTTCGAAAATGAATTTTTTTTAATTTTTCTTGATTTTTCATTCAAATTAGTGTGTTTCATTAGCACTAAAATGATTTTTTTATATTTATTAAATTAATTGAATATATATATCATAACAAATATCATTATCTTTCATTTTGTGTGATGGTGTCTATCCACTATTAATACAACCAATACATGATTAATTATTTTTTTTAATATTAGACAAAATAAAGAGAATGTTATGATAATAAACTTACTCAAGAATAAAAGTATAATTTCTTAATAATAATTTATTTTTTGAGACTACTAGTTGGCAATTTGAAAAAATTCAATTGCAAAAAAAAAAAAAAAAATCGAGTTTTGTGGCCCACAAACACAAAGCCTGGAAATAAATTTTTTTTATTTTTTTTATTTTATCTTTGAATTAGTGTGTTCCATCTATTAGCACTAAAAATTAAAAAAAATTATTAAAAAAATTATTTAATAGGAAATTAATTTTTTTTAAGGGGAACCAAACGTGAGACCCAATCAGTTATTAAATTATTAAAAAAATATTAAAAAATAATAGTAATTATTAGAAAATAATAATAATTTAATAGTTAAAAAATTATTATTATAATTTTGATTTGCAATTATTATTACCATTGAAAAATAAAATAATAATCATTGAATAACAATTTTTCAATTATTTATTTAATAATACATATATATTTAAAATTTTTAATTATTATTATTTATTTAATTTATTTATATGTAATAATACATATATATTTAATAATAAAAAAGGGGTGGGGGACCTATTGTGGGTTGGAGACCCACCCAGTATTAAATTATTAAAAATAAGAATTAGTATTGAAAAATAATAATAATACTTTAACAGTTAAAAATTTATTATTATAATTATGAGGGATTTCTTGGATTAAATAAAAATTTAACTCTTTTGTTTGTTTTATATTGAGGGTAATTTGGTAATTTACTATCTTTATTTTTATTTTTAATTTTTAATTAAAGTGGGGTGTTGAAAAATCAAAAGTTGAGGTGAAAAGTGGTAAAGTGACTATTTTTTGTAAGTATTTGTTTATAAGATTTACAAACATTTTTTTTGTAAAAAGGGGCTAAAAATGAATTTTGTATTTGTGCGGGGGTTGTTTTTTGCAATTTCCACATTTTAAAATGCTTTTCTATTCTAATTTTAAATATTATTTTATATTTTAAAGTCAAATTTCGAATGCTACACACACACACACACACATATATATAGATATATAACTATGAAATCGAAATGTGAAATAATCTTCAGAGTCTTGGGCATAAAATAATTCAAACCAGAAAGAGAAAATAATTCCCATTTTTCCCGAGAAAATAAGAAACATACATGCTAGTGATATGGCAAACGGTGTTGTTGTTGAAGGAGCAAGTACAGTTGACTGCATTCTCAGACCCTTTAACTGGATTTTGGGTGACCCAGCCCTTCTCTTTACTGCATGGATCCACACTGAAATCCCAATCCTTCTTCCCCAAAGTCTTGCCAATTTGCTTCAGAACATCCACTGTAAACCCCACAATCAAACTCAAACAAGTAAACTCACTGCAACTGCAATCAAAATCCACAAACAAAAGACCCCAAAGTAATGAAGAAATCACATCCCAAAATTTGCTCGGTGGTAAGAAACTATAGCTCCGTAGTACTCTCTATCTCTAGACTATTATATATATATATATATATACATGTGTGTGTCTGTGTGTGTGTGTAAATATATATATACCTTCATCGGCTGCGAGGCTGGCTGCAGATACAGAAACTGGGAAGAAAATGGATATTGCGCAAATAATGAGGAGTACTAGAGATAGAAGTGATCTTGAGAAGAAGATCATCGTGTTCATCAGAAGAGCTGGATTGATTGGGCAAGTGACTGTACGAGCTGAAGTAGAGAGAAAGAGAGCTGATGAAGACGACGACGATGACGATGAAATGCAACTATGCTGCTGAAACCATGAGGTACGGCGAGAGCTAGCTAATTGTGTTGGCTTTTAATGGTGTGAAGGCCACACCGGCCGGGTCAACGACTCCCCAATTGATTTAATTTAATCGTTTTGCCATATCCCACAGAGAGAGAGAGAGAGAGAAGAATGGATATGAAATTGAGACAATAAAGGGTCGTTGAAGAGTTTATACTTTTAAGGAAAATTCTAATCAACAACTCTTCGATCAAATGAGTATTACGAAGGGCTATTAAGATTTTTGTTATTAGTCTACATTGATCCGACTTTGGTCCACCTATATGGTTGAATCAATTTTTAGTCTAATTTTAGTCTAAATCGGTTGTAATTATATAGAAATTATTATTTATTAATAATATATTAAAATTTTAAAATTTTAAATATATATTATATACGTATTTAAAATTTAAATACACATAATATATGAGTATTTTTAAAAATATATATATTAAAAATAAAAAATATTCAAAATCGATTAAGAACAGATCAAATTGATTTGGAATTTGATTCGAGAATTTTAGAAATTTTAGTCCCAATTCAATTTGGTCTAGAGTCGATTTAGTCTGATTCAAACCAAATGCACACCCCAAATTTTTGGTTCAATTCGATTCGATGTAGATTCTTTTATAATGAAATTAAATTAAGTATAAGATAAATTAGCGATTGAATTAAATAATATGAGACCATGTTTGATATAAGAGGCATTAATTACTCGAGATCATACTTGTCCCTTGTTTGGTTTAAAAAATATGTAAATTTGAGATTATCTTAAAAAATATCATAATACCCTTTACTTATTAATAACGAAAAAAGATAAGACATTCCTCGAAAATGGTTACAATTCAAAGTTAAGACCCCTTAAATGTAATTAATATTCCTAATAACCACAAAATGTAGGGTTTGTTTGAAAAGTAGCCTTCCTTTGAATTTGACAAAGTATACGGCTTAAGTTATTTGTCATTAATTTATTAAGAAATCATAATTAATAGATAAAAAAGGGAAATTACATCATACGTGGATCAATATAAATATAAAGAGTATCTCTTATATTTTAGAAATTCACTGATTATTTTACTAATCAAGTAGGTTATGTCACGTTAGAGATACGTTAGAGAAAATACCACTAAAGTTTATAATTATACAAATTTCTAAAGGTCTATTTAGTGAAAATGATATTTGTCCAATCTTTAAAACATGAAAAGTACGTGTGGTAAATTAATAAAATTTTAAAGATATCGAGTATAATTACTCTCAATACAAATTTCACCAAATACAATCATGGAATTACTAAAATTTCTTTATCATAGCCATATTTTACTCTATTAATTGTGATGATAATTAGACCCGATCACTACTAGATCTATTCAAGGTCAAGTATGTTTAGAAATGGTTCTTGACTTCGACCTACAAGAACGAGACTCCATCTCTTAGTATAATCTTTTATTATCAAGTCAATCTCAATACCAGAGGCGAAGCAGAGTATGGCATGCTATAAACGATGTACTTATTTCTTGAAAGAGTAATGCTATAAATTATGACTGATAATGGTGTGATGATTTATGTGTCGCATTTTTATTGGAAGAGGTGCTAGGTAGAGGAGACAATGACACATAATCTCTTTAACTTCTTTCAATGCGGATGTGTCACATGACTAATTATAGTGTCATCAGTCATGACTCATAACATTATTTTTCTTGAAATTCATGTATTTATATAGCCATACTATGAGACGAGGGAAGAGTAATGATTGTGCTACATAAACGATCAAATCGCAACCAATACAAATGGAGATCTGATTCTAAATTGAGGTGAATTGAGTTATTAGGATGGAGTCTTTTATCAAGAATATTTGATATACCATTGGGTTAGACCGACCCTAACTAAAATTTGAATATCCTAGAACACATGTTTCCTTTAAAGAACTTATAAGAATTTAGGAGAAAAAATAAACCACAATTAAACTATCAAAATACACAAAAATGAATACAAAAATTATACGTGAAAAACTCAATTTGGGAAAAATCTTATGCACAGAGAACAAAATATCATTACGATAATATTATTGCAATAATTATAGAATATACCTATTTATAAATTTATCACTCATCTATAAATATATAAAAAAAGATAATATTTGTTTCTTCATTTTTACTTCACAATTCATAATATTTGTTGATTATGCATAGATGCCCACTTGCTCTACCTTCAATATTTTTCCCTCTCTCGTAGATAATTGAGAAATAAAATATAATAGAAAGGGTGGCCGATTGTTGAAGCCTCACTTTAACTTAAATTGTTTGTGATGATACTAGACCGATTACCAAGGTCTGCCTCAAATCAAGTACCTGCAAGGGCAGGGCCTTTAATCTCTTGGGAGAACTTCGACGCTCAAGTCAGTAGAAGAAAAATACCCAAAATGGAAAGTCACACAGTAGTCAGATGATCTATACCTGTAGAAGTTGACCTCTATTTTAAAGATGGCGTAGAGCATACTTTAAATAGATAAGATAACCTCCGAATAAGACGTTGGAGATAATCTCGGTTGATCGAGTCAACCTCGTTCAAAATCAAATATGGGATGAAAATTTAAATGACACGTGGCGCTTCCTGAGACAGGCACGTGGCGGCACCGGGTTGGTAGTCTCCGAGGGTAGTATAGTAATTTTGTCCTTAGTAAAATATCCCCTCATCACTTGCCCCCCCAACTCCTTGAGCTGTGAGGGTGAGGGGCTCGGGCAGCTGAAGGAGTAGTCCTCTAAGTTTTTCTGCTTTTCTGTAAAAAAAAGAGTTTTGCAAAAAATAAATAAGATTAATGATCTCCGTTATTGGCTCGCTTCCCAACTCAAAGTCTCATCACCCTTCCCATGGCCCTCCAAGGACTCTATAAAAAGGGATGTGGGCATGGTCCCCTCCTCCTAAGAATTATTAGAGTGAGAGCATTCTTGGAGTGGAGTAAAAAGGTATGAGGTCTCCCCTCTCTTCTTCCTTTTTTTTTTTTTTTTTGCTTTTTATTTTATTTATTTATTATTTTTATTATTTTGTATTATTCGTGTGGCCGAGACCAGCAGTCTCAGCCTCTCTGGTGCAGGCTGCGCGCCTCGACTGTGCAGCTCGCCCGCGCGCGCGGCCGCATGCGCTGGACCTGCTACCCCCCTTTAATTAATTAATTAATTTTTTTTTTAGCCCCTGCTTGGCCCTGTCTCTATTTTTTTTTTTTTGCAGGCTTTCCACAAGGCATGAGATACTACGAGTGGCGCTTTCAAGTCCAACAGGGGACGAATCGGCTCCCTCATAAGGGTTCTCCCGTACATTTCCCTTTCATCTTTGGAATTCTTTTCATCAGTCGGTATTCCTTTACCTCCCTTCTCTTATTTTTCTGTGATTTTTCATTGTCTCTCTTCCCCATGTCACGTTGTTTTAGTAAGTAGATCTCCATGACCTCCTCTAGTAAGTCGGATGGGAATAGCTCAGACTTTTCTAGCTCTTCTTCCCAGTCTAATATGCAAATAGGAGACACTAGGACCTCCTGGCCCCATCCTGATGCATCCTCTTTTGATAACGATACTGACCTAGAGTTAGAGCTTCATCATAGTGGTCTCCCTGATGATCTAACCCCTGCTTATTCTTCCTTGTCTGAGGATGAGATCTCCGGACTCGCCCGAAAATATCATCTCCCCATCACAGGCTACTGGTACTCTACACCCTCCAATCTTAGAGCCCATCAATCCCCTCATGGGGGTTTAACCATCTATGAAGCCTCTCTTGAAGCCAAGTGTCGATTCCTTTTCGAAGGCCCCCTAGCTGAGATCTTTCGTTTCGTAGGGTTATCTCATTCTCAACTAATGCCTAATGGGTGGAGGAACTTAGTCTCTTTTGTTATATGTTGTCGGGGGAGAGGTATCGCCCATAAAGCTGAGCTCTTCTTAAAATTCTTTCGCCTTGTATATGTTGATAAGTCCGAATTTCGCTACTCCTTCATGGCATATCCTGGCTATAAGTTCCTCGTAGACACACCGTTCTCTTTGAAAGGTTGGAAAAATCGTTATTTTTTTATGGGATCATCCTCCGTTACTATGGGTGTGCCCACCGCTTGGCGTCGACCTCCCTATACGAATTTCTCACGTGAAATGTCCCCTTTAGAGATGAGAGATGCTGAGCTTTTGATGGGTTTGGAACACGTCAGTACCGCCAGACTAATTAACGAGCAAACTCTATTTCTCGGAGGTGTGTGTCGATAGCCCTGCCCAGCAACTGACATTCCCTTAGGTTGATTTTTTCAATCATCTCGTTCAGCTTCATGTCTCCCATTTATGCGTACTCCTTTATCCTGACACTTGATCTTATTTTTTCATGTTTTGTAGACAAAATGATTGACGACGTGGAGTTGTGGGGGACCGATAAGCAGGCCGCTGAAAAGGCCAAACGGGCTCAGAAGAATGCCAAGAGACATATCAAAGACTCTCGGCTCCTACCTCGGCACAAAAAATCGAAGGCCACTGGGTCTCGTTCTTCTTTGCTCTAAGCTGAGATAGGGGGTTCCCAAGGCACTGAGCCTCTTTCTGACATGATTGAGGGGGAGGCGTCCATTCCCGCCTGGGCTCTTCATCAACCAGATTGGAATGTTCATGAGTCAGACCACAACAGCAAGGCTTGGGTGGCGACTTAACTTATTCAGGGTCTACCAACTCGAGCGGACATCGAGGGGGGCCGCAGATCTGACTTCAGAGACCTTGGAGTCGTGCTACTGCCAGGGCTTGGTTCAGGTTAGTCTCTTGGTCCTTTATCATGGAGAACTTTTGGTTCCCCCATATTCTAATTTTTACTATTTGCACACAGAGTATTGTTGCTCAGAATGAGCTCCAGAGGCGAATGGCGAGGAACTCCCGCAAAATGCTTGAGTTGGATAATGCCCTTGCTAAGTGCCATAGGACCATCAAGCAACGGGACAAGAATCTGAGGGCTCAGCATCAACGATCCGCGAAGCTGGAGGAGCGCCTCCAAAGCCTTGAGATTAGCCGCCATGCAACGGAGGCAGAGTTGGGGCGGTTTAAACAGTGTGTTCGGGAGCTAGATGAGAGATATGCAAACCCCACCCAGCTCCCCGAGATGAAAGGGTTTATCAGACAGGAGTTGCAGGGTGTCTGGAAGAAAGGCTTCCTTCGAAGCAAGGAGGAAGTGCAACAAGCCTACCCTGACCTCGATTTCTCCCCCGTTAGACCTATGGAGGACATGATCGCAGAGCTCACCCGGACATCATCCTCTAAAGCCTCTACCATTGAATTTGAGGAGTCCGAAAAAGAAAACTAGTTATTAGTTCTAGGTTCATATGTACCTTCTTGCCATGATTATGAGTTGTACTAGACCTTTGATCCTTTGATATATAAAATGCCTCGAAGTTATGCTTTTTTGCAATAGTTAGAATTAGGTGGTCTTTGTTATCTGATTTCTTGCACCTCTTACCGTAATTCTCATGTTGACGTGGTGGTGGATGCCGTTCTACTTGGTTCCTTTTTATTAGGGGTGGTCCCCTGGGTCATATTTGCCCCTATTATTTTTAGCCCTCTTTAACTCCGGTATGGAGGTGAGGCCTTAGGAGTCTTCTCCGGGACCCCTTAGGTCGGCTTCTTTGGGGGTCATTTTCACCCTCCTTAGTCTTTCTTTCTTTTTTATTTTAGGGGTGATGCCTTGGGGGTCATCTCTAGTCCCTTGCTCTTCCTTTTTTTTTTTTTTTTTTTTATCTTAGGGGTGGTCCCCTAGGACCATATCTGGTCCATTGCTCTTTCTTCGTCCTTGCTATCTTTGATGACAAAAGGACTCAAGAAATCTCTTTGGAGGTTTCTGAGGTCAGGGGAAAACAATTCCTTCCCCTTCACCTCTTTTTTTTGTTTTATATTCTGTAGGATAAAAAATCTGCACATGTAAAAAAGAAACATAATGAGATTTTATTGAGAAAAATACGCAGCTCCAAATTCCTTGGGGTAAACCCCTCATTGATAAAATTTTCTCAAATTCTGAATATTCCAAGTATTCTTTATGGGAGTGTCGTCCATGGTCTCGAGCCGGTATGCCCCAGGGCTGAGGGTCTCGGTAACCCGGTATGGGCCTTCCCATGTTGGCGACAACTTGTTGGAGTCTCGGGGGTTGCTAACACTTGCTCGTCGAAGAACCAGATCGCTAGGTAGAAAACTTCGAGCTTTCACCATTCGGTTGTAGCACCTCTCAATCCGCTGATTATAAATTGCCTGGCAGACCCTTGCTTCATCTCGAAGCTCCTCCACGGTATCTAGGTTATTCCGCACACTACAAAAAAATTGATTTTTAAACCGTCGCAAAATAATATTTTAGCGACGGTTTTTTTTAACATTTTGCGGCGGTTTTGAAAAACCGTCGCAAAATTCATTAAAACATTCAATTATGCGGCGATTTTCAAAAAATCGCGACTAAATTTAGAAAATAATTAAAAAATTAAATTAAATTTAGCAGCGGTTTTTGAGAAACTGCTGCTAAATTAAAAATAATTAAATAATTTAAAATTAAAATTAAATTAACATTTACGACGGTTTTCAAAACCGTCGCAAAATTCATCAAAAAATTTAATTTAGCGGCGGTTTTTTGCAACTAATTTAAAAAAAAATTAAATAATTTATAATTAAAATTGAATTAATATTTGCAGCGGTTTCTAAAACCGCCGCTAAAATTAAAAATTTTAATTTTTTTTAATTTTTGCGGCGGTTTAAAAACTGCCCCTAAAATTAAAAATTTTAATTTTTTTTTTAATTTTAGCGACGATTGAAAAACCGCCGCTATATATTTTAAAAACCGCCGCTAAATCACTAATTTTGCGGCAGTTTTAAAACCGTCGCAAAAAATATGATTTGCGGCGGTTATTCCAACGATTGGTCAAAATCGCCGCTAAATGCTCCGCGACAGCTGATTTAGCGGCAGTTAAAAACCGCCACTAAATGCCAAAAAAATCGTCGCTAAATGCCAGTTTTTTTGTAGTGTCAAGCCTTGCTCATTGGACTCTGGGTCAAAGTGCTCCACTCTAAAAGTTCGGATCTTGATTTCTACCGGAATAAGGGCCTCTGAGCCGTAACATAAGCTGAATGGGGTTTCCCCGGTGGACCCCCTCCTTGTGGTCCGATAAGACTAAAGGATGCTTGGTAACTCGTCTACCCAACTTCCATCTGCCTTGTCAACTCGAGCTTTTAATCCATGTAGCATAGTCCTATTAGTAAGCTCAATCTGTCTGTTAGCTTGTGGATGAGCTACAGAGGTGAAGTGCTGCTTGATCCCCAACTGCTGACACCATTCTTTGATCGTCCGATCTGTAAACTAGGTCCTATTATCTGAAACAATCACCCGTGGGATCCCAAATCGACAGACCACGTTTTTCCATAAAAATTGCTTCACCTTTCGCGCAGTGATGGAGTCCAGGGGCTCGGCCTCTATCCATTTGGAGAAGTAATCTATAGCTGCGATCAAGAATTTTACTTGACCTACTACAGGCGGGAACGGACCTAGAATATCGATCCCCCATTGGGCGAAGGGGCATGGCTGAAACAGGTGGGTGAGCATGGCGCTAGGAACATGAATTAAGTTGGAGACCCGTTGACATCTTTCACATTTCTTGAACAGTTGCTCTGCATCAGACACCATAGTCGGCCAGTAATACCCTTGTCGCAGGGCTTACTGATAGAGAGTCCGGGCTCCTATGTGACTCCCACATATTCCCTCATGGATCTCTCTTAAAACATAGTTAGCTTCGCGTGGCCTCGCGCACTTCAAGAGTGGTTGAGTGAAAGATCTCTTATACAACTCCTCATTGATCAGTATAAACTTTTGGGCCCTTCTTTTTAGCTCCCGGGCCTCTAAGTCACTCTCTGGTAGCTTGTCATCCTTCAAATAACTGACAAGAAGGTCCATCCAACTTGGTTCTAGGTCGAGACATAGCTGCTCCACCATCTCGTCAATGCTTCTCTAGGGTAGTGTCTCGATAAAAATCTATCTGGAATTGGTTGGGAAAGAAGCCGATGCGATCCGGGACAAAGTGTCTGCTTCCACATTCTGGGATCAAGGCGCATGCTCAATTTTCACAAATTGAAAACGACTTATCAATTCCTGAACGAAAACCAAATATTTGGACATGTGATTCTCCTTGGCCTCATATTCTCCCTTCACCTGCTGAACCACAAGATTAGAATCAAAATGTACGTTGAGATGCCTCGCCCCAAGCTGTGTGGCGAGCCTCAACCCACTATGAGGGCCTCGTATTCTACCTCATTGTTAGACACTCGGAACTCAAAATGCAGAGCGTATAACCAGGAATGGCCCTCAAGGCTCTTAATCATCAGCCTAGCTCCTCCATCCCCAGGGTTTAAGCTGCCATCCACTGCCAACATCCATGGTCCTAGGCTGTCTTCTGGAGATCCGCTGAGCCCAAATCCTTCGGCGATGAAGTTTGCTAGGGCCTGGGCCTTAATAGTCGAACGGGGCTTATACTCTATGTCGAATGTTGTGAGCTCCATCAACCACTTAAGCATTCTCCCTGAGAGCTCCGACTTCCCCAGAACCTGCCTTAGCGGCTGGTTAGTAAGCACGATGATAGAGTGTGCCTGGAAGTAGGGTTGCAACTTCCTCGCTGAAATAACTAGGGAAAACGCTAATTTCTCCATGGGGGAATACCGAGCCTCTGCCACAGACAATCGTTTGCTTATGTAGTATACTGGCCTCTGCTTCTTATTCTCTTCGCGCACTAGTACTGAGCTTATTGCCTCTTCTGCTACGGCTAAGTAGAGGTAGAGCGGCTCGCCCGTCCGTGGCTTGGTGAGGACTGGTGGTGAGGCCAGACATGCCTTGAGCTCGTTGAAGGCCTCCTAGCACTTGTCATCCCAGACAAATTCCTTGGTCCTGGATAGGGCTTTGAAGAAAGGGAGGCCCTTTTCTGCCGACTAGGAGAGGAATCTCCCTAGAGCCGCTATCCTACCTGTGAGCTGCTAGACCTCCTTAATGCTTCTTGGGATCGACATTTCTAATATCGCTTTAATTTTCTCAGGATTCACCTCGATCCCACGATGATGCACGAAGTACCCGAGGAACTTCCTTGTAGAGACACCAAAAGTGCACTTAGAGGGATTAAGCTTCAACTGGAATCTGCGCAAGGTTTTGAAACACTCTTCTAGGTCTGTCGGATGCTCCTCTGCCAGTAGGATTTTTACTAGCATGTCATCCACGTAAGCCTCCATGTTGCGTCCTAACTGGCCCTGAAAGAGCCTATTTACAAGCCGTTGGTATGTAGCTCCTGCATTCTTCAAACCAAAAGGCATAACAATATAACAATAGGTGCCCCAGTCCGTAACGAATGCCGTCTTCTCCTGATCCTCTTTATGTAATGGGATCTGATGATATCCTTGAAAAGCATCTAAAAAACTCATAAGGTGGCATCCGGTCGTGCCATCAATTAGGGCATCGATCCAGGGAAGTGGGTAACTATCTTTTGGACAGGCCTTGTTTAGGTCAGTGAAATCAATACATAACCTCCACTTACCTTCTCCCTTAAGGACCAGAACCACATTGGCGAGCCACTCTAGATAATCAACCTCCCAAATATACCGTGCTGCCATCAGTTTTTCCACCTCGGCCTTTATAGCCCTTGCCCTATCTAGGGCAAAATTTCTTTTCTTCTGTATGACGGATCGATACCCTTGTTTTACTCCCAAACGGTGTGTCATCACTTCCAGGTCTATGCTAGGAATGTCGTGGACTGACCATGTGAAAATATCTGCATATTGGCGAAGAAGGGATACAATCCGAGCCCGAAGAAGGTCTTTCAATTGGGTACTCACCCTCACGCATCTGTCGAGTCGGTCCGGGTCCAGTGGTACCTCTACGAGCTCATCCATCGACTCAGTAGCCTTCGGGTCCTCTAGGCCCTCCAGTAAAAAACTGACAGTGGCAAGAGGGGAGATTTCGACCTCTCTCCCTTTGGGGCCCTGTCCTCGTCCTGAATCTTCCTGGGGTTCTGACTGCTCCTGCACGATACCCCTAGCAATGTTGATGGATGCCATGTAACACTCCCGGGCGGACCTTAGGTCTCCTCTGACTTCGCCAACCCCCGCAGCAGTAGGGAACTTAAGCACCATGTGGTAAGTGCTCGGCACAACCCGGAAAGCATTTAACCCCGATCTCCCCAAGATCATATTGTAGCCGAGGGGACGTCTGTTATCAAAATGTCTAACATGACCTGGGCAGACCGAAAACCCTTTCCAAGAGTTAATGAGAGCTAGAACATACCGTCCGCATACACCACTTCCCCGTCGAATCCAATCAAAGGGACACGAGTTGGCTTCAATTGTTCCATCTTGTATCCCATGCCTAAGAAGGCCTGTCGATATAAAACCACAGATGAGCTCCCTAGGTCCACGAGGATCTGTTGAAGCCCCAATTTTCCCAACTTTGTTGTGATGACTAGCGGATCATTAGAAATTGGATACCCAGGCAAGTCGTTATCCGTAAAAGAGATAACTTCCTTGGCCGAGCCCTCTTGACTCCAACGTGTCGATGTAGATCAAAACTTTCTCCTGACTTCTTGCCTGGCACCATCCCAGCCGCTAAAGTGTGAAAAATTAAATGTTATGGAGGACTTCCCTCCCTCTGGCGACTCTCTCTCCTGGGCGGAGTTCTAGTCCTGCACCTTTCTTGGGATCTACCACGTCTACGGGGAGGGCTCCTTGATCTCCGACGTTCGCCCCTTTGTGACTCAGTATCCTTAGCCACGAACCTCTTTAGGAAACCCCAATTGATGAGCTTCTGAATCTCCTCTTTCAGCTGATGGCACTCCTCCGTGTCATGTCCATGATCTCGATGGAATCGACAATATTTGTCTTTACTCATTTTGTTAGCCGGGGCCTTCATAGGTCTCGATTTTTTCAAATAATCCTTATTCTCAATTGTAGTTAGGATCTCTACCCGAGGAGTATTAAGCAGGGTGAACCTGACCGGACTCCATTGGGGGCCCGACCTTTCCCCCCGACGACCTGGTTTATCTTCCGACCTTTGCTCCATATTCTGACTTTTCTTCTCTTTCTTATCCGAGTATTCAATTCTCTTGGCCCGCATCACCTCCTCGGCATTAATGTACTTGGTGGCTCGGCTCAGGATCTCCGTGAACGTCTGAGGAGGCCTCTTAGCCAGTGACTGGGTAAAAGAGCCAGCCCTCAAGGCATTCTGAAAGGCTACCATGGCAATACTCTGATCAAGATTCTCAATGCTCAATGCCTCCATATTAAATCTAGCCACAAAATCTGTTAATGACTCCCCTTGGTTCTGCTTGAGATTTACAAGGGTTATGATTGACCTTCGGTGCCTTCGAAGGGGAGCGAAATGTGCCAAGAACTTATTCCGAAGCTATCCAAAATTAGCAATCGACTAGTGTGCCAGGCTTGAATACAAGGCACGTGCATGTCCTTCCAAAGTGCCCGGGAAGACTCTACACCACATAGCATCAGATGCCGCCTGGACCATCATGTGAGAGGCGAAAAGATTCAAGTGGTCAGCAGGGTCGGTTGTGCCTCCGTATGGCTTGATGGCAGGGATTCGGAGGCGCTCGGAGGGAATAATCGTCATGATCTCCTGACTTAATGGCTGATTGGAAACAATATCATGTGGCTCTTCCTCCCTCCACCTCAACTCTGCAACCTCTCTCTCCAAATGCTACAAACGTTTTTCTCGTTGAGCCCTTCCGGCTCGGGCATAATCGGGACTAGAGAACTCCTCCTCCTCTGAGCTCGGCCTACCATACTCGTCCTGCCTGGAGGGTCGGCTCCGTCTCTCGTCTCGATGGGACTCCCTCCTAGCATGAGGGGATCCGCCACCTTGGAATCTAGAGCGGCGGTCTCCCTGGTGTCGACTATCGTGGTTGGAGTGCTCCTCTTGCCTCACCTCTAGAGGCTGTTGTTGGGTCAAAAAGGTGTTAAGTAACTCCGTTAAGCGTTGGACCTGTCCCTCTAACTGGGCGACACGAACTTGTGATGGCGAGGGATCTGGGGGATGACCTCATACGGGTCCACTCTCCAGTGGTTGGTGCTAACTCTGATCTGGGACAGGTTGGGTATTAGCAGCTCGCGATGGATTTCTTCTCATTGCCATATCAGGAGGAAACTTGAGCTCGTCCAAGGTACTCGACGAACAAGAGCAGATAGAGCAATCGGCCCCACGGTGGGCGCCAAATGATGATACTGGACCGATCACCGAGGTCTACCTCGAAGCAAGTACCTGCAAGGGCGGGGCCTTTAATCCCCTGGGAGAACTCCGACTCTCAAGTTAGTAGAAGAAAAATACCCGAAATGAAAAGTCACACAGTAGTCAGATGATCCATACCTGTAGAAGTTGACCTCTATTTTAAAGATGGCGTAGAGCATACTCTGAATAGATAAGATAACCTCCGAATAATTAAGACGTTGGAGATAATCTCGATTGCCCGAGTCAGCCTCGTTCAAAATCAAATATGGGATGAAAATCTAGATGACACATGACGCTTCCTCAAACAGGCACGTGGCGGCATCGGGTTGGTAGTCTCCAAGGGTAGTATAGTAATTTTGTCCTTAATAAAATATCCCCTCATCAGTTTGTTATTTGAAAAAATAAATAAATGAACAATCAACTATTTGTAGATTTAATAAATGGAAATGCTATTTTAGCACTTAATGATGATATTTTTTGTAAATAAAATTTTTATAAAAAATTCAAAAAAGTGTCTATTACTTGAAGTTAGAGTATATTTTGAGTTTCACAATGAAAACTAAATTAAAAAATTGAAGTAACTAATAAAAATATGCCATCCTCCTGACATGAAGAAAAAAATATGTACAAATGTCAAGAGGAATCTTCATCAACGTCACATTTCGAATCTATCCAACTTTCTTAAAAATTATGTTAGATTTGGTTGTACAAGGTTAACAATTGTGCAAGGGTTTGTTTTCGTTTCCCTTGTGCATTTATTTTGGTTTTGAAAATGTTTTAAAATCGATATACATTTGCATGGATCCACCAATAGTTGATTTTTTGGCTTCGAGCCCTTGTCCCCTTTCAAAGATAACAAGAGAGGGAAACATACCCTTATGTTGTCATCATGAAAAATCGCCAATATCACCATGTTCTTCTCTTTCTATCCTTTCTTGTAGCTAGTTAGCAGATCAAACTATAACATTTTGAGTTTGAGTTGCCGAGAAAACCCTTCTATAAAAATTAAAAAGGCTTCACAAATCGAAGAAACAAACCTTGTGATTTGCAAAACACAACACAATCAATTTGATTTTCAAAAATAGCAACAAAAAATAAGAGAAAGAAAGGGTTGGCTAAAAGATGAGGTTCTCCTCGTCGACGTAGAGGGATGGTCACCAAAGAAAATTCAATGTGCGACGGAGAAAACGAGAAGAAAATAGACTTAAAGATAAATGATTAATTCATATAAAATAATAAACGCAAAAGAGATTTTTGTCATTTTTACAATATTAAAAAAATACGTGTCGTTTCATCAAACCTTTAATGTGAATCCGAGCCAGGGTCAAGGCCGATTGAATATGGAGGATATGGCTCATGGTGAGGCCCACAATGATCCATTGTATGGTGGATCTTTTGCTGGTAGCTTGGGCAAAAAGGGAAATATTTTATGGGAAGAGACAAAGAATGCCGAGCAGGATCAAATTCGACCCAATGAAAGTAAAAAAAATTCATGGGCTGGTTTGGTGGATTCGAATGGTATCCGTGTCCCAAAAAAAAATTGGGTTTTATCCACCAATTAATTTTCCAACAGGTGGCCCCACAGTGCACTTTTCGGATGACCTTATTGATAAATGAGTGAAATATTGAAAAAAAGACTCTGATTGGTTATTTCATTAATAAGCAGGTTACCTTCCAGGTTGTGTCTATTACTAGGCAGTTGTGGCAATGCTTCGATTTTATTGAGATAATTTCAAATAACTCAAGTTGCTTCATATTTCGTTTTGATAGTGAAGAGAATATAATTAAAGTGTTTGATGGGGGGCCCAGCATTTTGCGCGACATCCATTAATTTTGAAAATTTGAGAGGTGGGTATGGATCTTTCAAAGGAGATTCACTCATCAATGCCAATTTGGGGAAAAATTTTCAATATTCCGATGAAATAATAGAATGAGAAGGGTATTGTTATGGTTGCTAGTGCCCTAAGTCGGCCTATCCATGTGGATTTCACAACAAAGGATAGGAATCGAGTCGAATTTGCTCAGGTATGTGTTCAAATGGACACCTCGTCTATTTTTCCTAGACATATTAATTTGGATTAGGGAATTGATGGGACCACAAGGGAGCCCAAGCTGCTCCGCATGCCTATGGAGTACTAGTAGATTCCTTTTATTTGTTCTCAATGTTGTGTGTTTGGGCATAATCTAGTTAAATGTCCAAACCAGTCTCTCAGCCGGTGCATAGGTAAACTGGCAAGGTGTGGGAACAATCCCATAATAAAAGGTAGAAAGCTAAGGTGGTGAAGAAAGTTCCTTGCAGGCATTTGAATGGAAAGATAGATCTTGTGACCACTTCTCGCTCTGATCCGATTAGTGATGATGATGTGGTTATGGCTACTCGGATTGGTACACTTTAAAATGTGGATATGGATACATTCTTTTGAGAAAATGCTGGTCCAGGGGGAGAAAATAGTATCGGAAGAGCTAGGTATGGTGATTGATGATAGGAGTAAGCAATATCGTATTAAAGACGAAGACAGTTTATCAAGTAGAGCTGAAATCTCAAGACCAATACCAAGTTCCAAAAGAAGTGAGAGAGAAAGAAACTTATTGCATTTCTCAAGGCTAAACAGGTTAATAGTGGGAGTCGGTATGTGATTACGAGCTTGGCTTGAATCTGATTTTGTTCTTTGTGTGTAATTCCTTTGTCTTTGTTGGTCTTGGTTATCCTCATTTGTTGAGGGTGTTTTTTCTTTTTTTGGTTGTTTGGTGCGAGATATACCTTGCTTGTGATTGTTAGTTTATCTTTTTCGATTAATATAATTCTTTTACTTACATAAAAAAATATGAATAATTTATCAAATAATTCATGTTTATGGGAATATACATATATATGACATCATTTTTAATTTAAAGTATTTTACATAAAAATATATGATTACAGTTCTTTTATGAGGCCAGCTAATGTGACGTCTCCCAGGGCCCATTATTATTCCATTTTCTGAAAAATTATTTTCAATACCGGGAGGATAATAATAAATTAATAATTATTATAATAGTAGTTATGTCTCCAACGTAGAGATGGGAAATGGGCCGGGCCGGCCCGCCCGCCTCATAGCCCGGCCCAGCCCGGCCTGTTACTGTAGCAAACGGGCCGGGCCAACAATATGTGGCCAGCGGCCTAGCCCAGCCCAGCCCACAAAAAAAAATTAAAAATTATGTTTGTATTTAATAATTATAAACATAATAATTAAAAATTATGTTTCTTGTAAACATAATTTTATTGTAATGTTTGTAAACATAATGTTTATTATGTTTGTAAACATAATTTTAGTGTAATTTTTGTAAACATAATATTTAGTGTAATTTACAAACATCAAAATTATAAGTAAACATTAATAAACATATTTTAAAAAATATTAGTTACATTTGAAAAAAAATAAAAAATATATATTTAAAAAATTATATATATAAAAATTAAAAATAAATGATAAAAAAATAAAACTAACTAAACAAAAATTAAAATAAAAAAATATGTCTGAACCAAATGATGAAAGTTTACGATGGTACGATTAATTTATTCATCATAAACTTTTAAAAGTATTATATAAATTAATTATAATTCATAATAATTATCATTGAAATTAACCAACATATCAAGTTTTAATTTCCTTTGATGGATCCCTTAACATGCATTTAATTTGTCTATCGATAATTACTTAATATATAATTATATTTTTTTATATTCTCTCATAATTTATATCATCTTTAACATTTTCACTAAATGTGGAAAACACTTACAAAATTAATTCATTATTAAACAACACAATACATTGAACTTACACATGGAAGGACCTCCTTTTTTTTTCTTTTTTTTTTTTCCAACGTCTTTTTAAGGGCTTTTGATTTTAGACTTAGCCATCTATTTCTATGGTCCAATGGCATTTAAAAAACAAAAAATAAAAAAAAAGAATTGTTTAAACTGAAATATTATATAAATACTTAAGAGTGACATTTTATATTAATATATTATATTATGTGTCTAATTAATACAAACATATAATAAATGGTGGCTTACTATACAAAAGACTTCACCTACTCTTATATATCATTATATATAGTTTGTTTTTTTATTTTGATTTTTTTGGGAGTTTGTTTTTCGTTGTGATTATTGAGATATGCCCTCACAAATAGTTGTAGACTCTTTTGTGGTCTTTCGTTTAATAAATTTTTTATTAAAAAAAAAAATATATATATATATATATTACATTAATATAAAAATATCATATCAATCATCACTCTTAAATATTCAAATAACATTTTCGGTAAAATCTGTCTTCACTCTATGCAAAATTCAATTAAACTTTTGGTCTATTATGACTTTTCAATGGAAACATTATGATTAATTTTTTATGGATTACGATTAACATTTATTTAAAAACAAAAATATTATTTAGATATTTATTTATTAATTTATTAAATATTAAATTTAATAAATCAAACACTAACACGAGTGGGGTTTCCAAACTTTATTCTCAAAAGAAACTCTCTTATAAACCATTTAAAGTTGACTTTTTAGCTCTTTGCCTTAACTTCGTGAATAGTCTAATTAACGACCATACAATAATCAATAAATAAACTTAAAACTTTAAGCCTTGGTATAAACATATTAATCGCAAGTTGGACTATCGGCTTAAATGGTTTTTTCAACACTTAAATTTTAATATAAGCTATCTCTATACATAGTATTATGATCATGAGATTTTTATTTCATTATTTTGTTGTAAATTTTGTTTTAGCATAATAAAATGTATTGCTCTTCTTTCATCCATAAGCATTTACTTATATTATTATATAAGAAAATGAGATATCTTAGTATTTCAAAACCCTATCAATAAATGAGTTTTTAAAACACTCTCTATATGTTTTATTTAAGAATAAAAATAAAATTTACTAATAAGATTTGAATTCATAACATTTGAATAATAAAATAATCAAATTTATCATCACACTAAATCTAATTTTCATTTATATTTTACATAACTTTCCTAGTTATTTCAATCATAGTCGCACAAACAGCAATGGTATTAATTATATTCATTTAAAAAATTAAATATATAAAATACACATAATAGAAAATGTTTGATTTTTCAAAAAAAAACACAATAATTAGTATCAACAATAAATGTATAACTGCAAGAGAGTATTCATTTTTAATCTTTATAATCTCCAAGATATCTGTAAAACAGAAAATGGTCAAGGGCGAGGGTGTCTCTTGCGCAAGTTATTCGATGCTTAAGTTACTCTTAATAAAAAAAAACATAGAAATATTTAACTAATTTATATAAAAGTTCTGCCATACCCCAAGAGAGGCTCTCGAGAAAGTCTCCTAGGGGCTACTGTCAAAAAGATCTCCAAAACTTCCCTCTTTAAGCTTCTTCTACCACTAGAATACAAGAAATGCTTCCACATTCAGTCACTAATAGGTTTTAGATTTTATGAAAATGCATTGTAAATTACAAAAACAATCACAAGCTTTAACCACCTCACTAAATGGAGTGACATGGAATGTTTAAAGGCAAAAAGTATTTGATGCCAAAGGGTAAAAAGTATGAGTAATCAATCGGGTGTAATACACACATTCTCTTTTCTTTTTTTTTTTCTTTTTATTGTGCCCCTATTACAAAAGTATAATGGCTACCTTGCATGACATGGAAAATCTCCATATTCCTAGGCTCTACATGGTTGTACTCCCCAGCCCACCGCCATATAGAGTCAAATTAGAATTGTCTTCCTGAATATTACACATGTTTCTGAATAACAACATGCTACCTCAATACATAAATCATAATCAGAATACATGGCCAATTTTTGTAGTGCTCTAGACCTTCCAATATATAGATCTTCACTCCACACCACTGGTTTATCATTAAAGGTTTTACATATGGAGGCATTCCTAGGAGTACAACAAAAATTCTAGCCAATCACAACACATAATTTATTAACTAATAATTTTAAAATCACAATTATTCAAACACATTATCACCTTAAAGGCTATCCCAACTTTTAAATTTTATATAACTTAAAAGTTAGATAGCTTTAAAAGTTATAAAAAGAAACGGTAAGGCAAACACCCCTGAGTCTTTTATCAGGATTTGATATACCATTTGGGTTAGACCTTGACCCAGACCAAAATTTGAGTATCCTAGAACACATGTCATCTTTAAAGAACTTGGAAGAATTTAAGATAAAAAACAAGTTATGATCAAATTAATCATCAAAAGACCCAAACAATCGACACAAAAATTTTACGTAAAAAACCTAATTTGAGAAAAATCACAAGTAGAAAAAACAAAATATCATTATGATGATATTACTGTAATAATTATAAGGTATTAGATACTTATTTATAGATTTACTACTTATCTATAGATATATATAAAAGATAATATTTGTTTTTTTCATTTTTACTTCACAATTCATAATATTTGTTGACCTAGATGCCCACTTGCTCTACCTTTAATATTTTTTTCCCCTTTTATAGATAATTGAGAAATAAAATATAATAGAAAGGATGGCGGATTGTTGAAGCGTCACTTTAACTTAAATGGTTTGTTATTTGAAAAAAATAATAATAAATGAACAATCAACTATTTGTAGATTTAATAAATAGAAAGAGGAACAATATTGTTACCATTTTAAAGGTTTGTTTTATATAAATATATTTGAAATGTTATTTTAGTACTTAATTATGATTTTTTTTGTAAATAAAAATTTCATAAAAAAAAATCAAAAAAACGTCTACTACTTTAAGTTAGAGCATATTCTAAGTCTCATAAAAAAAAAAAATGTGTACAAATGTCAAGAGGAATCTTCATCAACGTCACCTTTGAATCCATCCAACTTCCTAGATTATGTTGGCTTTGATTGTACAAGATTAAAAGTTGTGCATGGGTTTGTTTTCGTTTTCATTGTGCATTTATTTTTGTAATACCCTAAGTTTTATAAATTTAATTCAAGTATGTAATATGATATATGTATGTTTAGTTTAATATGATAGGTAATTAATTCATGTGTATGCCAGAAATTAATTTATTAAGTATGTGTATAGATAATTAATTTATATAAGTATGCATAAGTAAGTAAATATGTAAATATAAGTATATAATTAAGTATATAAGGATACATGAAAATAAATGTATATATATATATCTGTATATATGTAATAAAAAAAAGAGCAAAATCTACAGAAAATCGAAGCAGGTGCACGATCGGGGAAAATGGGCAATTAATGAGAATGGCCTTAGGAATGGCCTCAGGGACGCATGGCGCCTTCGATTTGACCATTCGCGGCCGAGTTTGGCTATAAATAGCCGCGACCCAGCAAGCCCCATTCATCAAAAATTTTACTTCATAGATCGAGCAATTGGGCAGTGTTTGAGAGTTTTCGTGAGTGCAGTTATAATCTTCGAAGTGTGGGCAATCTTTCTGAAGATTTTGGTGGCTAACGGAGCAGCAAGGAGGGAGAATCGAAGCTCGCCGGAAAATCGCGTCTCGCCGGAGCCGCGCCTTCGATCGCAAATTCGAGGTATTTCCGGTTGTTTTTTCAAAGCTTTAAGACCATATTTGGGTTCGGGAGGTCGGGTTTAAGGGGGATAGGGCTTCGTTTTGAAGCTCGGAGGCGCGGGGGGTTCGTCGGCGGTGAAGACGCCAGAGAAGACGAACCAGGCGGGGGCATGGCTGCACGTGCCCGCGAGTGGGAAGAAGGCGCGTGCCTTCCACGCGCCCGCAAGAAAAAAAATAAAAGAAAATAAAAGAGATAAAATTTTGTAAAAATTTTTATTAAATCTAGAATGTTGTTTATAATTTATTTTGTGAAGAAATTTCTAGAAATGCTAAATTTATTAATTATTTAAGTAGATTTTTCTTTTATGGAAATAAAGAAAAAATAAGATTTTAATTCATAAAATTCCAAGAAAATTTCAAAATGTTAGAAGTATTATTTAGGAAATATTAGTGAAGAGAAACTGAATAAAATGAAAGATTAGATAATTATTATGTAATAATTATATATTTAGCTATTAGAAAATAAGGAAAAAAATAGGAATTTAAGTTGAAAAATTCCATGCAAATTCAGGATAGAAATATTATATAAAGGATATTAGTGAAGATAAATTAGATTTTATGAAATACTAAATAATTTTTATGCAATTCTTGAAGAAATAAATTTAGAAATAAAGAGAAATTATGGAAATTATGAAAAATAGTAAAATGATATGCTAAAAAAATAAGTTTAATGTCTAAGAGTCTTTGAGGGCGAGAAGTAGTTGCTCAACATGATTCTCGAGACTGACACGTCTTTCGAGGCAACTTAATTGTAAGTGTACCATTCCAAACTTGGTATGGTTATAAATGTTTACCTTTGAATGCCTACATCATAGTGACATGTTATGATATGTACCCCACACGTAGACTGCATCCATGACATAATTATGAAATGCATAAATACACGTCAATGCCATTGATCACTCGCATATGAGGCCGTAAGGAGTACGAACTGGCACCGTTGCCTTACCAAGGGTGCACCCATACACCCCGGCTTCGATAGAGATGGCCCCTAAAATGGTACGTAGCCTAAGGGTGCAGTTGACACCTACGAGGTAAGATATTGCATACATACATGACATAGTATTATGTACCCTTACTTAGATGATTCATCATCTAACTTGAGTTCGCCCCTGGAACATTCAACGTTCCAGTCGGGAGTTGCAGTGATGACACCAAGACTAGAGATATGTAATGACTCGAGACGAGGGAATGTGTCATGTTATGTTCAAGAATTATGTACAATTGTTTTAATTTCAGAAACTTATGTAATAAACTTATAATAAATATTATGTCCAGTTATTTATGTATGTATTGCCATGAGTAGGTTCAATTCAACTTCCGCTTTGTATTTTCTTGTGCAAACATCTCGTCTAGTACTAGATAAGGTCTTAGAGAATTTCGAAGATAATGTAAAAAAAAAAAATATATATATATATACCAAATTTCCTAAGACATAACACGTCCAAGAAGGCGGGCTGTTACAATTTTGGTTTTAAAAATATTTTAAAACCGATATATCGTTACATGGATCTACTAAATGTTAACTTTTTAGCTTTAGACCCCTATCCCTTTTCAAATATAACAAGAGAGGGAAACATACTCTTACATTATTGTCATGAAAAATCGTCAATATCACCGTACTTCTCTTTCTATCCTTTCTTGTAGATAACTAACAGAGTGAACCATAACATTTTGAATTTGAGTTGTAGAGAAAACACTTCTATAAGAATTGAAGGGTTTTGCAAGTCGAGAAGAAATGAATCCTGTGATTTGCAAAACATAACGCAATCAATTTAATTTTCAAAAAATGAGAAAAAGAAAGAGTTGGCAAAAAGATAGGTTCTCATCATTAATGAGAAGGGATGGTCATCAAAGAAGACCCAATGTGCAATGGATAAAACGAGAAGAAAAAATAGACTTAAAGGTAAAATGATAAATTCATACAAAATAATAAAATCAAAAGAGATTTTTGTTGTTCTTAAAATATTAAAAAAAATTCGTATGGTTTCATCAAACCTTAAATATGAATAATTTATCCAATAATTCGTGTTTATGGAAATACACATATGACGTCATTTTTAATTTAAAGTATTTTACATTAAAATATATGATTACAATTCTTTTATGAGGCCAGCTCATGAGACGTCTCCCCGGGCCCATTAATTATTCCAATTTCTGAAAAATCATTTTCAATAACGGGAGGATAATAATAAATTATTAATAATTATAATATTTGGTATGTCAACGACGTGGACAGACAACAAATTCAAATGTACTCTGGATTCGGTTTGTCTGACCTCCTCCTACCCACCCTAACCAATTAATTATTTTTAATAAAATTTAATATTTATTAAATAATAATATAAATTATAAAGTACAACTCCATCTAATTTTTTATTAAGGTAGTTATTGTTGTTAAGATAAGATTAAGTAATAACAAACATATTTTATTAAAATATAATAATTAAAATTTATTTATTTCAAAGAAAGTTTTGAAAGTGGACACAATCTGGTGAGAGAACAAGAGTTGTTCGAAAGAATTTAATACGATTATGAGGGGGTCTCGATCCACTATCTAAGAGAGTTGTTCTAAGGAAGTTGGTTGGAAAGAAAAAAGTGATCTGCAATACATTAGCAAATTAGAGAGTCCGCATGGAAAGCTTTTTCTATAAACGTATCAACTCCCCTAGATAATGGGGACTCTCTTGGACAACCTTTCCCCCACAAATCCTGTCTTTCCCAGACAACGGATCGAGCTAGCTCACAACTATCATTAATTTCTCCTAGACAAGTCTTGCTCTTCCGTTAAGTTCTATTGACTTTTTACTGAGTTTTTTTTAAATAAATAAATTTTAATTGTTTTATTCAACCAGCAACAAGAGTATTACGAGTATTTGGCTAATTATTAAAAGTAAATTGATGGATTTTTTATTTTAATTATTTAATTTAGATTATTCTTAAATTTAAAAAATTGTTCAATTAATCTTTAATTTTTTTCAAAATTAACCACGATATTTCATAAATTAGTCACGATATTTTCTATACTTTATCCCTTTAAAAGATATCATAACTAATTATAAAAAATTAAAACTAATTAGATAAAAATTAAAATCCAAAAATACGTCTGAACCAAATGATCAAAGTTTACATGGTACGATTAATTTATCCATCATAAACTTTTAAAAGTATTATATAAAGTAATTATAATTCATAATAATTATACATTGAAATTAACCAACATATCAAGTTTTGATTTCTTTTTTATGGATCGCTTAAATGCATTTAATTTGTTGACCGATAATTACTTAATATATAATTATATTTTTTTATATTCTCTCATAATTTATATTATCTTTAACATATTCACTAAATATGGAAAATACTTACAAAATTAATTAATTATTAAACAACACAATGCATTGAACTTACACATGGATTAGGACTTGGAAAGGGAAAAAAAAAAAAATTCAACTGTCTTTTTATGGCTTTTGATTTTAGACCTAATCATCTATTTCTGTGGCCCAATGGCATTTAAAAATTAAAAAAGAAATAATTTAAATCGAAATGTTATTTAAATATTTAAGAGTGACATTTTATGTGATACTTTTACATTAATATATTGTATTGTGAGTCTAATTAATATAAACATATAATAACTGAGGGCTTACTATATATATTGAAGACTTTCTATCACTCTTGTATATCATTATATATAATTTGTTTCTTTATTTTGTTTAGAAAGCTTTTTCTTTGTTAGGTTTCTCTCTACGGAGTTTGTTTTTCGTTTTGATTTTTGAGAGATAATTGTAGACTTTTTTGTTGTCTTCATTTAATGAAATTCTTATTTCAAGAATATAAATGTGGGTAAAAATTACCTCATGTGTCAACTAATTTTTTTTCACACATAATGTAAATGTGTGGGTAAATGAGGGTTAGAAAATAACTTTTACCCACACAAATATTTATGTGTGGGTAAAACTTAATATATTACCTACGCATGTATGTGTAGGTAAATATTTTTATATGTGTAGGTATTTTTATATTAAGAAGTTGTAATTGTGATGTGGCTGATGACGTGGTTGATGGCATGGCTTTAATTGGATGATGATGTGGCATAACACGTGTATTTGTTTTTGTGTAGGTAAATTAAGATTATGTGTGGGTAAAAATGTTATGTAGGTAAAAAAAAATATTATGTGTGGATAATAATATAAAAAGATTTTTAATATGTGTGGGTAAAAAAAACATAATGTTGGTAACAAACATATTGTGTGTAGGCAATAATATAAAAAATAATTTCCGTATAAGAGGATAATTTCCATATGTGTGGCTAAAAACATATTGTGTGGGCAAAACTAAAATTTTATATTTAAATTTTCAATTATTGCAACATCTATTACAATCTAGTTCAAACATATATGTACCTAAAAAGTCATAAAGTCAAAATAAACATAAAATCATAAAGTCAACTAAAAAGTCATAAAGTCAAAATAATCATAAAATTATAAATTGAAGTTGTTGAAGCAGTGGTGATGATCTCTGAGTTGTCGAAACGGCGATGGTGATGATTGAAGACGGAGGCAGAGGCGGAGGCGGAGGCGGAGGCGTAGACAACGACAATTCAAAGAGAGAGAGAGAGAGAAAAAGTAGGGGGAAAGTGAGAGAAAAAGAGAGAGAGAGACGGGGGAGAAGGGCGCGCACAGTGATTTAGGGTTTTGGCGGGAAATGGGAATTTTGGCGGGAAATAGTTTTTTTTTTATTTTTTAAAAATATTTAGTTATTAAATAAAAATAAAATATTTTATAAAAATAATATTAATAATTATTTAATATATTGATAAAAATAAAATAATTTAATATTATGATAACTAATAAAATAATTTAAATTATGATCATTATTAAATAATTTAAATTATAATTTATGATAATCATTTAAAATATGATAATAAAATAATTTAAATTATTATATCAAATTAATATTTATTTAAAAATGAACATTCAAAACTCAAATTGCTAACACGAAAAAAGATCACCAACTCTTATTCCAAAGCAACCACCCTACAATGATCGAAAAATTGTTTAAATACGACACCCTAATAGGTTATAGAGTCTAAACAAATTGGGCCTTACAGAATAGGCCCAAAACAAATACATAACTCAAACGTAAAATAAAGAAATCGTAAATAATCATAAAAGGTAATTTAAAATTGCTAAAACATGATAACAGTATGAGCAAAGCTGCTTGTCCAATCTGGCTCATTGAGCTACTCCAAAAGCATATATTATGGACTGAAAACGAACACTGTATATGAACTCTATGCCCATAAGACCGAACACCGATCACTACAACCATATTTTCGAATTCTTTCCATCGTGCTTGTCCAAATACAGTAGCAACATGATCCACAACATATATTGTATTCTTTTTAATATGTTCGTAATTTTTAATATATTCTATTATCAATAAATAATTAATACTTAATATAATAGCTTAATAATTATATTCATGCATTTACAAAATTATATTAGGAATTGCTTATAATAGTGTTAGTTAAATCTTAATAAATATTTTTTGGTTAGAATTAATGAAAATAGATTCAATAAGAAAAAACTGTAAATATAACGCTAAACTCAAAAAAATTAGAGAAAAAAGAAAGAAGATAAGATAAGATATGAGATGGGATCATAAACAAGGTTAAAAGAAACCGAGATAGATTTGAAAACTAATCAGTATGAGAAATGTTGCAAAGGATGGAAACAGGTTCAGAGCTTCGCAACTTTGTCTTTATTCCTATAGGAACTTTTTTTTAGGGTAATGGTACCATGTATTTGTTAAGGTTTTAGGGATTTTAGAAATAACTAAATGAGCAAAAGAGATTGATAAGCAAAAGAGGGATTTAATTTTAGTGCAGAAATTTAGTTTTAGGTTTATTATTTGTATTTGTAAGTAAAATAAAAAAAATATTTTAAATTATAAAAATTAAAACTATGTAGTTTTGTAATTTAAGTATAAAATTATAGATTCGTGGATACCTACACATATATAATATTTGTAATTATCTGTGGAAAAGTTTATAAATAATTACTTACACATACGTAACATTTATTAATATATGTAGACAATATAATCCAAAAAATTGTCATATCAGCTACTACATGAATACCCATGCATATATAACATTTGTTGTAATACCCTAAGACATCATGAATAACAATTTGATATTTAGACCCTAGAGAAATTATTAGAATTGTAGTGTTTATCGGTAAAATTTAATAGGATAAGATATATTTATATTGTAAATAAATTTATAAAAAAAAGAGTATATAGTTTAATCAAATTATATTATGTATTCTTTAAATGGTATGGTTTAATCATAGTTAAAATACCATAAATATTATGTATTAATTGGGTTTTCTTACAAATGTTACTGCCCGTATATGTATGTATATAGGTATATATATGTATGTTTATATGTACATTTATATGTATATTAAAAAAAATCAGAAAATCTGGAAAAAAAATCAGAGCAAGCGCGCGACCATGCTCTGGCCGTGCCTGCAACCGAGTTCAGAGGAGGGAGGGAATTAATGAAGAATGGCCGTCGGGATGGGTTCTAGGACACGTGGCACCCTTGATGAGACAGCTCGCGGTGGATTTTTGGCTATAAATAGCCGCGTTCGAAACAGCCTTGGCATCAAAAATTTTACTTCATAAATCGGGTGTTCAGGGCAGTGTTTGAGAGCTTGGTAAGTGGGTTTCTAATCCTTGCATTGTGGGCAAGGTTTGTGGAGCGTTTGGTGGCCAACGGAGCAGCGGAGAATCGCGACTTCACCAGAGCTGAGACTTCAAACGCGAAATCGAGGTATTTTTGCTATTTTTTTTCTCAATTCTAAGGTTGTAATCGAGTTCAGAAGGTCGAAATTAAGGGGGAGGGAAGGTTCTTTTGAAGCTTGGAGGCTCAACAACGTCGCCAACGGCGAAGCAGCCACCGGAGAAGGTGGACCAGTTGGGCGTGTGGTTGCATGCGCCCGTGAGTAGGAAGAAGGCGCGTGGCCTACACGCGCCTGCCAAAAAAAAAATAAAGAAAAGAAAAGAACAAGAAAAATAGAAAAAAAATTGCAAAAAATTTCCAGAAAATCAAGAATTTTGTTTATGCCTTATTTTGTGAAAAAGTTTCTGGGAAATACTAAATTAATTAATTATTTAAGTAATTTTGCTATTATGGAAATAAGGAAAAAATAGGAATTTAGTTTGAAAAATTTCAAGAAAATTCCAGTAGGCTAGAAATATTATTTAAAGAATATTAGTAAAGAGAAATTGGGTTATATAAAATTTTAGATATTTATTATGAAATTTTGAGGAAATAAGATTTAGAAAATAAAGAAAAATTATAGAAATTATGAGAAAATAGTAAATTAACATTCTGGAATAAATTTAATGTTTTAGGAATCCTTGAGGCACGAGAATTGGGAAATAGCTCATTTTTCGAGGATGACACTTTTCGAGGGAACTTAAATTGTAAGTGTACCGTTATAAAATCAGTACGGTTATAAATATTTATGTTTACACCCAATCTTCGGGAATACTTCATCATATTGATATGCCCTGATATGTATTCATCACGTAGACTGCACACATCATGACATGCTATGAAACGCATCTGTACACGTTGATATTATTGATCACATGTATCGTGGCTGTAGGGAGTCCAAACTAACACCGCTACTATACCAAGGGTGTCCCCATACACCCCGGCTTTGAAAGAGATGGGCGTAAAAATGGTAAGTAGCATGAAAGGTGCAGTTGACACTTACAATGAGTAAGACATTGCATACAAGCATGATAAAGCATCTTGTACCTTACTTAAATGGTTCATCATCTAATTTGGGTTTTGCCCCTGAAATATTCAACGTTCCAATCAAGACTTGTAGTGATGGTACGGAAGTCGAAGATGTGTAATGACACGAGTCGCAAGAAATGAGCAAATGTGCCATGATATGTTGTAGTACGAATATTTCAAATATTATGTACGTTTTAAATTATTTTTAGGAACTTATGTATCAACTTTGTAATAAGTGCCATGTTCAGTTATCTATGTATGAAATGCTATGATCAGGTTCGATTTAAAATTCTGCTTTATGAGATTTTATTTATCTCTAGTGTATAAATTATTTCGTTAAGCACTAGATAGGTCTAAGGGAATTTCGAGGTAAGGTAGTATGGAAAAAAAATTCCTAAATTCCCTAAGACATAACACGCCCTGAGTAGGTGGGGTGTTACATTTGTAATTATGTGTGAGTAAGTTTATAAACAATTATCCATGTATGCGTAACATTTATTAATATGTGTGGACAATATAATCCAAAATAAATGCCACATCAGCTAAAAATTTACCGGGATATTATCTCACCAATCTCTGAAAATGGAGGGAATTTTTTTCCACCAAAATAAGTGTGAGTATATCAATTTACCCACACGTAACAAATGTGAATAATTTAACGATTTTGTCTAATTTAATCACCCACACATATTATCATTATGTGTGGTTAAGTTTATAAATAATTACCCACATATAAGTAACATTTATTAATATGTGTGGGTAATATAATCTAGAAAACTATCACATCAACTAATACGTAGATACCCACACACATATATAACATTTATACTTCTGTGTGGGTAAGTTTATAAATAATTATCCACACATGCGTAACATTTATTAATATATGTGGATAATATAATCCAAAATAAATGCCATATCAGCTAAAATTTTATTGAAAAATCTCCTAGCAATCTCTGAAAGTGAAGGGATTTTTTTTCTGTCAAAATAAGTGTGGGTATATCAATTTACCCACACATAATAAATGTGAATAATGTAATGAGTTTCTCTAATTTATTTACTCACATATCACCATTATGTATGGGTAAATACCCACGTATAATATGTGTGGATAATTTATATGTGGGTAAATCTCTCAAATTCTTGTAGTGTATATATAATATATTAATATAAAAAATCATATCAAATATCACTCTTAAATATTCAAGCTATAGTTTCGTTGTTAAAATATGTCTCCATTCTGCAAATTTCAATTAAACTTTTGGTCTATTATGACTTTTCAATTAAACTTATATTATTATATAAGCAAATGAGGTATCTTAGACTGTGTTTTCTTTGTGTTTCAATTCTTAATTTTGAGTTTTGAATTTATTTTTAATTTTATGTTTTGATAGTCTATTTTCATAAACCTAAAAACGCGTTTTATTTGTCATTTTGAAAAACTATTTCTCAAAACAGAAAACTAGAAAACGCGTTCTGTTTGAAATTTTAAGAATCTAATTTTTAATGATATTTAATTCAATGAATTTGATTATTTAAAAATTATAACGCGTTCTATTTGAAATTCTGTTTGGTGTACGAAAAAAATTCAAGACGGTAAAAATACAATTATTATTCGAGTTGACATATTTTAAATGCAGTCAAACATTCGTCATACAAAAAATATTCAGGATAGAATTAATTCATATTTAATACATTTTAATTGGATAAATTCAGTAATAAAAATTTGACATATTATATATAAATAATTAGGGGTGTGCATTCAGTTATAACCGAACTAAACCGCTCGATTTTATCTAACTGAATCGAACTACTACACTAATCAAAGTAACTGAAACCGAACTAATCGATTTTAAATTTAAACTAATCGAACCAATAATCTACCCAAAAACTGACTACCATACGGCTGAACATACAAGAGGAATGCATGGAGTTGGACACAGAATAAGATTAAATGAACATGATAAGAGAAACAAAAACAATAAAAAATGGTAGCTCAAGATTGTACCGATGGCCAATGAAGAAGCACAAATTTGGAGATGAAACTAACCTCAAGGTTGCAGCGAGGAAAAAGAATAGTAGTTAGCTGCTCAATCCAGAAATGAACGTCGAGTAGCAGATTTGGAGTGAGCATTAGGAACATAGGGTTTCAAGGTGAGGCAACCTCTTAGTTGAGAGTCTGGATTCAGATGTAGAGGTCGATGGTGGCGTCGACGTCGGTAACTCGGAGGGAGACAAAGGGCCGAAGACGAAGGGCCAACCAGTCGACCCTCCGTCTCCAACTCTTCGACCTCTTTGACCTTTCCTTCTTCGTCTCGCCAACATTCATCTTCGTCTCCGAGGGATAGTGGTGGTGACCGTAGCCGTGGATGGTGGTGGAGGGTGGCCGACAGAAAAGAAGAAGGAGATTTCTCTCTTGTAAGGGCAGGGCACGGCTGAAATAAAAGAAGAAGAATGAACTAAGGGGGGTAGGGGTTTTTGGGGGGCCGTGCTGGGTGGGTGGGTTTGCTGGTTTGGGGGGGGGGGGGCACAATTTGATTTTTTTGATTAATCCGACTGAAATAACCAAACCGATAAAATTAACTGAATTTTTTGGTTAAAATTAATCGAACCGATAAGCGATCTTTTAATAACCGAATCGAACCAACCAGTTCGATCAGTTCAGTTCGGTCACCCCTATAAATAATGCTCTAAATATATATTTTAATTCATGTATAAAATATATTTACAAATATAATTTTATAATTAAATAATATATATTAGATATATATATATATATAATAGTATATAATAACTAACCTCATAAACCCTCACATTCTCCAAGAAATCATCTTCCTCTCTCTCTTCTCTCTCCTCTTCCCTATGCCCACTTGTTACTATTCTTTCCAGTAAGCAACCCATCTTCATCTCTCTTCGCTTTCTTTTCCACCAACAAAGGCATCAACACCGTCGCCAACGAAGGTCAACGCCGCTACTACGAAGCTTAAAGGCGATGCGAGAGAACGGTAGTCATGGGCAAAACCATGGCGCAGACGAAGGGGACCATTTGACAGCTGTCATGGGAGACCCACCACGAGAGACAAGCCACAAAAGGTCAACAATGAGGATGGCAAACAACAACTGCGATGGAAGACGGCAAGAGCGGCAACAACTGCTGCAACAGGCAAGCAAAAGCCACAGGCCAGGTGAGTGACAGGTGTGGCTAACAAAGCGGTGGCAACGAATCTGGCCTTGAAGAAATGAAGAGAAGTGGTGGCAACGGTGATGGCTTGAAGAGAGAAGAAATCAAGAAAAAGTGAAAATGAATGTATTTTCCGTGTTTTGAAAGGTGAGTTTGTTTTTGGCTGAAAATAGCCAAAACAACATTTGTTGTTTTAGATTTTCTTTATAAATTTTTTATTTTCAAAAATATCAAAATAAACGTATTTTTATTATTTTAGAAAACTAAAAACTAAACATGGACCGAAAATAAAGAAGAGAACGCAGCCTTAATATTACGAAACCCTATCAATAAAGTGAGTTTTTAAAATACTCTCTATATGTTTTATTTACAAAACAAAAATAAAATTTACTAATAATATTTCAACTCACTACATCCGAATAATAAAATACTCAAATTTATCATCACACTAAATCTAATTTTCATTTATATTTTACATAGCTTTCTTAGTTATTTCTATCATAGTCGCACAAACAGCAATGGTATGAATTACATTCGTTTAAGAAATTAAATATATAAAATACATATAACAGAAAATGTTTGATTTTTTTTTATCAAAAAACTCAATAATTAGTATTCTTAGGGTGTGCATTTGGTATAATTAGTTATTTATTAAATGATTGTAGATTTAATAAATAGAAAGAGGAACAATATTGTTACCTTTTTAAAGGTTTGTTTCATATAAATATATCGGAATTGTTATTTTAGTACTTAATTATGATATTTTTTTTAAAAAAAAATCCTAAATAATAAAAAAAGCATCTATGGCTTTAAGTTCGAACATATTCCAAGTTTCACAACAAAAAATATGAACAAATGTCAAGAGTAATCTTAATCAACGTCACCTTTTAAATCCATCCAACTTCCTTAAAAATTATGTTGGCTTTGGTCATACAAGATTAAAAGTTGTGCATGGATTTGTTTTCGCATTTATTTTGATTTTGAAAATATTTTAAAATTGGTATATTCTTGCATGAATCCACCAAGAGTTGGTTTTTTTGTTTTGGACCTTTGTCCCTTTTCAAATATAACAAGAGATCGGGTAATGTACTCTTACATTGCCATCATGAAAAATTGCCAATATCACCATATACTTTTTCTATCCTTTCTTGTAGATAGCTAGCAGATTGAGCCATAACATCTCGGATTTGAATTGCAGAGAAAACCCTTCTATACAAATTGAAAGGGTTTTGCAAATTGCAAGGAAATGAAACTTGCGATTTGTAAAACATAACACAATCAAATTGATTTTCAAAAAATAAGAGAAAGAAAGGGTTGGCAAAAAAAGAAGAGGTTCTCATTGTTAATGAGGAGGGATGGCCAACAAAGAAGACCCACTGTGCGACGGATAAAACGAGAAGAAAAAATAGCTAGATGTACGTAAAATGATAAATCCATACAAAATAATAACAACAAAAGGGATTTTTGTTGTTATTAAAATATTAAATATGAATGATTTATCAAATCATTCTTGTTTATGGACATATAAATATGACGTCATTTTTAATTTAAAGTATTTTACATAAAAATATATGATTACAATTCTTTTATGAGGCCAGCTCATGTGACGTCTCCCCAGGCCCATTAATTATTCCAATTTCTGAAAAATCATTTTCAATAACGGGAGGATAATAATAAATTAATAATAATTATAATACTTGCAATGTCAACGACGTGGACAGACAACAAAGTCAAATGTCCTCTGGATTGGGTTTATCTGACCTCCTCCTACCAACCCTTATCTATTAATTATTTTTAACAAATTTTAATATTTATTAAATAATATAAATTATAAAGTACAAGTCCATCTAATTTTTTATTAAGGTAGTTATTGTTCTTACGATAAGATTAAGTAATAATAAATATATTTTAATAGAATACAAGAATTAAAATTTATTTATTTCAAAGAAAGAGTTTCAAAACTCAGCAAAGTCTAGCGAAAGAACAAGAGTTGTCCGAAAGAAGTCAAGACAACTATGAGAGGGTCTCGATTTGCTATCTGACAGAGCTGTTTGAAGAAAGTTGGTTGTAAAAGAAAAAAGTGATCTATAAGATAGAAGTAGCTTAGAGAGTCGGCGCCAAAAGCTTTTCCTAAGAACATGTTAACTCCATTAGATAATGGGGACTCCCTAGATCAACCTTTCCCCGCATAAACCCTATCTCTCCTAGACAACAAATCGAGCCGACTTACAACTGTCATTGGTTTCTCCTAGACAAGCCTTGCTCTTCCATTAGGTTCTATTGACTTCTTACAGAGCTTTCCTAAAACAAATAAATTTTAATAGTTCTATTCAGCCAGCAACAAGAGTATTACGAGTATTTGATTAATTATTAAAAGTAAATTGATTGGTTTTTTTATTTTAATTATTTAATTTAGATCATCTCAAATTTAAAAATTTGTTCAATTAATCTTTAATTTTTTTCAAAATTAACCACGATATTTTCTACACTTTATCCCTTTAAAAGATATCATAACTAATTATAAAAAATTAAAACTAATTAGACAAAAATTAAAATCCAAAAATATGTCTGAACCAAATGATCAAAGTTTACAATGGTACGGTTAATTTATCTATCATAAACTTTTAAAAGTGTTATATAAAATAATTATAATTCATAATAATAATACATTGAAATTAACCAACATATAATATATCAAGTTTTAATTTCCTTTTATGGATCGCTTAATATGCATTTAATTTGTCGATCAATAATTACTTAATATATAATTATATTTTTTTATATTCTCTCATAATTTATATCATCTTTAACATATTCACTAAATATGGAAAACACTTACAAAATTAATTCATTATTAAACAACACAATACATTGAACTTACACATGGATTAGAACTTGGAAAGGGCAAAAAGTCTCTTTTTTCGACTCTCTTTTTAATGGCTTTTGATTTTAGACCTAATCATCTATTTATGTTGTCCAGTGGCATTTAAAAAATAAAAAATCAAAAAAAGAAAATTGTTTAAACCGAAATGTTATTTGAATATGTAGGAGTGATATTTTATGTGATACTTTTATATTAATATATTATATTATGAGTCTAATTAATTAATATAAACATATAATAACTGAGGGCTTATTATATAGAAGACTTTCCCTGCCTCTTCGATATCATTATATATATTTTACTTAAAGAATATATATATAATATATTAATATAAAAACATCATATCAAATATCATTCTTAAATATTCAAGTTACAGTTTTGTTAAAATATGTCTCCACTCTATGCAAAATTCAATTAAACCTTTGGTCTATTATGACTTTTCAATTAAACTTATATTATTATACAAGTAAATGAGGTATTCTTAATATTACCAAACCCTATCAATAAAATGAGTTTTTAAAAAACTCTATATATGTTTTATTTAAAAGACAAAAATAAAATTTACTAATAAGATTTGAACTCACTACGTCCAAATAATAAAATACTCAAATTTATCATCACACTAAATCTAATTTTCATTTATATTTTACATAACTTTCTTAGTTATTTCTATCATAGTTGCACAAACAGCAATGGTATGAATTACATTCATTTAAGAAATTAAGTATATAAAATACATATAATAGACAATGTTTGATTTTTTTTTCAAAAAACTCAATAATTAATATTTTTATTGTCGAAGAACAACAATAAATATATAACTGTGAGAGAGTGTTCATCTTTAATTTTTAATCTTCATGAGATCTGTAAAACAAAAGACAGTTAGGGGCGAGGTGTCTTTTGCGCGAACTATTTAATGTTTAAACTACTCTTAGTCCAAAAATATAGAAGTATTTAAGTAATTTGTGTAAAAATTCTCACTTAGAAGATCTCCGAAGCTTCCCTCTTAAAAGCTTCTTCTGCCACTAGAATACAAGAATGCTTCCACATTAGTCACTAATAGTTTTTGACTAATGTGCCCAATTACAAGCTTTAACCTCACTAAATGGAGTGCAAAAAGTATTTGATGCCAAAGGCAAAAAAGTATGAGTAACCAATCGTGTGTAATACACACCTTTTTTTCTTTTTTTCTTTTTAATGTGCCCCAATTACAAAAGTAAAAGGGCCACTTTGCATGACATGGCAAATCTCCATATTCCTAAGCTCTACATTGTTGTACTCCCCAGCCCACGGCCATAGAGTTAAAGAATTGTCTTACTGAATATTACACATGTTTCTGAATAATAACATGCTACCTCAGTACATAAATCATAATCAGAATACATGGCCAATTTTTGCAGAGGTCTAGACCTTCCAATAGATCTTCACTCCACACCACTGGTTTATCACAACACAAAGAGACTGTATCTACCATCCCCAACCACATAACACTCATTAATAACAGTTTCTGGAAATTACCTCTCAATTTTTTTAAAACATCAAAATTCGTCGTTAAAAAATTTAGTTACAGGCATCTTCCTGTCGATAAAAATGGCGTCGCTAAATTTTAGCGACGGCACAAATTAGCGACGGATTCAACGACGGAACTTTCCATCGCTGATTAAAAAAATAAAAAATAAAAAAAATATTTAAAAAATTAAAAATTATTTTAGCAACGAAAAGTTTTCTGTCGCAAAGACATAATAAAAAAATTTTAAATTAAAATAAATTAGAATCAGCAACGGAAACAGTTTCGTCATTGACTTTTATTTTAAAAAAATAAAATAATTAATTTCACCGAGCGGACGCATGCGCGTGTTAGCGCGTGCGCGACTATCTGAGCTGCAAGCCTTCTTATTACATATACTGCACATATTAATTATATACTACATTTAATTATTAGCCTTTTTAATTTTATTTTAAATTTTAAATTTTTTAATTCATAAATTAATACTTAAAAAAATAAATGTTAAAAATTTTTAACTCAACTAATGTACCAATTAAATATTGTAATTAATTAATCTCTTAAATATTTAAGTTTTCTTTGATTAAAAATTAGTTTAATGCATATTTGTTAATATAAATTTTACAATATCATATCAACTTTCATATTTTGGTTTGTAAATAAAATACATAAAATATGCATACTAAAGAATTTTAATTTTTATTTAATCTTTGTTAAATACATAATTAATAAAATTAATTTTTTATTATTTTTTTTCTTTTTTAGCCACGGGGTTGTCCCATCGCTAAAGTTTCTAATTATTAATTTATTTTTTAAATTATTTAGCTACGGAATAAATAATTTTAATTTAATTAAATAAAAACTAAAAATTTAGTGACGGGATAACACCTGTCGCAAAAAAAATAAAAATTAAATTAAATAAAAATTAAAAATTGAGCGATAGGGTCACACCCGTCGCTAAAAAAAAAATAAATAAAAAATAAAAATTCAGTGACGAGTTCACGCTTGTCACTAAAAAATAAAAACAATTAAATCAAAAATAAAAATTCAGCAACGAGTTCACGCTCGTCGCTAAAAAATAAAAAATAAAAACTTAGCGATGGGTTCACACCCTTCACTAAAAAATAAAAAAAAAATTGAAAATTCAACGATGGGGTCACCCCCATTGCTAAAAAATAAAAATAAATAAATAAAAATTAAAATTTAGCAACAAGGTCACACCCATAGCTAAAAAATAAAAAAATTAAATAAAAATAAATATTTAGCTACGGGGACACACCCGTAGCTAAAAAATAAAAAAAATTAAAATTTTTTAATTATTTAGCGACAAAATATTTCGTCGCTAAATTTAAAATTTTAATAAAAAATATTAAAAATATTTAGTGACAGAATATTTCGTTGCTAAATTTAAAAAAAAACATAAAAAATTTGACGATAAAATATCCGTCACTGAGACATCTCTAATTAGCGACGAAAAAATTATGTCACTAAATTACAAATTTTTTGTAGTGGAGTGCACCTCTCTTTCCTCCGATTTGCACCACCGTGCTCGCCCTTCGGTAAGTTTTCGGCAACTTTTATTTTTTCAAAAACGCGTTAGACTTTTTTAACTATAGATTTTTAGATCTACCAAAAATCAACAGTCCGATCAAACTTATTTTTGGATATAAGAATCACTATGGTTGGGGGAATCCAATGACCGGTTCCGATCATTGAATTCACCGATCGGCCAGGTGGCCGAAGACAACAGATGTCCAGTCTTTTTGATATTCTAAATTAGTTCTGTTTTCGGTTTAGTTCGATTACCATGATTTAGTTTTCGGTTAGTTCGATTTCAGTTAGTTCGGTTAGTGGGGTTGGTTGGTTCGGTTATTATATGCTGGTCGGTTTGATTCGGTTAGTAATTTTTGGACGATTTAGTTCGAATGTAACCAATTGCACACCCCTACCACTAAGAGTTTATTGCATTGACTAACGAAATGTTCGATTTACCCTCAAACAAAATACATAATTCCAACCATACCCCCATCTTCAACCTTTACATTCTCTGTCATCGTCGCTATTAGACCCATCCTTGGTTGCGACCATCACCATCGTTGTCACCCCAATCCATTGCCTCAATTGTCGTCGCCCCAATCCTTGTCGCCTCCTCCATTCACTGTATATATATATCATACATATTATATATATTCATATATATTTTAATGTATATTGAATTAATATATTTAAAATTTTTATTAAAAATTAGTATTTCTATGAATTTTATTTACATCATTCAACATGATGTCTATTTTGGTATTTTTGTTAAGTTTTGATAACTTATCAGCTCTTTCAAATCAAACACATAACTATTAACTGATAGCTTAAAAGTATGTTTATCCAAACATATTATCAGTTTAAATACTATCTTAACTTTTAAGTTTTATACAAGTTAAAAGCTAAATAGCTTAAAAGTTATAAAAAGAAATGGTAAGCCAAACACCCCCTAAGTCTTTTATCATGATTTGATATACCATTTGAGTTAGACCTTGACCCTGATCAAAATTTGAGTATCCTAGAACACATGTCATCTTTAAAGAATTTATAAGAATTTAGAATAAAAAATAAATCGCGATCAAATAATCAAAACACACAAACGATCAACACAAAAATTTTACATGAAAAACCCAATTTGAGAAAAATCACAAGAAAAAAGAATAAAATATTATTGTAAGCATCCTCGCCCGGATATCCCCAACCACCCGGACTACCCGAACGGGAGCGCTTATGGGAGGAGAAACAATGAAACACGAGACAAGAACCACCCTGGCATGCATACACAAAAATAAGAACAGCAGAAGCGAAGCTAAACACATGCATGCACTACGGGTACCCCGCTAGCATAGCGGTCACATGATAAATACATAAACACAAACTCCTATGCCGACACACACGAGACTCGAGAAAAGACCTAGCATAGTACAAAATAATAGAGTAAATCCTACTCAGACATCAGAGTTGATAGGGGTTGACGGGACTACCTGTACACCATACCGACTCTGCCACTAAAAGTTGACTCCCTTGCCATGGCTCACACTGCCACTACCTGGAATGATGGAAAGTAAAGTGAGTCGAAAGACTCAGCAAGCATAAAGAAAAGAAAAGCTGGAGGCTGGACATAACCAGAAAACTCTCCCCAGAATAAACCCCCAGATACACACAAGCCATAAGACGCTACAACACAATAGCATAACATAATAAAAGCACATACGGGTCCTTAGGTTCCACACAAGACACACGGCACTCAAGTCCCATACCAACCTGCCGCTGCCCTGAGAGGCAACATGTATCTCCAACAAACCTGCGCGCGCTGTCCCGGGTCGATACTCCCGTCACCCGTCCATGTCGGTACTCCCGACACTCAAGCCATAAGCTCCCTCGGAACGGTACTCCCATCCGAGAACTATATACTACCAGTAGCCATGCAATGCACATAAAATGCAATGGTGTAGTGAGCATCAACGTGATACACCGGCGCCCATACATCCAAGCATCAGACTATGCTCCGCCCACATAGTAAACCACACGCGATGCATATGTCCGTGCCAAATGCAACCTAACCAAACTATAATGTCTGTGTCCAAGCATACTCAATAAATGAATACCCCAACATGCAACCCGCGCCCATGTGTATATCAAATCATGAACAATAATATAATAAATCTTAACGTGCAGTAAATCACATACTGGTAGAGCTAGTCAACAATGCCCGGCACCGGTCAACGGCCAGTGACTAGGAGTGTCCACCCGACAGTCCACTTCAAGGCCGTACAATAGTCTACCCCAACGTCACCAACAACTGACCCCTGCCCTACTGCTCGATAGCTCTAACCGAATCATAAATAAATCCGAGAAAAACTGTAAATAAACCCATTAAAATCGTAAATAAACCCGGACGTCTAGGAACCTAGTTCCCAGGCTGGTTCAGCATCATTCCCAAAAGGAGTGGGGGTGATACAAACCCTCGTAGGCACTCAATGAATAAAACTCTAGAAGTCTCGGATTTATTTAAATTAAAACAAATGAATAATAATTCAACAAATAAGGCTAGCTAGGCGCCGAATTAGAGTAAGGGAGATGATAAAATACGAGAAACTACGAAGTCTCTCACGGGAATTAAAGAACACGAGGAAAGAGTTAGGAGTTTCCCTTTACATGGCCGTTTCTTGCCATTCTTACACTTCCGCTGAGAAGTAAAACGTTTAATAGCGATTAATAAAACCCGTGGCTCACATTAATTAAATCTAACCATGTAATATAATTAATTTAACCGCCCAAAATCACATGTAAGCGCAACGCAAATAAAATCTCAATAAATCTCATATTTATTTTAAATTAAATCACGCCAATAAAATTATTAATTTATATAATTAATACGTGAAACCAAAATGAATTGAGGGAAGACGAGGGGTTCACCCAATGGAAAGAGATCGCAAGGGTAGAGGAGAACTTGCCTCGTTTAAGCTGATTACAGCGTTTTCACGTTTAAACACCACCAAATTAATACACGCTGTAAATTAGATTAAACTCCCAAAATTAATAAAATTGGACCTAAAATTAAATTCCAACCGTACAGATTAATTAACACACATGTCTCTACGTACCTGGCTAATTAAAACCCAATTAAACCTTGATTAAACACTTAATTTCTCCTAAAATTCCCTCTTCATGCGCCTTCTTCTTCTCTGTTTTTCTTTCTCTGCTCCTTGCCAAATTCCTTGGCTGAATGCTGCTAAAATCGGGCTTTAAAAAGCCAAAAGAGAAAGGCCACCAGCGGCTGCAGCGTGGCAGTGCTGGCACACCCACCGCCTTACCCAAAACGACGCCATTTTGGGCAAGGTTTTGGCTGAAAATCAGCCAAAATTCTTCACATCGCGCGTGCCCACACGAATTCGATCCCGTACCCACCGCCTGGTCGCCCTCGCGAGCGACCGCTCGCGCCAGCACACGCCTTCAACCATAATATGCTTTCCATTATATTTAAAGTGACTTTTAGTCACTTTCGTAAATCACGCTTTAGCACCCAATATTTCTATTAATCACACACACACCCCAAGACTTCAATTTTTCCTATTATTACACTTATACCCCGACTTTCCAAAAATTTACCCAAATAATGTTATTTTATTATTTTCCTTAATACTCCCCAATAAATAATTATTTTCTCAAAATAACATAAATAAACATTTTTCTTAAATCTCCAAATACCTAAATAAATTAATATTTCCTTTAAACCCACAAATACAATAATTAATAATTATCAACCATGAATTCCTTATTTTTCTCAAAACCACATAAATACACACTTCCTCTTAAATTTCCAAATATTCAATAATGTCCTCAAACACCGATTTGACTAATTATTATTTATTTTCAAATTTCGGGATATTATAATTCTCCCCTCCTTATTAGAATTTTGTCCTCGAAATTCGTGCTCAAATCATCTTCTCAAGACACGCTTGCAACTCTCATGATTTTATCCAACATCTCTTCCAAGACATTCCATATCATCATTTTCTAGTATCTCCACAAGTCTGAGTCCACAACGTATCCTACTTGACTTACTACACCAGCACAACTCCCCAATCTATCACCTCTATTGGATCACGTTATGATTATTAATACCTTATCTGACTTAAGGAACGTCATCAATTATATTACACACACCAACATGGTTCGCCTATTATAATATCATAACTCAACCGTTCCCCAAAACTATCTCGTATCCCCATCACACATCCATTAGGTACTATCTCGACCGCATATCAGCCTAAGGGCGAGCTCAAAATTCAGAGATATTCAATCTAAACGATAAACTGGTTCGTAGCACATAGCTCAATGCAAATGTAGCTAACTTCAAATATAACCGGTAACGACAAGAATAGAGCCACCCTCTTGCATGTCGAGAGGCTACCACTCGGTGACGTGACCGGGAAACGATACTACATACTCAATCAAGAATTCAACAGCAATATCCTTTAGGCTGACTTTTTCCAATTGATTCTTAGCCAGGTACACAACATTTTCTCGGCAGTACTTACTCCCACAATTTGTCGCGTATGCTCGGGATCTAAAACGTCACCCGATCTCCCCTCCTAGGAATCGATTAACCCAATTGTGGATCCCTACTACGACTCATTCGATAACTACCAACCCTTCACCTTGTCCTCCACCTCTGCTCATCCAGCTATGGCGATTGTTTATAGTTACTCGTTTTGTGACCTCTTTCTGGTCAGACCGAAAGCAAACGATCATCGGAACAACAACCGTCCCCACTGTCTGCAAACAATTCATCTCATATGGCCCGACTGGCCACACAAATAGCAGACAAATCGATGAAACTGAGATGACCCACGATGATCCTTTCCCTCACGGTCTGCACCTCAGGAGTCCACCCACAACCCCGCCGATAGCTAACTCGCACAACACCAACAAGACCAAAGGTAAATTCTAGCCAAAGATGCTCAGGATGCTCAACCCTTACAGTCCATAAGTGCCTCCAGTATGTTAGCCACCTCAAACATCATCAGTTGGACTATTTTACCCCAAACCGGGTAACAGGGTAATGATGGTCTTCCCATTTTATGCACGACTATCCTTGTTCACCCTCAAAACACAAATGCACCCTAAGGAACATCCTTAGTCAAGCTACATCGTTAACAAACCCAAACAACATTCCATTGCTAGTCTCGATCTCCAATTTAGAAGATAACCCTTCCCAGACATGCACTTGAGTATACCCTCATGTTCCGACATAAGCTCTACACTCGACTGAGCCCAACACCTCTAAATTTCCATTATCAACACAACCATTAATAACTACCTCGAGTAAACTGCCTACTTCATCTAGTAGGTCTCGATCACTTAATCTACTCAAATCCTCATACACGTACCAACACATATCTAACATGTAATTCTTCATTACCACCAACAACAGATACCGAGCTCCCAGCAAAGAAATTGACAAATAGGAAGAGAACAGATGACCGTTCGCGACCAATCGACAACTCTCTCTCCCACAGTCAACTACCTGCTGTGACTTCCTACTGCCTCACCATTTTCCTTATAGTTGCCCATCAATACACATGCATACACACCTACCAATAAAAGTGACTTGGCAAGTCACGATAACATCATACATCACGTCCACTCACATGTGATCCTACACCTTACTCTCATTGTCATAAAACTAAAGCTTGCTGCGCCTAAATCCATACCAGATGAGCATCATGGGATATAACTCCACACACATAGTTTCCGTAGGCAGGTAACCAATGTCCTAACTCGTTCCCAGACACGCCTCACGAGCATGTACCATGTCCAATCAAAACTTTATATAACAGAGATTACATCCACCACAACATCCAAAGGAAACTACATACATGAACTCTAGTTACAGACAACTTCCTATCACCTCTTCTTGCTAACCTAGGCTTGCTCCCACTAGGTGGTGCTCATCGTGTCCCCTTCTGCTCGGGATGTGGCCTCATCTGCCAGGCTCACCAATCCCTCGCTGCTCCCAACACTAGAGTTGGGTCCCATAGATTTATCCCTCGGGTGAGCAGAACTCCGCACCATAGCCTCTACTGAACGACCAGCAAACGATACCCGTTGTCTTCCGGAATCAGTTGGGTCCCAAATCTCTGCCTGTCGCTCTATAGCACGGGCAAACTGATCGTAATGGACCCAAAGTGTCGTATCCTCCATAAAAATCCGAGTGAGTTGCCTCCACCTCTCATTCATATACTTTCTCACGAAAAGCACTTGCTTTTCGGAGTACCCCAAGTAGGTGCTCATGCGCGGTCAATAGGAACACTTGATCCATGCGCCACAAGAAAGCCATCACATGTTCCCCATCTCGCTGCTTACCGCCTACGGTGGGGAGTAGCTTGCGCTCCCAACGATTCCAAACTAAGTCAAATGCCACCTGATCCAGGTCTGGCACCCTAGAACTTGACCCTCTTGGATCCATACCAAATAGCAAGAGACCTTATGACCTGCACACAAAATTAGGTATCAAGCCAAGTACCAAATTCCTCACCCCTTAACCTAAAACCAACCTATAAACATAGGGTTCCTCATGTAGACTCATATCCGGCCACTAAAGACAATCTAGACACCTATCTAACTCTACTCGACAACCTTGGTGTACAGGAACTCGTCCCACAGAACTGACTCCAACTACCCTCTGATACCAACAATGTAAGCACCCCCGCCCGGATATCCCCAACCACCCAGACTACCCGAACGGAAGCGCTTACTGGAGGAGAAACAATGAAACACGAGACAAGAATCACCCTGACATGCATACACAAAAATAAGAACAGCGAAAGCGAAGCTAAACACATGCATGCACTACGGCTACCCCGCTAGCATAGCGGTCACATGATAAATACATAAACACAAACTCCTGTGCCGACATACACGAGACTCGAGGAAAGACCTGGCACAGTACAAAATAACAGAGTAAATCCTACTCAGACATCAGAGTTGACAAGGGTTGACGGGACTGCCTGTATACCATACCGACTCTGCCACTAAAAGTTGACTCCCTTGCCATGGCCCACGTTGTCACTACCTGGAATGATGAAAAGCAAAGTGAGTCGAGAGACTCAACAAGCATAAAAGAAAAGAAAAGCTGGAGGCTGGACATAACCAGAAAACTCTCCCCAAAATAAACCCCCAGGTACACACAAGCCATGAGACGCTACAATATAATAGCATAACATAATAAAAGCACATACCAGTCCTTGGGGCCCACACAAGACACACGGCACCCAAGTCCCATACTAACCTGCCGCTGCCCTGAGAGGCAACATGTATCTCCAACAAACCTGCGCGCGCTGTCCCGGGTCGGTACTCCCATCACCCGTCCATGTCGGTACTCCCGACACCCGAGCCATAGGCTCCCTCGGAACGGTACTCCCGTCCGAGAACTATATACTATTAGTAGCCATGCAATGCACATAAAATGCAATGGCGTAATGAGCATCAACGTGATACACCGACGCCCATACATCCAGGCATCAGGCTATGCTCCGCCCACATAGTAAACCACACGCGATGCATATGTCCGTGCCAAATGCAACCTAACCAAACTAGAATATCCGTGTCCAAACATACTCAATAAATGAATACCTCAGCATGCAACCCGCACCCATGTGCATATCAAATCATGAACAGTAATATAATAAATCTAAACGTGCAGTAAATCACATATTGGTAGAGCTAGTCAGCAGTGCCCGGCACCGGTCAACGGCCAGTGACTAGGAATGTCCACCCGACGGTCCACTTCAAGACCGTACAAGAGTCTACCCCAACATCACCAACAACCAACTCCTACCCTACTACTCGATAGCTCTAACCGAATCATAAATAAATCCGAGAAAAACTGTAAATAAATCCGATAAAATAATAAATAAACCCGCACGTCTAGGAACCTAGTTCCCAGGCTGGTTCAACATCATTCCTAAAAGGAATGAGGGCGATACAAACCCCCGTAGGCACTCAATGAATAAAACTCTAGAAGTTTCGGATTTATTTAAATTAAAACAAATGAATAATAATTCAACAAATAAGGCTAGCTAGGCGCCGAATTAGAGTAAGGGAGATGATAAAATACGAGAAACTACGAAGTCTCTCACGGGAATTAAAGAACACGAGGAGAGAGTTAGGAGCTTGCCTTTACATAGCCGTTTCTTGCCTTTCTTACACTTCCGCTGCAAAGTAAAACGTTTAATAGCGATTAATAAAACCCGTGGCTCGCATTAATTAAATCTAACCGTGTAATATAATTAATTTAACCGCCCAAAATCACATGTAGACGCACCGCAAATAAAATCCCAATAAATCCCATATTTATTTTAAATTAAATCACGCCAATAAAATCATTAATTTATATAATTAATACGTGAAATCAAAATGAATTGAGGGAAGACGGTTCACCTAATGGAAAGAGATTGCAAGGGTAGAGGAGAACTTGCCTCGTTTAAGCTGATTATAGCATTTCCACACTTAAACACTACCAAATTAATACATGCTGTAAATTAGATTAAACTCTCAAAATTAATAAAATTGGACCCAAAATTAAATTCCAACCGTATAGATTAATTAATACACATTTCTCTACGTACCTGGTTAATTAAAACCCAATTAAACCTTGATTAAACACTTAATTTCTCCCAAAATTCCCTCTTCATGCGCCTTCTTCTTCTCTGTTTTTCTTTCTCTGCTCCCTGCCAAATTCCTTGGTCGAATGCTGCTAAAATCGGGCTTTAAAAAGCCAAAAGAGAGAGGCCACCAGCGACTGCAGCGTGGTAGCGCTGGCACACCCACCACCTTACCCAAAACGATGCCGGTTTGGGCAAGGTTTTGGCTGAAAATCAGCCCAAATTCCTCACATCACGCGCACCCACGCGGATTCGATCCCGTGCCCATCGCCTGGTCACCCTCGCGCGCAACCGCTCGCGCCAGCACACGCCTTCAACCATAATATGCTTTCTATTATATTTAAAGTGACTTTCAATCACTTTCATAAATCACGCTTTAGCACCCAATATTTTCATTAATCACACACACACCCCAAGACTTCAATTTTTCCTGTTATTACACTTATACCCCGACTTTTCAAAAATTCACCCAAATAATGTTATTTTATTATTTTCCTTAATACTCCCCAATAAATAATTATTTTCTCAAAATAACATAAATAAATATTTTTCTTAAATCTCCAAATACCGAAATAAATTAATATTTCATTTAAACCCACAAATACAATAATTAATAATTATCAACCATGGATTCCTTATTTTCCTCAAAACCACATAAATACATACTTCCTCTTAAATTCTCAAATATTCAATAATGTCCTCAAACACCGATTTGACTAATTATTATTTATTTTCAAATTTCAAGATATTACAATTATTATGATGGTATTAGTGGAATAATTACAGAGTATTAGATACTTATTTATAGATTTATTATTTATCTATAAATGTATAAAAAAAAAAAGATAATATTTGTTTTTTTTATTTTTACTTTACAATTCATAATATTTGTTGACCTAGATGCCCACTTGCTCAACCTTCATTTTTTTTCCCTTTTATAGATAATTGAGAAATAAAATATAATAGAAAGGATAGCCGATTGTTGAAGCCTCACTTTAACTTAAATGGTTTGTTATTTGAAAAAAAAATAATAAATGAACAATCAACTATTTGAAGATTTAATAAATAGAAAGAGGAACAATATTGTTACCTTTTTAAAGGTTTGTTTTATATAAATATATTGAAAATGCTAATTTATACTTAATTATGATATTTTTTTGTAAATAAAAATTTCATAAAAAAATAAAAAGAATGTCTACTCCTTTAAGTTAGAGCATATTCCAAGTCACATAACAAAAAATATGTACAAATATCAAGAGAAATCTTCATCAACGTCACATTTTGAATCCATCTAACTTCTTTAAAAATTATGTTGGCTTTGGTCTTACAAGATTAAAAGTTGTGCATGGGTTTGTTTTCGTTTTCGCTATGCATTTGTTTTGATTTTAAAAATATTTTAAAATCAATATACCTTTACACGAATCCACTAAGAGTTGACTTTTTGACTTCAAACCCTTATCCCCTTTTAAAAATAACAAAAAAGGGAAACGTACTCTTACGTTACCATAATAAAAAATCGTCAATATCACCATGTACATCTCTTTCTATCCTTTTTTGTAGATGGCTAACAGATTGAACCATAACATTTTGAATTTGAGTTGTAGAGAAAACCCTTCCATAAGAATTGAAAGGATTTTGCAAGTCGCAAAGAAATGAACCATGTGATTTGCAAAACACAACGCAATCAATTTGATTTTAAAAAAATAAGAGAAAGAAAGGGTTGGCAAAAAAGATGAGGTTCTCATTGTTAATGAGGAAGGATGATCATTAAAGAAGATCCAATGTGCAACGGATAAAATAAGAAGAAAAAATAAATTTAAAGGTAAAATAATAAATTCATACAAAATCATAAAAACAAAAGAGATTTTTGTTGTTCTTAAAATATTAAAAAAAATATGTGTCGTTTCATCAAACCTTAAATATGAATGATTTATCCAATAATTTGTGTTTATGGAAATACACATATGACGTCATTTTTAATTTAAGGTATTTTACATAAAAATATATGATTACAATTCTTTTATGAGGCCAGCTCGTGTGACGTCTCCCCGGGCCCATTAATTATTCCAATTTCTGAAAAATCATTTTCAATAACGGGAGGATAATAATAAATTAATAATAATTATAATATTTGGTATGTCACCGACGTGGACAGACAATAAAGTCAAATGTCCTCTGGATTGGGTTTGTCTGATCTCCTCCCCCCACGCTTACCTATTAATTATTTTTAACAAATTTTAATATTTATTAAATAATATAAATTATAAAGTACAAGCCCATCTAATTTTTTATTGAGTAAGGTAGTTATTGTGCTTACCACGAGACCAAGTAATAAAAAATATATTTTATTACAGTCTCATGTACGTAGATCAACTAGTAAAAAAAAAAAATTGATGGAGTGTTGTTTTTTGAGCTTTCAAGTCCTGTGTTCGAACCCTAGCGAGAAGATAGTTTAACAGATAAGAAGTAATTTTAAAAATAAAAAATATTTGCGTCCTCACATTTGCGATTGTGTTAGGGGGTCGAAACTTATTTGCTGGATCTCCTGATTTACCTCTTCTGCTGAAATCGTGGGGTCGAGCAGCCGGAGACGCAAGTGACAACGTGTAATCTAAATATATATATATATAAATTAAAATTTATTTATTTTGAAGAATGAGTTTAAAAAATCGACACAATCTGGTGGAAGAACAAGAGTTGTCCGAAAGAAATCAGCACGACTATGAGGGGGTCTCAATCCGTTATCTAAAGAGCCATTCAAATGAAGTTGATTGTAAAGAGAAAGGTGATCTACAAGACAGAAACAGGTTAGAGGGTCTCTTCCCAGGAACATATTAACTCCCCTAGATAATGGGAGCTCTCTTGAGCAACCCTTCTCGCACAAACCCTACCTCTCCTGCACAATGGATTGAACTAGCTCACAACTATCGTTGATTTCTCCTAGACAAAACTTGCTTTTCCGCTAGGTTCTATTGATTTCTTATTAAGCTTTCCAGAAATAAATAAATTTTAATTATTCTATTCATCCAGCAACAAGAGTATTACGAGTATTTAGTTAATTATTAAAAATAAATTGATGGGTTTTTTATTTTAATTATTTAATTTAGATTATTCTTAAATTTAAAAATTTGTTCAATTAATCTTTAATTTTTTTCAAAATTAACCACGTTTTTTCATAAATTAGTCATGATATTTTCTATACTTTATCCCTTTAAAAGATATCATAACTAATTATAAAAAATTAAAACTAATTAGACAAAAATTAAAATTCAAAAATATGTCTGAACCAAATGATCAAAGTTAATTACGATGGTATGATTAATTTATCCATCATAAACTTTTAAAAATATTATATAAAGTAATTATAATTCATAATAATTATACATTGAAATTAACCAACGTATCAAGTTTTAATTTCTGTATATTCTCTCATAATTTATATCTTTAACGTATTCACTAAATATGGAAAATATTTACAAAATTAATTCATTATTATTCAACACAATACATTGAACTTACACAGATTAGGACTTGGAAAGGGCAAAAAGTCTTTTTTTCCAACTGTCTATTTAATGACTTTTGATTTTAGACCCATATCATCTATTTCTGTGGTCCAATGGCATTTAAAAACTTAAAAAAATATTTAAATCAAAATATTATTTAAATATTTAAGAGTGATATTTTATGCAATACTTTTATATTAATATATTGTATTGTGAGTATAATTAATATAAACATTTAATAACTGAGGGCTTACCATATAGAAGACTTTTCATGACTCTTGTATATAATTATATATAATTTATTTCTTTATTTTGTTTAGAAAGCTTTTTCTTTGTTAGTTTTCTCTCTACGGAGTTAGTTTCTCGTTGTGATTTTCGAGATATGCTTTCGCAAACAGTTGTAGACTTTTTTGTTGTCTTTTGTTTAATAAAATTCTTATTTAAAGAATATATATATATATATATATAATATATTAATATAAAAACATCATATCAAATATCACTCTTAAATATTCAAGTTACAATTTCGCTGTTAAAATATGTCTCCACTCTACAAAATTCAATTAAACTTTTGGTCTATTATGACTTTTCAATTAAACATATATTATTACATAAGCAAATCAGGTATCTTAGGTTCGTTATCTTTGTGTTTTAATTTTTAATTTTTAATTTTAAATTTTAAATTTTAATTTTATATTTTGGTAATCTATTTTCAGAAAGCTAAAAATACATTTTATTTGTAATTCTAAAAAATTATTTCTCAAAACAAAAAATTAAAAAATACGTTACGTTTGAAATTTTGAGAATCCAAGTTTTAATGATATTTAATTCAATAAATTTAATTATTTAATAAATTATAACTAATTGAGAGTTTGCAAATCCTCAAATTGGATATATAACATACCTGTAAGTTAGTTTTTTTCAAAACTTCTCGAGGAAGCTGAGTTTGAAGAAAAAGTTGTTAAGCACCTTATTAGTAATTTGGCATATGAAAAAAAATTGAGATTGTAAAAATATAATTATTATTTAACTTGACATATTTTAAATACAGTCAAATATTTGTCGTATAAAAAATATTTGGGATAAAATTAATTTATGTTTAATACATTTTAAGTGGATAAATTCAGTAATAAAAATTTGACATATTATATATAAATAATGCTCTAAATATATATATTAATTCATGTATAAAATATATGTATATAATATATTTATAAATATATTATTTTATAATTAAATAATATTATTAGATATATATAATAAATTATCTCATCCCCAAGAAATTCTTTTCTTGTCTCTCTCTTCTCACTCCCCTTCCCTATGCTTACAGCCCGTTTGTTATTATTCTTTCCAATAATCAACCCATCTTCATCTTTTTCTCCTTCCCTTGCCATCGGCAAAGGCAGCAACACCATTGCCTGTAAAGAGTCAGCGTCGCTGCTACGAAGCGCGAAGACGATGGCAGAAAGCGATGCCGAAGAACGACGATTGTGAGCGCAATTGTAACGGCCCGTCTCCCGAAGACCCCGTGCACCAAGAGGATCCGTGAGATGGTCATTACTAAAATGATACCAAACAAAACACAACTACAACTCATGTACAACCCTTATTAAAATTATATTCTTTTTATCATTTAACATCTCATCATGATCTTTACAAAACCATTCATCTCTTGGACCCACCTGGGCTTACATAACATACATCAATTTAAAAAAAAAACATAAACATTAATTTTAGCATAAACACAGCGACACCCAGGATCTAGGTTCGGGAGAGCTCTGCACTTGCTATCATGACACGCCGGTCTGGACCCAACCCCGATGAACGTACCTGGAATGATGTAAAACAACATGAGTCGCGAGATTCAGCAAGCTCTAGAAAAGAAAGGCTGAGGGTTTAGGATATGACTCTTCTCATGACACCCCATGCAATTCATACCAATGCAATCACACCATGTCACGATCCACATGTACCTTATTTCTACATGCATAACAAAAAGTTAACTGCACATAAGGAACCAAGGGCCCACATAAGTCACACATTGGCACCCAGGTCCCGCATACAAACCTGTTGTAGCCTAACATAGGCTACCATTTCGTTTCCCTTCCACCTCAGTTTCCTTGTCATTGTCGTCTTATCCTTCCGTTGCCGTAGGACTCTAACCCCCGGTCTTGTTGTTGCCGTGAGACTCTAACCCCCGGTCTTGCCATGAACCATGCCGCTGTGGGACTCTAACCCCCGGTCTTACCGTGACCACGTCGTGGACCACGCCGCCGTGGGACTCTAACCCAAGGTCTTACCGTGCCCACATCCACCACCCATACTCAACATTTAAAATCGCACATTCTCACCATGCAGTGCAACAAATAAGAAATGCAATGGCTTTTGTAGCATAAATATGATGACAAGGCCCCCATAAACCAAGCATCATGCCCTGCTACGCCTCACATAGGAATACACACATGCAGCATGCTCTAAATGCATATGCTCACCTAGGATACCCAAATTGGCTCTTAGACCAACCGGGTCATGCAAATGCTCATACATCCTATCACACACAAAGCATGTCTCCACGTGAATGAAACCCAGCCCCTTGTAGCACACACATCATGAAATGCACAAACCAAGGCGGGAATCTGGAGTACCAGCTCTTCTGGCCGTCTAGCACTTATCGTAACAACCAATGACTGGCGCCCATACATCCAACCATCAACTGCCATGACCCACGGTCAACAGTCAGTGGCTTTGCACCCATACCCTTAGACACACTTACTAACACTATTAACTTTATATCTTCTCAACTTAACCTTGCATAACATTTCTCCATAGCTCATAACTCTTCATATACATAACCTTATAATATCGTGATACCATTCTCTTTACTTTTCATTCACATAAAGCCATCTCAACATACATAATAAATTATTAATAAAACCCCATTAAATCATAAATAACTTTTCTAAGAACCTAGCCCAACAGGTACGGCATCATTCCCAAGGAGAATGGAGCGATACGAAACTCCGTAACGGACAAAATGAAAGACACCAAAATATCTTTACTTAACTTATTCCATCAACAATAACCTCATTAATAAAATATGAATCATAGGGTGGTCGCCACGCGGAGTATTATTAATGCGTAGCACCGAATCAAGGTGAGGGAGGGTTTAGAGTACAAGAAACCTCAAAGACTTTCATGGGAAATAAATAACGCGATGAGAGGGTTAGGAGCTTGCCTGAAACCAGCTACTTTCAGTCTCTCTTGTGCTTCCAATGCGAATTAAATCATTTCCTAGTAAATAACACAATCGGGACTTAAATTAATTATTTCTAATCGCGCAAAATTAATAATTTACATATATCACACTTCTACTAATTTTTACCCACATACCTGATCACTTTCTATGCCAAAAAATTCCAAAATCCTTTTATTTTTTCTTATTTTCTTTTCTTTCCTCTCTTTTCTTTTTCTTTCTTTCTTTCCTTCCTTTTCTTCTTCTTCTTCCTTTCTTCTCCTCTCTTCCGCGCCTACTGCTCCCTGCGCACTGCTTCTTCTCCCTTCTTACCTTCTTCTCCTCCCCTTCTTCTTTCCTTTCTTCTTCTTCTTCTTCTTCTTCTTCCCAGTGCACTACTCCTCCCAGCTTGCTGCCCAAGCTTATTCCATTTGCACACAATTCAATGGCATTAAAGCCATAAAAATATATGGCCAAGACAAGGCCACGCCACGCATACATACATATAAATATATATATATATATACATTAAGTAATTAATTTAATTTAATTTAATTTAATTTGATTTATTTTATTATTATTATTATTATTATTACTATTATTATTATTATTTCTATTATTATTGTTATTATTGCTACTATATGTTATTTTATTATTTTCATAAATACATCCAATTAATTTAATTAATCATCTTAATTTCCTATTTCTTCAAAATATCATAAATAAATATTTTCTCAAAAATTTTCAAATATTCTAAAATATCCTCAAACACCCAAATTAATTATTTTTACTTATCTCCAAATTTTTGAGATGTTACAACAACCATGGCGAAGACGAAGAGATCATTTGATAACTGTTGCATGAGACCTACCGCGAGAGATAGGCCGACAATGGAGATGGCCGACGACAACCACAATAGAAGACGACAAGAGCGGCAATGGCTGTTGCGACGGGCAGGCGAAGGCCATAGGCCAGGTGAGCGACAGGCATGGCTGACAAAGCGATGGCGGCAAATCTGGCCTTGAAGAGAGGAAGAGAAGGAAGTGGTGGCGGAGGCAATGGCTTGAAGAGAGAAGAGAGGAAGAGAGAGTGAAAATGAATATATTTTTCATGTTTTGGAGGTTGAGTTTGTTTTGGTTGAAAATAGCTTTGTTTGTATTTTTTTTTTTTTTTTTGAAAACATATATTTGAAAACATCAAAGTAAACGCGCTAAAAACAAGAAAAAGAACACAGTCTTAGTATTACGAAATCCTATCAATAAAGTGAGTTTTTAAAATACTCTCTATATGTTTTATTTAAAAAACAAAAATAAAATTTATAAATAAGTTTGAACTCACTGCGTTGGAATAATAAAATACTCAAATTTATCATCACATTAAATCTAATTTTCATTTATATTTTACATAGCTTTCTTAGTTATTTCCATCATAGTCGCACAAACAACAATGGTATGAATTACATTCATTTAAGAAATTAAATATATAAAATACATATAATAGAAAATGTTTGATTTTTTATCAAGAAACTTAATAATTAGTATTCTTATTGTCCAAGTACAACAATAAATGTGTAACTATGGGAGAGAGTTCATTTTTAGCGTCTAATTTTCAAGAGATCTGTAAAATAAAAGATGATCAAGACGAAATGTCTCCTGTGCAAGCTATTTGATACTAAAGTTACTCTTAATTAAAAAACAGAGAAATATTCAACTAATTTGTGTAAAAAATCTCACATACCGCAAAAGAGGCTCTCGAGAAGGTCTCCAAGGACTTCTCTGTCAAGAAGGTTTCCAAGGCCTCCCTCTTTAGGTTTTTGCCACTAGAACACAAGATATGCTTCCACATTCAGTCACTGATAGTTTTAGACTTTATGAATATGGAATGTAAATTACAAAAACAATCACAAACTTTACCCTCACTAAATGGAGTGCAAAAAGTATTTGATGCCAAAGGGTAAAAAGTATGAGTAAATCAATCGTGTGTAATACACACCTTTTTTTTTCTTTCTAATGTGCCCCAATTACAAAAGTAAAAGGGCCACCTTGCATGACATGGCAAATCTCCATATTCCTAAGCTCTACATAGTTGTACTCCCCAGCCCACGGCCATAGAGTCAAAGAATTGTCTTCCTGAATATTACACATGTTTCTGAATAACAACATGCTACCTCAGTACATAAATCATAATCATTAGAATACATGGCCAATTGCTGTAGTGGTCTAGACCTTCCAATCACAACACAAAGAGACAGCATCTACCATCCCCAACCACATATAAGACACATTAATAACAGTTTCTGGAAATTACCTCTCAATTTTTCTATATCTTCAAAATCATATATACAAGTTTTATTGCAACTTACTATCATGGATGTGAACCCAAGCCTAGCCCATCCCACCAATTGATTTAATCGATTTGCCATATCCCAGAGAGAGAGAGAGAGAGAGAGTGGAGATGAAATTGAGACAATAAAGGGTCGTTGAAGAATTTGTACTTTTAAGGAAAATTCTAATCAACAACTCTTCTAAGTTGGCGGCTGAGGAGAGACAACTATGAAGGGCTATTAAGATTTTAGTTCAACTATGAAGGGCTATTAAGACACTAGTTAATTAATGCTATGAATTTCACACCCGCTTTCACACATGCATCCATTAATTTCTTTCTATAAAACTATCATATACGTAACTAAATGTGTACAATCAAACACGTATTATATATATATATGTAAAATTTTGATCTTTTAAATAATATTACTTAATTTATACTAAATAATATTGATGTGACAATTCAAATATATTAATTATGTAAATAATATTATTCATATCTATTGAACCTGTTTGAATAACCGAAACCAAACACCCACAAGATCGAAGCAAACAGATACACAAGAACAATAAAGCAACACTTACACACGCACACAAAGAGACGGAGGAGTTTACGTGTTCGGATTCAAAATAGAATCCTACTCACGGTAGGAGCTTTAGACCCCTAGTCAATCCACTAGATCCGAGCAACAAGATTACACAAAATAGGATTACATTCATCCAAACCCTATAAACTGAAAATACCCAACTTACAGTGATATACGATGCAGATAAAGAAGCACAAACTTACAATCTCAGCAAGAATCAAGAGCACTCTCAGAAGCATCGATTGTTCACACACAATACATCAAAAGTACATAGAAGGGATCAGATTTCAAATTAGGGTTTCTATAACAAATGGCAAGACAAAACGAGAGAATGAGAGAAAGCAGAATTCTTTCTCCTTATATCCGTCCGCATATATATATGTGGGCAACCAAGTGATGCAAATCAACGGACATCATGCTGCCACCTGTCATCAGCTTTATAACCAAGTTAAATAACAACACACACACACATATATATATATATATATATTTCTCACATAAAACATACAGAAATAAAATTGCAACCTATTTGAGACAAATATCTAACAATATCTCTAATTTAGGTGTCACATTTTCATTGAGTAATAAAAATATACAAGTGTCAATATTTATTGTGCATCTTTTCATTATTCAATGAAAATGTGCCACCTAAATTAAAGTCTAGATGAATAGCAGTTCAATTTGATAGAATCCATCTCATATCATTATATTTGACTTTTCACGTCAGTGTTATTTAAAAATCAAATCTCTGGACATATACCTAATTAAGATATATCAGCATACATATGCGTATATAGGCTAGCAAGCAGCAATGTATTTGTTGTTGCTGCTGGTTGATATAGCTTCAACAAGCATCATATTTGTTGAAATAGAGATGTCAAATGGACGGAGTTACTATAAGCTCATGTCCCATTAAATTATAGAGAAATATTTTTGGGATCTTTTTATCGAGCAAATGAGTATAATGAAGGGCTATTAACATTTTAGTTCGGATTGAAAAATTTATCTAGATTGATCAGACCTTGGTCCACCTATATCGTTTAATCTACTTTTAGTTTAATTCGATTCGGACCGATTCAAAGTAAAGTCGGTAATAATTATATAGAAATTATTATTTATTAATAATATATTAAATATTAAAAAATTAAAATATATATTATATACATATTTAAAATTTAAATACACATAATATATGAGTATTTTTAAAATTTTATATTAAAATGAAAAATATTCAAAATCAATTTGGAAGGGATTGAACTGGTCTGGTCCTCAATTCGAGAATTTTAAGAATTTTATTCTCAATTAGATTTGGTCTAGGGTCGATTTAGTCAGATCCAGACCAAATGCACACTCCTAGTATTTGGCTTGGTTCGATTTGATCTAGATTCTTTTATAATGTAATTGAATTGAGTATAAGATAAATTAGTGATGGAATTAAATAATATGAGACCATGTTTGGTTTAAAAAAGATGTAAATTTAATATTATCTTGAAAAGTATGTGTTGTAAATTAATAAAATTTTAACGATATCAAGTGTAATTACTCTAAATAAAAATTTAATGAAATATAATTATAGAATTACTAAAATTTCTTTATCACAGCCATATTTTACTCTATTAATTATGATAATAATTAAACTCGATCACTACTAAATCTGTCCAAGGTTAAGTATGTCTAATAACAGTTCTTGAGTTCCAAGGTTGTTAAAATCGGGATTTTAAGTGGGATTGACAAAGAGTCCATAAAATCGGATCGTAAAATCGTAAGATTTTAGAGATAATTAAAAATACCCTTTAATTTTTGTAAATATATGTTTATAATAATATAATTTTGTAGAAAATAAATTAATATTATTTAATAACTTGATTATTCCTTATTATAATTCAAAAAATGATACTTCTCAAATATAGCTCAAAAACTAGCAGGTTGGTATAGGCAATTTAGAGGCAAAATATAGGTAATTTAGAGGTAAAATATAGCTTAAAATTCTTTAGAGGATGCTTCCAATGTCTTCCATTAGATTTAGATTGCAATTTTTTTTTTATTTAACATTGATTAAATCAAGTAATATCCCAATTTGGGGTTGGGTGGTCCATTAATTAATTACTTGTTTGTCTTGATTTACTTATGCAATTAATGTTAAATCAAGTAAAAATTATAATTTAAATCAAGTAAATTGAAACTTATGCAATTAATGTTAGATGCTATGTGACATTGGAATTTATGTAATCAATGTTAAATCAAATTCCAATTTAGAGGCAAAATATAACAATTCATTGCATAAGTTCCAATGTTAGATGCTATGTGACATTGAGACGTTGGAAGCATCTTCTAAATTACAACTTAAATCAATAGAGGTCTTTGAATCGTAAAATTGTTTGGGGATCTCTGAAGCGTAAAATCGTAAAATCGTACATGTAAAATCGAGATTTTATAGGATTTTATCCCAAATTGAATTTTATATGGGATTTGAATCATTTGGGGTCTTCAAATCGTAAAATCGTACGCGTAAAATTAGGATTTTAACAACAATGTTGAGTTCAATCTATAAGAACGAGACTCAATCTCTTGATATAATCTCTAATGATTAAGTTAGTTTCAGTATCAAAGGCGAAACAAAGTATGGCATAGAATAAATGATGTACCTATCTTTTTAAATTCAATCATTTATACAAGCATGCTATGACGTGAGGGAAGGGTAATGATTGTGCCGCATAAACAATCAAATCGCAACCAATACAAGTGGAGGCGAATCCAATTACTTGGATAGACCTTGACCTAGACCAAAATTTCAATATCCTAAACACATGTTATTTTTAAAGAACTTGTAAAAATTTAGAATAAAAAACAAACCACAATTAAACCATTAAAACACACAAACGAACACAATTTTTTTTTATGAAAAATCCAATTTAAAAAAAATTACATGTAAAAAGAATAAAATATCATTACGATAATATTACTATAATAATTATAAGGTATTAAATATCTATTTATAAATTTATCATTATCTATAAATATATATATATATATAAAAAGATAATATTTGTTTCTTCATTTTTACTTTACAATTCATAATATTTGTTGACGATGCGTAGATGCCCACTTGCTCTACCTCCAATATTTTTTTCCCCTCTTGTAGATAATTGAGAAATAAAATATAATGGAAAGGATGGCGGATTGGTGAAGCGTCACTTTAACTTAAGTGGTTTGTTATTTGAAAAAAATAATAATAAATAAACAATCAACTATTTGTAGATTTAATAAATAGAAAGAGGAACAATATTGTTACCTTTTTAAAGGTTTGTTTGATATAAATATATCCGAAATGCTATTTTAGCACTTAATTATGATTTTTTTTGTAAATAAAAATTTCATAAAAAATTAAAAAAAAAAAGTCTACCACTTTAAGTTAGAGCATATTCCGAGTCTCACAACAAAATATCAAACTAGAAGATCAAAACAACTAATAAAAATATACAATTCTCCTAACATGGAGAAAAAAATACGTACAAATATCAAGAGAAATCTTCATCAACGTCACCTTCTGAATTCATCCAACTTCCTTAAAAATTATGTTGGCTTTGGTCATACAAGATTAACAATTGTGATATCAACTCTAGGATACTCACCAATATAATCACTCGGGGGAGGGGGGGCATAAGCATACTTATAGCTCAAGCTAACGTTATACTTGAGTATTGACATTTGTGATGTTAATCCTAAGTTACTAAGCAACTCAAGCCAACGGAGTACACAACAAACACTTGAATGAACCCAATTATGATATTTTGATCACGTTCGTATTTTAAGTGTTATATTTTGTATCATATTAATATAAATGCACAGCACATCAATGCATAAATGTTATAAGAAATTATTGCCCAGAAAAATATTCAAAATGGGGTGAATTGGGTTTTTTAAAAATATATAATTTTAGTTCTTATTGAAAACTCTTAATTTGCGATCTTATTAAATGATGATTGCAATATGAATAAGAAAAATAAAATTAAGCAATCACAAGGAACACAAGAATTTTTATAGAGATTTGGCTCTTAAAAGCTCATGCTCTCTCTCCTAAATAAGACTAAGCTTGAGTGTTTCACTATGAAAAATATAACAACAGCTTTTAATTGGAGTTAGAACTAACATAGAATCCATTTGTTAAAAAAAAAAAAACACTAGTACACTACTAGCAAATACAAACCCCTCGCACAACATGTAAAATAACAACTTATAACCAGATACAATTTCAAACAAATCACCAATGTTGAGCATTATACCCGTCAGCACACTTCCAACACTTAAGTTTTGTTAAGTTCAACGGTAAATAAATACGATTTTGATGATAACAAAAATATTTTTATGATATAAATGTATTTTTTACTCATGCAAAAAGTAAATTTATTTTGAATTAAAAGTTAGTATAAAAAGTAAATTTATTTTGAACTAAAGATAGGTTGTTTTTAAACATGTTTTCTTATTTTGATCATTTATATCTCAAAAGTTTATGTTTGAATTTTCATATCTTGATAAATGCATTTCTTACCCATGTAAAAAATAAATTTATTATGAATTAAAGGTGAATTATTTTTAAATATGTTTTCTTATTTTAATTATTTATGTCTCAAAAGCTTATATTTGAATTTTCATTTCTTAATAAATGTGTTTCTTTCTCATACAAAAAGTAAATTATTTTTAAACATATTTTCTTGTTTTAATCATTTATATCTCAAAAAGTTTAATTGAAATTTTCATCTCTTGAAAAATATATTTCTTTCTCATATAAAAAGTAAATTTATTTTTAATTAAAGGAGAATTATTTTTAGACATATTTCCTTATTTTAATCATTTATATCTCAAAATATTATATTTGAATTTTTAAATCTTGATTTCTCATGCAAAAAAATAAATTTATTTTGATTTAAATGTGACTTATCTTTATACATGTTTTCTTGTTTTGTTTCTTGTTGTTTGAGAAAGCCTAAACAATTTCTAAATTTCAAACTTCATATTAACATTTTCTTTAATGACTAGTTTGTTTGGAAGATGTATATATATAGGGTAAATATAGAGGCTCAATGTGAAAAACAAACTTGATAAAGCATTCAAACAAAAGTTAGAATGTTCAAAATGTTGGAAGTGTTATGGCTAGTAGAATTATCAACCGTTAGTGACTTCTTTGTAATTGTCTATGGTTGTAAGTTTGTTATTTTTACTCACTTGTTGTGTGAAATGATTGTATTTGCTAGTAGTGTGATAGTGGTTCTTGCTTAAGCAAATGATTGTATGTTAGTTTTACCTTCAATTAAAAGCTAGTGTTAATTTTCCCTAGTGAAACCTCAAGCTAAGTCTTGAGAGAGAGGATTAGACTCTTTAGAGTCGAACCTCTATAAATTTCTCTTGTTCTTTGTGGTTGTATGATTTTATTGTTATTGTAACATCCCGCATCGAGTGATAGGAAGGACCGGAACAACTTACCCTGATGGGCCTACACGAACTTCCCAGGGGGTCACCCATCATTGGATTGACCCAGGTCAAGCACGCTTAACTTGGGAGTTATTTGCCAACATTCAGCCCAAAAGGTATCCAGCTGGTGTTGTTTCTTTTCTTACACTATCCTCGATATATTCTAACTTCTCTGGGCTCTCGGGGTATTACATTCTCCCCCCCTTAAGCACATGACGTCCTCGTCATGCGACCTTACAACTGGTCCCAGACCTTCTCCCCTTGGGGGCTGCCATCCTAGAAGCCTGCCAGAAGCCGCTCCTTGTACAGGCCCTCAAGCCCCGGCGCCACTCCCCGCCCTCATCGGACCGCTTTCGCCAAGGGTCGGCTCTGATACCACCTATAACATCCCGCATCGAGCGATATGAAGGACCGGAACAACTTACCCTGACGGGCCTACACGAACTTCCCAGGGGTCACCCATCATTGGATTGACCCAAGTCAAGCACGCTTAACTTGGGAGTTCTTTGCCAACATTCAGCCCAAAAAATATCCAGCTGGTATTGTTTCCTTTCTTACACTATCCTCGATATATTCTAACTTCTCTGGGCTCTCGGGGTATTACAGTTATCAATCCTACTGCAATCACCATATGTTAAGATCATAAATTTAAGAGTTTTCAAAAAATCTAAAAGTATTAATTTTTAAAAAACCCAATTCACCCCCTATCTTGGGTATTTTTCTAGCCAACAAATTTTCTCACTCTTATTTAAATGCTCTATCAATAGTTCGTTCTATGTCATTTGACCTCCATACTCACCCTATATATACATACATCTCCAGAGAACTAGATATTACAAAGAGAGGCAAAGAGTAATTTTGAAATTCAAAAATTCTTTAGCTTTTTCAGGTTGCAACTGAAGCATATATATATCGGCATCTGTCAGTATCTCAGTTTACAAATATATCAAAAAAATATATTATACAAAAGGCCAATTAGAGAGAGTTGAGGAGACAATCTAATATCAAAATTAGTCATAAGCTTTTTGAGACAAAAAGATCATGAGTTAGAGACAAGAAAATCAAGATCTGTAAAACTAAAGTTAAAACACTTTTTCTTCAAAAAGAGATTTTACTTTTTGCATGAGGAAATTAGGATATGATTTTAAGGTACAAGTTGAAAAATATTTTGTTTAAATATACCTTTGAGCGTGCAAAAGAAATGTAGAAAACAAAGTACAACAAAGACGATCGTTGGACTTCGATCGACCGAAGGCACTACTTTGGTCGACCGAAGTTATCCAATAACTATTCACACTACTTTGGTCGAAGGCTAGGTCAACCTAAGACAAAAGGCCAAGATTCTAGCGAACTTCGGTTGACTTAAGTTATACTTAGGTCGACAGAATTTACATACGATTAGATAAAAACATTCTGTCTAATTTTAGTCAACTTAGACTAAATCATCAGTTGACTTGAAATAAATAAGCATGAAAAACACAACTTTTTCTTCCTAAGGAGCTTATAAAAATATATCTATATCATAAAATATTTTTATTATTACCAAAATCATATTTTCTTACCTTTAAGTTTAACAGTAAATATCCAAATAATATTTTTGTAAATATATGAATGCAATGAGCTATACGCTTAAAATTAATCTGAACCAACCAATAATAGAACTCTTAACCAAAAAATGAAAAAAAAAAAAAAAAACAATAGTAGTACTACTTAGGTATCAAATAATCTTTTTAGTTAATTATATATGCTTCAATAAACCTCTAGTGATGGAAGACACCCTTAAATAGTATGGGTCGCTACACTAAGACACCATTAATTAGTCAAGGGTCATTACATTGATTATCCAAAATATTTGAGGAAACCTTTGCTAAAAGTATTGGAGCGAATATCATCGATTTTTTTTATAAGTAAGATTCCTTTGAAACAAAAAATTTAAAACATCTATAACTTAAAGTTAGAATATACCCGAGTCTTACAACGAAAAACTTAAAAAAAAATAAAAAAAAAATCTATACTAACACATAAAAGAAACACACATCCAAACAAAACTAAAAGCTAAAAACCTACATGCAACTATATACAGACGTTAGAGGATATCTTCAAATAGTTGCATTTCAGAAATGCGAACTTTCATTTTTCAAAAAGTCAAACCTCTCAAAGCACTCAAAAGTTTTTAATGTGAATGCTAATATTTATGATGTGAATACTTGATTAGTCACATAGAAATGCTAATGGAGGACACGAACATAAGTAACAATCATCAATTCATATACATCTCTAAACACTATAAGGTATATTGATGAGTGTCAACATTTATGATGCCGACATTCTTACCCTTAATTTGAATTGCATATTAGCTATTAAGTGATTCACATAATCATTCGACAATATACTTAAACTTAAAAACTCAAGTCTCGATGCAAAGCACGATATTCAAAATTAATAAAAACTTGAAAAATAGTTAAAATGTGTTTTCCAATTTTTTTTATTTATTTAAAATTTTGAAAACACAATTCTCCACAAGTTTTTATCTTTTTTTTAATATAAGTTATACAAAAGAATAACCCTTTTCCCCTCTTAGAAATTAGTTTTTTGGATTTGTAACGTTTAAACGTATTCTCTAATTTTTTTATGCTAAACAAAAAGTGTAAATTTTATAGAAAAGTAGATATAAAAAATGAGAAAACATAATTTGAGTCCCCATAAATGACCTATATCATAAGGATGTATTAGCAAAAATAATTTAGAGTAAATTACACCGAACACCTCCAAAATTTAATAAAATGGCATAGACATCTCAGGAATGATATGTTCCTCCATTGAGGTTACTAATCCATACATCACTTTCCTCCCTTATTGTGAATGAAGGTATGTTAATTTTAATAAAATGTTTAAAATACCCTTCATCTTTTCTCTTACCTTTTCTTTTTATTGTCCGTAGATAGAGAAGAAAATAAAAAGATTGAAAAAATTGTTCGTGGTGGCCAACAATAAGAGAGGAACCACCATGGGTTCCTCCTTCCAAGATACTTAAGGAGCCCAAATTTGGAATTCAACTTTAAAGGCATTGGGGGATGAGGGGATAAAAAGAGACGCACATATACATAAGAATAAAATGAAACCCATTAGCGATTAGGTCTCTCTCAACCCAATCAATGATAGGTTTTTGCTAATGGGGGCATTTCTCTCAACCTCGTCGACTTAAAGAGAAAAAGAAACAATGAAGATAACAAGAGAGGGAAATGTACCCTTACGTTGGTGTCATGAAAAATCGCCAATATCATCGTGTATTTCTCTTTCTATCCTTTCTTGTAGATAGCTAGCAGATTAAACTATAACATTTTGGGTTTGAGTTGTAGAGAAAACCCTTCTCTAAAAATTGAAGGGCTTTGCAAATCAAAGAAACAAACCCTGTGATTTGCAAAAATAAAAAATAGAAACAATCAATTTGATTTTCAAAAATAGAAACAAAGAATGAGAAAAAGAAAAGGGTTGGAAAAAAAGATGAGGTTGTCATGGTTGACGGGAGGGATGGTCACCAAAGAAGACCTAATGTGCGACAGAGAAAACGAGAAGAAAAAGTAGACTTAGAGGTAAAATGATTAATCCATGCAAAATAGTAAAAATAAAAAATAGATGTTTACTTATTTCATGTAATTATTATAATTTTTTTATTTGCAATGAGAAAAGTTGTGGTTTCAAATATTTCAAATTATTTATTGAGAAATCAAATCACATGATGTTACTTTAATTTCTTATATATATTTGTTGTAACGTTAAAATTTTAAAATTAGGAAAATATTCAATATAATGGTGATATCACGTTCTTAAATTTATTTCATGTCTTAACCTACTAATATCTCGTTTTGTATATGTGATTTAGTTTTTAATAAATTTAAAACTTTAAAAACTATTTATTTTCATCAATTATAGTCTATTGGGATCATAGACACATGAAAGATTATCAATGAGTTGTGACATTGTATTAATAAGATGAAATAGTATCACTATTACATTAATTATTGTAATACCCTAAGACACCGTAAATAATAATCGTAATTTTGGTATTTTACGACCATAGAGAATTAGTGAAATTTTAGTGTTTATTGGTAAATTTAATAGGGTAAGGTATATTTATTTATATTGTAATTAAATTTATTTATATTGCATAAAGTATACAGTTAAAACACCAAAAATTATGTTATGTATTAAAATTAGGATCTTTTTTTTACTGTTGTGTGTAGATATGTATATTATAAGATCGTATGTACGTATATATGTATATTATATTATATAAAAAAAACAAAAAATCAGAGCAGGCACGCGACCATGCTCTAGCCACACCTGCAACAAGGTACCAGAGGTGAGGGAGGCCTTTAATGCTTCAATGGGCGTCGGGATGGCTTCTAAGACATGTGGCCGCTCTTGATGGGACAGCTCACGGCGAATTTTGGCTATAAATAGCCGCGTTCGAGCAGCCCCTTTACATCAAAAATTTTACTTCATAGATCAAGTGTTTGGGGCAATATTTGAGAGCTTAGTGAGTAGGGTTCTAATCCTTGCGTCGTGGGCAAAATCTCTAGAGCATTTGGTGGCCAACGTAGCAAAGGAGAAGGAGTGTCGAGGATCACCAGAAAATCGCGCAACCGTCGGAACCGCGCCTTCAAAAGCCAAATCAAGGTATTTTCAGTTGTTTTTTCAAAATTTTAAGGCTATTTTCGGGTTCAGGGGGTTGGATTTACACTACCAAAAAATTGATTTTTCGCAGCGATTTTTTTGCTGCGGTTTCTTTAACATTTAATGGCGGTTTTAAAAAACAGTCACAAAAATCATTAAAAATTTAATTTTACAGCAGTTTTCAAAAAATCGCCGCTAAATTTAAAAAATAATAATTAATTAAAAATTAAATTAAATTTCACGACAATTTTTAAATTAAAATAAAATTAAATAATTAAATAAAATGTAATTAATATTTACGACGATTTTGAAAAACCGTCACAAATATTTAAAAATATTAAATAATTAAATAATTTAAAAATATTAAATAAATAAATAAAAATTAAATTTTTTATTTAAAAATAAAAATAAATAAAAATTTTAATTTAAAAAAATAAAAAACATGCAGCAAAATTTTAATAATTTTAAAAAACATATAAAATCTTTATTTTATTTTTTAATCAATTAATTTATTTAATTTAATATAATTAATTTATTTAAAATTTATTCTATTATCCTTTTAAAAAATAATCCATCAATTTATGTTTTTTAATTTATTTTAAATATATATATATAATATAATTTTGAAAAATGGGATTGATTTAATATATAAATTATATGTGCGAATAATAATTAAGGAGGCTTCACAGATAAGCTGGTCTCACGCGCGCACACACGTACGATTCTTCTTAAAACGTATTGATTTGACCCCATAAGCGGGACCACCACCCAATAGCATGTTGCCGCCCGAAGCAGAACCCCGTATTTCTTCTCGAGAATTTCCTAATTGTTCCAGAGCAACTAGAAAGAGATTCTTTAACCAAAAAGAATTCGGTTCAGATGTAGGATACCTGTCCAGAAGTTTTCGCAACTCAATCATAGATGATGGAATCATCACGTATAATATATACAAGGTGGACAAACAAAAAAAGATCGAGTAAAGTTCTATTATTATAGTATAGAAAGGATTTACATGATATCGAATTTACCGAAATATAGATTATTTTATCTAGGAAATCAAATTATTTCTTTTTCAAAAATATTATCAAAAAAAAAAATGGAATGGAGTTTTTTGAAACATCATAAAAAGAGATCCGTTTTGTCATTTATACGAAAAAAAATTCTAATTATTTTTAATTATTAAGAACTCAACGGGGCCTTCCCCCTCGAATCAGACAAAGAAAGAAGGGAATCCCATTGAGTTCTTATGCTTTCATGTCTACAACTCAATTCATCTGATTACTATAGGGATGAACCCAATCTGGAATATGAACCATAAAAGAAAATACCTATTAAACCGATCAAAAGAATACCAGTTACAGTACCTATTATCCAAAGAGAAAGCAACAGTCGGACAAGTGGGGAATGTTAGGGTGAACCAGAAAAGTTTGGGTAGAGCCGAATCTAAGCGTTGGCTAGGTAAGCGTCCTGTAGTAAGAGGAGTAGTTATGAACCCTGTAGACCATCCCCATGGGGATGGTGAAGGAAGGGCCCCAATTGGTAGAAACAAACCCACAACCCCTTGGGGTTATCCTGCACTTGGAAGAAGAAGTAGAAAAATGAATAAATATAGTGATAATTTGATTCTTCGTTGCCGTAGTAAATATAAGAGAAAATAGAATTTCTTTCTTCAAGAAAAAAAAAAGGGGAGGAAGCTGTGACACGTTCACTAAAAAAAATCCTTTTCTTATGGGCGCGTGCACGATAGGGGCCAGGTGCGGGCGTGTGGGCCCGCGCCCCCGAGTGGCGGGGCAAAACCGCAGCTAAAATTCAAATATTTTGAATTTTTTTGAAAAATCAATATTTTGCAATTTTTTTGTGGCGATTTAAAAACCGCAGCAAAAAAAAATTTCGATGCTTGGAGAAGCTGGAGGGTCACTGGCGGCGAGGCAGCTGTCGAAGAAGACGAACTAGGTCAGGTGAGTGGCTGCACGCACCCGTGGGTGGGGAGACGATGCGTGGCCTGCACGCGCGCGCTAGGTAGAAAAGAAAAGAAAAGAAAAGAAGAAAAATAAAAGAAAATAGGAAAATTTTTGCAAACAAATTTTGAAAAAATTTCAGAAAATCTAGAATTTCGTTTATGTCTTATTTTGAGAAAAAAAAATTTGGAAAATGCTAAATTAATTATTTATTTAAGTAATTTTGTTATTATGGAAATAAGGAAAAATAGGAATTTAATCTGAAAAATTTCAAGAAAATTTCATAAGGCTAGAAATGTTATTTTGAGAATATTAGTGAGGAAAAATTGGGTTAAATGAAGATTTAGATATTTATCATGAATTTTTGAGGAAATAAGACTTAGAAAATAAGGAGAAATTGTGGAAATTTTGAGAAAAATAGTAAATTAATATTCTGGAATAAATTTAATGTTTTAGGAATCCTTGGGGCACAAGGATTGGGAAATAGCTCGCTCGACACGTTTATCGAGGTCGTTACGCTTATCAAGACAACTTAATTTGTGAAAAGTAAGTATATTGTTACAAATTCAGTATAGATATAAACATTTATGTTTAACCCGATCTTCGGGAATGCTTTCATCATATTGACATGCCCTGATATGTATCTATCACGTAGATTGCACACATGACATGCTATGAAATGCACATGTACACGTTGATATCATTGATCACATGCATCGTGGCCGTAGGGAGTACGAATTAGCATCGCTACTGTACCAAGGGTGCCCCCATACACCCCGACTTCTAAAGAGGTGGCCGTAAAAATGGTAGATAGTATGAAGGGTGCAGTTGACACCTATGATGAGTAAGACATTGCATACACTCATGTTAATATATTTTGTACCCTTATTTAGATAATTCATCATCTAATTCAGGTTTTACCCCTGGATTATTCAACGTTCCAGTCGGGACTTGCAGTGATGGTACGGAAGTCGAAGATGTGTAATGACGCGAGTTGTCGAGGAATGAGCAAGTGTACTATGTTATGTTATACACGAATATTTCAAGTATTATGTACTTTTTAAATTATCTTTAGAAGCTTGTGTATCGTGAGAACTTTGTAATAAGTGCTATGTTCGATTATCTACGTATGAAATGCTATGATCATGTTCGATTTCAGCTTCCGCTTTATAAGATTTTATTTATATCTAGTGTATAAATTAGTTCGCCGAGCACTAGATAGGCCTAAGGGAATTTTGAGAATGATGTAATTTGGAAAAAAAAAAAAATTCCTAAATTCCCTAAGACATAAAACGCCTTGAGTAGGTGGGGTGTTACAATTGTTGTCTCTTATTTTCTAGATGATTTTTGTTTTTTGAGAGCAAAATATATATGATGTGTTATAGGCATTAAAAGACCAAAAAACTCTAAAACCCCAAAATAACTTTTTGGTCTAAAAAGGTATAATATTCCCCTTGTAACGACCCGTTAGTGGGTCTTGGAGTTTCCTAATATTTTATTTATGGAAATTAGAAAATTTTGCCCTATCAATTTAAATGTTATGAAATATTTCTTTTTTTTTTCATGTGGCAAAATTTATCTAATTAAATGATGTATTAAATTAATAGATTGGTCTTTGGAAACTTGGGTGGAGCCCAATGGGAGATTTGGTATATTGCAATTGTTGTATGGTTGTGAAGCCCATTGGGCTTAATGTTATGTTGAGGCCCTTTGAGTGGACTAATGGAAATGGGCCATCATATTTAATTCGGCCAATGAGTTGGGTTTGGGCCCATGTAATTTTATGAGTGGATTTTTGAATTGGGCTTAGGCCTATGTGAAAAATATGAAAGATGGAATTTAATAAATGGAAATATATATATATATTTGTATTTTTGTGAATTAAAAGAAAAGAAGAAAATAAATGCAAAATGCAAAGTGACCAAATGATCCTTGCTTTATTGAAAAAGGTGAGGGCAATGTTGTAAATTGCATAAGGGGTTAAATAAAGAAAATGAGAAAGAAATAAGGCAAAATAAGAAATGTCCAAATGGGGCATGAGGATATTTTCATATGTGTGTGTGAGGTGAGGGGCATAATAGTCATTGTGGGGGTAATAGTTGGGAGAACATCCTCTTTTGTCTTTTCTTCCTCTCCCAATCTCTCTCTTTCTCTCTCTCGTGGCCCTCCCCTCTTCTTCTTCTTCTTCTTCTTCTTCTTCTTCTTCTTCTTCTTTATTTTCTTCTTCTTCCATTTTTGTTGCCCATTGAAACTTCAAGTGGAGAGGTCCAAGTTGAGTGCTCTTCTTCTCTTTGGGATTCCATTATCAAGGCAAGTTCATCTTGCACCCTAATTTTTTGTGTGCAAGCATCCATCTTCTCTTCTTTGTTTTTAATGCAAAAATTATGTTCTCTTCTGTAATCAAGTTTATACTTGCAAATCTCCAAGTGGTGTTTTTAAAGCTTGAGTAAAATGGTTATCTCTATTTTTGTTAAAATGTGGGTTTATTTCAAGAGGTCATGGAGTCTTGTTTTGGTTTCCATGGGGCTTGTTCACCTTATTTTTCATTCAATGAATGACATTTGTGGGTTAGGAAGCTAGTGGTTTGTTTTGGGATTATTTTGGGGTGTTTTGGGGTCATTTTGGGTGTTTGTGGGTGATGAGTCGACTATTTTTGGGGCTTAGTCGACTCATCGGAAGCCAGTTTTCTCAATTTTTCGGTGCCAGTCTCGGCCCAGTCAACTAATGGGCCTTTATGAGTCGACTAAGCATTTTCTTAAGTCGACTCATCAAAAGTCGACTAATGCCTTCCAAAAGTCGACTAATGAACTTTTTTCAACACTGTGCAGGTTATGCTATTTTGATCATAACATTTGATATAAAACTCGGAATTGCGATCCATTTAAAGAGTTATAAACTAGACTTCGAGGGCTTTAATTTGATATATAATATCATATATTTTGGTGATAATTTGAGTGGGCCAAGACTTTTCTTAATCCAAATTGAGCATAATTATTAACCTAAGTTATTGTTAATTGCTTTCTCTAGCATCACTCAACCCTCTAAAATACTAGGAGGTGATTGAAGATATGAATATGATTATGCATGGGCTCATGAGTGATTATGTTATTGACATGGTTAAATGTCCATGATGTTTATGATGTGTACATTCCTATAAAGGAACATGTATGTTATATTTTATGTGAGTTTCCATGAGCATGGCATGGCATTATGATTTGCGCCCTATTGTTATTATTTTGGTGCGGTGGCTATGTTCTGCAAATGGGGAAAGAAAAAGATATCCTAAAGAGCGCCTGACACAAGTGAGGTGACCATAAATCCGGTAGGCGATGCTCAAGCTAATAAGTGGCAAATTGATTTTGTATATATATGTATGCATTCATGCATGTGAATAAATAGCTCTGAGAGCTAATGTGAATAAAGGGCTTGAGAGCCAATGTGAAGTATGAAGATTTATGTATTCATGAGAAATGAACCGATGCATAAAATGCATAATGGCAATGGCATGGGAATGATTTCATTGATGGGATCTAAATGGGAAATGCTTCCCGTACTTTGAGAGTTGGGTTTATTTCACTTTGAGTTATCCATGCCTTAACCTTATTGCTTCATTTGTTGTAGCATATGGTTGCTTGTAGAATGACTCGATTAATGAGAATTGAATGATGGGTTTAAAAATTATTAGGGAGTCGAGTGTACTATATTTTGTATCCATCCCTTCATTCGTGTTTCCAGTATTATATATATGTTTACTTGTGGAGCCTTATGGCTCACTTTGAAATATGGGTTGATAAACCAAAATGAAGTATTTTTTTTTTTTATGAAGATGTTGTTGTCCAGTCTAGAAAGCATGAACCCAATGGGTATTTGGATGTTGGGTAATGGTCTTTCTTTGGCTCTAAATTTTTCATGCCTTCATGTATCGTGCTAAGGTTACTTCCTATGCTAGTGGGAAAAATCCGAGAGCAGGTCCTAACACCCCTAATCGAAAGGATTCTATACAAATCGCGAACAAGATAATTCTGACATCCTAACCCCCCCTCCCGAGAGTTCTACGAAAAGAATAAACATTATTCATAAATATCATAACTCTAATAGATCCTAAAAAGTTAGGATACACATTACTCATAAAAATCTTAATCCTAGTGGATCTCGAAATATTAGGATAAACATTATCTAGAATAATCCTAATTTTAGGAAATTTGAGAGGGGTTCGTGCTCCTCTATAAATAGACTAGGGATAACCCGTGCTTGAAGGCATGGTACAACTAAAAAAAATTAAACATTGAATTTGAACACGAAATAATGAAGCACTAAACTCAAACACGTACTAAACTAAAAGCCTAAAGTCGCTTATATCACGTATCTAAAGACAATGTATATAATTCTTAAACACGAAATTATCAAAAAAATAAATATAAACATGCCTAAAGGCACGGTATAAATAATATTAAGATTAAAATACAATAATATTCACTAATATTGCAAATAAAAATGACAAACACTGAACAAAAAATAGAAATTAAAGTTATTATATACTTGTTAACGTTTTATAATAAAAAGAAAAAAATTATTAAATTTATATAATAAAACACATCAGTAAATGCTATAAATCTGAACTAATTAAATTAAAAATTAAATATCAAACAATACATATCAGCCGTCGCTAGGGACCCTTGGAGCCCCCGACCATTGTTGGTCGAGGGCTTCAAGGGCCCCCAACAGCAGTCGGTCGGGGGCCCGCGAGTCATCTCGGACCGACATCGCCCACTGCTAGCCCTCACAATGCCTCGCCCCCATCCGTTGTCACCCCTCGAAACTTTTTTAAAATGTACATAAAAAAGAGTATATGACACTATGTAATTCCTAAAAAAATCTACATGACAATATTACAAAAAGAAACTTTTAAAAATTGTTAAGAAACTATACCATAGGATATGCATTTTTCTTTCCTTTGCTAGAAAGGATAGCTTTTTTTTTTTTCCTGTCTTTGCCTATAATAAAAAATAAGTAGAATATATTTATAAATTATTTTTAAAATGATAACAAAATGTATATCCTTACCTCACGAATGCAGATAATATTAAGGTTATGCTTATCGCAAATAACAACATTAACATTTCTTTCTTGAAGAAATTGAACCTATACATACAAACACTTTAAAGTGATAAATAAACCTTTATACACATAAATGAAAAAATTAGTAAACAGAGTTGATATTATGGTTCGGTGTAAGTCTCCATCCATCTACAAAGTATGAGGAAAAAAACATTTTATTAGAAGAAAATTAGATATGATAAGTTTTTTTTAAAAAAAAAAAATAGGCCTTACACTATAAGAAAGGTACTTAAGTTTATATGAAGAAAAAAAAAAGTTAATTGATCAAAAATTGTGATATTGTCCGTTGTAGTTCAATCTAAAAATGTTTGGTTATATAATTTTAAACACCAAAAAACAAAAAATTACCAATACAAAATAGTTAACATGGATTTAATTGATAATGTCATGTTATTTTCAAATCAGTTGCTACCAAATCAGATAATAAAATTTAATATTTTATTTAAATAAATAACTGTCATGGATAGAAAATACTTAATGGGTTACAATCAAGATGTATGTTAACAATCACATTAAAATGATAAAATTAAAATTGGAGCATAACAATTGTCCAAATTTGAACTCTTATCTTTCCTAACTGACTTCAATTTTATAGAAATGAAATTAAAACTAAAATCAAAGCCTAATATAAATAATTATCACTTGAAAAGTCCAAATATAAATATCTCTGTGTATAATTAACAAAGTCATTTTATAAATAAAGTCATTTTATAAATAATTATTTCACACACACGCATCTATATATAAATATACAAACACACATGGTTGCGGCCATAACAACCGCCACCCGTTGTTGGCCGCGACCATCAATGAAGGGAACCCCAATTTGGGGTCGAAGAACCTTGGGTTCCCGATTGTGAGTGGTCAAGAACCCTTGTGTTCCCCAACCCCCATGGGTCAAGAACTCTTGGTTGGGGAATATGTTTTTTTTAATGTTATTTTAATTAAAAAAAGATTTTATTATAATAAAATAAAAAAATTAAAAAAATAATACAAATAAATAAATTCATCATCATCAAAAAAGAAGTTTTTATTTCTTTTGGAATTAAATCATTCATAATTTTAAAAAATATAGAATTCTAAATGTCAAATTCTTAAATTTAAGCATTTTTTTAAAAAAATAAAACTTACACTATTTGTGTTTTTTTTTATTTAAAAAATTTCAAATGTTGTAGTCCATAATTTTTTTTAAAAAAATTTAGTATTGATATTTAGAATACTTAAAAGAGTAGACGTGTCCCGATTGCTACACCCTAAGTGAGTTATGCGTTGAATTGGTAAATGTGTGTTCTTTCACCATTAAGTGTTAATGGTCGATAAAAATATTATTAAGTGTTAATGATATTTTTAGCGGGATATTATTTTTGAGAAATGTTCTCATAATGGAATTAACTTGGGTATAATATTATAATAATTAATTAATTAAATTATTTATTTAATTGACAAAAGGCTAGTTTCCATGAGAAGCTTCAAGACGCACGAGAATTGAAATTGAAGTGGGAGACAAAGTAAGGAGGGCTAGCAGGAGGCACACTTACATGCCTAGAAAATTGAAATTGAAATGAGTAATGGCCCGGAGAATTGTTCCCCAGAGGTTGCCGAGCATTTCCATTTTATATTCATACATACACAACATATTTATAAATATACACAAAAAAAGAGTTACACAAAATGGAATTTACACCCACACACAAAGGCATGTGTGCACAAACTTCTAACTTAATCAAGTCATAATCAAAAAAAGCAGTTCCTAAAACACAATTTTGTGCTCCAAATTTTGAAGCTTCTAACTGAATTAGTGAATGTGTGTTGTCTCACCATTAAGTGTTAATGGTCGATAAAAATATTTTTAAGTGTTAATGATATTTTTAGCAGGATATTATTTTTTACAAATGTTCTCAAAATGGAATTAATTCGAGTATAACAAATTATGTGTATAATTGTTAATTAATTAAATTGTTTAAATGCTTCTTGAATTATTAATTAAATTATTTATTTAATTGACAAAGGGCTAGCTTCCGTGAGAAGCTTCAAAAAGCATTGAGAAGCTCCAATTGGAAAAGTCATTGGCAATTGAAGTGGGAGACAAAGTGAGGAGGGCTGGCAAGAGGCACACTTACATGCCTAGAGAATTGAAATTTAAATGAGTAATGGCCTGGAGAATTATTCTCTAGAGGCTGCCGAGCATTTCCATTTTATATTCATACATACACAACATATTCATAAATATACACAAAAAAAGAGCATTTTTTGTTTTATATTCATACATACACAGCATATTCATAAATATACACAAAAAAAAGTTACACAAAGGCACGTGTGCACAAACTTCCAACTTAATCAAGCCATAGTCAAAAACTCAGTTCCTAAAACCCAAATTTGTTAGAAAAGACGAACACAAAGGCATCCGAATTGACATACATACATACACATGACTTTGTGCATACATACACAGAAAAAACAAAGAACAGCAAACATTAGATTGCTTTTGTGCATACATATAATTCCAACAAACATTAAAATTTAATTCCAAATAACAGTGTACATACATATAAAATTTGACTACTTCCTTCACAATCTAATCGGGAGCAGCAAACACACAAAATATATGTATATGTATGTAAACAACAAACATCATCGTTTCTGGCACACATACATACATACACAGAAATATATATATGTGTAAACATACACACACACAAAATACATACACATATATACCTTTGAGCTAGAGGCGAAGCTTCAAGTGGCATTGGCAGGGGTGACGGGGACGGCGAGGCGAGCTACGCTGTGGCCGGGTGGGGGCGATGAAGGGAGTGAGCGGCTACAGGGGCGACGACGATGAATTTCAGGGGTTTTTTAGGGGCGACGGCCGTGGCCGAGTGGGGAAGTTGGTAGGGGCGACGCGAGCAGCAGGTAGGAGCGATGGCGGTCCGAGCGACCACAGGGGCGGGGGAGATAAAGAAAGAGAGAGAAGAAGAAGGGGAGGGATAGAGGCAAAGCACTCGGCAGAGAAAGAGAAGGCACTGCCACCGCCTTCAGCCGCCTCCACTGCTGCAACCGGCTGCCGCTACTGTTGCCTTAGCCGCCATCGCCGGTCACCAACGCCTCCGCCGCGACTCGTCGCTGCCACCGATCGGCCTTCTCTCTCTCACGATTGCTCTCGACCTTCTCTCTCTCTTTATTTTCTCTCTCTTCTTCTCTCAGCCACAATCCCAATGCCCAAAGATTTTTAAATTTTGAAGGCCACTGTAGAAGACTTGGCTATGTAAATGTGCGTTGAGCAGAGAGGGAAGAGTGTGTGAGTGTGGAGGATGGGATGATTTTGGGAGAAAAAATGTGTTGATCTCAACCATTGGTCTTCTTGAAAACTCATCTCAACCATCAAAAAAATGTCTCCCTCACATTTGTGTATATAGATTTCAAAAACCATCCTCCCTTATTATATAGATGAGCTATTATTTTAAAGATGTATGTTTCTAATACTACTTTTAATACGACCTTCAAGTGTTCAGTGTCTAACTTAGGTATCAAAATGTTTGCGTGAAGACTTCCTTAAGCTCTTTGATTGTTCTCCTTCTTATAGACTCTATGTAACATTGCGTGTCACTTTACATGCATTTATAAATTTTGCATAATTTTACTGCTCTTGCCATAATAAATGATTAAATTATAATTATTATTGCTAATTTTTTAGCCTTATTTTGCAGTGGAATGAATTGAACGTCGTCACGCTCGTTGTGCCAATTAAAAAAAAATCCAAAATTTTGTAATTATGCAGTTAATATTAATTTAAATTACTAAGTATATTATTTTCTAGCAAATTCAGTTTACATGGCTAAGTGCATTTATTAAGGTCCAATTAAAGCCCAACCTAGCCCAAAACTTATTAAAAACCCTCATTCATCTTCCCCCCCTCCCCCTCAAAACTCACATCCCTCTCCCTCTTCCTCTCATACTCACGCCTCCCTCTCTCCCTCTCACATATCACTATTCTTTTCTCTCTCAACACAAATTGCACTTTCCTTCCCAGCTAGAAGAAGAAGGTAATTTCTCTACTTATTCAACTTTTCCCAAACCAGCTCCTTTAATATGATGTGTATTTTGCATACAATATATATACATAGATGTGGTTGAATGCATATAATTGGTTCAATTTTTATATCAATTGGGTATTATGAGCATGCAATTTTAACAGATTTAACGGAATAATAAGGTTGTCTAGATTAGACAGCTTTTTTGCCCCTAATTTAAAAGTTCATCACATATTATATATGTTGAATTTTGGGGTGATTCAAATTGGAAAATGACCCCCTGTGAGATATCTATCATCTGGACTTGGAATGAGATCATTTGGAGGCTCGTAAAAGTTTTTATGACATTTTTCGTATACATGGGTAGATTTATGAGAGAACAGTGTTTTAGAGGATAGAAAAATATTTTGGTATCCCAAACATTGTTTTCATGAGCTCATTTTTAAATATGATGAACTTATAAGAGTTTTCCATATTTTGTGTGAATTTTATAATTTTACAACATCATTTCCTATTTCAAAATGATTTTTTTCATTGCGTGCTGTCAGAAAAAAATATGTTTGTGGATTTGGAAAATATTCTGAGAGTCTTGTAATTTGAATCTTGATGTGAATTTAATTGAGAATGTAGCCTCATGAGTTATTTAGCCCACCGAATTGGATTCACATGATTTTGTGCTATGAATTTCAATTTATGCTTGCTTTCGTAAGAGTCGGCAATTTGAATTCGTGAATTAGTAGTGTTTCACTAGTAGATTCCTATTGTAAATGTCAGGGCCTGCTCTCGGATTACCTGTTAACATAGGAAATCCGAGAGAAGGTCCATCCAAGATAGGTATAAATACAAATATTACTCAAAATTAGCCCAAAAAAATTCTCTTCATTCCCATACTTTCTCACTAACAATATGAGCCAAAATCAACATTATATATCTTTATTTATATCATAAGCTCAAGTTTACAACCCATACATTTTAAAATATACAAGGGCATGACTTTAGATACATCATGAAGCCCTTTTCTCATACCCTCAAAACTACACCCAAGGATCTTTGAGGTCGTGACATCTCTATACACATCTATCCTGATCTCACCCCAAAATACCTTCCACTTTCCTGGAATGACAAAAAAAGCAAAGGTGAGCCACAAGGCTCATCAAGCATATAGCAAAAAGAAATTATGATAAGATCAATATACGAAGGTATGAATAACATAGAGCCAAGGGAGACTCATTACCCGACCACTAAACCTCAATTGAGTTTATGCCTTCCACACTTGACAACATCATCTCCCAAGAAATTATAATTCACTACATTTCATAAAAATACATTTTTTTTTTAAAGTGAGCCAAAAGGCTTGGCAAATGTATAAAACAATGAAGACTAGATATGATTAGACTTACTCCGAGCATCAAGCATAAATGACACACCAATCCATGCCTTCTCTATTAACCAAGATTCAATTCATATATGCCATGCTTTCTATTCTTACCACAAATTCACATACTTTACCATAGGAGATATCATAGACACCAATTTTCTCTTTCAAACCATAGTCAACAATGCTATGCACCCATTCCATCATCATGCACATGCATCCACAATAATGAAACCAGTGTGGCTCCCAAGGCCGCCACTACCATTCATGTATGCATATATCATGGAAGATTCTCATGTCACAATTTTACAAAGGATGCAATACACGTGCATCACAATAGCTCAATAATTCACCACATCCATGCCAATGCATATTTATATATATAAGCTCTTATATCAAAATTCCAATAGTCAATCCTAACTCGAGCATGCCTACCGGGTTTATGGTCACCTCACCCGCGTCAGGCTCTCATAGGGTACCCTCTTCCACACACGCAGACTTAGCCGCCGCTCAAAATAATAATAGTGGCACAAATTATAACATCAAACATGCATATGCGAATTCAAGTACATGCTGTAACACCCCACTCCAACCGAGGGGCGTTATAAATGCAAAAAACATCATCAGGAATTTCAAGGATATATTTTTTTTTATAAATATATAATATAAGCGTCTATACGTGAATAGTACACCAGGTAAGTTTCCAGAAAAGAAAAGTGGGTCACATGAAACATATTTAAATACCAAGTCTTTCCTTAGCCAGAACTTTCCTAGACATGCACTTCCACTACACAACACTTAAATCTATATTTCCTCGATAATCTAGATTACCTTCTCAGCACATCAAATATATAAACATCAAGCTAAAACAGGTAATATCATTATAAAACAAATGTGGAAGCTAGATCGAAACCCGATGTGATACATAATCGAAATCATCTTATACATAACTTCAAAAACTGTATCATCGTCTAACATGACATCATCAAAAAGAAATACATATAAACTAAAACATATGCTACGATCCACCTACAAGTTGCTGTCAGTCCTCAGCAAATCCTTTCCTTTTGGAATAGCTGCTACTACCTGGAACGTTAGAATATTCCAAAGACAAAAGTCCAACATAAGATGATGAATCATCTAAGTGAGAGTTTAAAATATTTTCATGAATGTATGCAAGACATGAAACAACAGAATATCACGACAAAACTCGACCCAAGAGAAACCCACTCAGCACCTAACCCTAACCGGGGAAAATGCAATCTCTCTAAAGGCAACACAACAACATCAACACATTTGCACAACATAGTCCTAGCTTAAGAGGAAGCAACGTCAATGCATGAACCCGGGAATCACCCCGTCATCATTACGTCCCCACTCAAAAGCTTACGGAGCACACGTTAACACAATCCTGGCCAAATGATGATTAACACCATCCTAGGAATCCACGTCCACATCAAAAACAATACTACCACACAAAGGCCTCATGGGATCCTACCTACTCGCAGCCCCACCACTTGTCGATCCGGGGTGGTGTCCACTCTCAACCATTCCATTTGGCGATTCACATGGGTGGTGTCCACTCTCAGCCCAGGTCCCAAATGGGTATTTTTCCTTGGCACGCTTCCCTAGTGCTATCACTCAAGTGCCATACTATAAGTTGACATCCCAACCAAAAAACAAGCCAATGCCACAAAAACATGATGCATAAACAACATTTCATGTACACAATTTATCATACAAAATTCAATGTTCATGCATAAAACATTTCGAGACAAACCCAATGAAAGCAACCATCACAAGTTAAAACCATTCACATGCAGTAAAACATTTGCATGGATCAAATCAAGTTTATAAGACGATAAAAACCAAGTACAATGATCAAATTTTGGGATAGAACAACTCACCTTTGACAAAACTCAGGGTTCCATGAAAAGTGCGCACTGCCTCAATTTGCGTGCCCGACCTTATTTTTTGTGCTAACCTCAAAAATTGCACCAATTACTTTACTTTAATCCTCAAGGCACCTTAATCAATATATAATCATCAAAAATCTTTATTTTCTCCCATTTTTGCCTCTAAAAATCCAAATAAATATCTACCAAACTATTTTCTCCAATATTTCTTCACAATAAATCATAATAACCTATAAACATCAAGAGAAAATTACTAGACTTAGCCGGATGCTGCATTTTCACGCAAAATAATGCTCTTTGATGCTAAAATCGAGACAACAGAAACTCCAAATCCAAAACTAATTGCACAGGGACCTAGATCTTGATTTTTCAAGAATTTACAGAATTTTTCCAAATTTTTCTGATGTTGTACCCGCCCCCATGCGCCGTCAGAAGCTGCTACCATGTGCTCCACGCACACCTGCTGTTGGCGCGTGTGTTAAATGTGTCGGTGTCTTCTACCTTGGGCAGTTCGCCCGACTAGTGCGCCTCGCCTGGTTTTTTCGTGATTTCTCTCTCATCCGAACTCCGTTTTGCCTCCCGTTTGAACCTACGCTTCCTCTCTTTTCCCTCTACTGGATAATAGCTTAAAATCGGTCGATTGGAGTCATTTATTAACTGCTCAACACGATTTTCCGGTGAAACTCATTTTTCCGACAAGGCTTCAGATCTCACTCATCTCTTAACCAAAATGGTTCAAATTGTACATAAATGAAGCTTAGGACATGGGCAACAAAAGCCCCTTATCCAATTCTCCCAATTTATACCCGAATTTGCAAATCTAAGAAATTAAATTTTGAAGGCATTCGGCCACTTCTATTTATAGGCCTTGCCAAGCTTCCAAACACTCAAGGGTGCTCAAGCAGACGTCTCCAAAGCCTCTATTGCCCCTGGATTGACCTATTTGCTGCAAAAACCGACTGTGATGATGACTTGCAAAGCTTTCAAGGTCCGACAGAAAACTTGGTCAGAAATCTTCCAAATCCGGCCACCACGTGCCCGATTATTGACCCTGATGCATCCCTGACCCACTTTGCTCGATTCCCCATGGTTGGTAGGCATTGGTCGGCGACCAAATCCAGCTAGTTGGCCATGGGAGGTTGCTTCCAGCTTCATCTTTCCTAAATTGCACTTTTGCCTACATAGTTTTGTCTCTTAAAACTATGAATACCCTTGGGGTTTGGTTAACTTTTCGAAAGCCCCTTACGATTATTCAATTTTACAGCATATTCCATAATTGTATTTTAACTGTATCAAAAATTATTTTCGATCCAAATTCTTTCAATGCCATAAATCATACCTCGAAATACTCGACACTACCATATCATTTTCTTTAGTCATCTCGGCTCTAGGGTACTCCCTGTAGTCAATTCGATCAATCACTAAGGCTATTCTGATACCTATTTTCCTTAAATCTGATTTTTCTAATAAAATATTCATTTCTTAATTACCCAAAGTTCTCGGGTATTACACATGCCACATCACGAGTAACCACCATAGTACATTCAAGCCTTTTACACATAGTGTATACCCATGGCTGTATGCATAATACATACATGCCTTTCTTTAAACTATGAGTGTCCAATGATAATTACCATGCCATGCTTAACACATCCATCACATACAAAGCATGACTCCAGTGAATGCAACCATGACTCACCATCATAATGCAAGAAAAAATAGCACACAATACCATGCAACACATCCATAACAATGCTATGACAAGTGTCGATCACATATCATATGTAATACCCCATTTTTCGAGCGCGCTAAAACTTAGAACAATTTTGGGATAATAAATTTTTTTTCTATTTAAAACTACGACTAAACCATATCATTGCTCTTATCAATCCCAAAATTTCCATACATTTATTTCGAAAGAGAATCAACATAAACATTAAATGTGGAAGCTAGAATCAAACCTAACATCTTAACATTAATCATAAATCAATTTTTACATCCTCATTTTTCATAAATAAGATTCTACATCATCATTCCTCAAAACGTTCAGAATTCGAAGTAGCAGAACTTAAATACATGAGCTACATAACATACATTCAATTCATCGTGCACTTTGCTAAGTGTCATTTCATGCCTCATTCATCCTCGTTTCTGCTACAATCTTCATCTGGAACGTTTGAATATTCTAGGGGTAAAGCCCAAGTTAGATAATGAACCATCTAAATAAGGGAACAATAAACATATTTCATGCATGGATACAAAATATTCTTTTTCATATCATTTCGGTTTGAGCCAACCATACCTTATTGTTACTCCTCATTTTCACAGCCTCCTTACCAGGCCAAAGTATATGAGTGCACCCTTGGCAGAGCAGCAGTCCCAGCCCATACTCTCAAACCCTTATGCGAATGCATGATCAATAATATCATTATGTACATATGCATATTTCATCATCAATACATGTAAATGCAATCTACATGAACATATTCACATCAAGACATGATAAAATCATTTACTTAAGATCAGGTTTTGAGTAGAACCACTTACAAATCAAGCATTTTCATAAAATTAAATCCAGTTGGGAAGTACCACTTATCTTGCAAAAAGATAATTTTGCCCCTAGCGTAATTTTGCGTCGAACTTTCAATGGTACTCAATTATGAACCGTGACATACCCTGTGCATCATAATCACTTAAAAAAATTATATTTCTAATTTTCTCTAATTTTCCTAATTTCTCCCATTTCCTCCTATTATTTCCTCAAGATTATGAAATAAATATTTTCTCATAAAATTTTCTCAATTTATCTTCACAACAATTCCTAAAACAATATTCCTAATCCCTAGAAATTTTCTCATAATTTTCAGAATCCATATTCTATTTATTTCTCATTTTCTCTTTGATTTTCAAGCATCTATTGCCTCAAAAATCCATAATAAATACCAATCATGTATTTCTCTTTCAATTTCATCATCAAAAATTCTAAAATATCATTCTCATATTTTTGAAATTTTTGAAAAAAATTTCAAAGATAACTCTGTTAGAACGAAAGGTGTTATGGCACACACCAGGAGGAGGGTGAATTGGGTATTTTAAAAATTCTTAATAGAACTTGAAAGCTTTTTGACCCAATTGAGGTTTTAGTGATTTAAAACATAGAACATATGAAATGTCAAATGTAAAGCAAGACGAATAAATTACACAAAGAATTTATAGTGGTTCGGCTTAACCCAAGTCTAATCTACTACCTTAGCTCCCACTAAGGATTTTAAACCAATTCACTAAAACCTCCTACTTATACAAGTAGCCCCTCTAGCTACACAAGTTAGGAAATACAACCTCCTACTTAAACAAAGTAGGCCCTCTAACTATACAAGCTAGGAAATAAAAGAAGTATAACAAAGAAATGATCTGAGAGATGAATCTCTTAGTTACAATGTCTCTCAAAAATGATACAAGACTTGAAGTAAATAATTACAAGTGAAGATCAAAGCCTTAAAAAGAGAAAATTAAAGTACAGTCAATATAAATACAAATGTATATACGATGTAAGCTCAAATCATTTCCTTTCCATCCATTAGCCTTCTCTTGATCATCCATGACTTGTATTTATAAGCTTCCCAAGAAATTGAAGAGAAATGTAGCCGTTTATGACCGTTGGAGTTTGAAAAACTAGCCGGTGGAAGCTTTCTGCAAAATACATAGTCGACAAAAGAAAATGCATAGTTGACTATTTTTACAAATAAAACAAGACATAGTCGACAGACAAAAAAAGATAGTCGACTATTTTTAACACAAAAATCCCATAGTCGACAGATACAAATGCATAGTCGACAGATGTAAAAATGTGAAGAGAATTTTGAATTTAAAGAACAAAAATAGTCGACAGATGAAAAGTCATAGTCGACTATCCTTACTTGATAGTTGACAGATGAAAAAATAGTCGACAGAAGCCTTAAATAGTCGACAGATCAAATCAGTATAGTCGACTATTCTTATGCATAGTCGACTATCCTTAACAGCATAGTCAACTATTTTCAGGCATAGTCAACAGAATGAACCACATAGTCGACTATCCATTTTGAAAAAATGAAAACTTAACAAATCCTCATTTTGATTCTTTTGAAAGCAAGTTGAGATTATTAAAAACATATTTATTTTGAATCTAAACACACTCAACCACACTTCAATATTTCTCCTATATAAATTTTCATAACTTTGCTTTAAGGAGATTTAAAGATTGTTTTTCACAAACTTATCCATAAATATTTACTCATAAAGAGTTAGAGATTGATTTTCATATAGTCATTATCAAAACCACTATTTTATTATCCAAGAGTAAAATATCAAACTCACCTTCTCGCGGAGCAATTCGGTATTCTTCTATACTACGATGAAGCCTTAATTTGTGTGTCTAACAACTCCTTCTGCCATAAATTTTCACACAAACTAGCCAATAAGATTTTTTCTAAGAATTTTTGATTTTTTTTTCTCTCTCTCTATATATATATATATATTTTCTATTTTCTTTATTTCTCTTTTTCAAATCTCTCTCTTACTCTTAAATCTTTCTTTCTTACAATATTTCTCTTTCTAATTCAAGTCCTCCAATCTTTCAAGTTCTCTCTATTTATAGAAGGTTAAATTAAGCTTAGTATAATTGTAGTAACCCACTATCTTTAATTATTTTGTCACATTTTTTAATTATTTTTCACTAAATCTCACCCATAATCTTTAATTATTTGTCCATACCCTACTTTGTCTCCCATATTTTTCAATTATTTCATCCATTATCTTTGATTATTTGTTCATACCCTACTTTGTCTCTCACATTTCTCAATTATTTCACCCGTTATCTTTAATTATTTTGTCACCTTTATTAATTATTTTTCACTAAATCTCACCAATAATCTTTAATTATTTGTTCACACCCTATTTTGTCTCCCATATTTTTCAATTATTTCACCCATTATCTTTGATTATTTGTTCCACACCCTACTTTGTCTCCCACATTTCTCAATTATTTCACCCATTATCTTTAATTATTTTGTCACATTTCTTAATTATTTTTCATTAAATCTTACCCATAATCTTTAATTATTTGTCCACACCATACTTTGTCTCTCACATTTCTCAATTATTTCACCCACTATCTTTAACTATTTTGTCACCTTAATTATTTTCCATTAAATATTCTTTTGAATTAATTATTCTTTTATTTAATTTATTAATTTTAAGCCCACTTTTTTAGCCTACTAACTCTAAGCCCATTTACTTAACCTTTCCTTTTACAACTTATCCCACTAATTCTAAACCCATTAGTTTTCTCAATTATAAATTTTAATGGATGTCAAAAAAAAATTAAATATAAAAAATTAATTATTATTATTATTCTCAAAATACTAGGATATTACATCATCAATTATTGGCCATTAAAGCCCTTGGCTCTTCCACACAATTCACATTGATTAAATTTCATCACATCAATTAAGGGCAATTATTCATATAATATTAGTCATGCAACACGCACGAGTTACCATGGACATGCCAACCAAAATCATTATTTAATAACTTCCCAAATGATTATCATCATGCTTCCTTATGCAACTCAATTACATTTTATCTCATGAACCCCACATATATACATATATATATATATATATATGTCTTCAACCACATCTTGTCATTTTAGAGAATTGAGGGATATCAAATGAAGTATTTAAAAACACACTTTAACTATCTTACTTGATTTGGATTAATAAAAGTCTTAACCAACTCAAATCATAATCAAAATATATAATATCATATATCATATTGAAGCCCTCGAAATCTAATTTATGACGGTTCAAACGGATCGCAATTCCGAGTTCTATATCAAAAGTTATGGCCGAAATAGCAAAGTATGCGCAGTGTAGTCAAGTCGCGACCGAGTCGACTTGAGGCAAATCCGAGACGACTTGACCTCCCAAACAAGTCGACTTGATCGAGAATGAAGAAAACTCGCCAGAAACCCACCGAAAACCCACAAAATGGACACCGATTATCCAAAAACACTCATTCTAGCTTCCTAACCCACAATGTCATTCCATGAAAGAAAAATATGGGATAATCAAGCCCCAACGAAACCATCAACGGGACACCACAATGACTCAAGGAGAGACCTACAACTTTAGGAAAACATGAAAAATAACTCATTTAATTCAAATTTTTAAACACCATTTAGAGATACGAAAATACAACCAGTTTACACAAGAGGACATAGTCTTACATTAAAAGATAGAAAGAGAGAAGAGGGATGCTTGTCTTTTTGATTAAAAACTAAGGTAAGAAAAGCACTCTAAGAGCCTTAAATCTCCCCACCTTAAGCTTGATTCCACCACACTTAATGGGACAAAAATAGAAGAAGATGATGAAGAATCTACCGAGAGAACCAAAAAAAGAGAAATGGAGGAGAAGAAGAAAAAAAAAAAAAAAAGAATGGAAGAGGAATGGGAGAGGAATGGCCTTCAGGCCAACTCCATATACCCCCACCTCATCTTCCAATTTTTCCCCTCCACACAACACACACACAAAATATCAAGGCCCATTTGGGCATTTTGCAACATTTTCATTTCTTTTCTCTTTTCTTTATTCAACCCCCTTATACCAATTACCATTTTACCATTTTCTTTTTCTTACACAACATACAATACATAAGCCCACTTTAGACATTTCATAAACCATTTCAACTTTTATTAACTAAATACACAACTTTATATACATGGGCCCAAGGCCCATTTCATTAGCCCAACTCAAAAGGCGTCAACATATCCTTAAGCCCAATGGGCTTCACAACATTACAACAATTAAAATGTACAAAATCTCCTCTTGGGCTCAACCCAAGTTTCCAAAGCCCAATTCATTAATCAAAACAAATCACATATGAGCAAAGCTCATTTATGTCATTCTATTTATGTCATTTTAATTTATGTCAATCCCAACCCATCAACTAAATACACAACACATTACTACATGGCTTAGGCCCAAATGAGCAATTCAAACCCATTAATTTAACACATAATTTACTTACATCTATTTTGTCACATAAAAATATTTTTCACATTAATTTAATAGGATAAAATTTTCAATGCACGTAAATAAATATTAATAACTCCTAGACCCACTAATGGGTCGTTACAGTAAATGTTTTCTTTATATCTTTACATTTGTTGCTATTTATACATATAGTATTATGATAAATTTACTTAAGAAAATATAATCGTGAGCTAGAGTCATATTTAGAAGGTAAGGATTATTGAAATTTTTGAAATGAATAATAATGAATTAGGATTTTTGGGGCACATTGATGTCGAGAGCAACTAAGACTATTCCACTTGCAAATCCAAGAATTGAACTTTAAAAACTTCAAGTAAGTAAACTCTCTCTAATTTCCACCCCATGTTGAACGGTTAATTTGAAAACATTGTGCTTTGTGGTTGGCTTGCAGATAATTAATTCTAAATCTTTTCGTTATTTTGTGTCATTTCTTTACATATAATGAAAATGATTAAGCATGTATATATATCATGTCATTGCATCAATGAGCATGTATAGACATCGATTTGAGAAAGTTAAATATTTTCAAATGAAAGGTGTGTAAAGATTCAAATTTTCTTTCAAAACTATGTAACTCAAAGTTTTTAAAGGAAATTGGTGAATGCCTATGTTATGAATGATGTGAATGGTAAAAAAGGCGTGGGGGACCGGCACACCCGACCTATGAAATAATGTGAATGTGAAAGTTGAAAGTGAAAAAAAAAAAATTTAACCGCTTTACGGTATTACTGGTTGTGTAATATCCCAAAATTTGGAAATATAATAATAGTATATGTTATTCTATGCAAATGAATGTAATAGCTAGGAGAAATTAAAATTTAAGTGAGGAGGCTGCGGTGGTGCCTGGAATAAATATATATATGTATATATATATAAAATTTGGGATGTAGTTTAATATTGGAGTTTATTGTATTAATGCTCATGAAAAATAAAAAATAAATAAAGAAAGAAGCTAGTGGAAGTATCCAGCATAGACGCCCAAGAGCATCTCTTCCTTCATGAAGCCTTAGCCATGCACCCATGTGCTGCCCATGAAGAATAAGATAGAATATAAAATTACTATAAGGGAATAGCAGAAAAGAAATGGAAGGTGGTGGGCTGTGCTGGCTGCCACGCGGCAGCGTCTGGTGCCTCAATTTCCTTTCCTTTAAAGGCCGAGAACGGGTTGTAAATTAAGGGGATTTTAACAGCAAGCAAGGGGAGAAGTTACGGAGGAAAAATGGCGCGCGCGCGCAGAAGCTAAAATGGAGGAGAAAATCATGAAGAAATTGGAGAGAAACCCAGTTTAATTAAAGTTTAAGTATGCAGGTAAATTAAACAAATCACGTGAATTAATTTGTGCGGTTTGAAATTCAATTTAGGATGTAATTTTATTAATTTTGGTTGATTATACTGTTGTTACGCAGCGTGTATTAATTTAGCAGCAAGTAAGCGTATAAACACCGGGAACAGTTAATTTAAGGCAAGCTCTTTACTCCCTTCGTGATTCTCATTCGATTTATGAATTCTATGTTCTCCCTCAACCTGATTTGATTATAGAAATTAATTGTGTACGTTTTAGTTAATTATTATCCAAATTTAATAAGAATTTTATTAAGTTAAATTAAATATGAGACTCATTGGGGTTTTATTTGTGGTGCGTTTACGTAGGATTTTAGACGGTTAAATTATTTATAATACACGGTTAGATTTAATTAATGTGAGCCACTGTTTTATTAATCGCTATTAAATATTTTACTTCGCAGCGGGAATGCAAAAAAGGCAAGGAACAGCCGTGTAAAGGCAAGCTCCTAACTCTCTCCTCGTGTTCTTTAATTCCCGTGGAAGACCTCGTGATTTCTCGTATTTTATCACATCCCTTACTTTAATTCGGCACCTAGCCTTATTTATTGAGTTATTATTCATTTGTTTTAATTTAAATTAAATTCGAGACATCTAGAGTTTTATTTGTTGTGAGCTTACGGGGGTTTGTACCGCTCCCACTCCTTTTGGAAATGATGCTGAACCAGCCTAGGAACTAGGTTTCTAGACGTACGGGTTTATTTACGATTTTATCGGGTTTATTTACAGTTTTTCTCGGATTTATTTATGGTTCAGTTAGAGCTATCGAGCAGTAGAGTAGGGGTCGGTTGTTGGTGACGTTGGGGTAGACTATTGTACAGCCCTAAAGTGGACCGTCAGGTGGACACTCCTAGTCACTGGCCGTTGATTGGTATCGGGCACTGCTGACTAGCTCTACTAGTATGTGATTCACTGCACGTTTAGATTTGTTATATTATTGTTCATGATTTGATATGCACATGGGTACGGGTTGCATGTTGGGATATTCATTTATTGAGTATGCTCGGACACGGACATTCTAGCTTGGTCAGGTTGCATTCGGCACGGGCATATGCATCGCGTGTGGTTTACTATGTGGGCGGAGCATGGACTGATGCCTAGATGTATGGGCGCCGGTGTATCACGTTGATGCTCACTACGCCATTGCATTTTTATGTGCATTGCATGGTTACCGGTAGATATTAGTTCTCGGACGGGAGTACCGTTCCGAGGGAGCCTATGGCTCGGGTGTCGGGAGTACCGACATGGACGGGTGATGGGAGTACCGACATGGGATGGCGCACACAGGTTTACTGGAGGTATTTGTTACCGTCCAGGGCAGCGACAGGTTAGTATGGAACTTGGGTGCCAGGTGTCTTATGTGGGCCCCAAGGACCGATATGTGTTTTTATTATGCTATTCTATCGTGTTGTAGCGTCTCATGACTTGTGTGTATTTGGGGGTGGGTGTTCTGGGAGAAGTTTATTGGTTTTGTGCAGCCTTCATCCTTTCTTTCTTCATACTTGTTGAGTCTCTCGACTCACTTTGCTTTCCATCATTCCAAGTAGTGGCAGCGTGGGCCATGGGCAAGGGAGTCAGCTTCTAGTGGCAAAGTCGATATAGTGTACAGGCAGTCCCGTCAATCCCTGTCAACTCTGATGGTTGAGTAGGATTTACTCTATTATTTTTACTGTGCCAAGTCGTTTCTCAAGTCTCGTGTATATTGGCACAGGAGTCTGTGTTTATTTATTTATCATGTGACCGCTGTGATAGCGAGGTACCCGTAGTGCATGCATATGTTTAGCTTCATTTTCGCTGTTCTTATTTTTGTTTATGTATGTCAGGGTAGCTTTTGTCTTGTGTTTCATTCTTTCTCCTTCCATAGGCGTTCCCGTTCAGGTAGTCCGGGTGGTTGGGGACATCCGGGTGGGGGTGCTTACAGGTTGAATGAACCTGATTATAAATAAGAATTACTCATTGCATTCTGATTGACTAGATGACACACCATGTGAACTCATGATAATAATGGAATGTTTTGAGAAGTTAAAGTAAATGGGGATACATTTTTTGAAATTTATTCAAACTTTATATGTCACAAGCATGCATCACGTGCATAGAGTTTACTTGTTGAGCTTTAACTCACCCTTTTTATTTTTCTCATATTCCAAGTGATGAGAGATAAATGGATTGAGGAGTTCGCTTGGAGGCGGACTCATCCAGTAACCCGTGGCATAAGATTTTGGTTTTGAACTAATAGTTTTGAGACACTTGTTCGTATTCATTTATTTACACATCCTTTTAATTGTTTAATCCTTAAATTTTGAATAAGTTAGTTTTGATTTGGTTGGGGATTTGGTTAGACCCAAACCTTCTATTTGGACTGAGTTAGTTACTCAATTGGTTAATGTCTCTATTATTATGGAATTGAGAATTGAAACTTAAATTATTTGATGGTAGATGAAAAATGAATTTATTTTATTTTTGCATTTAAAGTGAAGTGAACATTAACACATTTAGGTTTAGGACTTCTAAACTTGGGGTGTTACACTCTAAGTGGCTTGACCACAATATTTTTTGTTAATAAATTTATTATTATATTTGAACGATAACAAATAAATATCATTTGTTATCTAATTATCTGAAAGTTAAAAAATTCTATATCTATTTCTTAGAAATTGGAAGAGACAAGGACAGAAGTCCAATCTAGCCAATGCACGTCTGATGTAAAGAAGCATTTAATTTTCTTACTTATCTTCAAAATAACAAGTAACTAGTGATAGTTACTTGTTAAGATACTTGTTACGAAAATAAAACATCTTTTTAAAAAGGGTTTTATTATCGAGTGCTAATTAAGATACTTGTTAAAATATATTAAATATATTTATTTTTAATATTTTAATGAATTAATAATAAATATATTATATTTTAAAATATTTTATTGAACAATAAAAGAATTTAAATATTAAAAATTAATTACATGCACCTTAACGATTCAAGCTCTCTTTTGTAAATAAAATTTTTATTGAAAACAATCAAAAAATCGTCTACAACTTTAAATTAGAGTATATCTCAAGTCTCACAATTAAAAATCACACTAAAATATCTAACTAACTAATAAAAAAAATATAATTATCATAATATTAAATATATATATATACACAAATGTCGGGGGAGATTTTCATCAATATCACTTTTTAAATCCATTCAACTTTCCTAAAAATAATATTAGCTTTAGTTATCCAAAATTAACAGATGTCTTGCGAAACACCAAGATACTTATTAAAATAACTATTTAAAGTGTATAAGCATACTCATAGTTTAAGTCATCATTTTACGTAAATATTGATATTTATAATGTCAACTCTTAGTTACTAAGCAACCCAAACCAACAAAGTAAACAACAAACACTAAAACTTGATTGATTAATAATTTAATAACTTTTATTTGAAGAACTTAGATGAGTTTTTCCTTTTCACGTCTAATTATAATTAAAAAATAATAAAATATCTAATCATAAGTGAGCCAAATACACCTTAGACATTAACTAAATAAAAAAAAAGTTATTACTATAACTGAATTTACCTCTTGACCATACAGTTTGATTTGTGGACGTCAAAGGTGGGCGGGTCCACCCGGCCCAAGTTGTCCGTGTCATATACAATATTAATCACAAGAGATTGGAGGGCAAGACTGGGCCCTCATTAAATGGGCTTGGAAAGCCCATTTACCTACGGGCCTGAGCAACTGGCCCGCTTACCATGTTCTAGTTTCTTTTATTGCTTCTCCACCTGCTCATGTATTTTTATATTTTTTATAATTATTTAAATTTTTTATTATTTTAATTACAACAAATTTATATTTTTAAATTAATTTAACTTATATACTATTGACACACATTTTTGTAACACCCCGCATCGAGCGATAGAAAAGTCCGGGACAACTTACCCTGATGAGCCTACGCGAACTTTCAAAGGAGGGTCACTCATCCTTGGATTACCCCAAGTCAAGCACGTTTAACTTGGGAGTTCTTTGCCTACATTCAGTCCAAAAGGTATCTAGTTGGTGTTGTTTCCTTCCTTATTTATTCTCAATATATACTACCATTCTCTAGGCTCTCAGGGTATTACACACATCGTAGGGCCCACAATTGCGGGTTAGCTCTCAGTTATCACCATTCGACGACCAGGAGGCCCACCGCACTTATGAGCCCCTCGATGGTTGCCCTCTGGGCAACCAATGTGGGACATACCCGGTGCATCCACACCATCCCCCCCAGCAGGTGTGGTGGGGCTCTATCAGCCCCTCCCTTATCCATGGTTGTAGGGACCATTATGGGGTTTCCTGCAAACGACGTCAAATGTTAACACATATTTTTGTAACTTCCCACATCGAGCAATAGAAAGGTCCGGGACAACTTACCCTGATTGGCCTACGCGAACTTCCTAGGAGGGTCATCCATCATTGGATTACCCCAAGTCAAGTACGCTTAACTTAGGAGTTCTTTGCCTACATTCAGCCCAAAAGGTATCCAGCTGGTGTTGTTTCCTTCCTTACTTATTCTCGATATACTTATTCTCGATATATACTACCATTCTCTAGACTCTTAGGGTGTTACACACATCGTGTCATCATCGTGGGGCCCACAGCTGTGGGTTAGCTCTCAGTTATCGCCATTCATGTGGATGCACCGGGTATGTCCCACATCGGTTGCCCAGAGGGCAACCACCGAGGGGCTCATAAGTGCGGTGGGCCTCGCCTCTTGGTCATCGAACGGCGATAGCTGAGAGCTAACCCACAGCTGTGGGCCCTACGATGATGACACGATGTGTGTAACACCCTAAGAGCCTAGAGAATGGTAGTATATATCGAGAATAAGTAAGGAATGAAACAACACCAGCTGGATACCTTTTGGGCTGAATGTAGGCAAAGAACTCCCAAGTTAAGCGTACTTGACTTGGGGTAATCCAAGGATGGGTGACCCCCCGAGGAAGTTCGCGTAGGCCCATCAAGGTAAGTTGTCCCGGACCTTCCTATCGCTCGATACGGGGTGTTACAAAAATGTGTGTCAACCTTTGACGTCATCTCTGGGAAACCCCATAATGGTCCCTACAACCCCGGATAAGGGAAGTGCCGTTAGAGCCCCACCACACCTGCTGGGGGGATGGTGTGAATGCATCGGGTATGTCCCACATCGGTTGCCCAGAGGGCAACCACTGAGGGTCTCATAAGTACGGTGGGCCTCTTGGTCGTCGAATGGCGATAGTTGAGAGCTAACCCGCAGCTGTGGGCCCCACGATGATGACACGATGTGTGTAACACCCTAAGAGCCTAGAAAATGATAGTATATATCGAGAATAAGTAAGAAAGGAAACAATACCAGATGGATACCTTTTGGGCTGAATGTAGGCAAAGAACTCTCAAGTTAAGCGTGCTTGACTTGGGGTAATCCAAGGATGGGTGACCCCCTGGGGAAGTTTGCGTAGGCCCATCAAGGTAAGTTGTCCCGGACCTTCCTATCGCTCGATGTAGGGTGTTACAAAAATGTGTGTCAACATTTGACGCCATCTGTGAGAAACCCCATAATGGTCCCTACAACCCCGAATAAGAGAGGGGCCGTTAGAGCCCCACCACACCTGCCAGGGGAGATGGTGTGAATGCACCGGGTATGTCCCACATCGATTGCCCAAAGGGCAACCACTGAGGGGCTCATAAGTACGGTGGGTCTCCTGGTCGTCGAATGGCGATAGCTGAGAGCTAACCCGCAACTGTGAGCCCCACGATGATGACACGATGTGTGTAACACCCTAAAAGCCCAGAGAATAGTAATATATATCGAGAATAAGTAAGGAAATAAATAACACCAGCTGGATACCTTTTGGACTGAATGTAAGCGAAAAAACTCTCAAGTTAAGCGTGCTTGACTTGGGGTAATCCAAGGATAGGTGACCCCCTGGGAAGTTCGTGTAGGCCCATCAGAGTAAATTGTCTCAGACCTTCCTATCGCTTGATGCGGGGTGTTACAAAAATGTGTGTCAACATATACTTTTAACATTTTTTTCATATAACTCAAACTTTTTATTATTTTAATTACACTTTTAAATTTATATTTTTAAATTAATTTAATCCATGTATCTTGACATATATCTTGACATAAATAGTGTAACATATATTTTATTATTTTATTTTTTATATATATAAAAGTATAGGCATTGAATTAACTAAAAAATATAAGTTCACGATCGAAATAATAAAAAATTCAACTTACAATAAAAAAATCAAAATATAAAAATTAAATTAACTTAAAAATTAAGTTTATGAATATAATTGAAATAACAAAAAATTAGCGTGATCACACAAAAAAATATATAAAATTATAAAAAAATATATAAATTTGGCCAAATAAAAAATGTACAGGCAAGAAGAAACAAGAAACCATCTTCAAGATAACTCAAGTTCCCATTAAAGAATTAGTGGAAGAAACCACCCTAAGGACCTATATGAACATGAAAAGGCTGACATTTACCATCCAAACATACAGGGAAAGCAAACCAGAAGGAAACAAAATCGTTGTCATTCTGCTGCAAATTCTTTTTTCCAACTTCATGCAATCAGTTCAAGTAAGAGGGGATATTGCATGAAAGAAGATCAAAATGAAAGCCTACCAAGACGACGAACGGGATTCTTGTTACTAATCTCTGTTCTTCCAGTAATCAGAATTCAAACTGATGGGGTAGAGATCGCCAGCAGATGCAGAAGAACCAGTCCATGGCCCATCAATTGACATACTTTGGATTTGGCTATCTTCTGTCATCTTTGTTTCCTGGATGTGTTTCCATTCATCCATCTTTCCCTTGAACTTCACTTGGTCATGGGATTCGGTTCCATCTGAAAGGGGTTCCTTAACAACTGTCCTGCCTTCGAGCATGCTTACAACTGAAGACATGGCAGGCCTAACTGATGCAGTGGCATTAGTGCACAGAAGAGCTACATTAATCATTACCATCGCCTCGTCTCTGTTGAAGGCTGATCCCAACTTTGGATCTACTAGCTCCATCAGTCTCCCCTCTGCCTTCAGTTCAAGTGTCTAAGGGAGAGACATAAAGCAATTTTAGAACTTAGATATATGCATACAGATGCTGTAACTGCAAGTAAGGGCCCTAAGATCTGTTTCCTCAACATAGATTGGAAACACAAGAAGTGCTTTGCTACCTAAAAGAAAAACATAGTGGTAATCTGTAAATTTGCAAGCCAACTCGTTTGAGAAATTTTCACACTATTTCAGTAAACAAATTTCTTCTGAAGGCTAAGATAATTGTGTTCTTTTACTTCACAAAAGTGTCACTCTGCCCCTTATATAGTCACACAATTAATAGCATTTTTTATTTGACTTTGATATCAAGTTGAGGTCGATTGAAGAAAAGGAGATACTGAGTACCAACTAATGAAAGAAAGAAAGATATTCAACTTACCCTATCAAGAAGATTAGAACAGGACTCCTTCGTCCTGAAACTAGTGTTACTTCTCCCACTGACTATTTCCAGTGCAACAATTCCAAAGCTATATACATCTGCTTTGTCAGTTAAGTAACCATGCATTGCATATTCTGGTGCCATATATCCACTGCATATCCAAGTTATTACATTATCATTCTATGAAAATAGTCCTGTCCCATGCTTTAGTTGTTAGTGTTACTATGAACAGTTATACATGGAAGGGGAAGAACACTTTGTTACCACTAGAAAAGATATGAAAATGATTTTAAGAAACAACAATTAATTCATCAACTGTGATTTAAAGCATATACTTACTAAGTTCCTGCAATTCTGGTGCTTATATGGGTATTATCCTCTTCGTCAAGTTTTGCCAAACCAAAATCAGATATCTTAGGGTTAAGATTCTTGTCAAGCAGCACATTGGTGGCCTTAATGTCTCTGTGAACTATCTTAAGTCTTGATTCTTCATGGAGAAAAGCCAAACCTCGAGCTATACCAATACATATCTTGTACCTTGTGTGCCAGTCCAATTTCAACTGAAATTCTTCTGGGCCTTCAAATTTAAAAGGAACGCAAATGCAGAATTATTAGTTAAATGGTGTATGCTCAAATAAACACATATTTTCTGATATAAAGATAAAAAAAAAAATTATGGTTTGAAGTTTACCAAACAAAGCACGAGCAAGACTATTATTTTCCATGTACTCATATACTAGCAACAATTGACTGCCTGCAATGCAACATCCATACAACTTCACAAGATGAGGGTGTTCTAAAGCAGAAACCATCCCTATTTCATTAACAAATTCGCGGTTCCCTTGCTTCGATTTGGAAGATAGCTGTTTTACAGCAATTATGGTGCCATCTACTAGAAGTCCCTGGAATTTTAAGATGCGAACATGGGGAATTTTTGCATCAGAATAATTTTGTTGAAACGTGTGATTATGAAAGTTCAAATGTGATTACGGATCCATTATCCATTTTGAAGATACCTTATAAACGGATCCAAATCCACCTTCTCCAATCTTATTAGCAGCATCAAAGTTGTTTGTGGCAGCTTTAATTTGCCTCAAGGTGAATGAACCTGTCTGCAAGTCTAGACCCTTCAGGTCTACAAAAGATGACAAGTGAGATAAGAAGCAGTTTTAGATATAATAAGCAAACATAATCATAATATTCTTAAACCTTATGAATATTTGATTTCCACAAAGTATATTTACACCTGAAATTCCAGTAAAATAGCATCAAGCTATTTTTCACAAGATGAAGTGCTAAATAATTTAACATTTAAATAATATTGTGCAAGAAAAAAAAAACAAACTTATATAGCTGAGGTTGATAAAGAGAAATTTTAAAATTGCACGGGCTTAATTTGCCAAGAGAGTCTAGCAAACAGAGATCCCTGGATCTCCGTAAGCTTAGAAAGCATATAAATGGCAATAAAGAACAATTATTTATTTACAATTATAAGCTATAAAGTACCTTCATCCATTCTATCTTTCCGTCTTAGGCAGCCTCTCCACCAAAGGATACCTAGAAGCAAGATAAGAACAAAAGCTACAGCAGCCACAATCCCAACCACTGCACCAGCGGACATGCCATTTCCACCTACTGATGGCGGGCTGTAATCTGCATGAGAAAAAAAAAATGAAAATGATAAGAGATTATATTAAGCCCTTCAACATGGGGATGCCAAGTGACTTGCAAGGAAGAGATTACTTCATCAGAACTCAAATGAGTTTAGTTTGCATTATGATTTTGGAACCATTGTAAGTTAACACTCCAGAAACAACGTGCATGAGCATGCTCCACTATGTGCCTCATGATAACTTGCATCTCACGATTTTTTAAAACAGAATGGAATTGTTCCTCTTTCAAAATTTGGAAAAGAAAAAATAAACAAAGATTAAGACAAAAGAAGTATAGAAGACCTATTATGTCACATAACAACCTATGAAAACAGATTTAGCATATGTAGACAGAATGAGATGATTCTATTTTCAAGGTCTCTATTCATCCCTGATAAAACAGGATTAAATACCCTGAATCAATTCCCTGAACAATAATCAAACTGTAGCTCAAAAAGAATAAAGGGAACTATGAGAATAATTTTTTTTTTCTCTGCCATGAAGTGAAGGAACAAAATCTAGAGGCATACGGCTTACCAGGATCCACAGATATAGCTGAAATGAGAGGACCATATACGCCTCTAACAGGGACAGCAGTTGTCCCTCGTCCAGCCCAATAAAAGCGGATTTCCAGTGTGCCATTGGTCACAGTTGCATGGTATGGCATTGTGATACTCCTACCAGCCCCACCCACTTTATCCACAATGTTGAAATCTTTTTCCACCAACTTTCCCTGCAACAATTCCTTATGGTCATGCTCTTACTTGGTCTCTTGCTTGGGTTAGCTTTCTTAAATTTTGAACAACATCAGTGCCAAATGATGAATTACATGGAAGCAATATCTCCCAATAAGAATCACACATAAAATAGAATATACCAGCAGTATCCATTCTTAAAAAAGAACTGAAAGACAAACAAATAAAAAAGGGGAAATTTTTCATACATCAGCTCTATTGGTGGCAGTACACTGCAAAAATCTACCTGAATGTAAATATCGAATACACGCCTTCCAAGGCTGCTGTATGTCTTGTCATCAGTAAACATGATTTCTGCAAAATGAAGGTTCACTGTGTAGTTTTCATTCTTCAGGCAGAACCCGTAATAGACCAGAGACAGGGGGGAAAGTCGTGCATCCATGTACAATTCTGGATCCTTCACAGAAAGGACTGAAGTATTTTTCTGAATAAAGGACTTTGAATTGCGATCATCATCCATGAAGTAACCTGTGCTACTAAATGCCCAGTTACTATTACTTTCAACGAACTTCAAACTCGTAGCCGGGGTTGTAGTATCAGCTTCATATTTGGGGCCACTGCCAACATTTACTTCTTCACCACCACAGTTTATGCGGAAGGAATACCAAGCTGATATAAAGCATAACCAGATTAAGAGATGAAGAAACAAGCAGACTAACAACCATCCCCCTCAATTTCAAAATCAAGTCCACATTTATCTATAGTTGCAATTTATATCTGAGATATAGGCTTGGCTTGTTTTAACATAAAATATTTTACATTGGAAAACAATTTACATGTGAAAATGCTTTAGGCAAAAAAAATATTGTTCATCTTAATTTCCAGTGTTTGGTTTGGATGTAAAATAGTTTAGTTAAAAAAAAAATGTTTTCCATATTTTTTGTCATTCAAAACCGGACAATATGTAACTTCTAAAAGAAAACAGAGCCATAATATTTATGTTTTGAGTAAAGACTATCAAGTGTTTCTTAGCAAATAAATAAATTAAAAGACTGACCTCTCCCCCAATGCAAACTTTGTGCTCCACAGTAAAGATCACAAAGGGAAAGGCCAAACAGAATTTTGAACAAGTCAAACACCTCACATTGCTATTGTAAGTCCCAACATTTCAACTGTACACATTATATTCAACAAATCTAGGTTTATCAACCAAGGCATGTTAAAATTTTATGCCAAAATCACATCAATTACTAAGTTACAATTACCCAAAGAATTTTAACAAAAAATTGAACAATTCAGATTTCAAACAACAAACTTATTCAGGTATTGGACTTAAGGGCATAGACCCTACCAAGGGCTCTAACCATTTCATATAGACACATCTAATTATTCGATGTCAAACAAATATGCCTGAGGACAGTCACTTTTTAATGACTGACCAGTTCTTCAGAAATAAGTAACACAACACATGTAATGTGTAGGAATATTACATATAAGTTTATAGGGCCTTCATAAATTTTTGGATCTATTATCTCTATCTATTCATTCAAGGCCCTACGCATTTACTGTGTCAATTTCTTTCATACTTGTCACTTTTCACATAACTCTCACATCAATATGGTAAATCAAAAGGAGAGAACAAAACTTACTTTTACTGCAATGATTGCTTGTCAAGCAGGATGAAATTGAACTGACAAAACAATTTGAGATCATGAAGTAGTCAGCATCCTATCATTATACTAACGTGAGAAGGGAACAAACTGAAGAAATTTCTTATCAAGCTTAATGTAATTCTTCAAAGGTTTAAAACTTACGTGCTGCCATTCAAAGAGCTGCCAAACAAGTTCCTGTATAAAAGTACAATAACATGGTTACAGTAAGATCTTGAAGAAATTATAACAATTCCAAGTTGTATGTATTCTTACACTTCACTCTCCTGACAACCTTGGGAGCCCGGGGTAAAGTTGTTAAATGAAAGATCACTGCAATAAAATTCACACCACAATTTCATCAACTCTAGAAATTTTACACTCGGTTGCTAATCCATGACCACTAGATTTGTTATTAACAAATCAATGGTAATAAACATTATAAGTGAGATACCTATCAGTTTAATCTGGGGTAAGGCTATATATCTAGAAATGCCATCTTTATGTGGTAAGTTCGAATATTGTTCTAGGTAATTATGCAAAAGAGACAGGTTAGCGTACAAGTTGCTTGCCACTGTAGGATCCCGGGGATTAGACATGTGCAGCTTACCCCCCCCACAAAACAAGAAAACTGTTTCTGCAATTTGAACCCCTGAGACCAGGTCAAGATTGAGAGGCCCTAACTCTGGCCATTGAAATTTTGTTTTAGGTTATTAGGCAACAAAAATACTTTTCACAGATGTTGGACAGTATCAACTTAATACCTTATTCACACTAATTGAAAATCAAGATACAGCAATAATATTCTTATCTATTTTTTTTTTTCTCAAGGACACACAAAGGTAGCATCATCAGTGCACAAAATTTAATCTAAAAGTATTGAGATGGCCATAGAAATAATCATGGGACACGCGTTACGGTAAGAAAATTAAATTCTTGACAGCTTTTGATGATCCAATCCAATTCCACAGACTTGCATGATAATTAAAGATTCATGATACTAAATGACAGAAAGTACCTCATTTGCAAATGAACATTAAGTAGCCTAGACAGTAGGAAACTAGGGTGTAGAAGATAACTTACACATTCTCTGATTTTTTCAGGATCCAATCAGGCACGGGTCCACTTAGTAAGTTCCCAGTTAAGAAGCTAAGGAAAAGAAATATCACAAAAATTAGTCTGGTTATCAGTTCCTCACAATACAATATTGCAATAACAAACTCATCCAACATTCTCACACAAATATTACACCGACAACAATTCAAAAACACTGTATCCCACTTGACACATGCACCCATCCTGCTGATTCAAGTGGTACAACTGGACCTGTGAAATCTAGCAACCAAAACATAGAAAATATTGGTGTCCATACATGTTATCTGTTTTTGCCAGACTACTAAAGCTGTTTGGAATTTCTCCACTCAACTTGTTGAAGCTCAGGTCTCTGCAAGAGAAATCACAAACAAGTTTCAAAATAATATTTTTCTTATTAACAGCTTTATTTAGCAAAATGCAAAATTCAGAACCAGATATTAAGCATTATAAACTATAATGCTTGGAACATAAGTAACATTTTTGTAGCATAACATATCTAAAGCAAACACAAATTGTGGAAAAAAGCTGTGATTGGTTTAAACTCTTCCAAATGAGAAGTTTCAGCTGCCACCTTCAAATGTTCGCAACTTATCAGTCATATTCTTCCACTTAATTATACATAAGAAAGTTGTCTACAAACGGCATGGAAAATTATGTACCGTCACATGGTACTGAATTTGTGAGATGTGTAATGACATAAGACAAGGTATCACACCGCATGCAGTAAAAAAACCCTCCAAGAGATGTTAATAAATTAGATGCAAAGAGAAATACTAACAAAGTCTTCAAACTTGTCACTCCCCCAAGATATTCAGGTAAAGATCCATTAAGATTGCAATTCCGCAATATACTGCAACAAAATGAAATGTGTACCATATAAAGTTAGCAGAAGATGATAATATATTCTTTAGTGATGCTATATTACATAAACAATCAACTTACAGATACTTCAGGCTTGTCATATTATTAAGGGGGGGGAAAGGGGCTTGGGTTCCATTTAAGTCACTGATTCTCCTGCATATTTTAGTCCAACTTAGAACAGCATTAATCATCAAAAAATACTAAACGGGCAAAAGTCAGAAGTCATGGGAGTAGAAGGCTTTACTGACAAGTCCGACATTTTTGTCAAAAGAGCAATGCCAAGAGGAATTGGACCTTCCAAGCCACTAGCATGCATCACTCTGCATGACACGGTTTTAAATGAAAAAGTAGCTGAGAGAAAACTATAGAATTGAACAATGGCTAACCAAAGCAAAAGACAGGTCAAGCTCTTACATTTTTTGAAGATTTGTCCAGCTCTGGATGAAATTGGGTATCTTTCCAGTGAAGTGGTTGTCGCTAAGCCGACTGCATCATTTCAAATAATTATTAAATAGCCTGCTGAAAATGGATAGGCGGATAACTAGAGAAAGAAATTCAAAAGACCCGCGAAAGAAAAATAAACTTACATGTCATTCAAGTTGGTCAGCTTTGAGAGTGTTTCGGGCAGCTCTCCCGTGAAATTGTTTGAACTCAAATGCCTTCATCAACAAAATGGTGTCAACCATTAAATCAGTTGTCCTTCAACTTAAGAACATTTACTCCGAAAACTTAAGTTGATAGAGAGAAAGATACAGATGGCAATATATCATTTCTGCACTATTTCTCATGTGAGGCATCTAATGAACAGCCTATCAAAGTATTGAAAACCTCAACCAAATTATAAAGAATGCCAAAAAGGCTTGGAAATTGTAAATGATTCTACCAAAACCAAGATCTTACAATTTCTCTAAGCGAGAAAGATTCCCAATCTCTGGAGGAATGAGTCCTGACAACTGATTGAACTCCACAGTTCTGCAAACATGAAAATCACATTCTTAGAAACAACAAGATGCATTTCTTTTTTCCGAATTCATGCAGATAAGAAAATGGGTATTCAGGATTTTACAGATTGGCAAGCGCGCTGATGTTTCCAAGTTCCTTTGGGATTGAACCGGTTAGCCGGTTTACAATGAGAGAGCTGCAAATGACATGACCCCACTATCATTAGAAACAGAACAAGAAAGAGATTGAACACCGTTACAACATAAAGGAACAGCAATTGATAAGCACACATACATGTTTATTAGTTGCGTGGTGCCCCATTCTGGAGGGATAGTACCGTTAAGGTAGTTGCGGCTAAGATCACTGCCCAATAAAACCAATAACATACAATACAGTGAAATGGGTAATCAGGAAAATTTAAAAAAGAGGGCAATGAAGTGTTGAATTGAGGGGGAAGTGGTTTTTACTTACATTTCTTGAAGGTAAGGGAGATTGACCAATTCTGTTGGGAGAGTCCCGTTAAGATTCTGGGCTTTGAGAACTCTACAATTCAATAAAGAAAAAGAAGAAGAAGAATTCAGGCTGCATTTGAAGAATTCAGGGATTGACAGAGAAATTGATTTATAATATTCTTATAGAGTAAATGTATCCAGAAATCTGATAATTGTTATTTAAACCCCATAGTTTAATTTAGTATTTAAAGTCCCTATAATTTATTTTTGCTTTTCAAATATCCCCTTTGTTAAAGTAACTTTAATAGATCCCAAAATACCATCACTAACACCATATAGCGATCCAATAAGAACTCCTAAATTAACATAAGAAGGTATTTATAAAAATAATAATATACCAAAATAATCTTAAATAGTAACAATAATTTTTTTTAAATTTACATAAAAATAACTCAAATTATAAGAGTTAGATCTAATTTATCCTTTTATTTTTTTTTTTTACTTGTAAAAAAAAATAGCGTGAAATTTTAATTTTTATTCTTTTACCCCTCAAGTTTTATTTATTGTAATAGTTTCACTTGAGTTATCTCAATTCTTTTATGAGAAATACAAATAATTAAAGTTAAGTAGGTTACAAATTGAATATATAAATTATAATTTTAATAAAAATTAAAGTGAAGATGATGTTATGCTAAGACTTGAAGCTCCAATTATTTCAAAAAATAACAATTCAAATATTTTAGACCAATTTTTTTTTAAAAAAAATATCATTGAAGATGTTACAATGTGTACAAAATATGAATGTAATTATAATAAAGACATTGGTATATGGCTATATAAGAAAAAATAATTAAAAATAAATTATTCAGAAAGTAGAGATGTTTATTGTGGAGAAACGAGATTACAATAGCTTAAAGTTAGTTAATGTAATTTATGAAAAAGTGAGTGACACTTCTGTATTTATACAAAATCCTAGGGCGTCTAGTGTAATTTATCCAAATTTTTAGTAAGTAAATTAACTACAATTGAGAGGGGAGCGGGGGGGGGGGGGGGGGGTGGAAGATTCAGACCAGGAACAGATGATTCCCATTTTTTCCAAGAGGAGAGAGAAGATTTTTCCGAGAAAATAAGAAACATACATGCTAATGACATGGCAAGTGTTGTTGGAGGAGCAATTACAGGTGACTGCATTCTCAAACCCTTTAACTGGATTTTGGGTGGCCCAGCCCTTCTCTCCACTGCATGGATCCACACTGAAATCCCAATTCTTCCCCAAAGTCTTGCCAATTTGCTTCAGAACTTCCACTGTAAACACCACAATTAAACTCAAACAAGTAAATTCGCTGCAACTGCAATCAAAATCGACAAACAAAAGACCCCAAAGTAATGAAGAAATCGCATCCTAAAGTTTGTTCGGTGGTAAGAAACTCCAGTTCCATACTCTCCGTTTCTAGGCTATTATATACGTCTATTTGCGAATTTACCCAGTATACACCCGATCAATTGTGATTACGGGTTCTTATCGTTATTAAAAGAAACAATCATCACATGGGGTTTACTTTCTTTCATACATACGTGTGTGTACGTGTGTGTGTGGGTGTGTAAATATATACCTTCATCGGCTGCGAGGCTGGCTGCAGATACAGAAACTGGGAAGAAATTGGATATTGCGCAAATGAGAAGTACTAGAGATAGAAGTGATCTTGAGAAGAAGATCATCATGTTCATCAGAAGAGCTCGATTGATGAGCTTAATTGGACGAAGAGCAAGTGACTGTGCGAGCTGAAGGGCTGCGGGCAGAGGCAGAGAGAAAGAGAGCTGAAGACGACGACGACGATGAAATGCAGGTTTGCTGAAACCCTGAGGCACAGCGAGGGCCAGCTAATTGTGTTGACTTTGAAAGATGTGAAGGCCACAATGGGACACCGACTCCCCAATTGATTTAATCGATTTGCCATATCCCAGAGAGAGAGTGAGTGAAATTGATTGAGACAATATAATAAGGATTATTCTACTTTATCCGAATTAATTGACGTATCGAATAATTAAAAATATTAAATATTAAAAATATTCTTACCTCAAAAACACCGCACGCACATTTAAATAAAATTCGAACGGCAAGGTGAACTGGGCAAACTTCAACAATATTGAAGTCCGCCCGATAAGTTTTTGATAAATTTATGCATCAACCTTTTTCGAATACTATATCACGCTTATAAAATAATGGGTTCAACAGTTGTACTTCGAAGGAAAACAAATCAACAACTCTTCTAAGTTGGCGGCTGAGGAGTGACAACGCGGTCACTTTAGTTTCATGCATTTATTTGGGATCTTTTTATAGAGCAAATGAGTATTACGAAGGGCTGTTTAGGCTTTAGTTCATATCAAAAAATTAGTTTAGATTGATCGGACCTCGATCCACCTATATCGTTGAATCAATTTTTTAGTCTAATTTAATTCGAGACCGATTTAAGGTTAAAAGTCGGTTGTAATTATATAGAAATTATTATTTATTAATAATATATTAAAATTTTAAATATATATTACATACATATTTAAATTTTAAAAACACCTAACATATGAGCATTTTTAAAAATTCTATTTAAAAATAAAAAATATTCAAAATCGGTTAGAAACGGACCAAACCAATATGGTCCTCAATTTGAGAATTTTAAGAATTTTAATCCCAGTTCAATTTGGTCTAGGGTTAATTTAATCCAAATTAGACCAAATGCACACCCCTAATATTTGATTCGGTTCGATTCCGTGTAAGTTCTTCTATAATGAAATTAAATTGAGTATAAGATAAATTAGTGATGAAATTAAATAATATGAGACCATATTTGATATAAGAGTTATTACTCAAGAAAAATGTGTTGTAAATATAATAACCCTAAATAAAAATTTAAAGATATGAAGTGTAATAACCCTAAATAAAATTTTCACAAAATATAATTATGGAATTACTAAAATTTCTTTATCATAGCCATATTTTACTCTATTAATTATGATAATAATTAAACTCGATCACTACTAGATTTGTCCAAGATCAAGTATGTCAAGTAACATTTCTTGATTTCGACCTACAAGAACGAGACTCAATCTTTTGATATAATCTTTGACGATCAAATCAATCTCAATACCAAGGTAAAGCAGAGTATGGCATGCAATAAATGATGTATTTATCTCTTAAAATTCACATATTTATATAAGCATATTATGAGCGTGGGAAAGGTAATGATTATGCCACATAGATGATCAAATCGCAATCAATACAAATGGAAATCTGGTTATAAATTGAGGTGGATCCAATTATTTGGATTGAGTCTTTTATCATAATTTGATATACTATTGAGTCTTTTATCACGTCATCTTTAAAAACTTTTAAGAATTTAAGATAAAAAACAAAAGAACTTTTAAGAATTTAGAATCAAAAACAATCACGATTAAATTATCAAAATACACAAACCAATGTAAAAATTTTACATGAAAAATCTAATTTAGAAAAATTAAATTATAAGTAGAAAAAATAAAATATCATTACCATGATATTACTATAATAATTACAAAGTATTAGATATCTATTTATAAATTCAATTCTCATCTATAAATATATAAAAAAATAATAATATATATTTCTTCATTTTTACTTTACAATTCATAATATTTTATTTGTTGACTATTCCTAGATGCCCACTTGCTCTACCTTCAATATTTTTTTCCCCTCCGGTAGATAATTGAGAAATAAAATATAATAGAAAGGATGGTGGATTGGTGAAGCGTCACTTTTAACTTAAATGGTTTGTTATTGTTACCTTTTTAAAGGTTTGTTTGATATAAATATATATCGGAAATGCTATTTTAGCACTTAATTATGATATTTTTTTTGTAAATAAATATTTTATAAAAAATTAAAAAATAAATCTACTGCTTTAAGTTGAGCATATTTAGTCTCACAATAAAAGATTAAATTAGAATAACGAAACACCTAATAAGAATATACAATCCTCCTAACATGAAGAAAAAAACATATATAAATATCAAGAGAAATCTTCATCAATGTCACATTCTGAATTTATCCAACTTCTTTAAAGATTATGTTGACTTTGGTTGTACAAAATTAATAATTGTGCAAAAGTTAGTTTTTATTTTCGTTTTGTATTTGTTTTGATTTTGAACATGTTTTAAAATTGGTAAACCCTTACATGAATTCATCAAGAATTAGCTTTTTGGCTTCAGCCCTTATCCCCTTTCAAATATAACAAGAAAGGGAAACGTACCCTTACGTTATTATCATGAAAAATCGCTAATATCATTGTGTGCTTCTCTTTATATCATTTCTTGTAGATAACTAGTAGATCAAACCATAATATTTTGGGTTTGAGTTGTACAAAAAATGCTTCTATAAAAATTGAATGGGCTTTGTAAATTAAAAAAACGATTCCTATGATTTGCAAAACACAACGCAATCAATTTGATTTTGAAAAATAGCAACAAAAAATAAGAGAAAGAAAGGGTTGGCAAAAAAGATGAGAAAAGATGGTCACCAAAGAAGGCTCAATGTGTGACAAAGAAAATGAGAAGAAAATATAAATTTAAAGATAAAATAATTAATTTATACAAAATAATAAAAACAAAAAATATTTTTGTTATTCTTAAAATATTAAAAAAATACTTGTCGTTCCATTAAACCATAAATATGAATGATTTATCCAATAATTCGTGTTTATGGAAGTATACATATATATATGACGTCATTTTCAATTTAAAATATTTTACATAAAAATATATGATTACAGTTCTTTTATGAGGCCAGGCTCATGTGACGTCTCCCCGGGCCCATTTTTATTCCAATTTCTGAAAAGTCATTTTCAATAACGGGAGGACAATAATAAATTATTAATAATTATAATATTAGGTATGTTGCCGACATTGACTGATCATGAAGTCAAATGTCCTCTGGATTGGGTTTGTCTGACCTCCTCCCACCCACCCTTCCTTCCCTATTAATTATTTTTAACAAAATTTAATATTTATTAAATAATACAAATTATAAAGTACAAGTCCATCTAATTTTTTATCGAGTACGGTAATTATTGTTCTTAAGGTAAGATTAAGTAATAATAAATATATTTTATTATAATAATATAATAATTAAAATTTATTTATTTCGAGAAAAGAGTTTTAAAAATCGATAGAAATTGGCGAGAAAACAAGAATTGTCCAAAAAAAGTCGATAAGACTCTAAAGGGGTCTTGATCTACTATTTGAGAGAACCGTTTGAAGAAGTTAGTTATAAAAATAAAGATGATCTGCAAGACAGAAATAGATTATAAGGCTCACGTTCTCTCGAAAACGTATCAACTATCCTAGACAATCAAGTTTCTCCTAAGCAACCTTTCTTGTACAAACTCTATATTTCTCGAATAGCAAATCGATCGTGCTTACAACTGTCGTTGGTTTCTCCTAAACAAGTCTTGCTTTTCCATAAAGTTATATTGATTTCTTATTGAGCTTTCATGAAATAAATAAATTTTAGTTATTGTATTCAAGCAATAATAAGAGTATTATGAATATTTGGTTAATTATTAAAAATAAATTTATGGGTTTTTTTATTTTTTAATTATATTTTCTTATATTCTCTCGTAATTTATATCATCTTTAACATATTCACTAAATATGGAAAGTGCTTACAAAATTAATTCATTATTAAACAACACAATACGTTGAACTTACACATGGATTAGGATTTGGAAAGGGCAAAAAGTCTTTTTTTTCAACTTCTTTTAATGCCTTTTGATTTTAGACCTAGTCACCTATTTCTGTGGTCCAATGGCATTTAAAAAAAAAAAAAAGAATTGTCTAAATTGAAATGTTATTTGAATACTTAAGAGTGACATCTTATGATATTTTTATATTAATATATTATATTATGTATTTAATTAATATAAATATAGAATAAATGAGAGCTTATTATATAAAAGACGCCCTCAACTCTTTTATATCATTATATATAGTTTGTTTCTTTATTTTGTTTATAGAGAACTTTTTTTTTGTTATTTTTTTTATAAAATTTGCCTTTCGTTATAATTCTCGAGATATGCCCTTGTAGATGGTTGCAGACTCTTTTATGATCTTTCGTTTAATGAAATTTTTATTTAAAGAATATAGATATATAATATTAATATAAAAATATCATATCAAATATCACTCTTAAATAATCAAATAAAACCATTTAAAGTTGTCTTATTAGCTCTTTGCCTTAACTTCGTGAATAGTCTAATTAAGGACCACACAATAATCAATAAATAAGCATAAAATTCAAACTAGAGACTTTAGGCCTTGGTGTAAACATATTAATGGCAAGTTGGACTATCCGCTTAAGTAGCTTTTAATATAAGCTATCTCTATACATAGTATTATGATCATGAGATTTTTATTTCACTATTTTGTTGTAAACTTTCTTTTAGCTTAATAAAATTTATTGCTCTTCTTTCATCCGTTAGCATTTTGCTTATATTATTGGATAGGAAAATAAGGTATCTTAATATTGCGAAACCTTACTAATAAAGTGAATTTTTAAAATATTATATATATATATTTTATTAAAAAAAATAATTTTTACTAATAAGATTTGAATTTGCAACGTTCGAATAATAAAATACTCAAATTTATCATCACACTAAATCTAATTTTTATTTATATTTTACATAGCTTTCTTATTTATTTTCATCATAGTCGCACAAAGACCAATGATATGAATTACATTCATTTAAGAAATTAAATATATAAAATGCATATAATAGAAAATGTTTGATTTTTTTTTATCAAAAACTCAATAATTAGTATTTTTATTGTCAAAGTACAATAATAAATGTATAACTACGAGAAAGTATTCATCTTTAACCTCTAATCTCTGAGATATATATAAAATAGAAGATGGTCAGGGACAATGTGTCTCCTATGAGAGCTATCCGATGCTTAAGTTATTTTTAGTCGAAAAAAAAAATGTTCAAATAATTTGTATAAAAGTTATCACGGACCTCAAGAGAGACTATCAGGAAAGTCTCCCGAGAATCATTTTGTAAAGAAAATCTCCAAGTCCTCCCTATTTAGGCTTCTTCCTCTTAAGATTGGGTTCACTTTCTCACTACGCACAACTATGGGTCACATATCTGACACCGTGATCATGATCTACTTCTTATAAACAAATTTTTTGTTTAAGATTCGATCCTTTTGACTTAAGAAAACACGAAAAACCTATTTACTACTAAGTTATTGGCTTAGGGGGCGTTTGTTAAAATGAGAAAGATTAAAGGCATCAAGATAAGGTTAGAATACATTCCAGATCAAGATATGTAATGATCAATATAAGGCTGGAAAACATTCTAAGATTTTTATCAAACTGTTTGTTAAATTTTTTAAAATGCAGTAGAAGACACAAATGTCTTTTTTTTTCTTTTTTTTTTATCTATAAAGACCAAGATATGTTTATCTCGAAGGGGGAAAAAATAAGCATATCTTGAAAAATTAAGATAAAATGGTCATTAATGATTTTTCAGATAAGGTTAACAAACACGTTGGAAAGAATAAAAGTCTAAAATGCATCTCATATCTTGATTAACAAACGCTCCCTAATCAGAGTGATATATAATTTGTCCTATGCAAGTGCAAACAAAAAAAAAATTAAGTGAAAAGTTTATTAGGCGACATTTGACAACAACTGTTTAAATTTTAATTTTTTTAGATGAAATTTTGAATAAAATGCATTTTGGCATATAGTAAAATTATTTTAAAAGTTAATTATTATTTAGAAGCGATGCATTCAAATCTGATTAATTTTTATTTTTTAAGCAAGATGCATAAAAGGTACTTTAGAAAGATATTTTTTTAACATAATTTCATAACACTAAAATCGAATATTTACTTATTTAATAGTATAGCTATATTAATTTATAGATATATTCTAAATAAACTAATCAAGAGTGAACTCTTATTTGAACTATTTCAATTTTAATTACTCACACAATAATTAAGAAAAACTTAATCAGCCAGTGTGAATCAGTTGCAGTTTAATTTTGTTTTCTTGACAATTAAAACACGTGCAATAAAAAAAATTAACACGTGCCGTATGATTAAGGCGAGGGTAAAAGTTGATTTGTGGTGTTGAACCTTTGAAGATTGAATGATTTGAATCGATAATACTTATATTAATGTTAATTAAAATGGATAAATTCATCAAAAACTTTCGCGAATTGGGTCATTACCAATTCACCATGCTTTATTAAATGGTTTAAATCTATAGCTCAAATGAATTATATTTGCCGTTGAATTTTAATTATAAATATTAAAATAATTGATAATTGTCGACGTTCAATTTTATCTGACCGTGATTCATTAGGGCCGCAGTGAATGAGTAAGTTCAAGATACAAGAAGGAAGAACAAAATGGAAAGAACACAGAATTTTTACGTGGTTCGACTAAAACGATGCCTACTCCACGACTGTACCCTGATTATTCTTTCAGAGTAATAGTACATCCTTATTCTTCTTATCATCCCCTTAATGATATTTCTAACCCCTATTTATAATGAGGGACGTTTATAATTTGTATAAGATATAAAAATAAAAAGATGATATGATGGGGATAAACAGTCATTATCTTCTACATAAAATCGGGAGTGAGATCCTCGTTATGAGGAGTATGATTTGCTTTAGATAAAGTGAGTGGGCCCTATCTCTGACTATTCAGCAAATTTGTTATCTATGCAAGCTAAAGGATTTAGGCTAGCGAGCTGATCGATTGGGTCAACGAACTATGAACTTTATCGAGAGCTCGTTAAATAGATCCTTGGAAGCTCACTAGAAGCATTGCCTGGGGCTCACTAGGAGCTCGCTCGATTCCGTGATATAAGCTCAGATTTCAGTGATGTATGAGCTTTTTTTGACGAGATCGCTTGAACCTTCTAGGCTCCAGGCAATTGGGGTAGTCCACTAAATTGAGTTTAGCTCGTAAGGAGTGGTATAAGAAATACATACAACAATAATGATTTTTAGTTGATCTCTGCCAAATCTATTTTAAGTTGAGTGGTCCTAAGCGTGTCCAAAGCCTGTTCGCCCTACAAGGACTCAATCTATCTACGTAACTTTGAACGATCAAGTTAATTTAGATAACTAAAGTGAAGTCAGGCAATCAATATATGTAGTAATGTGTGATAAATTACTTATTTAACAATTATAATTGTGTCACATGAATGATCTTATTATGATTATCTTTAATAAAGCATCTATTCATTTTATAAAGTTCCATGGTGGGCTCAATTGGTCTTATTGAGGAGAATCACCAAGCACACCAAACACGATAATTAGATTTTTATTTTTAATATATTTTTTGACCAAAAATTAAGTGAGGGCGTTAGTAGATGAGTGCACTCAGTATGGGGCATTACCTAAAAAAAAAAAAAATAGTATTAGATAATGAGTTAAAAAAAAATTAAAAAGTTTATGTACTTAAAAATATGAGGGGAAATTCAATTTACAATAATATTTTTTGTTTTCTGCAACCCATTTTTAATATTCCTAAAATATCTTGAGATGAAAACTCATATTTGCCTTTCATTTAAATCATTGACGCTCACCATTACTCCTCAAGCGCGTGCACTCACTTTCTCATCTATTATCGCCATAGCCATTTTATTCACTTACAACTGAATATCGCGCAACCACTATTATTCAACACCAAGCATTACGCAACCATTATTATTCAACACCGAGCATTACACAGTCACTATTATTAAACACTAAACATTGCTCAACCCAGTTCTCCTCGCCATAGTCAATTACCAGTTACTGTCAACGACAGAAGATTATTATTCATAAATGTTTACGCTTGAGTTGAACAAAGAAGATAACGAGTATTCATGTTCTGGTGAGAAACAACACAATTTATAACATCGATCACTAATTCAATCACATAATTTACATACATTGAATTAAAAAAATAAGATTAATTAAAAAATAAAAAATACCCTTGCCTTGAAGCCCCGAACCCTAGCGTCTGGGTGTTCGGGAAATCCTAAACCCCAAGGTTTCGTGGTAGTTAGCCTCCATGAACCCCAAGATTCGGGAAGGCTAACCGAATTTAGAGGCATTCCCGCTAGTTGTTGTCAGAGTCATTTGATGCCTCCAAACGCTGGTGATCGAACGCAAACCTGAGGGTTCAGGAACTTTGAAAGCACCTCGAATCTATGGATTCGAGAAAAATCAATTCTCCCGAGAGAATGCTATATGTATATAGTTACTATATACATATAGCATTCTCTTGAATCCACAGGTTTAGAAACTATTATATACATTACATATTATAACTATATACATATATATATAATACAGACGTGATTTTGTATATAAATTATTCCAAATGAAAGAGTCTTGTTATGTGAGGATTGCAAATGGTCAAACCCAATCAAATCCAGTAATATTGTATGAGAATGACTTCATATTACATACATATATGCCATACATATATATTACATATATATATGTTGTGTTTTTCTCGAATCCATTGATTCAGGAAAAATATTTTTTTCGAATCCATGAGTTCGGGAGAATTATATTTTCTCAAAGTCATGGATTCGGGTGTTTTCAAACCCCCCAAACCTTTGAGTTCAAGTGCAATGATGAGCAAAATACTTGGCTGGCAATAGAATTGTCCTAAATCTTTTTTGCTTGGTTTATGTGATTCTGACGAGAAAGCAAAAGACTCCAGAAAAGAGGGCAGGCGAGGCAAGCAACGATGAGATAGTAATGATTCGAAGAAGATTTGATGTGAGGAGTGGTGTGAAGAGGGTTTGTTGCACATGGTGTTTGGAGAATATGTTTGAAATATAAATGATTGTAAAAAATAATTACCCTAATTACAAATAACAAAAATTAAAATTTTACTTTCGTTTATTACAAACAACAAAAATTATGGTTACAGACAGAATTTCTCAAATATGAGGAGAATTGTGTGTTTTACCCTACTTAAAATATAAGAGAAAATTGTCTCTTTTACCCTTCATATAAGTAGAATCTCAAACGATTGAGCGAGATGTTCTCATGTTATCATGATTGACAATAACAGGAGACGTGTAGTAAAACACATGAAATGTGAAATGACCCTCCGATATGAACACTTTGGCCTCTTCCGTACCTCATCCTTTGAGTCAAATCAAAGTTTCAAAACATTACTTAATAGGCTATCATTGGGCGGCTCCTTTGGGGGCTTGGAATATTGAATGGGAGGGTGGGTTGGACCACGCAGTAGTCAGCAAAATGAAATACGATCCTCTTTCTCACTGTGCTGGCTTTTGGATTGATAATGATATTTAGTTATGATGATATAAAATATAATATATTAAATATTATTTAATAAACTAAATAATTACTTTATTTAGAGGTGGGTAACTGTCACTTCGGATAGTTTGATTACTTTGTCACTTTGGATAGTTTGATTACTTCTTAAACTATAACTAAATTACCTTGTATTTTAAATCCTCTAAATCATAGTTTAGCAATTTTATAAATGTCTAAATCATTGAAGTTTAGACTAAAATCATCATATATTTTTAATAATCAAATATTAACATTCGTCTCAAAATTCTATATAATCCTTAAAGACGAATATGAATTGATAATTTTTATATTATATACGATGTATATTTCTTTATTTTAAATTACTTAGTAATTGAGAGTTAACATTATTAATGCCAACTTTTACGTCAAATAATTGTTAAGTTATGAGTATACTTTGCACTCTAAATATTTATTTTGGTGAGTAATTGGGAGTTATTAGTAGTACAACTATTAACACTTATAAATGTTTAGAAAAATGTTATATTGGATGGATTCAGATAGTAAGGATTAGAGGCAAATTTACGTATAAATTATCCTGAATAGCCTATAATAAAATTTAAATTTTAAAGATAATTTTTCAACTCAACTTCAATTCAGCACACCCCATCTTCAATCCAACTCGCCCAATCTTTTTTAGTCCACCTCTATCTAAATTCCTAAAGTCTCTAGTAACAATGATGGAGATCTTCCTTAACATTTATGTGTATATATATATTTGTAATTTAAAATTATGAAGACACTTCATTTTAAGAATCCAAATTAAAAAGATATGGGTGGTAGATTTATGAATTACGAAACTAAAATCAACTGCCATAGCCATTGACCGCTCATATCAAAAACCCGCAATTGACAGTTTAGGTGAATTTGATTTGGGCGATTTAAATTTTGTGCACATCTCTAATTTTATTTATTTAAGTTTTATTTTTTTTTTCTCTGTCTTGACCCCTCATCTTTGATGCATGGCAAGGGCGGAGACAAAAAAATTTATCTGGATGGACAAAAATTAAATAATAAAATAAAATTTAAAATAATATAATATTTAAAAAATATATTAATAAATTACAATAATTGCTCTCGACCGGTTTTTATATTTTGATAATATCGTATAATGATATTATTATTAATTTTATTAAATATATCATTTTCAATATACACAACTAAACTGTCATTCAATTATTAATCTCTAATTCAATTGTATAGTCGGGTCTTGACAAGTTTCATAGCATAAAATACTCTTTCTACCATAACAGTAGCAATAGAAAAAATTAATCCTAGTGTTACATTATTTTTGTTCGTCACTACTAATTTTTGTGTAAGATTATTATGACCCTGTAATCATTCAAAAATATTTTTGATTTAAATTTTATCTACCCAAATACAGAAATTATAGAGACAAACTATGAGTAATGAGATCTAAACAAATAGAAATAAAAAAAACACTTTTAATTCACAATTCACATCATTCATTAACAAATCAAAATTAGGAAAATAAATTAAATCACTTTTAATCAACTTTAAAGACATCAAAATGTCAAAAAATAAATAAACTAATAAGGAGATTTTGTATGTAGTTAGTGGTGTTCAAAAAAATTGACAAATTGCAAAAACTGATCGTACTACACAACATTACGAGGTTTTTTGGGGGAGCAGTTTAGCACAATTTAAAGAAATCCTCAAACTATGTGATTCGCGGTTTGAAAATTTCTTAGTTTGGTTAAAAATCGAACGGCCCAAGTAGTATACTTAAGAAAATTGAAAGCCCATATTTAATACTCTGTAGCCTATTAACAAAATTTGAGCGATAAAAAGAATGCAGAATGCAAACCGAAAGAAATAAAAATGGACGAAGGGTTAGAGAATGTGAGAAAAATGAGAGATGATATTTAGGATGAATTACAATAAGTAAAATTACCATAATAATCTAAGCCTTCGAAATTTTTTGAACCAAAAGATTATAAAATATAAACTTAAAATAAATATAATAATATTTTAAAAAAAATTGTTTGATCAAGGGGACAACTGACCTCTCTGCCCCTTTGCATGGGAACAAGGTTGCATGGAAACAATTTAGAGGAGTTATTTTCCTGTTTTCGAAATATTTTTCGTTCTCGTTTTGTACCTTATTTATGTTTAATTTTTTAAAAGAATGTCTATTTTCATGTTTTCATATAACCTAGTATGGGAATATTGAAATTATGTTGTTTTAGCATTTTTGAAATACTTCTTATCCCGAAATGCTAAGAAATAAAAAAAATAAAATAAAATTTTGGACCATTTTTATAATTTTAGAAACATTTTTAGGATATTTTTATAATATTGAAAAATATTAAAAATATGTTTATGTTTCACTACTACATTAGAAACAAAAATAATTGTGTTTCTATTGTCCCGACAACTACATTAGAAATAAAAATAAATTGTATTTATGTTTGAATGAGAAAATTTATATTTATGTTTAATAGAATAATTATTTTTATATTAATAAAAATAAGTTGCACTTATGGTTGGAACTCGCCGGCTTGAAAGTGAATAAATGCAATTAAATAAGCCTTTTTTTTAATTTTAATTTCTAAATAAAACCCCGAGATTTCCCTTTAAGTTCCAAACAGAGCCTCGTTTTCTGGTCGCTTTGCCATCAAACCATTTCCATTCAGGATTTTCTTTCCCGCCTTTTCCGAATATAGTGCGTAATCGAAGAACGCAACTGATAAGGTGTCGGAATCGAAGCAGAAGACCAGTTCGATGGACTGTCTCTGCGCGAAACTGACGGAGATGTCCAAAGCGTTCTCTTGCCTTCTATTCCTGTCTCTGCTTCTGAACTGCTTCGGTGAATTCCGATCGGACGCTAAAGTTCTGCCCCAACAAGAAGGTAGGATCGAATTTGATGGCCGGTAACTCTCTTTTTGTGATTAAACAGTTATTTTTTCTCTTTTTCTTTTCGAATTTTGATGTCTCGAAGTTCATGCATGCTGCTGTGGCCGAAATTTGCTTGACATGAACAACTGTTTATGGCTTTATCTGTGTTTATTTGGATAGAAAGAAGATTTTGAGGATAGGAGAGAGAGAATCGTAAAATATTTATATATATATATATTATCTTATTTCTTCTTCTCCATTGGGTAGTTAGAGTTTAAGAGCAAATTAAAACCGCCAGAGTACTCTTCTTGAACTTGTAGTTTGTTCAATTCCTTCGTTTTCTTATCCCTTCTTTGATTCCTTTCCTCTTCCCCCTTCCACAAATCCAAATTACAATATAATTCAAGGATGTAAAGGATTTCCCTTCCTCTATCTTTTCCTAATTAACTACTCTTTTTGTTTTATTTTTTGTTTTGTTTTTTCCTCCATTGTCTGAATGTACGGCAAGGAAACGCTATTTTTCTTTTTCTTCTTTTCATTTCTCAAAACGTAATGAAGAGAATTACTTCCGCATTTTCTTATAATTTTTCATATAATTGTTTCTTCCCATAAAATCCCAAGTCGAAACACAGTCTAATCTGTAAAGGAAAACTTAATTCCATTTTTTTTACAAAAAAAATAAAAAAAGATGGAGAGAGAGAGAGAGAGAGGGACAGAGAGAGAGAGCCGTAATTAATTCCATGTTCAATTCCAAGTCCTGGTTATGTTATCGGTTGGTATTTTATTATTTTTTGCGAAGTGGAGGAGAACGACTTGATCTTGGCAACTTGCATGCATAATTGAAGTGGGCCCACTAGTACTTGGTCCTTTTTATCAGCTGCCTGCATGCAATTAGCCATCGCTGTCCATCTTGTTGCTCTTTCTTGTAATTTTAAATTGTGTTAGCGATGGAAAAAAGATTCTGACACAGTGAATTGATTTGAATTTTATGTTTAACCTGAATTTTGTATGCCTAATAAATATTTTTGATGATATTTATGAATTAAGATATTATATTATATATTATATTAATATAAAATATCAAAATTAAATATGCAAGTATCATTTTAGTATTTTATATCCATTTTGTCTTTTCTCCTGATATTTTCAATCAGTGTATTCATGTTTGCCTATTGGGGAGAAATGGACAGTTTTTGGTCTGTGGCCACAAAGTCCTAAACTAGGGGGCAGGGGCAATTAGCGGCACTTGGTAATTTTATTTTAGTATTTTGAACTCCTAGGAGTTACTTTCATAATCAATCCAATATTAGATAATTTATTTAAATTATTCTTTTTTGTAAATAATTTATTTGAATTATTCAACTAACCAAAAAAAAAAAAAAAAAACACCAAAAATCTATTCAAACCTTATCTATGGTATTTATCCTATTGGTAACCGGGTAGATTATAAAACTCTCTACTTTGTGTTTTTTTTTTGTCCTGTTTATTTTTCTGTTTCCATATCTTTGTTTGTGGGGATAGAGGTGCATTGATTTCGTCAAAGAGCAAGTTTCGTCAGATTGACAAGGTTCCGATCTTGTGCTGGTACATGTAAATATTTGTTAATAAGGACACTCTTGCTTGAGTCTCTCTTTTTCTAAGAGAACAAAAAAAAAGAGTCGATCTTTGATTTAGTCCAAGCGAATGTGCTGGCACCGTAAATCTTAATTAATTTGGAGCATAAGTGACCGTTTCTTCCCCGAGAGAGTCGGACTTTGATCAGCATTTACACTGTGAACATTAATGGGCTACCCGTTGACTTCATGTCTACATTTTTAACATGTCAAAGGTAGAGTTTTATGGAGTTGTCCGCTGGTTTTACTTAATTCTGTGTTCATACACAGGCTACACAAATAGTGAAGTATGAGGGAAGGAAACAAAGTCAATGACAAACTAACTGGGTTCTGTGTGACTGTTTGGCTTGTTGGTCATGTAGAGACATTTTAGTTATTGTGAATGGAACTCATAATAATAATGATAATAATAACATATTAAGTTATTATTTTATTATATGTGAAATAGATTACATGAATTTTAATTTGTTATTTATAATCTTATTTTTTTATAAAACTCATATAATTAATCAGGTAACCTTATTTACCCAACTAGAGCTATCGTTGTTGCTTATAAAAATTTTGTACCTTCTTGTGTACAGTGCAAGCTCTTGATGCGATATCAGAAAAGCTGCAGATCAAACATTTGAATATCAATGAGAGTTTCTGCAGCAGCGGTAGATTTCTGAATGAGACGATCCCTAGCAAGATTGTGGTCAATGTTACTTGCAACTGCAGCAGCACTCTTTGCCATGTGACGAACATGTCTGGCCTTGCTTTCCTATCAAAGTTTACTCGTCATATTCATTAAAAACCTATATTAATACGTAGTGCTTGATCCCATGGAAATTGATGGAACAAAGTTTGCAAATTAATGACTTTGGTTTAAATTTCTACCAAAAGTTTCAAAGCGTAGTTCTCCTACTGGGAAAAGGCCTAATGCTCTGATGACTGATGTCTGACCATATTAAATTCTAGAGCCTATGTATTAAGTTTCTGATATGAGAACGAAAACTGACTTGCATTTCATTGAAGTGAAACTTGCTTATATACAATCTAAGAGCAGAAATAACAGCCTACAACTGTAACAGAAGAAAATATCTTCTAATACTATGTATGAATTATATATGATCTCAAGAGTTTTCCTTTTGCTGATTTCTTTCTACTTTCTCTAATTGGCTTGCTTGACAGTCAATTGAAGGGCCAAAATTTAACAGGAACTCTGCCACCAGAATTTGTGAATCTCAGTTTTCTTCAAGAAATGTAAGTGGAACATTTTAGGTACATTTAGAAGTCAATTGGCATAAGTACGAGGTAACCTCATTGGTTCATCTTATAGTTCTGCATGCTATTCACATACAAATGCAATTTATGTGTTCCCTGTAACATGGAAGAGGAAATCATATGATAAATTGGAGTCTTTTGGTATTGTTTGAATCTAAGAAGGGTTTTTTTTTTAACTCAGAGATCTCTCTCGCAACTATATCAATGGGTCAATTCCGACATTTTTTCCTCAGCTCCCGCTCACAATTTTGTAAGTTTCTATTTACTACTTTATGCTTTTGATTTATAAGAGCCTTTTTTCCTTTATCTGTATATTTAACAGTTTCTAAAAAACTGGTTTTCCATTAGCTTATTCATTTAGCAGTTAGTTAAACTGGTTGCACTACACTACAGGTCCCTTTTGGGTAACCGCATTAGTGGTCCAATTCCTAAGGAAATTGGGGATATTGCTACTCTTGAGGAGCTGTAAGTCCTAAAAAACTATCTGGTCTGCCTGAGTAATGCATAAAGCTTGGCCTTGTTTTAACTTGTAATTTATCATCCAGGATCCTGGAGGATAACCAGCTTGGAGGAACCCTTCCACCAAACCTTGGAAATTTGAGCAGCTTAAGGAGGCTGTAAGACTTCCAATCCCTTTTTTCTACTGATTCTGCACTTACAGTTCCTTGGAAGTGTACCTCAAAACATATCATGTTATATATGTGATGCTATACTACCAAAGTTTCTTATCTGAAAAGGTTTTCCTAATGGACTTAAAATATTACTGTGTCAAGAAACAGCTTGTAAACAAGATCTAGTCTGGCTCCGTTCGCCAAACATTGAATCAGAGTCCTAGGTGAAAAATCGTTAAGAAATTAAATTTGAACTGGGAAAATTATGCTTTCATTTTTCTCGATAAAATCTTAACAACTTGATGTAACTACCTTATGTAAATGCCGCAGTTGATATTAAAGTATTGTGATCTCTTTTGAGGTACACCTGCAGTCTAGTTGCAAGTATACCATCTAGTTGTAATTTCTCTTGTCCTCTTCTGTTTTATTTTCAAGAATCAGCGAGGGAAAGCAAGATTATTTTGAATATTAAATATAAGAATCATAAATTATCTCCAACTTAGAAATCTCTAGAGAATGTATGGGAAAGTAAAACAGCCAGATAAATTTGAAATTTAATATCCCATTATCAGTGTCATTATAAGATGTTATGCCCCTAATTTGAGTCTCTTCATTATCTTGTGCCACTTAGGAATTCATATTATTTGCTGCTAACCATATGAACCTTCTCTACTGATTTTCTTTATTTGTCTTTATTTATGGAAATTTAATTGTTATGGTTGCATTTATGCTGTTAATGGAATTATTCAATTCAATGTAATCCTTAAATAAAAAAGGATGTTAAATGAATGGAGAAATAGTGTCTAGATGTAAGAATAAAGGAGATATTCAAAGTTGTCAAACTTGTAGAGGGACCAAGTTAATGAGACATACTAAGAAACTTTTGGAGAGGATGGTTGAGCAAAGGTTAAGGAGAACCCAAGATCTCTGAAAAAGGATTTGGTCTTACGGTAGTAGGTTGACAATGGAAGTAACCTACCTATTAAGATGTCAAGATAAAAAAAAAAAAAAAAGAAGATCTCCATTTGGTAGTTAGGTATTTGGAAAAAGCCTATGATTGAGTTCCCGGTATTGTCCAGTACTAGTACCATATTGTACCATTCCAATGACAAATTCAATGCCTTGTTTGGTATGGTACTTTCAACTACTTGGGAAATTTTAAACATGACCCTGTAATAGCATTATAGAGGATATGACCATGGTTGGAGGTTTAGAATTCATGTAGCCAACCCCAGCTAGTGGGATTAAGGCTTGTGATTATTGTTGTTGTATGGTTGTATTTATGTTCTCTATTTCTATATGAATGTGACATATAACAGCAGCGTTCCTTTTGTTGCATATCTTGACTTATGTATATATAGGCATTATTTATTTGAGGATATAGTGTCAAAAACCTCTTACATGTATTCAACATTGGTTTGTGATATTGTGAAAAAATGACATATCATGTCACAATCATTATTGTCACTTGTGATGCTGTCTTTCTCTTGTTGTGTCAAATGAATTCATAACAGATGGTTTCCTGCAGTCTCCTTTCTGCAAACAACTTTACGGGAACAATTCCAGCCACAGTTGGCAACCTTACGAACTTGGAAGATTTGTAAGTTGTAATCGTTAGGACATTTATTAGTTTTAATTTGACTAATTCTAAAACCACATTGATTGATCTCAGTAGGATAGATGGGAGTAGTCTATCTGGGAAGATACCAGATCTGATTGGAAAGTGGACAAAAATTCGTATACTGTAAGTATTATTTGTTAGTTTGCTAATATTGTTTTGTTTTTTCGTGGAAATTTATTTTTAATTAAGAACATTTCAGATAATGTCGAATTCAATCTTTCAGGAACATGCAAGGTACATCTATGGATGGCCCCATTCCTTCTGCCATATCTCAGCTGAAAAATGTCGAAGAGTTGTGAGCATTTTGTAATTTGTTTCAGCCATAACTAGTTCAGGGGTCTATAATGCTTTATGGATGTAGAATGGAGAAAGATAAAGCAATCTGATATGGTGCATTTTGATTTTCAGGAGAGTCTCAGATTTAAAGGGACCAGATATGCAGTTTCCTGATCTTCAGCAGATGAAGAAGCTGGTGTATCTGTAAGTTAAATATGGATGTAATTTATGGCAATAACTCAATTCTATGCTCATAAATTTGTGTCTCAATGACCTTATCTAGCTGCTTTGACTTTTGGTCCACAGGATACTTAGAAATTGCCTAATTACTGGCCCAATCCCAGATAACATTGGTGAACTTCCTGCACTTAAAACTTTGTAAGTTCATTCTAACTGGTACTCGTACTGAGATATATTGTTTCTTAAAAGTTTTAGGTACTCAATTACAGATTTGATATCTCTTGACATATAAAACCAAATTTATGCTTGTAACATGGAAGTACAGTTTAGCAAGTCATTTCAGTTGCATGTCACGTTATCTGTATCATCTAGTTCAGGAAAACTAATTTCCACAAGAGAGAAACCCTACAGATAATTAACTGTAGAGTAATTTTTTCATAATTCTAAATAAAAAAAAAAAGGAAATTAACTTTTAGGCCCTTAAACCTCTATAGGTTATAGCGAACTGGATATGCAAATTGTTGAGAGTAACTTAACATAGAAGATGAGTTCTATCTAACAACTTAAGCTTTTAGATGAAATAGTAGTAAACAATTTAGCCCAAATACATCAGCTAATGTTTTAGATGAAATAATAGTAAACAATTTAGCCCAAATACATCAGCTAATGTTTACCAATTATTGAGCTGAATCAGACATCTTTAAGATTTTTTGAAGTTCGTGTATGGTGTTACTAATCTAAACCTCTTTCCTCAGCTGCATGTACAACATCTTTTACAGTTTTGAGAAACATAAGTTTTGCTCAGACAGTATGATTTTTTCTCGCACCTTTACTGTTCCATGAGTTTCCACCTATAGTAGGTCTGTTTGGTTTGGATATGCGTTCTATTTTTTCCCTTCTCTGGAAGGTAACTCCATTTCAAATGGGTAACTGGTGTTTCTTACTTGCAGAGACCTGAGCTTTAATAAGTTGACCGGTCAAATCCCAGGAACATTTGAGAGTTTGAATCTGAACCAGATGTCAGTAACTACTTTTGGAATAGTTTAATGTCTAACTTCTCATAGTCTGCAACTCTTTTGCTACTTTCTCTAGCTGCTTGTCGATAATTGATTTATGGTGAATTTGAGACATAATATTGACTGTGGATGTAGGCTTCTGAGCAACAACTCACTAAGTGGAGCAGTACCCAATTGGGCCATGAATGGCCAAAGATATATGTTAGTACTTTTCAAACTTTTTCTATTTTCTTTTCCCTCAATCCAAACATGCATCTCAAAGCGTAGTAGGGTTCACATTGATCAGTAGGAAATTTGTATAAAATGTCTTGCCAATTTCTGTTGCAGCGATCTATCTTACAACAACTTTTCAGAGTCGCCCGTGTCAGGTTGCCAGTCATCAATGCTGTAAGTGCTTTTCTGTTATTTGTCTTCTATTCTTTCCAATCAGCCATAAGTTAACTCCGTTCTTTAATTGCCTGACAGGAATTTGGTTTCCAGCCAGTCATATGCAGAAAGCAACTCGTAAATTTGTTACACCCTACGAAGCATTACTATTTTATTTATTTAAACACCATTAGATAGAATTTTCATGTCTATTGAACCTAAATTTATTTATAGGATTTCTTGGTGCTTCAAGAAGGATCTTCCTTGCCCAACGACACCCCGACGTAAGTATCAAGTGCGACAAGCTCTACCACGATGACATGGTGCAAACATCTAACTGTTTGCTTCTATATTTTTTGCAAAAATATCGGTCTTGATTTTGGTTTTGTGCACAGAATATTCCTTGTTTGTCAACTGCGGAGGCAGCAAAATGAATATTGATGGGAATGAATATGAAGAGGATTCAACCCAAGGGGGTCCATCTTACTTCTTCTCTTCAGCAAACTGGGCTTACAGTAGCACAGGACTTTACATGGGCAATGATAAAGCAAGTTATAGAGCCGATAACTCATTTGCTTTGAATATAACTGGTGCAGACTTCTATAGAACAGCTCGCCTTGCCCCTAATTCACTGAAGTATTATGGGCTTTGCTTGCGTAAGGGCAGTTATAAAGTGCGCCTCCATTTTGCTGAAATAATGTATTCCAATGATCAGACATTTAGCAGTATTGGGAAACGCATTTTTGATGTATCAATCCAAGTAAGATGCCAGCATGTCAATATCACATGCATGCATGATTTTGTATCTATCTACTCTATATAGACATGAGTTCCCTTTTGGACTATTTCCCTTTCAGAAACATTGGGAGTGACTGTCTGAAAATCATGTTAGCTATTATTACGAGCTTTAATTTCTCTTCTTCCTTAGGGAAATGTGGTTCTCAAAGATTTCAATATCATGGAGGAAGCTAAAGGTGTCGGCAGGGGCATCACTATGGACTTTAACGATGTTTATGTTAATGGTAGCACTCTGGAGATCCACCTCTACTGGTTAGGGAAAGGGACTACTGCAATACCTGACAGAGGTGTATATGGACCTCTTATATCTGCAATTTCAGTGACACCAAGTATATCTTCTATTCTGGATTGTTCTTTTCTTTTATTAGCTTGTAAAGAGACTAATAATTGTCATTTTTGTAGATTTTGACCCTCATACTGGTGGGTTATCAGTTGGAGCAATTGTTGGCATCGTGGCTGCTTCATGTGTGCTCCTCGCTTTCGTCCTGTTTGTACTCCGCATGAAAGGTTACCTTGGTGGAAAGGACCCTGAAGATAAAGGTGACATCTGAATCCAGAATCCCTGCATATCCAACTCCTCTCTTGTAGCTATATCATTTCTAATGGGAGTTTGGTTGATGACTTTGGTTAGAGATTTGAACTTACTTTGAGAATTCACACTGACAAGAGTTTATACAAAATCATAAGCTTTTCTTCCTTTGTAACACATAAAATAGAGTTCACACTAATGAGAGGAATAGCTGAAATTTGTCCTCTGTTTTTGGCTACTTCACATATAATAATGCAAATTGGAAAATTTGAACATCAACCGTCTCTCTCCTTGCAGTAGTTCTTCTTCTGGAGTATCATCTATAAATGTCAAAAATTACAGGATACAAACTGATACATGCATATAAATTGGCATGTGGATAGTTCCTGGTTATTAGCAATAAGATAAATGCTGGTTGTAAAAGTTCATCACTGCTGCTGTTATTTTTAACAGCAGAAGGCTAGAGAAAAGGAGATCGGAAGTGTTATGCGGAGGATACTTTGAATTTTCATTGCACGGCTCCATAAATAGAGCTAGAGTCTAACAGAAAATCAGATACATTCCTTATTCTTAGGCATGACTAATATCATCCTAATTTTAAAAAACAGATGCAACAGCATCCTAAAGACTTGGTCATAACAAACTTCTAAAGACTAAGTCATCTATTCCAAGTTGCAGCTATTTAGACACATTTCTAACACTCCTCCTTGTCTTAATAGCTGCTAACACCCAATTGGATTCTCAAGACTTCAAATCTGGCTTTTGGAAGGGCCTTTGTTAAAACATCAGCACTTTGAACTTCAGTCTTGCAATAGAGTAGACTGACTTCACCTTCTCTCTGTACTTCCCTTAAGAAAAACAATTTGATCTTAAAATGCTTAGTTCTGCCATGAAAAACAGGATTATTTGAGATTGAAATTGCAGCTTGATTGTCAACAAAAATCTGTGTTGGCTCATTTTGCTCCATATGTAAATCTGCAAGTATGTTTCTGAGCCAAATTGCTTGATTCACAGCAGCAGTGGCTGCCACATATTCAGCCTCAGCAGTGCTTTGAGCCACAACATCTTGTTTCTTTGAACACCAGGAAAACACTCCTGATCCAAAGCTGAAACAATAACCTGTTGTGCTTCTCATATCATCAACTGAACCTCCCCAATCACTATCAGAATATCCATGAAGCTTAAAAATCTGAGAGTGAGAGTACTTGATACCATAATCTACAGTGCCCTTAATATATCTCACAATCCGTTTGGCAGCTTGAAGATGCACTTCACTGGCACAGTGCATGAATCTTGAAAGCATGCTTACTGCAAACATAATATCAGGTCTGGTTGCAGTAAGATACATTAAGCAACCAATTAGGCTTCTATAATGATGTTCATCAACTTTATCGGCTCCATCATCTTTGCTAAATTTCTCCTTCTGGTTCATTGGAGTAGTAGTGCTTTTGCAATCCTCCATATGAAATTTTTTGAGTATTTCCCTTGCATACTTCTTTTGGCATATGAAGACTCCATCAAGATCTTGCTTCACTTCCATTCCCAGAAAAAAGGTCATCAAGCCGAGGTCTGTCATCTCAAATACTTGGAGCATTTCAGCTTTAAACTCCTTTACAAATTTTTCATCATTTCCTGTTACAAGCAAATCATCAACATAGACAGAAACTATGATTAATTTAGCATCTGTTAGCTTCACATATAATGTAGCTTCACTTGGACTTTGCTGAATCCAAGGCTTTGAAAATGATCATCAATCCTGCTGTACCAGGCCCTAGGGGCCTGCTTAAGACCATACAAGGCCTTTTTTAACTTGTAAACCTTCTCCTCCTGTCCCTTGACTTGAAACCCCTCAGGCTGCTCTACAAATATCTCCTCCTGCAAATAACCATTTAAGAAAGCAGACTTTACATCTAAATGGTAAACTTTCCATCCCTTATGCGCAGATAATGCAAGCAACATTCTAATTGTATCAAGACATGCAACTGGAGCAAACGTTTCTGAGAAATCTACTCCAAACACCTGAGCATATCCCTTCACCACCAATCTGGCTTTGTATTTGTTTACAGAACCATCTGCATTAAGTTTGGTTCTATAAACCCATTTGACTCCTATGGGTCGTTTTTGTTGCGGTCTGTCCACCAACTCCCACATGTCATTTTTTTTTATCATTTTGAGTTCTTCTTCCATTGCTTCAATCCACTTGTCATCCTTCTTAGCTTCTATAAATTCAGCAGGTTCTAAGATAGCTACATTGCTTCTTTCATAAATTTCAGACAAAGATCTTGTACCTCTGACTAGAACATAATCTATGTCATCACCAGAGTGTTGTGGAATCTCAAGCAACTGCTTCTTTATTGACTCCTCCCAGCTCCATTGTTTGTCCTCCATGAACTTGATATCTCTGCTTACAATAATTTTTCCATTTTGTGGTTGGAAAATTCTGTAAGCTTTGGAAGTGCTGCTATATCCAATGAAAACTCCTGGTTCTGCCTTTTTATCAAGTTTGTCTCTCTTAACCTGTGGCACATAAGAAAAACAAACACAACCAAAAACCTTTAGATTTTGTAAATCTGGTTTGTAACCAAACCAAGCTTCAAATGGAGTTTTTTTCTACAGAGCTCTGGTTGGCAGCCTATTTAGCAAAAATACTGCAGTGTTTGCAGCCTCTGCCCACAGCTTCTTTGGCAGCTCTTTTTCATGAAGAATACACCTTGTCATTTCCATAACACTTCGATTTTTTCTCTCACTTACTCCATTCTGTTGTGGGGTATAAGGTGTAGTGAGTTGATGCTCAATGCCAGCTTCTTCACAAAATCTGTCAAAAGTGTCATTTCTGTATTCTTTCCCATTATCTGATCTTATTGTACGCAACCTGCAACCACTTTGATTCTCCACAAATGCTTTATATTTCCAAAATATTTTAGCAACCTCAGATTTGGATTTGAAGAAATAAATCCAGCAAAACCTGGTACAATCATCAATAAATGTAATATAGTATTTATTACCATTTAAAGATGATGTTTTCTGAGGTCCTCCAACATCCGTGTGTACAAGCTGCAGGTTGTGTGTTGCTCGCCATGCTGTTTGAGGGAATGGTTTTCTAACTTGCTTGCCATATTGACAAGCCACACAATCAGTTAGCTTGTCTTCCAACAACGGCACACCTCTTACCAAAGCATGTTTTTGCATGTATAGAAGCCCACTATGATGGAAGTGGCCAAGCCTTTTGTGCCATACTTCAACATTACTTACAGTGCTTGAAAAAACCATTTGCTCCTCCTCCATTAGATTTAGAGCATAGCTTTTAGCTCTCATTTTTACCTTAAATGCATCTTTGCCTTTCGTATCTTTGATCGAGCACCATTTGTCTTCAAATATGACTTTAAAACCTTTTTCAACCAGCTGCGCAACACTAAGCAGATTTTGGTCAATATCAGGTACATATAAAACATCTGTGATATGCTTCAAACCTGTCAAACTTTCTATAGCCACTGTTCCTTTTCCCTTTACTGGTATGAAATCACCATTTCCAATTTTTACTTTGGAAACGATGGTCTTGTCAAGCTCTTTGAAGAGCTTTTGGTCATTGGTCATGTGGTTTGTGCAGCCGCTATCTATCAGCCAAGAATCACTGCAGCTGTTGCTTGTACCAAAGCATGTTGCAACAAAGAGTTGCTCCTCTTGATGTTGCTCTGTGGACACCTTTGCATCTTCAGGTTGTTGAGATTTGCATATCCGCTCCATATGCCCCATGTTGCCACACTTCCTGCACTTGATATCAGGCCTCCACCAACATTTTCTTTGGGGGTGATTTGTTTTTTTGCAGTGTGGACAGGGTGAAAAAATCTCATCCTGCTGCTTGTTGAAGCCTTCATTTTTCTTGTACTGCCTTCTTTTGTTGTTCTTCTTATCTTTGCCTCCTCCTGAGTTTTGTGCTTTTATGTGAAAAGCACCTTGTACTGCCTCCTCTTGTCTCATCATTCTTCTCTGCTCCTGTGCCTGTAAAGCATTTACTAATTCTCCCAACGAGATACTTGACAGGTCTTTTGACTCCTCTAATGATGATATCTGGGATTCATATTTTTCAGGTATAGTGACTAGTATTTTTTGCACTATTCTTTCATCTGGAAAATCCTTACCAAGAAGTCGTATCTTGTTTACAATGCTTAATAGCCTGCCAGCATAGCCTTTGATAGTTTCTGTCTCCTTCATGTTCTGCATCTTGAATTCTCTGATCAAGTTGAGCACTTGCATGCCTTTTGTTCTTTCACTGCCTTGATATTCCGATTTGAGATAATCCCAAATGTTCTTAGCAGACTGTAGATTCATAATTCTTGTAAATATTACACTTGACACAGCAGAAAAAAGACAAGCTTTTGCCTTAGACTTCTTGGTCTTCCTCTCTTTGTGAATCCTCAGTTGAGCCATCGTAGGGTTTGCAGGTAGTTGAACAACTTCATAGTCTTCTTCTACAGCCTCCCAAAGATCCAGTGCTTCAAGATGAACAGTCATCCTGATAGCCCAGGCTCCATAGTTATCACCATCAAAAACTGGTGGTGCAATTGTTGTGGATGATGTGTCAGCTTCCATTATGGGTTCACTCAACTCACAGATCCCTCAAGAAAAAAATGCTCTGATACCAATCTGTTGTTATTTTTAACAGCAGAAGGCTATAGAAAAGGAGATCGGAAGTGTTATGCGGAGGATACTTTGAATTTTCATTGCACGGCTCCATAAATAGAGCTAGAGTCTAACAGAAAATCAGATACATTCCTTATTCTTAGGCATGACTAATATCATCCTAATTTTAAAAAACAGATGCAACAGCATCCTAAAGACTTGGTCATAACAAACTTCTAAAGACTAAGTCATCTATTCCAAGTTGCAGCTATTTAGACACATTTCTAACAACTGCATACAATTTGATCTTGTAGAATGCCATAGGAAAATGGGGAAAACTAATTTTCTATAAATGAATTTTTGTGAAGCATCTGCTGATGAAATGTAACAGTGGAATAACGCATATCTACTCTAAGCAAATTTTTGAAATGATGACTTCATTTCTATGTCTTCCAGGTACTTTATGGCTTACTCTTGGCATGAATTGTTCTTGATTATAACTAGAACTACCTCTTTTTTAGGTCCATCTCATATCAGTAATTCAGACCCCTACTGCCAGTAGGTAGTTTTAGGCAAGTTTCCTTCAAAAGTAGATACTTGAAGGCCCAATATGGGTTGTAATAATCTACATTTGGAGCATACGATGATTTTTTCATAATCCAAGTGTGTTAATTTACCTACTAAAATGTCACCTTCCTCTACCAGCCTAAAACTAGTCATGTCATGCCTCATATAGCATTGACTTCATGATTAATGGACAAAGTTGAACACTCTTACATAGTTGTATTTCTACTTTATAGTCATTTTCTAATGACTTTCAGCGTCTCGGAGTTATATATTACCTATCCTTCTTGTAGATCTTCAGGCTCTCAAATTGCAAACGGGATATTTCACCTTGAGACAGATGAAGGCTGCAACCGGTAACTTTGATCCTGCAAACAAAATTGGTGAAGGAGGATTTGGGCCTGTTTACAAGGTTATAATCTTTCAAGTTATTATTTTCACCCCGGTGCCAACTTGACAACCTTGGCATGTAACATTTATGTCATATTTCGTTCAAGCATACTTGCTAAAGGCTGCACTAAAGTGGAAAAAGATTTCTTTTATTCGTTATATTTAAATTACAATCCTGTCATTTGTGCTGCTTGATCTCAGGGAATACTATCAGATGGTGCTGTAATTGCTGTTAAGCAGCTCTCCTCCAAATCGAGGCAAGGAAATCGTGAATTTGTCAATGAAATAGGCATGATATCTGCATTACAGCATCCAAATCTTGTTAAGCTTTATGGATGTTGTATTGAAGGAAACCAGTTGCTGCTAATATATGAATACATGGAAAACAATTGTCTTGGCCGTGCACTCTTTGGTAAATGTTTCATTTTATCTACACCATTCTATTGTGGTTATGGCTAATTATACTAAAGTAAGTCCCAAACCCCACCCCCCACCCCCCCTTTCTCAAGGTCGAGAGGAAGGCCGGATAAAACTGGACTGGCCAACAAGAAAAAGGATATGCCTGGGAATAGCGAGAGGGTTAGCTTATCTTCACGAGGAATCCAGATTGAAAATTGTTCATAGAGACATTAAGGCCACTAATGTGCTGCTAGATAAGGATCTGAATGCAAAGATATCAGATTTTGGTTTGGCCAAGCTTGATGAAGAGGAGAACACCCATATCAGCACTCGAATTGCTGGAACAATGTGAGTATTTCTCCTCCATTTCACCCCTTCTAGGTGCCTTTTCAAGATTTTCTAGTCTGGAATTTGAAGTGTTAATTGGCATCAAGCACAGCTGTAGTTAATTTTTCATTTGAAAGGAATAAGTCAGATTGGTAGCCGTGTGGATGTTAGTTGACATAAACTAGCTTATAGCTAGCCATCGCCATCCTCTTTCCCAAATATGCAAGACTTGTCCTTTGAACCCTAGGGCGGGGTTATTGCTTTAGTAAACCATATTGGTATATGAAATAAAGGGCCAAAATATTTATGTTTTTCTTTCATCTCTTCGGAGCAATGTGGTTTTCTTAATGTTGAATTAAACACTCAAATAACACTTACAAAACACACACCCTCTCACACGATTGTTACAGAATACAGAAAATAGAACAATAAGGGAATTAAGAACAAAACAATAACTCTCAAGACACAAGCAATTATCTTGGTTCAGATCACCATAAGAATGATGACCCTACGTCCAACCTTCAACTGAGAGCCAATCTTTCACTATTCTTGAACGAACAATACACAAGAGCTTCACATGAGTACATACATCAGAGATTACAAAGACTATCGCTTTCTAGGCTTTCCTCTCATGATTCACTCATTAGTTTCTATCTAATAATCGCGCAATCTAACCCTCTATTTATAGAACATAGGGGCGGACATTACAATATTAGAAACACTGGTATAGTTATTGTTACCAGTTTGTCTAACTATCTAACTAAAGCTTGACTGATTTTGAATGCGCCTTTGGGCTTACTTGATGCAAACATATAACACTTAAAAATCATTTCATATCTAAATGCACCACTAGAGGATGCGTGGTTCTAAAGGATATGAAGATTCACTTTTTCCTACGAGCAACATGGTAGATAATCTCTTTTATTTTTTTATTTATTTATTTATTTTTTTTTTTTGGGGGGGGGGGGGGGTGTTGACTTCAAATCAAAACATGACATTTTTTACAAACTTCTTGGGAAGCAAAATTACTAATAAATCCAGCTCATTAAAATGATTGGAAAATTATTGCATTTAAAATTGAGGGTTCTGATTTCTTCTTTTTCTCTCCCTTGCTAACTGTTCTAGTATAGGGATCCATTTTGCTTTGTGGGCCGTGTTTCTTTGTGGACTTCGTATTTGACAAATTATAACCTGCTTGTCGCCTGGAAACCTTGTTTAAACATTAATTCTGCTTTGGAAATAGGATTTGGGGAAGGGAAAAAAAGAAAAGGAAAATGTATGTTCTTATGAGCATGTAAAAAATACATGTGCGTAACTTATTATTTTTATTTCCTGTTTTCTTGTCCATCAAAAATCCTTGTTCCAAACATAGCCCAAATATATTATGGAGGCAAGTTGAAAGTTGCTAAGGATAATTTGCATGTACCATGTACTGGTAATTGTATTTTTCAGACACCGTTAGTATTGATAAGTCGGTATAAGAATGTGTACAGCTTATCTCTGTGCATTGTTTGCACTATATATGTCCTAAAGCTAAAAAGGAGGTGGGAATTACTTTCTTCGTTGTGTTTGATACTCCTGATATTGAAATACAGTGTTTATCTTTGTCGTTAAGACCTTGGTCAGTTGTGTGCTGAGCTTCAGGGCCTTAACTTTTGCCTGTTATGTACTTTCTGATTTCTGTTATTTTCCTTTTCTCAGAGGATATATGGCTCCTGAATATGCAATGAGGGGTTATTTGACAGACAAAGCAGATGTTTACAGCTTTGGGGTGGTTGCACTAGAGCTTGTAAGTGGGAAGAGCAATACAAATTACAGGCCAAAGGAGGAGTTCGTTTACCTTCTTGATTGGGTAAGTTTTGCTTTTCAGTTTGTCCTTTCTTGAGTATCTTTTGGCTTACACATACATGGTAATAAGTTACTTGTTATTGTCTTACCACATGTGATGAAGAGCATTCAGGAAAAGCTTAAAAAAAAAAAGAAGTAAAATATCAATGTCACATTTTCAAGAAATAAATTCAATATTAAAAAATAATTTAGCTGAAACAATGAAGCTGGGTCTTGTATGTTATTCGAAATCAACATTCATTTGGATCTATAACATGATTGCTTAGAACACCATTTCACAACAGAAGAGTTTATAGACAAACCTGATTTAGAATCTATGATAGTCTTCGCAGTGGATTTGTGCAAGAAGTTGCACTAGCGGCTTCCCTTTCTCTCTCAAGTCTCGAGTGCTCTCTCTAATGGGGTAAGAGGGTGTAGGCACCCTTAAGTACACTGACAACTAGGGTTTTAACTTTTATGAGAGGGAAGAAGAGGCTTAGCCCACCAACATATAGAAGGCCCCCAATTACCCCATCACTAACTCGTGGGTTTACAGTAATTTGACCTACATTAATTTAACTTTTGAGTGTTAACCTAATAATCTACATTAGTTATTTATGGGTTTCTTGATGTCTCACAATAAGATTAATATATCTCAACCTGATTTGATATATAAAGTAAAATTTACAATTAATGCAAGCCCACATAGTAGGCTCATTATAAAGTGAGATTGTTTTCTCTGTAACCTCTCTTCAAAGGCACAGTGAAACCAGAGGTTATGCATTCAAATCTTTCCTATGTATTAATGTGGCATCCAAAAAAAAAAAAAAAACAGAGTTAACAAGTACTGGGGAAAAGGAAAGATGCAGTATTAGTGTAATTTTCCAATTGTAAGTTCCTTTAAGATTATGTAGAGTTGCATGAGATAACTAAAATGGCTCCTCGTTCTGCATTTTGCCAAAGGCTTATGTCCTACAAGAGCAGGGAAGCCTTTTAGAACTTGTGGATCCAAGTCTTGGTTCAAACTACACTGAAACGGAGGTAATGAACATGTTAAACATTGCTCTCTTGTGCACCAATCCATCTCCCACCCTCAGACCCTCCATGTCTTTGGTGGCGAGCATGCTTGAAGGGAAGAGCCGGATACAGGCACCACTGATTAAGCGACAATCAGTTAACGAGGACTTGAGGTTTAAATCTTTCGAGAGGCTATCGCAGGACAGCCAGCCCGAAATCTCTACATTCTCACAGGACAGTCAGGTGCCGAGGAGCATGTCAATGGACGCACCGTGGTCTACTTCCTCATCTTCTTTCCCAAGTAAGGATGGCCCCGGGGATCATTCATCATCAAGCAAGCTGCGTCTACCTCCCAATGATGGCAATGTTTAGAATGAATGTACTTAGAATTCTGATGCTTTCCCAACTACAAATTTTCTTTCCTTTTCCATTTCTTTCTCTTGTGTTGATTTGTGTAAAGGGTATTTGCGTTACAATTTAGAGAGAATAAATGATAAGATATAAGGAAATTGGTTTGAAGTTTTGATTCAGTCTCTCTGTTCCTGCAAAACGAGTTGAGACCGCTAAAAACTTTTAGAGATGCTTCTTTATGTGAAAGAAATGCCAAGTGTAATTGTGACATAACAATCATTATTGCTAGTGATCAGGTTATGTGCTAGATCCAGTCTACATGGTGAACCAGCATTTGCATTTTAGCATACACGTCCAGGAATTCTGTCTGAATCTTCTGCTGTGGTTCCAAGTTATTTATATCCTTGGGATTTTCTTGTCCAGCTGCTTTGGTTGGTTGAAAGAAAAATAGCACCATTGCAGTAGAAGAGTCTTGAATGTTCATTTATAACGATATCAAAATTGTTGAACTATTGTTTTATATTTATGTTGTAGGGGAACTTTGCTCTTGAGGTAAAATATAATATCCTCAGCTCCTTTACACGGTGAAAATTGGGTTCTTTTCTTCTCTTGATTTGCTAACGATTTTGTTCCTTGCAGGTAACTCTTCTACCATTTCTATGGTGGTATCAGCTCAGTTTGAGCTGTCAATGGGCTACAATTCATTTATTAGCAGATAGATTATATCTTGTTGTGTTTATAGAAGAAGGCCACATTCATATTTTGACATCTCTCTCTTAAAGAACAGTTTTGTCTTCTTCTCAATTTGTGCTTGCTTTTAGGGTGAGGTGAGATCAGGAGGGTAGGTATGCTTGCCTGGGTGCTGCGTCGCAGGTATGATACATACATTCCTTTGGGAAAGCTTGAGCATATCAATTCGTTGAATTATTAATCATCCATATGTAACAAGTTGCGGTCCAACTTTTAACATGGTCCACCTTGGGCCCAATTTTCACCCGGCCCTCTTTGAGGCCCATGTCCGACGCACTTTCAGGCCCAAATGAACATCCCCCAACCCCTAGTATCAGCCCAATCAGGGACACACTGAACAATGCGACCCCACCCACTGGCAATATATGAAGACAAAAGAAGGGCAGGATAGCTGTCATGTCAAGTCCTTACAAACTTGGAAACCTACAAGAAAATGAGTGACACAGAATGTAGGAGTGTAGGACCCACCAGTAAGTTTCAAATGCACAAGGGAGGGGAAATTGTTCGATTTTTGATGAGATAGATATATAAGTATAAGGTTATAGGTAAGTTCAGAGACAACATGTAATTTAACATCTGAGCATTTGAGATAACAAAAGGAAAAGAAAAGATAAAAATTGATGGCTTTAGACCAAGGATGTCAAGACCTTGCTTGAAAAATCATTATATATGAGTTTGTTCACCCCTATCTTATCGGGGATAAATGTGACCTCGAGATTAGTTTTCACTAACAAGAGACTCTCTCCTTAAGAAATTTATCCATCATATTTCTCTTTATTTCTCTCTTTTTTTCTTACTTTGTTCGAGTATCTTTTTCTTAACTCTCTCAAACATGTCTTTTGTTGTCGTCGCTTCACCTTTTATTGTCTCGCCATCTCACCTTTTACACGTCGATCGTTGCTACATTCTTGTCGATTGTTGCTACTGGAGGAAGGCAGCGAGAGCGAATGGAAATGAGAGAAATATGGTGAATTTTTTGGAAATAGGACCTCCTAAAAAATTAACTTTTTTATCCCCTAAATTAACCCTGTTAAAAGGAGTGAACAAAATCGCATTTATTATATATGAAGTATGCCAAGACCTTACTTGAAATATCATTATATAATCAAGCCATGTAAATTTTCTTATTGTCTACCAAAAAATTCATCCGTCTTTAATTCTTAATTAGCTAAGTTTCTATTTTCATTTTAAGGAATAACATCATGTCAGATTTGTGAATTTAAATTTATTTTAACTATCATTAAATTCCTAATATTTAATACTCAGTATTAAGCCAGGGAGTATAAAGTAATGAGTGAATAAAAAGTATGTCTACCTTTATTTTATAGGGATTGGATTATCTATATAGTTAAATCCCTTATTGTCTAATAACCTTTTAAATTAATTTTTTTTATTATTAAATATAGTGTAAGACTAGTGGGTTGTAGGGGTTTTTTGAGTTTTAATTAAAAAGGTATGGGTGGTCAATTTATTAAATTATGAAAATAAAATCAACTACCATAGCCACCGACTGCTCATAAAACCGCATTTGACAATTTAGGTGAATTTGATTTGGGCGATTTAAATTTTTTGTACATCTCTAATTTTACTTATTTTAGTTTTATCTTTAATTGATTTACCTTTTTCCCTTTCTCTGCCCTCCACCTCTAATACATGAAAACATTAAAATGATGTCGTTTCAATATTTTTGAAACGTTTCTCACCTCAAAATGCTAAGAAACATAAAAAAAAAAATATTTTTGAATTATTTCTGTAATTTTAAAAATATTTTCAGAGCTTTTACATAATATTAAAAAATTATTTATATTTCACGATTACATTAGAGACAAAAACAATTATGCTTCTATTGTCTTAGCAATTACATTAGAAATAAAAATAATTTATATTTATGTTTGAACGAGAGAATTTATATTTATATTTAATTAAATATTTATTTTTATATTTATAAAAAAATCTATATTTTTATTTATATTTCTCATATTTTTTTAAAATATTAATTTTTTATTTTCATTTCATGTCGCATATTTTTCTCCATACAAACTATTCTTTCATTCTTAACAAATGTAATTAAGTCCAGTGTTCCAAAGCGCGACCAAGGCGGTCGCTGCGATTAAGCCCTAATCGGGCTTGATCGGCACTCTTAGGCATCAGACCCAATTAATCAGGCTCGATTGATGCCTAGGTGGCCCAAACGGCGCCTGGTCGCTGCCTGGGCCGGGCGTGGCCTAGGCCTCTTACCCGCCTAGGCTGTGCACAACTTGACCGCGGTGATTTCATGCCAATAGGCATCCTAGGCGCCAGGCCATCTGTAGCTCATTCTTGATGCTCTCTCCTCTTTGGATTTTATCATCGTCCCTGATTAGTGCAAAAGTTGGCGTTCGTCAGAGTCGTGTAGAGATGGTCGACAAAGGTCCAGCGAGTGTCCTTGCCTTCAAAGCTCAAGAACACGTCATAATTATCGTTGCTCCGAGAAGCAAAAGAGGAGGAGACAGGCTTTTTGTCTCTTCTAGTAGTAGTCATTGAACAAAAAGAGTAAAGACGAATGGATTTATTAAAAAAATTTAGGGGAGAGAAATTTTTGAAGTAGATGGAAGTGGAACTTGTCTAAAAGACGAGAAATTTAGGGGGGGGGGGGGGAGAGAGAGAGCGCAAAGCAAAACAAAGCATAGCATTGGTCAAAAACCACATATTAAATGGGTAACTGGTAGAAAACTTAGAAAAAAAAATTTGAGAAAAAAAGTTAAGAAAAGTAAAGCATCATGGGTGCCTTAGGCACTAGGCTCTTGTCTGGCGGCTGACTAGAGTCTAATGCATTTTAAAATATTAATTATGTTCAAAATTTTTTTTATTTAAAAGTCAAAAAAATAAAACGAAGTATTGATCAAAAAGCACATATTGAATAGAGCAACTCCAGGGAAATTGGAAGAAATTTCCTGAGAAAAAGAGCTAAGGAAATTCTATTCATAGCCTTAAAATTGCTTTCCACGGTCGGCCCTTGACAAAATTCACTAACATTTTATAAATTTCCTAATTAACTCTCAACAACCTCACACTACACCCATTTCTCTCTCTCACTCTCTCACACCACACCTATTTCTCTCTCTCACACCCATCTCCCTGAATATACACACACATATATACACAAATATACACATATATATACACACACAAACACATTTCTCTGACACCCATCTCTCTAAATATACACACACATATATACACTAATATATACACACGAACACATCTCTGTGTATATATATATATATACACACACAAACCGCGACCATAGTTGTTGCAGCCGACCATGGTCGCAGCCATTTTTCGCGATTGACAACGGCCGTGATGTCGCCATTGTGGCCGGGGAACCCCCGAGTAGGGTCAAAGGGCATGAAGGCCGCCCCCGAACCCTAGATATATAAACACACACACACACACACGATGTATATATACACACACACACGATATATATATATACACACACACACTCACACACACCTCTCTCTCTTTCTCTCTCTCTCTCTCTATATATATATATACATACGCATGGTCGCGGCCATGGAGCACTTCCCCGACCCTCAGCGGTCGGGGAATGCTGGGTTCCCCGATCTCGAGCTTTCGGGGAACCCAGCTTTCCCCCACCTCCAAAGGTCGGGGAAGTTTTTTTTTTTTAATTAATTTATTTATTATAATAAAAAAATAAAAAAAATATAAATAAATAAATTCTTTTTAAAAAGATACATATATCTTATTAGTTGAATTTATTTAATAAATAAATTAGTTAATTCTTTTAAAAAGATACATATATCTTTAAATAAATTAAATTAGTTAATTCTTTTTAAAAATAAATTAGTTGAATTTATTTAATAAATTATTTTTAAAAAGATACATATATCTTTAAATAAATTCAACTAATTTTTAAAGATATATATCTTATTAAATTAGTTAAATGAATAACTAATTTTAAGTATATGTACCTTTAAGTAATTTAATAAGATAAATTAATTAATTTTAAAATTTTTTGAGTATAAAAAATTTAACTCACAATAATTTAAAATTTAAAATTAGTTAATTTATAATTATTTAAAATACATATATTTAAAAATAATTTATTTATTTATATATTTTTTAATTTTATTTTATTATAATAAATTATCTCTGTACGTATATTTGTATATATATATATTTGTGTATATGCATTGGGAGAGAGAGATAAAGAAATTGGTGTAATGAGAGAGAAAGAGAGATGGAGTGATTATGCGGAGTAAAAAGAGAAGTAAGATGATACGGTGCTGGTGATTGAAGGGTAAAACAGAATTTTTGAAAAATAATAAAAAATTTTGATAAGAAAACGACTATGAAGAGTAATAATAAAGTTGTGAATAGTTCTTTTAAGAGAGTTAAAAGAAAAGTAAAGCACTATGGGGGCATTTAAAACACCGATTACAACATCTAAAGTCTTTTGAATAGGCCCAGTCTGGCGGCTTACTAGGGCCTGTCTAGCATTGTCCTTATTACTTCTACAATTTTTTTTTCTTAATTTTAATTTCTAAAATTTTAAAAAAAATACAACCACGAGATTTCCCCTTTAAGTTCCAAACAAGCCTCGTCTTTTGGTTCGCTTTATCATATCAGACCATTTCCATTCACCATTTTCTTTCCCGCCTTTTCCGAATACAGTGCGTAATCGAAGAACGCACCTGATAAGTTGCCGGAATCGAAGCAGAAGAAGATCAGTTCGATGGACTGTCTCTCCGCGAAAGTGACGAAGATGTCCAAAGCGTTCTTTTGCCTTCTCTTCCTCTCTCTACTTCTGAACTACTGCTATGGTGAAATTCGATCAGACGCTAAAGTTCTGCCTCAAGAAGAGGGTAGGATCGAATTTGATTGACATGAACACTCTCTTTTTTGTGATTGAACAGTTATTTTTTCTGTTTTTCTTTTCGAATTTTGTTGTCTCCAAGTTCATGCATGTTGTTGTGGCCGAAATTTGCTTCACATGAACAACTGTTTATGGCTTTATCTGTGTTTATTTGGATCGAAAGCAGATTTTGAGGATAGAAGAGAGAGAGGGCGAGACACCCGAGATATTTTTACCAGTTAGAGTTTAGAGAGGGAGAGCAGTAATTAATAAGAAAAATGCTATTATCACGTTATAGTTTACATCTAAAATTATATAATATAGTTAAAATGTCTAAAATATTTCTTATTCAAGATAATGAAACGAGACGATGCGAGATCGAGCCAAGATCTATTGTCTCATTTTGCTGTCTCCTTCCCTGTCCAACCAACGAGAAGCAGCCACATCATCTATTTTTAAATAATAATTTTTGTAAAAAAGTTATAAAATCAAATAAGATTTTATAAAAATTATATTTTTATAATTTTTTGTTTGATTTTATAATTTTTTTATAAAAATTATTATTTAAAATTGAACGATGTGACTATTTCTCATTAGTTGGACTGAGAAAGGAACAGCAAAATAGAACAATAGATTTTGACTCTATGAGATGGTGAGAATTATTTATAATGTATTATATAATATAAAATATTATAAAAAAAATACCAATAACATGATCCAATCAATAATAAACATCATGTTCAAATATTCCTCGTCCTTGTCATGTTATTGGTTGGTGTTTTATTATTTTTGCCAAGTGGATGAGAGCGACTTGATCCTGGCAACTTGCATGCATAATTAAAGTGGGCCCACTAGTACTTGGTCCTTTGTATCAGCTGCCTGCATGCATTAATTAGCCATGGCGTCTTGTTTCTCCTTTCTTGTAATTTTAAATTGTGTTAAGCGATTGGAGAAAGATTCTGACAAAGTGAATTGATTTGAATTTTATGTTTATCCTGAATTTTGTATGCTTAATAAATTTTTTTATGATATTTATGAATTAATATATTATATTAATATAAAATATCAAAATTAAATTTTCAAGTATCTTTTTAGTATTTTATATCTATTTTATCTTTTCTCATAGTATTTTCAATCATTTTATTTTGATGTCTGTCTATAAGGGAGTGCGACCTTATTCACCCCTTTTAATGGGTAACATAGTCCGTTAGTTTAAGGGTAAAAAAATTATTTTAAGAGTCTTTTCTCATGACTCACCTTATTTTTTATCTCATTTCTCTTTTCTTGCCTTGCTTTTGTTGCCTTCCTCTTGTCATTGCATCTTCCCTCTATCGTCGCCTTGCCTCGCTGCTATATCCTCTGCGATTGGCATGCAAGAAGCAACGACACAGTTGCGATGGAGACGAAAGAAAGGCAATGAGAAGCTTGTTGAAGAAGAAGAGAGAAGGAGAAAGAAGAAAGGAGAGAAAAAATGCCCCGTTAGTTTTTTGATGGGGGTGATGTTAACCCCCGTTAAAGGGGTGAACAAAATCACAGTCACTATTGGGGAGAAATGGATAGTTTTTGGTCAATGGTCGCCTATTGGGGAGAAATGAATAGTTTTTGGTCCATGGCTGCCTGTTTAGAAATGGATAGTTTTTGATCTATGGTCGAGAAGTCTGAAACCTTGTTAGTCAAATAATTAGCATATAATTCTTGAATAGTAAAAGGCAGATGCTACAAAGGAAGGGGAGAGAGAGGAATAGTTGTTGAACTGGAGAAGAAGAGTAAAGGCATGCGCAACAAAGAAAGGAGAGAGAGAGAGAAATATTTGACACATTATCTATATATAATATGTTAATTTTTTTAATTAAGTTAAAACGTATTAAATATGAATTAATTATATCTTGAATATTTTTCATATGACGAATGTTTGATCGATTTTTTGATCGTATTTGAAATGTGTCAAGCCAAATAATACTCGTATTTTTATCGTCCCGAATTTTTTTTGTATGCCAAATTGCTAACAAGAGTTCGAAACTAGGGGCTCGACACATGGTAATTTGATGGGTGTATTTGTATATGAGTTATTTTTTGGTACATTATGGCAGGCATAAATTTATAATAATTTTATTTGAAATTAATAATAATTAAAATAGGGAGTATATTTATTATTAATTTTTAATATTATAAATTTGGATGGAACTATTAAAAATTTATATAAAATTACTATGAATTTGTACACAAAAAATTAATTTATAAAAATTATTTGTCAAAAGTATTTATGGTATGACATTTTCTTAAGTTAAAAAGTTCTCAATAGATCATTTTAATTTTAGTATTTTGAACTCCTGGAGTTACTTTCATAATCAATCCAATATTAAACAATTTGTTTGAAATATTCTTTTTTTAAATAATTTATTTAAATTGTTGACCTAACCAAAAAAAAAAAAAACCCAAAAATTTACTCAAACCTTATCCATGGTATCTACCCTATGGGAAACGGGTAGATTATGAACTCTTTACTTTGTTTTTTTTTTTTTTTTTGCGTTTATTTTTATATTTCCTTATCTTTGTTTGTGGGGATAGAGGTGCATTGATTTTGCCAAAGAGCAAGTTTTGTCAAATCAGTAAGGTTTCAATCTTGTCTGGTACATGTAAATATTTATTAGCAAGAACGTTTTGCTTTTATTAAAATAAATAAGGTATAATTTTATTAAAATAATTTATTTATAAAATTTAAAATAATAATAAATCAATTTATCTTAAAAATTCATGATAAGAAGTGATATGGACACATTTTAGTTGATAATGATAATAATAACATATTAAGTTATTATTTTATTATATATGTGAAATAGATTACATGAATTTTAATTTTTTATTTATAATATTTTTTTTTTATAAAACTCATATAATTAATCAGATAACCTTATTTACTTAACTAGCGTTATCATTGTTGCTTATAAAATTTTTGTACCTTCTTGTGTTAACAGTGCAAGCTCTTAAAGCGATATCAAAAACGCTGCAGATCAAACATTTGAACATCGATGAGAGTTTTTGCAGCAGTGTTAGATTTCTGAATGTGACGACCCCTAAGGTCAATGTTACTTGCAACTGCAGCAGCACTCTTTGCCATGTGACGAACATGTATGGCCTTGCTTTCCTATCAAAGTTTACTCGTCATATTCATTAAAAACCTATATCAATAAGTAGTGCTTGATCCCATGGAAATTGATGGAACAAAGTTTGCAAGTTAATGACTTTGGTTTAAATTTCTACCAGAAGTTTCAAAGAGTAGTTCTACTACGGGGAAAAGGCCTAATACTCTGATGACTGATGTCTGACCATATTAAATTCTTGAGCCTACGTATTGAATTTCTGATATGAGAATGAAAACTAACTTGCATTACATTGAAGTGAAACTTGCTTATATACAATCTAAAAGAAAAAAATTACTGTCTACTATATAAGTAAACCAACCTCTTAACAGACTTGACAAAATAACTAACCCTACAACTGTTACAGAGAAAAATATCTTCCAATAGCCCCCCTCAAGCTCGAGCATACACATTGTGGATGCCCAGCTTGGAGATAGACTGTTGAAATACAGTAACTGATCATAGAGGTTTAGTAAAGCAATCTGCCAGCTGATTGGGGGATGACACTGGTAACAAACAAAGCATGTTAGATTGGACTTTCTCCGGCACTAAATGGTAATCGAGCTCAATATGCTTAGTTCTCTCATGAAACACTGGGTTGTGAGCTATATACGCAGCTGATTGGTTGTCTGCGAACAGTAGGGCAGGCTGGGAGTGAGTAACTTATAAGTCACGGAGGAGACAAAGGATCCCTTGATTTTCACAGGTTGCAGCTACAATGGCGCGATAGTCAGCCTCTGGGGAGGATCGGGATACAATTTGCTGCTTCTTGGACTTCCAGCTAATTAGAGAATTGCCAAGAAAAATAGAAAAACCTGTGACTGATCTTCTAGTATCAATGCAAGCGGCCCAATCTGAGTCTGAGAAACCTTTTAGTTCTAGCTGATTCTTGGCAGGAAAGAAGATACCTTGGCCTGGGGAGGATTTGATGTATTTCATCACTCTGTGTGCTGCACTTAGGTGTGCCTCTGTGGGATGATCTAGAAATTGTGAAAGGCTGAAAGCTGTTGTAAAGCAAAAGATTATATCAGGCCTAGTGGTGCTTAGGTAAAGTAGTTAGCCAATCAATCTGGGATAGGAGGTGATGTCCGCCAATGGATCACTACCATTCTTAAAGAGTTTAGATGAAGGAAGCATAGGTGTGGATATTCTTAAAGAGTTTTGAATATTGTGCCATTGCAGCTGCAACCTGTGAAATTTAATGGATTCTTTCTCTCCTTCGTGACTTACAAGTTACTCACTCCTAGCCTGCCCTAGCTGAGTGAGATGCAAATGAAGCTGAAAGTGAGTTGGCCTGTGGAATGAGAGACAACAACGGCTGGTATTGCTCTTGAGTGAAAGACATCATAGATTGCATATTGCCATTCCTTGAAACTCTGAAATAGGTTTCTTTCTAGCAGCATCAGCCATGAAAGTACCATGGTGTTGCACCTCTCCCACGCTGGATAGAGAGGATCAGTAATCGGAGGACTAAGTGTAGAACCATCAACAAATCGCAATTCTTAGAAAGCAGTGCCATTCCTCATGGATCTAGATTATGAATGGTAGATTGGTCCAAGGAGAACAGGAGTTACGAGCACCAAAGAGAGGGATTCTCGTTTGGATGAAGGAAATAAGGGCTAGAAGGCTGATCCTCCGGCCTCTCTGGATTCGAGGAGGAAGGATTCACAATTGTTGATGAACAAGAATGAAAGAAACTGAATAATTGAAAAAACTTAGTCGAGTAACTCAAAAACCTTTTTCAAAGTGATTTGAAAGCTTATTTGAGTAATTAAAAAAAAATTACTCCATTAGGAGAAAGCTTATTCGATTAAATGAAAAGTTTATTCAATCTCTTATTGTAATTATGTATGAAATATATATATATATATATATAAGAAATCTTCTACAAAATCTCTTAAAAAAAACATGAACAAATTTGAATTAGGCTTAAAAAATAAAGTTTATCAACTCAAATTTAAATTTGCTAGAATTATCTCTTGTAAATCGCCTCATCCTTTAATTTCAAAACCTCATCACCTTATCATTTTAATCTTTATAATCTTTTTTTATCTCCAAACAACATTGTCACTTACTTCTCAGCCATGAGAGAAATAACTATGATTTAATTTTAATTTTTCTAATACTACCAATTTATTTTTTATTCTCGTATTCCAACAATTGAAAAAAAAAATGACAGAGAAAAAAGAAAGTAACGAAGCACAGAGAAGGAGCAATTTATTGCTCTGATACCATATTAAGTTTTTTATATGAAAACGAAAACTGACTTGCATTTCATTGAAGTGAAACTTGCTTATATACAATCTAAGAGAAGAAATAGTTATTTCTTCTCTTAGAAATAACTAACCTCTAACACACTTAACAAAATAACTAACCCTACAACTGTAACAGAAGAAAATATCTTCTAATACTATGTATGAATTATATGATCTCAAGAGTTTTCCTTTTGCTGATTTCTCTCTACTTTCTCTAATTGGCTTGCTTGACAGTCAATTGAAGCGCCAAAATTTAACAGGAACTCTGCCACCAGAATTTGTGAATCTCAGTTATCTTCAAGAAATGTAAGTGGAACATTTTAGGCACATTTAGAAGTCAATTGGCATAAGTATGAGGTAACCTCATTGGTTCATCTTACAGTTCTGCATACTATTCACATACAAATGCAATTTATGTCGTCCCTATAACATGGAAGAGGAAATCATATGATAAATTGGAGTCTTGGTATTGTTTGAATCTAAGAAAGGTTTATTCTTTAACTCAGAGATCTCACTCTCAACTATATCAATGGGACAATTCCGAAAATTTTTTCTAAGCTCCCGCTCACAATTTTGTAAGTTTCTCTTTTCTACTTTATGCTTTTGATTTATAAGAGCCTTTTTTTTCCTTTATCTGTATATTTAACAGTTTTTTAAAAACTGGTTTTCCATTAGCTTATTCATTTAGCAGTTAGTTAAACTGGTTGCACTGCACTACAGGTCCCTTTTGGGCAACCGCATTAGTGGTTCAATTCCTAATGAAATTGGGGATATTGCTACTCTTGTGGAGCTGTAAGTCCTAAAAAACTATCTGGTCTGCCTGAGTAATGCATAAAGCTTGGCCTTGTTTTAACTTGTAATTTATCATCCAGGGTCCTGGAGGATAACCAGCTTGGAGGACCCCTTCCACCAAACCTTGGAAATTTGAGGAGCTTAGAGAGGCTGTAAGACTTCCAATCCCTTTTTTCTAATGATTCTGCACTTAAAGTTCCTTGAAAGTGTATCTCAGAACATATCATGTTATATATGTGATGCTATCGCTACCAAAGTTTCTTATCTGAAAAGGTTTTCCTAATGGACTTAAAAAGTATTACTGTGTCAAGGAACAGCTTGTAAACATGATCTAGTCTGGCTCCGATTGTCAAACATTAATGAATCAGAGTCCTAGGTGAAAAATCGTTAAGAAATTAAATTTGAACTGGGAGAATTATGCTTTCATTTTTCTCGATAAAATCTTAAGAACTTGATGTAACTACCTTATGTAAATGCCGCAGTTGATATTAAAGTATTGTGATCTCTTTTGAGGTACACCTACAGTCTAGTTGCAAATATACCATCTAGCTGTAATTTCTCTTGTCCTCTTTATGTTTTATTGTCAAGAATCAGCAAGGGAAAGCAAGCTTAGGGGGTGTTTGGCTTAGTGGTTTAATCGTTTATAATTAAATTATCAATGAAGCTTAAACACTGTATAACTTATTTAGTTACACGTTTGTTAAAAATTAAAGAATTTAAATGTTATTTTAATAGTGTTTTGGAAAAGCTCTCCCCCAAGATTTTCTCAAAACGCTGTTATCAGCTTATAGAGGGTGTTTGGCGTTCTAGTTTGACCACTTATAAGTTGTCAGTTCAATTTAAACGTTGAATAACTTATATAGTTACGCATTTATTAAAAACTACAGAGTTTAAATGTAACTGATCTTAAACGCTATTTGACAACGTTTTAGATTAATTACACGAAAACGGAAAACATTTCTGATACGAAATAGAAATGGAGAAACATTTTCCAAAAAAAAATAAAAAATAAAAATGAAAAGTAAAGTATAAATTAAAAAAAAGTATAGGAGTCTTTTTTGTAAATATAATTTTTAATATAAATATTATAAAAAATAATTATTTAAGAGATTTTAAGTAAAAATACAACATGTTAAAATTAATGTATAATTTTATTTTGGTAATACATGTATAACTAATATTATGAAAAATATTTTTCTTGTGCAATTATTTTTTATATAATATTTTATGTATAATTATTATATATATTATTAAAGAATTAATTAATTATTAAAAATAATTATTATTTGATTAAAAGGAGAAAAGGCAATTGAGTAGATGGGCAGGGCATCACTACGTTGCAAAGTGAAATTGAAATTACCTCTTGGTGCCGATGCATTATATGACTTGATACAAAAGATGAAGAAATAGATATATATAAATTAGTTAAAATAAGAGGAAAAAAAATAAATTTAAACCAAGTTAAATGCATAAAAGATGAAAATAAAAATGTATTAGCGAATGAGGGAGCAATTAAGAAGATATGGAATGAATATTTCACAAAATTATTCAATGATGGTGGGGACACAAGAGTTAGGTTGGGACATCTTAGTAACTCTGAAGGGAATGTAAACTATACATTTTATCGACGCATAAGTTCAAAAGAAATAAGACAAGTATTAAAAAAGATGAAAAATCATAAGGTGGTGGAACCGGATAATATACCAATAGAAGCATGGAAATGCATGGGAGAAGAGGACATCTTCTGGTTAGCAAAATTATTTAACGTGATCCTTAAATCAAAAAATATATCAGATGAGTGGAGGAAGAGTATTTTGGTTCATATATACAAGAATAAAGGAGATGTTCAAAATTGTGAAAATTACAGAAAAATTAAGTTAATGAGTCATACCATGAAACTCTGTGAAAATTACAGAGGAATTAAGTTAATGAGCTATACAATGAAATTTTGGGAGAGAGTGATAAAGCAAAGGCTCAGAAAAGAAATAGACATCTCAAAAAATCAGTTTGGTTTCATGTCTAGTAGGTCAACAATTGAATCTATATCCTACTGAGGCGCCTAATGAAAAGGTATCGGGATCATCAGAAGGACCTGCATATGATATTTATAGATTTAGAAAATACCTATGATAGGATCCCTAGAGAAGTATTATGGAGAGTTTTAGAGAAAAAATGAGTCCGAATAACCTATATACAAGCCCTTAAAGACATGTATCAAGGTGCAGAGATAATGGTTAGTACATGCGGAAGGGATACTGAACCGTTTAAAATTACAATGGGACTACGTCAAGGTTTTGCATTAAGTCTATACTTATTTGCTTTAATAATGGATGAACTCACTAAATATATTCAAATAGAGATACCATGGTGTATGCTATTTGCAGATGACATAGTGTTGGTGGATGAAACAAAAGAGGGAGTAAACACTAAACTTGAGTTGTGAAGAAACAATTTAGAATCTAAGAAATTTAAATTAAGTAGAAGAAAAACAAAATATATGGAATGTAAATTTAGTAAGAATGCAAGAGTGAAGAATGTTATAATAATATTGAAAGACCAAATCATACAAAGAAAAGACCATTTTCGATATTTGGGATCAGTGATTCAAAAAGATGGAGAAATTCACGTGGATGTCACACGTAGAATTAAGGTAGGTTGGCTAAAATGGAGAAATGCATCGGGGGTGTTATGTGATGGTAAAATCCCATTAAAACTGAAAAAAAAAATTCTATAGGATAGCTATAAGACCAGTTTTGTTGTATGGCTTAGAATGTTGAGTAGTCAAATACCAGCATGAGCAAAAGACGAGCGTAGCGGAGATGAGGATACTAAGATGGATGTGCGGCCATACAAGAAAAGATAAAATTAGAAATGAGATTATTCGTAATAAGGTAAGAGTAGTGCCAATCGAGGAAAAGATGAGAGAAATTAGATTAAGATGGTTTGGTCATATAAGAAGAAGATCTAGAAACACTCCTGTAAGAAGAGTTGATGAAATAGAACAATTAGTCAAAAAAAGAGGTAGAGGCAGACCCAATAAGATTTTGGGAGAGACATTAAAGTTTGATATGAAGTGTATGGTCCTAAATGAAGATATGCTACAAGACAGAAATACATAAAAGTCTAGAATTCATATAGCCAACCTCACATAATGGGATAAAGGTTGGATATGTTGCTGTTACTGATGCATTATATATATATACAATATTATGATATATTATAATAATTAATATGAAAAAAGGCAGAAGTAGCAACCTCTCTTCTTTGCGATTTCCAGTGCCTTCCATTTTCTTCCTCATTTGTTTTGTCTGTCCAAAACACACAGCAGCCTTTCATTCCTGATTAATCTTTCTTTCTTTCTCGACTCTCTCTCTTACAAACATGTATATATATTTATATATAATATATATAAATTAAGAAAGATAGTGGAACAAGATGGAGTGCTTATGTAGCTTGTCCTTCTTCCTCTGTTTTGCTGTCGTTCGATTATGCATATATATGCATTAGGCGGCATGTTATCGGTCGCTGGAAATGCCCCCGGGACGTTTCACAAATTATAGAAATGACCCAAAAAATATTTCGGGCCATCTTGCCCTTTTCTAAAACGAGAAACGATTTAGAAATGCCGAAACGACGTCTTTGAGCTGCTTCCATGCTTTAGATGCTTTAGAAAAGCCCCCACAACTTTTCTTAAAACGTTGTCCATATCTTATTTGTTGATCAAGTATTTTACAATTTTGTCCTCCAACAATTATCATATTTCTAAACTTATCCCTTGCCTTCTCTCTATCACTATCTCTCTCCAACTCCTCCGTCATTGTCGTGGATGCCACATCCATCTCCTCCATGGCAGCAACTGCCTTTAGCACCATCTTCGTCCATAGTCTCCACCACCGCCTCCTCCATCTCTATCCATCCTCATCGCTTCCATTTTCGTCCGTCGCCTCCTTCATCTCTCTTTCTTTGTGTGTATATATATATTTAACGTATATATTTAACTTTTTTATGAATTAAACCTAAATTTTAATATAAAATATTGTTTTAATATATTTTTATAATTGTATATAATTTATTAACATTTAATGGTAAAAATTTTATCAGTTAGACATTAATTTATAATTTATTTTTATTAAAAATTAGTATTTTTATAAATTTTATTTATATTATTCAACAACATGCCCATTTTAGTCTTTTTATTAAATTCTAATAGTTTATCAATTTTTTCAAACTAAACACAACTATATAAATGTCAGTTTAAATAATATTTATTTAAACACGCTATCAATTTAAACACTAATCAACTTTAAAGGTTTACATAGTTTTTAAGTATGTGGGCTTAAAAGTCATCTTAAAAAAAGGGTAAGCCAAACACCCTCAGGTTGACCAAGTGTTTTACAATTTTACCCTCCAAAAACTCTAATATTTTCAAGTATTTTCTGCCCTTAAACATTACAAACTCTAGCCCATCGTAGTCGTCGTCACCTCCATCTCCTCCTTCATCGCCGCCTCCAGCCCATCATATTCGCCATCGCTGCCTCCTCCATATTCATCTGTCGCCCTTCTCTTTGTATATATATATATATATATATTAATGCTTATTGTATATAATATTTAACATTTTTATAAATTAAACCTAAATTTAAACATAAAGCAATGTATTAAAATATTTTTTTAAAATTATATATAATTTATCAATATCTAATGGTAAAAATTTTATTAGTTGGATATCAATTTATAATTTATTTTTATTAAAAATTAGTATTTTTATGAATTTTATTTATATTATTCAGCAACATGTCCATTTTAGTCTTTTTGTTAAGTTTTGATAATTTACCAATATTTTCAAACAAAAGATATAATTATATAAATAACAACTTAAAACACATTTTTTTAGTTTTAAACTTTTACACAACTTTTAAGTACAAAGACTTGAAAGCCATCTTAAAAAGTCGTAAGTCAAACACCCTCTTATTTTGAATATTAAATATAAGGATCATAAATTATCTCCAACTTAGAAATCTCTAGAGAATGTATGGGAAAGTAAAATAGCCAGATAAATTTGAAATTTAATATCCCATTATCAGTGTCATTGTAAGATGTTATTCCCCTAATTTGAGTCTCTTCATTATCTTGTGCCAGTTAGGAATTCATATTATTTGATGCTAACCATATAAACCTTCTCTACTGATTTTCTTTATCTGTCTTTATTTATGGAAATTTAATTGTTATGGCGGTTCCATTGATGTTCTTCATGAAATTATTCAATTCAATGTAATCCTTAAATAAAAGAGGATGTTAAATGAATGGAGAAATAACATTTTAGTATCTATATATAAGAATAAATGAGATATTCAAAGTTGTCAAACTTATAAGAATAAATGAGACATACTAAGAAACTTTTGGAGAGGATGGTTGAGCAAAGGTTAAGGAGAACCCAAGATCTCTGAAAAAAGATTTGGTTTTATGATAGTAATGGAAGTTATCAAACTATTAAGACGTCAAGATAAAAAATTTTAAAAAATAAAAGAAGGTTTCCATTTGGTAGTTAGGTACTTGAAAAAAACCTATGATTAAGTTTTCGATATTGTCCAGTACTATTCTCATATTGTACCATTCTAATGACAAATTCAATGCCTTGTTTGGTGTAGTACTTAAAACTACTTGGGAAATTTTAAACATGACCCTGTTATAGCATTATAGAGGATATGATCATGGCTGGAAGTTTAGAATTTATGTAGCGAACCCCAGTTAGTGGGATTAAGGCTTGTGATTATTTTGTTGTATGGTCGTATTTATGTTTTCTCTGTTGGTAGCTTGACACACAATTACCACTCAAGAGGGGGTGAATTGAGTGATTAAAATTTATTAAACCGAATTCTTTTCTTTTAAAAACTCTTGAACTTTTCTTATATAAAGAAAATATTTGTTATAAATATATATGTTGTTTGGGAGTAATAGCAATATTAATATGCAAACAACAATAACAACACAAGAAAATATAGTGGTTCGATGTCTCCAACACCTGCTTCACTCTCTCAAGGTCAACCTGACACTTGAGGTTTCACTATAACCACACCTAAGTTTTCCAACAAGTTCACCTAGGAAACTTTTACACCACACCGAGGTTTTCCCCTTAACTCACATCGAAAACTAAAACAACAATACACCTAGATTACTTGAGCTCTAGAAGGCCACTCACAATCCACAATTAATAAAAATGAACAATCCTATGTCCAACAAACTTGAACTAATATGGATATGAATACAATGAAAATATACAAGGCAAATGAACAAATATAATGATACAACTTTTACCACACTTGGAGAGAATATATCATTTGCCTTGGGCTCCAAAGATTTATATTTAATGCTTGGGTCTGGGATTGTTTTTCTTAAGTGCTTGAGAGTGCCCTTAGAAAGATTGATCTTGGTTGTGCTTTAGCCATCTCCAGATTTCTCCCTTCCCTTTTATAGATTTGGCTTCCAACGGCTCTTTTAACGGTTAAAAAATTCGACCGTTGGAGTTTGGGAGTCGACTTCTCTAAAATAGGAGTTGAATTTCATTTTAAATGAGAGTCAACTCTAGTTATACAAGAGTCAACTTCTCTAATGCTAGAGTCGACTCTTCAAAATACACCAACTCTATTAGATTGACTCTGCATAACATGCTCTCAGCTGGGTCGACTCTAGCTTTGAAAGGGTCGACTTCAGTTTAAGGAGAGTCGACTCCATTGAAACAAGGGTCGACTTCTGAGGCCAATTTTATAGAAAATAGAGTTTGTACAAATAGTAATTGTTTGAAGATATAATCCATATAACATGTATACATTACAAGATATGTTCACATTTTTCTTAATTTATATTTTACCTTCCATTTATTTTAATACATAAATGTAAATAAGAAAGTACCCCCCATTTGGATTCAATAAAAATATCTAAAAAATCAAAATCAATAACAACAAGAAAGTAAAATTTTGGTTTTAGAATAAACTCGGGATTTGGCAATTTTACCACCCCCAAAATACATACCTTCTATTTCTTGAAAAATTCATTAAAAATCATTTTAGCAACAATAAATATTATCTATTAAAATACTAGGAGATAGATTTTCAAAATGAAAATGTTTTTTTATATGTCTTCTTATAATACATTAATCTTCCAGATTTAGAAAAATAGAATTTCTTGGTTCATTTTGATACACAAAATACTATAATACTTAAAATATGTTATCCACCATAAGACATATCTAAAAATCCATTAGGGGATTTAAATATAACAAAAATAGTTTTACTAAACTTATGTTTTATTAAACATAAAAAATACAATAGGTTGATTAGAGCAATTTGGCTCAACGATCTCCCCATTTTTGATAATGACAAAAACACTATAATCTTATGAAAATATTTTTACAGAACAACTCCCTCTAAGTTTTGTACTAATTGCTTTCCCTAACTAAAACACTAAGTGCATTAGGGAAGAAAACAATTTTATATAAAAGATACCAATAAAACAAAAAACACAAAGATTTTTGAAAAACGATTTTAAAAAACATGAACCAAGGTTTTTCAATGAAGAACTACTTTCGAGACCTCTCCCCCTTACAACTTACCTCCCCCTTTTGCATGCCTCCCCCTTACTACATATTTTTCTCCTTTTTGAAATCATCAAAAAGAGAAAAGAGTAAGCACATAGTGAAATATATGGAAAATAATAAAGCAATGAAGCACAAGAGATCAGAGCATGTAGAGAATGACAATTAAGCAGGAAATATTTGTAAAGGCCCACTCTCGAATATTCCCGCTAGCATAGGATATTCGAAAGGAGGTCATCACAGAGATGATATAGAACAAACCATAAATAAAACAACAACTCAATTCATTACTAGCAGCGGAAACTAAATTAAGGTTCAGTTACACTTCCAATATCTCATAAGTTTAGGGCTCGAAGGCCATACAAAATAATTAAGAGGCTCTAATGTTAACTAACAAAATAAAAATCATTTCATCAAGCCTCACCAAAATGCTAAATAGGATCTTCAAGTCAGGACGCGTCTCCGTACACCCCTATCCCTGGGCCTTAGTCCCACTGGACTCGCCCCCGAAAACGGCCTTCCCTTTACCTGGAATGGCAAGGAAGATCAAGTGAGCCACAAGGCTCAGCAAGTTCGAGAAGCAATGAATAGCGAACAAGAATCAAGAATACGGTGTTGGAAATGTATGCCCTAAAGACACGTTTTGTTTAATTTATGGTAATGATGTTTCTTTTATTCAGTTTATGGCACATATATTATTTGCATTTAATTGTTGGAAAGGTGTCCATGCTATTAAGTAAGTGATTCATGTGATGGGTCGTTCTTCACAGTTAGGCATGAATCATGGGTACTTAATAAGCAAGAAAATATAACTCTTGATCTTTTGATAGAACTGGACATTCTATCATGATAAGATCATTGTGCAATAGATCCTAATGGAGGATGGCTTGCCTTAGCCAGTAAACAGTCCGTTTACTCTAATTGTACAAGCGCATTTGGAATGCGTAGAGTGGACCTGTGATAGAAGCTAATGACAAAGTACTAATTATCATGGAGCTAGTCTATCACTGCTACTACGTGGACGAGTACTCTAATACTTGAGTATTAGTTGGTGGTCTAGTGAACCTAGATCTATATTCTTGGATTCATTGTAAGTGAGGTCTATCAAAGATCAATATCTTTTTGAGTTGGGAGTATGGTTTCTAATTAGCTAAGACAGACTAATACAAGATAGTTTCTGTGATTCACCCCCTTGTGATTGTCCAAGAATAATCGAATAATCCAGGGCCCTGGGAACGTGACTTAAGAGTGTGTGCTTCTGGGTAGCTCCCAGTGATAAGCAAGTACATTCGAGTAGTCACGGATTATTGGACTAGTGATCTAAGGATGGTAGAAGTCATTTAGAAAGGTGTTAGTACATTATTCCTTTCTAAATGATGGGTGTTACGCAGAGGGGTATTTTCGTCATTACACTAGTAGGTCAAAGACATGGCATATGCAAAATTATTCGTGGGGTCAGTGTTACCATATGGTGATAGTTGGAACACTTAGAATGACAAAATATAGCTACTAGGTAGCAGGGATATTTTGGTCATTTTAGCAGCCGTGAATAATTTGTCTTTTGGTCCCCGGGGTAGCTCGATGTAACTCATGTATTTTTTAATACATTTGGCTTGTTGGATGAATTACATTAAGAGAGAATTATTTTATTTAGAATGGTCCATTGGGCTAAAATAAAATAATAGTTCTTTAGGGTCTTAATTAATTAATTGGGCTAACCCAATTAGAAAATTAATTAAAAGATCTTGGCCCATTAGGGTTTGGCCCACTAGGGTTTTTAACCCTAGGGTTCTCCCTATATATATCTCTCTTTAGTTGTTTTTTTATCTAAGTCGTTTTTCATTCTTCTTCACCGAAGAGAGGCCACGAGTTCGAGTCATACTCCGGAAGATCGAAAGGGGGCGTTTGAGTTCTGATGCGACGGAGCCGAAGGCTAGCAGGACAGCCGTCGTCTCCTCCACGCGAAGAAGCTCCCATCGCTCCATTCCGTCCGGTAATCCGCCGTAAAAGTAAGTCTCCTAGACTCTAACCAATACGAGGATCGTTTTTATTTTAAAACGCTTCCGTTGCATGCTTTTGATCCTCGTTCATGATCCTTCATACGGTGACACCAAAAGAGGAATCAAGAACTCCACAATTTTATACAAGCTTCGTAATTTATGACTTTATAAATTTCAACTTAAATGCATCACATCACCATATATTACTATGCAAATGTGCATATGAAATTAAGTATCAGAATTAAATCTCGTAGGCTCGTAAGCCATTAAACAACATATGCCAAAGTGCATCAAGAGAATAAAAACTCCCATTCAATATGGAGCCAACCTGCCGGGTTATGAACCCATAAATGGGTGGATTGAATATGACTTGGGGGGATAGTCAAATGTAATAGTGAGGGGAAGAAACTTCCATCCGGCCACCCTTTCTCATTTATATATATAAGTATATATGGATATATATATATAAATGGGCCAGCTGGGATGAGGAAATAGACGAACTGGATATGAGTATATATATAAATATACATAAGTGGGTCACCAATAAGCTAAAACAGGGGCAACACATGGTACTAAATATATATATGTAATTGATTCAAACAATGCATAGGAGGTTTTTGGATAGCATGAATGTGTATATAAATATGGGTCACAGTTCACATAGGCACAATACATCGAACAGAGTATATATGTGTATGTATATATATATAGTAACTGGTTGCTTGGCTGGAACAAGGCATTCTAACAGAGCATGTATACATATATACATATAAGTGGGTCTCTGATTTTGGCTAATATAAGGACTCACCGAACAGGGTTATACACGAATATATAGAGATATACAAGTGGGTCACTCGGCTGGGCAACCATAGAGGCTGTTCGCATATATATATCTATATGTATATAGGTGGGTTTAGCTTAGAACAGAACAAGAGGGAGCCGGAGCATGTATATATATATATAAATATATATATAACACTTACTTACCTTACGGAAGAATAGACTCTTGAAAGAAATATAAGTGGCCATTCCAGAAATAAATTTAGGAGTAAATCAAACCCCATTTCGATACATCAAAGGACAACAAGATGCTTAGGAGAAATTTCCAAAGAAAGAAAGAAATGTTATAACAAGAGGAAGAAGAAGATTAAATTACTTGCAGAGAGAGAAACATGTATATACTTATATATATATGGATATATTTGTAAACGTCCAGGAGACAGAGCTTGCCCAAGAATTTGATGAACATTAAAGAGAATGTGGGAAGGAGCTTGCCTGAATCGATCCAACGGAAGAGAAGCAGCTGTGACTTTCCTTCGCAGCTCCAGTTGCCAACAGAAAATGGGAGAAGAAGGCAAGGAAGAGAAAAGAAAATGACGGCCAAATAAAATAGGAGACAGCAATGGTACAGTATTAGGTGCATAGAAAAGAAGAAGGATAAAGTGAGAGAAAAGGCTGCAAGTTGCGCCTATTTTTAGAAATAAGCAGATCTGCCCTTCTAGTGGACAGCATTTTCTGGGGTATTTCAAGCATAGATGCTTTTATTATTATTATTATTATTATTATTATTATTATTATTATTATTATTATATAAAACCTAAATTTCCTTTACCATTGGACTCAGCCCAACTCAACAATTTATTGGCCCATCTAAAAGCCCATAATTCCTCCACTAACTAAATTGAGTCCAAAACATTAGTTTCCTAAATTCTTAAAAAAATTAGACCCATACACTTAAATTCATGATCACAAGAACCATAAAATAAGATTGTACAATCTAAAACTATTTCTACGCCCTCAAAGAAATTTACCATTAAATATTAAAATACTTAGACTCACATTTAGAATGCCCTTGAGTTAAAATTAAATATGAAAAACACCTAGACCCAATTTAGGGTCATTACAATAGTAGCCAAGTAATCCAATCCAATCATATACACTAGCCAAAAAAAAAAAAAAAAGATATCAATTAAAACAAATGATTAAAAAATTTTTTGTATGCGTTTGATTTGAAACAAATAAAAAAAAATTGATACCAATTTAAAGTTGATACCAATTGAAAAATTAAAGCCAATTGTTTGAAATCATATTGCCAATAAAAAGATTGATACCAATTGCTAAAATAATATAAAGTTTTTGAAACCAATTGCTGTAAAAAAAAAAAAAAAAATCCTTTTGATACCTCTTGTTGAAGAGCAATGAAACAAAATGATATCAATTGATAAAACAATGAAGCACTAGGATACCAATTGATTTTAAGAAACATATTTAGGCATACTTATATTTAAAAAAAATAGGAGGTGAAAATTTAATCGATTAATCTCATTTTCTCCTTTTGAAACATAGGCTAAAAATAATTAACAAAATATGTACCAATATATTCTACGAGGCCTAATACACACATAAATGAAATATTTAAGCACATAAAACACACAACATATTTAGACCCTTTCAAAAATAATTCTTCTAGAAAATAGGGACTAAAATGTCCAAAACCTCATTTATCTTCCAAATGAACCAATTTTGCTTGCATTATATGACTCCAAAAATATATCTATCAATAGGTCATGCAAGTTGGATCAACAATGGAAATGAGAGTTTTCTAACAAAATCCCAAAGAATTTCAAGCATTTAAACACCATGGGATAAACCTAGACACAAATATAAAAATTTTCATTAAGCCCAATCTTTTATATGCCATAAGATGATTTTTCACATTTTAAACATTTGGCAAGCTTAGATTTCAAGCCATAATAATTTTAAAATTTAGGAATGATGTGATTACCCAAAAACCGAACCTCTCATATTCTCATTTATCCCATTGACTTTCCATCTTATTTTTGAGAGTGAGGTCTGGACCATAGAACTTCTCACCTCTCTTGTGCCATGAGTCTCCACTTAAACAAATATAACATGTTCTGCATGTGGATCTCATGCACATTAGCACACATAAGGCTAAGTTTTAACCTTGGGCACCCATCTATAGATGGGACCTTTGGCTTTTGGGTCTTGAATGCCCTTTGCCTTAGTGTTGGACCCTTTTCATTTGTTGAACTACCCCTTTTGGCACCCAAATTTTGATTTCATTTCTCTTAGGGGGATGGGGAGTCCATCTATATGGTTTTCAATATTTCTTTTGATATTTTGGCTTTGGCTGTGGGGGATTAGAATTCTTCTTCACAATTAAGGTTGTTAAAGACTTCTCTGTTGCTCCATTTTCTAATGTGAGATTGGAATTTTGAGCTTTTAGAACCAATACTTCTTTCTCCAAGATGGGGATTTTTTTAACCATTTTATCATCTATTTTTGCTTCATTTTTCTTTTTAATCTTTCCTTATAATATTTCATTTTCTTCTTTGAATTCTAGAATCTTTTCCTTTAAGATCTCTACTTCATTTTTTAAAAAATCATTCTCCATTTCAAGATCTTCTTTTTCCTTAGCAAAAAAATTATTTGCATTCTTAAACTCTTTCTTAAGAGACTTAAATTTAACAAATAACTCCTTAAATGCCTCTTAGAGTTCATCTACTCCTACATTCTCTTCTTCTTCATCCTCAAAGGCCATGAAGCATACTCTTGCCTCTTCTTTTTCGGATTGAGAATATTCACTTCCATCCCATGCATAGAAAGTATGCCTTTTTGGATATTTTAAATGCTTCTTCTTCATCTTCTTATATTTCTTTTCTTCCTCTTCCTTTGGACACTTTTTTTTATAATGCCCAACTTCTTGACAATTGTAGCAAGTAGAAAGTGATTTCTTGCTATCCTTATCTTGCTTTTTCATTAAATTCTTTAAAGTCTTTTCTAGGAGAATTACATCTTCATCATTTTCACTAGAAGACTCACTTTCACTCTTAGTTGAAAATTTAGCTTTTAAACCTATATTCTTCATCTTCTTTATGGGTTATTTCATTTGATTAAGAACTAACTCATGGGTTAAGAGATTCCTAATGAGCTCTTCCATTTTCAAGATTCCAAGATCTTTGGCTTGAGTGATAGCGGTAACCATAGGTTGTCAATCTATGCTAAGTGACCTAAGTATTTTCTTTACTTGATCACTTTCGGGGATAACCATGCCAAGCATCTTTAGAGAGTTAACCAATTTTTGAAACCTAGCATTCATATCACTAATGGTCTCATTGCCTAACAATTTTAACGCTTCATATTGGGACATTAAAAGATTTATCCTAGTATCCTTAACTTGATCAGTCCCTTCATATATAACTTCTAATTTTTTTCATATTTCATGAGATGTGGAGCATGAAGAGATTTGTTCATACTCACTAGGCAATATAGAACAAAATAAGATATATTTGACCCTATGATCCATTTCAAGATTATTTATATCTTCTTCACTCCAATCTTTTTTTCTTCCCTAGATAAGGTAAAACCATCCCTAACAAGTTTCCACAAGATATAGCTAATTGAAAAGATGTAGGATTCCATCCTCATTTTCCAATACCTATAATTGGTTCCATCAAAGAATGGGGGACAGGAGGGAGAAGTTCCCTCAACTATACTAAGAGATACATATGAGGCTATTTTATGATCTTTTCCTAAGATTTGAGACTTGAAACACAAATATTTTAGGACCCGCTCTGATACCAATTATTGGTCCCTTGACACACAATGGCCACTCAAGAGGGGGGTAAATTGAGTGATTAAAACTTATTAAACCGAATTCTTTCCTTTTAAAAAATCTTGAGCTTTTCTTATACAAAGAAAGTACTTGTTGTAAATATATATGTTGTTTGGGAGTGATAGCAATATAAATATGCAAACAACAATAACAACACAAGAATATATAGTGGTTCGATGTCTCCAACACCTACTTCACTCTCTCAAGGTCAACCTGACACTTCAGGTTTCATTATAACCACACCTAGGTTTTCCAACAAGTTCACCTAGGAAACTTTTACACCACACCAAGGTTTTCCCCTTAGTTCAGCCCGAAAACTAAAACAACAATTCACCTAGATTTCTTAGGCTCTAGGAGGCCACTCACAATCCACAATTAATACAAATGAACAATCCTATGTCCAACAAACTTGAACTAATATAGGTATGAATACAATGAAAATGTACAAGACAAATGAACAAATATAATGATATAACTTTTACCACACTTGGAGAGAATTTCTTATTTGCCTTGGGCTCCAAAGATTTATTTTTAATGCTTGGGCCTAGATTGCTTTTCTTGAGTGCTTAAGATCTTGAGAGTGCCTTTAGAAAGATTGATCTTGGTTGTGCATTAGCCATCTCCAGATTTCTCCCTTTACTTTTATAGATTTGGCTTTCAACAACTCTTTTAACAACTAGAAAATCTGACAGTTGGAATCTGGGAGTTGACTTTTCTAAAATAGGAGTCGACTTCCATTTTAAATGGGAGTCGACTCTAGTTATAAAAGAGTCGACTTCTTTAATGCTAGAATCGACTATTCGAAATACACTAATTTTTCCAGGTCGACTCTGCATAACATGCTCTCGACTAGGTCGACTCTAGCTTTGAAATAGTCGACTTCAGCTTAAAGGGAGTCGACTCCATTGAAACAAGGGTCGACTTCTGAGGCCAATTTTACAAAAAATAGATCTCATACAAATTGCAATTGTTTGAAAATATAATCCATATAGCATGTATACATTACAATATATGTCCATATTTTCTTAATTTATATTTTACCTTTCATTTACTTTAATACATAAATATAAATAAGAAAGTACCTCTCATTTGGATTCAATAAAAATATATAAAAAAATCAAAATCAATAACAACAAGAAAGTAGAATTTTAATTTTAGAACAAATTCGGGATTTTGCGATTTTACCACTCCCCAAATACATACTTTCTATTTCTTAAAAAATTCATTAAAAATCATTTTAGCAACAATAAATATTAGCTATCAAAACATCGGGAGATAGATTTTCAAAATGAAAACATTTTCTTATATGTCTTCTTATAATGCGTTAATCTTCCAGACTTAGAAAAATAGAATTTCTTGGGTTATTTTGATACACAAAATACTATAATACTTAAAATATGTTATCCACCATAAGACATATCTAAAAATCCATTAAGGGATTTAAATATATCAAAAATAATTTTACTAAAATTATGTTTTGTTAAATATCAAAATACACAATAGGTTGATTAGAGCAATTTGGATCAACACTCTCTTTCTTTATGAATGTGACAACAATGTTTCTTTTGTTGCATTTCTTGACTTGTGTATATATAGGCATTATTTATTTGAAGATATAGTGTCAAAAACCTCTTACATGTATTCAACATTGTTTTGTGATATTGTGAAAAAATGACATATCAAGTCACAATCATTATTGTCACTTGTGATGCTGTCTTTCTCTTGTTGTATCAAATGAATCCATAACAGATGGTTTCCTGCAGTGTTCTTTCTGCAAACAACTTTACGGGAACAATTCCAGCCACACTCGGCAACCTTACGAACTTGAAAGATTTGTAAGTTATAATCGCTTGGACATTTATTAGTTTTAATTTGAGTAATTCTAAAACCACATTGATTGATCTCAGTAGGATAGATGGGAGTAGTCTATCTGGGAAGATACCAGATCTGATTGGAAACTGGATAAAAATTCGTAGATTGTAAGTATTATTTTTTTAGTTTGCTATTATTGTTTTGTTTTTTCGTGGAAATTATTTTTAATTAAGAACGTTTTAGATAATGTCAAATTCAATCTTTCAGGGACATGCAAGGAACATCTATGGATGGCCCCATTCCTTCTACCATATCTCAGCTGACAAACGTTGAAGAGTTGTGAGGAAATTTACATTCGACATAGCATTTTGTAATTTGTTTTAGCCATAACTAGTTCAGGGGTCTATAATGCTTTATGGACGTAGAATGGTTATAAAGCAATCTGATATAGTGCATTTTGATTTTCAGGAGAATCTCATATTTAAAGGGACCAGATATGCAGTTCCCTAATCTTCAGCAGATGAAGAAGCTAGAGTATCTGTGAGTTAAATATGGATGTAATTTATGGCAAGAACTCAATTCTATACTCATAAATTTGTGTCTCAATGACCTTATCTAGCTGCTTTAACTTTTGGTCCGCAGGATACTTAGAAATTGCCTAATTACTGGTCCAATCCCAAATTACATTGGTGAACTTCCTGCACTTAAAACTTTGTAAGTTTATTCTAATTGGTACTCGTACTGAGATACATTGTTTCTTAAAAGTTTTAGGTACTCAATTACTGATTTGATATCTCTTAACATATATATAAAAGAAAAGTGTGAGAAGTAATTTTTGAATAGTTCACACTAATAATACAAGATTTACAAAGATATATATAGACATTTGAACAGTACAAATTTGACTTTGGACGAGTTGAGAAGCGCCTACAGTTTGGCTACAACAATGGCTAGGAATTTAACTTTAGTGCACCTACAAGTTGGCTATAACAACGGCTAAGAGATTGCCCTGGCACACTCCGCAAGAGTGGTGTGCCCTCCAGGACACCAATCTTGTTTTTGAGATAGTGATGACATTGCTTGGATAAGGGCTTTGTGAGGCAGTCAGCAAGTTGATTTGTGGTGGAGACATGTTACACTCGGAGAAGACCTTGTTGGACAAGATCACGAACAAAGTACACATCAATTGCTATGTGTCTCATCCAACTATGCCCTACCGGATTAAGGGAAAGATATGTGGCACTGAGATTGTCACAGTAGATGATTGGGACATGTGGAACTTGGATGTAGAGTTCAGAGAGTAAAGATTCTAAAAAGTGAATCCATGTGAGTTTAGTGGAGGTTGTTACTAAGGATCGATATTCAGCCTCGATAGATGAACGAGCCACTGCATGTTGTTTGGAAGATTTCCAAGAGTTGAGATTCCCACCATAGAAAACAAGATAAGCAGATGTTGAAGTGTAATCATCCTTGTTGCTGGCCCAATTTGCATTGCTAAAGGCATAGAGAGAAGAGGGACGGCTTGTATGAAGGTGAATGCCATGAAATATTGTAGGTTTGAGGTAGTGTAGAAGGCGTTCAAGGGCTTCCATGTGCATAGTAGTGGGTTTGTGCATGAACTAGGCTAGGTGATTTATTGAGAAGGCAATGTCTGGCTTTGTCATGGATAAATACTAGAGAGCACCAATAATACTTTGATATTCAGAGTAATTCACAACTGCTATAATACCCAATAAATTTGGGTTATTTAAGAATAAGTATTTTATTAGAAAAAATAAAATTTTGGAGAAGATTGGTATCTAAATAGTCTGAAAATTTGACCGAATCGACTGCAGGGAATGCCCCAAAGTGTAATTATCTAAAGAAAATGATACGACATTGACGAGTATTCCGAGATAGGATTTATGGTATTAAAAGAAATCAAAATCGAGATGATTTTTGGTATAGTTAAAATTCAGCTATGATTTAGGTTGAAAAATTGAATTATCATAATGGACTCTTGAAAAATCAACGGAACCCTAGGGAGGCTCCAATTTTGCGTAAAGATCAACCCTGAGGTAGTTTCGGGATGAAACAAGAGCCTGGTGAGAATACTGGGGCAAAATTAGTCTTTATCAAGTAATTATCGATTATTAATTTCGAGGAAATTGATGTTTTGAGTGGCTTGATGATGAATAATTATGTCGTTAGAGGGTCGAAAGTGCAATTAATAAAACCCTCAAATAAAATTAATGAGATTGTTAAATGTTTGAAGGATTATGTGTATTGTAAGGCTTACTATTTCTTGTTGGAGTTTGTGGCTTTTAGGGGGATGGTGCAGGTCACAACCCCGGATTTTGGGTCATAACAAAGTTGGTATCAGAGCTTAATTGGAGTCAAAAACCCTACTTAACAATTTAGGGGTTGTGGACTCAAGGCAAACGTTTAATTGGAGACTTAAGGGTATCAGATACAGTTAAAACTAATTAGTAGAAATCCCAAGTGGAGGCTTAGGGGAAAAGAGACTAATGGTCCGTAAAACGAAATTCCTACTTAGAGATTTGGGGATTGTCGGTTGAAGTCTTAAAAGTTATGAATTTTAGTGTGGTGTAGTGGAAGTGCATGTCTAGGAAAGTTCTAGCTAAGAAAAGACTTGGTATTTAAGTGTATCAGTTTGTGACCCACCTCTCTTTTCTAGGAACTTACCTGGTGTACTATTCACATACAAATACTATTCTAGTATACAGTTACAATTCATATGGTTATGATTGGTCTGATGTCACATGGCCTAGCTAATGAGTTAGAATCAAATGATAAGTATTTTTTAGGATCAATTAAGGTCTCGAAAATAAGATGTATAGATAGGGATCCAACGGATTGGGTCAAACGAGAGGCCAAGGATGGCCAAGTAATGCCACGTGAGTTGCGTAAATTGATGAGATGATAATGGTGCAACCGATGTGACTTGTAGAGACTAAGTAAGGAACCCTAGTAGCATGACGTCACTACTGGTTCGGTGTTCGCAGTGACAGATTTGGATCTAGGACACACGTGCAGAGGGCTAAGGGATGGCTTACGATAAGTTACAGGAGACCCGTCGATCGAAGCATCATAGCAGACTACCTGGGGAATGATCATATGCTGAAGATTTGGGGCAACACAGTAGGGTCCGAGTTCCAATGGTCTAGGATGCAAGGCGTACCACTAACTTATCAATCAAGGCTGAGAGCCTAGGGAATCAACCCAACTTAAGATGGATTGTATGGAAGAGACACGATCTAAGGAAGAAAAAGCATGTAATGTCTTGAATGCGAACTATGTGTCTTATTTAAAGAATTGTATTTAGGTTCGTGGTCATTTTGTGAAATGGGTAATGAGGTGAACATCATGAGGCTCGAGGGGAAGATTAACCTTGATGTCTAGTATGGCATTGTTAAGTGAGATCATGAGATGGTCGTGTTTGCATTTGCCTCAAGGAAAGAGTTAGGTTGTTTAGGAAGAGATACCTAATGTGTGAAATGAACATGGTATAATTGATGTATATAGGCGCTACCTATGAGGTGATGAAATCACTGGCCGCAATGAGTGCCTAGAATGAATGTTCTTAAGGAAGGAGTTAGACTCGTGGAAGCAACAACGAATGATAGTTCTTGGAGGACTACGACAAGACTGTGCAGTATCACTCGAGGCGTACCCGCGTGAGGGTCGAGACGCTTGATGTAGGAGTAAGCCTACTATGCGATTGAAGTGATGATGACAATTTGGGTGTTGACTGAAGGTAAGTGTAGTACTTATGAGGAACTAATGGTCGTGTGCCGATAATCAGCTGGATCCAAAGAACAAAATGAGAGAGTCGGTGGATTTTTGATAAATAAGATTTCGAGTAGTAGAACATGGCTAGTTAAAAACCTTGACAGCAAGTTGTGAGAAGACAATCTCGGTTAAAAGTAAGGTTCAGGTATCGAAAATGCAAAGAGTTGCTTGATAGGTCATAGCAACGTAAAAATGAATGATGGGAAACCTAGTCAACAAAGGTTGTGACTACGATTTAATATGCCGAGTGGGCTTGAGGATTCAAAAGTCTGTGAGAAGGGATACGTGAATGGGTTGTGTCTTGTGCAACTGTATGGGGACCTGAATTATTATTTGAGGATTGAGGCATCCTTAGGCAAAGAGTCCTTGGGAGTTTTTGAGGTTCAATTATTCACGAGTTTCTAGAAGATGATTAGAACCAAATATCGTGATCTGATTCGGGATCTTTGGAGATAAATCGGGTTAGGATTCCAGAGGAATTTCCTAAAGGTGATTTTAAGGGCTATTGAGGATCTATGATGAAACTTTAGAATTTTCAAAACAAATCCAGCAAGGATTGGAGTACCTACTTACTCTAGCTAGAAGAAAAGTTATGGATTATCGTCTTGAAAATTGTGTGAAATCTTTGACGTGATCGAGCAATGTGCTAGGATGATGGGTCACAGTAGGAGAAGCTGCAAACCTAAATTGATTAAAGATTCGAGATTTTTGACTTTGGTGAATGTAACTCTCGTATGGCTAGACGATTAGTCTAGATAGCCCTGGTGGGCAAATTGGGAGATGTGTAGCTAAGCAATCATTAAATTGATGTTAGCAAGTTATGAAAATAAAGAGCCTATTGATATAAGGTATAGGCACTTACGGTCAGTGAAAAGCCGTAAGAAAAATGGAAAATACTAGGATATATTCACGGAAGAATTAACACGATTATTTCTTAATGATGAAATTGCCAATGATAGCTTGAGGTTATTGAATGCTTAGCTATCTGTGACTTGATTGAAGACGTGAACTATCGGTGATAATTAAGAGCCAATATTTTTACCTCAATTTAATAAATTATTAAACAGCTGCAAGAGGCTGAGATATTTTATGATCAATATGCAATCGAGGGTAAGACAAGGGAATGAGACACTAAAATACCAAAAATATAATATTCATTCCATATGTTCAATACGATTACAAGAGATCAAGCCATACAATTATTCAAAAGAAAAAGGCAAACTATAGAATTGATAAAGTTGCTGATGCTCAATGACGACGATGATTTCCAAACACAACTGATCCTAGCTCATCGATGTCATCTCGAGGTGGCATCTGGCTACTCCTAGTTTCACCAGGATAAGCTAGAAGAGTAGCATCTGGGAAACTAGGATGAGAGACGTCATCTGGGATGATGGGAAGATCGGAGCTCCAGTTTGGGTTTTGATCAGGTTATAAAAGAGACCAATCTGGGACATGTTGGGATGTGCAAGATAGGTCGCAAAAAGTAAATCCTGCAAATGAGCTCAATAAGATTGCAAATCATTGACCTGTTGTTGAAGAGCAAGAATGTAAGATACACAACCATAGATGGGATCTTAAAGCCGAGTTAAAACTTTAATAGTAAGTGAAACGGTTGCCTCTGATCGATCCCTTGTTAGAAATTGGAACAAAAGGAAGAAGGCATTGTTGACACCAAAAACTCTGTGGATGGCAGAAAAGTCAATAGCTCATTCCTCATGGATGAAGTAAGGGGCAAAGAAGCACCATAGGGGGCATTGGGCATATAAGACCATGCAGACACCACATCAAGACTAGGGTCTTGGTATGTTGTGCCTTGGCATATTGGATCTAGGTTCTGGCTCAGATCTAGACAAATTAGATATGGGTCAGATCTAATTGGATGGGTCAAATTAGATATGGATCAGATATAATTGGATGGGTCGGACCTAAATAGGGTCGGGTAGGGTCAGATCGACCCAGATCTGGTTCCGATCTAACAACAGCGGGCAGTAACGTTGATGGTTGACAGAGGCGGCGATCGTCGCAGTGATGTCTAGGGAAAGCGGGGCGATGGTCAATGGTTGTGAAGGAGCAGGCGGCGGCGTGGCCAGATCTGGCTGGTGGAAGGCAGCAGTCGGAGGCGATGGCAGCTGATTGCAACGACTAGGGATGATGTGCGCGTAAGAGATCGAGGCAGCAAAGGCGTCAGCCGGTGGTGCGATCGAAGGGTCGATGGAGCTGGCTGGCAGCGAACATAGCAGCTGCAGCGGAGGCCGGAGATGGTCGAGCTATGTGCAGTCGGTGGGCGAGAAGAAGAATAGAGGAAAAAGGAAGAAGAAGGGAAGAATTTTTTTTTTTTTTTTGAAAAAACGTGTTTTATTATTCTGGAGATTTTGGCAAGAAGAAAAAAATTATCCGGACACGCGAAAGTTGAGTTCGGGACTTTTCGGGTATTTATAGTCCTGACCCTATGTTTCAAAACATGGAGCAACATAAGGTTCGAAATAAAATTCTAGGAATCAGGTTTCGAAATAGGATGTTAGGATGTTTCGAAATAAGATGTTTTAACAAGCTGTTGTTAGAGGTTCGTGATGGGACACTTTGGAATAGTTGTGCCTATAATATGACTCATGAGATAAGTCTAATGAGAATAATCTGTCAGATGCAGTGAGAGCTTGTGATAGCTCAAAGGATCGGGTTACATGTTAGTGAAACATGAGCAAATGATTAGGTATGGATCACACCAAGGCACAACGAGAACCACCCAATATATGACTTGGAGTGGCAGCTAGGGTAGTGCTCTTGAGGTTATGGGGGCATTACCGGTATGGTGAGACATTTGACGTGCTCACAAACCATGAAGAAGCCTAAGGTATGTGTTCTCACAAAAGGAGCTGAATATGAAACAACAATGATGGATGGAGTTCCTTGAGGGCTACGACTGCACTACTTTATATCACCTGGGGCGTGGCAGAGAGATGCCCGACGCTTTGAGTAGGAGTATGTCTACTGTGATTGGGTGGATAGCTGTGAGTGGCAATTGTTGAAGACTTTTAGCCTGCTAACTGTAAGTGTAATGCCGAATGGATCATTTGTTTTTATCACTGGCCTGACGGTTTAGCTGGATCTGGTGAACAAGATACGGAAGGCATGTGTGATTGACAAATGTATTTGTCTATGGATTGATGATTATGGCCAGCCCAAGGGTTTTGATTACTTAGATGTGAGTTGGCACTCTCAAGTGTCAGGGTAGGATATGTGTGCCTAAAATGTTAGGGAATGTGTGGTCACTTGTAAAGGACCACAACAGTAATTTTTGTGAATAAACACGGCATGCTCGTAGGCATGGGATGTGTAATGAATACAAACTCAGGATGGTTGTTAACGATCGAATCGATATGTGATCGACGTGTTCAAGTAATAAGGTGAGTTTTGTCTTAATTACTTGATCAGTCAGATGAAAATTTTGAGGACGAAATTTCTTTAAGGAATGGTGAATGTAATACCCAAGAAATTTGGGTTATTTAAGAATAAGTATTTTATTAGAAAAAAATAAAATTTCAGGGAAGATTGGTATCTAAATAGTCCGAAAAATTGACCGAATCGACTGTAGAGAATGCCCCGAAGTGTAATTGTGTAAAGAAAATGATACGGCATTGACGAGCATCCTGAGATAGAATTTATGGTATTAAAAGAAATCGGAATCAAAATAATTTTCGGTACAGTTAAAATGTAGCTATGATTTAGGCTAAAAAATTGAATTATCATAGGGGACTCTTGAAAAATCAACGAAACCCTAGGGGGGCTTTGGTTTTTCATAAAAATCAACTCTGAAATGGTTTCAGGATGAAACAAGGGCCTAGTGAAGACACTGGGGCGAAATCAGTCTTTATTAAGTAATTATCGGTTATTAATTTCGAGAAATTGATGTTTTGAGTGACTTGATGATAAATAATTATGTCGTTAGAGGGTCGAAAGTGTAATTAGTAAAACCCTTAAATAAAATTAATGAGATTGTTAAACGTTTGAAGGATTATATGTATTGTAAAGCTTACTATTCGCTATTGGAGTTTGTGGCTTCTAGGGGATGGTGCCAGTCACGGCCCGGATTCTGGGTTGTGACAACTGTAGTACCATCATGCAAGTTGAGAGAAGTGTTGGTTGAAAGTGGAGTTTGAACCTCTTTTTCTTATACCATTTTTGTCCGTTCAAGAAGATCACAAATGTATTTATGTTGATTGAGAAAAATACCAGTCTTGGTAGGAATGGCCTCGATGCCTAGAAAAAAATAAAAAAAGCCCAAATCTTTGATGTGAAATTGCGTGGCCAAATAAGATATGCAATGATCAATGGCAAAAATGGAAGAGTTAGTAATTAGAATGTAATCCACGTATACAAGAGCATAAAGAAACTAGTTACCTTATTGATAATGAAAAGTGATGAGTCAAATTTGGAGGCATGAAAGCCATCTGAGCATAAAAATAAGTGTAGAGCAGTGAACCAGGCTCGGGGGGCTTGCTTGAGCCCATAAATTGATTTCTTTAAACGATAAACATGGGTAGCAATTTTAAGAGTGATGAATCCAGGTGGTTGAGCCATGTACACTTCTTCATTCAAATGACCATGAAGGAACACATTATTCACATCCAATTGTCTAATGACCCAACGGGATTAGAGAATAATAGAGAGTACTAAGCGAACTGTGGTAGGTTTATTAACTGAACTGAAGGTTTGTATGTAGTTAAGGCTTGGTAATTGATGGAATCCCTTGGCCATTAGTCTCGCTTTATACTAGAAAATTGAGCCATATGGGTTTCTTTTGATACGAAAAACCCATTTGCAACCAATAATATATTGAGATTAATTTCGCTGAACTAGATCCTAAGTACCTTGTGCAAGCAGGGCATTTAATTCATTTCTCATAGCCTCACACCATTCAGGAGACTTCATTGCCTCAAAAACACATGTTGGTTCAACATGGGGTGGAAAAGGATATTTGGTGGTTATTAGGAATTTTTTATTAGGCTTGTGAATATTGTGCATGGATCGAGTAACGGGCCTTGAGGGAACTATCAGTGATGCACGAACAAGTAGTGGCAAAGCATAGGATGATGATAAGTCATTGGCAGGCAAGGAGATGGTATCAACAAGCATGGTTGGAGGTTAGTTAGCTTGGAATGGATGTTGTTTGAAGGTGATTGGTTGAATAAGGAAGGGATGGGCATGAGGGTAGAGAATTGAGGGATAAGTGACGTTGAAATAAGGGATGAGATCCAAGAGTTTGAGTGGGATTGGAATCTTGATGTGTCGTGGAGGATAAGGACATTGGCAGAGTAAAAGCAGGCGTGGGCCCATAGGGTAATGGTGTGGATTTTGAACAAAAAGGGAATGGAAATTTAGTTTCAAAGAATACCACATGTCGGGGAAGGTAAATTTTGTGGTGGACTTGGTCAAGGCATTTGTAGGCATGGTGCTGGGGAGAATAGTTAAGAAAGATACAAGGAGTGCTACAGCGATCAAGTTTATGATTTGAAAAGGACAAAGCCAAGGATAACAAAGACATCCAAATACCTTTAGGGTAGTGTATGGTGGTGGCTTGTGAGAGAGTTCAGAAAAAAAAGCTGTTATTTTATAGAGTTGGGGTGGGCATGCAATTGATGAGGTACACAACTGTTTGGAAAGCATAACACCAAAATTTTGGAGGCATTGAGGCATAAGTGAGGAGTGCAACTGTGTTGTTTCAACAATGTGGCAATGTTTGTGTTTGGAAAGATCGATATGATCAGAAGTGTATGGTGGGGAATATAATGTAAAATGCCATGGGTTTGAAAGAAAGATTTGAGTTTTGTGTATTCAGTGCCCCCATCAGTATAAATAGAGCGGATTTTGTGAGGAAAGAAAGATTTCACTTGAGTATGAAATTTTTAAAAAATGTAAAACACTTCATTTTTGAATTTCATCAGAAATAACCAGACATATCGAGTGAAATGATGGAATTCATTGATTAAAGTAATTGGGGAAGGTCCCCATACATTAGAATAAAGAAGTTCTAATGGTGAGGTCTATGTGATAGAGGATTCAATAAATGGTAATTTATGGCTCTTATTCAATTGACAAGCAGAATAGTGAAAATGAGTTTTGGACTTGATGGAGTCATTGTCCTTGAGAACATGTAGGATTTTTAGGGATGGGTAGCCAAGGCGAACACACTAGAGGATTGGAGTGGAGTGAGCGGTTGAGAGAGCAATTGGTCTCTGTTACGGAAGATCACTTACCAAAACAAAGGTTTAGTACAAATATAAGCAAAACCAAAGAGGTATCGAAAAAACCAGTCAAGAACACAAAGAGTAATAGTAAAAGAAACTCCCTGTAAAATAACTCGTCAAGGCTCAGATCTGGGTCTGTCCAAGTGTGTACCACCCACGTAACTCCAGAAAATAGGGACACCAAGCCTCACAGAAGCACACAAGGAACAAGCCACTGAAACCCCCAAATAGGAGCCCAAAACCCTCTCGGCCAAAACACCAAGGCTTCTCCCCAAAACCACACAGGTTACGCTCACCACCAGATCCACCAAGGAGAAAGAACGATCACACAGATATAAGGTGAAGAACAGTCCAGAAAAGCTTACCCCAAAAGAGATCTGCCGAACCAAATAAATATAGGCTACTCACCGATCGACCAGGGCTTTCCAAAGGAAAGGAAGATTCACTGCCATGAGAAGTAGATCTGGCAGAAAAGGGAAGAATCAACTCACGAAGATCGGCCATCAAGAGGGAGAATATTGAGAGAGGAAAGAGAGAATGAGAGAGAGTGTTCGGCCGCCAAATGAGGGGAAATAAGGCAGAAAAAAGGCCTTAAATATAACGGTGCTAGGGCAAGGCTAATGGGCCATTTGGCTTGGGCTTGATCTTCCTTAAGTCTTGAGCAAATGGGCTCAGCCCATTTCTCCTCTAAAAGCTTAATTAAGGGCTTATGGCCCGACTTTTTAATGAGCTGCCAATGAGTGGTATATTAGAAGATACTTCAATCCCGGGCCGAAACCTATGAAGATAAACCCGAATATTCATCATAGCCTTGGGCCTCTTTGGGAAACAAAAAACAACAATCTCGAAGGTGGTGAATGCTTTAGTGTAGGTTGAGAGTGTAGAGATCGCCACCACTTTGATTGTGCAGCAATGTCGCCCCTGTTGTACGATCCTTTACACAAAAAGAAAAAGGGTGAAATTCAACAAAAACGTTGTTGGTTTGACAAAATTTAGAAATAGAGATAAGATTGTGACGAGCTTTTTGGAACACATAGAACATCATGCAAGTTAAAGGCAAAAGTAGGAATCAAAATTTTTGCAAAACCAACATGAGTAATTGGCAAACCTATACCATCTCCTATTGTTACTTCATCAGGGCCATCATAATGAGAGTGGAGACTAAGATTATAGAGATCACTTGTGATATGGTGACTTGCTCCTATGTCAAGCACCTAATTGGTTGAAGATGGGGTGTGAGAGGCCGCAAAATTGGCAGATGGCCCGGGAGAGCTTTGAATTAGCCACAAGCAGTATTTGGCTATATGTCCCTGGAGGTTACAAAATTGGCATTTGGGAGGTGGCTTGTTGCTGCGACTTTCTAGACAAGAAAGATGTATGCGTTGTTGGGCACCTTGGCTATGATTATAGCCGTGACTTTGCGAGAATGAGCCATTACCATTTGGATTGCGAGAATAGATCCCACCATTGCTATGCTAGTTTGAGGTATTGAACGGAAACTGCTTGCTGGTAGTGATAGGTTTTTGATAACTGTTGGCATTGAGAATGGAGATTTCAGATGGGGAATCATCACGTTTCAAGTATTCCTCGTGCGTAATTAAATGACTATGTAGTTCTTCAAATAAGAATGGACAGTCTCTGGTGCGGATGGAGGCAGCAATGTCTCTGTATTTAGCACCTAAACCATTTAACACATAAAGAGTTATGTCATCATCTGAGATTATATGATCAATGATAGATAATTCATTAATAATTCGCTTGACAAAGAATAGGTATTTTGTGATAGACCGAGAGCCTTTGCGGTTTCGTTGGAGTTGGTTTTTGAGAGACATAAGATGAGAATGTGATGGATTCGCTTATTTGGCTTCAAGAGCCATCCACAGTTGACGAGAGGTCTCGCAAGTCGAAATAGCTATACTAACTCCTTCATTCATAGAGGATGAGCTGGTCTTGACAGGACCACAACTTATATTCTGGATTTGGAATAGTGGCACCATCCTAAGTGATCTCGGATGGTGCCACCATTCCAGATCCAGAAAATAACCCATCCATATAACCAAAAAGTTTCATGCTAGATAAGAGGTAACGCACTTGTCGACGCCATGCTTGATAGTTGGAGGCAAAAAGCTTTAGTGTTATCTGTGTTCCTGAGTTGATATCCTAGGGTCCAAATCTAACGACAATTGCCTGATAAAAGGGGCAATGGTGGTGTCAGTGAGCATTGAGAAGTACGACCTAAGGTCGACAATGGCTAAATCTGACAAGAAAGGTCAAATTTGATGGCAGCGGCTGGTTTGGCGAGGCGATAAGTCAGATCCAGGCATGTCGAAGAATGGAGGACGACGGCGACCAAAGGTAATGGAGAGGTCAAAGAAAAGACCTGTTGGTTGTCTGCGAAGACCGTTATCGGCGATGGAGCTGCAGATCTGGAGGTGTCGGTGACGGCGACCTGGGGCAGCGAATCTGATGGATCGTCATCCCATCAGCGCCAGAGAACCAAAGGAGGTGGTGGCTGTTCGATGTGAAAGGAGGAGCCATTGCGATCGTATGTGGTGGGGAGTTTCTTGGGTATGGCAAAGAGATGAGAGCACCCTAGGATATCACAAGGATCTTCTGCTGCAGAGCAGAAGCGAAGTTTAAGAGGAAAAAGCTGGAGTAAATAGCAGTTCTTCTAGAAACCCAGATAAGAATCGTTCCCAAAGAACACCGATCTTGTATTATTGGTGTGAAACGTACAAAAATTACTTCTCACACTTTTCTTCCATGAGAGTGTTTGGCTAAAGCGGTTTGACCGCTATAAATAGCTTATAAGTTATGTAGCATCTTTTTCTTTTTCTTGTGTCCCCAATTTTTGAAAAAATGCTGTCACTAGCTTATTGCGTTGATTGACTCATTTACTATTTTAGCCTTAATTATTTTTAATATTTACACCCTTGTCCCTTTATTATTAACGTTACCTCTTCCTCTTCTCCCATCTTCCTTTCGCTTTTGCTATTACCGTGACTGCCACCATCGCCTCTCTTCCATAATTGTCGTCGTCGTCGTCATCTAGTTGGGTCGTCGCAAATCGCCATCGAGTTAGTGGGTCGCGCCATCATCACATTTGCTTCCAGATCTGTCGCCACAAGCTGCCCAACACCGTCGACCCTCCTCCATTGCCTCTGCTTCCAGATCATGAATTTGGATTTTGTAATTATTAATTTTATTTAATTATTAATTAAATAGTCTTATTGGATTTTATAATTTAGTAATATAGACCAAACAAATAAATATTTTAGAAATAATTTATTTCAATATTAATGCTTTAAATGTATTGATAAAATATAAAAATAAAAAATTTTATATAATGTCTCAACATATATATTTAATATTTTTATGAATTAAACCTAAATTTATAAACATAAAATATTATATTAATATATTTTTTTAATAATTATGTATAATTTATCAACTTATAATTGTAAGTATTTTATAAATTAAAAATTAATTTATAATCTTTTTTTATAAAAAATAATATTTTTATGAATTTTATTTATGTTATTCAACATTATGTTTATTTTAATTTTTTTTGTTAAGTTCTGACAACTTATATCAAACATATAATTATTAATTAATAACTTAAAAATATATTTATCTAAATACGTTATTAATTTTAATATTAAATAATTTTTATATTAAAAGTTAACTTAAAAGCTCAAATAAAAAATGATAACGGCTAGGAATTTGACTTTAGTGCACCTACAAATTGGCCACGCAGCAACAGCTAAGAGATTGCCTCGACAATATATGTTGGCATTTCATGAAGAAAGAAGAAAATAGAAAGAAAAAAAAAATATTAAAGTGAAAGTTGTATATTTTATTTAATTATAAATTTTAATTTATATAATTAAAATATAAATTGAAATGTGCATAAAGAGAAAAATAATATGACATAATATCTAGTCAAAACAATTAAAAAATAATATCGGATATTTGCTAATTTATTGATTATGAATAATTCTAATTTATTTTGACTTCTTCAAACCATATCAGCAGTTATTAAGTCAAAATTCAACACTCCTCCTTGACTTTGAGGCTGCAAATGCAAAGTATTTTAATTTTGGCATGACTTGAATATAGCATATGAGCATTTTATGATTTTATAGTTGTGAGGCATAGGTATGGTTATGGGTTTTGGGGCATAGGCATTTTTTTTTTTTTTTTTGGTATAGACATTTTTTTTTTGGATATGGTTTTTTTTTAGTAGAGTTAAAATAACTTCTCCTCTTCATGTTGGTCAGTAGTAGCTCTAGCTTCTCCTTCTTGTTGTTGTGATCTGCACACAATTGTGATATGACCTAATTGACCACATTTGTTGCACTTTACATCAGGCCTCCACCAACACTTGTGTTGTGGATGATTGGTTTTTTTGCAGTAAGGGCAAGGTGGATAATTTCCACTATTGTTGTTTCCAACATTTGCAAGCTTCTTGTTGTGATTCCAAACCTTTTTTTCACTAGTGGGCCTTGTTTGTGCCTAGAAAGCTCCTTCGACGGCTCCTCCTATTCTCACAAGCCTTATTTGTTCTTGAGCCTGTAAAGCATTAAGTAACTCTGCCAAGGAAATGCTTGACAGATCTTTTGCATTTTCTAGAGAAGAGATAATGACTTCATACCTCTCTAGAAGTGTGACAAGTATTTTTTCAACGATTCTTTGATCAGGAAAATCCTTACCTAACAACCTCACTTTGTTAGCAAGGCTAAGCAACATGTCAGTGTACTCCTTCATAGTTTCTGACTCCTTCATTCTTTGCATTTCAAACTCTCTGATCAAGTTTAACACTTGCATATTCTTTACTCGTTCATTGCCTTGGTATTCTTCTTTGAGATGATCCCAAATGGTTTTTGCTGAAGACGGGTTCATGATTTTTGTGAAAATATTAGGAGAAACTGCAGCATACAAGTAGGCCATGGCTTTAGCCTTCCTTGTCTTCCTCTCCTTGTGAATCTTTATTTGGTTCACAGTTGGATTGGCCAGTAAATCAACGACTACGTAATCTTCCTCAACTGCTTCCCAAAGATTTAGTGCCTTGAGATGGACTTTCATTTTAATAACCCATACTTGATAGTTGTCGCCACCAAATATCGGTGTTGCCGTCATTCCGTGACTTGATTCTACGTCCATCTTTGAAAATTGTTGGCTTGAATTTGAGTGTTTGTGAATATGATTTTTTTTTTTCTTGTTTCTCTCAACTCACAGGTCCCTCAAGAAAAAAGTTCTGATACCACTTGTTGGCATTTTATGAAGAAAGAAGAAAATGGAAAGAAAAAAAATATCAAAGCGAAAGTCGTATATTTTATTCAATCGTAACTCCAATTTATACAATTAAAATGTAAATTGAAATGAGCATAAAGAGGAGAATAATATGGCATAATATCTAGTCAAAACAACTAACAAACAATATCGGATATTTGCTTATTTATTGGTTATGGATAATTCTAATTTATTTTGACTTCTTCAAACCATATCAGCAGCTACTTAGTCAAAATTCAACAATATAAAACCAAATTTATGCATGTACCATTAAAGTATAGTTTAGCAAATCAATTCAGTTGCATGTCACGTTATCTGTATTATCTAGTCTATGAAAATTAATTGTCACAAGAGAGAAACTCTATAGATAATTAACTGTAGAGTAATTTTCTTATGATTTAAAAAAGAAAAGAAAATTAACTTTTAAGCAATTAAATCCCTATAGACTACAACCAGCTGGATATGTAAATTGTTGAGAGTAAAATAACATAGAAGATGAGTTCTATTTAACAATTTAAATTTTTAAATGAGATAGTAGTTAACAATTTAGGACAAAGACATCAGCTAATGTTTACCAATTATTGAGTTGAATCAGACATCTTAAGATTTTTGAAGTGCATGTATGGTGTTACAAATCTAAACTTCTTTCCCCATCTGCATGTACAACCTTTTACAATTTTGAGAAACAAAAGTTTTGCTCAGACAGTATGTTTTTTCCTCGCATCTTTACTATTCCATGAGTTTCCATCTATGGTAGGTTTGTTTGGTTTGGATATGCGTTCTATTTTTTCCCCTTTCTGGAAGGTAACTCCATTTCAATTGGGTAACTGGTGATTCTTACTTGCAGAGACCTGAGCTTTAATAAGTTGACCGGTCGAATCCCAGGAACACTTGACAATCTGAAACTGAAGCATTTGTCAGTAATTACTTTTGGAATAGTTTAATGTCTAACTTCTCATAGTCTGCAACTCCTTTGCTACTTTCTGTAGCTGCTTGTCGATAATTGATTTATGGTGAATTTGAGATATAATATTGACTGTGAATGTAGGCTTCTGACCAACAACTCACTAAGTGAAGCAATACCCAATTGGACCATGAACGGCCAAAGATATATGTTAGTACTTTTCCAACTTTTTCTATTTTCTTTTCCCTCAATCCAAACATGCATCTCAAAGCGTAGTAAGGTTCACATTGATCAGTAGGAAATTTATATCAAATGTCATGCCAATTTCTGTTGCAGCGATCTATCTTACAACAACTTGTCAGGGTCGCCGGTGTCTAGTTGCGAGACATCAATGACGCTGTAAGTGTTTTTCTGTTATTTGTCTTATATTCTTTCAAATCAGCCATAATTTAACTCCGTTCTTTAATTGCTGACAGGAATTTGGTTTCCAGCCATTCATATGCAGAAAGCAACTCGTAAGTTTGTTACACTCTACGAAGTATTGCTATTTTATTTATTTAAACACCATTAGATAGAATTTTCATGTCTACTGAACCTAAATTTATTTATAGGATTTCTTGGTGCTTCAAGAAGGATCTTCCTTGCCCAACGACACCCCGACGTAAGTATTAAGAAGCTCTTCCATGATGACATGGTGCAAACATCTAACTGTTTGCTTCTATATTTTTTGCAAAAATATCTGTCATGATTTTCGTTTTGTGCACAGAATATTCCTTGTTTGTCAACTGCGGAGGCAGCAAAATGAATTTTGATGGGAATGACTATGAAGAGGATTTAACCAAGGGGGGTCCATCTTACTTCTTCTGTTCAGCAAACTGGGCTTACAGTAGCACAGGACTTTACATAGAGAAGGAAAAAGAAAATTATGGAGCCGAAAAAGCAAGTTATAGAGCCGATAACTCATTTGCTTTGAATATAACTGGTGCAGACTTCTATAGAACAGCTCGCCTTACCCCTAATTCACTGAAGTATTATGGGCTTTGCTTGCGTAAGGGCAGTTATAAAGTGCGCCTCCATTTTGCTGAAATAATGTATTCCAATGATCAGACATTTAGCAGTACTGGGAAACGCATTTTTGATGTATCAATCCAAGTAAGATGCCAGCATGTCAATAGCACATGCATGCATGATTTTGTATCTATATATCTACTCTATATAGACATGAGTTCCCTTTTGGACTGTCTGAAAATCATGTTAGCTATTATTACGAGCTTTAATTTCTCTTCTTCCTTAGGGAATTGTGGTTCTCAAAGAGTTCAATATCATGGAGGAAGCTAAAGGTGTCGGCATTGGCATCACCAGGGACTTTAATGATGTTTATGTTAGTGGTAGCACTCTTGAGATCCACCTCTACTGGTTAGGGAAAGGGACTACTGCAATACCTGACAGAGGTGTATATGGACCTCTTATATCTGCAATTTCAGTGACACCAAGTATATCTTCTATTCTGGATTGCTCTTTTCTTTTATTAGCTTGTAAAAAGGCTAATAATTGTCATTTTTGTAGATTTTGACCCTCATACTGGTGGATTATCAGTTGGAGCAATTGTTGGCATCGTGGCTGCTTCATGTGTGGTCCTCGCTTTCGTCCTGTTTGTACTCCGCATGAAAGGTTACCTTGGTGGAAAGGCACTCGCTTTCGTCCTGTTTGTACTCCGCATGAAAGGTTACCTTGGTGGAAAGGCACTCGCTTTCGTCCTGTTTGTACTCCGCATGAAAGGTTACCTTGGTGGAAAGGACCCTGAAGATAAAGGTGATATCTGAATCCAGAATCCTTGCATATCCAACTCTTCTCTTGTAGCTATGTCATTTCTAATGGGAGTTTGGTTGATGACTTTGGTTAGAGATTTGAACTTACTTTGAGAATTCACATTGACAAGAGTTTTTGCAAAATCAGAAGCTTTTCTTCCTTTGTAACACATAAAATAGAGTTCACACTAATGAGAGGAATAGCTCAAATTTGTCTGTTTTTGGCTACTTCACATACAATAATGCAAATTGAAAAATTTGAACATTAACCATCTCTCTCCTTGCAGTAGTTCTTCTTCTGGAGTATCTTCTATAAATGCCAAAAATTACAAGATACAAACTAGTAAATGCATATAAGTTGGCATAGTTCCTGGTTAGTAGCAATAAGATAAATGCTGGTCATAAAAGTTAATCACTGCGTACAATTTGATCTTGTAGAATGCAATAGGAAAAAGGGAAAAACTAATTTTTTTAAATGAATTTCTGTGAAGCATCTGCTGATGATGAAATGGAACAGTGGACTAGCCCATATCTACTCTAAGCAAATTTTTGAAATGATGACTTCATTTCCATGTCTTCCCGCTACTTTATGGCTTACTCTTGGCATGAATTGTTCTTGATTATAACTAGAACTACCTCTTTTCTAGGTTCATCTCTTTTCTAGGTTCTAATGATTTTCATGTCTCGGGGTTATTTATGTTGAAGTCAGGTTTTTCTAGATACTCCTAAGTTAGATTAGAATATTTGTAATGATATTTGGCTGTGGAGGGTTAGTAAAAAGGAATGGATGTCCTTGTTTTATGGAAAGTTTTTTGTAAGGGCTGCTAAAGGGAAAGTTGTAATAGGTATGGCCCCTCCTTAAATCATGGGATTGTCTTTTGTGTATATATATCAGCAAGTATCAATGAGGCATTATTAAGTTCTAAAAAACAGGAAAGTGTGCACCTTCCTTTCTATGCTATAATTCTAACAAATGGTATCAGAGCTGTCTTCTTGAGGGATCTGTGAGGAAAATTCTGAGAGTGTTTGTGAGGTGAGAGATCAAACACTTGAGAGAGTGAGATGGCTTCCAGCAATTTCCTAGGGACGGGTCCTCCAATGTTTACAGGAGAAAATTATCACATATGGGTGATAAAGATGAAGACATACCTCAAGGCTTTAAATTTGTGGGATGCAGTGGAAGTAGGAGCAGATCCTCCGCCTTTGCTGCCTAATCCAACAATGGCTCAGATTAAGAATCATGAAGAACAGAAAGCTAAACAACCAAAGGCTCTCACATGCATTCATTCAGCACTGTCAGATGTTATCTTCACCAGAATAATGACATGTGAAAGTCCTAAGGAAGCATGGGAAAAGCTAAGATCAGAATTTGAAGGAAGTGACAGGGTAAGGGCTGTTAAACTCCTAACTTTAAAACGTGAATTTGAAATGCTAAGGATGAAAGAAGGTGAAACGGTGAAAGATTATTCTGCTAAGCTCATGGAGCTTGTAAATAAGATAAGGCTGTTTGGAGAGACTTATGAAGATAGTAAGGTGGTAGAAAAAATTCTAATCAGTTTGCCAGCAAGATTTGAGTCCAAGATTTCAGCCATTGAGGAATCTTGTGATCTCAAGACTTTAACAATTGCTGAGTTGATTAGTAAACTGCAAGCACGAGAGCAGAGAACAAGTATAAGTGAGGAAGAAGTATCTGAAGGGGCATTTCAAGCCAGGCATAAAGGGAAACAGCCTGCTAAAGACTCAAAACAGCCTACATCAAACAAAGGAGGTAAGGGAAAAGGTATTATGGGGTCCAAGGAATTTGGAAAAAATGGCAAGTTTCCACCGTGCAACACTTGTCAAAGGACCAATCATCTGGAAAAGGATTGTTGGTACAAAGGAAAACCTCAAATAGAATGCAGGTTTTGCAAAAAGCCCGATCACATAGAAAGAAATTGTAGGGCCAAGCAAAGTCAATCTCAAGGTCAGTCCACACAACAAGCAAATTTTATAGATGAGCAGGAGAATGAATCTGCTAGTCTGTTTATGGCTTTCCAGGAAACACAAAACTCCTATAAGCATACTTGGTTTATTGATAGTGGCTGCACTAGTCACATGTCCAAAGATGAGCAGATTTTTTCCAATTTAGATAGGTCTGTGAAGACAAGAGTAAAGCTTGGAAATGGACAGGTGGTTCAAGGAGAAGGAAAGGGTTCAGTGGCAGTAAACACTAAGCAAGGTACTAAATACATTCATGATGTGCTATTTATACCTTGTTTAGCTCAGAATTTATTAAGTGTAGCTCAAATGCTTGCAAATGGGTACTCATTATCATTTAAAGGGAAATTCTGCTATATTTATGATCCTCATGATTGCTTGATTGCTAAAATGGTTATGGTTGACAAGGCCTTTCCTTTAAACTGGAATGTTGTTGGTGATAGTGCTAATTTTGCAAAGATAGATGAATCTGTGGTATGGCACAGAAGGTATGGGCACTTTAATTTGGCTGCTTTGAAATATATGCAAGCAAATGATTTAACAAGGGACCTACCTGAAATCCAAGTGATTAGTGATGTGTGTGGTTCTTGTCAATTTGGAAAAATGCATAGACAAACATTTCCTGCTAGTGCAACATGGAGAGCTAAGAAGAAATTAGAATTAGTGCACACAGATGTTTGTGGACCAATGAGCACAGAATCATTAAGTCAAAACAAGTATTTTGTGCTCTTTATTGATGATTTCACTAGAATGACTTGGGTATATTTCTTGAGAAGCAAAGGAGATGTCTTTTCTGTGTTTAAGAAGTTTAAGACTATGGTTGAGACTCAAAGTGGATGCAAGTTGAAGGCTTTGAGATCTGATAATGGGAAGGAGTATACTTCTCATGAATTTGAGAGGTTTTGTGCAGATTTGGGTGTTAGTCATCAACTAACAGTGAGCTACTCACCACAGCAAAATGGAGTTTCAGAGAGGAAGAACAGAATTGTTGTGGAAATGGCAAGGTGCATGATGGTGGAAAAGAATTTGCCTTTGAATTTCTGGGCAGAGGCTATTCATACAACAGTGTATTTACTCCACAGGCTGCCTACTAGATCAGTGGATGGGAAGACTCCAGTGGAAACTTGGTCAGGGTTAAAACCAACAGCCAAACACTTGAAGACATTTGGTTCAATTTGCTATGTCCATGTGCCCTCTGCAAAGAGAAGCAAGCTAGATCAGAAGGCTGAAGTGGGAATTTTCTTGGGCTATTCATCCATGTCAAAAGGCTACAGGATTTATAATATGCAAAGTCAAAAAGTTTATGTGAGCAGGGATGTGGTGATTGATGAGTCTCTACACTGGAATTGGGACAAAGGTCTTGCTGAAAAAGACAAAGTTTTCTTGCAGAAAACTGAAGGGAAATCTGATTCACCACAACTTTCTGTTTTGACTTCTAGAATGAATTCTGACAAGGCTGCTGATTCCCCTCCTGATTCTCCTATTCTCAAGACAAAATCATTGTCTGAGGTATATGAGAAATGCAATTATGCAGCCTTGGAGCCTTCCTCCTTTGCTGAAGCAGTAAAGTATGAAGAATGGAGATTGGCAATGCAGGAGGAGATTGATATGATAGAGAAAAATAATACTTGGCAGCTTGTGGACAGACCTGAAGTAAGAAATGTGATGGGGGTGAAGTGGATTTTCAGGACAAAGTTGAATCCTGATGGCTCTATTCACAAGCACAAGGCTAGACTTGTTGTCAAGGGATATTCACAGCAAGCTGGTGTAGATTATGGTGACACGTTTGCACCAGTTGCAAGGCATGAAACTATAAGGTTGCTATTAGCTTTGGTTGCTAACTTGAAATGGGAAGTGTATCACTTGGATGTAAAGTCAGCATTCTTGAATGGTGAGCTGCAGGAGGAGTTATTTGTTGAGCAACCAGAAGGGTTTCAGGTTTCAGGGATGGAGAACAAGGTTTACAAGTTACAAAAGGCTTTGTATGGCCTGAAACAAGCTCCTAGAGCCTGGTACAGCAAAGTAGACTCACACCTGCTGCATTGTGGTTTCACAAGAAGTGAAAATGAAGCTACACTCTATGTTAAAAGGTTTGAAACTGGAGAATTGTTAATCTTATCTATCTATGTTGATGATATGTTAGTAACTGGAAGTAATTCAAGGCTAATTGCTGAATTCAAGAAGGAAATGGAAGCTGTATTCGAAATGTCAGACTTGGGGCTTATGACCTACTTTCTAGGGATGGAGATTAGCCAATCATCGGCTGGCATCTTCATTTCCCAAAGAAAGTATGCACTTGATTTGTTGAAGAAGTTTAATATGGAAAGGTGTAAATCTGTTGCTACACCTCTGGCTCAAAATGGAAAGCTGTCAAAAGCAGAAAAGGGTGAAGATGTGGATCCTAGCCATTATAGAAGTTTGGTGGGAAGCCTCTTGTATTTAACTGCTTCAAGACCAGATATCATGTTTGCAGCAAGTGTGTTGTCCAGGTATATGCAATCACCTGGTCAGGTTCATTTAGGGGCAGCTAAAAGAGTCCTAAGGTATGTCAAAGGTACTTATGATTCTGGAATTTGGTATACAACAGCAGAAAATGGAAAGCTGCAAGGGTTTTCTGATAGTGACTAGGCAGGATGCCTTGATGACATGAAAAGCACCACTGGTTATGTATTTTCTATGGGTTCAGGAGTTTTTTCATGGGTTTCAAGGAAGCAAGATGTTATTGCTCAGTCAACTGCAGAAGCAGAGTACATAGCTGCTGCTGCTGCTGCTGCTGCTAACCAAGCCATTTGGTTAAGGAAGGTTTTGGCAGATTTGTTTCAAACTCAACAGGAAGCTACTGTCATTCAAGTTGACAATAAATTAGCCATTTCAATGACTAAAAATCCAGTGCAACATGGGCGTACAAAGCACATAAATGTCAAGTTTCATGCCATCAGGCAAGCTGAAAAAGAAGGTGAAGTGCAGCTGATTCATTGCAGCTCAGAAAACCAACTTGCAGACATTATGACTAAGTCACTTGCAGCTGAAGGTTTGAAGATTTAAGGGTCAAACTGGGAGTCTCCAAGAAAAATCATGAGGAGGAGTGTTGAAGTCAGGTTTTTCTAAATACTCCTAAGTTAGATTAGAATATTTGTAATGATATTTGGCTGTGGAGGGTTAGTAAAAAGGAATGGATGTCCTTGTTTTATGGAAAGTTTTTTGTAAGGGCTGCTAAAGGGAAAGTTGTAATAGGTATGGCCCCTCCTTAAATCATGGGATTATGTCTTTTGTGTATATATATCAGCAAGTATCAATGAGGCATTATTAAGTTCTAAAAAACAGGAAAGTGTGCACCTTCCTTTCTATGCTATAATTCTAACAATTTATTACCTATCCTTCTTGTAGATCTTCAAGCTCTCAAACTGCAAACAGGATATTTCACCTTGAGACAGATCAAGGCTGCAACCGGTAACTTTGATCCTGCAAACAAAATTGGTGAAGGAGGATTTGGGCCTGTTTACAAGGTTATATTCTTTCAAGTTATTAATTTTCACCCTGGTGCCAACCTGACAACATTGTCATGTAACATTTATGGCATATTTCCTTCAAGCATACATCCTAAAGGCTGCACTAAAGTGTAAAAAGATTTCTTTTATTTGTTATATTTAAATGACAATCCTGTCATTTGTGCTGCTTGATCTCAGGGAATACTATCAGATGGTGCTGTAATTGCTGTTAAGCAGCTCTCCTCCAAATCGAGGCAAGGAAATCGGGAATTTGTCAATGAAATAGGCATGATATCTGCATTACAGCATCCAAATCTTGTTAAGCTTTATGGCTGTTGTATTGAAGGAAACCAGTTGCTGCTAATATATGAATACATGGAAAACAATAGTCTTGCCCGTGCACTATTTGGTAAATGTTTCATTTTATCTACACCATTCTATTGTGGTTATGGCTAATTATACTAAAGTAAGTCCCCCCCCCAGGTCGAGAGGAAGGCCGGATAAAACTGGACTGGACAACAAGAAAAAGGATATGCCTGGGAATAGCAAGAGGGTTAGCTTATCTTCACGAGGAATCCAGATTGAAAATTGTTCATAGAGACATTAAGGCCACTAATGTGCTGCTGGATGAGGATCTGAATGCAAAGATATCAGATTTTGGTTTGGCCAAGCTTGATGAAGAGGAGAACACCCATATCAGCACTCGAATTGCTGGAACAATGTGAGTGTTTCTCCTCCATTTCACCCCTTCTATGTGACTTTTCAAGATTTTCCAGTCTGGAATTTGAAGTGTTAATTGGCATCAAGCACAGCTGTAGTTAATTTTTCACTTGAAAGGTATAAGTCAGATTGGTAGGCATGTGGATGTTAGTTGACATAAACTAGCTTATAACTTGCCATCGCTATCCTCTTTCCCAAATATGCAAGACTTGTCCTCTGAACCCCAGGGCGGGGTTATTGCTTTAGTAAACCATATTGGCATATGAAATAAAGGGCCAAAACATTTATGTTTTTCTTTCATCTCTTTGGAGCAATGTGATTTTTTTAAAAATCATTTCATATCTAAATGCACCACTAGAGGATGTGTGGTTCTAAAGGATATGAAGATTCACTTTTTCCTATGAGCAACATGGTAGATAATCTCCTGATTAACCTCCTCTCACGTTCTGTTGGGCCGGGTGTGGGGGGCGCTCGGGATGAGCGATTTCACCTCTTGGACCAACATGGCAGATAATCTCTTTTATTTACTTATTTATTTTTCTTTTTGGGGGGAGGGGGGGGGGGGGGGTTGTTGATTTCAAAGTAAAACATGATATTTTTTAGGAACTTCTTGGAAGCAAAATTACTAATAAATCTCAGCTCATTAAAATGATTGAAAAATTATTACATTTAAAATTCAGGGTTCTGATTTCTTCTTTTTCTCTCCCTTTCTAACTGCCCTAGTATAGGGATCCATCTTCCTTTGTGGGCCGTGCTTCTTTGTGGACTTCAGATGTGACAAATTATAACCTGCTTGTCGCCATGGAAACCTTGTTTAAACATTAATTCTGCTTTGGAATTAGGATTTGAGGAAGGGAAAAAAAGGAAAGGAAAATGTATGTTCTTATGAGTATGTAAAAATACATGTGGGTAACTTATCATTTTTATTTCCTGTTTTCCTCTCCATCAAAAGTCCTTGTTCCAAGCATAGCCCAAATATATCATGGAGGCAAGTTGAAAGTTGTAAGGATAATTTGCATGTACCATGTATCTGTTATTGTATTTTTCAATTACCGTTAGTATCTCTGTGCATTGTTTGTACTTCATATGTCCTAAAGCTAAAAAAGATGTGGGAATTACTTTCTTTGTTGTATTTGATACATCTAATATTGAAACACAGTATTTATCTTTGCTGCTAAGGCCTTGGTTAGTTGTGTGTTGAGCTTCAGGGCCTTAACTTATGCTTGTTAAGTACTTCCTGATTTCTATTTTTTTCCTTTTCTTAGAGGATATATGGCTCCTGAATATGCAATGAGAGGTTATTTGACAAACAAAGCAGACGTTTACAGCTTTGGAGTGGTTGCACTAGAGCTTGTAAGTGGAAAGAGCAATACAAATTATAGGCCAAAAGAGGACTTCGTTTACCTTCTTGATTGGGTAAGTTTTACTTTTTAGTTTGTCCTTTCTTGAGTATCTATAACAATGAAGCTACATACATGGTAATAAGTTACATACATGATAATAAGTCACTTGTTATTGTCTTACCTACATGTGATGAAGAGCATTCAGGAAAAGCTTTAAAAAAAAAGTAAAATATCAATGTCACATTTTCAAGAAATAAATTCAATATTAAGAAATAGTTTAGGTGAAACAATGAAGCTGTGTCTTGTATGTAATCAGAAATCAACATTCATTTGGATCTACAACATGATTGCTTAGAACACCATTTCACAATATAAGAGTTAGTCTTTGTAGTGGATTTGTGCAAGAAGTTGCCCTAGGAGCTTCCCTTTCTCTCTCAAGTCTCAAGTGCACTCTCTAATGGGGTAAGAGGGCGTAGCCACCCTTAAGAGGCATCTATACACTTACAACTAGGGTTTTAACTTGTATGAGAAGGAAAAGGAGACAGCCCACCAACATATAGAAGAAGGCCCACAAATTACCCCTTCATTAACTCGTGGGTTTACACTAATTTGACCCGCATTGATTTAACTTTTGAGTGTTAACCTAATAATCTACATTAGTTATTTATGGGTTTTTTGATGTCTCACAATAAGATCAATATATCTCAACCTGATTTAATATATAAAATAAAATTTATAATTAATGCAAGCCCACATAATAGGCTCATTATAAAGTGAGATTGTTTTCTCTGTAACCTCTCTTCAAAGGCTCAGTGAAACCTAAGATTATGCATTCAAATCTTTCCTATTTATTCATGTAGCATCCAAAAAAAAAAAAAGAGAGAGAGTTAACAAGTACTAAGGAAAAGGAAAAATGCAGTATTAATGTAATTTTCCAATTGTAAGTGCCTTTAAGATTATGTAGAATTGCATGAGATAACTAAAACGACTATTCGTTCTGCATTTTGCCAAAGGCTTTTGTCCTCCAAGAGCAGGGAAGCCTTTTAGAACTTGTGGATCCAAGTCCTGGTTCAACCTACACTGAAACGGAGGTAATGAACATGTTAAACATTGCTCTCTTGTGCACCAATCCATCTCCCACCCTCAGACCCTCCATGTCTTCGGTGGTGAGCATGCTTGAAGGGAAAAGCCGGATCCAGGCACCACTGATCAAGCGACAATCAATTAACGAAGACTTGAGGTTTAAATCTTTTGAGAGGCTATTGCAGGACAGCTAGCCAGAAAGCTCTACATTCTCACAGGACCGTCAGGTGCCGAGGAGCATGTCAATGGATGCACCGTGGTCTGCTTCCCCATCTTCTTTCCCAAGTAAGGATGGCCCTGGGGATCATTCACCATCAAGCAGGCTGCTTCAATGATGGCAATGTTTAGAATGAATGTACTTCTGAATTCTGATGCTTTCCCAACTACAAACCTCTGAAATTTTCTTTCATTTTCCATTTCTTTCTCTTGTGTTGATTAATGTATGGGGTATTTGTGTTACAACTTAGAGAGAATAAATGATAAGATATAAGGAAATTGGTTTGAAGTTTTGATTAACTCTTTGTGTAGAAGAGTTGCTTCTCGCATTTATGCTCTTCAATTACTGTAAAAATAATATTTTTATTTTATAGCCAAATAATGGTATATTTTGGAATCAAAAGGTGAAATCTCTCGCCCCAGAAACCCCCGTAACTCAGTCTCAAGATTTTTGCAATGGGGTTTAAATCACGAAATCCAACAACGGGATTCAAACACGAGATTTGCACCAGCTATATAGTGGCTAAATCCATGACTCTTTGTTACTAATGCGTGTATGATCCCAACCGCTAGGCTATGCTTGTGGGAGCACAAATAATGGTATATTAATTCATAATAATGTTGTTAGGAACTAAAATCTAAAACATCAAGTGTTACTCTTACGAGACCAGGACTTTTGTCATTCAAGGTAGACTTTGATGATTAAATTAATACTCAGTATTAAAGGAGTGAGTATCAAATTATTGAATGAATAAAAAGTGTCTGTATTTATTTTATAAGAATTGTATTATCTATATAGTTAAACCCCTTTGATAATAAGTGAGATCATCAACAAAAGTATTTTTCATGAATCTCAAGTGAGGTCTCATCGATGTCCGATCTGAAATTCTTAGATTAAATTAAAGAGTGCTTAAGATGTAGACAACTTTTCTTATAAGATGGGGAAGAACGTGATATGCAACACCCATTAACTGAGTAGTCACATAATAATTTTTAATTATTTTTATAAAAATAATATAATATATAAATATAAGACCCCTCGTCATATAGCACCAACTATGCTTTTACATGGTACAAAATTTTATGAATAAAGAATAGATATCATTCAATGGAAAAACTAAATTTATCTAGCAAATAAATCAAAAACTGGACATTAAAATGATGAATTTTCTCAATTCACTAGACTAATGGATGGCTTGATGGTTGCATTATTATTATGAAACTGTTAGCTTAGTGTGTGTGTGTTTTTTATAATTATTGGGTTATAATTTAGTGATTGGTAGTAGTGTTGATGAACCTAAAATCTTAAATTTGAATTTTGTGAGTTTTAATTGTTTTTCTATTAAGTATCGAGTAGCATAATTTTATATATCGATAAAATATATTCTTCTTTACTTTATAAAATCAAAAACATATCACCTTTCATATCTATGGTATATTCATTTTTACAACAAAGTTATAAATTATTGTCCCAACTACATAAATTCTAATTCTGTAATAATTTTTATCTATGATTTTTTTATAAGATTATTCATGTCATATCATCATATCTATATATATATATATGAGTTTTGCAAAAAAAAAAAAGGTATCTTCTATTTTTTTTTTTTTTGTTACAAACTCTTTCTATTTCAGTCATATACTACACACATTCATTTGTTAGTGTTATTATCCTCAATATCTTAATATAAATGATTTTTTGTAACATTATTAATATCTTTATTTAATCTCATAAATCTTATGAATTGTGACAACTCTAAGGGTTATTACATAATAAATTTCTTCAATTTTTAAAAAGAAAAAATACTTATTAAAAAAATTATTCAATTTCTAAAAATCGAATAGAACCAATCAAACAAACCGAGAACCCAAAAAATAAAAATTTTAGACACCCCTAATTTTGCCGTTCAAGTTTGAACTGCACTCCTGTACTGGGCCAAGGCCGGGCCTTGGCTTTGATTGGACTCACCGACTTAGTTATATGCTAATTTGGGCCCAAATTTGGGCCATATTAAGATCCCTCCTCTTTCACCCTCTGGCCCTTCGGCACGCCGCGCTCCCCGTCGCCGGTTCTTCCTCAACCTTTTCCGGCCGTCCGATCAGCCCTCTCTCACCTTTGTTCTTACATCCTTCGGCTGTGGTTTGCGTCACCAGCCTCGGATCCATCTGATCTCCGTTCTCTTGGTCAGATCGGCGATAGTTTGCGCTTACACCGCGTTTAGCGTTCCGGAGGACATGTTTCTTGACGACCGACGGCGGTCGACGCAGAATCTTCTTGTTCTTGGAGAATGAAAAAGTCCTTTCTGATCTGGTTCGATATGAGGGTAAAACGAATCCTGATCTGCTGCATCTGATTTTAGTTGGTTAGGGTTTTAATTCCTCTTTAATTTGGTTCGATGTGTAAACTGCAACTTCAGATCTGTGTTTGTTGCGTCAGATTAAACTGATTCATTGGTATTGGCTCCTTATAATGCTGGTTTGATGTAAACTCCAACTTTAGATCTGTGTTTGCTCATCATTTTACGTTTAGAAAATGCAGAAGCTCTAAGTGTATGTCTTGAGCTACAATCTTTTGTTTCAATTCTCTTTTCCTTACCAAAGCAAGCGTTGCTTTGGCAGGTGAATTGGCAGAAGAAGCGTTGAATCACGAACAAAGAGAACTGGTCCAAGTTGAACGCCGAACTGGTCCAGCTGAGTATACATTGTTTGTACCCAATCCATCATTTTCATCACTAGAGTCTGAAAACCATCCTTATCAAACTGATATGTCCATCATCATTTTTTAATTTAGAATCTAAACTATTTTCCACAACACTATTATTTATTGAAACATCTACAGCTAGCATTTGACCATTTTAACAAAATAGATTTAAAAGTACACTTGTTTTGTCTACATACTCATCATCTGCCCCACACCGACACTCCTCAAAGTAACTCTCATCACTTTTAAATTTATCCACATCAAGTGTATCAAGATTGAAATCCTCACCACTTTCAGATTCATATTTTCTTTTTAATTTTATTTTTACTTTTTTTTCCCTTTCTCTGCCCTTCATCTCTAATGTCGTTTTAATATTTTCAAAAAATATATATATATATAAAATAATTTATAGACTATTTTTATAATTTTAAAAATATTTTTAAAGTTTTTTCACAATATTAAAAAAATAATTTTATGTTAGAAATGAAAGCAATTATGTTTATTCTATCTTGGATAAAATTTATATTTGTATTTAATTGAATAATTATTTTTATATTTAAAATTTTTTATATATTTTTATTTACATATTTCTTTTATATTTTTATTCTTTATTTTTTCTTTTTCATTTGATATTGTGTTCATTTTCTCCATGTAACCTATTCTTTTACTTTTGAGATTATCATCCTCACGTGGATTTCTATTTCTTGTGTCATCAATAACGGTAGAAGAGGTAAATCATAGATGAAGACTTTTATCTCATTGTATAAGATAAATAATCAAATCTACGACTTATTAGTGTAAATTCTAACTTATCGTAACCCAACTATTTGATTTGTATTTGAAAGTAAATGAGTTTCTCGAACTATCCTTTCACTCCTCATGGAGTGTTTGTTAAAATGAGCAAAATAAATGAGTATCAAGATAAATTTGGAATAATTTTTGAATCAAGATATGGAATAATTAAGATAAAGTTGGAAAGCATTTCAAAATTTTTATTAAACTGTTTGTTAAAATTTTTAAAATGTACTAAAGGATACAAATGTTATTTTTTTCTTATTTATAAAAATCAATATATATTTATCTTAAGAACATAAAGAAATAAACATATTTTAAAAAGATCAAGATAAGAGGTTATTAATAATTTTTTAAAAAATAATCAGATAAATTTAATAAACGTGTTGAAAATGATAAAAATTTTGGATACATCTCATATCTTAATTATATCATCTTATATTTTAATTAATAAATGCCCTTAACAAGAGTATTTGGAATGAATAAATGCAATTAAATTTAAAGCCTTTTCTTTTAATTTTAATTTATAAAATTTTAAAAATAAATAAGACGACGAGATTTCCTTTAAATTCCAAACGGAGACTCGTTTTCTGGATCGATTCCCATCAAACCCTTTCCATTAACCATTTTCTTTCCCGCCTTTTCCGAATATAGTGCGTAATCGAAGAACGCAACTGATAAGGTGTCGGAATCGAAGCAGAAGATCAGTTCGATGGACTGTCTCTGCGCGAAAGTGACGGAGATGTCCAAAGCGTTCTCTTGCCTTCTATTCCTGTCTCTGCTTTTGAACTGCTTCGGTGAATTCCGATCGGACGCTAAAGTTCTGCCCCAACAAGAAGGTAGGATCGAATTTGATGGCCGGTAACTCTCTTTTTGTGATTAAACAGTTATTTTTTCTGTTTTGCTTTTCGAATTTTGATGTCTCGAAGTTCATGCATGCTGCTGTGGCCGAAATTTGCTTGACATGAACAACTGTTTATGGCTTTATCTGTGTTTATTTGGATCGAAAGAAGATTTTGAGGATAGGAGAGAGAGAATCGTAATATATATATATATCTATATATATATATATATATTATCTTATTTCTTCTTCTCAATTTAGGCTTCGCAACGCGGTTTGACCGATTATAAGTTAGTTATGTAACTTATAAGCTATCCAGCGTTTTTTCTGAACAACACTAAATAGCTTAAAAGCTTCTGCTAACTTTTACAAAAACGTTACCAGCTTATTTTGCCCTCCAATATTTTCAATATTTACACCCCTTGTCCCTGCTATCTCTTCTCCCATCTTCCGCATCTGCCATTACCGCCGTCAGAGTACTCTTCTTGAACTTGTAGTTTATTCAATTCCATCGTTTTCGTATCCCTTCTTTGATTCCTTTCCTTTTCCCCCTTCCACAATTCCAAATTTCAATATAATTCAAGGATGTAAAGGATTTCTTTTCCTCTTATCTTTTCCTAATTAACAACTCTATTTGTTTTATTTTTTCTTTTGTTTTTTCCTCCATTGTCTGAATGTAAGGCAAGGAAAGGCTATTTTTCTTTTTCTTTTTCTTCTTTTCATTTCATAAAACGTAACAAAGAGAATTACTTCCGCATTTTCTTATAATTTTTCATATAATTGTGTCTTCCCATAAAATTCTAAGTCGAAACACAGTCTAAATCTGAAAAGGAACACTTAATTCCACTTTCTTAACCCCCCCCCCCCCCCCCCCCCCCCCCAAAAAAAAAAAAAGATAGATAGAGAGAGAGAGAGAGAGAGAGAGAGAGCAGTAATTAATATCATGTTCAATTCCAAGTCCTTGTTATGTTGTCGATGGGTATTTTATTATTTTTGCGAAGTGGAAATGAGCGACTTTACCGTGACAGGTCCTTTATGGTATTTTATTATTTTTGCGAAGTGGAAAAGAGCGACTTTGCCTTGACAGGTTCTTTTCATCAGCTTTCTGCATGCATTGAAAAAGATTCTGACAAAGTGAATTGATTTGAATTTTATGTTTATCTTGAATTTTGTATGCTTAATAAATATTTTTTATGATATTTATGAATTAATACATTATATTATATTATATATTAATATAAAATATCAAAATTAAATATGCGAGTATCATTTTAGTATTTTATATCCATTTTGTCTTTTCTCATGATATTTTCAATCAGTCTATTCTGATGTTTGCCTATTGGGGAGAAATGAACAGTTTTTGGTCTATGGCGGCCTAATGGGGAGAAATGGACAGTTTTTGGTCTATGGCCACAAAGTCCTAAACCAGGGGGCCCGGCACTTGGGAATTTGATGGGGGCATTTGTATATGAGTTATTTTTAGGTATATTATGGTAGCCATAAATTTATAATAGTTTTATTTAAAATTAATAATAATTTAAAGTAGGGAGTATATTTATTTTTAATTTTTGATATTATAAATGTGAATACAATTATTAAAAATTTATATAAAATTATTATGAATTTATGTACCTAAGATCAATTTATGAAGGTTATTTCTCAAACCTATTTATAGTATAGTATTTTTTTTAAGTTAAAGAGTTCTGAATAGATCATTTTAATTTTAGTATTTTGAACTCCTAGGAGTTACTTTCATAATCAATCCAATATTAGACAATTTATTTGAATTGTTCTTTTTTTTTGTAAATAATTTATTTGAATTATTCACCTAACCAAAAAAAACACCAAAAATCTATTCAAACCTTACCCATGGTATCTATCCTATCTGGATTATAAAACTCTCTACTTTGTGTTTTTTTTTTTTTTTTTTTTGTTCTGTTTATTTTTTTATTTCCGTATCTTTGTTTGTGGGGATAGAGGTGCATTAATTTCATCAAAGAGCAAATTTCGTCAGATTAGCAAGGTTCCGACCTTGTCCTCGTACATGTAAATATTTATTAGCAAGGAGGCTCTTGCTTGAGTCTTTCTTTTACTAAGAGAGAAAAAAAAAGAGTCAATCTTTGATTTAGTTAAAGGGAATGTGCTGGCACCGGAAATCTTAATTAATTTGGAGCATAAATTACCGTTTCTTCCCTGAGAGAGTTGGACTTCGATCTGCATTTACACTGTGAACATTAATGTTGTGGTAGACTGCCCGTTGACTTCATGTCTGCATCTTTAACATGTCAAAAGGTAAGAGTTTTATGGAGTTGTCCGCTGGTTTTACTCAATTCTGTGTTCATACGTACACAGGCTACACCAATAGTGAAGTGTATGAGGGAACCAAACAAAGTCAATGACAAACTAACTGGGTTCTGTGTGACTGTTTGGCTTGTTATTCATGTAGACACATTGTTGCGCAAACAGAGAGCAACCCAAACACATACACACACTTTGAATCACTGAAAAATACATTTCCTAACATTCAATAACATTCAACAGAGTCGAAATCGAAAACCAACATACACCGCAAACAAATACGAACAAAATGGAAAGCAGAACCAACACGAGAGATATACCGTGGTTCACCCGAAAGAGCTATATCCACGTTGAGCTCCTATAAATGAGAGCTCACTGCACTGTCGGAGTTAAAAATAGGGTTTACAAACACACTGAATACAAGCCTCACAATCACTCTTTTTTACAGAGACTGGTTCTCTATCAAAAACGCCTTAAAATCATAACAAGAAATAGATCAGAGGCTTACCCTATTCGAACCAGAGAGAAGACCAGAAGAAGCCGAAGAGAGTCTGAATCAAGAATGAGAAAGACCCCTCAAGCCCTAGCGTCTACACACACTCTCTCTCTCTCGTATCTGTCAATTACACATCCCGATGCACAGTAAATAAATAGAGGTCGCACGATGCATTTGAAAGACTCGGATTGCACCAGATAAAAGGTAGCATCGACGGTCCAGATTGCACAAGGATGAGACAAGGAGCACGATCGAGATGAAGGATGCCTGGGCAGTTGCCAAGCTTCCCTCCACTGCCATGTGGCAATGGTTGCAGCTGACCCTCCTGCTCGGGTCCTTAAGGGAGAAATGGTGTCATTGTGTGCTTCATCGCCAACAATCTCCACCTTGAAGCATCAACGATACAAGGGACCAAACTCCAATGAGTGCAAGAAACTCCTATCCTTACCTTCATTGCTCTAGTTGGTTTGGATTAACCAACTTCAACATGCAGTAAGCCCAAGCAGTGCTTGAACTTAGCTACAGTTACTACCTTTGTCCCAATATTAGCTAGATTATCCTCTGTAGGTACTTTGAGGATTACAACAGTTCTATTACTTACCAAATTCCTCACAAAATGAAACTTCACATCAACATGTTTAGTTCTTTCATGATTAACAGGATTCTTACATAAATGAATTGCACTTTGGCTATCAAAAAATACCTTGACCTTACCTTGTAGAAGGTCGATTTCCCTCAAGAGACCTTGAAGCCAGATAGCTTCGTTGAATGCATTAGTGACCGCCATATACTCAGCTTCAGTGAAAGACAGAGCAACCAAAGGCTGCAGCTGAGACTCCCAACTAAAGCAGTTGCCACCCAATGTGAAGAAATATGTTGTGGTGGACTTACAGGAGTCCCTATCTCCTACAAAATCTGAATCTACATATCTTACTAGGTCAAGAGTGTCATTTCTTTTCTCAAAGTTTAAGCCAACATGTAATGAACCATTAATGTATTTTAATACATATTTTAAAGCTTCCCAGTGAATTTTTCCAGGATTGGACATAAACCTACTTAGTAGAGATATTGAATATGCTAGGTCTGGCCTAGTGCTTATCATGGAATACATTATGGTCCCTATTACATTTGCATATGGTATATTTTTCATTTTGAGAGATTCTGATTCTGATTTAGATGATGGACACTGAGTTTTAAACAATATAAAATGTCCAGCTAAGGGAACACTGACAGTTTTGCACTCAACCATACCAAATTTTTGAACCGTTTTAAGCAGGTAATCATGCTGGTGTATTTTCAGTTTTCTTTTGCTTCTATCTCTTTCTACTATCATCCCTAGGATTTTCTTAGCTGGTCCTAAATCTTTCATGTCAAAGTTAGTGCTTAACGTTGATTTTAACTCACAGATCTTTGACTTGGACTTGCTAATAATCAAGATATCATCATCATACAGTAAGAGATAAACAAGGACATCTGATGGTATGTAGTAAAAGCAACTATCATATTTACTTCGATTAAAACCAATCTCAGTAGCAAAATTACCAAACTTTTTATACCATTGCCTAGGAGATTGTTTTAATCCATACAATGATTCTTTGAGTAAGCAGACACGATTAGGATGATTTTTATCAATGTACCTAGTAGGTTGTTCCATGTAAATTATCTCATCTATGCCTCCATGTAAAAATGCAGTTTTGACATCCATTTGTTCAAGTTCTAAGTCAAATTGCACTACAACAGCAAGCATCATACGTATGGTTTTGAATTTAACTACTGGTGAAAAGATTTCAATGTAGTTTATTCCTTTTCTTTGAGAAAAACCTTTAGCTACAAGTCTTGCCTTAAGGATCAGATGGAGACATCCCTTCTTTAAGCTTAAACAACCATTTACATTTAATTAACTTCTGCTTATCAGGTCTTGGAACTAGTTTCCAAGTCTCATTGACCTTTAAAGAGATCATTTCATCATCCATAGCCTGTTTCCACTTAATGCTGTCATGGGAGCTAACAGCCTCCTAATAGCAGGTAGGCTCACTACTCCTCATTTCCATTCTGGCAACCAAAGCACAGAATACTAGGTCTGAATATGCATATCTAATAGGAGGCCTAATTGACCTCCTCACTCGGTCTCTGGTGAGTTGATAATTACTTAGGTCTTGTTGAGGAGAGTCATACTCCTCAACTTCCAGGTCATCTGGTTGAGCCTCATGATCACTTTCTTGATCAGAGGTTTCTTCTTGGTCTAAGGGCTCATCAAAAGTGTGAGGGTCATTGGGGGGTGGAGTAGCAGGAGAGTCCTGTTGCTCCACCTCAATTTGGGTGCTGCCACCTAATACAATCTCACTAGGGTCGCTAGGTGTTGAGTTATCTTCATTATTATATGATTTGCATGGGAAATTTGATTCATTAAATTTTACATCTCGGCTAATAATGATTTTAACTCCACCTGAAGTTCTATCCCATAACCTATAACCCTTGGTTCCCTCTTGATATCCCACAAAAACACATTTAATAGCCTTGGGGTCCAACTTTCCAATTGATTGATGGGCATAGGCCTCACAACCAAACACTCTTAGGTAGTCTAAGTTCAGTTTTCTCCCAATCCGTTGCTCTTCAGGACACTTAAAATTTATAACAGTAGAGGGGCTCCTATTCACTAGGTGAGTAGCTGTAGACAGGGCTTCTCCCCAAAAAGTTTTAAGCATTCCAGCAGTAAACAAAAGGCATTTTACCTTCTCTAAGAGGGTTCTATTCATCCTCTCAGCAACCCCATTTTGCTGAGGGGTGTTTCTTATTGTTCTATGCCTAAGGATACCTGGGTTTTACAAAATTCATCAAAATCTCTATTACAAAATTTCAATCTATTATCAGTTCTTAGAGTTTTGATCTTTCTATCAATTTGGTTTTCAATCAAAGTTTTCCATGATCTAAATTTTTCTAGAGTTTGATCTTTAGATTTCATTAAAAATATCCATACCTTCCTAGAAAAATCATCAATTATGGACAAGAAGTACCTATTACCGCCGTGTGAAGGAACTTAGGAGGGACCCCAAAGGTCTACGTGCAGATACTCTAGGCATACCTTCACCAGGTGAGTTCCCTTTGGGAAGCTCAGCCTGTGTTGCTTGCCTAGGATACATGGCTCACAGAAGCCTAAGGCATCTGCAGACATTGGACTAAGGTACCCTTGGTTGGACAGTGCCTGTAGTCCTTTCTGGCTCATATGGCCAAGTCTCAAGTACCACAAATCTGTTTTATCATATTTAACCATGCATGCAGATGGAATATTACAGTAGCCATTCAACACATATAAACCATGTTTCTTTGTTCCAGAGAGAACAATGTCATCATTCTTAAACACATGCAAAAAACCATTTTCAGCTTTATATGAAAAACCTAATTCATCTAAGGTGCCAAGAGAAATCAAGTTTCGTTTTAGTCTAGGTACATATCTCACATCAGTTAACATTCTAATTTTGTTATTATGTAGTTTCAGAGATATGTCACCTATACCTTTAATTTTGCACGAATGATTATTTCCCATAAAAACAATGCCAGTTTCTTTAGTGCTAAAGTTTTGAAACCAATCTATATTTGGACACATGTGAAAAGAGCATCCAGAATCCATAATCCATTCATTTACAGTAGATATATAGGAGATATTTAAAACTTCAGCCAAGGAATTTGAGTTACTGGCAGCTACTGTCACATTTCCACCCTGTTTCTGTTTCTTAATGAAATCATAACAGTATTTTTTTATATGACCCTCTTTTCCACAATGGTAGCATTTCTATTTAGATTGTTTTTGTTTTCCCTTCTTTCCATTTTGTTTTCCCTTATGCCCTATACCCCCATTCTGATTGTTGTTAGGATTACTCTGACCCTTTTCAAATTTTCCCTTTACAAATAAGTTGTTACCAGGTTTTTTAGAAGTGTGAAGTTCTAATTCTCTAGCCTTGATACCAGAAATTATAAGTTCTAATGTAGGCACAATACTAGTGTACTGTAAAGCATGTTTAACTACGTTGTAATCATCAGGTAATGAGTTTAGTAATATCATTGCCTCGCTAGTATCACCTAAGGCTTGGTCAGTCCCTCTTAACATTACTGTAAGTTTAGTAAATTCATCTATATTATCATCTATAGATTTCAATGCATTCATTTTAAAATTGAATAGCATACCTTTCAAATAAACAAAGTTAGGAGCAGAAACAACAGCATACAACGATTCAAGCCTATTCCATAAATCAAGGGGGTAAGTCATACCGTCTACCTTTCTGATAACAGTATCCCCCAAATGGAGAAATATCAGGTTGAATACCTCCTCCCTTATCTCATCGGTCCTGGCTGATTGCTCAGTGGACCATTTTCTGTCATCCGACTCAAGTGTAATAAGCACTTTGTGATGAGAGAGTAATACTCTCATCTTCTTTTTCCAACTTCCGAAATCCCCCTTTCCATCAAATGTTCCGATTTCAAATCGGGTTGTTGTCATCTTCACCTTGCACGAAGGTATTCTAATGAAACCCTAGACACTGACAAAGACGCCCAGTAAACACCCACTGATCGTGACTTTTCAAAAAACCCTAGAGGCTCAAAAAATAGATTAACCAGGCGACTAACAACCCTAAACCGACTCTAAGTGGATTAGAAAATAATCAAGGACTCACATAGGGTGTATCAAAGAAATGGCTCTGATACCACTTGTTGCGCAAACAAAGAGCAACCCAAACACATACACACACTTTGAATCATTGAAAAATACCTATCCTAACATTCAATAGAGTCGAAATCGAAAACCAACATACACCGCAAACAAATACAAACAAAATGGAAAGCAGAACCAACACGAGAGATTTACTGTGGTTCACCCGAAAAGGCTACGTCCACGTTGAGCTCTGGTAAATGAGAGCTCATTGCACTATCGGAGTTAAAAATAGGGTTTACAAACACACTGAATACAAGCCTCACAATCACTTTTTTTTACAGAGACTGGTTGTCTATCAAAAACGCCTCAAAATCATAACAAGAAATAGATCAAAGGCTTACCCTATTCGAACCAAAGAGAAGACCAAAAGGAGCCGAAGAGAGTCTGAATCAAGAATGAGAAAAACCCCTCAAGCCCTAGCATTTACACACTCTCTCTCTCTCTCGTATTTGTCAATTACACATCCCGATGCACAGTAAATAAATAGGGGTCGCACGATGCATTTGAAAGGCTCAGATTGCATCAGATAAAAGGCAGCATCGACGGTCCAAATTGCACAAGGACGAGACAAGGAGCACGATCGAGATGAAGGACACCTGGGCGGTTGCCAAGCTGCCCTCCACTACCACGTGGCAATGGTTGCAACTGACCCTCCTACCCGGGTCCTTGAGAAACGGTGTCGTTGTGTGCTTCATCACCAACACACATTTTAGTTATTGTGAATGGAACTGACAATAATTAATAATGATAATAATAACATATTAAGTTATTATTTTATTATATATGTGAAATAGATTACATGAATTTTAATTTTTTATTTATAATCTTCTTCTTTTTTTATATAAAACTCATATAATTAATCAGATAGCCTTATTTTCTCAACTAATGTTACTATTGTTGCTTATGAAAATTTTGTACCTTCTTGTGTTAACAGTGCAAGCTCTTGAAGCGATATCAGAAAAGCTGCAGATCAAACATTTGAACATCCATGAGAGTTTCTGCAGCAGCGGTGGATTTCTGAATGAGACGATCCCTAGAAAGATTGTGGTCAATGTTACTTGCAACTGCAGCAGCACTCTTTGCCATGTGACGAACGTGTATGGCCTTGCTTTCCGATCAAAGTTTACTCGTCATATTCATTAGAAACCAATATTAATACGTAGTGCTTGATCCCATGGAAATTGATGGATCAAAGTTTGCAAGTTAATGACTTTGGTTTAAATTTCTACTAGAAGTTTCAAAGAGTAGTTCTACTACTGGGAAAAGGCCTAATGCTGTGAGGATGATGTCTGACCATATTAAATTCTTGAGCCTATGTATTAAGTTTCTGATTTGAGAATAAAAACTGACTTGCATTACATTGAAGTGAAACTTGCTTACATACAATCTAAGAGAAGAAATAACTGCCTACTATATACGGAAACCAACCTCTAACAAACTTAACAAAATAACCAACCCTACAACTGTTACAGAGAAAAATATTTCTAATAGCCCCCCTCAAGCTGGAGCATACACATTGTGGATGCCCAGCTTGGAGATTGTTGAAATGCAGTAACTGATAGAGGTTTAGTAAAGCAATCTGCCAGCTGATTGGGGGATGACACTGGTAAACGAAGCACGTTAGATTGGACTTTCTCCCTCACTAAATGGCAATCAAGCTCAATATGCTTAGTTCTCTCATGAAACACTGGGGTGTGAGCCATATGCGCAGCTGATTGGTTGTCTGCGAACAGTAGGGCAGGCTGGGAGTGAGTAACTTGTAAGTCACGAAGGAGATAAAGGATCCCTTGAATTTCACAAGTTGCAGCTGCAGTGGCGCGATATTCAGCCTCTGGGGAGGATCGGGATACAGTTTGCTGCTTCTTGGACTTCCAGCTAATTAGAGAATTTCCAAAAAAAATACAAAAACCTGTGACTGATCTCTAGTATCAGTGCAAGCGGCCCAGTCTGAGTCTGAGAACCCTTTATAGTTCTAGCTGATTCTTGGCAGGACAGAAGATACCTTGGCTGGAGAGGATTTGATGTATTTCATCACTCTCTGTGCTGCAGTTAGGTGTGCCTCAGTGGGATGATCTAGAAATTGTGAAAGGCTTAAAGCTGTTGTAAAGCAAATGATATATCAGGCCTAGTGATGGTTAGGTAAAGTAGTTTGCCAATCAATCTGCGATAGGAGGTGATGTCTGCCAATGGATCACACTATCATTCTTAAAGAGTTTAGATGAAGGAAGCATAGGTGTGGATATTCTTAAAGAGTTTTGAATATCGCGCCATTGTAGCTGCAACTTGTGAAATTCAATGGATCCTTTCTCTCCTTCATGACTTACAAGTTACTTATTCCTAGCATGCCCTAGCTGAGTGAGATGCAAATGAAGCTGAAAGTGAATGAAGGTGAAAGTGAGTTGGCATGTGCATTGTTAATACCAGGAAGCTGTTTTGGCTGAACGAGAGACAGTAACGGCTGGCATTGCTCGAGTGAAAGACATCATAGATTGCATATTGCCATTTCCTTGTGTTAAGCTCAAGGGTAAGTAAAAACGATTTTGATGATAACGAAAATATTTTTATAATATAAATGTATTTTTTACTTATGCAAAAAATAAATTTATTTTGAATTAAAAATGGGTGCAAAGAGTAAATTTATTTTGAATTAAAGGTGGATTGTCTTTAAATATGTTTTCTTGTTTTAATCATTTATGTCTCAAAAACTGATATTTGAATTTTTATATCTTGATAAATGTATTATCTCTCATGTAAAAAGTAAATTTATTTTGAATTAAAGGTGAATTGCTTTTAGACGTGTTTTCTTGTTTTAATCATTTATGTTTCAAAATTAATTTATATTTTCATATCTTGGTATACATATTTTTTTCTCAAGCAAAAAATAAATTTATTTTGAATTAGAGGAGAATTGTTTTTAAACATGTTTTCTTGTTTTAATCATTTATATCTCAAAAGTTTATATTTGAATTTTCAAATCTTGATTTCTCATGCAAAAAATAAATTTATTTCTTGTTTTAATCATTTATATCTCAAAAGTTTATATTTGAATTTTCAAATCTTGATTTCTCATGCAAAAAATAAATTTATTTTAAATTAAAGGTGACTAATCTTTAGACATGTTTCCTTGTTTTGTTCCTTGTCGTTTGAGAAAGCATAAACAATTTTTGAATTTCAAACTTCATATTAACCTTTTCTTTAATGGCTAGTTTGTTTGGAAGATGTATATATATAGGGTAAGTATGAAGGTTCACAAAAAAAAAAAACAAACTTGATAGAGCATTCAAACAAGAGTGAGAAGATTCGAAGTGTTAGAAGTGTGCTAGCTGGTGGAATTCTCAACCGTTGGTGACTTGTTTGTAATTGTCTCTGGTTGTAAGTTTGTTATTTTTACTTTATTGTGTGAGGGGATTGTATTTGCTTAAGCAAGGGATTGTATGTTGGTTCTAACTCCAATTAAAAGATAGTGTTGATTCTCCCTAGTGGAACCTCAAGCTAAGTCTTGAGAGAGAGGATTAGACTCTTTAGAGCCGGACCTCTATAAATTTCTCTTGTTCCTTGTGGTTGTGTGATTTTATTGTTATTAATCCTACTACAATCACCACATATTAAGATCACAAATTTAAGAGTTTTCAAAAGAGTTAAAATTATTAATTTTTGAAAAACCCAATTCCCCGCCCCTAACTCTTGTTCCTTGTGGTTCTATGAAATCCATAGACTCCTTCCCAAGTTTGTTTTGGCACTGCCAAGGGTTGTAGCAAGCCGAGGTAAGCCACATTCTCATACTTGCAGCTCTGACACACCTCACAAGACAACACAAAGCTCACCACTACCTTCTTTTGTCCCGACCAGAAGAACAGTTGCCTCATTTTCTGATAGGTAGCTCGTACCCCCGAGTGGTCACCTACTGGAGAAGCATGTAAAGAGGCTATGATCCTCCTTTTGAGTGCCTCGTCATCTCCAATTACCAACCTACCATTAAACCTTACTAGCCCATTAGAAAATATGTACCCTAAATTTTCTGATGAGTGAACTGCAAGCTAAGCTATTATGTCTTGAACCCATGGGGTTTGATCATAACTTTATGCCACTTCCTTAACCCACTCGGGCACCACAACTGTTATAGACTGACATTTCCCTTTTTTCTCCCTTCTTAAGAGGGTATCTGCTACTACATTTTCCTTCCCCTTACGGTACACAATAGTATAGTCTAACCCCATTAACTTTTACTCTCCCTTCCTCTGCAACTGGGTGTGCAGACTCTATTAAGACAAAAATTACACTCATGATTAGTCTGGATGATGAAAGGCCATGTTTCTAGACAGTGTCTCCACTTCTCAATAGCCCCTAACACAGCCAAGAGCTCCTTGTCATAAACACTTAGACCTAAGTTTCTTTGAGCTAGGGCTTAATTGATATAGGACAGGGGCCTTCCCTCATGCATTAACACTGCACTTATCCGATTATCGTATGCATCCATTTCCACCAGAAACGTTTTGGAGAAATCTGGAAGGGCTAACACCAATGCTTCTGTCATGGCCTTCTTGAGCATCAAGAAGGCTGCCTCAACCCTCGAGTTCCATTGGAAGTTGTCTTTCTTAAGGAGCTCAATTAGGGGTTTACTGATGGGGCCATAATTTTGTATGAACTTTTGGTAGTATCTTGTCAATCCGAGAAAGCCCCTTAGCTCTTTTATTGTCTACGGCCTAAGCCACTCCACCATGGGTTGTGACCTTATTGGGATCAATCTTTACCCCTTCCCCAGAGATAATGTGGCCTAGACACTCTTACTTCTTTTTCAACAAAAGTACACTTTGATAGAAAAAGTGCACTTTGGTAGAAGTCAAGACCTCAAAGGTGGTATGAAGGTGGGCCAGGTGTTGCTCATAGTTTGGGTTGTATATGAGGATGTCATCAAAGAAAACTATGATGAACTTCCTTAAGTAGGGCTAAAAAACTTGGTTCATTAAAGCCTGGAAAGTGGTTGGGGCGTTGGTGAGCCCAAAGAGCATCACCACAAACTCATACAACCCTTGGTGTGTACGGAATGCAATCTTGGGCATATCATTAGGGGTCATTTGGATTTGGTGATAGTTGGATCTCAGGTCTAATTTGGAAAAAATTTGCGCCCCATTCAATTCATCTAAGAGATCATCAATGAGGGGTATGGGAAACTTGTTTTTGATGGTGTTGGAATTGACTTGACAATAGTCAATACAAAACCTCCAGGATCCATCTTTCTTTTTTACAAGTAAAATGGGGGATGCAAATGGGCTTTGAGAGGATTTGACGATTGAGGTATAGAGAGCATGCTAGTGACTTGCTTCTCTATCTCGGCTTTTTGGATGGGTGAGTATCTATATGCACGTAAGTCAACTAGGAGTGAGTTTGGCTTAAGGTATATAGAGTGGTCTAGGGCTCTTTGGGGTGGCAGAGAGTGGGGCTCAACGAATAAGTCTTGAAATTCTCGCAAGAGTAAATTTAAACTATTAGGAAGTTGTACATGTAACATCCCGCACCGAGCGATAGGAATGATCGAATCAACTTATCCTGATGAGCCTATGCGAACTTCCCAGGGGTTACCCATCCTTAAGCTTCCCCAGCTCAAGCACACTTAATATGGAAGTTCTTTGCTTACATTCAGTCCAAAAGATATCCAGTTGGTGTTGTTTCCTTCCTTTACTTATCCTCGATATATATTGCTCTTCTTTGGGCTTTTGGGGTATTACATGTACCTTAGTGGATGATTGGAGCACGGCCAAGCTGCCCTCCTTCTGTTGCTCATCCTCACCTTCCTTTCCTCCTTGCCCATCCCATTCTAGCGCGTGAATAGAGTATAATTCGGCAATTTTCCCCCCTTTGCTTTGTATCAGCCTCTGTAATTTACTCCCTTTTATCATCTTACACTCCCCCTGTTTCATAATGCCCCTAAAAGTTAATTTGGTGCTTCCCATATCCATTGTGACTTCCATTTTGTTGAAGTCAAAGGTGAGAGGGCTTACTTTCCTCATCCAATCAACACCCAAGACTATGTCACAGCCTCCCAATTCAAGGATCCTCAGATCAACTTGGAACTCTTGTCCTTGCATAAACCGCCTGAACCCTTCACACTTGTTGTGGCTATACATTTTGCTCCCGTTTGCCACAATCACGAATAATAGGGTTGTGGCAATCATCTTGCACCTCAATTCCATGGCAATAGCTTCATTTAAGAAGCTATGCATACTGCCACTGTCTAACAATGTCCTTTCTCCCACTTGTCCTTGCACTTTGATGATCTTCCCAATGGTACCCCTTCTGAGGGCATGAAATGAACTTTCTACCCCTTTTTGCTCTGTTTCTTCAGCTGTATTGATTGTTGTCACTTCTTGCCTCTACTCCCCTTCTATACCACCCACCAATTCTTCACCTCTATCTTCCTCCTCTCCTTCCATATTTAACAATTGTCTCCTGCATATATACCCCAACCCATACTTCTCCCCACATTTATAACACAGCCTCATGAGCCTCATTTGCTCCATAGTCGTAGATTTGAGGGGGCTGGGGTTGACCCGTTGCCCCGCCAGCCACTAAGGCTCAGGTATTCCCTCCTGGGGGGTGATTGCTAGGTGGTAAGGGCCTGACCATTATCCTGTTCTTCTTGTAAATTGCCTCTAATGTTAACTTCTGCAATCTAGCCTTCTCTACCGCTAATAAAGCTAGACACAAAGTATTGGTCAATTAAGGTGGGTTGTGCATTCCACATCAGTACCCCTAATTCCTCAAACTTCTTTTGATATTCAGTCATGAATCCTTCCTACTTAAACTTGTTACACTCTTCTATTACATCCACTATGTTCCTCTCTCCAAACCGTATGTATAATTCTTCAGCAAAATCTATCCACCTAGCGTTCATTCCCCTCGATCTGTACCACCCTTGGAACTAAGCATTGATCGTATCATTTAGATAGGCTGTCACTAGGTTAATCCTTTGATTCTCAACTATACCATAAAACTGGAAGAACCTCTCGCACCTTCAGATCCACCACTATGGTTTGGATCTAGGAGAATTAACTTCCCTTACCTGATTTCCAATCTCCTCATAGGATGAATTTCCCGCTTTAGTAATTCCTTGTGGTTCGAGAAAGATATCTGGTCCTGCCAACCCTTGCTCGAGAACCGATATGGGAGGAAATTCCGGCGGCAACCAAAATTGCGGCAAAGAAGATAGCATGCTAAACATGCTGTTGATTCTTTGTCCGAATTGCTCCATGGTGTCTCTGTGCCTCGATAATTCCCGTTGGACACCTTCACGAGAGGCTACCATATCTTCGCGTAGCTCATCTCAAATCGCCCTTATCTCCTCTCTACTCTTGAGTAACGGCTTCTTGCGTCTGAGTCGTCCTAAATTCCATAGCCTCCATGCGATTCTCCAACTATTTCAATCAAGTGCCTTCCGCCATCCTAAACACCGCCTATCCGCCTCAATTACACCAATCAACTCCACCGCCGGACGCCGAAATCACAATCGAGGATAACTGGCTCTGATACCAAAATGTCAAGTCTTTTGTGTGAGACTTGAAGTGCAGAGAATTAGAAAGATCGAGAGAGAGAGAGAGAGAGAGAGAGAGAGAGAGAGAGAGAATTGGGAGGGAAAGAGAGAGAATTTGAGAGGGAAAGAGAGAATTCAAGAGGGAAATATCTTCTCATTCAACATAGAAGTCCCCTCCTCCTACATCTGGTCTTATATAGCCCTTCCCACGGTTTCATAACATAACCTTGGGGAACATTCTAGCTGTTCATTACAAGTGGCCCATGTGGGCTACGGTTATTACAAGAAATCATACACAAAAATTTCAAAATTGCCATAGGGGTCATAACAGCTGGATAGGTTGGATCAGTAATGGGAGGACTAAGTGTAGAACCATCAACAAATTGTAATTCTTAGAAAGCAGTGCCATTCTTCATGGATCTAGACCATAAATGGTAGATGGTGAAACGAAACCCTAAGGCATGAAAAGAAAAGTGTAAGAAAGAAATTGAAGAGAAAAATCTTGCACTATATTTCCGAAATCTGATAAATGAAGTCAAGACACAGAAACTGAAAGCGTAGCTGAATATATATGTGTACAGCACGCCTCTTTACTTGACTGCCTAACTAACAATATAACAACTTGTACTTAATACAACAGCAACACAATAAACATTACACAATATAAACATAAGCTGCTAGGTGTTGCTTAAACATGGCATGCTTTCACATTCCCCCTCATATCAGACTCCACATTAGAGGATAAATCTTTAATCATTGTAATGTCTGTAGAGTCAATAGAGCTATTATGCACTGGAGAAAATTTGAGCCCAAGCTTTCCGCACAGAAACTGAAATCGATTTCTTGGCAACCCTTTTGTAAGAATATCAACTACTTGATGAGTTGTAGGGACATGTCTTATCTCTATTTCACCATTTTCAACCTTTTCTCGAACAAAATGCACATTAATCTCGATGTGCTTAATACGAGCATGAAATACAAGGTTTTCAGCAATGCTCTTAGCAGCCAAATTATTACTCCACACAATTGGTTTAGTAGTAGTACTACAGGGATATCCCAACTTTGAAAACAATGACTTCAGCCATAATAATTCAATCATACCCTATGCAATTGCTCAGTGCTCAGCCTCCCCAACTGATCTAGCTACCACCGTTTGTTTCTTGGAACCCCATACAACTAGATTGCAGTCAAAATACACACAAAGCCCACTTGTAGATCTCCTTGTGACCTTACATCCTACATGATCAGCATTTGTATACACCGACAAGGATAGATCATTTGGAGATGGAGAGAATAATAAACCCAAGCCAACAGTCCCTTTAAGGTATCTAAGCAAACGTTTGCAAGCTAACCAATGCTGCATTTTAGGTGCTGATAAGAACTAACTTAATTTGTTTACTACAAAGGCAATGTTAGGTGGTGTATACATCAAATATTGTAGAGAATGAATTAGAGTCCTATACAATAATAGATTGGAGAAGGAATCACCCTTATCATTTAAGGAAATACCCAAGGTCATAGGAGTGACACAGGATTTACAGTCTTGCATAGTTGCCTTCTTAGCAAATCCAAAGTATACTTAGCTTGGGTCAAGTAAATACCACTATCATCTCGATATGCCTCAAACAGTAGGAAGTAATTGGTTGATCCTAAGGTTTTAAGAGCGAAGTGAGCATCCAGATCTAGAATACACAACTTTAGTGCAATAGAATCTGACCTTGTAATGAGCATATCATCAACATAAACCAAGACAGACAGTACATAGTCAGCAGTCCTTTTAATGAACAAAGAGGCATCAGATGTAGCTCTAGAAAAACCCAACTCTGTAAGGCAGCCCTTAACTTCATATACCAAGCTCGAGGGGCTTGCTTAAGGCCATAAAGAGACTTCCTCAATCTGTACACATGGGAGGGAAATTGAGAGTTCACAAACCCCTTAGGTTGAGACATAAAAATAGCTTCTGTCAAGTCACCATTAAAAAATGCATTATTCACATCCATTTTTGGATATCCCAACCAAGCATGACAGCTAAAGAGAACAACACCCTAATTGTTGGTGCCTTTAAAACAAGCTGAAAGTTTCTGCATAGTCTATCCCTAGTGTTTGGAGAAAACCCTTGGCTACTAACCAAGCCTTGTGTTTAAGAATAGAGCCATCAAAGTTATACTTGGCCCCAAATACCCATTTGTAGCCAATAAGGTTCATGTCCTTATAAAACGGAACAAGATCCCAAGTGTTATTATGCTGCAAGGCTGAAAATTCCTCCTCCATAGCCTAAGCCCATCGTGAGTCTGAAAGAGTCTCATGAACTGAACTGGGTTCAAGAGTACTCACTAAAGCATGTGGCAAAGAGGTCACAAGTTGTTTAGCCTTAGATAGAGTGAGCATGGGATGAATAGATGGAATTGGAACAAGTTTTGATTTACGAAAAGAAATGGGAGCAGTAGGTGGTTGAGAAGGAAGAGGTTGTGGCTCATGAGTAGAAGACAAAGAAGCAAGAGATGAAACAAGAAGGTCAGTAAGAATAGAGGGTGACAAGGAAGGAGTTAAGGGTTGTGCTACTCGAGGAGATGAAGAATTGGAAGAAAAAGAAGGAAGAGATTGAAAGAAACTAGTAGAAAACCCATTAGAGGGTGACTGAGAGATAATAGGAGATGAAAACAAAGAAGGAAAACGAAATTCATTAGGATTGAACTGCACATGCCTAGAGACATAAACCTTTCCCGATGGATGCAAACAATTGTAGCCGGCGTGAGATTGATTATATCCAAGAAACACACATTTAATGGAATGAAAATCAAATTTGTGCTTGTCATAGGGTCTAGGGAAAGGAAAACAAGCACAACTAAAAGGTTGAAGCAAGAAATAATTTGGTGGTTTTCTGTAGAGTAATTCAAATGGGGGGGTATAAATTGGATGGGAGAAGCTAGTAACAAATTTATTCTATGAACTGTAGTTTGAAAGGCTTATATCCAAAATTTTAGAGGCATATGAGCATGAGCCAATAGAGTTAGGCTCATTTCAACATGTCTATGTTTCCTTTCTGCTATACCATTCTGTTGGTGAGTATAGAGGCAAGTAAATCGAGGTTGGATACCATTATTGTGAAGGTAGGGTAAAGAGGCTTTAAATTCTCCACCCCCCCATTGTCAGTTTGTAAAGCTCTAAGTTTGGTTTGATATTGAAGTTCAGCAAACTTAGGAAACATTATAAAGGTAGACAAGGCATCAGACTTGAGTTTCAAAGGATATAGCCAAGTATATCTAGTGTATGCATTCACAAAAATAATGTAATATCTATACCCCTCAGTAGATAGAACAGGAGATAGACCCCATAGATCTAAATATACCAATTCTAATGGTTTGGTTGATTTAATTTCACAATTAGCAAATGAAAGCCAATGCATTTTACCAAGTTTACATGAATCAAAAAATGGAAGAGCTAAATGAGAGCAAGGAACACGAATTTTATTCAATATAGATTGCAATACACAAAAAAGATGGATGCCCCAATCGTGCATGTCATTGCTGACACACACTAGCAGTATTTTGGGCTACATGTATTCAACTGTCTATTACATGTATGCAAAGAAACATCAGGATTAGAAAACAAAACAGGCTTGACAGATTGGACCGAGTGGCTGTGAGCAACAGGATCAAGTGATGGAACTAGCCAATAAAGTCCATCCTTAAGGTGTCCTTGAAGTAGCACCAATCTGGAATCCTTGTTGTTGATCACACAAGAATTAGAGTTAACTTCAGCCATAATATTATTATCATGAGTAAGTTGTGAAACACTAATCAGGTTTTTCTTCATACTAGGAACATGAAAAACATGAGGTAATGAAATAATAGATGGAGGTTTGGATTGAGTGTACAATTGACCTAAACCTATATTAGATATAGGAAGAGTCTTACCATTTCCAATTGTCACTTTGTCACCACCATTGTATGGAGAATGCAAGGACAGGTTGTTGAGATTGGAAGTGATGTGGTTTGTGGCACCTGAATCAACAAACCATGACAGATCTGATTGAGGGGTTTGAGGCAGGTTCTCGGGAGTGCCATAGTGAGTCCCATTAACCCTATTTCACTCATGTAGGCTCTGTTAGAATCACTAAGAGAGGCCATATATGCTCGTGGATCAGCAGAATTAGATCTTCCAAACCCTTGACTAGGGATTCATTGAAAATTTCTATCAAATCTGTGATAACATTTGTCTACAAAATGCCCTGGTTTCCCACAAAGTTGACAGTAAACTCTTCTTCCGGGTGTTCTACCCCTACCTCTGCCTCCTCTATTGACATAACTACCACCTTGTGAAATATAACCACCTCTATGATTATTCACAGATCCACTACCATTTCTTGACAAGTATGAGGCCACATTAACATTCATGGATGAAGACATAACAGAATCAAAATTGGCAGAAATTTGAGGCAAATTCTTGGCTGCTAACCTTTGTTCATGCATCAATAAAAGATATTGCACCTTCTCTAAATCAATTTCATCCATTTGATAGGTTATGAGACTAACAACTGTGTCATATTCATGATCCAATCCATTTAGAATAGCAAGCAACAAATCCTTATCATGTAAAGGCTCTCCAATGGCTGCAAGAGCATGCCCTATCGTCTCGATTAAATGGAAAGCTTATTCAATCTCTTATTGTATTTGCGTATGAAATATATATAAATAAGAAATCTTCTACAAAATCTCTTAAAAAACAGGAACAAATTTGAATTAGGCTTAGAAGATAAAGTTCATTAACTAAACTTTAATTTTGTTGGAATTATCTCTTGGAAACTGCCTCATCCTTTAATCTCGGATCCTTTATCACCTCATCATTTTAATCTTTGTAACTCTTTTATCTCCCAACAACCTTATCACTTAGTTCTCAACCATGAGAGAAATAATCATGATTTAATTTTAATTTTTCCAACACTATCAATTTATTCTTTATTATCGGTATTCCAACAGTTGAAAAGAAAATGACAGAGAAAAAAGAAAATGACTGAGAACAGAGTAGGAGCAGTTTATTGCTCTGATACCTTATTAAGTTTCTGATATGAGAACGAAAACTGACTTGCATTTCATTGAAGTGAAACTTGCTTATATACAATCTAAGGAAAGAAATAATTTCCTACTATATACGTAAACTAACCTCTAACAGGTTTTGTTAAAATAACTAACCCTACAATTGTAACAGAAGAAAATATCTTCTAATACTATTTTTGAATTAGATGATCTCAAGAGTTTTCCTTTTGCTGATCTCTCTCTACTTTCTCTAATTGGCTTGCTTGACAGTCAATTGAAGGGCCAAAATTTAACAGGAACTCTGCCACCAGAATTTGTGAATCTCAGATATCTTCAAGAAATGTAAGTGGAACATTTTAGGTACATTTAGAAGTCAATTGGCATAGGTATGAGGTAACCTCATTGGTTCATCTTACAGTTCTGCATACAATTCACATACAAATGCAATTTATGCAGTCCTTGTAACATGGAAGAGGAAATCATGCGATAAATTGGAGTCTTTCGGTATTGTTTGAATCTAAGAAGGGTTTATTTTTTAACTCAGAGATCTCACTAGCAACTATTTAAATGGGTCAATTCCAACATTTTTCTCTCAGCTCCCACTTACAATTTTGTAAGTTTCTATTTACTACTTTATGCTTTTGATTTATAAGAGCTTTTTTTCCTTTATCTGTATATTTAACAGTTTTTTAAAAACTGGTTTTCCATTAGCTTATTCATTTAGCAGTTAGTTAAACTGGTTGCACTGCACTACAGGTCCCTTTTGGGTAACCGCATTAGTGGTCCAATTCCTAAGGAAATTGGAGATATTGCTACTCTTGTAGAGCTGTAAGTCCTAAAAAACTATCTGGTCTGCTTGAGTAATGCATAAAGCTTGGCCTTGTTTTAACTTGTAATTTATCATCCAGGATCCTGGATGATAACCAGCTTGGAGGAACCCTTCCACCAAACCTTGGAAATTTGAGCAGTTTAAAGAGGCTGTAAGACTTCCAATCCCTTTTTTCTAATGATTCTGCACTTACAGTTCCTTGAAAGTGTACCTCAAAACATATCATGTTACCAAAGTTTCTTATCTGAAAAGGTTTTCCTGATGGACTTAAAAGTATTGATGTGTCAAGGAACAGCTTGTAAACATGATCTAGTCTGGCTCCAGTTGTCAAACATTGAATCAGAGTCCTAGGTGAAAAATCATTAAGAAATTAAATTTGAACTGGGAAAATTATGCTTTCATTTTTCTCGATAAAATCTTAAGAACTTGATGTAACTACCTTATGTAAATGCCGCAGTTGATATTAAAGTATTGTGATCTCTTTGAGGTACACCTGCAGTCTAGTTGCAAGAATACCATCTAGTTGTAATTTCTCTTTTCCTCTTATGTTCTTATTGTCAAGAATCAGCAAGGGAAAGCAAGATTATTTTGAATATTAAATATAAGGATCATAAATTATCTCCAACTTAGAAATCTCTAGAGAATGTATGGGAAAGTAAAACAGCCAGATAAATTTGAAATTTAATATCCCATTATCAGTGTCATTATAAGATGTTATGCCCCTTATTTGAGTCTCTTCGTTATCTTGTGCCACTTAGGAATTCATACTATTTGCTGCTAGCCCTATGAACCTTCTCTACTGATTTTTTTTTTATTTGTCTTTATTTATGGAAAGTTAATTGTTATGGTTGCATTTATGCTGTTGATGAAATTATTCAATTCAATGTAATCCTTAAATACAAAAGGACGTTGAATGAATGGGGAAATAGCATTTTAGTGTCTATATATAAGAATAAAGGAGATATTCAAAGTTGTCAAACTTATAGATGGACCAAGTTAATGAGACATACTAAGAAAATTTTGGAGGATGGTTGAGCAACGGTTAAGGAGAACCCAAGATCTCTGAAAAAGGATTTGGTTTTATGCTAGTAGGTTGACAATGGAAGTTATCTACCTATTAAGATGTCAAGATAAAATAACAAAAGAGGATTTCCATTTGGTAGTTTGGTACTTGGAAAAAGCCCATGATTGAGTCCCAGTATTGTCTGGTACTAGTACCATATTGTACCTTTCCAATGACAAATTCAATGCCTTGTTTGGTATGGTACTTACAACTACTTGAGAAATTTTAAACATGACACTATAATAGCATTATACAGGATATGACCATGGTTGGAGGTTTAGAATTCAAGTAGCCAACCCCAGCTATTGGGATTAAGGCTTGTGATTATTGTTGTTGTATGGTTGTATTTATGTTCTCTATTTCTATATGAATGTGACATATAACAGCAGTGTTTCTTTTGTTGCATTTCTTGACTTGTGTATATGTAGGCATTATTTATTTGAGGATATATTGTCAAAAATCTCTTACATGTATTCAACATTGCTTTGTGATGTTGTGAAAAAATAAATATAAGTCACAATCATTATTGTCACTTGTGATGCTGTCTTTCTCTTGTTGTATCAAATGAATCCATAACAGATGGTTTCCTGCAGTTTCCTTTCTGCAAACAACTTTACGGGAACAATTCCAGACACATTCAGCAACCTCACGAACTTGGAAGCGTTGTAAGCTGTAATTGTTTGGGCATTTATTAGTTTTAATTTGAGTGATTCTAAAACCGCATTGATTGATCTCAGTGGGATAGATGGGAGTAGTCTATCTGGGAAGATACCCGATCTGATTGGAAAGTGGACAAAAATTCGTAGACTGTAAGTATTATTTGTCGTTTGCTAATACTGTTTTGTTTTTTTGTGGAAATTATTTTAATTAAGAACATTTCAGATAACGTCGAATTCAATCTTTCAGGGACATGCAAGGTACATCTATGGATGGCCCCATCCCTCCTACCATATCTCAGCTGAAAAACGTCGAACAGTTGTGAGGAAATTTACATTCTATATTGCATTTTGTAATTTGTTTCAGCCATAACTAGTTCTGGGGTCTCTAATGCTTTATGGATGTAGAATGGAGAAAAATAAAGCAATCTGATATGGTGCATTTCGATTTTCAGGAGAATCTCAGATTTAAAGGGACCAGATATGCAGTTCCCTGATCTTCAGCAGATGAAGAAACTGGTGTATCTGTGAGTTGAATATGGATGTAATTTATGGAAAGAACTCAATTCTATGCTCATAAATTTGTGTCTCAATGACCTTATGTAGCTGCTTTGACTTTTGGTCCACAGGATACTTAGAAATTGCCAAATTACTGGTCCAATCCCATATTACATTGGTGAACTTCCCGCACTTAAAACTTTGTAAGTCTATTCTAACTGGTACTCGTGCTGAGATACATTATTTATTAAAAGTTTTAGGTACTCGATTACTAATTTGATATCTCTTGACATATAAAACCAAATTTATGCTTGTAACATGGAAGTACAGTTTAGCAAGTCAATTCAGTTGCATGTCACATTATCTGTATCTAGTCTAGGAAAATTAATTGTCACAAGAGAGAAACTCTACAGATAATTAACTGTAGAGTAATTTTATTATGATTTAAAAAAGAAAAGAAAATCAACTTTTAGGCACTTAAACCTCTATAGGCTATAGCAAACTGGATATGCAAATTGTTGAGAGTAAATTAACGTATAAGATGAGCTTTATCTAACAACTTAAGCTTTTAGATGAGATAGTGGTGAACAATTTAGCACAAATACACCAGCTAATGTTTATCAATTATTGAGCTGAATCAAACATCTTAAGATTTTTTGAAGTGCGTGTATGGTGTTACTAATCTAAACTTCATTCCTCAACTGCATGTACAACATCTTTTACAATTTTGAGAAACATAAGTTTTTCTCAGACAGTAAGTTTTTTCCTCTCACCTTTACTATTCCATGAGTTTCCATCTATGGTAGGCTTGTTTGGTTTGGATATGCGTTCTATTTTTTCCCCTTTCTGGAAGGTAACTCCATTTCAAATGGGTAACTAATGATTCTTACTTGCAGAGACCTGAGCTTTAATAAGTTGACCGGTCAAATCCCAGGAACATTTGAGAGTTTGAATCTGAACCAGATGTCAGTAACTACTTTTGGAATAGTTAAATGTCTAACTTCTCATAGTCTGCAACACTTTTGCTACTTTCTCTAGCAGCTTGTCGATAATTGATTTATGGTGAATTTGAGACATAATATTGACTGTGGATGTAGGCTTCTGACCAACAACTCACTAAGTGGACCAGTACCCAATTGGGCCATTCATGGCCAAAGATATATGTTAGTACTTTTCCAACTTTTTCTATTTTCTTTCCCATCAATTCAAACATGCATCTCAAAGCGTAGTAAGGTTCACATTGATCAGTAGGAAATTTATATCAAATGTCATGCCAATTTCTGTTGCAGCGATCTATCTTATAACAACTTTTCAGAGTCGTCGGTGTCTGGTTGCCAGCCATCAATGCTGTAAGTGTTTTTCTGTTATTTGTCTTATATTCTTTCCAATAAGCCATAAGTTAACTCCGTTCTTTAATTGCCCGACAGGAATTTGGTTTCCAGCCATTCATATGCAGAAAGCAACTCGTAAGTTTGTTACACCCTACAAAGTATTGCTATTTTATTTATTTAAACGCCATTAGATAGAATTTTAATGGCTATTGAACCTAAATTTATTTATAGGATTTCTTGGTGCTTCAAGAAGGATCTTCCTTGCCCAAGGACACCCGGACGTAAGTATTAAGTTCGACAAGCTCTTGCCTGATGACATGGTGCAAACATCTAACTGTTTGCTTCTATAATTTTGGCAAAAATATCTGTCATGATTTTGGTTTTGTGCACAGAATATTCCTTGTTTATCAACTGCGGAGGCAGCAACATGAATTTTGAAGGGAATGAATATGAAGAGGATTTATCCAAGGAGGGTCCATCTTACTTCTTCTCTTCAGCAAATTGGGCTTACAGTAGCTCAGGACTTTACATGGACAATGATAAAGCAAGTTATAGAGCCGATAACTCATTTGCTTTGAATATAACTGGTGCAGACTTCTATAATACAGCTCGCCTTGCCCCTAATTCACTGAAGTATTATGGGCTTTGCTTGCGTAAGGGCAGTTATAAAGTGCGCCTCCATTTTGCTGAAATAATGTACTCCAATGATCAGACATTTAGCAGTATTGGGAAACGCATTTTTGATGTATCAATCCAAGTAAGATGCCAGCATGTCAAAATCACATGCATGCATGATTTTGTACCTATCTATTCTATATGGACATGAGATGAGTTCCCTTTTGGACTATTTCCCTTTCAAAAATATTGGTTGTGACTGTCTGAAAATCATGTTAGCTATTATTACGAGCTTTAATTTCTCTTCTTCCTTAGGGAAATGTGGTTCTCAAAGAGTTCAACATCATGGAGGAAGCTAAAGGCGTCGGCAGGGGCATCACTAAGGACATTAATGATGTTTATGTTAATGGTAGCACTCTGGAGATCCACCTCTATTGGTTAGGGAAAGGGACTACTGCAATACCTGACAGAGGTGTATATGGACCTCTTATATCTGCAATTTCAGTGACACCAAGTATATCTTCTATTCTGGATTGCTCTTTTCTTTTATTAGCTTGTAAAGAGACTAATAATTGTCATCTTTGTAGATTTTGACCCTCATACTGGTGGATTATCCGTTGGAACAATTTTTGGCATTGTGGCTGCTTCATGTTTGGTCCTCGCTTTCATCCTGTATGTACTCCGCATGAAAGGTTACCTTGGTGGAAAGGACCCTAAAGATAAAGGTGACATCTGAATCCAGAATCCCTGCATATCCAACTCTTCTCTTGTAGCTATGTCATTTCTAGTGGGAGCTTGGTTGATGACTTTGGTTAGAGATTTGAACTTACTTTCAGAATTCACACTGACAAGAGTTTTTGCAAAATCAGAAGCTTTTCTTCCTTTGTAACACATAAAATAGAGTTCAAACTAATGAGAGAAATAGCTCAAATTTGTCCTCTGTTTTTGGCTACTTCACATACAATAATGCAAATTGGAAAATTTGAACATTAACCATCTCTCTCCTTGCTGTAGTTCTTCTTCTGGAGTATCTTCTATAAATGTCAAAAATTACAGGATACAAACTGGTACATGCATATAAGTTGGCATGTGGATAGTTCCTGGTTATTAGCAATAAGATAAATGCTGGTCATAAAAGTTCATCACTGCATACAATTTGATCTTGTAGAATGCAATAGGAAAAAGGGAAAAACTAATTTTCTATAAATGAATTTTTGTGAAGCATCTTCTGACGAAATGAAACACTGGAATAGCGCATATCTACTCTTAAGCAAATTTTTTAAATGATGACTTCATTTCCATGTATTCCAGTTACTTTATGGCTTACTCTTGGCATGAATTTTTCTTGATTATAACTAGAACTACCTCTTTTCTAGGTCCATCTCATATCAATAATTCAGACCCCTACTGCCAGTAGGTAGTTTTAGGCAAGTTCCCTTCAAAAGTAGATACTTGAAGTCCCAATATGGGTTGTAATAATCTACATTTGGAGCATAGGATGATTCTTTCATAATCCAAGTGCGTTAATTTTCCTACTAAAATGTCACCTTCCTCTACCAGCCTAATACTAGTCATGTGATACCACATATAGTATTGACTTCATGATCAATGGACAAAGTTGAACACTCTTACATAGCTGTATTTCTACTTTATAGTCATTTTCTAATGATTTTCATCGTCTTGGGGTTATTTATTACCTATCCTTGTTGTAGATCTTCAGGCTCTCAAACTGCAAACAGGATATTTCACCTTGAGACAGATCAAGACTGCAACCAGTAACTTTGATCCTGCCAACAAAATTGGTGAAGGAGGATTTGGGCCTGTTTACAAGGTTATATTCATTCAAGTTATTAATTTTCACCCCGGTGCCAACCAACCTGACAACATTGTCATGAAACATTTATGGCATATTTCCTTCGAGCATACATGCTAAAGGCTGCACTAAAGTGGAAAAAGATTTCGTTTATTTTTTATATTTAAATGACAATCCTGTCATTTGTGCTGCTTGATCTCAGGGAATACTATCAGATGGTGCTGTAATTGCTGTTAAGCAGCTCTCCTCCAAATCGAGGCAAGGAAATCGGGAATTTGTCAATGAAATAGGCATGATATCTGCATTACAGCATCCAAATCTTGTTAAGCTTTATGGCTGTTGTATTGAAGGAAACCAGTTGCTCCTAATATATGAATACATGGAAAACAATAGTCTTGCCCGTGCACTCTTCGGTAAATGTTTCATTTTATCTACACCATTCTATTGTGGTTATGGTTAATTATACTAAAGTCCCCCTCCCCCCCCCCCCCCCCCCCCCCCCAAGGTCGAGAGGAAGGCCGAATAAAACTGGACTGGCCAACAAGAAAAAGGATATGCCTGGGAATAGCAAGAGGGTTAGCTTATCTTCACGAGGAATCCAGATTAAAAATTGTTCATAGAGACATTAAGGCCACTAATGTGCTGCTGGATGAGGATCTGAATGCAAAGATATCAGATTTTGGTTTGGCCAAGCTTGATGAAGAGGAGAACACCCATATCAGCACTCGAATTGCTGGAACAATGTGAGTATTTCTCCTCCATTTCACCCATGTGCCTTTTCAAGATTTTCCGGTCCGGAATTTGAAGTGTTAATTGGCATCAAGCACAACTGTAGCTAATTTTTCACTTGAAACGTATAAGTCAGATTGGTAGGCATGTGGATGTTAGTTGACATAAACAAGCTTATAACTAGCCATCGCCATCCTGTTTCCCAAATATGCAAGAGTTGTCCTCTGAGCCCCAGGGCGGGGTTATTGCTTTAGTAAACCATATTGGTATATGAAATAAAGGGCCCAAACATGTATGTTTTTCTTTCATCTCTTTGGAGCAATGTGGTTTTCTTAAAAATCATTTCATATCTAAATGCACCACTAGAGGATGTGTGGTTCTAAAGGATATGAAGATTCACTTTTTCCTATGAGCAACATGGCACATAATCTCTTTTTTTTTTTTTTTTTTTTTTTTTTTTTTTTTTTTTTTTTTGGTGGGGGGGTGTTGACTTCAAAGAAAAACATGATATTTTTTACAAACTTCTTATTAGCTCATTAAAAGGATTGGAAAATTATTGCATTTAAAATTCAGGGTTCTGATTTCTTCTTTTTCTCTTCCTTGCTAACTGCTCTAGCATTGGGATCCATCTTGCTTTGTGGGCCGTGTTTCTTTGTGAACTTAGGATGTGACAAATTATAATCTGCTTGTCACCCTGGAAACCTTGTTTAAACATTAATTCTGCTTTGGAACTAGGATTTGAGGAAGGGAAAAAAAAGAAAGGAAAATGTATGTTCTTGTGAGCATGTAAAAATACATGTGGGTAACTTATCATTTTTATTTCCTATTTTCCTCTCCATCAAAAATCCTTGTTCCAAACATAGCCCAAATATATTACGAAGGCAAGTTGAAAGTTGCTAGGGATAATTTGCATGTACCATGTGCCAGTTATTGTATTTTTCAAACACCGTTAGTATTGATAAGTCGATATAAGAATGTGTATGGTTTATCTCTGTGCATTGATACATCTAATATTGAAACACAGTGTTTATCTTTGCCGTTAAGACCTTGGTCAATTGTGCGTTGAGCTTCAGGGCCTTAACTTATGCCTGTTAAGTACTTCCTGATTTCTGTTGTTTTTCTTTTCTCAGAGGATATATGGCTCCTGAATATGCAATGAGGGGTTATTTGACAGACAAAGCAGATGTTTACAGCTTTGGGGTGGTTGCACTAGAGCTTGTAAGTGGGAAGAGCAATACAAATTTCAGGCCAAAGGAGGAGTTTGTTTACCTTCTTGACTGGGTAAGTTTTACTTTTCAGTTTGTCGTTTCTTGAGTATATTTTGGCTTACACATACATAGTAATAAGTTACTTGTTATTGTCTTACCTATATGTGATGAAGAGCATTCAGGAAAAGCTTAAAAAAGAAAAAAAAAGTAAAATATCAATGTTACCTTTTCAAGAAATAAATTCAATATTAAAAAATAATTTAGCTGAAACAATGAAGCTATGTCTTGTATGTTATCAGAAATCAACATTCATCCGGATCTATAGCATGATTGCTTAGAACACCATTTCACAACATAAGAATTTATAGACAAACCTGATTTAGAATCTATGATAGTCTTTGCAGTGGATTTGTCCAAGAAGTTGCACTAGGGGCTTCCCTTTCTCTCTCAAGTCTTTAGTGCTTTCTCTAATAGGGTAAGAGGGTGTAGCCACCCTTAAGAGGTATCTATCTATACACTCGCAACTAGGGTTTTAACTTGTATGAGAGGGAAGAGGAGACTTAGCCCACCAACATATAGAAGGCCCCCAAATTACCCCATCACAAAATCGTGGGTTTACACTAATTTGACCCGCAATAATTTAACTTTGAGTGTTAACCTAATAATCTACATTAGTTATTTATGGGTTTCTTGACGTCCCACAATAAGATCAATATATCTCAACCTGATTTAATATATAAAATAAAATTTACAATCAATGCAAGCCCAAATAATAGGCTCATTATAAAGTGAGATTGTTTTTTTCTGTAACCTCTCTTCAAAGGCACAGTGAAACCAGAGGTTATGTATCCAAATCTTTACTATGTATTCATGTAGCATCCAAAAAAAAAAGAGAGAGTTAACAAGTACTAGGGAAAAGGAAAGATGCAGTATTAATGTAATTTTTCAATTGTAAGTGTCTTTAAGATTATGTAGAGTTGCATGAGATAACTGAAACGGCTCCACTTTCTGCATTTTGCCAAAGGCTTATGTCCTACAAGAGCAGGGAAGCCTTTTAGAACTTGTGGATCCAAGTCTTGGTTCAAACTACACTGAAACGGAGGTAATGAACATGTTAAACATTGCTCTCTTGTGCACCAATCCATCTCCCACCCTCAGACCCTCCATGTCTTCGGTGGTGAGCATGCTTGAAGGGAAAAGCCGGATCCAGGCACCACTGATTAAGCGACAATCAGTTAACGAAGACTTGAGATTTAAATCTTTCGAGAGGCTATCACAGGACAGCCAGCCCGAAATCTCTACATTCTCACAAGACGGTCAGGTGCCGAGGAGTATGTCAATTGACGCACAGTGGTCCACCTCCTCATCTTCTTTCCCAAGTAAGGATGGCCCCGAGGATCATCCATCACCAAGCAAGCGGCTTCTACCTCCCAATGATGGCATGTGTTTAGAATGAATGTAGTTTTGAATTCTGATGCTTTCCCAACTACTAACCTCTGAAATTTTCTTTCCTTTTCCGTTTCTTTCTCTTGTGTTGATTAGTGTAAAGGGTATTTAAGATGCTGACAACTTTTCTTATATAATGGGGATGAATGGGGTAAATCATATCCAAAGTTACCAAATTTTGGTATTCTTTGCGAAGTGGTCACTATACTTCAATTATTTGTAAAATGATCACAGGTATTTGGAATGTTTTACAATGTAATCACTAAATTGATTTTCTAGCAAGTCCATTGGTTACGTAGCACTGATGTGGTAAACAATAAAAATCACAAAAAATGCTATTGATACACCTTTGTGTACACCTTGGGCTATACAAAGATATACTAATGACAAAAAAGTCCCTCATGAGGCACATGAAGGCTAAACGTATTTTGGTCATAATACCCCTTTATGTAGCTCAAGATGTACAAGAATGATGTATAAGTAGCATGACTCAAAAATCACATATTGATTGTACAATAACAATCGATGAAAATCTGTCATGTGTCACTAACCCAAATCCTCATAAACCCTTTCCCTTTCCCCCTCTCTCTCTCTTCTTCTTCTCAACGGCGACTGTACCTCCTTCTGGTGACCGTTCGTCACCATCGCACTCGTCGCCGTTCACCTCCAATCCAACCGCCAATGTCTTCATCTCTCTCTCTATGTAATATATATATATATATATAAATTATAATTTTATTGATAACGGCGACTGAAGCGGTGGAGGTGAACAACGATTGAGGAGTCGACGGCTGCTGCAATGGTTGCGAAGGGAGGGGAATGGGAACAGCAAACGGAGACAAAAGACAAGAAGTGGCGGGCGAGACCAAGAAGACCCAAAGAGAAAAGGAGATGGAGGCGTCGGCGGTTGCGTCAGAGACGAACGACAACAAACAATAACTAGAATGAGATAGCAGTCGCCAACGAGAAGAAGAGAGAGAGAGAGAGAGAGATGGGGGAAGGGAAAAGGGTTTATGAGGATTTGGGTTAGTGACATCTGACGAATTTTCATTAGTTGTTATTGTACATTGAGCATATAATTTTTATTAGTTAAGAAGGATTGCGAAAAGTACTTTAGGACCGCAGACTGGCCCGGGGGGGGGGGGGGGGGGGGGGGTGTTCTCTGTTCCTGCAATGAGCTGAGACCGCTAAAAAATTTTAGAGATGCTTCTTTATGTTACAGAAATGCCGAGTGTAATTGTGACAACAATTATTATTGCTAATGATCAGGTTATGTGCTGGATCCAGTCTACATGGTTGACCTGCATTTGCATTTTAGCATACATGTCCAGGAATTCTGTCTGAAACTTCTGCTGTGGTTCCAAGTTATTTATATCCTTCGGGATTTTCTTGTCCAGCTGCTTTGGTTGGTTGAAATAAAAATAGCACCATTGCAGAGCAGTAGAAGAGTCATGAATGTTCGTTTATAACGATATCAAAATTGTTGAACTGTTGTTTTAATTATGTTGTAGGGGTACTTTGCTCTTAAGGTAAAATATAATATCCTCAGCTCCTTTACACGGTGAAAATTGGGTTTTTTTCTTCTCATGATTTGCTAACGATTTTGTTCCCTGCAGGTAACCCTTCTACCATTTCTATGGTGGTATCAGCTCAGTTTGAGCTGTCAACGGGCTACAATTCATTTATTAGCAGATAGATTATATCTTGTTGTGTTTATAGAAGAAGGCCGTATTCATACTTTGACATCTCTCTTAAAGAACAGTTTTGTCGTCTTCTCAATTTGTGCTTCCTTTTAGGTTGCCGTATTCATATTAGCTTATATATTTTGGCGATTGGATTAGTAGAAAAACAATGAGATCTGGAATTCGATGACCAGAAGGCTAAAATGATTGCGCAAAATGGGTGGTCCATTATAGCCTAAAAGATGACAACAGGTGTGCTATTGTTATCGGCTTATTGCATGGCGGCTACACCCCCGTAGAACACGGAGCGACCCCATTTCAATTTCAGCCCAAGTTACCAAGTCTCAGCCCAATTTGACTTTGCTATGGACCATTTAATTTTAAATAATGTTGTGGCCTGGACTAGGCACAAATCCCTCCCAAATGCATATGTATAGCCATATGAACAATTCGGAGGTTTTCCCAGCCCAAATTAATACACTAAATCCCACTTAACATGTTCCCAATTAACATACCATGCTGTCAGGTCAAGCCCATTTTAACACAGGTAACTCCCAACTACACAGCTCATGCCCGACCCATTTTTGCCCACTTTCAGGCCCAAATGAACATCCCCCAGCCCCTAGTAGCCCTTAATCCGGCCCATATTAACACATTCTAGCCCGATCAGGGACACACCGAACAATGCAACCCCACAAGCAAAGTCTGATTTAAATCTTAATATGCAACCCCACCGAGCGGTATATATAAATTTCAAATTAACAAAGTTGCACGGGGCATCAAGAAGCTGCATCACTTTCAGAGGTTCACAGATCACAAAGATATTCACAATGCACATACATTCACATTTTTTAACTATCGAACAGGAATGAGGTAAAGGCTGGTTTTTATTTACACTTTTTTAACCGATCCCCAGGACAGGTAGGTTGCTATCAAAACTCAATACCGCTATTTAACTGAACAGAAAAGAACGGCCTGCCAACGCTGCTGAGAGGAGTTTCAACTCTCACAACTATCCCCGAGTTCCCAATATTTCCATTCCACTTGGACCTGCCAAGCTGAGAGATACACGGAAATAGGGTAGAGTTTTAACATAATCCAGCAATAAAAAATTCCAATGTTGAAAGCCGGAAAGGAGGCAAAGGGAGTTATCAGGCAAAACCTCATATCTGGAAATTGGTTTTCCATACAGAATCCATACCATTATGGAACACAGCTGAAAAATTCACATTCCAGGTGTAGAAGTAACTTACAGATAATGATGCAAATGCAGACGGATGTGTCATGAAAGCACAACCACACATCAGACTCAGCTCCTCGTTAACAGAATGTACTAGTTCTGCACGCAACCCAGGATAGCTTCCACCAAATGTTGGGCACACACTGGCGACATGAAGATAAAAAGAAGAGCAGGATAACTGTCAAATCAAGTCCTTAAAAACTTCAAAATATACATGAAAATGAGTGAAACAGAATGTATGAGTGTAGGACCCACCAATAAGTTTCAAATGCACAAGAGAGGGGAAATTGTTCAATTTTTGGTTAGATAGATATACAAGTATAAGGTAATAGGCAAGTCCAGAGACAATATGCAATATAACATCTGAACATTTAAGAGAACAAAAGGAAAAGAAAAGATAAGAATTGACAGCTTTGGACCAAGGATGTCAAGACCTTGCCAGAAAAACCGTTATATATGAAGGATGTCAGGAACTCGCCTGAAATACCATTACATAATCAAGCCCTAATTCTACCAGGACCACCACAAGGTTCCATGACTTATTATTTATGGACCAGTTTGGTATTTGCTGTGCTGCGCAGTGAAAGCAGCTTTAAAAATGTAGTGTTTAGGAACTGACAGTGGTGTTGTGCTTATTAAGGTAAAGGGTAAGAAATGTGGGTCCCACTACAAGTTTCTTTGCTTTTTACAAAAAACAGGGAATCCCTTGCTTTTGCTTAAAAACAGCTTAACCTGCGTGGTTTTTAGAGAAGAAGTTGTAGTTGAAAAACAAAGTTGTGTTTTATCAAATATTGCTTTCAAAAGCTTCTAAAAAAGAGCAATTATGCTTTAAAAGCACAGCAATTAACTTCCAAGTATAGGGTGAAATTTCCTATATTTTACTCCCTTTTCCTTCTGAGTTCTAATACCAATTAACTTCCAAACCCCATGTCTCATTCTCATGACCCAGCCAGATGTCATCCTCCATGGATGATGGCACAAAGGAAGATATTGTAAGGACACATGTTGTTCACTTAGGTAGGATAGGGGGTTACTTCTTGCCCCATAGGTGGGAATTCAAGTTCCTCAGGCCTTGATGCATTAATTCCCTTTGTTCAACCTTGATTTGGCCTTCGCGTTTCTTATAGTCAATCCCATGGTCAACCATAACTTTGTAGTCAATCTCACTCTTACAATGTCTCGGATAGTCTAATTCATACTTGACTGCCTCATACCAATAGCCAATGTCTAGATTATTCCCTTTTGGAATAGTCAATTACCTTTCTTCAACAGAAGATCTCCCCAGTTCTCCAGAAGTTCCTACTTGACCCAGTAGTCAACTACTCATCGCCTAGACATCCTCAGTAAAACCCTGTAGGCATCTATTTATCCTGTGGTCAAACTTCTAGACTTTCTACACTCACACAGTTACAGGGGTGAATCCAGGAATTTTATATAGTGGGCGCAAAATAGATAATGTAATCCATTTTTCAAACAAGCAGATAGTAGGCCTGACTTTGGGTCAGGTAAAGAACAAAATAAGCATCAGCAGATTAAGTAAGAAAACCCAGAATATCAAATAACTCAGTCCTTATATATTCCAGATCATTCACACTGAAGTAAATGACCACTTTAACAACAATTTTTGTGAGATAACAGATGACAAAAAGTAATAATAATAATAATACCTGAATTGGACGGTTGGCCTAACCATGAGACCAGATTGCTTCCAAGCTAAAGCCTGTGCAAGACCCAGGGTAAACGATTTGTCAGGCCATTGTATTGCGGGTGTGATGCGCGTTCCCCATTTATTCTGCAAAACAATTTCAAGAAGTTACAATAAAGCTGAATCTATGTTGTTCGTCTTTTGACACTAGTAACCCTCATGATTTACCTTGCAAGAGAAACTGAACCTCATTTCTCCTGGATATTGTCCTTGAGCTTGAAGCAGGCCCCCACAAAAAGGTAGGAAAGCACTGGTGGATAATCCCTCACCAGAAACATACGTGAACTGACCATTTGGAAACTGCAAATCCATGAACGACTGAAAAGGAAAGTAAAAGTCATACAATCTGCATCAACAAGTTTGTTATAATATGAAAATTTAACTCTGCCCAATAATGTTTTCAATTAGAACAAAAGACTATTTTAGCCATGAAGTTAACATAGAGATCAAGAGAGGCAAAATCAAAGAGGATTTGTTTTTCAGCAATATAAGAGCACAAGGATGACCCAAGAACCCTGAAGTATTCATCATATACAAAAAAAAAAAAAAAGAGGAAACTCGCATGAGTGTTTTTTTATTACCATCTTTTAATCCACACACAACACTTGATCACAAGCTAGCAACTCTTAAAACACAGAACTTAGTAGTTCAAGAGTATTTCTTTCTTCTCATTTTTGGACAAAAGATCTTAAGTCATCATGCTTAGGTTCCAGAAGATAAAAACCAGAAAGCCAAATATAATGTTTTCTCAAAGCACAAGCAGGTGTGTACCCAACTTGAAACTGGACACTGATGGAGGAAAGGCAGTTAGAGAGAGGAAATAGAGACAATAAAAAGGAACCATCAAACGCTATTTCCTTGAGACTTACCATAACCAATATGTGAACTTCAACAAGGAAAGTGGCATATGAACCAAATTACAAGCACCAAAGCTGGGGTAAAGTTGGTAGGTCATTACTGATACAGTAATCCCTCCCTCCCCACTCCACGAATCTAACCAAGCATTTCTTCACCATCATTCAGATCAGAGAAGAAAAATATGGCATATGTTAAAAAGGAATGCATACACAAAGAGCTCCACTTAGTACTGTTTGCATTATCTCCAAATGATTATTAAACTTTCAATGATATTCACACATCTATTTTCAAATAAATATTTCAAGGATACATGTAAATATTCATTTTTATAAGTGAACAAAATTAAAAACAGCTTAATCAGAAACAAAACAAGGGGGCAAGGAGAACAATTAAATGATTATACCAGTGTAATGTTCATGTTTTAAACTTACACATGCCAATGGATTGAGACATAGCATTGACATCAATAGCCACCTTCTATGCTTTGACCATACAGCTGGACAAAGAGAATGCATTCCATTCTGCCAATTAGAACCAAACAACCATCAGGCATATGTCTGTGGAAGCTAGCGGAGCACAAAAGATTGATTAATCCAGATCGTGCAAGTTACATAAGGATAAAAATGTTAAAACATCAAACTGAAGTGTAAAAGCAAGAGACAGGCTAAAACAAGTACCCAAAAGAAAAATGATATTTCATGTTTGATCCTAGGAAGTCTCAAGTGTTCACCACATACTGTATGTTCTGACAGTATCAATCAGGTTCAAGTAGTTCTTACCCTATAACATGGTAGCTATAAACTCTAAAACAACCCAGTTTATGTATAATGCCAAAAGTTCAGTCTACACACACTCCTAATCTCAGCCCCTTATATTTATCGAACACTAGACAAAGGCCTCCATACAGTAACAGTTACATTTCTTCTATATTAGAGAGCATATGGAATAGATAAGTTATTCCTAATAATTAAAAAGGGTGTTCCTAATGAACAAGATTTGCCACCTTGTGAAGGCCAGAAGAGAGTCAATTTTTGTATGCAGCGTACCCCTGCTTTACAGAAAAGCTGTTTCCACAACTCAAACCTGTGACCTAGTCACAAAAGAAAAAACTCCCCATTGCTAACAAGGCTTGCCCTCTAGTTCTAACAATTAAATAGAACTAATTTATCTTATTTATGCAAGATTTTATCTGCATAGAAACATCGCTTGGCAAAAAATAAGCAGGTCAGAAAAGTATCCTATTCATATTGGATTATTTTTATTTTCTCTTTTTTTTTCCCATGGAACTGGAATGGAAATGTAATAGCCAGATGTTCTAAAATATGGCACAATAGAGATAGTTACTACTAAAGCATTGAAAAGAGACTTTCTTTATGATAAGATACGGTTAACAATAACAATCACAAGCCTTAATCCCACTAGATGGAGCCAGCTACATGAATTTTAGAATCCAATCTTTCTTTAAAATACAGTTTGACAGTGCAAAACTATATTTCTAGATATATAATACAAATATTATAAAGTATATCTCAAACCAACGTCCACTCTCCCAAGATTTTGATTATATCTTTAACTTTTTCCTTCCTAAGAAATTTATAGGAAACACATACCAAAATACTTTCAGATTACTAAATTCACCATAAACAAACCTTGGCAAAAGTAGTTAAAGGAACTCATAGGCAAATATTAGAGAAAGCTAACCTCAGACATGTAGGAATTGATTAATAATCCTTTCTCTTCCTACTTCCAAGAACACAGTTTCAAACTCCAACTAAGAAGGGCACCCCCCCCCACCCCCCACCCCTTTTTTTTCTTCTCTTTCCCCCTCAGAGGAAGTAAGCATATGAAATGTCAAATCCTTCCTCCATTCCTCACTAGAGTTAGGTTATTGACTAGAGTTTTGGGCTTGTCAAGGTGGATGGGCATAGTTGAGCATAGCATTTGCCAGAAAAGGCAGGAAGAGCAATGGACCCATCCTATCACTGGAATGAAAATAACTACAAGATGTTGAGGGAGAGGTTTGCAGCATTGAGAAGGAATTGTCTTCTCCTGAATCTCTTCTAAGGAGAATTCTACTTTAAGAACAGAAGTCCAAGAAGGTTGAGTAGAACAAGAGGCATCAAGAGCACTGTAAGTTTTATTCCTGGCAATCTCATGTTAATCCATTGATCTAGGAGCATACTAACCCTGTGAAGAAACTGTCACGGCATCTATGCCGAATTTTGCTGCAGATTTATTTTCCTGTTATGTTCTTTTATTTACCAGCTAGGCTCTTTATTATTCCCTAGTAATTTCCCTTTGTTCCAGCTGTTAGTTAGTTAGAGAGAATGTCCAGCTGTAAAGGTGTTTGGGATAAGACAAAAGAGTTGGTTATGGGGGCTGCAATCTGCTGTGGCAGCACCCTAGGACAACTATATAAGCCCCAAACGGCTCCTGTAAGGATATCGAGTATCAATTAACAAATTCCAGATTTACTCTCTGCATCCTCTCTATCTCCCAACTATTCTCTCCCTCAATCTTCTTCTCTATAAACCTTTCTCTTCTACTACAATTCCCTTGCCAACTCTAATCCATTCCAGAAAGGGAAGTTCACAGTTGTCACAGCGCAACTGTGACAGAAACTGAGACTCAACCTTGGAAAAGAATGTGCAATAGTGTGTACCCAAGTCAAAACGCCACACTGTAGGCTTTGTCTCCATTTCCTCAAACCATGTGAGCTCTTTCCACCCCTCTCTTCTATTGATCAATCCTTAACAAGAAGGATTTTTGTCACATAATGCCCCATTTGGCCATACTTAAGAATTAAAGACACACCCCCCAGCTTCCACTTCTTTTATTGAGCAACTCCCTAACACTGCTTCAGCCTTTCCTCCAAATGAGAATTTAATGCAGAAGTGAACAAAAATGAAGGCAAGCCTAGGTAACAATGGTAAGGTTTATCTTTGGTGTCTAAAAGGTCAAGGGTTAAGAGTCATGGAAATAACCTCCTTACAAAGAAAGGGTAAGGTTGCATATAACAAGCACCCTCCCCCAAACCTCATAAAGTGGGGAGCCTCATGAACAGAAGTATATCACTAATATTAGGATATGTATACAGTCTATCATGCACCTTTACATAAGGAAAATAAAGGAGGATTATCTTGGTGCAATAGCTAAGACTGAGTTATCCTACCATAATATTAAAATATATCTTTCATGGAGGTTCTAATAGGGAAACAAGTCAAGTTCCATGGCTTGCCAAGAAGATGTTAGATTTTTAGATATAGAAGAAAGGAGAGAGAAATTACTTTATCCTAAAAGTTGACAAGGATGAAGATTGCTCTGCTAATGTCCAAAATAATGTAGTACGAAGGGGATAGTTTCGTAAAATGTATGTGAGAGGTCTCAATGACCCTAATAAAAGACTAGTGGTTAAGTCTCTTTTGTGATCTTGCAAAGCAAATTTAGTGTGTGAACAGAAGACCAACTTAGAAGAATGTTTTGTTAGGCTCAATTTTTTTTAGGGGATCTCCCTTCCTGCCAGAGGCATGGCAGGGGGGTATTATCTCATTTAGAGACAATTGAGTGATTGAAAAAGTCTATGAGATTAAAATTGAGGCATGGCAGGGGGGATATTATCCCACCATTACCCTAGGGATTGGAATACATTTGATTCAGGGATTAGATCTTGTAAAGATTGGAAGTAACATGGATAAGAATTGAGATTAGATGGGATTAGAAGATATAGGATTAAATGACATAACAACAATATATCACACCTTATCCTATTAGATGAGGTCAACTACATGAATTATAGATCACCAATTATTTTATCTACTGCCATATCTTCTGTAAGACCCTTATTAAGATAAGATTAGATGACATTTTAAATGTTTATTTATTAGCACAAAATAGAAAATGGGATAAAGCCGGGATTGAATGTTAAAATTATGTCTTTTTTTCTCATAGGTAACATGTAGGGGTGTGCATGGTCCAGTTTGGAAGAATGTAGAAACCAAACCATACCATACCTTGTGGTGAAACAAACCCAACCATAAAATTTGGGCAATGGTAATTAGGATTTGGTTATTTTTTTAAGTCACATGATTCCTTATTTTTTGCTTTTCATTTTTTTGTTTCTGGGTTTGCCACATTAGAAACATTAATGGATTTGAGTGGAAAATTAACGGAAGGACTAAATTGTAAAGAAATCAAAAGTTCAATGATTGTAAAGTTAAAAATTAAAGTACAAGGACTACTTTGTTACTAAGTATAAAGCTCAAGAACTAACAATATAATTTACCATTTATATAATCAAATAAACTATATATTTTTTAAAAACATAAATTATAATGTAATACTATATAATAAAATATTGCATATTTTAAATCATATTTTATAGTTTCAATATTAATAAACCACCTACAAGAAAATTACAACCTTAATCATCAGTTACATGAATGTTAGACAATTTTAGACCTTCAAGTATCACTATCAATGATCATATCCTCTATAATGTCATTACACTCAAGTTTAAGGGTTTCCCACTAAGTTTCCTCAAGTCATTTTCTCCCTCTTATGCTACAAACTTCCTCTATTTCATAATAAAATAATATTGTAATATATTAACTTAATATAATTATTAATGCATTATATTAATAAGGGTTGTCTTAAAAGGCACATTTAATGCATTTCATTTTCGGACAAAGTGCAATAACTGCAGATTGTTTTCAGCATCTAAACACTCTTAATGGTTGGTAAAATGTTTCAAAATACAATGTATTTATTACAAGCCAATAGGAGCATTTGGGTACTAAAAACAAATTGCATTAAATGCACCTTAACCAGTGCCCTAAGGGTACTCGTTAACAAAACCCTATTAATAATGTGGTAAAATATACTAAGCCACGGGATTAAGGGAAAATGGTCATTTTTTTCCTTCGGGGAATTGGAAATACCATGCCACCCCAAGTTGAAAAAAAAGGGGGGAAAGGATTTGGGATTCATAATCCCATGAGAATTTTCCAAGCCAAACATAGAGATTGAGGGACCACAGGACTAGCAACCTAATCAGCCAAACGAACAAAACCTTAATGTGATTGTATCACTTTTCCTGACAGGTGCACTTCATGGTCTTTCTTGTGTGTCATCTTGATGACTTTTCTTGTTTTGTTTTGAATAGATGTCTGCTATATAATTTTCTTAGATTCCAGACCCAACACCTTATAGATTGATCATGCATTCACCTTATAATTCCTTCTTAGATATTGTGATTTTACTAACAATGTGTCCCTTCAGCCCAACACTTCCACAAAGCATTATTTGCTTTATACCTCTTTCTTAACATTTGACTTTCTATCTCAAACATATCAATCGCAAACACAACTGAAGCACTCATTCACTAAGCCCATCAGACCTAATTCTAAGAGTAACATAAACACCAATTACAAAACTTTAATTTTCTCTTTGTATACTTAAATTATATAATAAGGTGTTATAGTTATTTTGTCATAGTACAGTAGTAGTCAATAACTAGAAACACCAATCCTAGATTGTCCACTATTAATCTCTTACTCAAGATTACCTCTTGAATGAAGAACAATTAACTATATGCTATGTAAATTTACTGAGCATCGGCCTTTAACCTGCTTCAGGAAAATCATATTCTATTGTCCTTTTAACAAAATTAAAGTGTAATTTGTCCATACCTTTCTATCATAACCATACCAAAGCAAGTGTTGCTTTGACAGGTGAATTGGCAGAAGAAGTGTTGAATCACGAACAAAGAGAACTGGTCCAAGTTGCACGAGGAACATGGACGAATTCTGATTCCCTGATGTCGAACTACCTTGTGATGCCTCCACCCTCCACAAGTCTCCTCTTGCAACCAAAGAACCTTCCACATCATGTGTTCTACTGTCATAAGTGGATGTAACATTAAACGTCCCCTGCATTAAGATAAATTGCAATAAAAATAATTAACTTGAATTAAACTGATATTTCCAAAATCATCTGAAGATGGAAAGGTTTTGTCTAAGGACGCTTCCCTCCAAACTTAAAGGGCAAGGAAAAAGTTGAAAAGAAATACAGATGAATAATTCCCGCATGTAATAATGATGAAGAAAAACATAATAATCAATTATACTATGATTGTCCCGTTGAATGATCAATGGGGTTCCAACCAAAGGTTTAATCAATAATTCTCTTTCAAAACTATTGCATAATGTCAAACTCAAAAGCAATCTGTAAAGTAAAAGCAAAATAAGACAATGAGTTATACACTTGAATCAGTTTGCACCTGGAAATACCAAGTTTATCTCCAATAAAAAGCATTAGCCAAGTATACATCATGGAGCATGTGCATGTGTTATTACCAAGTTTATCTCAACAAAAATCTTCAGCTGAGTATACACTGTTTAAGCATGGAGCAAAAAAGGTGGACTGCTTACTGAATAATATGCACTAGAATAGCATATAAAAAGTATAAAAATAAAAACTCAACGGGAAGGCAGAAAAAAAATTACTCCATGAAAAATAGCCATCAAAGGAGATTAATGCATCAGTCACCCATTAATTTTAACAATCTAAACGGTCAAACTTCTAAATACTACCATTAGATATACAAAATCTTTCCTCACTTAAACTTCAAAATAAACCCAGAAAGAGAATCTTGAAATTACAAGCACCAGGAAGGATCCATTTCAATAAGTAAAATGATTTGGAACTAGGTTGGGAAAAACACAATAAATACCAGTTAGTTGCCAAATTTAATTTAGTAAAATGATTTAGAATTACCCATGCCAACCAGCATCAATCCCTTTCCATTAATGCATATGAACCACAAGCAAAAAAGTTAAGTGACAGGGAAAATACTACCACTGTTGATGCAATTGCTATTGCTTTGGTTTTACACCTATCATAGCCTATTCTTGTGTAACTCAGGCTTATGGGCCAAAATCAAAATGAATATAGAACCATCGAGAGCCATCTTCTCTTGGGAGATGCAGTTGCCATTCATCATTTAGCAAATATTATCGCCAACAAAATCAGGATCGTTGCCAACAAAAAAGTATTTAGCTTTACCACTTGGCTCTTCTTTTAAATCAGAAAAAGTTTGGGGCCTGGGAATTGAAAAGTATGATAGAGGTTGGCATCTACTAAGAGCACTTTTTGAATAAAGCTACTTATGTCTTTATTTATGATTCCAGCTTTTTCTTGGGAAAAGTTTAGGCAAAGGATTTTCAAGTTTTATTTGATTAATTGGAACAAGATTTGTCTCCCTAAATTAGGAGGAGGTTCAGGCAAAAGAAATCAGAAGATATTTAACAAGCCTCATTTAAGAAAATGGGTTTGAAGGTTAGCTAACGAGCACAATCTTTTGTAGAAAAGAGTTATTTAAGTGAAAGAGAGGTTTCATTGGGGAATGGGGAGATTGGTCCACAGGTCCAATAATCTCATAGAATGGGATTACGGAAAGAATGATGAGAGGCCAGAATGATCTTCAGTTTTATCTTTTTCAGGTAGGAAAGGGGCAAAAACTTGATTCTAGCGAGATTTTTGGTGTTGCTCCAGTCCTTTCATGGAAACATTCCCGAATCTTTATCAACTATCTAGAATTAATTAGCCTTGAATAAAAGACTAGATTTCAGTAGCATTTTCTGAGCCCCTATAATACATAACTACAGGTGCCCATGCCATGCATGTGCAAGTTAAAAAATAAAAGATTTTAAATGAAGGTTCACTGGATAACAATTGGCAGTTATAATTTAGTTCTATATTTTTTGGGAAAATTTAAATGAAAATTAGCTTTAGTGTGGTGGTAAAATTGAATATCTTACAACTTGAAGGTTATAAGTTCACATCTTATTAATAGATTTTATTTTTGTTTTTTCAAACAGAATATATATAGAGGGTATTTTGGGAATTCACTTTATTAAAAAGGCCTCATAACACCAAAACACCCTATTTACTTATATAATAGTATAGATAATCTGCATCTTCATTTTAATTCAAATTTGTTGGAATTGTGCATGCTTGTTGCAAGATAGGAGAAGAGGAGGACAGAAGGGTCTGCAACCTATTAAATTGGGTAAACCCTTTGCTATTATGGGTTTGCCGAGTTAATACTCTTAACAGTGAATGCTATTGCCTTTGGGGGAAAAAACAAAAAACTTGCAGAAAGAGCCCAAGTTATGTAAGTTCATCAAATTGGATATATCCATTCAATATCAAGTTTCCTCCAACTCCATTCAAATCAAGCATACACATATAGGTAGAGTTTACACCTGAGCTTTTTTCTCTCTTGTATATGACATATGTGAGAGGGTGTGCCTTTATAGCAATGGTCAGATTGCTCCTTTGTGACCAGAAGGTGACAAATTTGAATTGTGGAAGTAGTCTATTCCCCCCCCCCCCCCCCCTCAAAAAAAAAAAAGGGAAAGGTTACATATAACAATCCTCAAAAATCAGGGAGCCTCATACACTGGAAACACCCTTGTTTATGTGGCATTTGTGAGACGCTTTGTCTGTTCCTATAATTTTAAAATGTTAAATTGTAGGGGCAAACCCAGGTTATTTACTTATCAGTATCTAATATAAAGTTTCAAAATACCTCAAAGAAAAACTCTTGTTCTCATGTACATAGAAACTCTAACTTTGGATTGAGGAATCTCTGAAAGTTTCTAGTGTTGCGGATGTTTCTCCTACTAACAATCAATCCTAAGCCCAAATAAAAGAGGAATGTTACATTAGGTAGCCAATAACTAATGCAAAACTTGTCCGACCAAAGAAAACTCTTAAATATGACAATTGATATAATGGCCTTATACAAGATGTGGCCATAGATAGAGATGGTTGGAGGTTTAGAGTTCATATAGTTGACCCTTTCTAGCGAAAATAAGGCTTGGGGTTGTTGAATTGTTGTTGTATTTTTTATGTTTATGTACATAAAGTCCTAAAGCACAACTATCAATTAATTATGTTAATACATATACATGTATGGTAACATCAATGCTATACAAAATAGATGTTCCAAACTACTAAACTTTGTTTTTCACCTAAAATTTAAATGATTGGAAACACTTTTAATATTATAATATTTTCCACTACCTTGTCACCGTTACCCTAGTCCTGCAAAATTTCACCCTTGGATCTATATGTTTTCCTTCATTTTTTTTTATTTTTTTTTTTTGGATTGTTCTTTTCTACAATTTATTGAATTTGATCTATATTCCTACCATTCACAATAATCCAACTGAATTTATCTTTAACAATCTCATTCTATTTAATATATTATACTAAATAAAGGTTATTATCTTCGCCTTACCTATCCAAAGGAATATTTTCTCACTTTCTTCTCTCATGCTCTAGTATTTAGATTTCAACTTTAATTTACTTCATTCAAAATCTTCACCAGTCTCTATCTCAGTTAATTCATCCTCCCTTCACTTCATGCAGAAATAATGAGATTAGAAAAACACCTCCAGCAAGTAGATAGAAATGAAAAATAAAAACAGAAAGAAAGAGAGACAAAAAATTACAGCTTGAAGGTTGGGTCGGGAAACAAAAAACAAACTAACATGTTCATTCTCTCACTAAGTTTTCATTCCTATTTATGGGAATATCATTGTGCAATCATTTCCAGAGTTACAAATTATTTTGCCTACACTTCCTGTTCCAGTGTAGCAGCCAAATTGTGTGTGGATGCGGTTAACCAAAAACTACATACAAGCCAGGTAAATTTTCCTATTGTCTACCAAAAAGTTCACCCGTCTTTAGTTCTTAATTAGCTAAGTTTCCATTTCCATTTTAAGGAACAACATCATGTCATGATTTGCCAATTTACATCTATTTTAACCATCCTTAAATTCCAAATATTTTTGCTGATAAATTAGATACTAGGAACCATTAATTTTTTTGCTGATAAATTTTTTTTTACATACTAGGCACCATAAATTACCTGTGATCTACCAAAAAGGCCAGCCAACTTCAAATTAAAGCTAGACATTTCATCGTCCATTGACGCATCATCAGAAGTTATTTCATTCTCAGCACAGCCAGAGCCTCGAAACTGATCTGCCAGGGAACCTAGATTTTCCTGCATAGCTAGACCCGCGTCAGTCCTTTGACTATTCAGCTCCGTCCTCAGCGATGCTACCACATTCTCATCTTGCCGAAATGGCACTGGCAACCTCCTGAAGAACTGCTGAACCACACCATTCAAGCATGCCCCAAAGTCCGCCCCAGCCTGCCCTAACCTGTTCCCGATATCAAAAATAGCTGAAACCCCACTGATTCCAGAAGTATCCGTTGCAAGACCAAAATCCCTTTTACCAAAACCCTGGGTTGGGAAATCAACATCGAACAGATTTGGTTTTTGAGTATTAGGCCAAGGGAACGATGGAGGAGTAATGTGGGACTGAATCAAGCCCGAAAAACCCTGCGCAAGCCTGTCCGCCAAATCTTGCCCATGCCGTTGCACCTCTTCCCATGCCTCAAACGATCTCTCAACTGACATCTCTCGGTTATTTAACCTTACTCACACTTGAATTTAAAGACACTCCACAACATACACATCACAATACACGTAAACAAACGCGCCAGACGATTCGAAGCCTTCAAATCAATCCAACGCTTTTAATACCTTCCCGAAGCGCATCCTGCCAAACAGATAACGCGAACTACGAACCTGTTACCTCTGAAACCAACACGGGTCTCTTACAACTGAGAGGACGCAATAAATTAGGGCTCCGATGCTCGAACAAGATCCGGATTCAGATCCGAAACCAATAAGTAAAACGAAACAGCGAGAGAAAAATAAAACCACGGAATCGCTTAGGGTTTACAATGGAACCAAAACAAGAGTCCGCGGATCCAGATTTTTGCTCAGATGGAAAGTAAAGATGAGAGAGGCAGTTGATCAGGAAGCGTTCGTCGGCGCAGCTTGAGGATTTGGAGACTGCGTAACAGGAACACGCATTCCGGTGCCGCCACGTCGATGGATATGGATATGGCTCGAGAGGAAGAAGAAGATAGATTCCGTCTCGGGGAAAGCGACGGTATCGTACGGCCCCGGCGATTTACATCAAGGGTTTACTTGTCCTTCTCCTGTTCACCAACTAGGAGATAGAGATCACCCGCCTCGATTTATTTATGAAAATGTTATTTATTTAAAAACCCAAGTTGAATATTAATGATGATATTTAAGTTTAATACTCGCTTAAATTTAAATATAAAGTTTGATTATATGTGTCAATTTAAATATTTTAAAAGTGTATTTAATTTTATATGTTTAATAATGAGATTAAGTATGATAAAATGAATTTACAATATATTAGATAAGTAGATCAATTATGAAATAAATTAAAATAGGTCAAATGGCTACGGAGAATATATAACTGAGTAAGGATCTTTCAACAATCGAACGACTGAAAAATCATGATTAAGGTCATGTAAGAGGCTACATATGGCAATGAAAAAGCTCCTAATCGAGTGAGATAATCAAAAAACTGTATAAATTGTTAAACGAATGAGCATCATTGAGTGAACATAAAGATATAGTTAACTAATCCCTTTGGAAGCCTTTATGGAGACATGATCAAGAGACCCTTCCATGAACATAAAAATATGGTCAACTAATCCCTTTGAAACCTTTTATTGAGACATGGTCAAGAGACCTTTCCATGATATCTCATGTGTCACTTATCCTCTAAAAGATATACGGGAGAATCTCGTGAGCTATCTAAACTCGAAAGTATCTCTCAAACCCATGCAATAAAGCCTCCCAAGATACCTAATACCCAAAAGATACTTAATATCTGGGTATGAAAACACAACAAAGTGGTCAAACTTACCTCCAAAATGTCAATCAAAAAATTTGGATGAGTGTCTGACCTCCAAAATGTCAATCAAAAAATTTGGATGAGTTTTGAGATGTCGACTGTGAGACGTAGTATTTTTATTATTCCCCTATCTATAAATAAAAAAAGTCACCATCCTTATTCAGGTATGCTCATAATTCCAATACTACTACAATTATATTTGCCTTTTGGCTTTTATCTACTCATCTAAAAACTAACTTAGATATAAAATAGTTTACGAAAAACACTTCTCCATACCCCTGATAGATTTCTTCCTCCCAAGTTCCCTGAAGGTAGGTCACTTGTAATCAAGTCGATTGCAAACAGGTCACATGTTATCTCATCAAGACGTTATTCCATATTTAAATTTTAATTATTGTATTTAGAGAACAACAAAATTTATTTAATAGTAAAATAAAATTTTACATCTCATAATAGATTAGTCATTTTATTTAATATTTGACATTATTATTATTTAATTCCTGATTTAATTTTTTATCAACTTCTATTAACAAAATTTGATGCAATGTATATTAATATAAATTTAAAATCCAGTTCATATTAAAATTACCATAAACATACAATCAAATGATTTTAGGTTTATATTAACCCATATCGTATTAGTTTCTATCATATTCATAGAATATGACAAAAATTCAAAATATTAACTAAATTATGACAAAAATCAATGTTTACTAGTTATCGTGACAAAAATTAAATAATAGCAGTTTGTTATGAAATAAAGCATTCATAAACTAACAACGTATTTTGCCCATTTATTTAAATATCACAATACTTGTGTAAATTAAAATAAATAAATAAAATTTTATTAGGTGACATTTGATTGTTATAGTTTAGGTTTTATTTATTTTAGATAAAAATTTAAATAAAATAAGTTTTGATGTATTTTCAAAATTATTTACCAATCAGTTGTTATTTAAAAAGTCATAAGTTATAATCATGTTAACATAGTTATTTTTTAAACAAAATATATAAGAAATTATTTTTTTAATAAAATAAGTCTAGGTATATATATATATATATCTATATAATAAGAGACGATGGTTTTTGAATTCTACCTAGACAAATGTGAGGGAGATATTTTTCCAATGGTTCAAATGAGATGAGTTTTGAGTGTTAGTGAATGATTAGGATTAATTTCACTTCTTGCCCAATATGAGAGACATCTTTCTCTTTCTTACAACCCATCCATCCATCCATCCACCCACTCCCTCAGTCACTGTCTCTCTCTCTCTCCCTTTTTTTCTCTCTCACAAACCCAGGTTCCCCAAACCCAACGTCCGCCATGGGCAGTCGCCAACGCCCCCCTACCGGCCGGCCGCCACCAACCCCCCCTCAACCATCAACGTTCCCCGAACCCATCAGTCGTTATGGGCGGCGGCCGCCAACGCCCATCCCTCCCCTTGCTGACCATTACCAACCCCTCATCGCCCGCCGTTGATGTTTCAGTTCTCAAACTCAACAACCTATTTCGATAAGATATCTTATAAGCAGTCCAACCGATCTATTTGTGATTTTTGTTGTGTATATGTATGTGTGTGTTCTATGCGTATATGGGTGTGTGCGACGGCTGCGTTGTGTGTGTGTATTCTGTGTGTGTAAAATCCAAAATATCCTCAACGTTCTAGGGTTCCAAAATGGCGATCAGATTCAGAGAGCTAGGGATTTGCATAGGCTGTTGCCCCTCTTCGTAGATGCTGATCTGTCTTCTCAAATCGATCGGCTTCGTCTGAGAGTCGATGTTTTAGTTCTCAAACTCAACAGCCCCTTTTGGTAAGATATCTTATAAGCGGTCCAACTGATCTATTTTGTTTGATTACGGTTTCTGTTCGTAAGAACTGGTTTCCGAATCAAAAAACAAATTGATCGTTGCTTTACATTCTGTCAAATCTCCGTTGCTTTTCGTTTGAAATCAGAAAACAAATCGATGGGTCAGAGCGTGACTGTCAAATTGTCGATCTTTCCCACTGTTTCTCGCCCAATCTCTATATTCTTTCCCACTGATACTTAAAGATGCAAATATTAGGTTGTATTAGGTTGATGGAGTAAAAGTGGAAGAAACCATTGGATTGAACAAAATGTCGCAAAATGACTGGGAAGCTGACAAAATGTGAGTGTTATTTTTAATCTTCATTACCTTTTATTGTTTTTCTTTCCCTTAATTCCAGAAGTTCTTAATATTTTAAGTCATGGAAATTTAAGTCAGCTTTGAGTTTGAATTTCTTGAACACCAGTTTTCATTGTCAGATTTTGTTTATACGAATATTCACTTTTTCCCCTGATATTTGGTGCAACATGTTCTTATTGGACTACAGGCTAGATGTGTATATCCATGATTACTTTGTGAAAAGGGATCTAAAAGCTACTACACAGGCTTTTCTACCTGAAGGAAAAGTATCATTTGACCCATACCTAAAGGCATATGAAAGTCGTATGCATTTTATTGTTATACATTCTCCAACTACGGATTTGGATTGATACAATGACATGTTTATATTCATTGTATTAATATAGTTGTTTGTGTAGGAAGAATGGTGTTGTGGTAATTAGTACATAGTTGGATTTTAGTGTGCATATGACATGATTTGATTATGATTATGAAATATATAAGTTTTGTAGATTGGTTGATTCATTTCACCGCTTTGATTATCATTTATTTGGACCCTCTTGATCGGTCCATGATCTGTTTGTTGAAGATAGGGGCAGAAACGAGCTGTAAATACATGATCGCGAGCTGCGGCTTTGGTGGGTCTATTTCAATTATTCCTAATTTTGCTTTGTTTTCTAGCTCTGATGGCAAGCATATAGCTTCTTGAGCTTCTGGGTTATTGTTTTTAATGCTTAACAAGGTTTTGGGTTTAGTTGGTTAGGGTTTTCTTTGGTGAAATCAGGCGTTTGAAGATGAAATGGTCTCAAACCTCTGCTTTTGGGTCGTTTCTCGCTTTTGCTAAGTTGCCAAACTAAAATTGTGCAATTTTCATGCAACAATTCGAGAGAATAACGCTTTTGCGATATTGCTTTATTCTGTTTTGAGACAGAATAATGTTGTTCTAATGTACTGTCAATTTATTTTGCTATTAAAAGAGACAATTTGAACAATCCCTCAGAATTCTCTACAGCAATTTGCTTCTACTTTTAAGAAGAATCATGTCTGGTCTCCAATGGATCTTTCAGTGCTTTATTTATGAGTAGCTCTAATGTTAGTAGCATTTAATCTACTATGTAAATATGATAAATTATCCAATTGCATTTTTAGTTCTAATATCTCATCAAAAATAAAATAGAATAGAATTATAGTGCTAAGCTGAAGTGTAGTTAATGTTTGGTGTTTGACCCCTCGCCCCCCTTCTTTTTTTCACCCGTGGATTACACTGCAACTTGGGATTTAACTTTCTTTACAAAGACTTACCATTTCACTTTCTGTTTTCATCATTTTTTTTTCTTCTAATTTTGCATTTGGGGAATTTTAGTTATATTAACTTCGAGAAGGATCCTCACTTTTTTACCATATAATTTATTACAGATGGCTGATAACTATTGCATGTCTGATTTGAAGAATGCATCACTTGCAAGGTTGAGTGTTGTGCATAGGAGCCTTAAGGTTGCCAAATCAGGCATGAAGAAGAAGAACAGACAGGCAGGCTGTTAAGACCACCCGAGGTAGGAAGTGAACTTAAGAATATGTGATTTTTGCATGATTTATGGACGCATGAAATGTTTGGATTTTCATATTTCGAAGCTATTTTTCCTTTTGACTCGAGTAGATCAAGTTTCGAAGTGGAAGTGAAAGAGATGTAGTGTTTTAACTGTTTTCTATCAACATGTAGTTAGTTATCTTGGGCACTTCGACTCAATATTTGAGTTATTAATGCAATATGCTCTGATTTTGCTTGCTTGGAATTCTTATGCGGTGATACGAATGGCCTTAAATCCTGAATGTAGGCCCCCTCTCCCCCTCCCCTCTCCAACACAAAGACTCTTCCCAATTTGCTCCTTTCATGGCCTCTTCTTTCAGTGAACTCATCTTCTTTCATGGCTTCTCCTTTCACTGAACCCAAAATGTGTCTGGATTCCATGGGACTTGGGCTTTTTCATGAAACCTAGATGTCGTGGGTTCCTCAATGGGAACCCACGTGGGTTTTTGATTTGAAATCCGTTGGCGTTGGTTAAGATTCAGTTGGGTTTTTAAATTTATAAATAAAGAGAAAATGAAGAAATGGGAGGGAGGGCATTCTAGAAATTTAAAAGAAAATAACTAGCCTTATTTAATGGTAAGGGATATGTTTTAGGTGCTAATTAACTTCATAGATGATGCGATTTATAGGAGAGATATGAGTTCTTCTGAATGCGTTGAAAGTTATTTTCTTTCTGTTTTTGCATTTTTGGCTTCCAATCTGTTTCATTTATATTAACTTTAGAATTTTTCTATAATTAGAACGGTGTCAAATGGGATTTCCCTTTTTACGTGGCTAGATTTTTTTTTTTTTTTTTGTCACTGCTGCTTGATTTTTTGCTATCAATAGGTATTGTTTACGTTGATGCAAGTATGGGTTATGTTTAGACTTTTGAAAAAATTAATCATGCACCCAGAGGGAGAGAAATGGGCGGGATTCAAAAAGACAAGGATCAATTGGGTATGGCTTTGTTGCACTGCTGCTTGATTTAACAAATTGCTCCATTCTGAAGACATTTTGAATTTATTACCAAATAAAAATTTATGTCAAACAAGGAAATTGAACAAGCTAATTAACCATAAAAAGAAAAACATACACAATCACTTCATAACAATATCTATATAATAAAGGAGAAGGATTTTTAAAAATATATAAAATGTATTAGAGATATATTTCATTTGTATGACTGAGATGAATTTTAAATCTATTTCAATGGTTGAGATTGATGGAAGTAAAAAGAAAGTTTAGGAAATAGCTCTGCAAACGCAATGAGAAGGGTTCAAAAAATGTCGTACCTTATTTTCCCCTCTCCCATTCCTTTACTCATTGTCTCTCCCTCTCTCACACTCACCCACGCCATTGCCGACCCCCCCATTGCCCCACTGGTCGTTGTCGCCCTTTTTTCCACTATTTACTGCACCTCTTCCCAGCCCAACCCCGATGGGGGGTTCGAGGAACCCCCAACTGTAGCTTATCGGGGGTTCGTCGAACCCTCGACAGGGTCAGAGGTTCCTCGAGCCCCCGATCGGTCGCTTTCAGAGGCCTTTGGAGCCCCAAACCAGCAACGATCAGGGGCTCCAAGAGTCCCCGATTGCCATTGGTCGAGCCCTTAGAGCCCTCGACTAGCGATGACCGGGACTCTCCAATTTTTTTAATTTTTTATTTTTTTAAAAAATTAATACTTAATTTTAAATATCAATTAAATATTCTAAATATCAATACTTAATTTTTTTAAAAATGATCAAACTACAACATTTGAAATTTTTTAAATAAAAAACACCAATAGTGTAAGTTTTAATTTTTTTAAATATGTATAATTTAAGAAATTGACATTTAGAATTTAATTTTTTCAAATATGAATGATTTAATTTCAAAAAATAAAAATAAAAACCTCTTTCTTTGATGATGATCAAAGGCGATTTTTACTATCAAACTTTATTCAAATAATGATATAAATAACATTAATTTCTTTTTTTACTAACAAGTATACAAACTTTTACTAAGAAGTATACAATAACTGTTACTAACAAGTATACAATAATTATCAAATTTTTACTAACAAGTATACAATAATTTTAATTTCTATTTTTTGTTCGGTGTTTACAATTTTTTTTTTTACTTTTATATTTTAATTTGTAATATTATATGTTTATTTCTTATTTGCTTTTTATACAAGTAAAATTATTACAATATAATATATATAAATTATAACTGTATTTTAATTTCAATATTATTTATACCGTACTTTTAAGTACAGGTATATATAGAGAGAGAGAGAGATTGTACTAAAAAGCATATGAAAGTCGTATGCATTTTATCGTTTTTCATTTTATTGTTGTACATTCTCCACCTATGAATTTGGATTGATACAATGACATGTTTATATTCATTGTATTGATATAGTTATTTGTGTAGGAAGAATAGTGTTATGGTAATTAGTATATAGTTGGATTTTAGTGTGCATATGACATGATTTGATTATGATTATGAAATATATAAGTTTTGTAAATATGTTGATATATTTGTTGCATCATATTTTCAGAGAATACCCTGTCAAATTTTTTACAGAGTTTCTACATTTTGACCATTTTTATTTCACTAAAGTCATGACATTAAAAATGATCAAATAATTTTCAACTTAATGCATGTTTATATTTATTATTTGATCATTTCATATTTAAGAACTATATACATTATCTTCAAACAGTGATATAAGGTGAGTTTAGGCTTTCAATTTAGTACGTGTCTAAGTTTAGTACTTGATTATTTTGCGTTCAAATTCAATGTTCGATTTTTTTTAGTTGCACCGTGCCTTCAGGCACGGATTATTCCTAGTATATATATAAGAGTTAAGTGTTAAATTAGTTAATCCATGCCATGATGAGACTAATAAATAAATATACAAAGAGATTCACTTCTATCCATTAGTCTATTGAATAAATTAATGTGTAAATTTATACATCTTTTCACTCCAACTTAAAAGAAATTTCTAAATTCACTTAACAACAATTTGGTAAAAGTTTCAAGTAATTTTAACTTGAATGAATCTCTTAGAATAATGTTGATGGTCTACTGCACGCATTTGAGAGCTTGAGATACAATATTACGAAGTCATGAGTTCGAATATATCTCATAAAATTGCGTAATCGCGTATATCTATTCGAAAGGTTTGGCCCTCAAGATTCAGCTTACGATAAACATATCCATTTACCTATAATTGTAAAATAAGTGGATTGCAAATTTTTAAAAGAGTTAGATAGATCGAGACTACAAACCATCTATGATCAAGGGATTTCTTGAGTTTCCTATATTACACACACAAAAAAATAATAATAATAACTACAATAATCAATTAAATCATGTATTTTAGTACCTAGTGGCTAATAGACATATAAAGTTACTATCTTTACATTTTTCAAGTGTGCATTACCCATAAATTCTCTACTAACTTCATTTTTCAAGTGTGCATTACCCATAAATTCTCTACTAACTTTTTTGTTTTTCTTGTCAAGTACGAATAATTTATGACTTTACAAAAAATTACATAGTTATCGAATTAAAAAGAAAAAACCCTTGTCTTTGTAAGCTCTATTTACACAAATTCAATGGATTAGTTGACTCATTTGGAAGTTTAGTGGTCAATGTAGCACTTAATTCAAAATAACGATCAATTTGACATTTTGTCATTTTATAAATAATTTTCATTTTAAATAAAAAATTAATATATTAAATATTAAACTTTAAAATGAGTCAAATAAGTCGAAAAAGTTCACGAATAAAACCAAGTTAGCAAATTATAAATTGTTGACGGTGTTGCCATCCTTTAGTGACATTAAAACAAAAATTGATAGTTAAGTAACATGATTCTATTTTTAAAGATTTTGTGACTTATTTGATTCATTTAAAAATTTAATATTAAAATTGACACTTAGCCCTATATATAAGTTAGGTAATGTTTATAAGATAAAAATGTATTTTATTTTGCCTTTATTAAATTATATTTGTAGTATTTAAAGACTCTTATTAATTGATAAAATATTTTGAAACATCAGTGTATATATTTATTATCATTCAATAAAAATATTTTTTAAAAAATACATAATAAATGTATCTTATTTGAAAATAAAATATATTTTTAAATTTAAATTCGATTCATCTCCCCATCTTAATAATGGTTTTAACAATCTTAATTTAGTGTTTATCTGTGACTTTGTGATTGGTAATGCATGTGCCATTTTAAAATGCTAAAGGGAGATTAGGATAAATATTATCATCAAAATTATATACTTAGTGACAAATAATAAGATCACTAATAGGTTTGAGTTTTGGAACCTTTCTCAATTTTTTTTTTTATTTGAAGGGTGTTTAAATTTTGGTTTAGACTGAATAATTAAACCAGATTGAATCGTAAAATCTGATTTGATTTAATACTGAACGAGTTCAATTCGATCATATTTTATATTAAAGATCAAATAAATATAACGATTATCGATTAAATACAACAATAAATTTATCAAATAAAAACATCATTGTCAAGTCACTTAGATCTATAAGAAAGAGAATAGTTAAATGAAGGAAGTCTCTGTAAAAATACTTTAATATTTCAGTTAAACACTAAAAATAATAAAATTAAAGACGTACATTACAAGGAGCTGTTTATTTATAAAGAAGTATAGAGTTTTTTTAAATCTTATAAAATTATGATTTTTACAAATAATATATAGCTTAACATTATAAAATTAATTAAGATTAGGATTTTTATGAATAATATTTATGTTGATATTTTAAATTTTTATTAAAATTAAAATTATTTATAAATAATATTTATCATTTTTATATAATTATCAGAGGAATTTTTAATTATCTAACTTATTCAGTTTGTGAATTAGGTGAGACCCAATTAAGAAAAAAATATACATTTTTAATTTAAAAAATATTTTATTTTTATTTTTTTAATATTTTAATGAGCTTTTATGTATATAGATAGATATTGCACGCTATAGATATTGATATTGAACACTCTTAATATTTTTTTAAAAACGACGTAGTAAGATAACATCAAACATTAGAGAGGCCCAGGCTTCACTACTGTGCACCGGAGACCACGGGATTGAAACACCAAGGCACGACGACGGAGACTCGCCCAATCACAGCCGTTGAAAGGTTTCCTTTCTGAACCAATATTCATCTAGCTTTAACCACAGGAAAGCGTAACCCCAATTGCTTCATATCAACCATATTCGCTCTCCTCTCCGTCGATCTCTCATGTCGATTATCGTCGTCGTGTGATCAAAGCTCGTCAATGGAAGCTAAACTTCAGTACCCTAAGATTGAACTCGACGATTACGAGCCCAGGATTTTCTCTCGGACGGTAAACGGAACCTTCTTCTATGTCTTCGCTGTTTCGATTGATCGTCTGTTTGTTTGCCGAGAAAAGGACGGAAAAACGAACAATCCTTTTATGCAAAAGGGGTTATTGATGATTGTTTTTCATTTCATGTACCGATGATTCTTCACTGGCAGCACTTAGCATAGGAAAAGGAAGACGAAAATATGGATAACTAAATCAATTTATCGTTGTTTAGAGGCGCGAGTGATTTAGAGTATTTGAGCCAATTTTTGTCTTCTTTTGGTATATCATGGCTAAAAACTATGAGGAATTTATATATATATATATATTTTCTTATTTTTCATGGTTTCTATCCTTTTTAATTAAATTGGTCGTTACACTCTTGTTCATAATTCTGCCGATCTTTCTTTGCCACGAGATTACTCTTTCAAGTTACAATTTGTAGTCTCAAAGTTGGGATGTTGACAAATTTATGTACCCTGAATGTGTTCTATAGATGAATAAAATGGTAGAGTTGATAGTCATAAAACTAAGATTGCGATTCAGTAACCTATTGGGAAATTAAGTTTGGGATTTCAAATAAATGACGCTGAGATAATGGATGTCTTGAATGACCATATATTCCTTGAAATTTTCTGGCCCATGTCACGAATGACCATAGAGTATGAAACTTGGATCACATTGCTATATATATTCCTTGAAATTTTTGGTCTCCATCTTCATCAGCTAACTCCGTGTTAGGAATTCTGAATCCCTAAGGAGGCAAGCATTTAATATGCCAATGTTTAGCATCTGTAGATACATTCAGAAGTAGAGCATCCATAGAAGGATAATTCTTAAACTGGGAGGCAATTTTGAGAAATTCTTATTGAGAAATATGGTCCAGGAAACTTTTCAAAAGCTAACAATGTTTGTTGGACCCTCAGATAAGGGGATGAAGGAGATAAAGAATTTGGGACTAGCGTTTTTGCTGTCCATCTGTTTTTACATTACATTTGAAGTTGCATTCTATTTCCTGGTTGTTAGTCTCAGGTTTCTGGAGGTATTGATGAATGCAAGCAAGAGAATAAGTTAGTGGCCTCCGAAAATTTCATAAACCAAGAAGAGGCACAACTGAGTGATGACGAAACCCAAACACATAAAGACACTGCAGCGACTGATGATGTGCAAAATGATTTAAGAGCTGACCACCATGGCATTGGTAAGTATTTTTCTTATGACTTACCAGTTACTGAAGAAACTGGGGTTTGGATACCTGTTTCTATTCCACCAATGTCAGAAAGCACACGTGAAGAATGGAACAGGGGTTTCTGCTTGGGTGTCAACTACTTTCCCGAGAGTGACATGGACTGGAATCAATTTGTTGAAGAAGACAGAGAGATGACTATGTGGGATGTGGTCCTTGATATGCTACTTGTTGCCCGTGGGAAAGTGACTGCTCTTACTTCAAGTGATATACACGAACGTGCAGTTTCCTGGATATCTGGTCATCTTATTGAGCAAGCTTGGAAAGAGATGGCTCAAACTCTCACAGATGCTAATTTTGGTAACATGAAGGAAATCCTCGAAGCAGAGCCACCAAAATGGTTGCCTGATAGTGCTGCCTCTGCTTGCATGCTTTGTAATGTGCGTTTCCATCCAATCATCTGCTCTAGGCACCACTGCCGGTTCTGTGGAGGGATTTTTTGCAATCAGTGCTCCAAGGGAAGAAGCTTGTTGCCTGCTAAGTTCCGCATTGGGAACCCACAACGAGTTTGTGATGTGTGTTGTGTCCGACTTGAGTCTGTTCAGTCATACTTGATGGACCAAGTAAGTCGTGCTGCACAGTTGCCAACTCATGATCTGACTGACCTCAGTACATTGAGATCATGGCTTAATTTTCCATGGGGTCAATCAATGGAATATGAAATTTATAAGGCTGCAAACACCATTCGGGGTTATAATAAGGTAACTTTTTGTTCCTTGGTACATTTTATGTTTATGTTACTGATGTCAGATATCTTTCTAATCAGGAATATTACAGATTCAAATTCAAAGCATGAAATAATACAACTTATTGAGTTTTTTTTTATTAAGTACTCATTTTGATTTAAAGCCGTAAGCCTGTAAGTGTTTTGTTTGAGTAACTTTAGATTAAAGAATCCTTTCAGCTTTCAGAAATGTGGAATTGTATTCACCTAATTCAACTCATAATATCTGTTCTGTATAATTACTGCATGGGTTTTACCTATATTAGGTTTTACAAGTTAATTTGAAGGACTGGATGCCATAACATTTTGCACAGATTCTTTAATTGGTTTAACTTTGTTCTTTTGATGAACCTCAATTGAATGAAGAAGACTAATGATGATTATTCATCATCAAGTTTTATATGTAAACAATTCCAGTAAGAGATTCAAAATTAGATGTTTATTGCATTTCATGACATATTGGAATATCATTGCTCAGGTTGGGTCTCTGACACCTGAAAAGTCCATACCAGATGCTATCTTAAAACAAGCGAAAGGCCTTGCAATTCTTACTGTTGCAAAGGTTGGTGTAGTGGTGACTTACAACATTGGAACAGGGCTGGTTGTTGCTCGTAGAGAAGATGGATCTTGGTCCCCACCATCTGCAATCTCTTCCTTTGGCATTGGTTGGGGTGCTCAGGTGAATTATATCTATGATTCAAGTAAAACCAGTTACCTCAAGGACAATAAAGGAGAATGATTCTTTTTGCTATTCAATCTTCCTTTAGGCTGGTCTCCTAATAACATGGAGATAAGCAGAATTGCTTCCTATTTGTCTTCTACATGACTTCAAAATCCATAAATTATCTCTAATCATGAACTACTTAACTACAAAATAGTGCTGTGCATCCTTGCATCCTAGTGTATCGGCCACTCAAAGTTGCAATGTTGTTATTAGAATTTGTTTTATATGTGAGTTACATTTATTTTTCTCATATACCCCTTTTTCTTTGTAGTTGTATGTCATAATCCTTTATATTGCTTTCTTTCTGTTGAATTGTTAACCACAATCTTGTCTAAAAGTTTAAGTTATTTGATAAAGGGTTAACTTTATATTTTTATATTATTATTTTTACTCTCAACACCCCCCTCACGTGTGGCCAAGCTTTATTGCATAATTAGTCTAAACATGTGCAACTATTTAAATATTGGGTTAGTGGTGAGGTTTGAACTTAGGATCTTCTCCAGCTCCGATACCATGTTAAATTGTTAACCACCATCCCATCTAAAAGGTTAAGTTATAGATACAGGGTTATCTTTATTTTTTATATTATTATTTTTATTCTCAACACTTACCTTGCATAACTTAGTAAAATGGAAAATATTGCTGAAAACTTGACAAGGAGAAATTTGTCTTCTATTTTAGTTGTCTGAACTTTGAACTAGCCTTCTGGATGCAGGGCATGGAAATATGGATATGATCTACTTTTTGCCTTATCAGTTGTGACAAAAAGGGGATCAAATTCCTATTTTGCTGAAAATTTTATTATTCTCCCTTGTTACATGAATAATTTTTTACCCTTTTCTCTCAAGTATTAGAAGTGTTTATCACTAAAGGGGCTAACAAGCAATAATGTTTCCACATCCATAATTAAGAACTGAAATCATGATACCACTACTGGCGGCAAAAACCAAATATGTTGAGAAACGAGTTGGATAAATTTAGGCAACTAGCATGTTTTCTCAACATATTTCAGTTCTTTCTGAGTGCTGAATCCACTTTTTTGGTGAGTTGGAGTTTCTTTTTATGGTTGCATATCCTAACACCCCTTATACAATTTTCAATTCCTTGATTTTGTTTACATGCCATGTTCTGGTGAATTTTTAAGATGCCAGGTGTGGTAATCAGCAGTGGATTTGTTTCATTATCAATTTGAAGGTTGTTACCTGGTCTTCATTTTTTACTATTTCTTTGCTTACCATTTTATCTTTGAAAAACAGGCTGGAGGAGAGCTGACAGACTTCATTATTGTGTTAAGGACAAGTAAAGCTGTCCAGACATTTAGTGGAAATATGCATTGTTCAGTTGGAGCAGGTTTAAGTGCTGCTCTTGGCATTGTCGGAAGAGCTGCTGAAGCAGATGTTCGCGCCGGTGATGGTGGTTATGCTGCTTGCTACACATACAGTTGCAGTAAAGGTAGAAATTTTTACCTAAATAGACCTTGAATTTTTGAATATCTTGAGAAACTTTTCGTGGGTTTCTCCTACATTACATTAGAAAATGGCTGCTACATTGCATACTTGCACCTAATTAAAAAAGAAATTTTTTTATAACTCATATCCTGTGTTAGAGCTTCCCACTAAGTCTCTTTTTGGCATTTTTCTGCCTCTTTTGCTAAAAATTTCTTCCAGTCTATCAACTCTCCTTGTAGGGGTCTCTATCAGTCTTCTTCAGCAACATGTCAAAGCCCTAAAATCCCGTTGTGTGGGGTTTGATTCATGTATTGCATTAACCACCTAATATGGCCTACTAGATTGATACTACCTTCTGTAATGATAGATGTGCTTACGCGCTAAACAATCTACAATCTGCAACATGCTTGCATTTCAAAGCTTTTGTTTCTACAGCAGTTGGCTTTTCGATCAATACAAAGAGTAGAATAGTGTTTTAAGCCTAAATCAAGCACGCTGCAATACTTTTGTGTTTGTCTGGCACATTCTTTGAAATGACTGATAGAGTTAAGATTCACATATCTGTCTCCATATAGTGGGATTGAGGCTTGATATGTTGTCGTGGAGGCTAAATTTCGTTCTGAACTTATTTTGTTTGGATGGCAAGATCCGTAGCCATGGATCGATGAAATGATGGAACTCTTACTCCTGCATGCAGGTGCATTTGTGGGGTGCTCACTTGAGGGTAGCATTGTTACCAGTCGGAGCCAAGAAAACTGCAGATTCTATGGCAATCCATCCATCAAGGCACATGATATTATTCTGGGAAGCATACCTCGGCCTCCTGCAGCTGCCCTTCTCTACCATGCACTATCAGATTTGTATCAGAAACTTGAAAGGTGATTTGGCCTTATGTTCCCAAAAGGAGGTTTGAACCATTTCGCAAAGGGCAGATTCATTGCCCAACTTTTCCATTGGGTCCCAAATATTCTTTGTCCATAGACTCCTCACGAAAGCAAATTCATCAATGCCCAAGTGGTTTGTACAGCACAAAATCTCTTATTATCCATTTCAATTTGTAAGTGATTGACACTTTTAAACGGTGTATATAATAAAGTCAAATGCCCTGAAAAAATTCATATTCATTGCTTGGTAGTAGCAAAAGGCTTCTGTTGCTGGGGTGACAATTTTTACCCAAATTGAACTAAAAAATGCCCACATAGACTTGTTTAGGCGAGCAATTATTGTGTGGATTGGGTCCACACCTAGGACTAGGGTCCTACAAATAAGAGCAAGACATGTGGTAAGGTAGAGCACGTGGGACTAACCAGGGTTTAGGCTAGATTGGCACGAGGCCCAGAAGTGCCATCAGCGACCTCCCCACGGTCCTAGATAGAGTTAGTCTACACAAGAATTCCTCCTTACCTAAGTGAGTGAGTCATGAGTACAAGATTTACATTATACATACAATTTTGATCTGGTAACTTAAATATAATTATTATATAAAATTTATTTTATTATGTGAAGCTCAACTCAATATAATTATTATTTGAGTTGATATATATCAAAGTTATTTGATATAAATTAAATAACGTTTAAGAAATCAAAATTCTATATATATATTTATATAGTTTTTAGCATAATATTAGTGGAATATGTATATAAAATTAGATTCAATCAATTTACTTAAATAGTTCTAATCAAATAAAAAATTAATATGAAGTAATAATATTATAATAACTTTGAATTTTTAATTGAGAATTTAAAATAAAAAATTAAAAGACAAAAATATAAAAAGTTGAATATTATCTAATAAGGATAAATATTTAAAAGAATACAGATAAGAAAAGAAAAAGATATATTATCATTCCTAATTCTTGCTTTCATTTGATGGAGCTTTGTGGGGTCGTGGACCAACCCATGTTGGCCACTGCAGTATCATATCATCAAGTGGAGATCATTGGAAGTACTCATTGCCAGCTCAGCTGAGGCGACTTATGACGTTCCTTTTTCTTTCTTTCTTTTTTTTTTTTTTAACTTTTGACAATCTAATCATATGGCCTTTCCGTCTCCTCTGAAAAAGCACACATTTTTCGTTTCGTACCCCTAAGTCAAAATTGGCATCAATTGTATGGACAATACCGCGAGGGTGCCAGTTTAAAATTCGTTTAACAATAGAGCCCAGTTTCGACAAAAATCTATTTAATTCATTTATAATTAATTAATTATTTTATTAACAAGAGTATATATATTTAAAATAATTAAAAAAATTATTTCACAAGGTTAAAATCAGCTCGTTTAAACCCGAACTTGAAAATTTATTCATAAATTGAGTTATAACATCTTAATAAACAAATGAACCAACTTAAAAAGATAAATTCGACTTGATTCATCTGGTTAACACTACTATTTGGTGACTTCAAAATTAGTACCGGGTATATACGTACACGACAAGTCTAATTTTTGTTAAGTGATGAGGAGCAAATAAAATTTTGCCTTAGTGGCGTACGTACTGTAGCCTCTTCTTCCCATTCGAAAGAGACAACAATATAAAAAATATGAATTCCATGGGGGCAAAGTTTAGGATGAGAATTGAAGGAAGAAATGAAGATTGAAATAATGGCCCCAAGCAGAGAGGTAATATCATAAGATAGAATAGGACTTCATAATTTTAAAAGAATGTACAAACAAGTTCATCATCCTAACCCCCAAACTCAACATGATGTTCAACCATTGAGATGCAGTCCAATTCACATTGTCATTACAATTGCTCCAATGGCAAATCAGATCATGAAGCAGCCATTTCTTAGAGGTTTTGAGAAAATCAAATAAGAGGGTCGGAAAACCACCCCACAAGTTAAAAAACAGAGCTAGACATTACCGAAATAAAAGGGACAAGAAAAAGAGCGATTTTAAAGGCTTACCTCAATCCACATCCTTTCCTTTCCCCCAGACAAACAACAGGATACAGACTCAACAGTTCACACCAAGAAAGCTTCCCTCTTTTAGCCGAAGCATTAATTTCCTTACCTGCAACACAAATATAATTAGGTGATGAGGAAAATGAATGCCTAATTTGATTCATCCAGTTAAATAGATGTGCAACAAACCTAGTCCTTGAGCTCCCAAGAGTAAGCTCAAGATCATCTGAACCAGAGTCCTCATGAATCCTCTCTCCTTCCCAAGGCTTAACCAATCCTGTTGTGTTGCTTCCGAAAGCAAACTCATCTGCAATTGCTTCAGACATTGGGACATCAGCAGTATGGTCAGAGCCAGCAGCAACAGCAGGAGAGCAGGTCCCACTTTGCCCAGGTGTCCACATGCGAGGCCCACCACCTGCCATAATTTCATCCTTGAAGCCGAATGGGTTTGAAGATACGAGGGTAAATGTTGGAGATGTTGGTCCACTTTGTGGAATCCGGATCCCTGCAAACCATTCTGAATCAGGAAGGATCTGCCGGCCAGGGCTTGGAGGGGTAGAAGATGGCAGCAAAGAGAAGTGGGCGCCCTCCCAGCCTGCAGCCTCCCAGTTGGCTTTGATTCGAGGGGTTCGGGCAGTTGGAGAGCTCAACGGAGGGGTGACAGGTGCACTAATGGAACCGTTATGAACGAAGAGATGGGAAAGCTTGGAGGATGCTGATGAGGAAGCAGATGTGAGGTTCTTGAGCCATGGTATAAGGGAACTGCCATCTACATTAGCATTAGTAGCATAAGAGGAGGATGCAGGGCTGGGAAAAGAAGATGAGGCTGGACTTGGGTTGTATGAAGTGCAAGGGCTAGGGTGGTAAGATGAACAAGGGCTCACTGATGCAGATCCACCCACAATCTCCATCCTCTCCACAGGCTTGCAACCCTGCAAAAATGGAAGTGATAATGTCAAATAATAAAAAGACATCAAACAGATTTGATGGTTCTCTGTAAGTGTGCTTCCAAGTTACGTCCATGATTGGGGATATTTCTTGTTTCAGAAGTGAAGGTTCAATATTTTAGATGAGAAAGATGGAACTACATTGCATGCATATAAGATGAACAATAAAATACACAATATACCTGCAAAGCCCAATTTCTTTCTTCTTTTTTGTTTTGTTTTGTTTTGCAAAGCCCAATTTCTTGGTAGAACATGTGCAGGAGTTGGGGAAAGAAAGTAATTCACAAGTAGCTCCACCATTTAGATATTCCACATCGAAGGATAGGTACCTTTCAATATATATCAGCAGTACTTTAAAATACCATGCTAAAACTATGCGTACCTATCAATTAGAGGAGAAACTAGAAGATGCTGAGACCGTAGACTTAATTGAAAGGCTATTCATGGATTTGAAGCCATCTGTTTAGATATATATAAATATATTTATATTTTAAAGATGATTTAGTTAATTAAATTGCGACCGAACTAGTTTTTCATTTTGCCCTGCATCAATTTTAGCACCCTAGATTTTTTTAGTTTCTTTATAATAGTAAAATATCAAACTTTAATCCCATTAGGTGGCTACATGGATTCTAGCACCCGAATCATCTTTATCGGTTGCTATATTTTCAGTACACCTATAACACATATCATGCCTAAAAGCTTATTGCCAACCTTTTCTTGGTCTTCATCTATCTCTTCTGATAAAAAACTTCTTCCATTCCAATTTTTAATTTCCTTAGTTATATTTATTATAAATTTGGATCAGTTTTGTCACAATCTAGTGCCCAAAATGTATCATAATTGAGATTACAGAATCTAGATCATGGTCCCATGGGAGGCCCTGAGATTTCAGTTCACCAGCCAAGACTTCCCGTTGTGAACTATATCCCTCTTTTTGGACATACAAGCAAATGATGGTTCTCTAATCATAAAAGTACACCACAACATCAATCATATTAGACTACCAAAAAACAAGTTTATCTGCCCAATCATACCCAATTTCTTCTTAGCAATGTAATTGAATTGGGAACTTTAAAATATATTGACACTGTTACAATGTTCTTCCAGTCATCCAGAAATTTCTATCTGAACGCTTGTAATAACTAAATCTTCCTTTCCTAATTTCGAGTCTTCACTACCAACTTATCCAATGCACTACATTCCCTTAGTCAGAAATAGAAATATCTAAGGTCAAATTTTCAGGGAAGTTTCTTTACAATAGTGCCATAAAAGTGAAGTATAAAATCCTAAATACAACTTTGTACTAATTGACTCTTCCTTCCATTAGAATTAGAATACAATTACACAAAACACAACCATGATTGTGAAAAGAGGCCAGATCTATTAGCTCAGATGCTGGGCGAACATTTCAACACTACTAGATAGCTTACCCAATATTAAGTTGGAAAACGGGGGTATTTGCATGTAAAAATATACTAAATGGAGAAAAAAGACAAGTAAACGAAGGCTATACTGGCCACCTTTGCGCCCAAGATTCAAATATCTCTAGAAGTGAGTCTACACACAAATTTTTATGTGCATAGCTAGAGCACATGGTTCGTGAATATACACCGTGAAACCAAAAATAAAAGGCAGAAATTTATTAACAGCAAAAGATTGATTGATTAGGGTGCTATTACTATTGACCAGCAGTGATGGAATTGGTCAAGACATACTTTCACCAGAACAGCAAAAAAGAGATGTCGACCCAGCAAGCCGGTAAATTAGACCAAAAAGGGGTCATGTTGTTTTCTTGGGTAATTAAAAGGTATCCTGGGGGTAAGCAAAGTGAAAGAACACCAGAAAGACGTTGCACCAAATCCAGGAAAGAGAGTGAAAAAGAGCGTCTTAGTGGAATGATGCCAAAAGCATCCATCGTACTTTCTCAGTCTTTTGGATCTAAAGTGGAAATCTAAAATGGCAGTTTGGACAAACCAACAAGGGTATTATCGTCTTATCCACATCAATGGTGTTTCAACTTTAGTTCTCAGGAACAGGCTAACAGTCATCGAAAGCGTTTGACGGGGCAGGGAATCTTGATCTTCACGCGTCTAAGAAGCGAGCAAAGGAAAACGAAATAAAAGAAAATGAGTTTTACAGTCCCACCCAGATCTAACGTACGCCGGCGAGGATAAAAAAGCAGCCTCGACTGAGAATCTAAACCCCCTCTGACCAGTAAAAAGTAATCTCAAGAAACAATTGTTATTTCACAGAAACAGATTACGACATTAGGATGCGCCAAGAGCAACAGGCTGACGCTAGGACGAGAACCAGCGGATATTTTCTAATATAGATGAAGATTACTAGTTGAAGCGATACACGATCCTTCCGTTGTTATATCAATTAAATAATGGTCAAGCCGGAACCAGTGCACACTAGCAAAAACAACGCGGATTGTGGATGGCGTTGCGCGTCCCCACCGCGTCGGGCAAGCCACTGATACAAAGGCCAAAATGCGTCACTAGAACCGCGTATATAGAAAATTCGGCCACAAACGAAGTGACTCGACCGGCCGTTATTTGTCTCTTCTTCAGTTTCACGATCATGAATCGTTTTCACTCAATAACAATTTACCAAAGGCGCCAAAGTATTGGCTCGTGTTCAAAATTGGAGGCAAACGAGTTGATTCAACCGCTCCATGATTCAACAATGCACGCCGAGCTCACACCTTCTCGGCGCATGTTAGAAGAATGGATCTCTACAGCTAACAGGCACCAAATGGCCATTCCGTGCTAAAATGCTCAAATGAAACCGTAGAAAAGAACATAAAAGAAAAAATCGATCAGGTAAATAAGACGAACAGATAGTTACCTTACGATAGGTGGTGCCATCGGGCTCGACGGTCCAGCCGGCCTCGTTGCAGAGGGCTTTGAGGACTTCATTGTTGTCGCAGTGCTTGGGCAGCTTGTAATTTCCGTACATCCTCAGTCCGGCGAATATGTTCGCCGCGATCGCCCTCCGCCGCCTCTCTCTCCTCTTATTATTCTCCCTCTCCTTCCACGTCGGCTGCCTCGTTCCCGAAGTCATCTCTCACAACAAGAAACCGATTCTCGAACCGTGATCGCTGAAAAAGAAATCGTGCGAAATTGAACTAAGATTGGTCAATAACACTCGATCATGTCCGCCTTCGGAGCCATAAACACGCTTCGAGGCAACCAGAAGAAGAAATTGAAGAGTAAGAGCTGGTAATCCGGCCAAAAGAAAACTGAGACAAAGTTGAACTGAGAACCGCTTAAGAAGGAACGAGTGAAAGAAGACGACAGGGAGGAGAACGGAAAACAGGTCGAGAAACCGGGTGGTGGGGTTGGGAAAACCGGGAAAGAGAAAGAGGCAGCTAAAGCAGGATTTTTGACATAAAAAGGAGGCGTGTAAGGGAGACGGAGCTGCCGAGCTCTAAATACAGTGAGGCCTAATAATTATCCATGCAGGTCACGTTAATTTACATATTTGCCACTAACAGAAGCCATTTTGTCAGACTTCATCCTCTTCAATGACGAAAATACCCTCTTCCCCGCAAAAAAAAATAGTGAACCAAATACTAATTAAAATTTATTATATCTCAATATTTATTAAATAAATTTCTAAATATCACAAAAATCCATAGAAACACTTTTATTTTTTTAAAAAAATATATTGATTCTTACCCCGCGTAGGGTCTGTAGATAAATCTTTACAAAAACCAATTTGAATAGAAGAAATTTAAAAAAAAAAAAGAAGATTTTACGAGGGTATTTTAGGAAGTTAACATAAAAAGGCAAAGGAGAAAAGTGTGGAGGGTGGGCCCGGTGGGGACCAGTGGCGGGGGAAGGGACGCGTGACCGCCTGAGTGCGAGTGACGTCGTTTAGCCACATGGCCACAGTCAGAGAGACCTGAGCTTTGGAAGTGCCTGGTAACCGCTTCATATCATAATATATTGTGTAATATTTTCAGCATCCGATTGAATATTAAATTAAAAAAAGTGATTCACTGAATCCCAAAATTAGATTCGTCGTTCGGTTTGTATGAATTAATATAAATAAAAATTATAATTTTAAATTTAAATTATCTAAAATGTCATTATTTGTAAAGTTTTAATTAATTAAAAATTCATATTTTTACCTATATATTTTTATATTTTTTTATGTGATCATTGAAATTTTTTGTTACTTCGATTACACTTTTAAACTTAATTTTTAAGTTAATTTAATATTTATACTTTAACATTTTCTCATGTGATAATTCAAATTTTTTTTTATTTCGATCACATCATTAGATTTATATTTTTTAATTAATTTAATTTATATACATTTATGTGTAAAAAAATAAAGTGAAATAATAAAATACACGTATTAAATTGACTCAAAAATATCAGTACAATGAAATAATCGAAATAACGAAAAATTTAAATAAATAAACGAAAGAGACGTAAAATTATAAAAATAAAAATATAAATTTAAGTGTTGACGAAATTGTTATATTAAATTTATTTAATGCGGGCAAAATCAAAGAGGGCTTGACCCCTCCCTTCACACCCTTTGCATGTCCGCGTTGTTTGACACGATAACAAAATAAATCTTCGAGTGTTGGTAGTTCAATTGTAGGTTCAATCGACTTTTAAAATTTTATTTTTTTTAATCAAATTCAACCATTTTTTGTTCCCTAAAAAATAATGATATTGATGGGAGCAGAAAACAAAAATAAAAGAATAAAGATAGAAAACTAATCAGGAGGCTGAAGGCATAAACATAAGCACGTGCCGGAAGTTCGGCGCACGTGTTAGAGGACCACAACTGGAGCTGGTCTTCTTCCTCTATCCTCAACCCTACTGCCACTGCCAGGGCAGCAGTGGCCCAAAAGGGCAATGAGAGTTCTCAGAGTCTGTTAATGAAGTGACCATGTCTTGAAACAATATGATTTCACGGTGTTTTATGCTAATTATAGACAAATTTATAATACTACAAATATTTACTTCTTATAAATAATAATTTTATAGAAAAAGCATCAATAGATCTATGATCTATAATATGACATATTTCGAGCATTACAATAAACAATAACAACAACATATCCAGCCGTTATCCCACTATGTGGGGTTGGCTACATGAACTCTAAACTTCTATGTGGCTTACATCCCAACAGATAGTTTGTCTAGAATTCATATTTGGATTCGACTAGGTTTTACGTTGACTGTCGACTACCTAATGCAACCCTCCTCCTTTATTCGGGCTTGAAACCGACAGTGGATAATATCCTCTAGGGAAGTAATGATTCGAGCATCGCAATAAAAATAAATAAAATTAAGTTATCAAATAAAAAATATATTTTAAATAAAATAAAAAATTATATACAACTATATATAGATATTAAAAGGTCATTATTGACTTTTATAAGAATTATCAGATAAATTTAACAAATATATTGGAAATAATAGAAATTCGATATGCATTTCATATCTTGGATTTTTCATCCCATATCTTGATTAACAAACGCTCCCTTAGCAAAGTATGCCTTGATTTGCTCTTGTGATCGTTTGTGTTGTTTTTTATGTTAATAAAATTTATTTACACAAAAAAAGTATATTGGCGTAAAAAGTCAAAATAATGTTTAGTGATGTTAATGAATTGACTGTCGTAGAAAGTGGTTGTTGTTCACTCTAAGTATTTTATGTGAGTAATGTGATATCTTTATCACAAATGTTGACATTCGTATCAAAAGTGTATAAATACTTAGAAATTGGTGATATGAACAGGTAATCGTGATTTTCTCTAAATTTTGTTTAGTGAATAACATGACGTTGATATCATAAATATTAATATTCACGTCAAAAACCTTATAATATTTAGGAACATAAGAAATATGAAGATTTAGAGTTCCAATATTAAAATGAAGTCATTACAAAGATTTCTCTAATGTTTATACTTAGACAATGTCATTATCAAATTGCGTTATTTGAAATATTTCCACTTTAAAGCATGTGTTATTTGATATAACACTATGTTAAGTGTTATCTTAAAACATTTTTTATTTGTCAGGTAAATATAAATTTAAATTAAATTTGGACAAGGATTGCTTTTGACATTTATGTATGCAAACAATATGTTTGAAATTCCAAATTGATGATGGATATTCGAAAAGATGAAATTACTAAGATACTTTTAAAAATAACTAGTCTCATTTGGTCACGTGTCCCGATCAATAAATAATGAGGAGATGGCATGTGTCTTCTAGTCTATCTCAATTTTAAAAGATAAATGCAAGCAACTAACTCTTAAACCCTAATTTTTAAGAGTTCGAACTAAATATTTATTTTAATTCAAGTCAAAAACTAATTGAGTATAAGAGTAATTAGAGATAATTTTAAATATCTCCACTTACCTAATCTCTAAAGAATTAGGTATCAATATTCTCCATTTAGTTTGATAAACTCTTTGTCAACCCGAGATAACTGAGCACGAGAATATTGGAGATAATTCCAAATATTCTGACTCACCTATCTCTATTTTGTACGCGAAATTCTCCCTCAACTCAAGATAATCAAGTCTAAAAATCTCATAAATGATAAATTCAAGTATCTCTGTACACTTTACTTATATAAAAACATTAAACCCTCGCACATAAATCATAAGACTCAGCGTTTATATATATTTATTGATAATTTATTATACTAACTTAAACGTCAAATATTATATCAAGAAATCTAATCCTATATTTTCTTACATGTGTTTAAATCAAGACAAAGCTCTAGAGATGAATTTGTTATTTCATTGTCTTTTAACGTAGAGTAATTTTTTTTTTGTAATTTATTATATACAAAATTATTTATGTTATTATTTTATATATACTATTATATAAACAAACACTAATAAAATATTTTTTAAATATCCTTTATATATATTATTTAAAAAAAATAATCATTAACTTTAAACTAGTGATTAATTTAAAAAATGATTCAATCATTATATTAAAATTTATTTAAAAAATTAAATAATTATTGTCAAACGTGATCAATAAAATTTATTTTAATTTTTTAAATAAGATACAACATTTAAGTTAAGTTGTACAAAAACGGAAAACAAATACACTATGAAACGAAAATAAAAGCACGACATTCTTTAAAAAAAATAAAAAATGAAAACTCAAGAGAAACACGTAAATAAAAAAAAAATATAAATATAATTTTTAATATAAAAAAGAATATATTAAGAATTAATATATAATATATTAGTTTTATATTACATGAAAAAATTTCCTCTTCAAACTTTTTGTGAGTTAAAATGCGTCTTTAAATAAAAAATATATTTTTAAATTTTTTTTAAAATTACAAAACGGTATCGGGTGTTTAAAAAAAATAAAAATAATTTATATATATTTTTATATTTTTTAAAAATATCAAAACAACACTTTTAAAATATTTTCGTGCATAATAATCCATTGGTGACACGAATGCATAGTTTGCTTTGTCAAATTGGGGGGTAAATCTTTTTTTTTTTTTTTTTTTTGAAGAGAAGAAAAGGGGAATCAAGAAACAGAGAGAGGAGCGAGCAGCAGCCCAATCCCATCACGTGCGATGCATGACCGGTCAAGCTTTTTAAGTTTTAAACTCATTTGGGATTTGGATTGGGGTCCGCTCTCTGTGGCTCAGAGTCTTTTCTTCCTATTAAGAGTGGGGTCACGTGCAGGCCGATATGCCCGCCACCCACACCACACGGCACCCCCATCGCCCCTCTAATGCCCTGTGGTTATTGGCTAATACCAAACCAATCATGCCACCACCTTAATTATAATCCCCCAGCTCATTTGACTAAACTGCCCCTATACTCACTGCCCTTTTCGCAGCACCACGAGGGTGTCTTTGTCTTTTAGACGTCTATATAAGTCTATATGGGTGCCCCCACACACACCAGGTGGAATCATAGAGGGTGAGGCAGAGGCAGCGAGTGAGAGTGAGAGCGAGAGCGACCAAGTGGGGAGTTTGAAATGACAAAAGTACCCTCCGATCAAACTATTATTATTATTCAAATTAACATGTGTTTGTGATAATTTGAAAATGAATTGGTATTACGTGATAATAATATATATATATAATTAATTTTAAAATATTCCCTAATCAAGGAGAGTCCTCTGTTTTAATCATGGTTAGGCTATTGGGATCCATCGACACACTATAAAGGTGGAGAACAAATTGGCTGGATGGTCCCATGTCAACATCATAGACCCAAAATATCCATGCATTGTATGCATCAGAATGTGTTATGTTCACATATAAATTAATATAATTTTAATAAAATCTATCATAATTTTATTTAAATTTTTTAATAAAACTACTCATTATTATGAATTATTATCAATTTACCTAATCACTAAAGTATTGATTAATGATATTCCTGAAAACAAAAAATTTAAGTCTTGAGTTTGATATTTAATAATTATTTATTGTATAGTTCACAAATTTAAGGAGGTTAAATTTATATTTTTGTCTATATATTTTTATTTTTTTTATAATTATTAAAAATTTATTATTTTAATTATACTATTAGATATGCATTTTCAAATTAATTTAACTATTATACTTTAATTTTTTTTCGTATGCAACACAAAAAATTTATTGTTTCAATTACACTACTATATATCTGTTTTTTTAAATTAATTTAATTTTTATATTTTAATATGTAAAAAAAAATAAAATGATATTTATATATCAAAATACATGAATTAAATTAACTCAAAAATATAAATATATGAGCGTAATCAAAATAATAAAAAATTTAAATAGTCATATTTTAAAAAAATACAAAAACAAAAATATAAATTTAATCAATTTAAAAATAAAAAATTGATATCAATATCTCAAATAGTTCATCATAATAAGGGTTTCGTTAAATGTCTTTGTAACCAGGGCACTAACACTAACACCATTCGACCATCAGACCCGTCTTACATCTTGGGTCATTTGAATTTCCCTTTTTATTAAACCCAGAAAAATGCCCACAATATTAAAAATTGTCTATAAAAAATCTAAAACTAAGCGTCAATAACAACAGTGCTTATTCATTTGTGACTGAATGAAAAAAATCACAAATTCAGTTTGTGACCAGAAGGCTAGCTTGAATAAGCCAGGGTGGGTGACACAAGAGGCTCAAGCGCTCTGCACTTTGTAATAAGGTTGTGAGTAGCATCATCCCTTGCCCAAGCTATTAGACCAGTGGCTTTCTAGAATTCAAAACCAAATGCTTAATGAAGGACTCAACCTCAAGTAACATAATGAGATTGTCCATGGATTTAGGGCTAAACAGAGCCTGGCCCCAGCCACTTGGGGTCGGCATTATGAGCAGCAACAACCCTTTATCGCTTTTGTCCTAATATAGCTTGTAAAGTTACGAGTCTTGCGTTGATGAAGTCCTCTATTAGGGGACCAAAAATCTTGTACAAGCAAACAGCAACCAACTGTAGAAGTATAATTTCATCCAAAACATGATCAGAAAAGAGTATGAAGACACTTTTTGGATCTCCAATACATGCAAATTCTAGTTTATGAAGGGCAAAGGTGGGTTGTGGGCAATGAAGATAACAATTTTAGCATATTTTCTGGAATAATCTCAACTAAAATGTTGAATCTCCACGACATGCAGCATGCTCCCACATATCCAACAGAGAAGCAGAGAAGCCTTTTTCTGGAATCTCAGCAGGCAAGCTGACCAACAGCCCAAATATCGTTCGCGAATGTAACTCTAATCTCTGGCATAATTCTCGTTGAGAAATAAAGAAAAGCGAAGGCATGTGACCATCAGACTTCAGCTATCTGATTCAGGCATCAGGATATTAGTAAGACTGTAAGCATAAAGGATGGATCGGTTTGCAGTCTCAACAATTAGAAGAATGGTCAAGAACATAGTCGTCTCAACAGAATCCAGTTTCCAAGAAACCACTAGACAACTATGCATATGAAATCCTACAGAAGCCTCATGTTAAAGTGTTTTGACTTATGCTCACAATCTCCTTCAGCATTCGCCTAACACAATCCTTGATCTCATCAGGCACTACCAGCTGTGGGGGTACAGATTCCAAGGCATACAAAGTGATAACCCTCATAACGACAGCAAAATCCAAATTTTTGTAGTCGCCTTTCCACACACTCTCATTCACAAACTTGCATGATGATCTCAACGCACATTTACTGCATACCTGAAGGTGAGCATACAATGGTGTAGAAGGAAGTGGATGCGTTAAAACCACAAAAGTTAATAACTTAAATGTTGATGTCATTCCAAAAGAAATCAACAAGAAAATATAGATCAGACAAGAGACAAGTGGAGAGGTTGAAACTCTGAACAAGAATACTTACAATTTGTTCCTGAATTCCAAAGAAAGTACGCAACCTCTTAGCAGAAAAGACAGTTTTCTTGCCAAGAGAAGGGCATCCAAACAGGGCCACCTTCTTCAGGTCACTGGCAGACAACCATCTGCAAATCCATCCTTTAAGTTCATGCACTCAAAAGGAAGGGAGAGAAATAGATCACAAAGGGAAGGCCTAAAAAATAAACCATACAACAATTAGACGAGGCACGTGGATCACCAAGTTGAAAGTAAAAACAATAATATAGAAGATATAGTTACTCTTATCTCTGCAAGCTTGGACTTTTCAATGAGATGGTTGATTAGCTATTTAACATAGTATTGGAGCAAGCAAAAGCCCTAAGTTCAAATCTCATTGCCAACCCCCATTATTTAACTAGGCGCATGTGTTTGGCCTAATTATGCAATGAAGTGTGGGCACAGGTGAGGGAGCATAGATAGAATAAAGATATTGATATACAAGATAAAGTAAACCTTTTTCCCTACTGACTTAGACTTTTAGATGAGACGGTGGTTAACAATTCAACAAACCAAAAGTTCCAGTTATAAGCATATCCTCTCACCTACGCCTCATTTTCCTCACAGACCATTATCCAACAGTGCATATTTTCCTATTGCCATTACTATTGCATATCATCCCCCAAGTACATAACTATGCCGTCCCAATTTGGCCTCATCATAACCCTCAGAGGTCAATGACAATATTATATGGCCAGTGCCATTTGACTGATTCTCTTCGTTTGCCATTAGCCATCTCATTAATTGCACATGGCCAATCAAACTGCAGGATGCATCAATACAGTAATAAAATATCAGAAATATCAGAAATTACTACTCTTTCTTTTGAACCACACAGAGAGGCCAACCACACCCACTCCCACCACAAGTTCTTGGAAAATGTGTTTTGAACCCACCTAAGTGAGCTTGAGTTGCAAGTTAGTCAATTTAAGCCATAAGGGATCTGATCTTTTTTTTCTCCGATCCAGCCACATGTTATACCTTCAGTATTCAAAAATCAACTCATAGACATCAACACATGATAGAGCATAACTTTTCCCTTCTGCTTAAGATATAGTTTTTTTGTATTCTATCTTGCTAAATGTTCTGAGAAAGAGGAAGCAACAAAAGAGGACAAACCTTCAAACATGGCATAAGGACAGAAACAAAAGAATCAAACCGAATAACAGAATTTTCAGAAGGAAGTAGTATGATGGTTGTTAAACTTCATGAGAAAGATAAACAATAATTCAAGTATAAAGGATATCTTTCATCTCTATCTTTATAATTTTCTATATTTAGTTAATCAAACAAAGTTGAGTTAGATGAAAGCGTGTATATGCTTTTTGCTTTTTTATTTCTCCTCCACTTATTTATATTTTTGCTATTGGTAACATGATCTCATGGTGAATAGATCCAATCCCTACCATTCCTCTCCATAATTCTAGATTTGATTTTTTCCTTGTTTGGTTAATCAGTTTTGATTAGTTGCTGTTTTTTGTTAACATTTGTTTGTGCTAATAAGCTCATTATGGCCTTCCACAAAGAGTTTTATCATCTGTAACCATAAGCTTGGATTGCATCAACAACTTGTTTGTGCTGAGTTCAGTAAATTGAGACCACATATGCGGGATCACATTGCAACTTTTGAAACCTCCTTTCATAAGCTACCAAGCAGCACTGCACATATGCTAAGATAAGTCATTTCCATGATTTAGATTCAAGATGACCATTGAAGATTGATTGCAGGTTTTCATGTTTCAAGTTAATATCTCAATTCTATGAGCCAAATTTGTACACACATGCACATGCGTGCGGAAGTAAAACATCTATACCAAGAAAATTAACAACCCCCCCCCCCCCCAAAAAAAAAAAAAAAAAACACTTGTATAAGATAAGTATTTCAATCCATGCTCATCTTGAAGGTGAAGTTAAGAGTTTAAGTCAAATTAAGAGAGAGAGGTTAAGTTTAGATGATATGTATATGTGCAAAGTTAAGTATAAGAGATAACCTTTATCTTTAGAGTTCTCTATATTGGTTTGTATTTATTGAACTGGGTTGAATTAAATTAAATAATCCTATTATGTTCCTCTTGTAGATGTCGGTGTCAGCCAGCAATTAACAATATATTAGTAAGAAAAAACCAACTGCAGAAGGAAAAAAGAAGTACACCATGAGTTGGAAGTTCATGTTGTTTTTAACATTCAAATAAATTGTCAGAGATCCCAATTTCCTTGGCTGATTTGGAGCCAAATAAACCACTTATAGCGTCCACACTTGCATAGGTTCCCAAAACAAAGAGGAAAAAAAGTCCATACAGCGTGCTTTTCCTATCCATAAACCCCAGACATGTAACAGCAGTTTTACATAATAACCCATCTTGTTTCAGATTTAATTCTTAGTTTGTCAAATTGACAGACAGACAGAATATATCTTATAGGCAAATACTTGAAACAGGAGGTGCAAAAAATGTGAACATACGGAACACTGTATCCCAAATGCAACCCTTTGACATCCTTAGAACACGGTTGAACATTATCTTGATTAGCCAAAAACCAGACTGCCTCAAGTACAATGTATTTCCAGGATTGCTTGTAGTATTCACAAATTATGAACCTGACTCCCAAAAAGAAAACTTTGAAGAGAAGGAAGTGCAGCTGTTACAAACAAGATAGTGACGCTACATTGGGCAGTCATTGCCTGAATATCCATCATAATTATTGATAGACCCTGACAGGGACAGCATGAAAGATTCCAAAAGGCAGTTACAGAAGTGAAGAGATTTTTATGCTTGTCATGTAATAAAAAAAGTGTAAGTCAATTTACTATCTAAATGTTCTGCTTAAAATTAGAATATTGATGGAAAATGAACTTCCTCAACTATCTCATGTACAATATATAATTATACCTTTGTGTTACCGTGTATTCTTTTAAACCTATGTTCAACATGTTCAATTTTCATCTTCTATTGTAACCACTGGGTGGTTTTTTTTCTGGATAAAAATTAACTAATGGGTCCATTTTGAGAAAAATGAATGGGAAAACAAGATAATTCAACAATTAGCATAAGGCCACAGAGATACAATATGAAATCAGTGATTCCTTGGTCATGTGAGGGTTACAGTATACTAGACCTACTGGCATGAGATCGAGTTGTCAGTGGAAACTGCAAGCTTCAAGATATGGTAATTTACCTACAACAACTACAGAGAAGTAAAAGAAAGAAAAACTACTTGAATATATGGTCAATAATTGGAGACTCTGAAGCAAAACTACTTGAAGATAAGCTGGTAAAAACTAGCCTAAATGTAACACACACACAAAGACAAGCACATACAACACGAATCAAAGCTCGAATCAAGAATGAGGGTTGCATCAAACAAACATGAATTAAAGAGAAGTACATAGGTAATAGGAGATAAACGATGGTTGTAAATAACTGTTCTTACTTCCCAATTTCCTGGTTATTCTGGCCAAACTTCTCGGCCGCAAACTTGATAAAGTCACGAGCATAGCTATTCTCAAAACAGCTAACATCGAACTTGTTTGTCGGCAAGAAATTAGCATTGTTAAAATACCCTTCCTTGTACAAGTGAGTCACAAACAGCATCATATCCGGCGAAAGCTCCTTGTAAACCGCAGGATCCTCCATTGTCAATGCCTCCACATTCTCAATGTTTCCACTACCACTACTAGCCTTACCTGAAAACAGCGCATATAAGCTCGTGGGCTTAGATTTGCCCTTCAAAAACGCATCACCATTTCTAGGTTTCTTCTTTAAATCACTGCTAATTTCTTTCTTTTCACTCTTTCTTTCTTTCAACCCCTTCACCGCTCCCTCCAGTTTTCGCAATCTTCCCTTCAATTCATTGGTGTCGATTTGGTTTTCACCGTCGCTGTATTCAAGCTTCTCGATCAATCCGACGGCTTCCTTGAACAGAACGTGCAAGGGCTTCTTTGGCTTCTTCTTTTCTTCATTGGTACCGTCCGAACCAGCCCATTCAACGTCGAATAGCGCTGAATTCGATACGGGCTTTGTAAACATTAAAGAGGTGTGACAAGCTGTAGCTGAAGAACCATGAAGGTGACTCTGCAGAGGTTTTAGGATTATTCGGAAATGCCGGTAAAGAAGACTTCTGAAGAGAGACATGTTTGGAACTGTTCGGATGGGAGATCATCACGGTACCAGAGAGATTGAAGAGAACGCCATTGAAGGGCGGCGGTAGAGATGGTTTACCTGAATTTGGGGACTCGTATCGTAGGGGGTTTAAGGCTTTAAGCTACGCTTATAAACGGGTCTGCTTCGATCCGAACCCGCTTCGAATTTAGAGCTGTGCGGAGTCGAGTTTACAAAGAACTGAATTAAAGGACTTGTTTGGTACCTTATAATTTAATTTAACACAATTCATACTACGTGTTATAGTGTGTTTTGGTTTCGTGTATATGATTAAATATTTTATTAAATAATTATAATTAAAAATTAACTCAATCTCATTAATTTATTAAATATTTTAATATAATTAAAATTATATCACTAGCTAAATTTATATTTTTTTTGTGTGACTACTCAAATATTTCGTTGTTTCAATTATATTTCTAGACTTGTATTTTTGAATTAATTTAATTCTTATACTTTGATTTTTTTTTATATGATAATATAAATTTTTCATTATTTCAATTTTACCTTTTAACTTATATTTTTTAGTTAATTTAATTTTCATATTTTTGTTTAAATAAAGTGTGACGTATATTTTATTCATATCAAAATATGAAGATTAAATTGACTTAAAAGTTAAGTTTAATGGTATAATCAAAATAATAAAAAATTTAAATAACGACCAAAAAAAATAAAAAAATACAATTATATGAATTTGGCCCATAACCTTTACTCAATTCAACCCAATCTCAAACTCGATAAATGAGTAAAGTTTCGTCCTCTTTAATATTGTTTCATTTACTTTTAAAGATGTTTGTATTTAACTATTTTATGAGTTAAACTCTATAATAAATGTTACGAACAATTGTTAATGTTCAGACTTAGTTCAAACTATACTCATTTAACTTAAATTGAGTCGAATTTAAACTTGTTGTGAATAATAAATTATTAAGTTAATTCAATAATAAGAAATTATAGGTTCTGTTCATGAACAAATAATTTGTTTATAAACAAAAATACAATCATTTATAGATGAACTGTTTTTTAATGAATGGTTCATATAATTATATTATTTAACAAAATTATATATTTTGAAACAAATAAATAAATAAAATAAATCATAAAATAGCTTATATATATTCTTATTAAATGAACAAATAATCAAAATTTTAACAAATTTTAAATGAATTATAGATAAACTTGTTGATAAACATAAATGAATTGATCATTTATTAAATGAACTCTAAGTTTTTATTTAAATTTATTTATTTAGAAAACATAAACAAGTCTGGACAATACTCAAGTAAAAAATGTATTCGTCGCGAGGTATGATACATTAACACTTACGTAAATGCCATCTAAACACTATTTAACGATGTTTATATTTTGTTAATAGAGTTATTTTTTTATAAAAAAATAAAAATTATAAAACTTCAAGAGTTTGTACTAAGATATACATTAAACAACACGACAAAAAATGAATCTAAACTATAAAAATAAAAAATCCAACTATATATATAAAAAAATTATATACAAATGATACAAATATAAAAAAAAAAAATTCAAATGTCTTCTAATCTGAAATTTAAACTTTTTGTCTTCATTTGTCTTTCCTATCTAAACATTACAAGGTTTTTGACGCGAGTATTGACATTTGTGATGTTACCATCTAGTTAGTCATCAAATAAAACTAAGAAAGGATTGCGATTATTTTTACATATATCATCCACTTAAACATTATAAATTTTCTTATATGAATATCAATATTTGTGATGAAAATGCCCGATTACACACCTAAGATACTTAGTGAGAACAATGTAAATTTTGAATAATATCAATTCGGTAACATCGCTAAGTATTATTTAACTTTTGATGCAAATGTCGATATTTGTAATGAAAATACCTAGTTACACATTTAAGATACTTAGTGAGAATAATGTAACTTTCGGATACCATCAATTTAATAACTTTCTTAAGTGTTATTTAACTTTTGACGTAAATATCAATATTAATAATAAAAATACCTAATTATTCTTTAAATAATAATTTAAAATATAAAATATACTTTTATATTTTAAATTATTATTTTATGTAAAAATTGATATTTGTAATAACAACTCTCAATTATTAAGTAATTTAGAATAGAGGGGGCAAAAATGTATAAACTAATTTTCACAGACAAAAATATTTGTTTTTATTTTGAAAGGCAATTTTATAAAAATGTTAAATTTATATTAAAGTATTAATGCCTTTATCGATTAGATATTTTTATTAGTCTGGATTTAAAAGACGACAAAGTCACTGACTAGACCAACCCATGAAGTTCTTCGCTTCGCATCATTCACACTCATTGTATGACTCCGACATCGGCAGAGCACGTGTTTCAAGCTTCCATGCCAAAACCAAATTCCGGCGCCCTATCTCCGATCGCCTCCGCTCTCTCCGATTCCGATGTCGCCTCATTCTCTTTCGAGTGCTCCCTCTAACCTCGCCGACTCTTCCACCGGATCGTCTCCGTCTCCCTCCGCCGCATCTTCCTCCTCCTCGCCGGCTCGCCTCTCCGACATGTGGAACTACATCTGGATTCCGTTTCTGATTTCTCTGTCAAAGGATTTTAGTTCGGTCAAGGCTCAATCTGCGATCCTCTTGCCGAGCGAGGCTCCGCGGTCGCCGAGCTGTCCGGCGGCGGACGCCAACCTCAATTTCCGGCCAGTGATTGGGATCCTCAGCCATCCCGGGGACGGCGCTTCTGGACGTCTAAACAATGCCACCAGTGCTTCGTACATCGCCGCCTCATACGTAAAGTTCGTCGAAGCGGCGGGAGCTAGGGTCATTCCTCTTATTTATAACGAGCCTCCTGAGATTCTCTACAACGTAATCGGACTCTCTTCTGCTTTTGCTTTTGCTTTTGCTCTTTTCCCCCTTAATTTTTAAAAATGAAACGTTAATTTGGAATAATAGCTGTGACGATTCCGTGGCTCGAACTGTTGCTCGGTCCAGTACGACTGTATTAATGAAAACCGAGAACATGGAGATGGATGAAAATTAAGAAGGGAGGACGAAACACTAAAAACTCAGACGAGCTTCAGTGGTTTGAACCGTTGTTCGGTCCAGTCCGACCGGATCAATTATAACCGGGAACATGGAGGAAAATTAGGAGGAAATGAATGAAAGCTCAGATCAGTTTTTGTTTTGGTTTTGCGGAAAATGAAAGCTCGGTTCAGTTTTTTTTTTATCGGATAAATAGGTTTAAGTCAATTTTCTCCAGGCAACCTTTCTGAGGAAAATTAACGCAGAGCAGAAAAGAGTTTAGTCGACAGATTTGCTTAAAAGAATTGAGAGTAACCGGAAGAACCATGTCAATTGCCCACTTTGTCGAAATCAGAATCTGAAAATTCGTGTGTATCCTTCTTCATTTTTGATATGCATTATTTCTTTATAGCAACTGCATTTCAGATTCTAGTGGTTGCTTTTATTTAGCAGCTTGACAATTTCTACTAGCATGCCATGTGTTCTATGTCCCTTAAAATATTCTAGGATTTTCATTGCTTCTTCCAAAATTAGTACATCTGTAGTTTGCTAGAGAAGGATTCGTGTATATTCTTTAGCTGTTTTTTGGGAGCCGATTTTCCTCTTTGATCATGCTAATGTCTATAATTTGTTGGCAGAAACTCAATCTGGTCAATGGGGTGCTCTTTACAGGAGGGTGGGCCAAAAGTGGTCGCTATTTTGAGGTTGCTGAGGAAATCTTTAAGGTCATTTTCTATCTGTTTTACATGTGATTAAAAATCTGTTGGAGAAGCACGCAAAACATAACATTAATTTCAGAGAAGATGGTTAAGAAAGAGCTCTCTAAGATTTGTATTGTTTCTATTTACTGGATTGGTGCAGTTGATAATGGGGTTTTGTGTTTCTTATTTCACACAGAAAGTTTTAAAGAAGAATGATGCAGGAGACCATTTTCCTCTGCTTGCCATCTGTTTAGGCTTTGAACTACTAACAATGATTATCAGCAAGGTAGCTTGACTCCTTTACACTTTCTCTAATATCTAACTGTGTTATTCTGTTTCTGGTAAGTTATAAAGAATACTTCTTGATATTACCTTTGAAACTTTAATACGTATTTCTTAGTATTGACATATTGGTAATGCTACAAGGACAATAACATTCTTGAATCATTTAAAGCAACGGATCAGGCATCTACTCTTCAATTTGTGAATGATGTAAATATTGAAGGAACAATCTTCCAGAGGTACATGGTTTCTCATGATTGCCTTTTGATGTTAAATTTATAATAGTCCCACTTTGCTCACATGAAATTATTTTGATTCACCATTAAAACATTTCTTTTAGTGGAATTTTACTTGAATGATTCAGAATAACATGGTGAACTAAAATTGTATGAATGCAAAAGGTTGAAAAAGCATCTTTTGTATTTCATGTATGTTTTAATTTGCACAAGGATTGAATTGATTTTTACTTTGTTTGAAGAGAACTCAAACTTCCACGTATTATTGAAAGGTTCTCTATCAGTGTATTGGACAGGCTTTTTATGTTATATTAGAGTTTCAATTTGAAATTATTAGGTGTTAGTTTGGTCATTTAAATCATTATTATAGTTTTGCTCATTCATTGGTTGTGATTTTTTTAAAATAATTTCTTATAAGCAATAAAGTCCATAGAAGGAAGAAAGCACTGCCAAGAGGCAAACTTGTACAAAAGAGGATGCCAAGCCTCATTGCATTAGATTGAGAAGAATGTGGATGGGCACAGTGACATGTGCTGCTTTATTGGAACTAGGATGATGTCTCCCATGCTATTCTCACGTTAAATATTTGCATCCTTCTGCAGGTTTCCTCCGGATTTACTTAAAAAATTGAGTACTGATTGCCTTGTCATGCAAAACCATAAAGTGAGTCATAACATTATATCGCTTTCCATTCCATGATACACTGTATTATCTATTCTTATATCCCACTCCTACAGGATGCATTTTCTAGAAGGATTGCTTTTATGCCAATCTTCTCAATGACCTGACTTGCATGGAAAAGCAATTGAGTGATAGTATGAAGTACCTTACTGAATCATAACTTTTCCAGAACCTGCAATGGTGCATCATTGTACCTTCCAATGCATGTTAACGGTCTTGAATAGGTTGTCATTGTTATTATTGTCATTATCACTACAAGGTTTAATCTCACGAAGTGGGATCATCTACATGATTTCTAGCTCCCCAATCATTTTTACCCATTGCTGTATGTTTTGGAATGTTGTTCTGTTTCATGTCATGTTGAAAGGTTTCCGACTAAATGTTCTCTTGGTTTTTCCCTACCTCTTTTATTACAAACTCCTGTTTTATCCATTTGCCTCACAGGTGCATATATTAGCCTTTTTCTTTTATCACATAGCTAGACTATTTTAATCCCCTCTATTGTATCTTATCTATAATAGGCACCACTTTAATTTTATTATGGGTATTCTCATTTAATTATGTATTTTCTTGTATGGTGTATCCGGTATAACATTTTCATATAAATTATGCTCATATTCTGTACATGGTGGTATCTAACTGACTTGAGATTCCCTTGCTAGAGGGGGTGCATCTAGCGTAAAATTTTGCCACATTGTTCTTTTGTATGGATTTGTATTGTCAATGTGATTTTTAGAATTCAACTGACGTTATGAATGCTGTGCCTCTAACCCTAACATGGTTAGGATAAGATGCAGTTAATTTTATACCTATTCTCTTCTAGCTATTCCTTGTAACTGCCCCTCTAAATCCTCCCAAAATTTGGCTTTTATCTCTTCTCCCAACTTAAGTTCTGATGCATATGTACTTGCAATATTCAATGTCCTTTTTCGTTAGAACAACTTTAACTACATAATCCTATCTTCCAACATCTTCACATCTGCTATCTTATCCTCTCAAGTCTCTTCAATAATTAGAAAATACAATTTTTCCTTTTAGAGAATACATTTTTTTGTTATAATCAGAGTTTTGAAAGTTAAATGTGTTACATGGTATTGAAATTAATGGATTTTGCACTTAATAATTTCTTTGGTGGTTTCAAGTAAGTATTTTCTTACTGTTTTGTTATAATGAGAGCTCTGAATGTGAAATGTGTTATGTGATATTGAAATTAATGGGCCCTTGCACTTTATAATTTGTTCACCGTTTTGAAGTCAGTATTTTTTTTCTCACAATTTGCCTTCCTTTTATTTCTGTGCTTTCTTTTCTTCATTTTTCGCTGTTAAACACTTTGAAGGGAAGCTGGTTGTTGTATGTGTTGCTTTAAGAGTATGTGCTGTTTCGCAGCCTATTGAAATTTTTCATTGACCTTGAAAGTGGTATGTGTTCTCCTTGCATGGTTCCTTGTTGGTATTGAGGTTGCTAGGAAGATGATACTGGGCATAAAATTCTGCACTTTCTGCATGCTGAGCCCCAAAGAAAAATGCCTATATCTTCAGGCATGAACAACTCATGCTGAAACCACACAAAGGAACAAAAACAAAAAGATGTCATCTCTAAGTCCCACAAACGGGGAAACAGGAATGGTCCTCTTCCAGCAATGAATTAAACACTTGTTGAATACTCTCTGAATCCTTTTCCTGTTGATATAAAAAAACCATCAGAATTTGGTTTTATCATCCTTTCTATTCCACTCATGCACAAACTTATGATTTGTCATGACTTTAATCTGAGCTGGTTGTATTTGTTATGCAACAGTATGGTATATCACCAGAAAGGTTTCAAGAGAACAAGGAGCTATGTGGTTTCTTCAATATCTTAACCAACAGTGCAGATTCAGATAATAAGGTATCTAGCATTGTCTATCTATTATGTTTTATTGATTATTGATTCATGTGACATCTAGCTAGATTTTAGTTTCCAAGGTCTTCTATGGGCTTGAATGTTCTATATAATTAAAGTTTATTTGTATCAGGTTTATGTCTCCACAGTTCAAGCATATAGTTATCCTGTTACTGCTGTCCAGTGGCATCCAGAGGTATCATTTCAGAACTGTTGGTCATTATATTTATAATGGTGAATATGAGATTTATGATATTTTTGCTTTTCTTAGTGTTATTTTTGTTTTTCCCCTGCTGTTATCATTATCTACTACCATGCTTGGTTTATTCATTTGAACTTTCCATGATTTGCTGCCGCTTTTGTTCTGGAGATGATTTTTGCTCCCTTGTTTGGGTGTTTTAGGGCATATCTGAGCTAGCTAACTAATCCTTTGGGATTCATATTCTTAAGATCTGACTTTTATGTGAATAACTACATTTTTCTCTTAAGAAGGTCCCTCAGTTGGTACTTGAAATAAAAAAAAAAATAGGACACTCAGTACCCATGTTACCGTCTCTGGTTTTTACTTCTTGTTAATTCCCCTTTCTCATTAGACTAAATTTATCATTTTCAGAAGCTCATTACCCACCCCTGTCAAGATCCCCCACTTCTATATTCTCCTAATGTATGTAAACAAAGTATTTGTATGCCGTTCTTCACCTGTGTTTATCATTGTCATCTGAAAAACATAAATGCAAAAACAAAGACTTGACATGATGCTGACATGTTGACTATTGGAAGACTAAGAAACCTCAAAGAGAGAGGGGTATAACCTTATTAAAAAAGGGCAAGGTGGTAGATAAATATCTATATGCATCTCTAAGATGGAATTGACGGACAGAGGAAAGAAGAGAAACGAAAATGGAAAAATGTAAATAAGAAGGAAAAGAAAAGATGCCAAAACTGTAATTTTATTTTGGTAATTATTTGTGCGATAGAACTTTTATGGTTAGAACAGTGGAGGCGTTGGTGACACACTTCTAAGAATTCTAATACAAGTAGGGACCCATCTTATGAAAGTATTTTCAGTTATGTGGCTTGAGTATGATATGCACATATAAATAGAATGTATACAAAATGCAAGTGGATGAGTTTTTGTTTTATGTCATCATACTATTTGAGTGGCAACGTTAGTGAATTGGGGGAGCTTTCCATTCTTCACTTACTTTCAGTTAAGTGGAAGTATATTTTCGAGTGAATTTCAGGTAGATTCTTTTCCACCATCCTAACGATTTTATCATATTCTGGAGAATTTAGTCATGTCCTTCTAGGGCACCTATTGTGTTTATATTTTATGTTCATGTGATGTAGTACAGCTAGTCCAGTAATCATAGTTGTAATTGTTCTGTTTTGTTGGAGAGAACCTAAACAAAACTCATTGAAAACCCTAATAGTTAAACATGTGACATTTGAATCATGATGGGGTAATGGCTAAATTTTAATTATGAGACAGGAGTGCAAAATTTTACTCAAGAGACCTTTTGGAAATGGCAAATGGAAAATTGTCACATGTGGCATTCTTGCTCTTGAGTTTTGACTTACTAAGTAAATAGAATTGTACAATGTGTCAAATAAAGGGTATTGTTGGCATGGATTCTTATCACATGCCTTTTAAATCTTGCAAATGTATAATTCTGACTAATCAGGTATTGTGTATGCCATGAAAGCCGCTAAAAAAATGAGACACTTTATACAATTAAGCAATGCATCTGAAATTAGTTTTCAATCAGCAATAATAGATAAATAGGGATAATTATCAAAAAGAAGCTAAACTTATCATGCTCTCTATATCTACAAGCATAAATAAGGGTGACATATTGGAGAGTAGAACACAATTACACATGCGTGCAATAACAGAGTACTAACGAAGTAGAGCTTCTACAGCCTCTCCAGATTTTTTTTTTTTCTGGTTTTCATTTTTGCATTCACCGATGATTATATAACTGTTGATTCAGGAACTAATTGTCAAGTCCCTGATTCAATATGGTCAAATGACAATCACTTTGAGTAGAAACTTTTTTTAAATTTTACTCTCTTCCTTCCAAATCATTAGTCTAATTTTGTTACTCTTGATTTTCATTCAACAAAGTTTTGCTTATGTTCTTCTACTTCATAAAAGATGTTGTGTATACATTATGCTCTAGAGTTCTAAGTCTTTATTGCCTGACTTGTGATATTTTTTAATTCTTAGCTAAAATGACGCACTGTATAACTCCTCCTTGTTAAATATTTATGTGCAGAGATTGTTCCCAAGAACTTTGGCCCTTTGGTTTTGTATCTTTTTCTCACTACCAGCTTATCATATTGTGAACATGTTAATACTCACAATACTGCTGTTTCTGTTATAAATGTGATGCCTCCTCTTTATGTAAACTGCAGAAAAATGCTTTCGAATGGGGCTTGTCTATGATTCCTCACTCAGAAGATGCAGTTCAAGTGACTCAATATGTTGCCAACTTCTTTATTAGGTAGCGACTGGTTTAACTTGAAAGTTATAAATTGATTAGGGAATGTAGACTACTACGTAAAAGCCCATGCACCTTGTTTTTTGTTGATTCTCTCAAATTTGGCCTTCTGCTCTTGGAGCGGAAAGCAAGTGGGAGCTGGGATTCATTACAAGCTCACAATCTGATATTTTAATTCTAAATGTTGTGCAAGCAATTCCATCAGTGACTGCTCGCGTTTCCTGGATTTTACATTAGATTTTTGCTATGCCCTCTATGTCGGGATTCTGGTGGAAAGCCATATTGTTTCCTACGCTGAAAATGGCCAGGGCTTCTCATCTGGCCAGATTCATGAAATAGTTCTGTTTTTCTTCCTTTACCAGTTAAGATAGAGAAATACCAAATGCCAATAAAGACCGATATAAGCATGTATATATTTTCTTTTGTTGATGTACATTTTCTTGCAGTGAGGCAAGGAAGTCATTGAACCGGGCACCTGCTCGAAAGGTGCTTGACAATCTTATTTACAATTACAGTCCCACTTATGGTGGAAAGGCCGGGTAAGCAACCAAAATGCCCTGAAAACTCCATGGTATGTATATACTCTCAATCAACTGACTTGATTTGTCGCTTGCCTCCTACTGTAGGAAGGGATACGACGAGGTTTACATCTTCGTGGAGCCTTCTACTACGAGCCATTCGTAAGATTATTTGTGTTAAAGTGTGCATTATATGACTCCAAGTGTCAATGATCTATCTTCTCATTGTACCACTGTTTGAAACAAAGACTATATATAAATGTTGCCCCTCTCAAAAGTATGTAGTTTGTTCATGAACAGATAGTATGGATGGGTTGTGCTGGAGACTCTATGCCATGGGCAAATCTGATCTGATCTGATCTGCTCCAATTCTACTATTTATAAAATATTAATGTATACAACAATATCCCACTGTTGATGCCTTGGGTGTGAAACTTAGATCTCCAAAAAGTTGTCCGGATGAGCAATGCAAGACAGTGTAGCCCAGTTCTTGTTGTTTTGGATCAATTTTGCCCAGACATTGCGGTTTGGATCATTTTAGAGATATTTCTTGTGGTTTACTTAAGTCTCTATGACTTGTATTTTTTGTCCAAACACCCCAAAATACTACAAGTAAATAGGGGTGACTGTTTAAAGTGCTAAACTTGAATAAATCGAAAACCAAACTGATTGAAAAATCAAAAACTGAAAATCGAATACATATGAAAAAATCAATCTAACTGAAAAAATAAAATAAATCAAAAAAATAAAATAAAAAAACCCAAAACAAACCAAACAAATTGAAAAAATTAAATAGAATGGAGTTGTGTAAAAAATTGAATTTAAGTGATCGAACAAATAAAAAAACTGAAAAAATTGAATACGTATGAAAAAATTAAACCAAAAAATAAAAAATCCAAACTGAAAAAAAAACAAATTAAACAAATAAAAAAACTGAAAAAATCCAAAAAAACAAAAATTAAATACAAAAAATAAATTGGAATGAAATAATTGAAATTGTCTAATTTAATAACTAAATCAAACTGACTCTTAGTTGAAATCGAATGGAGCTGACAATTTTAATTGGTTCGATTCGGTTCGATTATTTTGATTAAATTAAAATTTTGCACATGTTTATGAGTAAATTATAAAAAAAGGACCCAACTTTTAATTAATTTATACTCAAATTTTAATGTATTAATCTTGTCACAGCCAAAATTAATTTTTCCTCTGTTAATCATTATTTGTACAGAGCATTTTAAAATCGTAATATCCTTTTAATTTTTATTTTTTATTGAGATGTCTTGTGAAATTTAGACTTAATTTTTAATAGGGACATTTAGCTTTGCATTTTGTATCTATTCAAGGGTTTTTTTGTATTTTTACATTTATTATATATTTTCAAAGAAACAAAATATAAAATAAAAATCTCTCTTATTTCATTCCTTTTCTCTGATGTCCCTGACACGTAAAGGAAAATGGTAGATATTATAAATAAATTTGATAAATAATTCTTATAAAATAATGTGTCACACATAAATTTATAACAATTTTACATAAAATTATCAATACATTTACTAATTATTATAAGTTATTGTTACGACGAGACAAGACTTGGCCAACATACAAATAGAACCCATAAAATAAAGCTTCACGGAACAAACTATAAGACTTGTATGAAATAGAAATGAAAAGCAATGCAAGAATCAACACAAATAATTTTTATCATGGTTCACCCATTAATGAAGGTTACGTCCACATTGAGCTTCGACAATGACAATTCATTGCACTATCGAAATAGATTATTACAGTCTTAATGTACAAATCTCACTTTCAGATACTCATTGTACAAACAAATGATTCTCTAATCAAAGTGTCTCAAAACCATATATATACATTTTAGAGGTGATAAAATCCTATTGAGAAAAACATAGTAATCAAACTATATAGAGAGCAAAATCATTGTAGATAATAGAAAGCAAACCCTAAAAGGCAACTCAAATTGGAGGCTGTATTGGTCTCAATCTCGAGGCACTGTAGAGGATAAATAATGGGAAGCAACGACGAAGATTATATTGTATAAATACAACATCGACGATCGGGACAGCAATAGGCTAAACAACACAAAAATAAAACAAGCCTTGATGAAACGATAGGGAATGGTTGTTGTTTTGGCCCTCCAAATCAAGGGTCCAAAACTCTGTCGTTTTGGACGGCCAATGATAGTTGCTAAAAGACCATCCTGCCCCTTGCAAAATAATATTGTTGAAACTTCATAATAATCTAGAAGTTATTATTAATTTTAAATAAAATTATTATAAATTTACACATAGCACCTTAATTTATAAGAATTATTATTTGTCAAGTTTATTTATTGATATATATTTCTTTAAAACATGTAAAGAGGAATTTTTATTTTTCCACTTATTCCATTTCACTTTCACAACTTCAAGCGAATTGAAAGGACAAACACATTAAATACATATATATATATATATATATATGGGTAGTGTAGGCGATGTGTTTAAAAATTTAAAATATCACGATCTTATGAGTTTGATTATGTCTTTGTGCCAAATCTTGCAATCGCCTATATTTATTTGAGAAATTAGACTTTGAATTTTATGTCACTATAAATTTATCTATATGCTTAATTCAAATTCAAGCAGATCGTGAGTTTAAAGTGATTAAGATAGTTCTGATCGTATATTAACAACCTTTTGAGTTTTTTACGTTATAAAAAAAATATATATATATATATTTTATACATTTATATATTAATATGAGATATAAAATCTAATATATAACATGAATATCACCCGGGTCCAGATAATATCTTCGGTGTAAGCACATGTGTATTAGCCCGAATGGCGGGAAAATCGGGCCCTTTTCCGGAGGGAAACTAATCTGACTGTTCGTAGTTTTACGATTCATTTTCTGCCCTAGCAATCCATCGCTCTCCCTCTCTGCTCTGGTCTCCTACGATGGGCGATTCCGAAACCGAAACCCTAGGCATCCTAGAAGAGATTCAAGCCCTTGTCTCCGACAAGCTTCAAGTGGTAACCCCCTTCTCTCTCTCTCTCTCTCTCCATTTGCATGTATTGAAGTGGTCCGTTAGGTCAGGATTCGTCTAAATTACTCCCTGCGCAAGCTCTTATCTACTGTTGATCTGGTTTATCAATTGTGTGCAATTGGTTTTGATATTCATTAATCACGGGCTGTTGAGGCGTCACTACAAGCAAGTAATTCCGAGTCCGTGTGTTTTTGTGTCTTCTTATCTGCAAGATGAAGTATGTAAGTGGCAAGGTCCATAGCTATATAATTTTGTTATTCTTGTTGACTGTTGAACACTGAACTGGCAGTTTGATTGGTACACGCGCTGTTTAATTCCGATGACTGGTTGTAGTCCAAGCCTGGAGACACTCATAAGAATTTTCCGTGTCCATTTACCTTAAAGACAATTTGTCGATGGATAATAATCTACGGAATATGTAGATGTGCCACCAAACGATTATCTATAGATGTTTTACCTATGCCTTTATACGCCACGTGCCTCCATACTAGAATATATACGAAGCCAAGCAAATCTAACTTGGGAAGGTCATGATCAAATATAATTAATGGTAGGTTTTTACAACGGGAGATTAAATTGGCATAGAAGTGGCCTACCTGTTGACTGCTGTAGAAGTAGAGTTGATGGCATTGTATGTACCACTGTGAGTTGTGAGTTCATCGTTCAGTTTCTATTTTAGTGGCCCCATAATACTTGAGATGGAGTTCTGGGTCTTACTAGACCTAATGCCAGACTATTACTTGCCTCTACAGATATGAATGAGATAAAGGAACCATTGTTGATTTTTGTGGGGGGCTAAGCCCTGAATTTATTGTGTCCTCAGTTAGTTGCCTGTTGGTTACTGGTTTTAATTTCATGCAGTTATTCAGGGCTTCGGTAAATTGATCTTCAAAATTTATATAGTTTGTATTAACTAGGCAGTTATTCAGGTCTTTAGCAGCTTGAACTCTATAACTCTTCTCAGCTTGTTGTACATAGTTGTTCTTTAAGATCTTAATAGCTTGATATTTAGAACTCTTTTGAACTTGATCTGTATGGTAGTTCTTTGGGCTGTTGAGATTGATATTTAGAAATCTCTGTCAACTTGATGTGTGTAGTTGGTTCTTTAGGACCTTAGCCACTTGATTTGTGGAACCTCTCTTCAATTTCATGTGTGAATTTTTTCCTCTCCCATATAAGTCACCCCCATGTATAGAGATGGATAAAGAAATCCATGGATGTTTAAGCCGCCTTCATGATAATTATCCCTCAGCTTATTTCTAAGGAAAGCTAGAATTCATGTAACTAACTCCACATAATGGGATAACAAGTTGGTATCTTGTTATTTCTAAGGAATAATTACAAGTTTTGATTTTATCTAGTATTTTAAGAAATGAATCATATTTATTGTTTTTTTTTTTTGAATAACTACATCTATTCGTTTTCAAGAGATAATAAAAAATGTTCATCTTAATTAATTAAATTTATTTGAGAGATAATAATTATTAGAGATATTTATTTGATAAGTATATATATATTTAATATGAGACAATAGTCAATAAAAAACACTTGTAGAGATGTGGCTATATTTGATTGGATGAAATATCTTGTGGGTCTTTCCAGTAGGCGGCTCAATTTGATTGTTTAAAGCTATGCCATTTGGAGGCTGCTTAACTTTGAAAAGATGTAGCAATATAATATTTGCCACAAATATTTTTTTTTTTAAGACGTGGTAATTTTTAATTGACCAACAATTTGCATTTTGATAAACCTTTTTTCTTTTTCTCGCTAGGGGGAGGTAAGGTTGCTGTCTGATTGCCCTTGCATGATGAATCTTATCATATTGGGTTTAGTGTTGGCTCATGATAGGCTTAACCAGAAGAATTGTATCCTTTTTCTGCCCCTCTTTGCTATACTTGGTTTTGATGGTGAGTATGACACTGAATAGTAATAGGAAGGCTACTCTTTCTGAACATCTACTTAAGAAGCCTAAGTATGTAAAACTAGGATCACACTGGACATTTTTTATTTGCTTCTTGTATCAAGGAAAAATATTGTTTTTTTAGTTCATGCCCTCCATCTCCTACACTGCCAAACCTCTATCTTATTTGGTCAGTACTTGTCTGTTATGATGTTTTTTCCCCCCCTTGTATTTGTTGTAATTACAATGATATTGGACTATCTAGCATGTAAATTGGACAATGCAGAGATAAACTCATGATGACTTTCAGTTGGGTTGAAAATTTTAATTTCCTCTTCTTGTCTTGTGGATAGGAACTCTTCTGATTATATGTTTATTTTACTTTATTTTAGGCCTAACTGATTTCTTATTTCCCGGCTTTATTTTGTTTACCTATTTGGTGGGTCTTCCACTTCAGATTGTCATTCTGCCTTTTCTTTATCATTTCTCAGATTCTCAATACCTTTTTTTCAACTGAAATTTAATTTAAGCCATTTTTCATGAATAACTAGTGCTTAGAATCTATTGATTTAATAAATCTTGGGTTGATGGCTCTCTTTAGGTTTCCTACAAGTGGCTGAGTCGTAACTTTTTGCTGTCATCGAATGCTTCAAAGAGGTAAAAGCTCATATAAGAAATACTTATGTAAATTTGACTGTTTGTCTTCCCCAACTAATTATGTTGCTGGTTTTGGTGTATAGGATGCTTCAAGCATTTGTTGAAAAACATGGAAATGGGTTGGAAATAGTCTATACGTTGTCTGGCTGGTTGAAGAATAATCCTTCGGTCTACCATATAAGGCTTGTTTGTGGGCCAAAACTTGAAGGTCAGAAATTCTATATGGTTATGACGTTCATGCCTTTCAATTGTAATTTATCATTATGTTCACATTTCCATTTTCTGGAATATTATGCTGAGGCAAATGCCTAACATCGTAGTTGATGTCTTCTCACTATTTTGAGCCTAATTCTTTAGCTTTCTGACTGCTAATCTTCTGATTTTGATTAGAACCAGCTTATCAGTTTTTGCTTCATGGAGCATGGACAGTACTATAATTTTTCAAATATTGTTCATATGTGAAAACACAAGCTTTAAGAAATCTAAATGGCATACAGCTTGAGAATGTTTTATTTAAGGTCGAAATATTGTAAAATCATAACATATAGATTTGTGAAGTTTAGTTATTTCTTACTCAAACATATATAGGGATTCTGTGCTTTACCAGGTTGTCCTTTGTCTTAATCAAGGCTACCATACTGAAACCTACCAGTTTTCATGCTCCAGCATATACCTGGTAGAAGTCTATATATTATTACTTCTCTTCAAGAAAATATGGATGATGACTTTTTCCTGAAAAATCTCTGTATCACTAGTTGGTGATATTTGTTTTTTGAGTCCAAGAGTAATTGATAATCCTGTTGCCTACAGGAAGAATTGTTGATTTGGGATTGTCTTATCTTGACTTTTTTTACAGAAGCCAAAAAAGAATTTGATGGCAATTGCTCGGTTCAGGTGTATAGTGTGCAAGCTTGCATCCCAAAGGATCCGGCAGCACTTTGGAATGCTGAATTTGTGCAAGCAGAAGAACTATGTAGGCAGCCCCCCACAATTGACAATTGCTTGCGAGATAACAGGTCCACTTGTTGAACCTTTAAGTTCAATTTATCATTGGGTAGGTGATGTGCATGTTGATGATTACATCGACATCATGGAACTGCCTTTTTTTTTTTTCAGGCATTAAGTTTTTCTTGATTTTACTATTTCTCAATTATTCAGTACTTGTTTCATTCCATCTTGTGTTTGGATAGAGGGATTTCAAATGGTGTCATTTGAAATTTATAATTTGAAATGCAAATGCTTGTATTTCAAATTCTATCATTGAAATAACACCCATGGAGGTGTCATTTGAAATCCTTCTATTTCTTGGGTTCAAATTTAGGGTAGATTTGGATCCAAATCCAAATGCTTCCAACAATATTTGCATCTAAACAATGGATTTGGAATTTCAAATCCCAAATGATCAGTTTATCTTAAAAAAGGGAAATCCAAATGACCCTACCCAAATGCACTTTAAGTGTTCCTTCATATTTCAAGCTTCACGCCTTATTTGATCTCATCCACCAACTCAGTGTCATCTGCAACTAGCATATGCTAAGGCACCTCTGTCTGGTTATGTTCAGTGAGTTCATGTATTAGCAGGGAAAAGAGGTATTGTAGGTCCTTGATATAATCCAATTGTAATCGGAAAAGTCTTAGTATCTCCTCCACATGTTTTGACAAGTGTTTTTAATCCATGGTACATGGCTTTAATAACCTTTATAAAGTAATTCAGACTCCTTTTTCTCTCTAAAATACTCCATAAGATCTCTGTGGAGACTATGCATAAGCTTTTTTCTAAATCTATAAACACCATATGTAAATCCTTTTGTTTATCTCTATAAGAAGTTTAAATATACCATACCTTGCTCCTTTCCTGATGCTCGCAGCATCATTATTTCAGGTTCTGTGGAATTTCAAATTTTTTCGTCAAGCGCAATGTTGATGGAACAGCTCTCAGCACTGCAGCTCCACAACCCAAGACTTCAGGGCTGACAGGGTTGAGCAGAAGTAATTCAACAAATCAAAATGTGGCTACCTCTCATTCTCAGCAGAAGAAAGTCCAACAATCAAGCCCCAAGGTCAGTGTAGTGTCTCCCAATGTGGTAAAAGATGTTAAAACTGAGAGTCATATTACAGGAGGTCAAGAGAGACCTCCTGAAAAAGAAAAAGTTCCTCAATTGCCTGCTAACAAAAAGAAAGCCCATAAGGATAAGAACACTTCAGGAAATGGGGGCTCATTAGCAAATATGTGGGATCGGGCATCCATAAAGTTGAAGCCTGGCAGCACCACCAAAGAAGCTAATAATACTGTTTCAGACGCCACTGGTTGGTTTCCATCTCATCTTGTTTGGTTAAAGAGATGATTTACTTGATGCTTAATTAAATGAAAGTGTTTTTCCACCAAGTCTTACCATCAAGTAATTTTTGTCTTCACATTTTAACTTTTTCAATGTGTTATTAGCTAGTGCAGAAGCTCAAATATATGCTCAAGAAGCAACAGAGGCTATAAGTAGTGATGATGATGATGGCCTGCGTGTTAACTTGAAGAGAGCATCCAATGGTGAAGGCAGTAGAAAGAGAAGGGTTGTGTTGGATTTCTCAGACGAAGAAGCTGAATATAAAGATGCTGTAAATCTAGCATCGCCAGATCCCCCCAAAAGGCAATCTTTTCTGAATAAAGAGAGTATTAAATCCTCAAGTCCGGAGAAGAATAATTTGGCTACTGGCAGAGAAAAAGATAACAAACTGAATGTGAAGGAAGATAATGTATCTCAGAAGTCTAAAGAACCATCAAGGGAAGATTCATCCATTGTCAGCAAAGGCAAGACTTCTGAGGTTTCCCCTTCAGACAACGTTCACAATCCTGAAAATAATATAAAATCACTGGACAAAGTGAATGATGCTCCTTCAACTTCACCTAAGAGGAGAAAAGTATTGAAGACTGAGATTGATGAGCGCGGGAGAGAAGGTACGTGCAAGAGGCCTGGCTTATTGAACTTTTCTATTGTGAGAAGTCTCATTCCCTGCATAATTTCTTTTGTTATGCTAGTGATGAAAGAGAGTTATACTATTAGTGGTCCTTATTATAATGCTTCCTATTAAATGAACTCCTTTATCTGAGCTACACTCTTGAATACGTTTTTATTATCCTAGAGATCTTGACAAATGTTATATGGTTTACAGGTGCACTGGCTAAATGACTAAAACATATTTGTAGTATATTGTTATTTAGATTAACATATCTTTGTCAGGATCCTAGTCCTAACTAAGGTTTTCCTTGAAGATAGAATTGAGAGTGAGGGAGAACTAGAATGAATTGAGGAAGAAACATGCAGAATAATAGGGAGAAACAGACAAAAATGAGGGAGAAACTGACAGAATTGTAGGGGCAAACAAATAGAAAACAGGGAGAGAATTGAGATTAAGAAAGAAACTCAGTTATGATATTCTAATAATTCTGATATGATTCTCGGAACAGTGGCATAGATTATATATAAAGCTATCTGGCAGTTATTTTACAGCAGTTATCACTACTCCACTACTTCCCCACTGCTCCATAAGTGTCAATTAACTGTAAATAATACTCAGCTACTCCTAATTCATAACTGTAAATAAAAATAACTTCCTAATTCATCTAGGTTGTGACAATCTTTACGTAGATGCTCTTGGCAACTCCGAATGAACCTTCTTCTCCAGAGGAAGGTGCTCTGTTAACTGAGTACCTAACTTTTTTATGAATCTGCTTTTTTTTGTTTTTTATGTTAATTTATTTTTTCACGTTATGCCTCAGTAACGAAGGTTGTTTGGGAGGGCCAAGAGACAGAGGCCAAAGCAGATGGTAACACGGTCAAGAAAGAAGATAAGCCGCCCTCAAATAACATCAGTGGAAACAGGTAAGTGCTTTAGCAATTAACTTTTTTAATGAATATGAGATAAATATATTTTTACTTTATATTACTCAGGATACGTTTTCACACCCTAAACTGGCATTATCTCCTTAAAGTTGATGCAAAAAAATTAATTGGTCTAAGGATCATTTTCGGTTCTATGATATTTGGTTCTTAATTTCTTGTTCCTTGTAGATCTGTGATCAGAAGAATTTGGAATCCTAGGTTAAGAAAATGATTAGAGTTTCTATTTCTTTATATTATGGATGTACGCGCGTGCGTGCGTGCGCACGTCTCCAAGACATTCATCGTGCTCTTTGATGTTGTTGGGCATTGAGACCCAAATCACCACCTGTCAATTCCTGTAAGCATGGGACTTATATCCTTTAGGGAAAACTCCAATGATCGAGCTATTGTTCAGATTCTAGAGAATGAGCATGAAAAGACTGTAAGCAAGTTAAGATCTTGAGAACCCCTGTTACCTATAGAGTTATCGAGCTTATACAGCCTGATCTAGGATGGCTCAAGCATGATTTTTGTTGACCCATCTCTTGTGATGTGACTCGGGGTTGGATATGGCCTTACTTAGTGTATGGCCCCTACTTCTTGGTTCATTCCTGAGCCCATGCCTGTGCTAGCCAAAGAGAAGGGCATGGTGACATGTGGCTACTTGACAGAAGGGACACGTGTCACTTCAAGACTGGGCCACGTGCTGCCTTGGCAGGGTATTTATCCTCCATCCATCACTCTTGAAAAATTTCCTGAGAGGAGGGATGAGGAACTGCTTCCTGCTTTTGGAATGCCAGTTAGCCGAGGGTTCTTTGAGCCATGAAAATAGCTTTATGAACTTCTTAAGAAATGCATGCCCCATGGACCATTTTTATCAACCTTGATGACTAATGTTCTTTTGGGGGGTTAAATTGGGAAAGATGAACATTTTCGAGAGAGATGACTGTAGTCAGTAAATAAAACCAATTGAAAGACAAGACAATACTTGTTTATATGGTGACCCTAAAAGAGTTAAGAGGCCTTAACAACTAAGTAAAATAGCACCGTCATTTACTTGGCGGAAAAAAAAAAAAAAACACCATAAATTAGAGCCAATATACCTCGGTAATTTGTCCTTTCTAGATTGGAGATTGGATTTAATCGCCCATTTTATTGCCTGCGCAGTAATAGGAAGCATAATGGTATAATTTTTATTAATTTCATTCTTTGTTAGTTTATCGTGCTTTATGTTGCATAACCTATTTGTCGATACAGTTGTTCTGCTTGTCAAAATTTTACACTGGCACCGGTTGGTTTATGATACAGGCCAGAGGCAACTAAGAAGTCACCAGCTGTGGGGACCACGGCCCCATCTAAAGCAGGAAATAAGAAGGCAGGAAACCCCAAGGACCCCAAACAAGGAAATATAATGTCATTCTTCAGGAGGGTTTAAATACCCCCACCCCATCCGCCCCCCTTCTTTTTGACCTTTTTCTTTGTGTCTCCCTAGTTATTATGAGGCTGCTTCTATTGGTTGGTTTTGTCTGGATATGTTACTTTTTGGGTTATTGTTGAAATTGATTGGAGCAGCTGCTTTACTTGCTTGTCCAATTTTATGAAAATATATATTGGCTAAATTTATAAATGTCCTTAAATTTTTATGTTTTTTTTTTTATGATCACTTAATTTTTTTATTATTTCAATTATATCACTGAATTTGCATTTTTAATTCAATTTAATTCTTATATTATAATTTTTTTATGTAACAACTTGAATTTTTTATTATTTTGATTATATTTTTAAATTTATTTAATTTTTACATTTTAACATAAAATGTGTATTTTATTATTTTATTATTTTTTTATACATAAAAATGAGCTAAATTAATTTAAAATTTTATACACAAATGTAATTAAAATAATAAAAAAAGAAATTATAATAAAAAAGAGTTAAAAGTATAAAAGTTAATTTAAAAAATAAGTTTAGTGATGTAATTAAAATAATAAAAATTTTAAATAATTATAAAAATACATAAAAATAAAAATAAAACAAAAATATAGATTTAGCCAAATATATTTCATGATCACAAGGTTTAGAACGGGCGATTGCGCTCAACAAATACATATGGCAGCAAATTTGAATAATCTCTTAAAAACATTTGCGTTTGCTTTAATGTATACCATCTGGGAATATATGCTGCAACAGTGGCTATGGCCAAATCAATCCGTACCAGAATTTCAGTTTCAAACCTGTGAGGAATCCAAATTGGTTGTCCCAAAACTGAGAGAAATAGAGAAATTCTTGAGAATTAACCATTTTTACCAGCTTCGTGCTAGGTCATGCTACTTTCTGATCAACCAAAAGAATGCTCTCAATCGACGAGATTAGCTGCAAGCTGAAGAACAAAATGCAGAAATAGCAAAAGCCGATGCTTCCCAGGTAGCATAAGAAACTACTGCAAGTTTCCAAAATCAAAAGGAGAACCAGATCCCTATCAATCAACCGCTTGAGTAGAATGATACACGTGATATACATTTGGGCTTACAAAAGCAACTACCAATATGCATTCAGTTATCAGGTGTCTCGAACCAAGTTCGTTGGCTCACTCAAAACATAATTTGGTAGTTCATATTTTGCACCTGCAAAAAGATTTGTTTAAGCCATTTTGTGTGCATTCAACCGAATAATGTAGAACAAGTGAGGAAGTCGAAATACAAAAATTTCAATTACAAGATTCCAAAAGTTTAGTGCAGAATCATGACTACATTAGTTCTTAGCAGAAAATTCTTTTGGCTGGCTAGGAGACTGGGAGAATATTCACCACAAAAGAATATGAACGGTAAATAAGTAGAGCGCGAAGCACCACATAAATACCTCTTTCATCATAACATACTGTCAAATCAGCACTTTGCAAGATGACCCCTGCGCTGTCCACAATTGCTTGGGCAAGTGTTAGATCAGCTTCAGCAGCAGCACGAAGTGCATCCCATATTTCTAGTGCAAACAAGAATGGTAATTATTTTCAGATTTTCTATACTTGTTGATGTGCCATGTGCAATCAAAGAGAGAGTTCGTATGCTGCTGAATGAAACATTTTTCTTGGGGGAATCAATTTTCCATGTGCTATTAACATATTATGTTCAGATATGGTATTTCCCCAGCAGATAATGAAATTCCAAGATCATTTCAAACTAGTCTAACCACCCAACACAATCTTGTGGATTCTTAATCTTGTCTCTCCTACATTTTAACATGCTGAAGTTTTTGCACACCTCCCATAGTCCTTCCTCTGAAAGGATTACATATAGGTGTTGGCATGTATTACTCGATTACATTTTCTAGAAAAGTGAAGTAACATTGTGTTGGGATCAAATAATGCAAATCAAGAAAATAAACACATAAATCAATGAGAAAATAATGACAAAAAATTAATGTGATTCAGTTCAACAACTTAGGTCCACAATCCCATCACAAGGGGATATTCCATTAGTCAAAACAAACTAACCTCATGATTTCAGATAATTGGTCATGCCACACACCGGGGCTTTGGTTATTAAGCTATGGAACACATGACACACAACCACAATAATCTGGATATATCTCTCCACATATTATAAGTGGTCAATCAACAATTGAACCAAGGTTGCCCTATTTATAGGTACCAAATCACAATTTGGCAGGACTATATTTCCCAACTTATCCTAATTCCCTAATTAGAATCATCATTTGATAAGGATTATTTGAGAGACCATTCCTTCATCAGATTAATCTTATTAGATGAGATAAAATAATCCCAATCAATTTAAAATTTGAAGGTTATTTCAACACATCGGTCTCTGTAAGAACTCCCAAACAATGTTTAGGTAATTTACATTCAATACCTTTCCTTCCACCATAGTGAGGTGCAGTGTCCCAAAATTCCTCACGCATTTGCATAAGTTGAGTCTTTGTTATCTGTGGTGAATGCTTCCAAGGTTTTGGCTTTTGGATCTTCTTCACTGTGCCTGTGATGATAATTTAATTCCCACCCATGGATTAGCACATGATCACTAAAGCAAGAGTAGTTTAGTCAAGATTCAGTTCAGCCATAATCCAGCTCCATCAGTACAATAGACAGAACTAATCAAGGAAATGCATTATGAATTTCCTATTCACCTATAAATTCTGAAAAACAAGTTCAATATTCTTAAAAAAAAAAAAAAAAAAGATGATAATCAAAACACACTGAAAAAAGAGGGAATGATTTGCTCCACTTCCATATTCCCAATTGCTTTTCTATTCATGAAACTGAATTTTTCATTATGCATTAGCGCCTGTGTGTGTGTGTGTGTGATAGAGAGAGAGAGACAGAGAGAGATGGGTGTGCTAAGAAGCCAAGGTTAAGAGGAAAGACATGAAGGAACTTTGAAAAGACAAAGGATCATAACAATTCATATATGTTGACAAATTATTCTTATAGATTTAGCACATGAAAAAGAATTGTGACTTCAAAAGGTTTCACATTTAAATCGTTTAACCCAGTCACGGTAAAACCAACAGCTGAAATAGATACTCTAAATGGCTGACCAAATAGGTCCAGCTATGTGATGAATTCTCACTTTCTTGATGCTTTTTTTTTTTTATTTACTTGCTTATTATTATTATGATGATACATAATACAAGCTTTTTCATAAGAAAGAAGAGTTAAGTTTTGCCACAACTATCTAAACCAAATGCAGAAACTTAGGTTGCATTCTCTTTATTGTTTTTTTGCCCGTTTTGAGTTTTTAGTTTTTCAAAATATTGAAAACACATTTACTTTACTATTTTCAAAAATGCATTTTTGGAAACAAAAAAAATATTTGTAAAGGAAATCCAAGTTTTGGGTGTTTTCAGCCAAAACACGCTGAAAACACCAAAACGCAAAAAACACCCCCTCACCCAATCTCGCACACATCTCTCGTCACTCTCTCTTCTCTTCTCTCTTTTCTCCTTTATTCCCTTCCTTCTCAACCCTCGGCCGTCAATTGCGCCCGCCACCGCCATGAGCCGCCGTCGACGGCTTCTTACCCTTCGATCTTGCTGATTTTGTCTCCTTTCTCCTTTTCCTTCTCTTGTTGATTTTTGGATATGTTGGTTGATGGACCCTTGGGTGTCAGGTAGTTGCCTTTGATAGCCGGAAACCACCGGCCACGATGGTCGGTGGCGATTGACAATGCGTATATGGGCGAGTGTAGTTTAGTCGAACGTTTAAGCTTAGATCTAAGGAGATCTGTTAGATCTTGCTGATATTTGGATATGTTGGTCAATGAGCCATTGGGTGTCAGGTGGTTGCCTCTAATCACCAAAAATCATCGGCTGCGATGGCCAGTGGCGACTGGCAGTGTATTTTTCACTTGTGGTCGAAAATTAAAAATTAGATTTACGAAAATTCATCTGTTAAATTTGGTCCATTTTTGTATATGTTAATCCCATTGGCTTGGAGTGTCTAATGATAGGCTTTGATTGTGTGAATCTTTGGTTGGTGGTGGTCATCAGTGATAGAGAAGATGCAGGGCGCCGAAGAGAATAGAAGAAGAAAAGAGAAAAAAAGAAAAAAAAATTATTCTTAAATTTTGAAAATAAAATTATATATTTATTTAAAATTTTAAAAATATAGTATATCTATATTATAATTAAAAATATAGGATAACATATACTATATTATTAAGTATATTATACATATTATGTATAATAATATTTAATATAAATTATCGGTAAGATGTATGTGAGTCAGTGAACTAAAACGCGGCCTAGGCAGCGCCGAGGTGCTAGGCGGCTGCTGGCCACCGCGATTATGGCCAAATCGACCACCTTAGGCGCCGGCCCGGCTAATCGGTACCGGGCGGCGCCTAGGCGGCCAAGGCGGGCGTCTAGCCGCGTGACCGCCTGGTCGATTATGGCCTAATCGGCTGCCTGGGCCGCGTGAATCGATTTAGTATAAATTTATTAGAGTTTTTGTTTCCCCTTACCCGTTACCCCTTCTCTCTCACGCGCACCGCCACCGTCTCTTGCAGTTGCAGAGTCGCCTCTCTTGTGCTCGCGCACTGCCATCGATTTCCCCTTCTCTCTCGTGTTCGCACACCGGTTGTAGAGTCGCCTCCGGTAAGCAGTAAGCAAGCAGCAACACTGATTTCCCCTTCTCTCTTGTGTTCACACACTAGTTGTAGAGTCGCCTCCGATTTCCCCTTCTCTCTCGTGCTGCTTGCTGTTGTGTGTTGCCTCTTTTGTTTTCTTTTTGTTATTTAATTTAGGATTTATGTTAATATTTGATTATTTGTTATTCACTTATTTAAATATTTATTAATTATTATTATTAATGTTTTTAAAAATTTAATGTCATTCCATTATTGTTGTATTATTATTGATTTATGTTGCATTATTAATGTTTTTCAACTTTGATTTAATTGAAAATAACATCAAATTACATCACAAAATTAAAAAATAAAAAAGAATAACAGTTTTCCTAGGCCCCGCCTAGGTGCTAGGCCCCAGCCTGGCGCCCGACTAGCGCCTAGCGCCTTTTAGAACACTGATGTGAGTAATTCATTAATCATAATTATTATTTTATTTTAATAGTAGAATTTCATTAAAAAAGAGTTAATTTTATTATTTAATAATTAAATTTATTAAATAAAATATTATAAAATATTTTTTTAAAAATTATAAAGTAAACGTGTTTTTTAGTTTTCTATTTTAAGAAACAATTTTTAAGAATGATAAAAAATACACGTCTTCAAAAATCTCAAAACATAAATAAAAATAAATTCAAAACTGAAAATTGAAAACAACGCAACCTTAATATTCAAATAAGATATTGTCAATGATCCAAGGGAATACATGCTTGCGGGTCATTCTCCAAAGTAGCATGAAAGCAAAGCCTTACCAATCCATTGCCCCAGCCCCTGAGTATAAACATTCGTAGTACAAACTGATGCAAAATCTGGAAGTAGTCGAGCTAGAAAAAATTAGCCACAGGACACCATTGCAATTGACCGCAGTGTCATGATTCTATCAGAAATATTGACCTACCACATTCACATTCCAAACCTAATTTTAACTGTCCTTCTCACTGCTGCCCATGCCTAACAGTAGCAGCCAAACTTGGTTCAAGTTTCCTAAGTCATTACGCCAAACTCAACCAATTTTGGTTGAATTTCTAAATTACTGCCCTCGTCAGAAGAGAGAAGATCTTAGGAACTGATAGAAATACTGAACAGGCTAATTCAGTAATTTTATCCCAGATTTTCCACAAAATAATTTCAGCTGACTAGGCCCAAAGCCTAATTGAGCATGGATTCTCTGAACAATAATCTGGAAGTAACATACTAACCCGAAGCATCAAGTTTTAGATGATATCACAACAATACAAATTAAGTAGATGTATCCATATAGTATAGATGCCAATATTCTAAGCTCCCGTAATCCAATCTAAGCTACGCAAACATAGCAAATCCAAAGATAATTCCTGCTATGCTAAAATATAAACATAACTAACCGCATAAACATCTGACAATCAGAGACAATGTCCGAACACACTTTACCGGATGATGTGCCTAAACTTTGATAATCAAAGACAAACGCCTAAATTCGAGTAAAGTAATTAAGAGAACCGCGGCGCGGAATAGCGGCAAACTCACCATCTCCTCTGCTCTCCGACGATCCAGCACATCCCATGGCGTTCCTCTTTAACGCACAGTCCTGAGAAGTCGAAGGAAGGCTAAATCATAGCGAGAGCTCAGTGTTTGGCGCTCCGGAAAATCTTCTGGTAAAGTTTTCCCGGAAAGAGCAGGAAAATTAGGGGGAAAGAAATGGATCGTTGAGAGGCCAAGATCGATTCAATTTGCACTCTGAGAGAGAGTAATAGTAAATCACTACAGAAGAGAAGGCGGCTAGAGAAGAGTCGTATTAATAGTGTGGTTATTATTATTATTATTATTATTAGTGGTGGTTGGCTGTCACGGTATCATTCTAGCGGGCGTCGGCCAGAGCTTCTATCTCCTGTGCTTCGTCCTACAGTAAAGTCGTCTCCGACTCTCCCGCGCTCACGTGCCTCGGCATTCTTCTGATTTCTTAGCTGGAATGTGATTATTGGTTCTAAGTTTGTATGGGCATTTAAATTTTGGTTTGAATTGAAAAATAGGGTAAAATTGAACTAAAAAATCTGGTTCGATTTAAAAAATCGATCTTCAATTCGACCCTGGTTTTAGAACCAAAAGACTGAATAAATTATTATTATATATATATATGGGGTTAATCGTATATTTTATTTTTATATTTTAATTTTTTTTTCATGTAATCACTCTAATTTTTTATTATTTTGATTATACCTATTGACCTGTATTTTTTATTTAGTTTAATTTTGGTACCTTCAATTTTTTTTATGTGATAACATAAACTTTTTATTGTTTTGATTATAGTTCTAAAACTATATTTTCAAACTAATTTAACCTATGTACTTTAACATGAATAGAATGTAACGTATATTTTGTCATCTTATTTTATTATTTTTTTTTACATATGAAATGATAGGAATTAAATTGACTCAAAATACATGCCAATGAGTGTAATTGAAAAAACAAAAAGTTCAGATTATCACATGAAATAAATGTCAAACTACGAGAGTTAAATTGACTTGAAAATTAAGTTCAATAATATAATCGAAATGACAAAAAATTTTGAATAATCACACAAAAAATAAGTAAAACTATAATGATAAAAATATGAATTTGACCGTTTATGTATATATATATATGTAGTATTGTTGTTCTATTTTTGTCTTGTTGTAGTAATTGTGTTGTATACAACAACATTTAGTTGCGTTGTGGACTGTACCAACCCAATCAAGCCTGGCCCAACCCAGCTCCGTCTTGGTCCATGGCCCAATTCGACTCCATCTTGACCTAATCTTGGCCCATGACCCATAGCCCAATCTTGGCCTTGCGCTAGTTTGTGACAACCATCATCACCAATATGTGCTGGATGTTCTTACGCACATCCTCATTAATGCCAGATCGCATCCTCATTAATGAGGGTTCCGTTGACACCATGCCATTGTCAGGGAGCTTTGTCTGCATCTGATATTCAGTCCCATCGCCCTGCAACGCTCGATGCAAGCATGCATACAGAATGATTTCTCTTCTTTCTATATAAACTAGCTCTCTCTAGAACTAAAATATGTTCTTCTCTAACCTATTGATACTCTGTCAACTTGTTTTTTTACTTATTTGAGTGTTTGAGTGTTTGCAAATACCAACCCCCCTTCGATGGATTGATCGTTAGAGCTTATTCTTTATTGTTGCAAGCTTACCTCCAACCACCCTTTTGGGTTGGAAGAAACGTTGTATACAACTGCAAATACATTGTTATAAATATAACCATATGTATTGTTATAATATAACAATTTACATGTACATATAGATCGAATCGAACCGATTCGATCGTGCCCATATATAGTTTAGTTTTCGATTCAAAATGTTTACCAATTTTGGTTTCAGTCTAGTCTGAAACGAACTAATTGAACATCGCAAAAATTTAATAAAAACTTATGATTCGAATAGCATGAAATTTTCATCTGCTCTTTATATTAACACAAGCTGTGAATTTTGAACTAGACGTCATGCCACATTCTAATAGGACCCCGTTTGTGTGTGATCCACTCAAATGAGAGGCTGTTTGGCTAGACTTTACTTAAAGAAGACTTTAAGTTATCTTTAGTTCCAAGTTCATTAAAACTTTTAAGTTAATAGAGTGTTTAGATTAAATAAGACTTAAATTAAGATAAGTAATATTTTAGTTAAATCAAAATAATCAAATAAAATTAATAAAAATTGTCAGTTTGATTTAGTTTTTAAGTTTGACAATTTTGATTATTTCGATTCAATTCGGTCTCCGTATTAAAAAAAATGAAATAACTAAATCAATTAAAATGTCAAAAACGAAGTTTTTTATTAATTTTTTAACTTTTTCTCTTTTTTAGTTTTTTGGGTCGGTTTGAATTTTTCAATTTGTTCGGTTTGATCATCTATTTGGTTGGTTTAGTTCAATTTTTTATACAAGTTCGATTTATTCAGTTTGAGCAATTCAGTCGATTTATTAATTGAATTGACCAAATACTCACCCTTAATTTAAACTATTAGTTAAAAATTGATTTGTTTGATAAAAGAGAATTCTATAAGTTAATGAGAAATTATAAAATGATCAAAAAGGACATATCATTTTTTTATAAATAAATTCATTAAATATCATTTATAATGAAATGTATAATTAATTATATTTTGTAACAAAACATATTTCGTATATTATGATTTAAATTTTTGTTTAATCAATATATTATATCTAAATATATTCCATAAAATTTTATATTTTAAAATATATATATGTGTGTATAACTAAATTTATTACCCATCACTAACGATACTAAAGTTAGAGGGAAAGAAAAAGGAAAAGGGAAATGGAAATGGAAAGAGAGCTCAACACAACTCGTTGGCGATAGGTTTCATCACCTTCTAATCTTAGTGCTTCATCTTTCTCCTTTTATCATTGATGTTTCTTCTTCTTATTCATATAGCGATCGTGCTCTTGATACCAAATGACAATGACCCAAAGATGAATAAGGTGAAGGAGGAAAATGGAGATGAGAAGAAACGAATACGAGGGTTAGAGATGTGGTTAAAAATCTTTAATTTGTTTGAGGGTAAAATAATCTTTTAATTTGGTCAAAGTCACATTTTTATTGTTAGCTTTAAAGTTTCAAAATTGGAAAGCTAGCCCATAATTTTTTGTTTTAATTTTTAAAGCATCAATCATATAACTTTTATGTTAGGTAATATTTTAATAATCTAAATGTTGGAATAGTCATATGGCAATTAATGAAATTTAAAAATTTTTACATCAGAGATGTGCTACGAAAACTTACACAAATCATATACAGTTTGAGTATTTAAGTAATGCAATATTACATCATATATAATATAATAAATACGCTTTAAATCTCAATGTCAGGTGGGTGTAGAAATTATTTTTATACTGAAATCTTATTCTTCTCAGATTGTTAGGAGTTTACTATTCCTTCACTCTCTAGTTGGGTAGGTGTTCCTGGCAACGGCCTTCTTTATGGTGATGTAACTTGTCGCTCGCCTCTTTAGGTCGTCTAGGCTAGCAGAAGGCTTCCGAGCTAGCGAGTTGGCAAATGACCTCGATTGAGGCCCAACCATAATAGTGTGTAGAGAGATTGTCGGATTGAGGTTCTTGATTTGGATGGCCTCTTAGTTGAATCAATTCATGAACACCTGGAGTGACTCGCCTTTACCCTGTTTTAAGTTAATTAGGCTGGTCGAGGTTTTATGATGAACTCGCTGGTGGAGAAGTGGGTAAGAAAACGGGCAGTGAGATTGGAGAAGTCATGGATATAATTTGGCTCTAGAAAGGAGAACCACAACATGACCAACTTCTTCAATGTGCTGGGAAAGGCTCGACACATGATCGAGTTCGTGCCTCCGTTTAGTAACATTGCAACATTGAACATGGTGAGGTGCTCCCGAGGGTCGATAGTGCCATCATATGGCTCTAAGGTACTAGGGAGGCAAAAACCATCCGGTAAAGGTAACCCAATAATGAATTATGAGAAATGATGGCCAGAATAATACAATGATGTAGAAGGTGGGGGAATAGGGGTATGGGTAGCCTGATGGTGTTGGTGGCGGCTACCCTCTGCATCGTTGTCAACCCGTTCACTACGTTGGTCATGTTGCTGATTTCGGGTTAACTTAGCAATTTGGTTTTGAAGCTGGAGATGGTCTGGAATAGACCCTCCATGGTGGTTGGATTTTCTAAAAGGTGGTTAGTGTTTGGGTTTTCTAGGTTAAGGACACTTCTGGTTTTGGCCATGGAAAAATAATTGAGATTGGTATGTGATGGTTTGGTGAGGTTTATGGGGTAGGTAGGTTTTATTGGACCCACGGTAGGTGCCAAATGTTTCTTCTGGCCCAAAAGGATGGTTGGACATGAGCTTGTAGCGATAGGGAATAGACTTTGGTGATCGGCACGGCGGGAGGTGGCTGACACTTGCAAGCTCTCCAATACTCAAGCAAGTAAGAGATTAAAATAGCAGAGTATCAGTAAGATAGAAAATAACATACTTCGACATGTGATCAGGTTGGAATATATAGAGAAGTAAGGAGACCCACTTGTGTGCATGCCTGTTCTAGAGTTGTAGGGAGATGGGATTGAATAGTCCGGCGCCAACAAGACTCCATGACGGAGGTGTGGTGTTGACATGACCTACAGTAAATGCCGATAGGATTGGTAGTAGGCGCGAGAGTGTCAGAGTGTGACAATGATGATGATGGTCGTTGCAGGCTGAAATTGGGTTGAGATTAGGCCATGGGTTGAGCGATTTTTGGGCCTTTTAAACTAGGTCAAGCCTGATCTGACCGATACGATCCATCTTACAATATGGTAAAATCATAATTTTGGTCTTGTTAAGCAATCAATCGAGTGATTGAGTTAGGGTTAGCACATAAATTTGGGATTTTAAGGGTTATGGGGTATAAGTCGAAAATCAAAGTGGGTTTCCGCATTTCAAAATGGTGTCTTTGATTTTGTACTTTTCTCTTCATTCATAATAATAAAATTAATTTACGAACCTTAGAAAGTTTTTTTTTTTGTAATAATTAACACTTAGAATTATATTTTAGAGTTTAAGATTTAGGATGTCATGTGTAAATTTGAAATGCTAAAGTACTAATCCTTAGTTTTAAGATTTTATTTTAAATTTAAAACTATTTAAAAGAGATAAACAATATTAGTTCAAATAAAATATATTGGCACATTAAAACTTAAGATTGTAAATGAGTTAAATTGCTCGCGAATAGTTCAGCGTTTAATGATTAAGTTCATGAATAAGTAGGGAATAAAATATTTTTTTTACTTTTATTTTAATAGTATTCTTTTGAATAAATGTATAATTTTTTTTATCTCTATTTAAAACATTATTTTTTAATTAAAGATGCTTAGAGATGGATTTGGAAACAAAAGTTTTCTATCTATATGCTTAATTTGGGTTTAATCTCAAATCTTTTTGTTTATTTTTTATTTGTCAATTTGTGAAACATATTCTAACGCACCGTCGAATCTCAATTGTCTCCACCATCCATCCCCTTTGTTGTTAACGTTGCTTCCGCCATTCACGTCTCTTGTCGTCGACACTTCCTTTTTGTCATTCTCATCGTTCATATAATCCTACTTCGTCATTTTTATTATCTCCACTACCTATCTCCCTTACTCTTGGTGTCTCTTTACCATGTTAAAAGAGTTTTACCCTAATGTATTTAGTTTTTAGCATTTATATACTTTTGTTAATTAGTAAAATATGATACATTTATTATGACTATTTTTATTAATTAATAAAATATTTTTAAAATATGATATTTTTATTATTAATTAGTAAAAATAATAAAATTTTAAGAATAAATACATTAAATACACTTTAAGACACTTGCTAGCAAAACCCTTAAAAAAAAAAAATCTTATTTTTAATACCAAATTGTAGTGCCTTAAATAAAATAAAGAAAATAGGCTGCAAAAATCTGGGCCATGGGCCATGGCCCAATAGCGACCTCCATTCAAAGAATCCAATCAAGATATTGGTCGAATATGGCAACTCATGTGACGTGTCAAGCAGCCATTGCCTGAAAATAGTCATCTGGCAACCACGTCGTCGCTCTCGATAATATCGCCAACTCCCAATTGGATCGGGTTCCGCTCGGATTAAAAGCCTCCGAACCGTGTTTGGGGATACACGCAATTCTCACAATTCTTCAGAAACCGGATTCCCTCTAGGGTTTCAGATCTTCATATAGGATCTCCAATTCCTAATTGGATCAGGTTGCTCTCAGAGTTTAAAGCCTCACGCGCAACCATCGAAGTTATTCAGAAGCCGGACTCTCTCTAGGGTTTTGGATCTTCTCGCTCTTCGTTTAATCAAAGGTTTGGTTCCTAACCAAATTCTCTCTTTACATTCGATTGAAGCCGTACAGATCTGTAACTTTGTACGCGTGTGTAAAATTGTTGATAATCTGTTGTTTTATCTATTGATTAATTCACTTATTGGTTTTTGTTTAATCTGATAGAAGCATAGTTTTTTGATTCGACAATCTTAAGTTCTGAAGATAGGAACTTGATTTGACAATCTCAAGGTGTTTCACACGCAACCGTCGAAGTTATTCAGAAGTCGGACGCTCTCTAGGGTTTTGGATCTTCTCGCTCTTCGTTTGATCAAAGGTTTGGTTCCTAATTAAATTCTCTCTTTACATTCGATTGAAACCGTACAGATCTGTAACTTTGTACCCGTGTGTAAAATTGTTGATAATCTGTTGTTTTATCTATTGATTAATTCACTTATTGGTTTTTGTTTAATCTGATAGAAGCATAGTTTTTTTATTCGACAATCTCAAGTTCTGAACATAGGAACTTGATTTCGCAAACTTGGTTCCTGTGCCGTTATACCCTGGGAAACTTAGATATGTACGTGAAGCTAGGGTATGAATTTGAAATCTGAATTGTCTGGTTCGATTGGAAATCAAAGTGTGCGTTTGTTTGCGCATGTATTTGGAGGTGTATATGATGTATTAACTGGTTAAAAGTTAGGGTATTTAACTGTATTGTGTTTTTCAGCCATAGTCATTGTTAGGCTCCTCTTTGGCAACCTCCTACATTCTTTGGAATTTGGTGCCACCTATCTGAGATTGAAGGTTGACTTCAAGATTAACCTGGATGAATTTTGATTTCAGGCATTTAGTGTCAGGATTTAAAACAGATAACTTAAACCCAAAGAGTTGAATAAGTTTTACTCGTTTGTGAATAGTTTTAACATCAATTAAGTTTTTTATTTATTATTTATTTTTCTAGATTTTATAGGTTACTGGTTGGCCTGTCAGAGAATATAATATGTACAAGGTTTTTTGTTTTTTTGGGGGCGTGTTGTGGGTGATGGAGGAATGGCATGACTTACTGTGCTTGTTGACAGATAGTAAGATATTGCTATTGCTACTAAAAAGATTTACAATGACATATATCGGACTGTAGAACCTTACATTTACGATGAAATATTCCTTGCTCCTACCATTATTGCTGCTGATACTCTCTGAATTTTAAGTTTCCTTTAATAGTCAAAAAAGACATTATCTTGAACATGAATGCAAGGTTTACTGTCTCTTTTTTGTTCTTTGATTACATTGTCAAATTCCATTGCTATAACTTCCTGGTCATATAACTGTATTCTTTTCGAGCAATATCATTCCTTACCATTTGTTTCTTGCTGCTTCATCTGGAATCCAGTCATAACTTTTGACTATTGAGATGCATGCTTTTGTACTTCTCTTGTTAGAAAAATTTAAAAATGCAGTTTTTTTCCTCATCGATTTTTGAAAGAAGATATTGTTTAACATTTTGTCTTTTCAAATATTTGAAGAATTGATTTAAATGAATTGATGCAACTTACATGTTGATATCAAGTGTTGTTTTTGAATTTTTGATGTAGGTTGGATTGGTTTAGTTCGTGGAAAGCAAGATGGGAGGTGGTTTTAGGGTGCTTCATCTTGTTCGACCATTTCTTTCATTTCTGCCTGAAGTTCAGAGTGCCGACAGGAAAGTTCCATTCAGAGAGAAGGTCATATATACCGTAATTTCTCTCTTCATTTTTTTGGTGTGCAGTCAACTCCCTCTGTATGGCATACACTCTACGACAGGTGCAGATCCATTTTATTGGATGCGTGTCATTCTTGCATCTAATCGTGGGACTGTCATGGAACTTGGAATCACCCCAATTGTGACATCTGGATTAGTAATGCAACTCTTGGCTGGATCCAAAATCATTGAAGTGGACAACAATGTACGTGAGGATCGTGCCCTCTTGTAAGTATAATCTGCCTCATCTCTCTCTGTTATCCTACTTGGAAATGACTATTTCTTCTTATAGTTTCTTCGTGTGTAGTCTGCGATTGGTTTGGTTCTTATGTTCTGATTCAATCTTTGCATCGCATATCCTGACTCTTTGACTTAAATTTGAACATTCTACAAATTATGTAGATTTTATATGCATGGATAACATGCTGTGGGTTCCCCCTCCCCCCCCCCCCCCCCCCCAAAAAAAAAAAAAAAAAAAGAAAAAAGAAAAAAAAGAAATATGTTTACTTATCAAAAAGAATAAAAGGAAAAAGGAAAGAAATGCAAACACACAGCCATAAATGATATTTAAGAAGAATGCTTAGTATTTATTTTACCTATGGTGAGATAATTTTTAGATTTGATTGATCTATTTGCATGATTAATGATTTGGTGAAAGCACTAAAATTGTGAATTTGCTCTATTTTTCTCTATTCTTCTCCTTCTACCCGTCTTGTTAAGTAAAATATATATTTCCCTCTGAATGACTATAAAAATTAAAATCAGAATGGTGATTATTTTAGGTTTTGCTCTTGTTTTTGATATTCATAGCACTGTACCTTTCAGAAGGATTCTACATTACTCTATTTGGCAGGTTGGATCTTGACTTAATAATATTAAGCCGATTGTTGTTTGATTGTCATGGTTCACTAAGCCTTATGGGTTTTAATGTGAATTAATGTTTTTTTTTAACTGCAAGAGAAGCATATTTATGCTTCTTGTATCATTTCTATTCTGTCTAAGCATTCTTTTTTTCTCTCAGAAATGGTGCACAGAAGTTATTGGGCATTCTCATTGCTGTTGGGGAGGCAGTTGCATATGTTCTGTCAGGAATGTACGGTAGTGTTAGCCAACTTGGAGTTGGAAACGCCATTCTTATCATTATCCAGCTTTGCTTTGCTGGTATCATTGTGATATGTTTGGACGAACTTCTTCAGAAAGGATATGGTCTAGGCTCAGGAATATCCCTATTTATAGCAACCAACATCTGGTAGGGTACCATGTCTTTTTCCTTTTACTATGAATAGCAGTTTCGATGGTGTTTAAGAATGTGGGGTGGGGATGGGGAATGGAGGTCCTTGGTCCATTTCTGTTCCAGGTCTATAATTAGACACTTATTGCTAAAGAATGTTGTTTTCCTGGTGCAGTGAGAACATCATTTGGAAAGCATTCAGTCCCACCACAATTAATAGTGGGCGTGGAGCTGAATTTGAAGGTGCTGTTATTGCTTTGTTCCATCTACTGATAACTCGAACAGACAAGGTTCGTGCACTCCGGGAGGCATTCTACCGGCAGAACCTTCCAAATGTAACAAACTTACTTGCTACTGTCTTGATCTTCCTCATTGTCATCTACTTCCAAGGGTTCCGTGTGGTTTTGCCTGTGAGGTCCAAGAATGCCCGTGGACAACAGGGTTCATATCCCATCAAGCTGTTCTACACCTCTAATATGCCTATAATCCTGCAGTCTGCCCTTGTCTCCAATCTTTACTTCATTTCCCAGGTAGTGAAATTTTCTTTTGTTTTTTATCCCTATTGTTTTCATAAGTAGGGAGTCTTTTTCTTCCCTGATATTGATATTGTTTTCAAGTGCAAGAATCAGACCCATCGTCTAGTGCAGTATTAATTTGTGGAATTCCAAGCTTTAATCTTAGTCTGCTAATTCGGATACAGAATGATTTTTCCTGCCAAAGAAGTACTTCCTGATGTGATTTGATCTTCGTTTTCATGCAGTTGCTTTACAGGAAGTACAGTGGGAATTTCCTTGTGAACTTGTTGGGCAAGTGGAAGGAATCTGAATATTCTGGTCAGTCAGTTCCTGTTGGCGGTTTGGCATATTATATAACTGCACCATCAAGGTTGATACCCCCCTCCCCCTTGTGACATCTCTGTTGCTCATGGCTTGCTTATCTGTCAGTGGGAAATTACACTCGCCTTTGTTACTCTAAACTAATGTTCATTCGTAATTTGCAGCTTGGCAGACGTGGCAGCTAATCCTTTCCATGCGCTATTTTATATTGTGTTCATGTTGTCAGCTTGTGCTTTGTTTTCTAAGACTTGGATCGAAGTATCTGGGTCCTCTGCTAGAGATGTGGCCAAGCAGCTCAAGGTATGGCTCATATGTGATCTATGTTTTATTGTTTATTCAATTGCTGATAATATGAGAATTTGTTAGGGCCCCCCGGTTCACTTGATTTATCAAAGAAGGTCCAAGGGGCAGTGATTAGGGGCAGAAGTGTAATAAGCTGGCCGGCATAATAGCCAGTCATGTGCATAAGGGGTAGAGTAGGGAATCGCTGTGTAACAACCCAGCTATTGCATAATAGAATTCGGTTAAGGTGTAGAGTGAGGAATATGTATGGGGTGGGGGGTAGAGAGGGGATATGCTGGTTTTCTGGGAGAGAATTTGGGAGAGAGAGGGCCTTTCGAATGCCCCCGGTATTCTTGTTCTTGGCTGGAAAGTTTGATAGCCATTGATATTTGATTGTTTGGATTTACATCGGGGATCCTATCAATTTGGTATCAGAGCATTTCGATCCTAATGGTGAACTTGACTGATCCAGTCGGTGATTTGGAGATGAGGGTGGAAGGTATTCAACTGGGAGATGATGCCATGAGGAGTGCGTTTCAAACGATGGAGAGACACCTAACGAACCTGCTGGAGCAGTTCGTGAGGATGCGAGCGAGATGGGAAGAACAGGAGCGGGCAAGCAAGAGCAAGGGGAAGGACGGAGATTGGCCATATGAAATTCACCCAGGATTCCGAGGTGACGCCTGGAGTTGGAGTGGGCCGAGGGGTGACGCCTGGAATTGATAGAGGATTGGGTGGAAGCTGGCGACAAGAGGTCCGCAGTCAGAGGCTGGAGATGCTCGTGTTTGAAGGAGATGACTCGGATAGTTGGGCTATTCAGGCTGAGCGATACCTCCTTGTGGCCCAGCTGACAAAGGCTGAGAAACGGGAGTCTGCGACTCTAGGTTTCGAAGGAGAGGCCATTTTGTGGTCCCAGTGGGAGCGAAGGAGACAAAGAGAGATTCATGTGGGTAAGAAAGCAAACCTGAAAGACGAAGCCATAGGGTGCCGCCATCGCGTCTCTGCTCAAGCAATGGCGAAGAAAGGGAAGGCGAAGAAGAAAAAGCCGGTGACTAGACAACCACAAGGTGACGGCAAAAGCGTCAAGAAGAAACGCAGGAAGAAGAAGAAGCTTCAGAAATACCAAGCTCCAGTCCCAACCAAAGACACCGAGATGCCAATTCAGTCCGATTCGGACGCCGGCGATGATTCCTCCTCCGGTGAGACCAAGCCCGAGAAGATCCAGAAACTTCTCAAGCCCTACACCAAGTACCAACGGATTAACTTCCTTGTGGGCGCCGCCGTGCCTGACGCTTTCCTCATTCCTCTTCACTCGCCTTCGCAATGCTACGGATCGCGACATATCTCGTCGCAAGCTCGTCGTTTATGGCCTCACATGGGACACGACGCGAGAAACCTTAGTCTTTGCTTTCGAGTCATACAACGAGATTGAGGATTGCAACGTCATCTTCGACCGGGTCATGGGCAAGACCAAGGGTTATAGCTTCGTCCAGTTCAAGACGAGACGGGAAGCAGCCAAGGCATTGAAGCAGTCGAGGAAGAAGATCGGGAATCTAATGTCAAGGACGACGGATCTGATAACGTCCAAGGAGAGCATCTTGTCGAGGAATGGGGCGCCATCAACAGACCATGTTGTTTGGGAAGATGGTTTGACTCTTAGCCAGGTTTCTCAAAATTTCTACATGGGGTTGGTTGATAATGGAGGGCCCCCCATGTATTCTCACCATCATGAGGGGGTGGGTGTCTCGTCCAAGCAGGTCATGATGGTGGAAGGGCAGCTTGTTTTTAGAAGTCTAGGGCTCAATTTGCATTCTCTTGTGGAGCCCAATGGTATAGACCCAAAGATCTTAAATATTGATGGGAATTTGGGCATGAAAGATGTCTACAAAGGATTGGCTGCTATTACTCTAAGAAACTTGAAGATGGCAATTATATCGCGCACTGCTCAGGGGCATGGTTGGCTAAGACCTGCAATTGGTGTTCTTGAGTTTTCGCAAGCTATTATCCAGGCTGTTCCTCTCAGTGCAAGGAAGACAATTGGGGGATTTGGCGAACATTGCACCTTTTCTGCAGCCGCCTCATTTTAGTGAGGCTATCATGAAAATGCTTGCCCGTAAGAAGGTGTGGACATTTCAAGAGCTACAGGATGACTCTTGAAGAATGGTTTGAGCTGCTTATTCAAGTAGCTGGTTTCTCTGTTGCTGAAGTGCAGGTTGTGGAGAAGGTTCTTGAAATGATGCCTGCCTTGACACTTGAAGTTACTTGCGAGATTGAAGGGGAGGAGGGCATAAAAGATGGTGATACTGTCACAATTCATGCTTGGGTGACGCTGAAACGTTCCAATGGCTTGATTGGTGCCCTCCCTCACGCCCCTTGCTATCCAATTCCCAAGGAAGAAAGTTTCTGGTTTCTGCTTGCAGACCCCAACTCAAATAATGTCTGGTTTTCCCAGACGTTTGGGTTCATGGACGAAACTACAGCTATAACTACTGCTTCGAAAGCAATAGAGGTGCTCATGCAATGGAAGGGGCTACCCCCATTGGAAGCTACTTGGGAGCCTTACCTTTTGATCCAGCAGCAATTTCCATTTTTTTTCCACCTTGAGGACAAGGTGAAAGTTGGGGGAGGGAGTAATATTAGGCCCCCCCGGTTCACTTGACTTATCAAAGAAGGTCCAAGGGGCAGCGATTAGGGGCAGAAGTGTAATAAGCTGGCCGGCATAACAGCCAGTCATGTGCATAAGGGGTAGAGTAGGGAATCGCTATGTAACAACCCAGCTATTGCATAACAGAATTCGGTTAAGGTGTAGAGTGAGGAATATGTATGGGGTGGGGGGTGGGAGGGGTAGAGAGGGGATACGCTGGTTTTCTGGGAGAATTTGGGAGAGAGAGGGCCTCTCGAATGCCCTGGGTATTCTTGTTCTTGGCTGGAAAGCTTGATAGTTATTGATATTTGATTGTTGTTTGGATTTCTATCAGGGATCCTATCAGAATCATTGCACGTGACTTGATAAATCTTACTGTAGTGGGTTCTGAATAATTCTTTCATGTAATTCGCAGCTTCCTTGTGGTCTTCTCATATAGACAAATTATTTAAATAGCATTTCACACATAAACGTATAAAAGAAAAGGAATAAGATCCAAGGCATGAGCAGGAAGCAAATGACTGAAGTAGATTGTATAGTTTTATGAATTGAGATTATGCTGTGATTGAAAAATACGTGATCTATTAAACCTGTAAACATTGTAACTATATGCTGCTGATAGTTTATACGCATTGGAATATTTAGTTCTGCACTGCAGGTGAGAAATGATATCTGCTATAATTCTACAACTTCTTAGGCACATAGGTGATAGAAATTTAGATTTATTTTAGGTATACTTGAGAGTTTTGCACTTCAGGTGAGTACATCAATATTAGATTAATTTAGGCGATGCCATAAAGATATCAAATTTTCCAGTGTTAAGTTAAATTGATATGATGTCATGCTTTGAGTTGTTGAAACAAACTTTTTGCAAAATAAGGGGTAAGTCTGCGTACAATGATGACCCTGACTCTTTCAAAGCATAATCTGGTGCACTAGGGACACATTTTCTAACTAAATGCTAAATTTTGATGGGTTCTTTCCATTTTGGTCTTTGGTCCTCTCCTATATTTCGGCAACCATATTGGGGTGGTTACTGAACAAATTTAGAGAACTTTGGGATTGATATCCTCAGTAATAGGATTGAAAAAATACCAACTGCTCCTCACTAAATTCTCGGTTACGAGATGCTATACATTAATTCTACTTATCTTCTATCTAAATTTTAGGGAATTAAAAATCAAACACAACAACAGATGAGGAGAGAATTTTTCTCCTACTTGAGCTTCATCTCTTCCCATTTCTTAGGAACAGCTGGGGCTTTATCTTCTCTTATTTAAACTGGTCATTTTTATCTGTAATCGGAATCTATCTTCTTCTCCTCTTGCCATCGTGAATTCCTCCTCAACAGTTACTAATACAATTACAAACTGATCTAGCTTATTAAAGCACAATACACACACACACTGACACACATCATGATGTGGCTGAATCAGACTTTTGTGATAGATTGAAGAGGAAGAGAATAATTCGACGGTAGGGATTCATCAGTCTTTATTCAAATCATCCATCAGTCTTTATTCAAATCATCAAAATTTAGTCTCTGATTTCATCATAAACTTATTTATAGGCTGAAATCCCAAGTAAAAGAGAAAACAGAGAAGAGAGAAGAGAAGTGTAAAACAGAGAGGAGATTAAGATAGAGAAGAGAGCAGTAGAGAGAGGGAGTTTCTGAAATACTGATTACATTAACTGCCTTTCACATTCAAGTACGCACGTATATTTGTTCAAACATAAAATAACAAACATGCCCACAAATGCTAGAAATTATAGAGCAATCCAATCACAAATGCATCCTCTTATCCTTAAGATAAATTATAATAACCAGTTTTCCTATCACATCATTTCATTGTGTTCCATCATAGTTTATTCCCCCTGAGAATTTTTTGTACAGCTCTCACATATGTTCTGGTTAGTCATCAATGTTTGAGATCGGTTACAAGTACAAGTCAATTGGGCATGCCCTGTTATAAGTAGGAAACTCCACAATGGTTTTCAAGTTCTATTTACAATATCCTACAGATATTTCCACTGTAGCGTATTGTATGATATGCTACAGTACAGTGGCAGTCATGTATGATATCTGAACTACAATTTTTTTTCTTGCTTCATCATATCTGAACTACTCTTTATAGTTGTTAGCATTTAATTACATAGAATAAGACCCTATCTGAAAAGATGATTATACATGTAAATAAGTATTGATGTTGAGTTCTCAGATATGATTCCTAGGAAAACATCGTGTTACTCTATGTTCATGTGTAGTCACGCTTGAATTTTTATCATTTCATTTTCTGATACGGACGCTATCAAACTATCAGGAACAACAAATGGTGATGCCGGGCCATCGGGAATCAAATCTACAGAAGGAGCTGAACCGTTACATACCCACGGCAGCAGCCTTCGGGGGAATGTGTATCGGAGCACTGACAGTTTTGGCTGATTTCATGGGAGCCATTGGTTCAGGAACAGGGATTCTGCTTGCAGTCACAATCATATATCAGTATTTTGAGACATTTGAAAAGGAGAAAGCTAGTGAACTTGGTTTCTTCGGTTTCTAGGCTCCTATAGTTCTGCTGTCCAGTAACGGCTTAGTCTGTGTCCTCGACGAGCTTCCGTGACCACCCTACCCTTCAGATTTGCTGAAGCCTCAGATTGATTGTCGCTTCAATACTAATTTTTCAAATTCGAGTGTGTCTGATAGTCTTTCTTGACCTCTCTGCCTCGTAGGAATGATACTGTGTGATAGTGAAAGTGAAACGTGCTCCACAACGTAGGAGCTTTCTGTTCTCTTTTATGTTTATTTTTGGTTGAAATACGAATTGCTGACTTTAAATTCCTACTCTGAACCAATTGTAGACGTATGTTTCTTATCTTCTCTTCGGGTAATCTTTACTTGTGTCTATATCCTATTCGGAAAGGAATGGTAAACCATGCATATTGATGCTTGCTCGTGGTAGAAACGTCGTAATTTATATATTTTTATGTAATTTATATATTTTTTTGTGTAGTTATTTAGATTTTTGGTTATTTTGGTTATATTATTAGATAATATATTTTTGAATAATTTAATTTTAATACTTTCAACTTTTTTTCACGATAATATGAATTTTTAGTTGTTTTGATTCACCCTTGAATAATGTATTTTTGAGTTAATTATATATTTTAAAAATATAATTAAAATAACAAAAATGTAATTGGATCATGTATTGATAAAGTATGTAATTGATTTGAAAATACATGGTTTAGATATGTAATTAAGATAATGAGAAGTTTAGTTTATTATAAAAAAAATTAAAGTATTAATTAAAATAATAAAAAATTTAAACGAATTTATAAAAAAGTAAAAATATAATAATTAAATTATGAATTTAGCATGGCAGCAATAGTTGATATGCCTCTCAAAACTTGTAAAGAACTATACAAAGGTATATGTAGCATTGGTCCAACCATAAAGTCATATATGTCATGGCATAAGGCCTTTCAAATTAAATCGTCTCAAAATTTTAAAATTTATAATATTTATTTATTTTTTAATAATAAATATTTTATTAAAAATTAAATACAAAACATTATAAATATTTTATAGTTATTGAATTTTAATTTTTTTTAATAAAATGATGAAATATTTTGTATAAAAAAATATATTATTTATTTTTTTATAAAAAAAATAATACTTAAAGCCTCAACAAATCTTTTTTGCCTAGCCCAACTTCGATGGGCCGGCTCTGGGTATATGGATGTGGAGGTTAGCTGGACGAGTACCGCGTGATGAACTTTTAGCTGTCTAAGCTACGCCAAACATAGGGCAAGAGGATCTGAGTTCTTCTGCTAAAAGTAGGTCTCTTATCACATCAGTCTTTGTGTGTGTGTGTGTGTGTTGTCATCCAACTTGAGTAAAGAGTTGGCGAGTAGGGTTCGCATGAAAAGGTGAAAGACCATCTAAAGTTGAGATGGCAGACTGTTGCCTTTCGTCCCCACATTCCTCTTCACTTGCCAGATGAAATAGTCCACAATTCTTAATAAAAAGTTTTAACCCTGAGTAATTAAAAGAAAGAATTATAACTTTAGCTTAATATAATTAGGGGTTCTTAAATTATTAAAAAATATATTCTTTAACCCATCAACTAAAATTTTGAATTATTTCCTCATTCAGTCATTTTTTTTCATTACCTTTAACTCCTTAGTATTAAAGTATGAATTAGATGCGAGTTATAATCATGTGAAAATGATAGATGCATAAGAAAATTAAGGCGATATCGGTTGAAAATTAAAACAAAAAAATTATACTCTCAAACTTTTGAGTTTATCCCACCGCTAGCTTTCCACCCCTTAAGTCTGTTATCAGATTCTGTTCCACTGGCCTCCATGATTTTTTCGTTGGTATCAATTATTCTTAGTTGTCGTCATCGCGAGGACTAAAACTTTTGAGTATTATTAAGAAGTCAATAAATTTTTTTTTTTAATTTCAAGTAGCTCATTTTCCTTTCTCTCTCTTTAATATTCAAACCCTAAAATCAGTGCAACGACCACCACCACCACCGCCCATCCTACTTTGACCACCACCACCATCGCAATCACCAATATGTGGGGAATTAGTTTTTCGTATTTTTGTGGTTATTATAAGGGATGATGTATAAAAATTTAGTCTGATATGCATAAATTAATTTGACCTATTAAAAAGATTTAATCTTTCTTGTCACCATTAATCGAGCTATTAACTTTTAATTAATAAAAAAATTTAGATAAATTGAACGAAATAATATATAAAGATTTTAGTTAAAAAATTAAAAAAAAAATCATATTTTTTAATAGTCTAAAAACCCATTATCCCATGTTCATGCTTGGGATTGGACTTAGACTATCTAAAGGATACCAAATAAAGTCTTTAAGGCATTTTGAATTATTAAGACGTTAACATGGACTATTTTTGTGGACTATTTTTGTGAGAGTGCCTACCGCCCAAAGCATGGGGGAACCCAAATTTCAAATTTCCAATTCCATGGGGCCCTTCCACCCTTTGGGGTCCCAGTGGACAAAAAATATGTGGAGAAGAAGATTATAGGACCCCCTCAAACTATTATAACTAAAAATAAGACAAAAGCTAGACTTAAGAGGGTTTAGGTAATTAGTCTTGTTTAGGGTCTCCCTTAGACATTTGGAATAGGAAAGGATTGTCACTCAATTCACTTGTAGTGCTGCAAATATCATCTTCTCTTTATAAAATTGTTATATTATATGGTATGACTATTTATTATTATTATTATTATTTCATGTCAACCAAAAGATTAATATTAGTTTATTAGTGGATGAAAATTTTCGCTACTAATGATATCGCGTTATGAATATTATTTTATTTGTAAATAGGCTCGATATTTTTTAATGGTTTTATTTTTTAAGAAAACCAAATTTATGTGATCTAATGACTAAATATATTGAGAATAATTAACCAAAATTCAAATTTTTGTAATTCTTAACTACTATTAGTGTTGTCGTTAAAAGAAAATAATAAATTTATTTATTAAAAACGTGAGCTATGTTTTTGGTAGACACTTTAATCTCCTAGAAATTGGGGGTGTGCAAATGAATGGCTCGATTATTAAGCTGACCAAAATGCACTAATCGATTGAAGCAAAGTTAGGAGCAAAATCGAAATGAACCGACTAATTAACCCTCAAAATTGATTCAAATTGAAGAAATGCAAAAAAAAAGAAAAGAAAAAGTAACCAATAAAAAACACACAAAATCGAAAAAAATGACATCATTTTATAAATATTAAAATAATATCATTTTAAAATTTAGCATGTTTGATTAGTTCACTTCATTTAATTAAAAAACTCAACTTTTGAGAAAAATTAGTCGAACCAAATTGATACAAGAAAAAGATAGAATTGAACCGACAAATTCGATCTGTTTGGTTCGAATAATTCAAGTAAATTAAACTTTTACTCTCGAATTATGCATTGCATTTGAGCATACTTTTTGTTAGAACTTTTTGCCTTTTAGTGAGCTTTTGTTCATAACGCTCAAGAAAGAAATAATAAAATTATTTTTTTATAATTAAAAATTAAAATTAAAATTATAAAATAAATACAATAATATTATTTGTTAACTACACGGTATTTATTTGGACTATCAAATAGGCTAAGAAGATATTAATACATTGTTCATAACATCAAATCAAATGTAGAATTAACTCAATTTTAGGTCTACACCAAATTATATCTTCCTCTAAATTTTATTTAAAAATTAAAAATTCAACTAACTATCAATTACCATCACGTGAATCTTTATTTAAATTATTTTATTTTTTACTCACACAATACAACCCGTTCTTTTAACAATTAATGAAGGTAATTAATTCATCTACTAATCAATCTCAAAACACAAAGTCTAAATACGACTCGTGAATTAGTAAGGAAGTGGCACGTGATTCAATCCTAATGAGTTGATCTAAAAATCACTTGCAAAGTGTCTAAAATTGCCACATGACAAGATCAGGTGCCTCGATCATTAATAAACAAGACTCAATCGTTATGAGACTCAATTGCTATGACTTGGGGATTCGGCACCATGCCTAGGGTCACATCTCAAATGAGGTTGTCAGCGAAAATCACACTCGACCTATCATTATATAAACTTACGTTGCACGCAAACACTTTATAGGAGTCGTTTTCCCGTTTTCGAAATGTTTCTAAAACGTTTCATATTCTCGTTTTGAGCCATATTTATGCTTATTCTTTTAGAAAAAAATATCCGATTTCACGTTTCTATTTCCGTGCAACATAAATACAAACTATATAGAAGTTCTCAATTCTTTAGTGACAGATAAATATTTAGTCATTTCTTACTTATTTACTCTGCCCCATTATGTTATTATCATACTTTAAATCTTAAATATTAAATGTGAATAAATAAATGGAATGGAAGATTTGGTCGTCGTCAATGGAAACGTGGAATGTTAGGTAAGATAAAACCCTTTAAAAGACGATTGTGGAAAGATTTCCCACAAACATTGTGTGTGGTCATGGAACCTTAAAGCTATATATAGCCTACGCATATAATGCATATATATATATATATTATTTATTATATACACAAAACCACAAGTATCATCTTGTTCTTTGGTAGGTCTGGAGGTCAATTCCGGGGGATTTTTGAAAACATCAAAAGGATTTGTCTTGAAAGAATATTTGTTATTTGTTAAAAAAATGACGAATCCCGTATCGCAATGTCTCTTTCATTCACAACTAATATAAAGATAATGTATGTTCTCTTATTCAACTTAGATCTAAGAAGATAAGTTAACTAAATTCAATTATCGATAAATTTAACTTCCGTCGATAAAACTTGAGGTTTATCTCAATATGGCCCAACAAATTCACTACTAACTCTTGGTCCGAAGAATTCGTCGCTAGCTCGAGAATTTTAGAGATAACTTTGAGTACTTTGACTCCCTTTGGCTATAACTGGAACTCTTACATGTAAGTTATTTGATTCATAAATATTATATATATCTCTATCACTCGATTTATATTAACTTAAACGTTAAATATTATACTATAAAATTAATCCTATCATTTTTTATGAATATTTACATTGAAATAGACTTTTGTGAGCGATCCCAATCGATTATCAAACCGACTTAATAACCACACATTACCAAGCCATATATAATTACATTAAATACTTTTCGGACAGAAAGTTAAAGGGAGAAACGTGGTGGGATCTTTGGGCTTAAAATACAAGGGAGAGGGTCCCAATTGATGTGAAAGATAATGTCACGGCCACATCTCACGTCCCCTTCGTATGGTCTTTGCTTCACCGCAATTGCGATCGAATATACATATCTTTGGAATTTAGTTTGTGCGGACCACTCTTTTTTTTTATATTTTATCAATTTATTTTGATCATGACTTGTTATTGTCAAAATATAATGATAAATTTATTTTTAGTGGAAGAGTATTTCGATCGGAGCCTACAAATGACCTACAAAGAAGAAAATCGATGAAGGACACAGGTGACCTCCCGCACGACCCCTCTAATATTTAAGTCAATATTTTGGTTTGATTATAAAATGTAGAGAAAGTAAAATTGCAATCAGTACAGAGTTTTGAGCATATTTCAATCACATGAGAGTTTTTTTATTTATAGAGAGAATGATACTTGAAAAGTCACATTCTTCGACAAGAGTATCGAATGCCCTTTTGGATTTGTAGTCGAGCACATGGGATGTTAGTTTGACTCATTTTTCACGGTCTCGTGTTCATAATATCTAGAGATTAGGTTTCTCAAGGTTTTTAAATCTTCCATAAGTGTCTCTCGCATTGTCTGGAGAAAGGCTTATAGACTTGGGTGTCTCACGAATGTCTCATAAACAAGGGATTTCTTATGACTGAATAACCTATGAAACTCTCTTGAAAGGGTCCCTTGATGACAGCAAGAGAGACTTCTAAAATAGGTTACTCAGGTCTCTTAATGTAAAGTCAATCAGACCCTCGGTCTGAGGTCACTGTCACTCTAGTCTCTTAATCTCTGGTCTCTCAGTTACTCTATCAATATAATTTATCGATAGGCTTGTGAGCATTTTTTTTTTAGTCAATGTAAGAACAAATTGACTTTTTGGTTATCATGATTGTGCGATTACTCTATGTTTACATATTGAACTGAGTTGATTGAAATAAATGAATCAATTTATCGATTGGTTCGGTTCGGTTCGATCTCTATATTAAAAAAAAAAATGAAATAAACGAATCAATCGAAATGTCAAAAATGACGTCATTTTTTGCACTTTGTTACTTCAATTTTTTTTTTATTTTTGGTTTTTCCCTTTTTTTTTGTCAGTTAAGTTTTTTTAATTTTTTTTTATTTGTTCGATTTGAGAATCTATTCAGTCAATTCGCTTTACTTTTTGACACAAGTTTGACCTATTCAATTTGAGCAATTTGTTCACCCCTACTTACAAGTATATTTCCTTTGTATCAAAAGGAGTTTAATACGAAATAAATTAGAAATTGAATAAATTTATCGATCATGAAAAATAATTCTCAAATCATACCTATCAAATAATTACACACATAAGTTTATAAACCTTTTGAGGTTGCACTGATAGTCCACCCCATACGTTTAGGAGTTTGGGTTACCACAAGGTTGTAGGATTGAATTCTACCTCATTAGTTTGGGAGTTTGGGTTACCACAAGGTTATAGAATTGAATTTGTTTATGTGTTACTATCAATAATCTGCATATATCTGTGGGGACAAGGCTTAAGTTCTGACCTAAGACTCACCTAGTCTAAGGTGCGGCAATCCGTATGTTTTTGAAAGGGTGAGACAATACTAACCAAAATTGTATAATCGAGAATTTTTCATATTTTTTATATTAAAAAATTATATTTAAAGAACCCTAAACTCTAATCACAACAAAAATAACACTGTATTCTCTACTATTTTGGTAACCAAGTTAAGGTTAACCAAATAATTATTTAGTGTGACTATCATGGTTTAAATATGGCAAGAAATCAGAGGTCTCACTCAAAAAAGGGCAATCAAGACTAATAGGGCTTGTTTGTTTGTGGTTTGTTTAAATGAGAATATGCCGCGTCAAAATAGAAGGATCACTGATTGATGGATCTCAGGAACCATACGAAGCTTCTCCTCATAGGATCCACGTAATCCAATTACTATGGCATGTCAACAATGCTATGTTGACTAACATAAATTGTGAAAATAACATATTAGGTTAATCATTCTATAAATTATAGATACAAACTAACTATTTGATGATGGATAAGATCGATCACCAAAACTTGTCACGATATATATATGAGCATTTACGGGGTTGAGCACCCGACAACATTGTATTTGTTGGGAGAGAATGATGTGGCAAAATGTGATTTGTCACTCTGAATGGTAGTTTAGTAATTTTACTCTTTTAGGGGATCTATTATCGCCATTTTAGTATTTTACTATTAACTATTAAAGTTATTTGGATTTCTAAAAGGGGATTGTGTATCATTAACTGTGGTTTTCATTTAAAGTGTAAACTTGGTTTTGAAATTCTTGAAATTATATTTTTGAGTTTTTAAGGTGATTTTAATTTTATAAGATCGAACTTTTTTTTTCTTTTAAGGAGTTTTTTCTGGCATAAATTATCCAACATGCGTGTTATACAAAAGTGATGGTACTGCTTTTGTCTTTTTATAATGGACAAATTAATTGAATCAAATCACAATAAATACTCTTGACGTTTTAAAAGTCGTTTGGACACCTAAAATGAGATTGTGTTGTTGACCGTGATTTTCATTAAAGTATAAATTTGGTTTTGAAATTCTCGAAATTTTGTTTTTGTGCTTTTAATGCGATTTCGATTTTTTGGGATCGATATTTCCTTCTTTTATGGAGTTTATTCCTGCATAAATTGTCCGACATGTGTGTTATTCAAGTAAAAAAGTGATCAACCGCTTTCGTCTTTTTATAATAGATCAATGATTTAAATTAAATTACAATAAATACTCTTGCCGTTATCAAAGTCATTTGGATTTTTAAAAGGAGATTGTGTATAGTTGACTATGAATTTCGTTAAATTGTAAAATTGATTTTGAAATTATCAAAATTTTATTTATGAGCTTTTAATGCGATAACGATTTTACGGGATCAATATTTTCCTTATTTTATGGAGTTTCTGCCTGCATAAATTATCCGACACGTGTGTTATACAAGTAGCAAAGTGAACTACCGCCTTTGTCTTTTTAGAATGAACGAATTACTTAAATTAAATCACAATAAATACTCTTGACGTTATCAAAGTCGTTAGAACTTCTAAAAGTAGATTATGTATAGATGATTGTGATGATCATTAACGTTTTTTTGAAATTCTAAAAATTTAGTTTCTAGCCGTTCAAAGAGATCCCCATTTTATAGGATCGATCTTTTTCTTCATTTAAGGAGTTTCTTCGTGAACAAATTATTCGATATGTTTATTATACGAGTAGAAAAAGTGATATATTGCTTTTATCTTTTTAAAATTGATGAATTATTTAAATTAAATTCTAATAAATACTCTTGACATTTTATATATTTACAATTTTTTTTAAAAACTTTTGTTAAATAAAGTAAGAAAGGATGCATCAAAGTTATGAGATAAAAGCCAAGGATTGCTAATCTAAAGAGACAAAAATAATTTTTGTCCACATCAAATTTATCTAACGTAAATATATAAGAAAGGGTAGAGAGGTTCGTATCTTTTTGTATTATCTATATCAGATAAATATTATGTCACACGATACAGCCAACGGGACCATTTCGTTCAGAGATTAGGAGTGGTAGCCACCCCCCCCCCTCCCCCAAAAAAAAAAAAAAAAACATTAATAAAATAAATAAAAATCCAACGGCTCCGAGTCTGCCAATCTCATCCTCATCTGGAATGGTATCATCCGAACCAATCGACAAGCGATAGGTGAGCCCTTTGACGTAGAATGGTAGTTTAATGCGCGTCGAGTTGCTACGTGTCAATCGCGGACAGGTGATACGGAGCGTCTACGGTGTGACGGCATACACGCTAGCAGACCGCCACATTGAGAATTGCGAACCGCTCATTTGTCCTGCACACATCCACCCGTTCAGACCTGCGTTGGATTTGCGAATTCTCATTCGCAAATAGTCAAAACTGCCCCCAACTGTCCCTCCCGAAAGTCCATCCGTCATGGTCTCACCGTCCTCGTCGCTTTCCGTAAAACCTCCCACATACGGGGCTAAAATAGGAATTTACAAATAAGAAAATTGACTAATCCTGGAGCGAGCTTTTTAATTCCCAATGCTTCTGCATTCGGACATTTTCCCAATTCTGGTTGGTTTCGTCTTCTTCTCCAGCTCTCGCCCCTCTCTCTCTCTCTCTCTCTCTCTTGTGTACGTTACGAGCTCGGCCGGCCAGCCTCATTCAGTCTCTGCTTCAAGTTGGGAGACCATTCAGTCTCGCAATCTCATTCGCTTCAAAATCAGCAACTAAGTGTTTTTGCTTTCCCCGATATGGACGGCCATTGAAGAGTTCGATCGAGCCAGGTCAAAGCCATTTCTGCTAACTTCATAAGACCCTAAGATTTTTCTTTCCGTTTACCGAAAACCGATCCCATTTCGAGTGATTTTCCTTGCCAGCAGAGACTGATTCGACGTTCTTTTCTGGGAAGATTCTGATCCGAAGCTTCAGCTTAAAGCTCCAACTTCCTGGCCGTTTTCGCTTTCCAGGTTTTCCCGCCGTGTTCGTCGGTCCAGAGTTAGAATCGCTCTCTTCGCGAGGTAACCCAAACAGACCACAAATATGTTATTGTTCTTTTGTTTTAAGCCGCTTCGCTGATTTTTGAAGCGTCTTTGTTCTTGTTTTAGGTCGCAGAGGAGTCGCCATTAGAGGTGGTTCGTGCTTACTCTGTTGTATTGAGATTCACGCATGATGAGGAGAAGCTGAGTCACAGTACATCGGATTATTCCTCGAGGTACGGTAATTCCTCACGTGTTATCGAAATTACCGGTGTTTGATTCTCCTATCAGCCTCGTTCCTGCCTCGGCGATCGTCCGATTTCGGACTCGTTGATTGAGCAGAGAGGAGACGGTCATGGTAACTCGCTTCAGTTTGGTAAGCACGAGAGGACGAGCTGGGATTCGGTGCGGTAGTCCCCACGAATCCCTTGCTACGTTGGGCAAGTCACGTGTCCCGCACGTGATCGGCTCTGCAATCGAAGTGAAATTGTCCATGGGGCCCCCCCCTAAGGATTAATATCCGCCCGATTGTGGCAGAGCCGTTGCCCCGGAGAATCAAACGGATAAGAACTGGCTAGCCGCGTTTAAACACAATCGTGTTAAATGTGTACGGGGGGGTATTATTACTATTATTATTATATGATATTTTTTATACGGAATAGTGGGCCCCTGTTCTTACTTTTTACTGGGTGACACGTGTCATTGTTGGTCACGGTATGATTTTCTAGACGGCGTAAATGGATGGACCAAATGGAATCCAATGATGTGTGAACCCACCTGGGCTCCCCTTATATTTTACCAACAGCTGATTTGTAAACCAAATTGGACTCCTCGCTGCTGCTTTTGTTTTTTTCCCACTTCTGAAGATAGTCCATGCATTAATGGCATTTTGGGATAGAGTCAATTAGGGCAATTTGTCTGGTAATTACGGACGTGAATTGGGGCTTTCATTATTGTCCTGTCAAATCTTGGCACGGGCAGTTGAATATTTAGGTAGCGGTTCGGGATTGGGAAATGCTATTTAAACACCCCAAGTTTAAATAGTTGAATGTTTCGTGGAGGATTGATGCTAGTGACAGCATATAATGTGTACTTTTAAACCATTGGCTTGAAGGCTATTTAAATTTCATTGGCATATAGTTTCTTAGGAAGGACGTATGTTTTAACATTGGTTTTTCGCCATTTATAAGATTGTTTTTTAGTTAATGTTTTTATATTAAGATTGGGTTTATAAAAACTTAATGGTGTAACTGTTGTTTGTATGGCGCTTGCTTAAATGTTTTTTTTTTCTTTTTTGGGATCGTTTGTTATTGAAAAGTCATAGATTTAAGTTGTGGAAAATGCGTCTTTCCATAGCAATGGTAAACCTTGCTTGTATTCAGCCTTCGCAAAGCGGGGAGCCTAGTACACCATTCATGATAATATCATGAAGGCTTGGAAAATTCAGTTTTGGGGGAAATTTTGTTTCAAAATCAGGATCCTAGTGTCACTTTGATTACGGGTTCTGTTTGATTTTTTTGGTGAGATTAGTCGAGGAAATAAATTGGAATTTTAGGAGGGACTGGTGAGGTAGAATCTATGTAGCAACCCCATCTAGTGGAATTAAGACTTGATATGTATGTTATTGTTCTTGTAAAGTAATGCGCTGATGGCGTTTCCATACAGTTATAACTCTTCTTATCATCTTCTGTTCCTTCTTTTACCTTGGATTTAAAATCCACTTTACACCTGCAAGGGGAAAGCAAATTGGAAACTATCAATGGCAAAACAAAAAGAAATTCTATATGCTTTTCATGACCTCGGTCTAAGAGTTAAAGCAAGCTGCTTTTCTCTTTTGTTGGAGCACACTCATCATTGTCATCACTACTTATAACCACAATATTCCCGTTGTTACTTCTTTAGTTGTCTATTCTGGTAGCTAAGATTGCTCAAAAATATTCTTTTGGTAGCTAAAATCACTCAAAACCTCCTGGTCAATCGTTCTTTACCATCTTCTTCTTGATAATCATTTTTTGGTTTTAACTCTTTTTTGGGTAGATGGATTCCGTTGACCGGACATCTGTGACGCCAAGCAAGAGCCGATTGGCACGCACAATTGCTAAGGTTTTTCACATTCGAGCTGTGACCGGTGTTGCCCCTGTTGATGGAAATCAGAAAACCAAGTCTTATGAAAGGGTCAAGGTCGTTGATGATGTGAGTTATACCAATTCTGAGTCATTTGATGAGGACAATGAAAAGCTCCGGCTTAGGGCAGCTACAGATGCTTTCTTGGCCAGATTGTTTGCAAGCATGTCGACCGTCAAAGCAGGATATGCCCAGTTGCAGTTTGCTCAGTCTCCTTATGATGCTGATGGGATTCAAGCTGCTGATCAGATGGTGGTGTCGGAGTTGAAGAATTTATCCGAGTTGAAGCAATGCTACCTAAAGAATCAGTTAGATGATTCTTCTCCTGGAAAAACGCAGATGTTGGCTGAACTCCAGGAGCAGAAGAGTCTTCTGAAAACCTATGAGATTATGGGAAAGAAACTGGATTCCCAGCTTAAGCTCAAGAACTCTGAGATTACATTTCTTCAGGAGAAATTGGCGGACGCAAACAGGGAAAATAAGCTCATCGAAAAGAGACTGAACTCAAGCGGGTTGCTGTCTGTTCCCGACACTCTTCATCTGTCAAGCTTGGGTCCCAACCACTTCGTTACTGTTCTTCGTCAGACGGTCAAATATATTCGGACTTTTGTGAGGTTGATGATCAATGAAATGGAACTGGCAGGGTGGGATTTGGATGCAGCAGCCAGCGCCATTGAGCCCGGTGTCAAGTATTGGAATGCAAACCATAGATGCTTCGCATTCGAGTCCTTTGTTTGCCGTGAAATGTTCGATGGTTTCAACTATCCATATTTCTCTCCTGGGAAGGGATCTTTGCCCGAGCAGCCGAAGCTGAAACAGCTCTTCTTCAACAGATTCACAGAGTTGAAGTGTATGAAAACAAGGGAATATCTTGCTAGAAAGCCCAAATCATCACTCGGAAAGTTCTGCACTTCCAAGTATCTGAGCGTTGTTCATCCCAAGATGGAGTCGTCGCTGTTTGGAAACCTAAGTCAGAGGAATGTAGTTAAGTCTGGTGAACACCCGGAGACCACCTTCTTCGCCACATTTTCTGAAATGGCGAAGCGAGTTTGGCTCCTGCACTGCCTGGCCTTCTCACTCGAGCCCCAAGCTTCAATCTTTCAAGTGGCCAACAAGTGTCGCTTCTCTGAAGTCTACATGGAAAGCGTGTGCGAGGAACCCTTCTTGCCATCCGGCGGCACCATGGAACCAGCAGTGGCGTTCACCGTGATTCCAGGCTTCAAGATTGGCAGAACCGTTGTCCAGTGTCAGGTATACCTCTCTTGATCTCGAAACTCTCAGATGAACCGATGATCTGCAATTCGATCAGGGAGGAACTGTCATCGATATGGGGGGGTGTCTTTAACACCATGGTTTGAACTGGAGACCAACATCAATATCAATATCGTCAAAAACTATATTTATCTTTAGAATCACAGAGAATCCATAGAAATGGCTTTGCGGCTTGTGTTGTGGGTTTTCAACGTTCAACTGGGCCTTTTGTCTCTCTTGTTTTGCGGCCATTTTCACCACCGCCTGGAACTGTTACTGTGGGAAGTTGACGACGATGATGATGATGATGATTTTATCCTGTAGTTGTCGAAGCCTCACCTAATTTTGTTAATATTAGGCTGGTGGTGGGGGGAGGAAACTCTTTTCGCTTAGCTTTACTCTCTCTCTCTCTCTCTCTCTCTCTCTCTCTCTCTCTCTCTCTCTCTCTCTCTCTCTCTCTCCATATATATATATTATAGAAATGCTTGTATTTCGAAGTGCTTCCATAGAAAAACTAAAATCTGGACTTGCTCAATGTCAGCGCTGTCGCTGTTTCAACCAAAAATCCCCATATTTTCAAGTTTGTGTGCCATTTCGGTTGTAGATTGTTTGTAGAAGAATTTCCTTTCACCCACTGTCCCATTACAATTTATAGGTGACTGATCAACTGCCTGCCTGCCTGCCTGGTAGCCACCTACCCACCCTGCAGGGATTACAATTACTATAGCTAGTTTCAATGCATCGCCAGCTACTAAAAGGGTGGACACCATCTGGGCTTACCTCTCTTCTAACCTGTACACCATGAACTTACAAATGCTATGATTAAGGCGCAGAGAGTCATCATCTTTCCCTTCGCACAATCGAGTATTAGGAAGTCCTTGTGGGCCATTTTGCAAAGAAGCAGAAAACTGCCATGAAACTCAAGTAATTGTATAGAAAGGAAGAAGTATTGAGAGATGATTCTCTTCACTAAACTCTATTAACTCTTACAGGTATTTATACAACTATAGCTAACTTTAACAACCATAACAAACCATAACAACCAAGTAAACGAACGTATCTGACTATGAGGAGGAAGGAAAGAAGCATAAATGACAGTTATGCCATTCTCCCAGGTTACTCGAGTAAAGGCCTGCTTGTGCGCGTCACTCAAGTAGTCTTGGGTGCCTGTTACTCGGGTAATGAAGGTCCGACTGTGGCAGTTATTCTCTAAACATTCTATCAACCATTGGTCATGGCTTTTAAGTCATTTTGTATTTATTTTTAACTTTTTTTTTTAATAATGTTACAAGTCATAACTGATAACACGTGATGTCTCTTCATTGAAAGAGATGTGATCATATATCGATGTCTCTTCTACCTATAACCTCTCTTCCAACGAGGATGGCTATCATCAAGACATGACTATAGCATTGCTCTAAATTCTTTATAATAATATCTATTCTTCCCCTGTCGCAATAAATATGATAAAAGATGTGCATATATATATATATATATGAGGGGAAAAAACCTTTTTTGGGGGGGGGGGGGAGGGGGGGTTGTTGTCATGTGAGATCAGGGCCCATGAATTATACAACCAAGTGGCGTGAAGCACATTGCAAGACAGAAATAAATGGTTAGGGACACGCAAGAGGATGCGATTGTGTGGTGGGTCTGCATCATCCGATTGTTAATCTGGCAATTGAGCATTTATTAGTAAGAGGAGGATGGTATATATATACCCAACTGTTTAGGGTATTAAAGCTCCAACCACCTTTCCTTTTCTAGCAAAGGTGTTGGGGTCTACAACGACTGGAAGGTCTTATATCTGCTTCATGGCTGTTGGCGCCATCATCCAGTTCTTGGTACAAAGGGCCCAACCTTTTTTAATCACCACATATTAGCAAAACATTAATGGCTTTACTTATGAAAATTTAACTAAAATATTATTTTAATGGCATTTTTTATATACAATTATGTAAAGATATTATTTTGATTCGCTTATAATAAAGGCTTTCAACCCAAGTCCAGCCATGGGCAATTTACAGGCCCAGCAGGGGCACGTCTGCATGGTTTGGGCAGGCTTTTATAGTGATAGAAGGGTTGTTCTTGTAAGCCCAAATGGAACTTAAAACCCACAAAATCTGCTTGTTCCAGAGATCTCAAAAATGGAACTTAAAACCCACAAAATCTGCTTGTTCCAGAGATCTCAAATGGGTTAGATTGGGCCTTTTAAATAGTCCACCCACCTCGTTTTACATCTCTAAGCAAAGATGATCCCTCCTCCGAAGCTTTCACAAGCCCAAGGTTTGCAGGTTAGGGCAATTGGTCAAACTTGTTTGTTCGAGAGATGTCAAATAGGTCAGATTGGGCCTTTTTAAATAGGCCACTCCTCTAACCTTTCACAGGCCGAGCTTTGCTGGTTAGAGCAATTGATCAAGCACGCTGCATGCATGCCTTCTTCATCCATTAGTACCAATTCTCCTTCTGCTAATAACCCAAAAAAAACATTCTTCTCCTGCAAGACTATTAGCAGGTAGTACTCGAAATCGAACTCTCTACATATATTTTGTGGGATCGACTACATAAATTCTCTATTTACGAGAATAGTTGATATATTTTTTAAAGATTAGTAAAAGTATTGATAAGAATATAGATTGAAAATGCGATATTTAAAAGCTTTTAGATGTCAAAAAATTAATTATGATTGGCAGTTTTAGATATCGAAAACCCCAAAATAATTTTTTTGGGACTTATATAGCTTTATTTACGAGCACTTTTATTTATTTTTAAAAATTATATTGATTATTTTTGAAAAATTATTCTCTATGATGATTTAAACCTTAAGTGTATATTTATGTAATTAGCCCTTTTTTTTTATTGAGCACATACTATCGTGACATATTTGAAATGTAACTAAATCTTTTTCGCTGTACTTGGTGAATAGATAAATTAATAATAATACCACTTGAATTCGTAATACCTCGTTTAGTATAAAAATAAATGAGGAATTATTTAAGAAATAGACTAACATACTGCAATAGGATGATTTAATACCACCATTCTCGGAACTTAAATTAATCGAGATGGATGAAAAATAAATTGTAATTTTCAACAATTTCACTCTTTATATATATAAACCATCTCTCTTTTTATTTATGTCCTATTCGGTACATAAATTAGTAGGAGATATTATCTTCTAACATATAAATTTCACGTTAAGGGAATTAGAAGTGTCTAAAAGTGAACACACATAAAAGCCCACACACCTCTCTCTCTCTCTAGTTGTTAGGGTATAAATAAAAAAAAAAAAAAAATTGAAGCATATGTGGAGTATGCTTCAAAATATAAGCTATGCTTTTGGGCTATGAGTACGGTTTGTTATCATTGAAATCGGGATATTTCAAGACAAATTTTGAGGAGAAAAAAAGGTTAGAAGGGTCATTTTATTGCAATAATTACTAAAATGTGACAAAATAAGTAACAACTGAGCAAAAAGAAAAAAAAATTGATCGTATGATCCTATACGTACGTAGAATCCTATGCAACCGAGCTAAGAGTGGGGGAAATAATTAGATACACTAGTCATATGATCCCATACATATATTGAATGGTTAGGATTGCAACACATCATCTAATAATTTTGAATTTGACTAATTCTTATTTTATTTTTATATTTGATCAAATTTAGAATTATTTATTGATATATCATAATTTTAATCATTCGATATATAAGTGAACTCATACTGACTATATGTAAGTATTTTTTTAATTATTTTATAAATTTTTTAATATATTTTTAAAGAATTTTTCATAAGACCTATCACGTAGTACACTTAATAGAAATTTCATTTGAACATTCAATTATGATATTTTGGTTGACATTCATATATTATATATTAATGTATTATATATACTTTATGTCATAATAATGCATGAGTGTCACTAAAGATGTTATAATCGAATATTTAAATAAAAAATTTCCCAAATAGAGGAGTTGAATTAACCCCATGGCCACAGATTTGACAGTATTGTTGCTGAGACTATTTTAGGGTTTGGAAGAGATCACCACATGCTGGTACAAATGGGCAGATATCACCATCTAGTGGGTCTTCCAAAAAGATCAATTCGTCATAGATTGCAAGTACATTATGCTTAGATGAATTTAATACTGAATAGATTAATAATATTATTACTCATATTTCAATTAAAGTTATTGTTAACAATTAGACCGATTAATACAATGAAAATTATAGAATATCAAATGAATGTCATGAAACTTAGTTTTATGGACTGGCAAGTAAGAGTTGGGCTAGGCTTGTTGTTGTGTCCCCTCTCACTTAGCCCAATTGATCATGGAGCCCAAACTAAAACTTAAGAAACACGTAACTAAACTTGTTAGGGTTGTTCAAGTTGATTTTTATCACAATTTTAAGGTTGTCTAGTATAAAAATAAGTCTCGTTAATAACATACAAAAGACATTTTTTATTTAGATTCTTAAGGTATCACGCCAATCATGATGTGTGGTAGAGTCTGTATGATTTTACGTGTCATGTGTGATTGATGTAGTGCTTTATTTATAAGTAGATTTGTATAGACACTATATACCTTTTATGGCTATTATTGAGCTCGACTATCATGTGATAGAGTTTTACTTAACTTACATGTATAGGTCATTTTACATAAGATTACCTTATAAAAATTAGTCATGTAAAAAAATCCGAACATCTTACCTTATTAAAAAAAGAAAAATATAAAGATAAGATTCATCAATCATTGCGATAAAAAAATGCCCACAAATGGATCATTTTCATTGTTTTCATTGATGAATATATTGATAGAATAACTGCAATATAATTTCAACTTGTGTTATAGGAATGACTTAACTGAACCTCAAACGTAAGTTTGAAGTGGCATGAAGGCTAGGCGCCTTCATATTGTTCAGTTAACCAATACAACTCCGTATTCATCAGCTTTAAGCAAGTATTATATATATTATATATAACTACATAGACCAATATATAGCGCTCTGAGAATGAGCGAACGCCAGGAGCAAGGCGGCGGCTCTAATGGCCGATTCCCGGGCTGGGAACCGACTGCAAAACCCGGTCGGTGCGATCGGTAGACGGAGCAGAGAGCCTCTGAACTGGATCAACGGCCATTGAGTTCTGAGCTTCGACAGTTGAAAGGGCAGTGAAGATCAAAGCTGCAGTGTCCTCCATTGAGGGCACCTTCTTCGAGTTCTCCATTGCCAAGAGCTTCCTTGCTTCCAGCGACGGCGCAGACCAGACTAAAACCAGAATGAAGACAAATGAGAGCGTGTTGAGGCGTGCAGCCATGTCAAGTTTAGTTTCAAGCAGAGAATAAGCAAGCAAGACCCAACAAGACAAGCAATAGAAGGAATGAAGCTTTGTACTTAATTTGCCCGTATTTAGGTGGGGCTGAAACCTTCTTATATAGCTATTAGTGGAGAGAGAGAGAGGCGTGAGGGTGAAGTTAAATAGTTGGCTGAGTCAAGGAGTTTGAATTGGAGAAGGAACATTTTGGCAAGCCTTGGGGGAAGTTGGTTAGGTACAAGAGAATTAGCCGCCGGCAGAGCTTCTTGGCAGCTCTCCTATGGTTTTCATGACACTGTGTTGAAGCCCAAATCATATGGGGGCTCAAACATGGCTTGGCCTTAGACTACTCAGATGTTCATGGCACGAAGGAGGCCTTTATCAGCCACAGTACATAACACATGCCAAAATGCTCCACAGATACATTCTCCTTAATGCCAAGTTGCCTAAATTCCAGGGCATGAAGAAAGGTTCATGGCAATGCCAGCCACCCACTAGAGAAAAAGGTTGTGATAAGGACCCTTGCTAGTTGGTATAACTTGGTAATGCTCATTAGATCAAAGTTTAGATACGTCTCATGTGAGATATTAATTATTCATTCTGATCAGAGACAGATGAGCAGGGTTTGTATAGCTTTATCTTAAAAATATTCTTGTAGAGTTAAAAAATAGTCCTTTATAACCATATTAAATGTATATTAACTAGTAAGGGTTTAGGGTTTCAATTCATGAAACCATGCCTTTGTGGCTGTCATTTGTCCACTTTCAAAACCCAAAATGAGTTCTACAAATTCCAACTTGATGAACAGAAAAGTCAGAGTTGAGTTGCACAAACAGACCCTTTTTAAAAAAAGACAAGGGAAATGTTGCATACAAATATGAGCCTCCAAAATAGAACATTGTGTATCGAAAACGCTCTTCTTTTTTCTCTTAATTCTATCTAGTTGAAAAAATAGGAAATAGTTTTTAGGACAACTAAAGAAGAGAGTTTTTCTTGCAGGCCCACACTTGGTGGCTATGCTATTTGTTTTGGGGATATGAACGGTTTAGTGTAATCTAAGATTAGATTACTAAAATTGACTTTAAACTGACTAAAATGATTTTAAACTGGTAATTAAGTTATTGTTCTAAAATAGTAGATCTCAGATTTGACATGAGTTTAGTGTAATCTAAGATTAGATTAATCTCTTCTATAAGCTCAAAAGATCCAGGAAGACACGACAACAGAAACAGACGAAAAAGGGAAGAAACCAGCATATATTAAGTCAACCATTAAAGAAGAGTTGATGAAATCAATGAACCAATACATAAGCCGTAGCAGAATGGAAATTTATCAAGAAAAAGAAACGCATGGCAGAGTGAAAGTAACACTGATAGGAGAGTAGGTAAGGGATCTTCATTTTATATTTGGTAAAATTACCAAGTAAACTGAATATAAAAACAGCAAAACAAACCTAGTTGTGCATCAAAAAGATATACTATTGGTAGCCTAGTTAGCAAGTAAGTCTCTCTTGCTTTCCTGGGTTATAGAACCGAAAATCTTAAACACAAAACCCGTTTGCGATAAGTAAACCCTAATCGAGGTGCAGGGTGTGGGGCCTGCCACCGTGTATGTTGGTCGCTTTCCCGATAATAATTATAACTCAAATTGGACATTCTCTAATAGAAAAAAAACCCTCATGATCATGTTTAGAGAGTTATTGCAATAATTGTCTTTGCCGTTTAACTCAAAAAAGAAATAGAACCTAATGTGGATTGCAAACCTAAAGATTCTGCTTGTCGCAGCTGAGGCTTTGTGTGTGAAAATTTTGGATATAGGTTATGGAAGAGCATCTTCCCATTATAACTATAGAAAAAATTGGACTAGTAGATGAAGACTGGGATCCCATTTAATAATGTATTAAGGAGAGAAAGAAAAATGAAACTACTTACATCTACTCAATCTTTTATGAGAAACCAGCAAAATGTTTTGACTTTCTTCAACAAATACCTGTAGACTTTCTTCTCATCTTCCATGATACAACCAAACAAGAACAAGTCTTGACTTTTTGAGAACAAAAGAACTCAAAATAGAAAATCATGTTCAAATGAGTTGCAAATGAGTTCAAAAGAAAAGAACAAAAATAGAGAATCATGTTCAAATGAGTTCCAAAATAGAAAGGTAAAAGTCTGCTTCCTAAATTTTCAATTTTGAATTTCCTGGGTTTTCTATTTGAAACAAGCAGGGGATCTAAAGAAAAAAAAAATACAAAAACTATAACAAACCTGCTGATCCAACTTAGTTTCTTTAAATACCCTAGCTTCTTCAATTTCTTTTCTTCTCGTTCCACTGATCCAAAATCTAAAATAGGGAATTGCTCCTTCCAACAGTGATAGTTGAGTGAGTTAGAAAGTAACATACCTGCTGACCCAGTTATGTTCAGCCGGCCGGCATATGTTGCCGTCCATTGACCCTCTGTAGACATCCACCATATCACAAATTAAATTACAAATTCCCGAGTGGATTTATCCGCTTTTAACAACAAATAGCTGAATGTTTTAATTAACAAATGAAACAGAAAAGGCTTACCAAACTTTCGGCCTAAGTTAGTATCCTGTTGCTTATCACTTGAAACACTAAAAAGCTCTACAGTTGCACTTGAAAAGAACAGCTAGAACCTAACTCCTTGTCTTAATTTCCACAAGTTTTTCTTCTCTGCTGTTTCTGTGCACTGTTTTCTGGAGAATTTTCAATCATCATCAACTAATTCAAGACACCAATGAGTTTCTGGAGCTATTTTCCTATCAGAATGCTGTATTCTCTTCACAATTATGCAAAAAGTTAGCAAAACGCAAGAAGCAGAATGTTCTAGTAATGAACCAGTTGCATCATACATTATTTTTCATCATCCTGCTCAGAACATGGATGACCAAAATCCACACCGAAGACTCTGGGGCAGTGATTAAATAGATTACTTCAATCCAATTAAAACCTATCACAGCTCACAGAATTGAGATATAAATCTGAAACATATGCAAATGATTCCCAAGGCATAAACAAATCTAATTTTGTGGCTCCACCACAAAAGAGGTCCACTTCAACACTCCCACAACAACTTCAATGGCAAAAGGCATTAGAAATACACCATACATATATGCCTTAATGCCATTATCTGGGACCTTACATAAAGTTATTCAGAGCACAAGTCGAAACAAGGATTGGCTTCACCAGGGTGGGACACACCATGAAACGACGGGGATTGATGGGTTCCAACTCCATCATCAATAAATACCCTTACCTCCGTTAATGCAGGTAGCCTTCTCAAGAAATTTGTCTGAAGACATAAGATGGTAATTCTTAGTATCTCAACAGCTTCTTTCTTCTGGCATGGCAACCTTCATTATGTTCAAGTAGATAAAAAATTCATTTCTCTGCTGCCTTTAGCTTCACTGTGTTGATCAGTTACCTAGTGACTGACCCAATCCTTCTGGCTCAGAACCGTTTTCCAAAATGACAAACTTGAAGCACTAAATCATCTTCACAGAAATTCTGCCACTAGTTGACTCATCAACCACAGACATTGCAGTCCCCTTCAGTACCATTCATACATGAAAGTTGGCTTATTAATCTGAAAGGGAAAATTTTAACATTGACACTGCAATTTAGGAGAATATTCCAGGATTGACATGAAGCTGTATTATGAGTGGAATTGGAATGTGCATTGAGATGAGCCTGCCATAATGATTTTCCTTCTAGCTTGACTATTGTAAACAAATTAGCAAAACTACCTTGTAAATACTACACATTTGAATTGGACTGTCGGAGACGTCTATTCCCCCTAAATGTCCAATCTCCACCACACAAATGAATATCTGACTTCTCACAGGAAGAGTGTGTTCCATCCAAATCTAGCAGGATCGCTTGATGGTCCCAGTCTAAATCTCTTGGAACGAAGAGGCCTGTCTTGCACAAAATGTTAAAACACAAAGCACTGAATGAATCACCTATACTGATTTTAGTAGTAGTCAGACATTATTTTGTAAATTTTCCTATAGATTTGTTTCCACAAATTCTTGGATAACTTATGGTCGTGTTGCACAAAAGAATTTCATGCAAGAATTTGATAGTTGAAATCATTGTAACACCCCCAATATCATGAACGAGGGCCATACTGCCTACGAGTTCAAAAGTATGGTAAGCTGGAAAGTCTTTCCCTTCAACATCAACACCATTTATCATGTATGCAGAATGCAATATATATAGCTATAAAAATTCAAAATCTAAACTAATCAGTTGCCACATAAGAAATAATAAACAATGCAAAAACACGTTAGTAATTAAAATTAGTTGATTACCAAGGCATCACTTTATTGAATCACCAAGGTATCTACAAGCTTGTAGGCAATTGAAAGCCTGTCAATTTTGCACACCACGGGAACAACCATTCTCCATGTGTCTGCATCAATTAAATTTCCACTTCCCAAACTGTTCAGAACTGTCCGCATCAATTTTAAATTATCACCCTGGCAAACCCTATCAACAAAACGCATCACACTTGCAGCATGAGGTGAATAACCTTTGAAAATCATCTCATCCAAAATAAGTGATGCTTCCTTGAGCTGCATCCCATCATGAAGCCCATCAAATAGTATCCGATACGTTACTACATCAGGGGCACATTTCCTCCTTGGCATATCTTCAAATAAATCATTTGCTTCTGTCAAATTTCTCACCCTGCAAAGCCCACCAATAATGACATTGTAACTAATAATATCAGGCTTACATCCCTTGTTTTCCATCTCGCTTAAAATACCAAATGCAGCATCAAAATTTTCATCTTGGCAAAATCCATATATCATTGCATTATAAGTCATGATATCAGGCTTGCAACCATTTTGTTTTATTTCCTCCAGAAGTCCATTGACATCTCCTTTGCGACCAACCTTAAACAGTGCACTAATTAAGGAAGGATAAACTGACAAATCGAACTCCAGTCTACGTTTCAACATTTCATCCTTAACCTTAAAAGCCAAATTCAATTCATCCGCCTTACAAAGCCCTTTAATCAATGAAGAATAAACAAAACCATTGGGCTTTACTCTAAAAACTCTCTCCATATCTTCTTTCAACCTTAAAGCTTCACTTAATTTGAAATTCACACACAGTCCATTAATCAAGGTCCCAAATGTCACCACATTTGGCCGAATTCTCTTCTTTAGCATTTCATCGAACACATTCCAAGCACCGCCCAGATCATTACACCGGCAGCAAGCATTAATCAATATATTATAAGTGCAAGCATCCGGGGCCGCATGTTCCTCAATACCCACAAAAACTTCTCCCATTTTCTCAAATTCCCGGCAAGCTAAGAGCGCATTCAAGAGGGTATTCACGGATTTCACGGTTCTCTGGCACCCAAAAGACGGCATTTGATCAAACGTCCGGAGAGCTAGGTTGGGCAAGCGAGCACGGCCGTAAAAGGTGATGACGTTACAGAAGATGATTTCCTTGGGAACAAAGCGGGTCTCCTGCTTCAACTTTTGGACCACTCGTTCCATTTCGTCGAACATCTTGGCTCCGCCGAGCTTGGTGATGATGATGTCGTAGGAGCGAAGAGAGTAACGGAAGGGTTTAGGGTTAGGAACAGATCTCTCGTTAGGGTTTAGGAAGATTTGGAGGGCGAGTTTGGGATCCTTTTGGAGACGGAGAAGAGAGTCGAGTCTGAAAGGCGACAGCTTCCTCAGTTTCTCCATTCTCTATTTCCGACCGTTTCCAAGAGGGGTTTAAATTTTAGGTGGGAAACCGATGGTTAATATGCCAACAGTTATGGGCTCCCCGCCACTATGTTGGGCCGAGATTTTGTTGGGTTGGGCCTGTAGACAGAGTCCACTAAATTTAGAATTGGGCTTCACTACAATGAGCCCGTAAGGCCCAAGAAACAAATATCTAGTGATTTATTTTTTATTTCTTAAGGGGGTGTTTGTTAACTAAGATAAGAGGGAGAAAATGTCAGATATGGGAAGTATTCCGAATGTTTGGTCTTTCCAACGTGTTTGTTAAGCTTATTTGGCCATTTTCGGAAAAGACATCACGTGACCTCTTATCTCTCCCTTTCAAGATAAATTTATCCGACCTCCCCCATCGGATAAATTTATCTGGCTCTTTCAAGATAAGCCTCAATTACTTATCTACCCCTTGTAAGATAGTTAATGCTATTTAATGCATTTTAAAGATTTAAATTTATTAAAAAAGTTTATTTATTTATCTCTTATAATTAATATTATTTAATATATTTTTAAATTATTATATGTTTTGACAATTTTTAAAATTTAAATGACATTATTCATTTCATTAATTTTTAAATTTTAAATTTCTCTCTCTCTATATATATTTTATTAACTAATATAATTCATTTCATCAATTTTTAAATTATTTTATTTAATTTTATATTTTATTATCTATTATGAAAATATGTTTTGGCTATTTTTAATTATGTAGGTGGAATTATTGTAATCCTAACAATTATTATTTATACTTTTCAACTCTTTTTAAATTTATTTTTGAACTTGAATTTAGAAAATAAAATATTATTTTTAATTTTAATCTTAATTTTTTTGACAATTCATATTAATCATAAAATACTATTTTAATCATAAATTTGGTAATAGGGATATTTTGGTAAAAAAAAACCCTTATCTTGGTGCTTATCATATGTATTAACAAACACGTGGAAAGAAAAAATACAGTTACCAATGAATTCTAAAAAATTTAACAAACAGTCTGATAGAAATCTTGGAATGCTTCCCGGCCTTATCTTGATCATTCTATATCTTAGTCCAGAAAATATCTCAATCTTATCTTGATATCACCTTATCTTGCTCATTTTAACAAACGTCCCCTAAAATAATAAAAACAATAACTGTGGAAAATTTCAATGAAATTTAACCTAAATCAAAACAATATTAAAGTTTAAAACGTTTATAGTCAATGAATCCAAAGCTTTTTTTTTTTTTTTTTTTTGTAATATAGAGTATTCAAATATTTAATTTAACTAATTCATGAATCTATACAAATAGTCACATTCACATGAATAAGGTAGAGCCCTATCAAGTATCCACTAAAGTAAGTCCTACAATAGCCACAAAGGGCACATAGTGCCTATACAAAACCCATCACGCAATATAATCAACTACATATGATCTACAAAGTCATACAAACTTTATCATGTACTGTAGTGAATGCGGTCTTTTAAGAATTCATTTGAAAAATACATTTTATATATTAACAACGAGATTTAAAATTATATTGAGTAACCTTAAAATCGTGATAAATACCACCAAGTTAGACAATCCCGAAAGGTGAAAAAACAAAAAGAAAAGCTAAGGTCCTTAAATCCAAGAAGCTACAAGAGACAAAAGGACAAGTTGGTTGGCAGAGATAGGCTTTTGAAATTTGAATAAGAATGCAGTTCGTTTGGGTTTGGGGGCCTCTCTAAAAGCAGACCAAAATTCCTTTTGCTGGAAACCTGCACAGGTGGGCCGCCGAGGCGTCGCTGTAAAGTTACAAATATCGGAGGCTAATGTTAATTTGAAAGGGTATCCGATTACAAGAGCTTGACTTGCAATAAGACAAGCAGCCTAAACCAAAAGCTAAGTTCTATGGTCCAATGTAGAATTTTAGGCTTAACGTATAAAAAAATGTCTCTAAATTTTATTATTTTTAATTCAGACTTTGATCTATTGTGTCTTTTTACTGTCTAATTTTATGGCAATTAGACACCTCTCTGTCCCACTGACTACACATATTGTACGAGCGAGTTTAAATAATGCCTAATTATTGTAAAATTAGATAATTAAATAATAGAATGGGTCAAAGTTTCACTTGAAGGTGCCACACAGTTAAAATAACAAAATTCATGGACACTTTTATGTTTTATGCCTAGAATTTTACAATATTGTTTCAAATGAATGATGAATTTAGAATTTGTAATGGATTCATAATTTAAGTTTTACTTTTTTTTTTTAACCTTGTTATATTGTTACAGTAACCTTGTTAAAGTTAAAAAAAAAAACATAAATATAAATAAATATCTATAATTATTTTGCATCAATATTGAAAAGAAAACAATTGAGATTCTACTTAAAGTGATTGTCGATACGAGAAGGTTTGGCACCTCAATGTCGACTTTTTGTCACCTAAGACTGTAATATGTTTCAAGGGTTGGGTTGTTCGCACATTAAATGGTACATGAACTAAGTTTAGAATGTTGTAAGATATTTTTCGTTCACATTTAACGTAGGCATTAGAGTATTGAGATGACATTTTCCTAGTACAAACAAACCGAGGGAATGTACATTTGGTGTACTAATTATCATGCCCACAATAAATGGTTGGTAGTCAAGGGTGCAGTGGATAAGTGTTAAAAGTATTTAAATAACAAGTCTATCGTGTAATCACCCATTTTAAACTTTTTATATATTTTTGTGTATATCTATCAAGTACAACGAGTATAAATGATTATTTAATATAATCGATCTATCATTGAGTACATTTATCAAGTACAGTGTATATAACAAGTATAACGAGAATACAAAATTAATCAAAATTCTAACAAATATGAAAAGAAGACGAGAGATTTTTAGTTTATGGCCATGTTCTACTGCCTGTGTCGCGCAACTCTTATGTTGCCTGACATGGCTTGTAGAGGACTAGGTATGTGGGTCTCACACCTTTTTTTTTTTTTTTGTTCGCATTAAATAATATAAAAGTTACTTGAGGCGAGTAACAAAATAAAATTACTTTAATTTAAACCCTATAAATTGCCATTTCTAGAATTGGACTGGCTTAATTAATATGGCTATTGGGTACGTACACCTTGTCACATTTAGGTCAGGTTATCATTAATAGCTATGGCAAAAAGAAAAATGCATAAAATTAAGAATGATTGTTAGATAGGGAACTAAAGAATGCTTGATTACAGTGAGTCTTTGTCCTAAATTTATTTTATTATTTTTAAAATTTATAATCAGCATATTCTATAATCTTAAATAAACGAACAGATTTATCGTAAGTCAAAACTTAAAAGTTTGACCTTTTAGATAGATACAATTAATTATATATTATCGTACGAAAATAGAATCAAATTCATAATTTTATAGTATTTCAAGTTCTTAAACATGTACCATAAATCGTTCTCTGTGCTACCTCAAAGGGTTAATTGTCTTATTTTTTGTGCTACAAGTAATTCAAAATAATGTTTGAATCTTATATATATATATATATATATATCAATTTTGTACTTATTTTAGTTTTAAATAAAGTTAATTAAGACAGAATGAGAATTAATCCGTAATATCGTTAAATAATATGAGCATAAAATATTAAAATATAAGCTTTTAAGTGTATATATTTTTTGAAAATATAACCTAATTAAAAAATAATTAAATTAACAATTAATTAAAAACAAATATTTTCTTTTGTTATTATGAAATTCATGTTAATTAAAAATTTTTAATATTTTTTATTTTATTTGCTTTAAAATAAAATTAATTATATTAATAAATTTTAAACTTATAATATCTAGATAACAACTAATTTATGAATAATTTTATTATAGGTTAATAAGATAATGAGAACTACATTTGAATGGTTTGAAATTACTGAATAAATCGAACTTGTATTAAAATTAGAATCGAATCGATCTTATAGATTCGAAATTATTTAAACTGAATAAATTGAACTTGTATTAAAATTAGAACCGAATCGATCTTATAGATTCTCGAGAAGAACAAATCAAAACAAAAAAAGTTAAAAAAATTAAATTCATCAAAATAAAAAAACTGAAATAAAAAAGTGCACAAATTATTTTTGATATTTTACTTGTTTTAGTTATTTTATTTTTTTAATACAAAAACTAAATTAAATCAAAATAATCAAAATTGTTAAACTTAAAAACCTAACCCCCAGCAGTCAATCTCGATCGACTCAATCCGATTATCTCAGTTTAAACCGAAGTCTTGCAGCTGTTGCTGACTCCTTGGGCCTCTACTGTATTATGGGTGTGTGTGTGTGTGTATATATATTTATATATGGTTCTGCAACGCCCCCTATATTTAGATCAAAAGCAAGTCTCTGGCTTTAGCAGCGAGACAGTCTGAAATCCTTTTTGTCATATCCAAAGCCAAGGAATGTCTGTACAACTGTTCAAACAATGAAAACAACTTACCAGAACATGATGATGAATAGAATAGATACAGAAGAAAGATCCATCTTTTTCATTAATAGCATCAGAAGAAGAGGAAGAAACTGTATCAAATAAACAACCCAATAACAGATCAATTCAGTTTCATATATCCATTCGCCTAAACAACATATATATATATATATATTGTAAGTTCAGAAACTGAAACATGAAAACAGCCTTCTGAACCAGTGACAGTGAGCCCTCTTCACATCCTTGAGCCTTGCCAGCATGTCGTCATCGGAGCATAGGTTGCCGGCCGGCGAGTCCAAGAACACCCGCCGGGGCACCGGCGGCGACCACAGCCCACTCTGCCCATAATCGAAGTCGAAATCCGAAGCGTCGAAGTACTTTCCCAGCAACCTGTCTGACAAGGATTTCGAAACCATTTGAACGTTTGGCGGCGCCGGCGGGCAGCAGGTTGAAGACGAAGAAGTTTCCGGCGACGAAGACGATGAATCTTCAGATACCGCCATTGATACAGAGATAGACAGAAGCAAGAGGAAGGAAGGTGCAATATTCATGGAGGAGGGGGCACGATTGCCATGCTTTGGATTTGGAGGCTTTTGATACCAGATGATGATGGCACTGTAAAGCGAGTTTGGCTGCTTACCAGAGAAGATGCCCTTTTTCAAATATGCTCAGTTATGGAGATTGCTGTCTCTCTTTTATAGCAGAGAGCCCCCCATTGTTTTACATGCGATTGCGTTTATTGACAACATTTCGTAACCGTCAAAAGAGGGTTTGTTCATATACGTATAGAAGATAATGTAATTTATAATAAATAAGGCCTTTTGTATATATAAAAAATGTATTTTGTATCCTTATTATATAGATTTTTTTTTTAATGATTTAGGTGTCCGTATTTCGTCCACCCAATTTTGGAGAAAACTGGCCTTCCCTTTAATTCGGCCTCCGAATAAATCAAATACGATAGCAAATTTATATATTTTCAAGTAAACACGTGATCAGTATCTACTAAATAAGATATTTTTTACTCTACCAACAATTGAGTCATTGTCATTCCCAAAGAAACTTAAGAGGTTTACCACTTGTTTCATGCCCTAAGAGCTATATAGAGTTCTTTTATTTATACAATATATGTTCTTATATGTTTGTCTAAACTACAAGAAAATAAAAATGAATATCATAGGAAAATTATATTTTTTAAAAAGTAAAAAAATAGAAATGTGAAAAATGCTTAAATAAAAGATATAAGATTTTTTTTATAAATATAATTTTTAATATAAAAATTTATAAAGAAATAGTTACTCAATATAAAAATAAACATGACTTATTTTTTAAAAATAAATAATAAATTTTAAAAAAAATCAAGCATAACACAAAATGAAGAAGGAAAGATTCAATTTAGGCTTACAAATTTTCCTTTTCTGACCTCCTCATGGACAGAAACGAGTTTTTAAATTAAAAATATATTTTTTATATTTTTTAATATTATAAAATGATCTTAAAATATTTTTAAATCTGTAAAAAGATTTTAAAATATTTTTTAATATTTCTCAATATTTTGATACAAAAATATTTTAAAAATATCGAAATGACATCCCTAAATGTTCCCATGTATCATTGATGCTCGCAAAAAAAAAAAGATATATTTTTTTATATTTTAAAAATATTATTTAAATATTTAAATTTGCTTAATACTTTACATTAATGTATCATATTAATAGACATAAATAAAATATTAATTAACACATTAAATTTAAATACACAAATAATATTTTAATTTATATTTTATTAGTAGATTGGAACTTGGAGGTTGTAATAATACATTATTATTTATAAGTGCGGTGGGGGACAAAATAGACAATTAAAAGCAATTCATTTACTATGGCAAAAGTGGCATCTGGCTTCCGGCTGACTGACTTGATGCATCTTTTGGCGGTGTGCCATCGAACGAACCATCCTTTCTTGGCTACTTTGCTTCTCAGGTTTGCATTCCCTTTGGGACTCTGAAACTTCTCTATCACACCGCGCTCAACGGTTCTCTGACTCTGCCCTGTTCCCATTACTCTCCTCCTAAGTTAGCACTCCCCCTTTATGCTAAACAAGTCTTTCCCTCCAAGTTTTCCACATAGTGACCAAAATTTTGATTTAATCAAATTAATGAACAAACTAAAATCAATTAAAATTGTCGGTTCAAATTGGTTTGGTTTGATTTTCAAGTTTGATCATTTCGATTGAATTCAATTTTAATATTAAAAAAATTAAAATAATCGAATCAACCAAAATATAAAAGATGACCCATTTTTTCTTTTTTTTTGTGAACTCATTTTTTTGTTGTATTTGTTTAATTTTTTAAGTTTTCCATTTATTTGGCTTTTGTATTTATTTGGTCAATTTAATTTTATTTTTAACACATGTTCGATTATTTTAATTTCAGCATTTCGATCACTTCAGACTAAATCGATCGAATGCTCACTTGTGTTCACAAAAGTAGCTACGTTAGAGAAAAAAAGTTATATTTTAGAGATAAAAGCTTAAATTTTTTAATGGGAATTAAATTTGCATAAAATGAGAATGAGGAAAAATAATTTAGAACATGGTAGAAGACAAAAAGATGATCTAAAATATAGAAGTCTTCACCGTTCAGATATCACATCATCACTCCCTGGACAAGTGAAAATTGCCCTAAAAAATTCAAATTGTGACAGTTATTACTTGTTAACGAGTCATATTTTTATGGTCATATTATTTATATATTATTTATATATATTTTGAGTTACATAATCTATATTTATATATATATTATAACAAAACAGCCGTCAAATTCTTTTCTCGCTCATTTTCAGTTTTTATTTTGAATATGATGATTGATTGCAGGGAGGAACATATAAAGTTATGCTACTGTGAACAGATTTTGTGTAACAACTTAATTTTTTAAAAGTGATCATAACGTTAAGTTTTTTAATTAATAGTTTTTTTTTTTTTTTGCTTTCTAAAAGTTTTGACTTATCTTGAATGTGGTAATTAATTGTCAGGAAGATGTGAAATCATGTATAGATAATTAATTTTGAAATTTTGATTATTATAATTTATATAATTAATTGATTATTTAAATTATATTTATTATATATAATTTAAATTTATTTTTTTTTATTTTAAATGTTATAATTTTATAGATAACTTAAATGTTATAATTTTATTTTTAACTTTTTTTTTGTTGATTTTTAAAAAAATTGATAGTTTTGAATGTGATAATTGATTGTTAGGAGGAATATGTGAAGTCGTGTATCGAAAATCAATTTTGAAAATTTGATTATTATCATTTATATAATTAATTAATTATTTAAATTATCTTTATTTTATATATAGTTTAATTAATTTAATTTTTTTTTTTATAATTTTAAATGTTATAATTTTATTTTTTAACATTATTTTTTTTTTGTTTCTTTCTTACAAATTTGACCTATCTTAAATGTGATAATTGATTGACAGGAAGAATATGTGAAGTCATATATGGATAATCAATTTTGAAAATTTGATTATTATCATTTATATAATTAATTGATTATTTAAATTATCTTTATTTTATATATAGCTTAATTAATTTAAATTTATTTTTTATAATTTTAAATGTTATAATTTTATATATAGCTTAAATGTTATAATTTTATTTTTTAACTTTATTTGCAAACATAGTAAAGTTTTTAGTGTGATGAAGTTAGTAATTAACTCTAATTTGATCTCTAAATGCATGTGTATGCTAGAAGCAAGTTAAGTTAGTATAGTATTTAAGGTTTTAAGGTTTGCAGTGTGTTAAGAATGACTATGTGCTAAAACATGTTCTAACATGTTACACCCGCATTTCTCAATAGCAAGAGTCTACTCTTTATTGAAAAATTGAAAAGACCGAAATTGAGGAGGAAAATGTACTTCATCAATTTTTAGAATTTAATATTTATATTTATAAAATAAGTTTGGGGGTTCCTAATATGTATGACATAAGTACTAGTTAATGACATTATACTCTATATTTCTTCATCTAATGATGAAGTTACTATGTCGTCAAAGTCGGGTTGTGAGTTATACATACATTGAAAAATTACGAAGGGTGTTTTGCCAAAAGAGTTATACTTAACGATTTGTTGACTAATGCAATTAAAAAGATTCAATCAATGATCAAGAAGGAGGATAATTGAAAAAAGTTTATCTGATTGATTTCGAATTAAAATATATTTTTTTTGGTTATTACCTATTCCTATCAAACTTTTCAAGTTGTTTTGTTAATTGCTACTAAATTTTATTTGTTAGCTTTTGTTATAATTTCTTATGCAAGGTAAACTTGGTTTGCTAATTTTTTATTTTTTTATTTTTTATTGTTGTTGGATTTATATCTAGGCAATTTGTTTAATTTACATGTTTTTTGTTTTTTTTTATTATTTAATTTTTTCTTTTTTTTTTACTGATTTACACTTATGTATTTGCTCATTTTTTATATTATTTCATTTCTATTTATTTGTATATTTTTTTTAGTCCACTAATTTATAGTAGGTGTTTAACGTTCTTACATTCTTCCTGCATTATTATTATTTTTTTTTCACTACACAAATTATTTTTTCCAGCATATTGCACAAGAATTTATCATAATTAAGTTATAATTTACTAACATACATAATATTGAAATCATAACGAACGAGAAACATCTTCAATCAAATAATTAATAAAATAAATTAAGAAATCACCATTTATACTGAGTAATCAACTACCTTGCTACTGAGAGTTCAGAATAAAACATGCCACATTTTTAGTGTTTCGTGCATCAAAGTGAAAATAATGTGTTAAAAATGATAGACGTTAATCTTACTCTAACAAGTGACGAATACTATAGACGTAGGATACAATCTTTTGTTAAAGACACACATATATGTTAGTAGAAAGAGTATAATAAAAGCATAAAAAATGTCAAAAAATCAAACAAAAAAGGGCATACATATTTAACAATAATTGAATAACTAATTTTGTTGTATGTTTGTTCATTTTTCATGATTGTAATATGATTATTTTGTTTATTTTATACTTATTTATTATGATGTTAATTTGTTATAATTACTAAATTATGTAATTTTTGTTTTAAAGATTATTTTTTTTCTTGCAATATCCGTGCATCGCACGGGTGATGCACTAGTATATATAAATGACGTAAATATCTCTTATGTCTTATCGTTTTAAGTTAGAGATATTTTAGTCATATTTTTCACTGCTTCACGACTTTTGACCTCATTGCTTTGAGCGAGAGACATTTTAAACATTAATATATCATTGTGTAACTTAAGATATACACAATGATATACCAATAACATTTTTTTATTTTTATTTTGTGAGATAATGTCAAAATAGTCGGTCAGATATTTGAACACTGTACAACAAAAAAAAGCATAATGTTTATATATAATTTTATATAAAAGATTAAAATAACAATGATATTTTAATAAACTAATTAAAGTGTGTTTCTATAATCAATTTGATCCCAACGCTTGGATTAGGGGTAAACACCTACAAAATGATCGTTCCAATTTAAGAATTGTCAAATTGTTCTTTAGTCGACACGATCTAGAAAAAAAAAAAGAATAATTTTTAACTTTTTATCTTAGTTATTATTGATAATAACTTATTATTACTATTTTTTCAATATACTTTTAAGTAGTAGATTTGTTGAGCATAAAATAAATAATGGCCCAATAAACCAATGCATCGTGAATGAATAAATTTTGGTGTGAGTTAATGAGACGGATCTTACTTTATTTTAGAGTCTGTTTAGTATTGTTGTGTTTTTAAAATATAATAGTGTGTTATTTATTTTTTTAAAAACTAACGTTTAGTATAGTAATATTATGATTTTAAAACACTAACTATTTGTTAAAAAACACAAATTAAGTTGTGTTTTGTTGACGTTCAGAATTAGTCGATCGTGATTCTTAGACCCGCAATGAGGTATTGAGTACAAATACAAAGAGGAGGAAACGAAGTAGAACAAGCATAATAAATTTTTACGTGATTCGGTCATAACAATGTCTACTTCACGACTGTTCTCTAGTTATTTCAGCATAGTAACAATATGTCATTTTTATTGTTCCCCTTACAATTGTGTTTTTGACCTCTATTTATAATGAACGGTGTTTACAATTGCATAAAATAAAAAAATATAACTATTATATTATGGGGGACAATGTGTCTTTATTATTTCCATAAAATCGGGAGCGAGATCCGCATTATTAGATATTCGAGATGTCTCAAATAAAGTAGATCGGTTTCTATCTTTGATTGTTTTGCAATCTTGTTGTTATACAAGCTGAATGGTTAGGTCAACAAGTTAGAAATATCGCTAGGAACTCGTTGAGTATATCAATGAGAGTTTGCTTGAAGCATTGCTAGAAACTCGCTTGGTTCCTTAATATAAGCTCAAGTTTCAGCGATGTGTGAACTTACTCTTACGAGTTTGATTTGAGTCTACTGAACTTAAAAGCGATTGAACCGATCCACTAAATAGAGTCCACTCCATAAAAAATAGTTCAAGAAATAACATGTTTAAACAAAATTAGTTCTCTCGTACTTTTCAACTAAAGCTAAATAACTTTTGGTGGGACTAGTCGCTTTTATCATTTCGTATATTTATAGTACAATAAAATATTATTAGCTAAACACTTTGTGCTGGCATGTCAAGTGGCTCCAGCATAACGTGAAGAAATATTTTATATTTTGAAAATGTTATTTAAATATTCAAGTGGCTCCAGCATAACGTGAAGAAATATTTGATATTTTATATTGATGTCGTATTAGTATGATATAAAATAAAAATATTAATATAAAGTGTTAATGTGTCAAGTGAAATGGTCCGGACCCAAAAAGAATAAACTTAAAATATGAGCTCAAGACCAGATGGATAGAATAGTTATAGAGAGACCCTTTAACAAGTCTTTCATAGTACGAGTAAATTAATTATTGAGAGACCCTCCAAAAACTTATTGCGGGTGCTAGAAAATCACTTTTTCAAACTATGTATTGTCAATAATATATCAACACATCTAAAATTTTTACTTAAAAATTTGGAACAAATAATCTCGAAAGATGTTGATATTATCTTATTTGTCAGTTTCAATCTCTATAAATAAGAGTTGATTCATGCAATTGAGGTACTTCAAGAACTTTACCAAAACTACACTTCTACCACTAATATTACATATACATATTCTTATAATTTTTGACTAATTTAACTTAAGTATCAAAGGTCTCAGTCGAAAAACACCTTATGCCTTTAATTGTCTTTTGTTTTATAAGTCTTTTGAAGATTGAAGATTGAAGATGAATATTCTCCCACAACTATAAATTTATTATTGTATTTCGATACCAACGAGTGTATATGAATAACATTTGTTAGAAGTATTTTGATTGAAATCAGGAAAATAATTGTTTTTTTTTTTAACCCGGCCCATAGGATAACTTCAGGCCCAGACCACACATGCGAGCCTCCCGCTCATTTAACTCCTTAAACACACTCCCCCCCTCCCTCCCTCTCTCATTGCAAATTCGAAAACCCTCCGCGATCGGAATCCAGTGGCCGTCGAATCGGGACCGAAGATGAGAGAAGAAGAGATCGAGAAGCTGAGAGGCGTGGTGGGGGATTGCGTGAGCAAGCATCTCTACTCGTCGGCCATCTTCTTCGCCGACAAGGTCGCCGCCATTACATCTGACCCCGCCGACATATACATGCAGGCCCAAGCTCTCTTCCTCGGCCGCCACTACCGCCGCGCCTTCCACCTCCTCAACGCCTCCCACGTCGTTCTCCGCGACCTCCGTTTCCGATACCTCGCAGCCAAGTGCCTGGTATTTCGATCTCCTCCTCCTCCTCTCATTTGCGTGATTGGTACCTTTCAGTTTATTTCGATGATATCTCGTTAATTAGGGCTTTCTTTGATTGACAGAGTAATAGTGACGTGAATATGTTTGTCCTCCCTGATAATTACGGCTGGGTTAATTTGATTTTTCATTTTCCCGCGACACGAACGAATGGAGAAGAAAACGACGGGACATTGCTTTAGAATAGCATATACTCAATTGTTACCCGATCTGTTGCTACAATGGCTCATGCCATTATAATACTAATTTTACTAGAGGTTAAGCGTGCAAGAATATGTTTTTTTTTTCTCTCTCATTTAGTTTCCTAGTTTTTCTCGGAGAAAATGCGAGGAAGCGGAAAAGACAGCACTCTGGAGAAGTTAAGAGTCTCGCACCTTCCACATCTCGAGGAATGACAAAAATCATGAAAAATTGAAATGACAGAGGTTTAATTCCGTATTTGTGCCACTGGCAAATGAAATTATTTAAAAAGTAAATCATTTAAATTTTGGGCATATGAATCCAACTTGAAAATAAGGGAATATGAATCCAATATTCTCCGTTTATGTACTAGTATTGATAAAAAACCAAATGTCCAGCCAACAAAAAGGATGAATTATACAAGAGGTCTTGTCATGATCTAAAATTTTCTACTGTTTCCATCTTATAGGTATCAATCACCTTAAATCTAATTCCATCTTGGTGTTGACTTCAACTCAAATTGGTATGAGAATTATTTAATCTGTGTTTGGGGAGTAGCCATTCTGGACCGTGATGCAATGCTATGCTTTATTTTTCTTTATTGTGCATTCATACTAAAGGCTGCATTTCCCCCTTTCCCCTTTTCTTCCCCAGTTCCTCTCAACCTTATTAAGTTGTGTTATCTTTCATTCTTTATCTATTCGTTTGCTTCAATATTTATTTTTCATTATCCAATGAATAAACCACATTTGACCAGGAGGAATTGAAGGAATGGGATCAATGTCTATTGATGCTTGGTGATGCTAAAGTGGATGAGCATGGGAATGTTCACGATACGAAAGACTCCAATGTCGTGTACTTGGATAAAGATGGGGAAGATCGCGAAATCAATGTAAAACCTTTTCCTTTATGGTACTTTTACCCGATGTTACTAAATAGGAATCTTTCAAGGGAAAAGAAAATGAAGTTACTGTATATTTATTTATTGTGAAGTCTAAACAGAAAAAACTGTTTTTTATTTTTTTTACTTTTTAGAAAATATCTTCAAATTTTTGTCTCATTTTCTAACCTAATGGTTATTTTTGGGCTCAAACTCTTCTCGCCCGCGCGGGGGGGGGGGGGGGGGGGGGGGTGCCTCTTTCCTTTCCTAACATAGAATGAAGACTATGAAAGTTGTCTCATTCACTGCAGTCCTAAATTTTCTCCTATCATGTGCTATGTCTTTGTGGGTAGCAAAATTTACCACCTGTTTGAAGACTTACTTCCTATGTTATTACATCATTGGTAAGGTAGACTACGGCACTGCTGTAGAGGCATCAAATGTATAGCAATGACTTAAACATGTTTACTTTAGATGCTAGAAGAAAAGACATCTCTCGTGTCCTACATTTATCTCTCATTTGATTTTTGTTGTTTGCTTTAAAAAATATGGGAATAAAGGGATAAGATGTCATTTGATACCTTTGTGTTGATTTTTGTTGGTTTGTATAATGATAGAATTCATGTAATTAATCTAATGTATTTTATTTTACACATATATTAATGAATTCACCTAATATATTTCTATGATTAGATTTGGGTTACAACTACAGTTATTCACTGATTTTTTTTCCCCAATATGCAGTTGTTATACATTTTTCCAAGATAGACGCAAAATAGAAATATGGTAACAAAACATTTAACAAAACCAAGTACTTATCCAAGCACAGCTGCATTTGAGTACACACAAATGCCAAAGCCAGAAAAAATATCAATGCATTTATAGCAAAGTGATGCAATGGAAAAAAACAAAAATGAAAAGAAATAAAAAAAAAGCTAAAACAGATGTACATAGAGCTAAACATAGGAGATTGTAAGAAAATATTGTCAGAGAGAAAATGTTTCTTCCTCCAACAGAGGAACACCAGAGCTTCTCTTGTTCAAATCCATGCTGTCATGCTATGGAATTCTCACCAAGTTAATCTAGGCTTCATCATGGAGTTTGTCATTGTTTGCTCTTTGGCCATCACTGTGGTCAGTGCTATCTTCTCTAACCCATTTGCTGGAATCCAATTCACTCTCCAAGTTTTATATTAGATGCTTTAGGAAGATGACACTTTTCTTTGTAACATCATGATAAATGCTCATCTTACTTAGATTCATTGAATGTACCACTCTATGTCAATATCTTAGGAGGGACATGAATTTCATGCCTGATAACTGCACTTTTTTTGTGGATTTCAAAGGCTTTTTTGGTCATAGAAAAAGCCTTTTGGTTGGCATTTTTTTTGCTTTGGATGGTTATTGATTCAAGAAGATGGAGAATAGAAAGGTACTGTCATAAAAGATATTTTAGTAGAAGAGCTTTTTGTTTGAGAAAGGGGTTCAGTTGACAAAGATGAAGAGCACAATTTCATGGAGCAGAGGAGGGAAAGGAAGAGAAACCAAGAGCAGGGCGAAGGGTTTGTGATGCAGATTGGCTTATGTTGTGGTGAGCAAAGTTTCAATGAAGTTTGCTTCTCTGTCTCTTGGAGTGAACTCAAAACTAATAACATGAAGTGGAATGAGGATGGGTACACCTTTCTGGTGTTTTCAAGTCTTGCCACTTCTTTTTGGGTTACTTTGTCTATATTATTTTCTGAAAAATGAAAATACATAATCAAACGGTGTTTTCAAAATTATGGAAGCAAAAACAAAAAAATTGAAGCAAAATGAAATGGGCACTTACTGTTTTCTGATCTTTGTTAAAACATCCGAGTTGTTGTACTCTTAACATGAAACTTTCAGTTCGTTATCCAGTTAGCTATCTCACAATTTTAAAAATTCCAACTCCTTTGAATTTCAAATCTACACTATTTTATGTCCGCACTTCATGTTTCCATGGAAAGCCAGTTTTACAGTCTTGAAATACTCCCAGCTCAATGAGTCTCTGCAATATTGCAAATTTGTGATCTTGCGTTTGCTTCACTATTTGTTTGTCATTTTTTTGTGGGTCCAGGTTTATCATTGGGCCTGCTTTGTTGAATTCCATTTGTTCAAATTTTTGATGCTTAATCTAACACCCTATTGTCGCACAATGGTGATGGTGCTCCATTGTGACCTGGAGGTCACAGGCTCAAGTCAGGAAACCACCTCTTTGCTAAGCAAGGCTAAGGTTACGTACAATTGACCTTCCATAGAGCCTGCAATGTGGGGAACCTCATGCACTGGATCTGGGTTCACCTTTTATATCCTTCCATAAGAACAAAAATGGCAATATAATGTATAGATATTGATGTTGTCATTTGCTTCTTTACTAGGGCCTTCTTTATACCACATGCATGTACGTTTCTGTTTGCTAGCCAGAGTTCATGAATGATCTGTTCTGCATGATTGATTACTGAACTTTTGTAGATGAGACAAGATATGATATTGGATACTTCATGATTTTGTCATGTGATATAATGATTATTATTATTATTAACTCTTTAATATGGAAGTATGCTTATATGTATTTATGTATATGTATCTTGTAATAGATTTCTTCAGCGATATGCTTTTTAAGAGGCAAGGCATATGAAGCATTGGAGAATCGTTCCCAAGCTAGACAATGGTAAGCATTTAGCTAAAGCATAAGCATGCAATCTTGAGGATGTTGTCATGATTTAAGATATGCAGTACATCCTTGTCAGGGTGTAAAGATATTTATTATTATGAGTTGTGAAGCATTAATTTCCATATATACATTGTTTGGGAATAATGGTTCTTTTGTATGGGTTAATTGCAAGTTGACGTTATAGTTGCTTATGAAGATATTTCTTTTTGTTTGGGTTTATCACAAGTTGACATTGAAGTTGCTTAAGAAGTGGTCATTAAGATTTATGGAATTTACCTTGATGATGCTTATGCAAGTAAGATTATATAAATTCTGGAGATTTTTTGGGTGGTGAAGATATAGTTGAATGTCTTAAAAATGAAGCACAAAATATATTTAGCAACTTGCAAGTTAATTATTTTGTAGAAATACTGATTGTATGATTGTAACTTGGTAATATCTTAAATGTTTATATATTGTGATGCATTGTTGTATAATTTCTTCCTCATTGTATCTACTTGTAGAGATTGACTTTTGATTAGCTTGAACCTTAATACAAGATTAAATCTCTAAGTTTAACACAATGGAAGTGTCGTAACACATTTTTTACCAATTTGAGTGATATGAGTAGATTTTATGAGATTCTGCTATACTGCAATAGAAAGCTTGACACTATGTTTGTAACTAGGATTTTGTGGAAGGAAAAAGGGCGAGGAAATTAAATATTTTTATGTCTATTTAAAGTTGCTCATACACGAGTTATTTAATTTCACTTTTTGTTAAACCATCTCGATTCAATGAAAGGTTATGGTTTTTAGAATAGTATATGGGTCTTATAATGCTACCATGTTTTATTAGGTTTATTTTAGAAGGTATGGCATGCTTTAAGAATTTTGTGAAGTCTATCATTAAGAATCTTGGGGAAGAGAGAAGAGAAGTGGAGAATACATGGTTAGGAGGGACTAAAAATAGCTACTTGTTTGATGTTTGAGCTCTACCTTTTTATCCATTGCCATCCCCTCTATTTATTGCACTTCATTTCTCTTCTTATTTCTATTGACTGCTTCAGACTTTCCTTCTCTTGGATTGTGTCTGTGCCTTAATTTGTTTAATTTTGTTCCTTAGTTTCTATCTTTCTTTTCGTTATTTCTTTCTTTTCTTTTCTAATACTTTGTTTGTCTCTGTTTTTTTTCACAATGGCTTTTAAGGTACAAAGCTGCCATCAAAGCTGATCCTTTATGCTATGAGGTAAGCAACATGGTAACTAATACTGTTTTTTCTTTATCTTTTCTTTTGTGGTACATTACATTTATTAAAAAATGCAATAACTTCTCAAGCTTTAAATCAGGGAATGATTGTTGTGTGTGTGTGTGTCTCTGGGGGGCGGGGGATTTTATCCTTGGAGACGGTTGACTTGCTCCAGCACTTTTGTGCCTTAATTTAGAGGCTTTATACAGTCACAATTACATGAAGGACTTTCACTTATAATTAAAACAACACAACGAGCTTTCATCTTTTTAGGTTGTCTTGGCTAAATGAATTCTAGTTTGCCAATATGTTTGTCCATGGTCACATCTTATGTAAGGTTGTTGTATGCTATGCTATGTGAGAGTTTGGGGGGGGGGGGGGGGAAGGGGGTGTTCTTTCTCTCCTCCTTTTGCCAAATGCTCCACTCTTCTCACAGGGGCATTATAGTTGGATATTTTCAATAAGCATCGCTTTGTCCAAATATGGATATTGTCATTTCTAATTGTCTTTCTTGTATGGCCGCACATCCACCATAATAGTCATCTCAGTGACGCTCATATTTTGCAAGTGTTAAATTTTAACAGCCTAATTTTTTTTGTTATATAATTTGGTTATTTTTTAGCCTCTGGTAAAATTGTTGTTTTGGTTTTAATGAGATTTTGCAATTGCATAAAACATTGTAAGGACTTATCCATTTTAACCATCTTACCTTGATTTTATAACATCCTCTCAATAATCTTCTCATGTTTTTGAAATCTTAACTGATGTTTTCTTGGATTTACTTGATCTTCAAGTTTTATCATAACATTATCCTCACTTCTACTTTTACCAACTTATATTCCATGTTCAATTGTCAATCTGTTAATTTGGATACTTCAGATTTTAAGGTGTTCTTCTATAACTAAAGCTTATTAATCATGTCTTCTTTTGCCTCATTCAGCAACTCAATGTTGTTCACAAATAATATACATCAAGACACATCATCTTAGATGTTTAGAGAGTTTATCCATCATTATAGCAAATAGGTATGTGCTTATTGGAGATTCTTGAGGTAATGCAATTGTAATTTGAAAAGTTCTGGTATCTCTTTTACAAGTTCTAACTTCTGATCTATGTTTTTCTTCTATGATACATGTTTCTTATACATTTTTTACTGTTTAAGTCCCCTAATTTGATTTTTGGGCTTCATCCATCATTTTTTTCCTATACGAAAGTTGAGGACTGTAGGTCTATGTTGATTAGTAAGGCACACTTTTAGTATAATTTTATAGTCCTTACGAGACAAGTGGTTTTTTTGTCTTGTAAGAACAAGGTCTATTTGGGAAGTTGATAAATCACTTATGCATGTTATTCTCATTCTTAAACATGACATTAGCTATGGTAGGATCATATGCCATATTGAAATCAGTTATCTCTCTCTCCAAAGCCATGACCTTAATGTCCGCCTCTATTCCCATTTACTTCTTTACCTACATTAGTGTTCGTGCCATCTCCTATAATGATCTCTTCTCTTTGAGGGTATTCCTTGTGACAATCCCTTCCAAAATTTTGTTTTTGCCTTTTCTTCCAATTTCGACTTGTGGTCCATTTACACTAGCAATATTCATAGTTTAATCTCCTAGAACAATTTTAATTTTGATAACCCTATCTTTCTACCTTATCCTTTAAAATTTTATCCATAATAATTTCCACTCTAATTCTCATATGATCCTTTGTTGAGTACCAAGGTTTATATTTTAACTGAGAGAACATTTTAGCCTTCTCGCCTGTCCATCTCTTCTCTTGGGGACAAATAATATTAATTCTTCCCCTAATCATCACAACCACCAACTCCATAGATTTTTCTAACTGCCAATGTTCCATGATCCAATCCCAAAAATGCTCCAATGTTCCATAGATTTTGACGTTCCATAGATGTTTCTGGTCTTGGACTAACTTCTTTAGCCATGTGTGTCTGTGAAAATGCAAGAACTCCTGCAAATTTCACTTATAATAAGTTGGGAATATTATCACCATTGTGTTAACTGTTTGCTAACAAATGTTGGACATTGTACTGCATTTTATTCAATAATTTATTAGAAATGATTTCCTGATCTAAATAGTAGTTTTCATTTTCTCACATCGTTTTCCTTGTGATTGTCTTTATTTGTTCAATTTTTTTTTTTACTATGTGCTCTTTTTGTAGGCATTGGAACGTCTTATCGAGAACCATATGCTTACATGTGAAGAAGGTGAAAATTTTATCACTTGGCCATTTTTGTATGTTTTTTGAGAGCAAAGCAATTGATGGCATACAACCCTAAATTCAGATCTTCTTTTCTACTACCTGTTATTACATTGCTTGAGATTCTCTAGAATCATCTACCATTGTGCTTGATTTGTCCTTACATTATTGGAAAACTACATGTGTGTTTTTTTCGTTCCTGTGGATTGAACCACTTAGTTCTGTTAATGAATTGCAGAGACAACTCTACTTTCATCATTGCAATTTTCAGCTGAAGATGGATGGATTTCGTCTTTCTATTCTTGTTTAGTGAAGAAGGTAAGCATGTGTGAGTTCTGATTAGAACATGATACAAGTCATTCAACATGTCTGTCCTTATTCAGTTCAAATTAATATTTTCCATTTCATAAGATAACATTTTCTTCTTTTTCTTTGGATTTTTTTAAATGTCTCTCACTATGAAATTCTTATGTTGTATTGATCAAATATTATGCTTTCTTTTATGATGCAGTATGATAAGGAAAACGTTGTAGAAGCCAAATTCAGTGAACTTGAGCAGGAGGGATGTAATGTTAAACCTTCAGAGAAGTCTCTGATGCGTACTCTGAAAAACAACACTGATCTTTTGGCCTGCAAAGCTGAATACTACCATCAATGTGGTGAATATCAAAAATGCTTTGAACTAACTTCCATGTAATGTTGCAATGACTTAGTAACAGAAAATAGTATTAGTTTCTTATTTAATGAATCTTGCTCGACTGATCTGTATCTTCTTGCATTCTATATAATCCAGATTGCTTGAAAATGATCCCTTCCATCTGAAATGTACCCTAGTACATTTGGCAGCAGCAATGGAGCTTGGACATTCAAATGAACTCTATCTTATGGCCTGCAACTTAGTAAAGGATTATCCTCAAAAGTGAGAATTCTTTTATCTTTGTATTTTTCTAATTGAGATTTGGTTTTATGGCAAAATTGAGTTCATCATCCAACATCCAGCTAACAATTTCCTTAACTACTTGGGGTTGGCTATATGGATCCTTTTTCCCCATTCAGCTTTATCTAGGAGAATAAATTCCATTAATCCACTGTAATTTATTCTGTGTCAATTTTCATATGGTATTGTGCAGTCTTATGCTAGGACTGAACTTATCAAGGTATTGGCTATATAGACATCCAATGTGATACTTTTCCCACCACGTATGGAGAGGGAGGCTTAGTTTGTGCTGCTATTTGTGTTTGTGGTTCACCTAGGAACTAGTTTTTTTTTTTTTTGTGATTTTCTTGTTTATTCACGAATAATCAATTTTTAGCTTTATTTGTTGGAAATTTTGGTGTGATTTCCCTTTAAATTATGGTCTGTGTATTTGAGGTTCTGGCAGACATACGGATGGGGTTGCAAGACGCCATTAGGGGGCTGTGATCCTGGTAACACTGTTTGTATCTACTATCTGCATTTCCTAGATTGAAGGTCTCTGCATTGGGAAGCTTTCACCAGGATTAAAACATGAACCATGATTTCATAGTAGTTTCTACAGAATTGATGGTTGGAATGATGTAGCGCATGGTGCTCCTTTTTTTTTGGTTATGTTTGGACATAGTTTTTAAGGTTGCTTTTGATTAACTTTTAAAACGACTTATAATCCTGTTACTTTATAATTGTATATCATATCATAGATAAATGTCAAACACCCTGTAAACTTTAGAAGGATAAGTTACTTCCACTAATATTATTTAGCCAATTTGTATTTAATGGCTCTAGGAACTCTTATTACCTTGTGATTTGAATATAATCATTGTATTGTTACCATACTAATCTGTTGAAACTGAAAATGGCATCTAGATAGTAGATTTTCAAATTTCGTAGAGAAACTGTACTTCACTATTCTACATTGGGCATTAAGTTGTTTCTCACTGGGATTTATGTTTTAGGGCTTTGTCTTGGTTTGCTGTTGGTTGCTACTACTATTGTATCAAAAAGTATGATCAATCACGCCGATACTTCAGGTAACACTCTTTTTAGTTGACTTTGATACCTCAACATTCTGGATATGGTCACTTCTATGAGTTCAATTTTGCCATTTGGTAGTGAAAAATATGTTATTCTGAAAAAGCCTAAAAGTTTGAATTTGTGCTGATTTATATTAATCAACAAAGTGGTATTGATAATATGTTTTTTTTGTGCTAAGATAAGTTGATAATATGTTAAGCAAACTTACACAAACAAAATCTGTAATACCCATATATCAACTCCACTTAATGGAATAATCTTATCTGACTGATCAAGTCCTCATCTCTAGCTTCTTTTGTTTAGTTGCATGAATCTGTTTTGCAGTTTCAATTGATTAAAAATCATAATGTCTTTTTAATTCTTCAAGGTCTGCAACTTTAAATTTATATAATAAAGTTAGGCATGTGAATATTTTAGGCAAAATAGAAACGCATGGAAGTTGACAGCTCGATCCATTATACAGTACATGGACCGAATGTACCACCCATGCCCAATAATGTGAGGACTATCACACCCGCAGATTCCTATGGCCATAAGCTTTGATGTGAGATCTTAAGGATCAACCACAATGTCATTATAGTTTGGGGAACCATGATTGGGGCCAAAGAAGTATGAACACTTAACTGAAGCCATATACAAGTACAGAACACTTTCTGGACAAGGATATGTGCTGCACAATGCTGCCTGGAGTGTGGTATTTTCTCTTTTTTTTTTTTCTTTCTTGGTGGACATGCTGTGGTACATTGGGAGTCTGCAAGTCTAAAAATAGGACATTCATTGGACATGCTTAGGGGTTATAACTTATAATGATATTGTTAAAATTTTTCTGGTGGTTGTAATGTAACATAACAAAATAGTTTGGTCTACAACAACAGCAAATATTTGTTGTGGTTGTAGAATGGTCTAATAGAACAATAAAAAAAAAAAAAAAAATTATCCCTTAATATGATCCTGATTGAACTACACTTTTGTTTGAGCCCCAAGTTGATGCTGCACTTACTAATGTAGCATTGATTCACCACTACCAGTGGGGGGCTGTTCTTATTGCTCAAAAGAAATAACCATAAGCATGAACCATGCAAATTTCAAGTTTCCCTCATTCTTCTTATCATGCCCGGTGTGGTTCTGGAGCATTATTTAGTATCTTGCATAGATTTCGTGTTGTTGCTAGTTACTATTTATTACCATCACTATTTGAAGCCATTATTTCGAGAGTGATTGGTCCATTATGTTCCTAAATTAAATTTTGGCATTTCCTTGATTACCAAACTAATCCAAGAGCAGTCTCTTTCTTCTGATCTTGTGCTTTACCCAATAGAATATTGGTCCTGGATATTTTCCAAGGTGGTATCCATTTTCATGAATTAGTTGCAAGTTCGACTATGTTACTTGCTGTCTTTGGGTTTTTTAATTTTATTTTTCTGCATAAAGGCTGCTCTTAATTTTTCCATCCTTGATGCCTAGCATATTGTCTGATTCGATTATTATTGGTTATATCAATCAACAGCAAGGCTTCAAATCTAGATGGAACATTTCCACCAGCTTGGATAGGTTTTGGGAATGCTTATGCAGCTCAAGAAGAGGGTGACCAAGCAATGTCAGCTTATCGCACTGCTGCTCGTCTGTTTCCTGGGTAAGTTTTTATTTATTGTTATTTTTAGTGATGTCTTTTTTTTTTTTTTGGGGGGGGGGGGGGTTGATGGTCTGCCCCTTAGAATGAAGCTCATATGGAGGAGAATGAGCTCTAGCTTAAGCTAGGCAACATAGTAGTTGTTGCCCAGAAAAATACCCAAGAGGGGGGTGAATTGGGTTTTTCAAAAATAAATAATTTTTAGCTCTTGTTGAAAACTCTTAATTTGTGATCTTAGTTAAAAGGTGATTGCAAGAAGAATATGAATAATAAGATCAAGCAAGCACAAGGAACACAATTTTTTATAGAGGTTTGAACTTTTAAGAGTTTACTCCTTTCTCCCAAGATTGAGCTTGAGGATATCACTAGGGAAAAGATAACACTCGCTTTTGATTGGAGCTAGAACTACATACAATTCCTTGCCTAAGCAAGAACCACTAGCACACAACTAGCAAAACCTCTCACACAAGTAGTGAGTAAAAAACAACAAACTTACAACCAGAAACAATTCCAAACAAGTGACAACTTGAGAATTCCACCAGCCAGCAACACTTCCAGCACTTGAACTTTTTCACTCTTGTTTGAATGTTCTATCACTAGTTTGTTCTATCTATCTATGAAGCCTTCATGCTCACTCTTTATATAGATATATTCAGAAAACTAGTTGTTACAAAGAAAGGTGGGAAGCAATTTTGAAATACGAAAAAAAAAGACCTTCAGCTTTTCCAGTCTTCAGCCAGCACTTGTTGGTATCTTGGAGCACAATCTCTACAGAAAAATATTCTACACAGAAATACCAATAGAGAAAGCTGAGGGGATAACCTGAGATTAAAATTGACCATAAACTTTTTGAGACAAAAGCTCATGAGAGTCAGAGACAAGAAAACCAGAATCTGCAAAAACTAAGTCAAAAGCCTTTTCTTCAAAAAGAGATTTTAATATTTTGCATGAGGACATCAGACTATGATATTAAGGTACAAGGTAAAAAATATTTGAACTAAGGAAAACACACAACTATGTATGACTCAACAAAGCTAACATTATCAATCGAAATCTCTAAGACTTATGTCTTCACCTACAAAAAGAAAAAAGAAAACATAAATCTCTAAGACTCCCAATCAAAGGTAAAATGCTTGTATTATCTAGGCTTGATATGAGATAGCTTAGCCCTCAATGCCATTCAACTCCATCTATCACTGCACATTGGGAAATCAATCAAGTTCCTTGAACAATTTTTTTTTTTTTTTTTTTTTGGGGGGGGGGGGGGGGGGGGGGAGCACACTCAAGGTGAGGTTTGGCCTTATTTTCACATGTACATGCACAAGCAACAATTCTATAGGTGGAAACACAACATCTTATTCATCGTTTCAACTACAACAAAAATGGCTTACTAATCACATAGCCCTTTCTACACTCAAAATAATAAGAGATTATCTATTTCCCCTAGGGGGAATGGTGGAATATCAGGGCAACAAGTAATAAATGATCAAAGATATCAAAATTTACACCGCTTTGCCATACACCATGTGGATTACTACTGTTAAACTCAAGGGTAAATAAATATGATTTTGATAATAACAAAAATATTTTTATGATATTAATGTATTTTATCCGTCTCTTGTGATGTAAAAATATTATTTTTTCGTATCCATGTATCTTAGGTCAACTGATGTTTAGTCTAAGTCGACTGAAGTGAGGCAATATGTTTGAATCTTCTTGCATACCATTTAGATCAAATGAAATTTAGTTTTGGTCGACCAAAGTTGGCCAAAAAGTTTGGTCTCATGTTTTAGGTCGACCTAGCCGTCAATTGAAGTTATGGCTTTGGTTATTGGACAATTTCGGTTGATCAAAGTTGTGCTTTAGGTCGATCGAAGTTGACCAGAATGTTGGCCTCTTGACTTAGGTTGACCGGTCCTTTGACCGAAGTTGAGCATTAGCCTATTGGATGACTTAGATCAACCAAAGTGGCAACTTCAGTTGACCAAAGTCCAGTGGCCGTTTCTAATTGTACGTTGCTTTCTGTATCTCTCTTTATTGCACGCCCATGGACTAGTGGAGTAATATTCTTGGTGGTTATTAGGTGATGATGAGGTTGGTGTTAGACAATTGAAAACTCATTTGCACTCTCATTTTCAGACCAAGTGTTTGGGCATATTGAAGTATTTTCTTGGCATTGAGGTAGCTCAATCTACACATGGTGCGTGCATCTCTCAACGGAAGTATCTTGGATATTTTGGAGAAGACTGGTATGCTTGATTCTTGGCCTGTAGGGTTACCCTATGGACCCTAATGTTAAGTTTGGACCAAGGCAAGGGAGCCATTGGAGGATCCTTGGCAATATAGGAGACTGGTTGGGAAGCTTAATTACCTCACCTTTACATGATCCAATATCTCTTTTGCTATTAGTGTGGTGAGTCAATTCTTGGACACTCCTTGTGATAGCCATTGGCATGCTTTAGTGCATATCGCCAAGTACATTAAGAGTGCTCCTAGTAGAGACTTGTTGTTTGAGAACAAAGAACTAATGTATCGATGCAGATTGGGTTGGTTGTCCTACAGATAAACACTCCACCTTGGGCTATTGTATTTTAGTTGGAGGTAATTTAGTGTCTTGGTAGAATTAGAAGCAAAATGTTGTGGCTAGATCTAGCAGAAAGGCAAAGTATCAAGCCATGGATTTAGTCACATGTGAGTTGGTTTGGCTCAACCAACTTCTTAAGGAGTTGAGATTTGGACATTTAGGGCCTATACAACTTATTTGTGATAATCAAACAACCCTTCATATTGCCTCTAATCCCGTTTTCATGAGTGGACTAAACATAAAGAGATAGATTATCACTTTGTGAAATAGAAGTTGATTTCATGAGAGATTAACACCTCATTTGTTGTCTCTGATGACCAGCTGGTTGATCTTCTTACAAAGGTATTATAGGGTCCACAGCTTGACTACATTTGTACTAAGCTAAGCACGTATGATGTGTATGCATTTGCTTGAGGGGGGAATGTTAGCTTTATTGTGTTATGCATAGTTATGTGTTTTCCTTTGTTGTACCTTGTAGAATTGTATATATATAAATATATCTAGTTATGAATAAAGTATTCAACATTTTTCTTTTCCTGAAAAACAATAAAAAATCAGAGAATAAAGGATTCTGGTTACTTGCAGAGATAAAAAGGGCTTGATAGGCTGCAATTTTCCTTATTTTTTTTTCTACTTTTTTGTCCGCCTCTGCCCCCTTGGGGCTCTTTTTGCAATTTTCATTTTTCATTGCTATCTTGATATGTTTTTAATCTAATCAAGATTTTCTTTGCTTATAAAAAAATATGAATAATATGATGAAATGAGTTTGCTCATGATTTCTTCATATGCACAATGGAAATCCTCTTTACTCGTGAATCATATTTTACAGGTTGAATCTTGATATTCTCTTGTTCCAGGTGTCATTTACCAACTCTGTATATTGGGATGGAGTACATGCGAACCCACAGTTTCAAACTTGCTGAGCAGGTGATAGATCAGGCCAACTTTAGCAATTAAATAGTTATGGTTCTGGGTTTGGTTTGATCAGTCAACTTCCATTTATAAGAATGAAATTTATTAAAGAAGAGAAAAAAAAATATCTCTAGAACTTGTCTTCTCAAATTTTCTATTTAGTTCCAGATTAGGTGATGTATCTTTCTTGTTGAACTAGTTCCCAATCGCTGTTGTTTCTGGATATATCTGTCAGTATATGCACTAGTAAGGTTTCTTTACCTCTCTTTTTAAAGAAAAAGTAGAAATCAGAAAAGGGCAATCCCCTCCTCCCCTGCACCCTTCTTCTCTTCATTAATCAATCCTCTATTTGTCATCCTACTCTCATTTGCAGTTCTCAATAGCTTTAATGGATGATTTTACGGCTTGAACTTCATGGGAAGAGATGCTAGGAGACGCTTTGGGTGTCTTTTTGTGAGTGTATTAGTATAAAACTGTTAGTTTGATCAAGGAGCCCTGTAACCACATGACTCTTACACACATTTACTAAAACATTAGGGAATAGTTTCAGTATTTTGGTTGTTTGGTGGATATTGATTTCCCTTTATTCCTCGGTTAAAATTTGTCCAATCTGGTTCAGTGTCATTGTTCTGAAATGGATTTGCCCCATGCAAGTTGTAATGCTGGAAATGGCATCTGCATGCTGACGCGTGTTCAATATTCTTCAAAATGCTAGAGCCAGATGACAATGTTCTTCACCACTTGAGATCAAACTTTTTATCTGCATTTATCTCTAAGTATTGAAAATCTAGAACTGCATTTGGATAAAGATGGTTCCCGTGGGAATGGTATGAAATTTTTCTGAAAACACTTTAGGCTATTTTTTCTTGGGGAAAAAATTTAGTATTCTTTGTTCTCCTGATGTTTTGGGTGATGGTATTTGATTTTATGAACCCAAATGGGTTTTGATGAATCCTGTTTTTGCCCAGGCTTCTGATTATATTATTCTCTCAGTTTCTTATGCAGGCAAAGGCAATATGCTCTGCAGATCCACTTGTATATAACGAGCTGGGAGTTGTTGCTTATCACATGAAGGAGTAAGGGCATTCACCCTTCAAAAGAAAGTTGGTTTAGGTATATAAGGATGCGTATTGAATCAAAGAACCATTGATTACTTACTGAAGTATTTCCAAATAGTACTCAGATAATAAAAGAATTGACCATAACTTTTTTTTTTTCCAAAAGGTATTGAAAAGAGAACTCCAAATTAATATGAAGATTCAATTGAATTCATGAAAAGTCAACATCACTTAACATATAATAGTTATGCTATTACTACATTGTGTTGATCGTACACAATGTGAAATTCACAATTCAAAGAAGATTAAATTCAATTCTATCATCAAAATTGCTGACAAATATAAAGATGAAGTAAAAAGTCATTGCCTACCAATGCATCATTGTAGTCTTAATGAAAAGTAAAAGTGTGTATTTTTTGACTTCCAACATTTAATTAGATATATCTTTAATCAAGTCATTACCATTAGGTATGCCATGTGGTACATTGGACTCATTTTTCAATCTGATTGAAGATTTATGAATATGAAAAGCCCTGTAGAAGTGTCTCTGTTTCATTTTGGTGCCCTCAAATTTAAAAGTAAGGCTGGTTAGTTTACTTTCGACCAGCATCATGATTGCTATCTTGCGTACAATTACCTCAAGGGAGCTACATGTACTGGTGCTGGAAATATTTATTTTCACTGGTATATTATCTGATTAGTTGTGCTTTTCAGTTCTTTCAATCATGCTACCCAATTTTGTGTAATTGTTTGAAAATGACTTTCATTTGGGAAGCTATTTCATTGTCTTACTTTGTCTTCTGACTCTTGCAGGTATAAAAAGGCTGTGTGGTGGTTTGAGAAGACTTTAGCTCTTGTTCCTTCATCTCTAAGTGAGATGTGGGAATCAACTGTGGTTAATCTTGCCCATGCACTGAGAAAGTTGAAGTATGTTCACTTTGCTTTCTATTCTACTGTTTACTTCTCAAACTGAATGATAGTAGATGGGATACTATTTTGTGCAGTTTTAGTTTCATGTTGAAGTAAAGTAGCATACCTAAATTGAAGTGGATTCGATTCATTTATGAACTAAGTCTATAGTCTATATATGCCTTCACTCAATTGTTTGATGTTTTCGTAATGACATCAAGATAAAATAATGGGCTGAAATCCTAGGCTAGGCGGGATGACTAATATCTTTAAGAAGTTTCACTGCTTTGAATACTGAACTATAATTGAGGTAAAATACATTTTATAGAATGATATCTTGCCTTGAGCTTACAGGTTAGAGCTAGAATGAGGATAAGGTACATATTACATGTAATTGGATCATAACTTTTTGGCCTTTTAATATCCCCGGAGAGCAAGTTCATTTCTTCTCCTCTGGTGGTGCATATCTTGATGAATTCCTGTCCTTTGTAGATGGGGTCTTTTTGATGTATGTGCAAATTGTAACTCTTGTCTAGGAACAAAATAGTGCCTAGAATGGTGGGAGGTAGTTGTCTAGTAGAAAAGTCGTGTTCAGACAATTGAGGAAGGGTCAAAAGACTCTTGGGGTAGATATGCAATATGCTCATGTTGTTATGATAAGATTTAGAGAAATTAGGAATCAATAGTCAAATATATGTTAATAAATGACTATCAATGAAAAATTTGTGATATTTTTTTCATTCTTCTACATGAAGAAAATATTTATATTTCTTACATCAAAACAGTAAAAAGAAAAAAACAATTAACGTCCTTCAAATTGAAAGAAGTTTGAACAACAAATTCTATTGTCTATTTTAGAAAGTGTTGTTCAAAAACAAGTTAAGCAACATGTTCACATATTCTTTCCTGCAAGTGAACGGAATCGTAACAAGTAATATAATGATGAATAAAGTATCGTTCCCACAAGGATTAGCTTTTGATCCCTACTTTAACCACTATTAACTTTAATAAGTCACACACAATAAAACAATTACTCACAATAGGTATTATATTAATTAAGACTGAATGACTAACTAAAAATGTAAAACAACTCCTTGGATTTTTAAATGCAGAAATCTAATGCACTAGGGTTCATGAATCCATTGTAGTTCTTTAATTGGTTTAATCTTTCAGTGATCAGGTTTTATAATTCTTGCTTTGAGCTGAAAATCAATGATCCTAAGTTAATCAAAAGCCTCTCTCGATGGTCAATTGAATCTATGCTTATATATGAGATTAATCTGCAAGTATACAAACATGCATTTATCCACAATAATCATCTAAATAAGATTTCACAGGGCATAACGGTATCTCTACCTATTATCGAACCTTGTGTCGTTTATTAGCAAGTGTTAATCTATATTGAATCTCTCGAAAACAATATAAATCACAAACACATTTTAATGGCGGCCAAGCATTAAAACAAAATTAGTGCATAATAAACGATCAACCCGAAAGACAAGAATATGATAAAACCTGAATACTTTTAATTAAACCATCATTGAACTAGGTTTCATCAATCACCCTAGTCACAAAGTAACATAGTTTCAACCAGTGAATGAATAATAAAAACGGAGTTCATGATGTGGAAGAAAAGAAAGAATAGAAAAATATAACCAAAACTGAAGTTCTTCAAGAAAATCTCTTTCTTCTTCCTCGACTTGTCTTCTTCTCTCTCTCTCCAAAAACTACCCCTAATCCTCCAAAACCCAGTATTTTTATAGTGGTTTCTAGGTCTTCAAAGTCATGCCTCTTGAAAGAGCCCATCTCCACTTGATTTGAAAGGAAACGGGCTTAAAACGGTCTTTTCGTGATGTTCTGTGCCTTACTGGGGCCTTACCACAGAATGCTTGTCGTAGTAGGCTGTGACTCACATAATACTTTTCCAACCATGGCCTTACCACAATGTTTTTCATGATTAAGGTCGTGAGCCACAGAAAGTTTAAACAACTGCTACCCTACCATGGTATGCTTTGCATGATAACACCGTGAGCCACATAAAGGAATTCTTACCACGACCCTACCATGCATTGCTTTGCGCGATAACATCGTGAGTTGTTTTTCCTTGCTTTCCCACACTTCACCAATGACATTCTCCTTCCAATGCTTTGCGACCTCATCAACCTCAACCCCGGGTAGACCTTTGACTTTGCCTTTAATGCCCAGTTTAGCTCCAAAGAATGCGACATCATCATCACTTTTTGCTCCAAATGTTTTCAACACATGTTTCACACCTACATGGCCAAATATTGAACAAATTAACATAGAAACCATGCTCATTAATAGAATAAATGCTAAGTTCATTGGCCTAATCTAAGTGTATAAAACACTTATCACAACACTTTTGGCAAATTCTGATTTCATTTTATAATCAATGTCCAACTTTATTTTAAACTTGTAAGGTTGTTAAAATATGTTTCCTCTTTCAACATGTGCATCCTCCAGGTCTCATGTTTGTGGTTTAAAAGTAAAAGGATAATGACAAGCGTTCAACAAGTGTTGGTGTTTGCCTTGATAAGCAACTTTCTTGTATTATTGTTAAAACTATGTGAATTTAAAAAATACTCAGTTATAATTGATGTCTGATAAAACAAGGCACAAAAGATGTTTAAGTACTTGTAGAGACATGCCAACTGTAGCTTGCTCAGATGTGAGAAGAACAACACATTGTTCCTTGACTAATCTTAATAATATGTGAACTTCAGAAATATTAGGAGAATAAAAACCACAATCATAACAATGTATCAAGCGTATCATTAAAAAAGCAAAAAGACACACAACAAGCCTTTATCCCACTACGTGGGGGTGGCTACATGAATTCTAGCTAAACAATCATTTTTATCTATAGTTTTATCTTCTAAAAACTGTTATAACTTATATTATACCTAAGTGTCTCACACCAAGTTTCTTTTGGTCTCCCTCTATGGCTCTTATCTCTTTTACTAAACATGTGCTCCATTCCATCCATTCGCCTAACAAAAGACACTCTATTGGTTTTATTCTTGTATGACTAAAAACCATCTTAATCATGTCACATACATTTTGTCTTAGGATATTAGTTATAATAAAAATTTCTTTGTAGATTATGGAAGTTCAGATTATGTGTGGTTAGTTTGTAATTCCATTCTTCAGTAAACAGACCAGACCATTTGTGGAATTCCTCTACTGCCTTGCTAGTTTGGTTGCTATGTGCTTATTTATTCTTTCTACAGACATGATTCGTCTATACGTTTTTCCAATTTCAATAATATAGATTTGCTCTGTTGCAGGAGGTACAGAGAGGCAATTACATACTATGAGAAAGCACTGGCAATATCAACTAGAAGTTTGAGTACTTATGCTGGCCTTGCATATACTTATCACTTGGAGGTACTTTATGTTCAAAGATGCCATATTGGTTTCATAACATGGTATGGTTTAAATGATAACAAGGACAATTTTCAGAATGGTTTCTTTAATCTCTATGTTGTTCCATGACAACTGGATCTGAAATTCTGAATGAAACCAACTGGGGTAAGTCAGATGGAGAAGATAATGTCCTGCGGTCATCACTGATAGTGATTGCTCATAGTGGTTTGCTCATTAGATTCCATTCAAAAATTTTGCATCATACTGTACATTCAATAAAACTGAAATTTTAAACTGGATTTTGTTTTCCAGGTGATATCCTCTTTAACTAGTAAGTAAACTGTTGTTTGCATTTGCTCTGAAAATGTTATGGTGATTACATGTTTGACAACTTTATCTTCCTGGACTAAGAAACCTGAATAGAACATTTCAATATCCTTATATCCTGAAATGATCACTTTATTGAACTTAGTTATGTGATTCTCCTTATTTCTTCTTTGAGTGTGGATTTCTGTTCAAGCTCTAGTTATGTCCAATCTGATCTGATGTTGCAACTTGATTTTTTCTTCCCCTTTGAGATGATTATCTTGTTGATAATGCTGTTTGTGATTCTGCAGGATCATTTTACTGCGGCAATTACATACTATCACAAGGTAAGTGGCGGAATCAGGATCATATAAATAAGTCCTGTTTGGTGGTCTGATGGCTTTTAGCAATGTGCTTTCTTTTTCCCCCTCCCAATAAGTTCTCCATATGACTCCAGAACCAAACCAAACCAATGTGGGTTGATCTGGTCTGGGATCTTTTTCCGACCTAGTCTGGTTTAATTGTATTTTTTGCGTCCGATTGAGATCAGGCCAGGTCTTGGTATGGACCGGACCCGACTAATACCCCATTCCCCTGAAATCGGTCAAATCTATTTTCTTTGCTCTGGTGGTTTTTATCTGGTTGATTCACTTTTGCTTTGTGATTTAATCTGTCCCATGTCCAAAATTTTAGACTAGGTAAATGATTTGTTTAGGTCTGGATTTTTATAAAATTCAAGCCAACCTGATTCGCAAGCACCCTTAGTAAGGATAACCAGGAAGACCAAATGGAGCACTTAGTTCTACAGATGACAAGCATTGAGCTAATGCTGAGAAAACTTATTTCTTAATTCGCTCACCTGGTCTTAAGTGACGCTATAGCATTACAAGCACATGTTTTTACCCATACGTTTCTTACAGCTTCCTCCTAACCTTTCCAAAGCAGGCTTTATGGCTGAAACCAGATGATCAGTTCTGCACGGAAATGTTGACTTTGGCCCTAGCAGATGAATGCCGCTTTGGTGTACGGACTGAAATAGATTCTCATTCTTCTGATGAGATATTTATATAGAGAGAATGTCATTTAGTCAATTTGTAGATTTTACATGGTATGCTATGCATATCTATTTATTGTATTAGATATAGTAGGCATCCCTGTCAAAGGGGAAGACTCACCAAAGGCATCTTACAGGCCTTTGAACTGTGTATTTCCGCACCCAACTCCCACCGAAATCCAACTCTATTGCAGCCCTAAGTGGAATGGGAGGGACTCATTAATAGGGTTGTCAGCCATGGTCCCCGGGGCTCTCTCTCTCTCTCTCTCTGTGCATGTGTGTATCCATATGCAGCATATACAACCATGGTCCGAAGATCAAGTTTTGGACAGCTGCATATTGGCTTAATTTTGGTAAGGTGCGTTAAATATGGCTTGTTGGATTACATGTTTATGGTATGAGTTGTGTGAATCGTGTGGCAGTTTTGTGGACATACATTATCTCTGATTGGTTGTAAATCTTGAAACATTGCTCATTTTGTTCTTCTCTCCAGACCATTGCCTAGCCATCCGTATTCACTTAACTAGTAGACATCTATGTAAAAACTGGCATTGAAAATATTCAGGTTAAATGAGGCACTGCCTTAATGTTGATTTGGGAATCTAATATTTCTGGGCTTTGAAACTGTGATAATGCCAAGGTTGGGCAGGTGAGGGCAAGTATAGCATTGTGTCCCAAGTCTGCGTCAGTTATTTGTCCATGCCTCAATTATTGCGTTTGTTTCAAATTGCGGGCGAATGTTGGCTATTCCAGGTCGAAAGCTACGCTCTCCTGGCAATTTCTTGCCGCTTTTTAAAAATAAACGGTCTAGAAATGTGGCCCCCCTTTTCTGTGCCAATATTGACAAACAATCGTCCCAAATTGGTTAAATGACCGGATGTTTTGCCCATTTTATTACAAATTCAAACCTCCCTTAAGTTTTCAAATAATTGCCCCTCTTAGATAAATGGGTGATGTTTTGCCATTTTTTCCCCTATTTTAACCAATCATCTCAAATAATTAGTTGATGTTCCGATGTTTAGAATCTGGCCAAGCTCCTTGGCTTCTTTGTTTTTGTCTAGTTTTCAAATAATCGGCCGTGCCATTTCATAAAATTGGGCGGCTGTTTTGTCCACTTTTTCAAGGAAAATGCTATTTGTACATAGAAGCCTATATTTTGAGTTACATACACACAAATGATCAAAATATTCTTACTCAATTGCAAATTTACTCTCTATGTAACCTGAAGTGTAACTTTCTATGTACAAGTAGCATGACTTCATTCTTCATTTAATGTAGTGAGCGGATGTATAGCCGAGTTTTTCAAATAATTAGCCACATTAAGAAATGGGAAAATTCCCTGCCAAGAGAGACCAATTGGAACGATGTTTAGTCGAACTTTTCTACTTACAACAACAATAACATATCCAGCCTTTATCCCACTATGTGGGGTCGGTTACATGAATTCTAGACTTCCATATATTTCTGTCTTTTGTCCCGAACTTTTCTACTTATCAACAAAAAATTGCCACTCTTTTAACATGATTGACACAACTTGGGAAGAGTTTCCTCATGACATCCCAGATCCAGGCAAGATTTTGTTTAACAATGCAATGTGGGAACTCATTGAAGTTAGAATGTAAATGGGTCAAGCCTATAAAACCTTTGCAGTTTCACATTTTTTTTATCTACCAACCAAACTTTTCATACTTTTCATTGTTTTATTTACACCCATCGACAATGCATTTTTGAATAATTTAATTCATATATTTTTAAGTACATTACACATCTCGTCAATACATGACTCAATTACATTTTTGTTGCTTCAATTGCATTTGTAAGATATGCAATTGATTTGAAAAAGCATTTGTAAGATATGCAATTGATTTGAAAAAGTATAATTTAAAAGTGTAATCGAAATAACAAAAAATTTAAATTGTCATACAAAAAAAATATCAAAATACAAGAATTAAATTACTCAAAAATATATTATCTAAAAATATAATCAAAACAACATAAAATTTAAATAGCCACACGAAAAAAAATCATTAAAATAAAAGGATAAAAATATAAATTTGGTCAATGAAAAGGGCCTTAACATTTAAGTCAGGTCCCAAGTATTGGGCCTTCCATATTTACATGATACCGCCCAAGTTGAGAGCCCCATGTGGCCTAATATTCTCCTTTTACAACTCCACCTGTTTGTGCAGCTCAGATGGAGTTAGGAGTCTCCCAATAGCCTCTTTGCCTTAAGGCGTAACAGTGCGTTGCAATTAGTTTTACACCTAAAAAACCAGAATGATTTATAAATTAACAATATACGCAACAACTATCAGCCCTGACGTCCATACCTTACAAACATGATAGTGCATGACGAATGTAATGAAGCACGACTGTGGGTCTTCCCCTACTAGAATAAATAGCCTTCAAGAGTGAACAAAATCCCATTAAGACCCATAGCCGTGCCACTCAATCGGGGCATATTTGCCCCAAGTGTACCGAGACATCATGGAGAAGAGAAGAGCATGGACCCCATTCGTTTAGATATACTCACTCACTCTTCCATCCGGCTATATCGATGACAATTTGATTCAAGCGTCGACCAAATATCTTGGTGGAAAATGACTCGGTGACATGACGTTTAGCTTCCGCTCCCATTCTCTCTGCCAGCTGGGGCTCCTGAATGAGCTTCGCCATGGCTGAACAGAATGCTTGAGGTGTAGGGTCACAAAGGAACCCTGTCACACCATCCTTGACTGTTTCAACAGGCCCCCCACTTTTGCATGCAATTACAGGTTTATGGGCGGCCATTGCCTCCAAGGGAACAATTCCAAAATGTTCATCCTATACTCATCATGCACTCTTGTGAGACCTCTCAACACATGTATGATCAAGTTGATAAATATAGAACATTCATGTACCTTGGGTGTATAAAGAACGCACAGGCAATCTGAAAGCAGGGCATTTCGATCAGCTGTGGAGCAGGATGTCATGAAATAGACTTGGTGAGACACGCCTTCCCTTTCTGCCAAGGTTTTCAATTCCTCCAAGTATTCAACATTCTCTTTTAGCCGTTTGTCAAAGCCACCTGGAGATGAATAAGCAAATAACAAATGAGCAGTTACACACGTGTTTGCTCCAAATGAGTGCATATATATATGCAAAGAGTATTGCCATAATTTCTTAAACACAAATTGAATATCGTTCAAGCAGGGTGATTAAAAGCAAAATGTAGGATTGTCTTGTAGAGCAAGGAGATGAGTACACATGGTCGTCTTGAATATCAGTTCCCAACAACCTCATTAAATCCTACTCTTTTTTAAATTTCAAGCTGAAAAACTACCATCACCAAGGAATTAAACTCAAGTCAATTTCATGCTACTACCATCCGTAGATTATACAAGATGACTTATATTTTCCACAAATCAACATTAAATTTGCTACTACTCAAGGACAACAGCAAGTATAATAAATATAAATGTAGTATCTTCATAGGAACAAATAAGAATTTTATTTGTATTATAGATGTTCATCAAACAATGCCATGTAAGAAAAATAATCACCATTTGCATACGAATACAAGTATATCTAAGTTAATAAAGTGTAAACATAATTGTCATCATAACACACATTCCAAGTCCAATGGTTACCAAAGAATGCTATATCTGAAATTATAGCATATTTGGTTATGGATCCACAACACTTGGCATGATCACAAAGCCTACACTAACACATTTATGCTAATCCCTTAAATGTACTGTAGCACAGCAGTAATATTAACTGCAGTTTCTTTATGATAGCAACAAGCAAATAGTATGCATTTAATAGAATATACAGGAAGCCAAGTATGACAATAGAACGAAGAGCCTTGCCTACAACTGTCAAGGTAACATCAGCCACATTGTGTGTTTGAGGAGCATCATCTTCAAGAGTGTGAAGCATGGCAAAGGCAGATATCGCTAATTCTATGTTCTTTTTCCTTTCAAAGCGGTTGATGGAGAGAAAATTCAACCTAAAACAGAATAGTGTTACATAACCTCCTAAACTTTGATGCAAGGGTCAAAACTAGATGAGGAAAATGCATGCACAGTAATAAAAAACCATGTCTAAGTAGAAGATACCAAGAATGAGCATGTTTATTACTTAGAAGCATGAGGTCTATCAAATTGATCTACATTGACAGCTGGGTAAAGCACGGCTGGTTTAATTCCTCTTGCGTCAAGATGCTTAAATGTATTTGCAAAAGTGGATGCAGTAAATTTGCTGTTAACAAGAATCAAATCAGCCATGCCTGCAAATCAATCAGGAAATCAATAAATATTTTAAAACACACTTTAATGCAGAACATACTAAGGATACAGAAATGACCAGTGGTTATTTCTTCTATAAAGTCTATGGGTTTCCGGTATATCCTTCTGAGAAGTGTTGTATGTTGAGCAAGCAACAAATCTGGAAAATGGCAATAGAACACAACCTGGACAAGAAAGGGCCAGGGTGAAATACCTATAAATGTCTAATGCTGGAGCGAGAAGAACAGAAAGTTGAAGTTACCTTAGCTGACTTCTTTAGCTTCATCAATGGAACAACTATAGAGACTTGATCAGCAAGTATGACATCAAATGATGGCCACAGGAACAATACACACAAAGCAACAAAAATGCACCGGATATATGCACATACTGCATGTAGACGGTAGAAGATATGACGGGGTAGGAAATCACCATATACAGCAACAGGGAAGGTTCCTGAACATTTCATTTTATGCTAATTTCACATATCACACAGAAGAATAAAGCCTACCTCAAAAGGGAAGTTGAAGCAAAACACATGCAGATATTTATAGCAGGTGTAATTCCAGGCATACCCTGATGATTGATGCTTGAATACACCAAAAAATAATAAACAAAGAGAAGCCGAGAAGCATGAAGACCCAGGAAGTTACTAATTTCCTAAATTTTTTCCTCATGTGTCATCAAGACACTTAAAATGAAAATAAGATCCAAAATCGTCCACCATTTCAAAAAATTTTATCCGCCAATAAAATAACAAAAATTGACATCTCATTTTAAAATATTTTTATCTAATTATTTCTTAGTGTATCAAAGCTGCTTACAATTTCATTCACACTGTGCTAAACTGTTCCTTCTGCATTTTAAACAGTACTGCTACATGATTCAAATTCATAGCAGAATCCAGCTTCCGACCAACATATTGCAAACCAAATTTTGACTGAATGGGAAATTCACAATTCCACAGGAAATGAAACTAGAAGAGAACAAGTGTGTCTAAGCAGAAGGGAAAACTTTTTCCTTTTGCAAATGATTTCCATTGTACATGCAAAACTTTTTCTATAAGCATACATGGAAGGAAAAAGGTACCATACTGAATTTTTGTTCAACAAATTATGGTTGCATTTCTACAATAACAAGCAGCTTTGTTGTGTTTCCTTTTCTTTCTTTTTTTTTTTAATGCTAAATAACACATGTTTTGCTGGGTGTTTGAAGGGCTTAGGTGTCGAATGCAAATGCAGCACCTGGAAGTGTCCATCTTTCTTAGACACCATATGAACATAAATTCAAGGCAGGCAAAATGAATAAATAAACAAACAAAAGAATCTAAGAATATTAACTCCAAATCACATGGGTTACAACCCATAAGCAAATTGTTAGGGCAAAAAGATACGAAATACGCACCACTTAGGGTCTCCTCAAAACATCGATTTTTATCATGATGCGCAGTAAAGATATGAACGTTGTGCCCATGGGATGCAAGCTCCACAGCAGCATCGACAATTAATCTTTCAGCTCCACCTATACATAAAACATCAAGATATTAAGTATAGTGACAACACATGTAGCAACAAGTCTAACAGCCAGGGCTAGATTTCCACATGCACAACATATGATTACAGTAAGATTTATTCATGATGAAACACCTCGCTATGGTGATAACAAGTGTACCAACAAAGTCTAATAGGGGCACAAGATTTTCACATGCACAAAAGTGTATGATGAGCGTACATGCTGCAATAATGTATCACATTATGGACAAGAGTTCCTTGTGCATAAAAAGTGTATGAACAAAATATATTCATAAATGATGAAATAGCTGAGTATATGATAACAGATTTGGCAACAAATTATCACAGTACGGCAACATTTCAACATACACAGAGCATAAGGCTACAATAGATTCATTCATGATGAAATACCAAGCAACATCTAATAGCAGTTAGATTATGTGCCACTCATCCTTGTTGACTGACACATTCAGAAAGCTTTACAAAAAAAAATGTTGGTAAAATTGACAGTCAAGAATTATTAAATTATCCAATAAAGTCGTTACATCCATTGCTGTTGTATCAATTAGAGATCAATTGGAATGAGAATGTTTTAGAGAATTTTTTGTTAATCCAAGATACTGCAGAATCTATGTAAGCCTTGAGACAATACCAATGGTCAGAACAGTTCCATTGGAATTGATAAGGTTAGGACATGCTAGCATTCTTGCTATTCTTGTTAGCATCAATTGGTTCAAAGACTTAGATTGAAACTGGGACTTTCTTCCACTTATAAGCTAATCATTTTTGGAATTTCATTGACCATACTTGTAGAGGCTACTTTAGAACTAGTATTTTGAAACTATGTTTGGTGCTAATATTTTCCAACAAAAAGAAAAATGACAACTTATGTATACATATTTTGGCATGCACATATGAATATTCATTTTCCTTTTCCTTTTCCTTCCAAAATCCTAGTTCCAAAACATAGCATAAAGATATCAAACAAGTTCACCATATCCTTCCTTTAGCTTACACTGAAGTGAAAACTATCAGCTGATTATAAATGATTAGAACAAGGTGGAATAACAAAATGAGTTGAACAGTTACTGATGGTATGCAAATCACAGATGTATTATATTAATGGTATTGTAGCACCTTATTTTATTATGTGAGGCAACATACACTTTTACAGTTCCTCTTTGCAACTATGGAATTCAAGACATATTTAGACTAATCCATGTCCTGGCAGTCTGAGATAAGTCTAATTATCAGTGGCTTGAATCCTCAGTTAATCTCATATATTTAGGATCCAGAGGTGGAGAGTTAAGACAAGAACAGTAAATATCCAAACTAAAAACCCTGAGCCTAACTTCTTAAGTAGTTTATGCAATTGACTCCTAGATGGTCAAACAGTAATAACCATATTCTCTAATGGCTTAGTGTTTGTGGCATGAAAATTGGACACATTGATTAATTCACTCATTTATCAATTGGATAATTCCGAAATTTGATTGCAGAAATGAAATAACTCCAAACCTTACAAATTAGCTTTCTTTATGAAAATTTGAATCATTTATTTTGCAGCATGTATTATCTACTCACTAGGCGTGTAGATGAAACTTGGAACGAAGTTGTTTTAGATCAACAAATGTTGAATTTGTTCAATCAAAATCGAAACAGGTTCATCCAGACAACCAGATTGAGCATTAATACAATTTCGACCATTTGAAACAAAAAAAAAAAGAAGCAAGATTAGAATATTGAAGAATTAATGATATATAATATCGTTCTGCCAACCCTAAAAACCAAAAATTGTCCCAAAACAGTGAGATCCAATCTTAACCCATAATTGTTAAATAAGATGTACATGCACACAATATAGTTACCGATTCCAAGATCTGGATGAATGATGGCAATGTTGAGCTTCGTTCGGGAGCTTTTTCCCCTCTTCTCCATGCCCGTACTCGCTCGTCCGTCCTCCCTTCGCTACCAAGTCGAGTGCGATTTTCAAAATGGAAAAAAGGGAAATGCACTAATTGTATTGGCTAATTGCCAGATATCAGTTATGTTGAGCGTGAAACGAACTGAGCGGACAATGGTGAAGAATTGGGGATGGTCTTTAGAGGGTAACAGTGGGCGTGTGTCTTCAAGGTAACGATTTGGAGTGATCGCTGGGTCACCGACTTTTGGGGGTGGATTTACAGAGGAAATCGATGATAACGGCTCAACAACTTGGTGATTGGGCTGTAGGCGATGGAGAACAAAACCTTGGGAGGGTGGAACAGAGAAGCGGAAGAACGTGGGAGAACAAGGAGATGGAATCAGCGGAAAGGGAAGAGAAATTGGAGAGGAAAGGAACCTTCGGCGTCGGCGGATCGTCGGATGGCCAGCTTGACAGCGGCGACGAGGGTTCAAGCCACAAACGGCGGCTGCTAGGGTATCTCGAAGAGAGAAAAACTCCAACGGGATCTGACATCCGTATCCGTAACTTTACATTTTTGTGTTTTTATTAAAATTTAAATTATTTACAAATAAAATTAAAAATTAAATTTCTTTCATTTTATTTTAATAATCAAAATTATTTATATTTTCACCCATATACTTTTATCTTTTTTTATAATTATCAAAAAAATATTATTTTAATTATATCTCTAAACATTTATTTTGAATTAACTTAATTTCTTTACTTTAATTTTTTTATATAATAAATTGAACTTCTTATTATTTTAATTAAATTTTTGTACCTATATTTTAGAATTAATTTTATCTCTTATATTTTAATATGTAAAAAAAATTAAAAATTTAAATTTAAAAATAGAAATATAAAAATATAATTTAAATAATAAAAAATTTAAATGGATAAAAAAAAGACATGAAATGAAGAGGGGAAGGATATGAATTTGGCTTATTGTAGAATTAATTAATTTAAAGTTTTAGCAAAAGCACTCAAACAGTGTCCAATGATAATCTCCCAAGTTTCTTCAAGGGCCTGCCACCGGGCATTCCTCACCGTCACCGTCGTGCCGTTTCAAATCCCATCTCTATAAATCAAAGCCAATCCCAATCACCTGAAAACCCAACCACTTTTCTCCCTAAAATCTCCCCAAATGAGCTTCCACGGCTTCTACCAGACCTGGTTCGACCACCTCCGCCGCATGGTCGACCAGCTGGCGGAGGCTCGCCGGCCGCCGGCCACCCAAGAGGACCACCACGCCCTCCGCCAGCTTGTCCACAAGGTAATGACCCACTATGCCGAGTACTACCGGGTCAAGTCCCTCGCCGCCAAGCACGACGTCGTGTCCGTCTTCGCGGAGCCGTGGTGCACCGCTCTGGAGCGGTCGCTGCACTGGATCGGCGGGTGGAGGCCCACCACAGCCTTCCACCTGGTCTACACCGAGTCCAGCATCCTGTTCGAGTCCCACGTCATCGACATCCTCCGTGGCCTACGCACCGGCGACCTCGGGGACCTCTCGCCCGCCCAGTTCCGCCGCGTCAGTGAGTTGCAGTGCGACACCGTCCGGGAAGAGAATTCCATCACCGATGAGTTGTCCGACTGGCAGGCATGAATTTCGGAACAAAATTCCCTCTTTTCTTCTTGATCCTCCTTATATGTGGGTTGTTCCTAATTACCTCGTTAAGATTAAAACATTAGCATATAATCATCACATTAATTACTGTCATTCTCCTAATAAACATAATTATATCTTTTCATACACTCAAACCAACATTTGCCATTGTTCTCTTACAACCCACAAACTCCAGAGTCCAGACACAGGCTCTTCATATTAACTCGCATGTTAATTAATTTATTCATTAATCGTTTAGGATTGTTCGAGTGATCTTCTGGGCGTATGCACAAATGTGGATGGGAAGATCGAACGGCTGGTGAGGATTCTGGAGAAGGCGGACGATCTACGGCTGAGAACGGTGCGGAAAGTGGTGGATCTGCTGACGCCGCAGCAGGGGGTGGAGTTCCTCGTCGCCGCCGCCGAGTTTCACTTCGGCGTCCGGAGTTGGGGTCTTAACCACGATCGTCTTCGTCGCAAAGTTTGACCGATCGGTCGACGACGACGAACTCGATCGACCAATCGTGCTTCTGTCTTAATGAGGGAAGATTGTGTTACAGTGGTTAATTAAAGTAATGTTACGCCGATCAAATAATTAATCGGGCCGGTTAGAAAATAAAAATCGTCAAAAGCGTGTCGGTCGCTCCAAATCGTCCGATTCCGATCAATTAGATGTTAAGAAGATATAATAAATAATTAATTAAGATAAACTTTTTTTTATTAAGTTTCCATAATCCTTTATTTGTAATTAATTAATCTTTTAATCATGGAAACTCTGAATGTTAATATAGAAGGGATTATCAGTGCTTAGAGAGGGAAAGAGGGTGGCTTAGTCAAAGCTGGGTGCTACGTGTCACGTGGATGTCTCGTGCGTGCATGCATGGCGACACCTGTCCACAGGTGGGGCACGTGTCTCGGAGACTATTAAAACCCGATCGTGTTTCCGGAGTGACTACAAAAATAATTTTTTAAATAAATTATCGCTAATATAATTTTATTTATTTTAGCAATTTGGTAATTAAAAGTCCCTATCTCTTAATCAAATATAGTAATCCTTTATTATTGAGAAATTATATAGAAAAAAATAAAAATAATCCACAATAAAGCAAAACAAACCCCTCAAAGTAATGTAGACGATTCGTTATACGTATTCGGTAAGTTGAGATATTGTGAGGTTATGAGTTTAATTTTATCTCTATACAAGATTATTTAATTATTTGTATCTATTTGTGGTAGAGATGGGAAATGAATTGGGCAGCCGGCCTCATAGCCCGTTACTATAACAAACGGGTTGGGCCGAGCCGGCCCACCTAGCAAAATGAGGGACGTGCTGAGCCAGCAATATGTGACCTGCGGCCCGACTCACCAAAATAGCCTGTTGGCCGACCCATCAACCAACTCGCTAAAATGGCTCTACCCAACCCACAAAAAAATTAAAAAAAATTAAAAAATTATGTTTGTATTTAATAATTATAAACATAATAATTAAAAATTATGTTTCTTGTAAATATAATTTTATTGTAATGTTTGTAAACATAATGTTTATTATGTTTGTAAACATAATTTTAGTGTAATTTTTGTAAACATAATGTTTATTGTAAATATCATAATTTTACAAACATCAAAATTATAAGTAAACATTAATAAACATATTTTAAAAATATTAGTTACATTTGAGAAAAAATAAAAAAATATATAAAAAAATTAAAAATAAATTGCTCACAGGCCGGCCTAGCCCAGCAGGCCCATGGCCCGGCCCGGCCCACTTTGGCCCATTTACTAAGGGCCATAAGGTCGTGCCAGGCCCAAGTTTCCATTTTCTTGGCCCGGCCCATCTCTCTCGTGGGCTAAATTCGGCCCGGCCCACCAAATTGCTGGGCCAAGCGGGATGCGGGCAGAGCCGTCCCGACCTGCCCATTTCCCATCTCTAATTTGTGGGGACAAATCTCAAGTTTCACTTATTGTCTAACATGTTCGTTATCTAGGCCATAGTACAAATAGATCGTGAATTTTAAAAAGGGTGAAATAGTTTGAATCGAATGTCATTTGTGTAAATTTTATGTTTGTATCTTAATTTTTATATTTACTTAATTGTAAATAAATAATTAAAATATCTATTATCATTCTTACGAGTAAGTGCATGTTTTTGATTGATGGGCTCACATTTTGAGATTAATTAAGAGTGTGCAAATGGTTTAAATAGGGATCGGAGAGCTTTTAATTTGAAGACCGAAGATTGAATCGAAACAAGAAGCACAATTCGATCACATATTACTTGGTTTTTGCTCCAAATCGAACCAAGTAGATCAAAAACTAATTTACTATTTCTTAATGAAAAATTGAATCAAAATGGTCTAATCTTAGATCAAATCAATGTTTTAAATTCAATCCAATCTATTTTTTCAATTTGAATTGAAATTTACGCAACCTAGTGTTTTAAAAGGCATGGATTTGGCAACTCCTAGGTGGTGGATGCGGGTCTCAATCCAAGTTGGACTTGGGTATTTGGGCCGTTTAACTTTCAGATCCACAGAGCTAGGGTTCTAAGGTTATCTCTAATACGAGTAGAAATTACTTGCTAAGTTAAAATTTTAAGAGCTATCTCCATAAAATCCACCTCAATATTGCTCTCCATATGTCTTGTCACTATTCAAATATTTGTTGAGTTTCAAATTGTTCAACTCTCTCTCTCTCTCTCCCACCCAATGACCATCAATAACCACCAAATTTGGTGGCGGCTAGACGCAGGAATTGACTAGAGAAGAACAAGTAGCAATAGAAGGGATGAGCAACAGCAAAAATGATGGGGACAATTAGAACTAGTGGCAACGGCAGCGTGGGTTTCTTCATGACCAATGATTATTTCGTGGGTTTCCTTTGAATTTTGGATTGGAATATTCAGAATTTGGAGACCAAATTTTGAGGAAGTGGGTTTGTGGGATTTTGATATTTTTTCTTTATTAATGTATTGGATGATTGATATTTTGTATTTGGTTATTAATTTTTATAGTTAATTATTGATTTTGTATATATGCATATTTAATTATTTTGTTTATGCATGTATGTGATTATTTTGTGTATTTAATTATTAATTTGTGTATTTGATTATTAATTTTGTGTATGTATAAAAATTATAGAGAAGATAAAATAAATAAAATTGGAGTTTATTAAAATAAATAAATGAAATAGAAAGTGAAATAGAGATGTGAATAGGGAATGTAGTTGGAACACACGTATTTTTGAAATAAGCTAAAAATAAAGAGTGAATTATTTATAATATAATAAGAAATTAGATTAAAAAATGAGTTGAAAATAGCCTAAAGACACTTGTTGGCCTAAGTGGCTTCCACCTTGAGTAGCATCGGTACCTCCAACTATACAGAACCAAGTGCAATAAAACACAATTGTATGGTCAATACAAAAACAAAATATAATATCAAATGATTTGTCTTTAATAATCTCCCTTATTTTTAATCTCTCAAGGTAGCTCAAGTGATCGACCGCATGAGTTTCTGGTGCTGGGTATGCCAAGGTTGTGTGTTCGAATCCTGCACAATGTAATAGGTATTGCTTAACTACACGGGGGGCCGCGGGCAAGGGTCTTTGACCCGAACTTACCTTGGCCTAGCCCGATGGTCCAGTTTGGGTTAGCTCATAGGTTATAAGGAGGCAATGCTCGCACTGAAGGCGCAACTAGGCAAAGCTCCTCGATTCCTATGTTTAAAAAAAAAAAAAAATCCCCCCTTTTATCTAAATTTGAAAATGATTTTAAATAAAATAAGGGTCATATTAATTATTGTATTAAGATATTAAGAAATATTATATAAGTATGCATAATTTTTGTTATGTCCAAAAAAGTGAGCCCATCCATGACTTAAAGAAAGAAGCCCAAAAGCCTAATAGAAGAGACGTCCACAAAAACAAGTTACAATTGCGTGAAATCATCGGATGACCAAGGCCAGGGAGACTCGAAGGACCTTCCTTAGATGACTCACTTGAGTGACAAAATGGTTGGAATCAACTAACTTCACTCGCACCCCTCATTGATTTCTTTCTTTGTAGATCACTCACATACTCGTCGAGATACTCTTTTACATTATGATCAAGAAACTTTTCGCACACAAAAAAATTATTATTTTATCTTATAACAAGTAATTTTTTAAGTAATGTGTATTTATTACAACTCATTTATAAATCTATACTTTCTTTATCGATCGATTTTATCATTGTGAATGTATTTATTTTAACATTGACTAACTAAAATTGCTCACTTATAAAATTTAGATATAATAAACACATATTATCAAAACATAACGTGTTAAAATATATGGTAATTACATAATTTACGAAAAAAATATACTATGTTGCTACACATGGTGATGATAGTTTGGAGTCAATCACAACCAAATATGTTAAAGATAGCAATCTTCGGTCTTGAGCGTATCCATAGCCTGCCCAACCTGCAATGGCAATGCTTGATTTTCGTAGTTTTGGATGATTAAATCAATCTTAATATGTGATAATACGTAATAAATTATGTATTTGATTTTTAAAAATTTACACATTTATGATCATATTATTTGTACATCATTTATATATATTTTGGATTACACAAGGCACATAGATGATATAAATACCTCTCGTCTCACTACGTCTCACTATCATGAGTGAGGACATTTTATACATTAATACATCATTATGTACCCCAAAATATACACAATAATATACTAATAATATTTTCCTACATATTTATATACTCAGTCATACTTGTACTATGTGAATGGTCAAATTGCTATCATAAGTCAATCTAAATAAATAAAAGTCAAATTTTTGACCGAAGAGAATTCAATGAGAGGAGAAAATTCAATGAGATGGACGAGTGGAGTCAAATTTTATATTTGAATCAAAATACATCAAATACATTGGGACACGTGTCGCGTGGTAAATAACTTGAAGGGCTTATATGTAAATTAGGAAAGAAATACACATGATTAACTATGATTAATCATCATAATAAACTAGATTAAAGCCTTGTATTTGTTGTTTACAGATAATAATCGTAACTCTTAAGATTCAGTCAAACTAGAACGGCAAAGTCCTCTTGACTCTACCTTTTTCAGGGAAACAAAAATAAAAAATAAAATAAATGAATGAATGATGAATCATAACGTCAAATGCCGGTCAAGAAAGACGAGAAACCGTCCGGTGGTGAGAGGACACGTGTCCATTCACGTCGTTTTAAGTTCTGTGACAAAATCTCAGACGTAGCAGGCCACTCTTATCAAATTTTCTCTTCCCCGAACAATTTTCCCGAGAAAATATTCTCTGATTTTCTGAGCGCCTATCTGAATGAGACCGTGTCGGTAACGATGTCACTCAGAAGGTCATTTCTGTCGCGAAGGATCAGTAGTCGGTCCTTCGCGCTCTCCAAATCGGTCAAGGGGCTCAAAACCCTAGAAAATGTGCAAATCGAGCAGAAAATGGATGGCAGTGGAGGGCTGGAAGATGGCGACGGCGACGGCGACGGCGACGTGTCCTGGTCGACGATGCTGCCGGAGCTGCTCAGAGAGATCATACAGAGAGTCGAGGCGAGCGAGGATCGGTGGCCGATTCGGAATACCGTCGTCGCTTGCGCTTGTGTGTGCAAGAGGTGGAGAGGCGTCACCAGAGAGATTGTTAGGTCTCCGCTTCAAAGTGGCAAGATCACGTTCCCCTCTTGCCTCAAACAGGTCTGATCTTTATTGGCATTTTTTGAATTTTTCGCTGATATGCATAATTAGATTTGTGCTTCCCTCTTTTCTATTTTTGATATAAAAGTTATATGCGTTTGTATAATTAACGTGCTGGTTGATTTTATGTGGACATGGTAGCTGGTTTTGTTCTTCTAAGTTTGCAATTGATTTTATGTTGTTCAACTTTTTCAGGGACTTCTTTCTATACGTTAAATTCGGGCTCCTTATGTTTTAAAAACTTTTTTGTAAAATGCTCCTCTAGTAATTGTGGATATTGGATTCCTAGTAGGTTGTTTGAGGACCCTTCTCGTAGTCTGTCTGGTGTTGAGCTGTGTTGGAGCATGGAAGTGAATTGGATGAAAGAGGAGGTCCTTTAGGACGCAGACTGAGAGAAGGTGGGGGGGAGTGTTTACGTAGCTGTAATGGAGCCCTTTGTAGATGAATTAGTCTTTGAGACTGTAAATGAATTGGAACAGGCAAAATCTCTAGCAAAAGGTATAGGAGCTAAAGGCCAGGTGCCCAGGCTTCTACTATTGGTGCATGAGTGTTACTAACTAGCTCGACATCCCATAGTGGAATAATTCTAACAAAGATCTCAATCGCAATGTTAATTGGACAAGTATGGGAGTTGGGGCATGCTGTAAGCCTCTGTCTTGGTTTGGAGTTGCTATGTGGCATAAATCTCATAAGATCAAAATTTTGGTGGATGACCCCTATATTAAGAAGTATGGCTTAATACTTTTATGTCAAATGCAAAATTTTGGCCATTGAACATTGTCGATGATCTTGGGATTGGCATGTCTTAATGCCCAAGCACTACTGGGACATAGTATCAGCGTCAGATAGATTTTTAGCCCTTTTTCCTGACCTAGACTGCTATGAGAGAATCTCCTTTGGTGGATGACCCCTATATTAAGGTAAGGAACATCTGAGCCCATTGTCCTGAATGGAAAATGAAAAAACTCAGCAAAGGATACTCTCAGTTAATTGTGCGAGGATTCAGCACTCTTGCCGAGACTTCTTGGAGAATTTCCATCATTTCACAGCCTCACCAAGGATGAATAGAATTACATGTGCATTGAGTAGCAATGCTTGACCTGGGAGGATTCCAAGATAAATGGTGACATCATCTGACATGTTTAGTTTGAGTATCACCTTATGAAGCTGATCTGTGGGCTCTAGCATGTCTCAGATGATGTGGTGTTCATATGGCATATACCCGTAATGATCATTATTTTGTATTTGAGTAAATCAAAGACTTTGAATATTTTGACTATCAACATTTTTGTTACTGGATGCAGAGGTTGGGATTTATGGTTTAACTATTTTCTCTCTTTTGCAGCCGGGCCCCCGGGACTCTCCTCTCCAGTGTCTTATACGGCGGAACAAGAAGAACTCAACATTTTACCTTTATCTTGGTCTCACACAATGTAAGTACATTTTTCAAACTTATTAATGATCATCATGCAGTGCTGCATTAAATTGATTCCATTTTTGTGTCAGATGTTTGGCATTGTGTCTAAAGTAGTTGATACAGACAAAAACGCTTGATGTCTAACTCATTAAAGACTGTACTAAAGGGATCATCTGTCGTCTTTTTGGATTTCTTACGTCACCAATCATAATTTTAATCAGGAAATGACCACGGATTCTTGCTTGGTCAGATGACTGGAAAGACTGAAATCAATTATTATAAATACTGTATCTTCAAGAATTCTTTTAAAATCCTTTTCATTTGAACAATGCGTATGCATGTATACATAAACAAACAAACAAAATATTATCTTGACTTGTTTGTTAAAAGGTCTTGCATGAGAATCTTGACCTGTTTCTCGATTTAAATGGAGTGTGGTTGGTTTGGCTGCTTTCATGTTCATAAATACTTATTTTTAGTATTATTAGCATCTTGAAGCTACCCTCAGGAGTTAGGAGTCATCTTGAGGGGATTAAGAAAAAACTTTAGCAGTCAGAAATCATAATTGTATGTCTTGGTGTCCTTGGGGTGCAATGCTTTAGGAGTTATCTTGCATATGGTAAGTGGTGGGTGAAACTGCGTGAGTTTTTTTAAAACTAAGGGGCCTAGCATACCAGGTTCTTTGACATCTGAAGCTGCCTACTGTTTATGTGATGTGCACATTGCAGTTCTGTTCTTCCTTTCTATTCTAGATGTTTTATTGTGATTTGAATTCAGAAACTTATGGTTTTTATTTTTTGCAGCTTTTACAGACGACGGAAAGTTTCTTCTAGCAGCACGAAGGTACAGACACGGTGCTCATACTGAGTATATTATATCACTTGATGCGGATGACATATCGCAAGGAAATAATGCCTATGTTGGAAAGCTGAGGTAAAGCACCTTGATAAAGAAACTGGATAAATAAAAAAGAAAAAGTAAGAAACTCAGTTATGGTGCACACCGATTTTCATTTGTTTGAATACAACCATTCTTGCACGTTGTTTTTGGTTACAGTGTCTTCTCTAGAATTTTCTCGAGTGCTAATTTGAAAAGCTTGTCAGTTAGTTTTGAGTAAGCTATTGATTTTTAACTAACTGTATATGCATATAAAGTTTTTGTCTGAACTGAACTAACCTGGTGGTGGTTCTGCATGTGTTAACTTTGTGTTTATTCCAATATATCGCCCCCCCCCCCCCAAAAAAAAAAAAAAAAAAAGAAAAAAAGAAAAAAAGACGTTAGTGTCTTATTCCATGTTAGGCAGTGAAATATGACATCAGCATTTTCTTTCTGATTAATACCCACATAATTCTTGGTTATCTGTCCATTTACTGAAACAGTCCCTTTTCTTTTCTTTTACGACAATCGTGTATGCCTGCATAGATATAATTTACCAATGCAGATATAAGAAACCATCTGTATTGGTAAAACAGCTATATAGCTGCAGACTATTGCTATAGTGACCAAGATTTTTTGTTTTTCTAATTTTCATTTGTGTGGCAGTAAGATTCTTTCTCCTCTTCTCTTTATGCCAGTGAGTTTATAATCATGTGAATTTGTGTTTGATTCCTTGGTACCAACATTAAGACACATCATAGGTGGTGGCCAGACGTTTATTCCCTCAACCACCTCCATTTTGTGCTAATGTTTTGACACAATCCTGTTCCTTTGCAGTTCGGATTTCCTTGGCACCAACTTTACAATCTACGACAGTCAGCCCCCCCACAATGGTGCAAAGCCCTCAGGCAGCAGAAGTAGCCGCCGTTTTGCCAGCAAGCAGGTGAGTCCCCAGGTCCCTGCAGGTAACTTCGAGGTTGGACATGTCTCCTACAAGTTTAACCTCTTGAAATCAAGAGGTCCTCGGAGAATGGTATGTTTGCTTAAGTGTACATGTTTGGGGGAAACAGAAATCAAGCCTGAGCACAATTCTAGGATGAAAAACCCAGAGTCATCTCCTGGCGAATGCACCATTCTAAGAAACAAAGCTCCAAGATGGCACGAGCACTTGCAGTGCTGGTGCTTAAATTTCCATGGCAGGGTGACAGTGGCATCTGTTAAGAACTTCCAACTGGTAGCAACAATGGATCAGAGCCAGCCAGGAGGGAAAGGTGACGAGGAAACAGTTCTTCTCCAGTTTGGTAAAGTAGGAGACGATACATTCACAATGGATTATAGGCAGCCCTTGTCTGCATTCCAGGCGTTTGCCATTTGCCTCACCAGCTTTGGTACGAAACTGGCATGCGAGTAACGCATTCTCTGCTTGTCGGTGTAGTATCCAGGAATGAAGCTAAGCTGGTACAGACGTTTGTTCTAATGTTTCGTTATCATACATGGTGGCTTTCCACGCAAGAACCTTACATTCTATGTACATGTTGGTGTTGTATTTTACTTACACTACGACTTGGGCTTTGTTACCGATTCCTACTTCCCGCAAAACAATTACGGACCACCTGGTGTTCTATTGAATGCATATGTTTAGTTAAGTCAATAAATTGAACATGCAGATCTACTCCAAGATAGGGTACCAACTTTAAGCAAAATCAATTATCGCCGACCGCAGTGCAGGGTACAAAGCATGCTTCCCCCCTCCAACCAAAATCAATCAACATTTCTCTGATTATCAAGCCGATATCTTCCTGCTGCTATCCAATCCATTAAAAGAAAAAGAAACAATAATGCGCATCATCACGATCATCATTACATTGCGCACTACAAAAAGCGCAGAATAAGCAGCGCATTCGCCCGCCGAGAGCTAGCTCGCCTCTTATAATGGCTTAACGTGACATAATTACACAATTGCAATAGGAAACACCATAATGGGGGAAAGGCGGAATGCATTCAAGTAGCAGCGACACCATCTCAGTAAACGAAATGAAATTAAAGTTCACAATTCCAGCAAAGCACGGTCGTTCGCCAAAGGTGGGGTTCTCACAACCACAGTTAAATTCTTACAGATGAGCCATGAAAATAGCCACGGGGACAACAAAGCAAGTGCATGTACAAAAACACCACTACCGAAGACTCTTCGGTGACAGAAGACACTATGACCATCATGCTGATATATAAAAGTTACTTTCACAAATTATTAGGCCTTTTCACTTCTTTCCTCGCAGTTTCGCACCAAGAGCCCTCTCCAATTTGGAAATTATCTGTTGATTTGGAATGGCTTTGCCCGATTCATATTCTTGTATGATTTGTGGTTTTTCATTGATCATCTGCAGCATAAAATTTGGCCAGTTAGGATCATTGTGCATTTTATACAACAGAGCTGCCTACCTCGGGAACATGATTATGCAGAGAGAGAGAGACCTGAGCCAGTTGAGCTTGAGTGAGTTTCTTGTCCATCCTAGCTTGCATGATGGCTTTCTTTAATTCAGTTGGCACCCTGTCATCTGTGCAAAATTAAGAGTTCAGATGAGCAAAAGCCACGAAAAATGAAACTAACACTTAGCATGGCATCACCTCAATAATAACTCAGATTTGTGAATGGCATGTGAACTGTCCAATTCAATTCAAATACAACATGGCCCAAGAGGTAATTGGTTGAAAAATAGACCTTGATAATCATGCCCAATCTCCATCAAATCATCATCAATATTTCTTTATCTTGAAAAATGAAACTAACACTTAGCTTGGTCGTTCAAACTAAAGACGCAAGACTAAATCCTGATGCATCAGGTCTTATCACCAACTGAATGTAAAGATCCAATAAAAATGTTACATCTGTGTATAGTTGCATCTTCAACATTCAAGTTATTCATTTAAAGATGTAGGAGAATAGACTGAATAGTGCCACAACCATAGAAAATAACAGGGGGAGAGCACACATGGTAAAGTTGAAGACAGAACATATTCATGATTTCCAATGAGATAAAAGAGACTCAAAAGTTATTTTCCAAATAAAAGGGGTAACAACCAGCTTTTTCTTTCCTTTCTGTCATCAGAAGTTCATCCAACTTACTTCGCCGCAATAAGGAAGAACCAGTAGGGAGTAGAAGCATCCAAAGTTTTTGATTTTTCAAAGTAGGACTTATGATCATTTTACCTTAGTGTGTAAAGGAAAATAGCTAAGAAAAGAGTTAGAAATTTCTCATATACCAAACTTTGATATATGTGATGAGAAATAGTGGAATTAAGGTCTGATATACTGTTGTTTGTATACCAAATTTTGACACCCACGTCAATGATTAAATGTTAACAAACAACCAAACCAATAAAATATTGTACCAATCCTTTTCCCTTTAACCATTCTTATTATCCACTTTGAAAGGTGTTCACAGGTACAACTTTTTAGCAATTCCATTAAGATAATTAGGTGCCAGAAAGATCCAAATATAAAGAACAATCTAAATTGAGAAAACTACTTTATCTACATTTTGTTTGGCAGTGATTTTAACCCTTGAGAGTGAATGGTCTCTTCTGTCAGAGGTCCTGGGTTAAGCAAATGTGAGATGTCATGCCAATTTTTTTTTTTTTTTTTGGTGGGGGGGGGGGGGGGGGTTGTTTGCGGTGGTGGGGGTGGGTGGGGGAGAAGAAGTAGAATGTTCAATTGCTAGGTAAGATTATGTGATGCTAGGGGTCTATGATGACAATAGATGAGCAACAATGGTGATGGTTAAGGATGAAGTCACAAAGTCAAACTTAAAGAGTAACGGGATTAAAATCAAGATCATTCACCAAAAGGGAGCAATACACCTAATTTAGATTTAAGGAAGCTTTCTAGATATGCTAATATGAGTGCATATGAAAATGATAAGAGACTAGTCACATCATTCCCTCGTTCAACAGATAAGACAAAAATGGGAATTAGACGCACTACATGCTGAGACTGATGTAACCTTGGCATGCCAGCAATCTCCAGCACTGTAACTGTCAGTAAATAAGCTAGGTGTCACCTTTGCAGGTAACATTAAAAAAAAAAGGGGTCTTTTGTGTTGAATGCCTCTGCTTAATGATTGGCTGTGGCGTCCAAATTTTGCATATGTCAAATCCACTTTTATTCTTTCCCTATTCTTATTATATTAAAAAAGGAAACAAAAAACATAAAAGAAAGAGAATAATGCATGGGAATGTTTTGATACAGATCTTTGAGTGTATCTAATGTTCTATTCAAGACTGGTAACTTCTACAAGATCTCCCTGGTGCTATTTAAAAGATTTGAGGCAATTATAGATTTTTGGAGGCAATTCTAACCGGTCAACAAAATTGTGAGTCACCAATTCATTCTTTATCTAATTGGCAGTGGAGGCCCAAGCTCCTCCAATTGATTCAGAACTTATAATTTCATTTTTTATTTATGTTCCCTACCTTAATACTTTGTTGAAATTTGTAAATGTATCTAATAAACTAAGATTTAGTTCGAGTATACTAGCATATTTATCTCCTTTTTCCTTTCTATAGAAGAGATATTCACACATAATGATTGGTTGTGGACACATATCATTCTAGTGCTTAAAAGATTACAAATGCTCTTAGGGATGGGGCCTTAATGTGTTCTTCTAGTCACCACATATGATTGCAATGCAAGGAAAGTTGGGCAGCATTTTCTAGGTCCCATGCAAAACCAATCCTTACAAGAGCTTAGGCCCCAAAAGCCAGAAACACCATGCTTAACAAGTATTCACAAAAAGACATATATAAAGTATTTACAAAGTTGTTCTACCAGCTTACAAAAAGTATATCAAAATATTGTGGCCAAACAAATTTAATTAACCAAAGAAAGTCAGTGTTATGACTTCTAACAATTTTTAACAGGCAACACCAATTGAGTTGTATCACGAAAGAAAGTTACGAACATAGAAACAAATTTCATCTTGCCCCCCCCCCCCCAAAAAAAAAAAAAAAAACAGAAAAAAAAGAAAACACACACACACACATCCCCCCAACTCCAGGCAGATAATAGATTACATTTCATCATTTCCATGGAAGTGCTAGTGAAGTATATAATTAGTTCAGAAAATGTACATGGAATTGAAGAAAAGAACATGAGTCATATATCTAGAATATGACTTAACATATACTCACGAGTAAGATTCTCTGTCTCTTCATCAAGCTTCCTTGTGTTCAGGGAAGTGCTACTAGAAGCAGCTTTATTTGAGCCTGCATTTGCTGCTACAGGAAAGATAAATTATAAGCAATAGCACTTTAAATGTAACAATACAGACTGCAAGCCCTAATCCTCATCATACTGCAAACACTTAATAAGCAATTGAAAATTCCTATGCTGGACAATTCATGTAATACACAATTTCCTCAAAAATATACATCAAAGTAGTTCAGTTGCAAATGATACTGCAAATCTAAAATGTGAAAATTTCTCGTCTTAAATAAAACAGAGTTGCTAAAGCTTCAAATGTTAATCAAGAATTAACATGGAATCCAGACTTCACATGAAATACCTAAACGTGTATACTAATTGTGACCTCACTGTGGAATTCACGTAATACATTACGTCAAAAAAAACATGGAAGTGGTACCACTGGGAACTACTTTTTTACAGTCCAATACTGGAAACTCATACCATGAAAAATGTTCTCATCTTAAATAAAAAGTGGAGTCCCTAGACCTTCAAATCTTAATTGCAAACTAACACCCAATCAAGACTTCAAGTTCAATATCAGAGACATTAGGAACAATTACATGTCAGCACTGTAATTCATGTATTACTCTCTTGCCTCAGAAATTAACATCAAAAGTAGAATCAGTTGCAACTGATCAAAAACCTAAACTGGAAAAATCTCTTATGTGAAATTAAAAAATTATAGTCAGTGGAGACTCGCAGATAAATCATCATTAACATATTTTAAAAAGTCAATCCAGACATCCAAGCATATAGTACTTTACGAATTTGAATCCGAGCGTATGATCTCCTTGTTATAATTTCGCGCACAACGTTCAATCTCTACTGTCTCTCTCCGATGATTTCAAGATCAATCATACTCATCCGTATATATAAAAAAGAACGCATCAATACACAGAGAGCAAACATGAACGGATTTTCAAGGATGCAAAGGACTCAGAAACCCTAATTGAAGCGAAAAGGTTCACAAAGAGAGTGAAACAGAGACAGAGAAGAGACATTTCTTGATAGTTTCGATCTCGGCGCCGGAGCGACGAGCGGCGTTGACGGCTTTCTCGTCTTTGCGAGCGGCGGCGGTCGGAGCCTTCTTGCGGATCACCACCGGTTCCCAGTCTTGCGTGATTGGTCCAGCCATGTCCTCTCTCTCTCTCGATAACTATCCAAATATCAGAGTATACGCTCGATTGATCCGACTCGCTGATTGGAGGCGGTTCATATAAAAGGGTTTTCGAGAAGTGTTTGGACGCACGGTTTACGCTATCCCACATTGGGATAAGAGGATGCCGTCTGCTCCAAGTACAAGATTACGAGTATATTTTTGTAACAAAATAATACGAATAAATGAGAAAAAAAAACCAAAATAATAAGTAAAAGGATAATGATATTTACGGCCTGTTTGGTAATTTTAAAAGTTTTGGAAATAAGATTTTAATTCTATAATTTTAATGAATTATTCTATTTAATAGAATGGAAATAATATTCATTTTCAAAGTGTATGAATGCATTCTATAATTTAATATAACTTTTTAACTATATTTCAAATAATCATGTTAGATGTACACCTATTTTGTACATTTTAGGCTACTTAAGGAAGTATTATGACCAAAATACCTTGCGTCTCACATGCGCCTCACGCGTCTCTATGCGCTTCATGAAGGACTTTTTTGTCATCATACCCCATTATGTAGCTCAAGATGTACAAAATGGATGTACCAATAGCATTTTCCTATTTCAAATGTATTGGAGGCACAGATTTAATTTCTCTTCTTAAAAAATTAATGTCAGAAAAATATATATCTCATAAAATTAATTTTGAAGAGATATATATATAAATGTGAATATATATTTTTTAATTTTGATAATTATATATTTTTTATTTAAACACTCAAATTTTTTGTTATTGCAAAAACATAATGAATTTGTAATTTTAAATCAATTACACCCATAATTTTTTTTTATTATTTCAATTATACTTTAAAATTATATAATTTCTAATTAATTATACATTTTGACAAATTTATTAAGAATAGTAAATTTAAAGATATAATTAAAATAATAAAAAATTTAAAAATATAATTAACTTAAAATTACATAATTTAAAAATATATTTAAAACAAAAAAAATAAAATATTTAAATAAAAAAATAAAATATATATTTAACTCTTGTACTTGTCATTTTTTCATTTAACCTTCGTATATTATTACATGCATTCAAAATCTATTCAGTATATGCTTGTAAAATAATGGTAAAAATTCCTCATCATAATAAAAAAAGAGATATACATATATATAATTGATGATAATTAATATGAATTTATTTTTAAAATTATCTAATTTACAATAAATTTTCTTGAGATTTTCATCTTCTTTGAGCCTCGCATCTCAAAACAATATACAAGAACTTAGAATACTGCAAATTTGTAAATTCAATTCAATCTCCATCTCCATGCAAGATTGTGCAATCGATTATGTCTATTAAAAAAATCAAGACTCTTGAAGTTTGACTCGCAATTGTTTATCTAGAACTGTAAAACAGATACACTGTGAATTTTAAAAAACATGAGATAAGTCCAAACTATGACTATTAGGAGAGTTTCCCACGTTATAAATAAATAAATAAATAAATATATATATATATATATATGCTTGCTTCAATCACAGTTTTAAGTTTACCTGGACCAAGCTATGACTCTATTAGGAGACTTTAACAAGGATTTTATCTAGAAAACGTAAGATGAATCAAACACAGTTGCATCATCAGCAACTGAGAACAAGATGAATCAAGATGGAATTGCTCATCAATTATGAAATGCACCATATGCATAATCAGCTGCCGTTTTAAACACACATCAAGCATAAACAGAGTCATCAATCACATCCTTACTGTAAAAAAACCCAGAAAAACAAGACAAGAGTTCAAGGCAGGAAAAAGAATGGATGCAAAAGAGAAAATCTTCTATAGTAGACATGCATCAACCTAACAAAAAAGAAAGAGCAGGTGCAGCTGAGAGAAAGCCAAGAAATTTGCCAATTTGGCCTAACAAGGGAATGTAATATGGATTAATGCACCCAGAGCCTCAACAATAGTAATTTACTGTCTCGCTCTTCTCCCTAGCAAATATGATTAGTAATCTCACTGTGCATAGCTAGTTACAAAGTTCATGTTATCAAGGAAAGATTTTTAACCAATCCCATTCCATTTTTTTCTTCCAGATAATGTAATTTCCTTGCAAGTCAAAGAAAACCACCCACCTTTTATATGCACCTGCAAATCAGATACAAACCACAACCGTCAAATGGTGCATGTAAAATTACTGATCTCAAACGCCAATAATACGAATGTCTCACTAGGTGATTGTGCTCTTTGACATCTTTTTGATACCATCCTTCAACTTGCTTGGCAATTTTGATTCTCATCAGAGTTCCTCAGATCATTATCAACTACGGCTCCCTCTGGATTGTCTTCGAGTTCCTTTCCAATACCATTGTCCTTGAAAGGTTCCTGCACTGCACATATGTCAATTATAGAAACCGAAATACATAATAAGTTATCAAATAAATGGGCAAAACTAACCTCGAATGCTAGCTTGAAACACGGAATAGATTATTCCCTAACTATCATATCTGTGAAAATGTTCACTTGAAACAACTACCACCATAATCACAAGCCTTAATCTCACTGGGTAAGGTAATAATAAATAAAACGTTCCCTTGAATGTACAAAAATTTTCTTTTTCCTTCGCCATCCAGCCGAAGGGAAAAAGCTCTGCATGCATTTATTAGATGTCAGGAACAATAATTTCCAACAGATGTACCAGGCCAAGTTATACATCTTTTTCATGTAATTATACTTTCACATGATTTTACTTACTAGGCAAGAATTTCTTTCTAGGGAAAATGTAAGATAAATAGGTTGAAGAATTATCAAATTGTTACCCAGAATATATTTGGTTCATCAAAAAAATTGCTCATAGTTACACAATCTACTGGTTATACAAGCATGACTATCCTAAAGCATGATAATGACGACAACTCACCAGGCAACTAACAGCTCCCTCTGGCTTTCCTTCTGCTGCATCAAAATTCTGATTTTCAAGATTTTCCTCACATTTGTTTTCGTCGCCAACCATTGAAGAACCCTACAATGCAAAACAAGTAGAGACGTTATAGTCACATTGTTTAGACCACAATATCCCAAACCTAAAACTACATAAATCCTCCTAAGACTAACCTCACAAAGCATCATATCATTGCCAATAGCAGTTGGCGTGCCAGGAACATTGGCATTCTGCAATTCTTCCTCCCAACCAACATTAGAAACAGATTCAGGAACTAGTTCGCCATTATTAACATTTTCCAAACCCAATGTTTGGTTATTCAGATCCTCCATCCCCACTGCATCATTTCCCTGTAATGTCACAACTTAAGGTAATACCCAAACTCTAGTATGAGGATATGTAAATGTCAGAATGAATTGTTCAGTTGCTGATACCAGCAGGAATTGACCAATGAGCTACAACAAGCAGACAACTAGTGCCACATTGTTTTAAATTGCAGAATCATAAACCCAAAATTCATACATACTCCTAAAAGCAATAGCAATCAGCTAACTAACCTCACAAAGAATCACATTATCACCACCAAGATTTGATGAGGCATCAACACTAGAATTCAGTAACTCTTCTTCCTGACAAACATTAGAGCACTCCTTCAGATCCAGTTCACCATTAGTAGCATTGCCTGAGCTCGAGCTCTTGTTAAGCTCTTTCAATTGTTCCACACCAACCTTAGAATTGCCCTGTAATACTACAATTTTAGCTGATAATTCAAACTTTAAATGAAATGGATCAAATTAGAAATGAACTTACTCCTATTAAGGTTGGAGTGATTCCTACTAAAAATATGAACATAATGCATAAAACACGACTAAAATGTTTTGGTCCGGTGAGGAAGTGAATGGAATGGAACAAATATTCAGCAAAAGAGATAGGGGAATTAAAACTTAATGGGAAACACTTAGGCACGGCCATAGATAAAACCAATGGAAAGCTATAATTCATGTAGCCGATCCAATATGAACTTTAAATGAGAACATGATTTGTGATCAAATGTCATACAGTTGAATTGCTTGCTAGTTACCTGAGAATTGCCGGCCAACGAGGAAACAATAGTTGGGAGCCGATCAAGATCCCAACCAAGAACTTTGCATATAACCTGAGCGAAAGCTCTGTGCGCTCTCTTCTTCTTCGTCTTCACGATCGAAATTGAATGCTGAACTAGGGAAACGCAGCTTTTAAAGATCTTCCCTACCTTATGCCTAATTCCGCCACACACTAAGCAACAAAATTCACCGCCCTCGAAATTCTTCTCGTAGTAGCCCCGCAATTCATCGTCCTCCGCAAACACATTCACAAAGAACCTGTATTCCTCACTCCCGTCTTTATCTTCGTCCTCGTTGTCGTCTCCATCTTCGTCCATGCAATTTTCTCCGTCGCTGTCACAACTCGCTAAGAACTCTTGCGCGGCCTTCAAGGCCTTCTGCTGCAACTGCATCGCGGCAAAGCGCGCCTGTTCCTCGGCCGAGGGCAGCCGGGTCGTCGCCGCCGGTGGTAGCTTCAGAGAGGGCCACCCCGACTCCGGCAGCGGCGGCGGCTCCGTTGGACTGTTGCAGGGCCATTCGATGGCGGAGGCGGCGGCTGGAGGGTCATTTTTAGGCTGCCTGTTCTTGGATTTTTTGCCCCTGGATCCCCTTCCCGTTTTCTTGAAGTGCGTAGGATTGGAAGGTTGGAGGGGTATGGATGATGAGTTAGGGTTTCTGGGAGGGCCTTGGCGCCAGAGAGAATGAAGGTACATGACCTCATTTCTCAATACCTGCTCGTAGCATGGGTCCATTGTCGTGAAGATTCTGAGAATTAGGGTTCGGGATTCGGACGAAGAAAGAACCGTCGCCTTCTCCTACTGTGTAGCCTTATAAATATAGGTTTTGACCTTTTACACCAATTTAGCTCTTGAAATTTTCGATTTTGACAAATTTTGCTTTATTTTCTTGTTTAATTTTAAATAATTAAATTTATATATAAATTTAGGGAAAAAAAAATATTCCACTCACAAAGTAAATCAAAATTAACATTTAGGTTTTAGTATTCAAGAAAGATTTAGGTTACGATCGATTGAAAGCGATGGTGAGCGAGGGATTTGGAATGAAATTATAACAAAGTAGACATTTGATTATATAGAGTATGCATATTAGGTTTTTTTTTTTCCTTATAGTGTGTTTAATTGTAAGGGTATAATTTAGGTAGAAATAAAATGAATTTTAAGGAATTGAATTATATAAAAAAAAAAATTTTGAATATTGAAAGTTTAAACTATTTGATTGGTATAATTTTTACCTGAAAAATTATGTTATTTTCTATCTTTTGGTATTTGATTGATAATATTTTATATAAAATTTGATCATTTTCCTAGCATTTTGTGTTTGATAAGCATTATTTTTTTATGAAAAATAACATATTTTTCATAAAATTCAATGGTGAAAATGTCTTAAAAAATATTGAATTTTGTACAGAAAAAATCAAATAATAACATATTTTAGGTTAATTAAATAATTTCTCTAAATAAATAAATTCATAAAATTAAGATTCCGTTCTTTTTGTTGTTTTAGTCTATTTTTAGTTTTTAATTTTTTAAAATAATAAAAATATGTTTATTTTTTTATTTTTAAAAATAAAAAAATTATAAAAAAACCCAAAACAACAAATGTTATTTTGATTGTTTTCAATCAAAACAATCTCTAAGTCTAAAATATAGAAAACACAATCCATTTTCATGTTTTGGCTCTAAAAATGAAAAGAAAGGAAAAAAGAAAAAAAAAATATTCTTAAATTTTTAAAATAAAATTATATATTTATTTAAAAATTAAAAAATATAGTGTATCTATATTATAATTAAAAATATAAGATAATATATAATATATTATTAAATATATTACACATATTATTTATAATAATATTTAATATAAATTATCAGTATGTTTGTAATTTATTATTTTATTTTAATAGTAAAATTTTATTTAAAAAAATAATTTTATCATTTAATAATTAAATTTATTGAATCAAATATTATAAAATATTTTTTTTCAAAATTATAAAATAAATGTGTTTTTTAATTTTCTGTTTTAAAAAATAATTTTTTTAAATAACAAAAAGAATACATTTTTTAATTTTTTGAAAACAAACTATCAGAAAATTGAAAATAAATTTAAAATTCAAAATTAAAATTTAAAAATACACAACCTAAATTTTTGTTATTTTTCAAATTTATTAATTTATACATAAATTTTTTATTTTTATTTTTATATATTTATATTTATTAATTATTAAAAATAAAAAATATATTATTCAGTAAACCATCCCTCGTTTCCTTCTCTGGCCTCCTTCTCTCTATCACATGCCAAGGAAGAAATATTTATAAGGTTTCAAAAATATTATAAATATTTTTTTATTTTTTTAATAAAATTCTTATATATAGAAAAATTCAATGAAATCAAATAAAATATTTTTATTTATTTATTTACAAGATAATATGATGGAAAACAATGAAATTTGATGCAAATGATTGATGGAAAAGTTTAATTTCCATCAAATATTCTCCAATTTAGAGTATATTAGATAGAAAATAATTACATCTAATTCATTTTATTTGCATTATTAACGAGTAGCCCAAACAAATAAAATATATTTTCATCAATTCTCGTTCCATCCAATCTTATTACTTTACATCCTCCCAAACATCTTCTTAAGGATAAAATAAATAATTTTAAGAAATTTAAGGGTGAATATATACATAAAAAAAAGTTGAAGATTTAAAAGGATCAAAATCAAATAATTTAAAGACCAATTTAGTATTTTTTATTCCTTTATTCCATTCAATGACTTATTTTATTTTTTCTTGAAATTGTATTTTTAAATTACAATGTTTTACCCGTATAAATATAAAAATTATACTAATCTACCTTGTTCAAATAACAATATTATACAAATTCCCGGTAGTTAGTGTTATTTATTTTTTTTATCTATTATGTAATCAATAATAATAAAAAAATTATCTTATTTTAAGTAAAATCAAGCATATATTTATTATCTCTTAATTATTATGACAAATGATTATCTTGTTGATATTTTACATATATATTTGAGGGTAAATAGTAAAAATAATTTAAAAACTTTCACAAATTTATAAATTTATCACGTGTCAATTTTAATAATTATATCTTAATTGACTCAATTAAGTATAATTTTATTTAATATTATAAATTAATTTAAAAGAAATGTGTCATACTGATATGACAAGTCACATGTCATAAAAAATATATAAGAGTTGGATTTACACGTACATATATAAGAAACACCCACACGTATAATTTTATTTTTTACTTTTTTAGATATATATATGTAAGTTCTATTTATATATTTTTTTTATGACAAATAGCGCACTATATCAATAATGATATATGTTTTTTAAATTGATTTTAGGTGTTAATAAAATTATATGAGTTAATTGAAATACAATTATTAAAATTAAAATATTTAAAGAAATTTATAAATTCACAAACAAAATTTATTTTTTTTTTTGCTATTTACCCTGTATTTAATTTATTTCAAGTAATTCGTTAAATAACTTAGAGTAAATCACATCAAAGATCACTAAATTTTAGTGTGTTTTTTATTTTGGTCACTAAACTTTAATTTTTTTCAATGCGATCATAGAAGTTTAAAAAATTTTGTAATGTGGTCACATATAAAATTTTATGACTAATGTAGAAAATAATAAAAATTATTGTGCAATGACAACCAATTAGAATGTATCACGTGTCAATATATATAATAATATTATATTAAAATATTATTATATAATATTTTTATTATTTTTCACATCAGCACCACGTCACCCACTTCGGTTATAAAGTGGTTGAAAAATTTTATATGTGATAATATTGTAAAATTTTTAAAATTTTTGTAATTATATTAAAAGGAATTAAAATTTAGAAATTAAAATAAAATACACACTCAAATTCAAATTTAATTATCTTTGGTGTGATTTACCCGCTCCGCTCTAGAAATAGCGGGTGAATATTGGGATTTTCTTCGATAAACCCTACTATCGAAATCATGATCGCTCATGCTAGCCATCTCAAATCTCTCTGCATTCTACCATAACCCTAGCATTTCGAACCTGTTCATTGTTCCCAAAAACCCCAGGCTCCTTCGGCCTGTGCCTTCAATGGCGTCTTCGAAGGTCGTTGCCGAGTACGCGAAGTCAGGTCGGTCTTCGTGCAAGAAGTGCTCGAAGGCGATCGCCGCCAAGGCCTTGAGGCTGGGGCTGGTGAGCCGAGACGCGAGAGGTTTCGACATGACCAAGTGGCACCACTTCAGCTGCTTTCCCTTGGATTCGAAGGACTCGGTTGCTTCGCCTGATGAGATCAAAGGGTTCTCTTCACTGACGGTTGGTTCTTTTTATAATACCAGGTTCCCAATTTTACAGTCTGCGCTCGAGTTTGCTGCGTAGAAGTCTAAGGCGATGTTTGGAATTAGGATTTATAGGGGAAAATAGAATGGAGGCTCTGTTTGGGGAACTGGTGGGAATGGGAAAGAAAAGAAGGGCTAGAAAATAGAGAGAAATGGAGGGACCTGATTATTTTATCTGTTTGGTTTTGCAAAGAAAACGAGGAAAAAAGAACAATGCTGATTATGCACTAAAAGTGCATAAATGTTAACAATTTCACTTTTGTTCCATTTTTTCTTTTTGATTTGCATCTTCTTCAAGCCTTTTTTGTGTTTATGATTTCGCAGAGTAGTGATCAGGAAACTCTAAAGATACTGATCGAGGAAAGTGCCTGCCCAACAGAAAAGGTACGAGTCTGCATTTCCTTGCTGCCACACGGGTGAAGGAATTGTGATGTCCTTAATGTAACTTATGCATGTAACTGTGATTATATGGCTGATGCTTATTTTACTCGAATTTATATAAGTGCAACCTAGCTGTGCTGTAGGTTGCTGATGGAGCTGAAGATGAAGGAAGTGAAACGAAAATTGCTAGAAGTTCAAGGGTAAACAAACTGGCTAATACCAAGTCATTAGCTATTAGTGTGATATGACTTATATTTCTTCATTAATCAGGTCCGTAAGACAGATAAAGGTGGAAATGATGACCTGGAAGATAGGAATTCAAAGAAAATAAAGGTATGCAGATGCACTTTGGCAATGGTTCTTCAAGGATATACTTGATAGGCTTCTGCTACATGATATTCAATGTCTCTGCCCTGGTTAATGCTACATGATGGTCAATGGTAATATGGTTTATGGATGGCTGTTGGGTGGTTTGCATGTTGATCCTCTTCTTTATGTTTATGGGAAAGTGCTTGGATTCTATCCTTAAATCAGGTTTTCTTTTTCTTTTTCCGGCAAAGTATATTCTAGCAATTATTTATTCCTTTTACAAACAATAAATGAAAAAAAATAATGGAATTAATCTTGAGAACTTAAAAATTGGTAACATGGCTCAAAACAACAAAGGGTATAAGGTCACTAGCCTTGTGCCTGAAAAAGAAGTTAAAAGAACTTAATGATACCAATACAACCGAACTTGGAACCTTGTTGATATGATGATAATTGCACTTCCAGGCCCTTTTGTGCCATAGTTGAACCTCTTTTCTTTAATTTGAAGTTTGGAACATGGTCATAATTATGGCATTTGAGTTTTTATATTGGAAATTTCAAGATTTCTGCAAATGATGTCACAGAAAAGCCTTGCCTAATTCATGGACATGTTTCCAGAAAATCTCTTCAATAATTCTCAGCCTATGCATTTAATGAAACTCATCAATATGCTCGTACAGAAGGTGGAGTTTTTGAAATGAAAATTTAACTGAGCTTTATAAAAGTGTGATTTACTGTTTAAACATAGCCACTGCTGCCATCTTCATAATCACCAAGAACTGCACCTTATGCTAAGAGCAACTCCGAGGGGGAGTGCCATCCGGGGTGCCAATTCCATAACTGCCGAAATGGCACCCCAAATTCAAAATTTTCCACTCTAACGGGTGTGGCATCCAGGGTTGCAAAATGGCAACAATGTTTTTGGGGTGCCAATTTTCCAAACTTTGGAGAGAGAAAAGGGAGAGGTGCCATTGAATCGTTGAATCGTTTCGTCATTTTTCTGATTCTACTGTTCCAATGGTTATAATTCAACTGCTCTATTTCAACAAAAAAGTTCTATAATAAATACATAGATTTTGTGAAGATAAAACTTACCAAAGGTCGGCAAGTCATCTGAAAATCGTTGTAAGTTTTCTGCTCCTTGATTTTTCTTTCAGCCATGAATGTTGGTGATGGAAGATGGAGGAGGAGGCACAGAGAGAGGGAAAGGGGAAGGAGGTGCATAAGAGGGGAAGGGGGAGGAGGCGCAGAGGAGAAGGAGAAGGGGAGGGGAAGGAGGCGGGGGGGTAGGGATGCATCCGAATAGTTGACTCAAGCTATTCGGATATCCTTCGTTGAATGGGTCTTGTATTTGGATGTGGGCTTTGGTATCCGAATTCGGATAACCTCCTCAGGTATTCGAATATGCCTTCGCTTTAGGGTGAATTTATTTATTTAGCTAATTTTTATAATTGAAGAATTTTTTTCTATTTTAGTTAATTGTTATTTTAGAATTTAAATTGATTTTTTAATTAAATTAATTTTTGTAATTTAATTTGAATTTTCTAATTTGATTTCATTTATAATTTTTTTTTAATTAAGGGTGATTTGATTTATTTTTTAATTGATTATTTTATGTTCATTCTTTAAATTGATTATAGTTTTTTTTTAGTAGATGGTTTCACAATTTGACTGTTCTTTCACTGATTTACTTATGAGCGACACCGATTTATATGATAATGCTATGCAGACCAATCCCACAGTATTGGCGCCACCAATACAAAATAAAGCTGTTCCAAGAGTGAGAAAATCGCAAAGGGCAAAGAATTTCTCTCAAGAAGAAGATAAATTAATTGTGTCTGTGTGGCTTAACATGAGTAAAGATGCAATTATTGGGAATGAACAGCAAGGTGGTGCTTTTTGGCATAGAATATTAAAATATTTAGAACTTCATGGAGGCAATCAAGAAGAGCGTTCACAAGCTTCTATTAAAAGCCGTTGGACTAATATAAATGCAAAATGTGACAAATTTGTCGGTTTTTATAGTCAAATTGAAAGATTGCGACAAAATGGACACACCGAGCAAAATAATGTAATGATTGAGCTTTTTTAGATAGATATTACTATGATTTGATATTTGAACTATTGACTGAATGATTTCATATGTGTTTCAGGTTGATGAAGCAAAAGAAATGTTTGCTAAGATCATTAGAAGACCATTTCAATACGAGCATTGTTGGAATATATTGAAAATGGAGCGGAAATGGACTGATAATCTTAGTAGCAATAAGAGAGCAAAAATCCATTCAACTGGTAGTTCTGCTGAATCAAATTATGTTGAATCTTGTTATTCAACTTCACATTTAGGGGATGACATTGAACCCTCGTCCACTTCCAACCTCGATAGTCTAATTGGTAGAAAGGCTTCGAAGAAACAACTTAAAAACAAAGAGAAGCAAACTGAGGCTGAAGATATACTAGATCATCACCATTGGAATCAAATAATGGAAGTGGAACGACAAAAAGTTGAGCGGCATGAGAAAATGTTTGCTCAACAGGAGATAGCATTGGAGCAACATCGTAGACAGTTAGAAATTGAAGAAATGTGGTTAGAAGTTGAAAAAAGGCAGGTAGAAGTTGAAGAAAGGCATTATGAAATGAAAATCATGGAAACTGACACTATTGGCATGGACCCAATTTTTGCAACATATTGGAATAACCTGAAGATAGAGATTATGAAAAAGCGGGGTTTTAATTTTTAGTCATTATTTATTATGTTGCTATTATTTATAAAAAACTATGTATTAAGTTTGATTGCTATGAAAGTACTTGTGAAATTGAAAATTGAAATTTTTATTGTAAAAATATATCCGTTAAATTACGACCGTTATGAAAATTATATCCGTTAAAATATAATCGTTAAGTTTAATTACATTTTTTAATAAAAAATATTAAAATATTAAAATGACACCCCTATTTTGGCACTTGTCATTAGAGCAGATTTATAATTCAGGGATGTCATAACACTGTTCAAAGTTGCAAATGGGTGATATGGCACCCCAAAATGGAAACTCCTTTTGGAGTTGCTGAATAGGGGTGCCATTTTAGTATTTTAATATTTTTTATTCTAGTTAATGCCAAAATAAGGGTGCCTTCCTCTGTATTTCTTCCCCCCTCCCTCGCTGCAGCCTCCTTCCCCTTCTCCTCTACGCCTCCTTCCCCTTCCTTTCTCCTGCGCCTCCTTCCCCTTTCCCTCTCTCTATGCCTCCTTCTCCGTCTGCCATCACCAACATTCATGGTCGAAGAAAAATTAGGGAGCAGAAAACTTATAGCGATTTTCACGGCAAGCGATTTTCAGATGACTTTCCAACATTTGATAAGTTTTCTCTTCACAAAATTTATGTATTTATAGAACTTTTTAGTTGAAATAGAGCCGTTGAATTGTAACCGTTGGAACAGTAGAATTGGAAAAATGACAGAACGGTTCAATGGCACCTCTTCCTTTTCTCTCTCCAGAGTTTGGAAAATTGGCACCCCAAGAACATTGCTGCCATTTTGCTACCCTGGATGCCACTCTTGTTGGAGTGGAAAATTTTGAATTTAGGGTGCCATTTCGGCAGTTATTGACAGTTATGGAATTGGCACCCCAGATGACACTCTCCCTTGTAGTTGCTCTTAGTGGCACGGCACTCATAATATCAATTGACTTCTAGAAGTCTCATTGACAATATAAATCTATGCAAAAGACATTTATGGTCTCTTGAAATTTATGTGGGTATGAACTATCTAATTGACAGTGAGGTATTTGCATGATTATCACGGTAATCACTAGACTGAACTTAACAGCCTAGTTTTCTATTGTATGGAGCTTCTCAATATTCTTTTTATTCTTCCTTTTTTAGCAAGTTGTCTAGACACAGCCATAAATTTCTTATATTTAACATTTGATTGCATTCAGTTGTCTGTGAATTCTGAAGGAGCCAAGCTGGGCATATCTTTTTCACTTTCTGATGCCAAGGATAAATATAAGGTACAATCTTTTTAGGACCAATTTGAGGATAATTTCAACTAATTTCTGTCATATTATACAATGTGCTGGCCATTTTTTGGCAGGGTAAAATTCTGAAGCAGAACTGGTGCAGTTAATGTCATTAAGCTGCACAGATTCAGTCATGTTGTTTAATTTTACTAAGATTCTCTTTAAATTACCCTGATTCAGGATGCTACACTTTTACCGAAGTGGAAAGCATTTCAGACAGTCATATTCCTTGAACAGGTGAGATGGATTACTACGAAACAATTGTTAAACTGCAGCTTATTATTGGATAAGTCAAGCTTAAGGTTCACATTCATATTTGTTCAGAAAGGAACTCTACTTTTGGCCTGATTGCATGGTCATGTGCATGAGTGCTAAAGGAAGATGCGCTTCATTACGTCACAAGTTTTTAACTGTACCAGTAGTTGCAAAGTATTACAGTACCTTTATTCTTATAAACAAGGATATCGATGAGATTGCTTTTGATCTACTGTTAATCCTCTCTCTCAACCACATATCTAAAGTTGCATACTGAAGTGAGTATTGATGCTCAATTTGACATGTTGGAGATGTCATTGAAGTTCTTCTGCTTCCTTGGAATGGCAATGAATATCCATGTGTTTCTATCATAATGTTCTGCATTGAGATGGCATCTGGTGTTCCTTGTTGCTGATACATTTTACTTTTCATAGGATGAGGGCCTTCATGATTCAGGAAAGATTGCTGCATTTGATTTTGATGGATGTCTTGTGAATACATCTATGAAAAGGTACAACAATCTCTAATCATATAAAAGTTATGGTTAGAATTATTATAAACCTTAAACTGTTGCATTGCATAGACTATATTCTATGAAGCTCTTCAGAGAGGAGGTTTCCATGTATTAGATGATACCCTGACATATCTAGTGACAGTTTTCAGACATTTGTTTTACAGTTATTATTATCTGATATATGATAGAGCAATGCAGCTAAATTTCATTTGACACAGTGTTATCTTTTGTCATATTCTAATTCTTCTCCATGTCTGCTACTATGGCAAAATATTCTCTGTGCTTGAAAGGAAGGTGGGTCCTGGCGGATGGACCTGTAATTCTGGTGCTACTACCAACTTTCAGCCTCATTAGAATCATGATTTTTAATCCCGTTGTATCGCATGATTGAAGAGATTAGTTGACAATTCAGTTTTACATTATATGCAGAGTGGGTGCAGATGCTTGGTCGCTTATGTATTCTTCAATACCAGATAAACTGCGAAGGTTATATAGTGAAGGCTACAAGCTGGTCGGGTTCTTTCTCTGATGGATGGCCTTTGAAAATCTGATATTGAATCTAAACAAAAGATGAATAGTTGTATTATTTTTTCCCTGATATTTCTTATCACTATCATTACTTTGTTTTCATTAATAGGTGATATTTACCAACGAATCTAACATTGATCGCTGGAAGAATAAGAGACAAGTAGCTGTGGACTCAAAAATTGGACGACTGAGCAATTTTATCAAGCTCGTGAAGGTCCCAATTCAGGTGGTTCAATATTTCCATTATATTTTTGCTTTCCATCTGATGGTAATTAACTGGTTTAGATGACATCAAAGTTGTAATGAATTCGTGAACCCATAGCGAGATAAAGGCTTGACATGTTATAGTGTTGTACATCACTGATCTTTATTAGGACTGCTACTTCAATCGTCAATTAATAAGATAATTTGTGTATGGGCACCTTAGTTTACGCATTGGTGTTTACAAAAGAAAGTGAATGGCATGCTTTTTTTTGTCACATGGGTGGAGGACATTTTACTCAAGTGACAGAATGTCACCAACAATTTCCCCTTCCTAGAAATTGGAGAAATTGCTTCATTACTTTAGAGGTAATATGCCAAAATATTAAAGCATGAATATAGTTGTAAGAGAAGGTGAGCCTCGGTCTAATGGTAAGGTTGCTTCATTGTGACCTCTCTAGGTCACAGGTTCAAGTCAAAAACGATCTTGCCAAGCAAGGGTAAGGTTGTAAATAATTGACCTTTACTAGAGCCTGCAATACAGGGACTCACTGGGTTTACCTTTTTTAAAATGAATATTTTAAGAGTGGTTTAGAAGTTTATGGAATTACTTCAAAGCTTCTAAAATGCTTGCGTCTTTTTGATTTCCCCTCAAAATTTTGCTGTTAACGTACATAAATACAGATATTTCTTATTTTTGCTGGCATTTCCTTTCTCCTGCATCTATAGTAATAACTGGAGTGGCTATTCATGGGTTTAGGCTTGACTTGCTGCAGCGCACTCTCTCAGTACAAGTTCCTTCACTATGGCGCCTTAATATTTCTTCATATCATCTGGCATAGGGTTTCAATGCTTTATGGTTTATGCATGATTTTGTTCAGAAATAAGAATGCCATATGCCTTGTGAGAAACACATTGTTTTGATTTGTGCGTAGGATGTGGGAACTTTATTTTCTTAATGCTGCTGAACTTGTCTGCAGCTCTTAAAACATAATGATGGCTTATGTAGTTAGAATATCATAGAAAATTACAGGCTTTAATTGGGAATTACCAACGTGCAGGTATTCATAGCTTGTGGAATAGGTAAATCTGATAGCAAAACAGATGACCCCTTCCGCAAACCGAAGCCTGGGATGTGGCATCTTATGGAACAGCACTTCAACTCTGGCATTTCAGTTGATATGGATCAGTTATCTTTTCTCTTTCTTGCTTGCTTTTAGTTTCTAGTCCAGCAAGTTTTTCTTTGTATGATTACACTCTTGGTCTGACTCTTAATCTATGCACTTGTAGATCATTTTATGTTGGTGATGCAGCTGGGAGACCAAATGATCACAGTGATGCTGACATCAAATTTGCCCAGGTATAATTGAACACGCGTCACTATTAATTCATATCATTATTATTCATAAGCTGATTGCATTTTGAGTTTTTATCCCACCGTTTATGAAAAATTACTTTTTTAGTTTTTACACTTTGTATATAATATGATTCAGTTGGCCTTTCACTCTTGACGATGGAATGCTACACAAAACATGATACCTGGCTTATTCATAGATTCATTTTTTTCGCTATATCATTATCAAACACGAGTTAATATCTGGGAGGAATTGGAGTCGTGATTTGGAGAGTGGCAAATTGTAGGCTTTTCAAGCCTAGTTCCTTATTTCATGTTAAAACTCACTGAAAATGTCATCTTTCATCAATTGGCTTAAAAGAATAACAAGAATCTAGCATCCGGGTAGCTTCCAAAGGCTACCCTATGGAGCCCATGGCACATGCAATTATGGTCTAGCCTGGTTTGTGGGAGCATCTCGGATCCATCATATTACACTTAAGAGACTTGTTGTCCAATATCATAGAGTTTGAAAAAAAACTTGAATTTAGGAATCTGGGACCTGGGAAGTCATTGCAACACATCTTTCTTTAATCTTTTTGATTTGTTCAATAAGCATATATACTACAGAGAGGATAGGAGAGGTTGTAGATGTGGGATACAACCCACCGAATGCTCTCAGTAGTATGGTTTGCGGTGTCGGGACTTTTAACAATTAATTGTTTCTGGTTTGCAGGCCATTGGTTTAAAATTTTTCGTTCCAGAAGAATACTTCAGCACGTAGAGAGCATCTGGTCTAGTTGGACTGCCATTCGTGAAATTCCTGTCTTCTTTCTTTCTGGCAGCTAACTACTGTTTATCTAAAAACTAACCAACTGTTGTGTATTCATGGTAGTGGGAAGTCACTGTAAATACCGACCACTGCTTATCGGAAAACTAATGAACTGTTGTTAGTGCTACCCTTTGCAACCCTTATAAAAGCAAAAGGGAAAGACTGTCTACAAATACGTCTCAACTCAACTCTCCGGCTACCAAACTGATAAGCAGTCTTGCTATGTTACATGATATAAATTCTTTAAGACCGATGATTAAAGTAGAAATGTAATAGGAAGAATACAATACAATGACAAGGCAACAACAGTCAGCAACACAGCAGCTTCATTTCTTCCCACCAATCTCACCTTCCAATATTGCATGCCTCGTCAAAACAATCTCCTTCACAAGATTTCTGTAGGTAAATGGCCTCACAGCTGCTCGCAAGAACAGTTCGGGGGGGATTCTACTCTTCTTAATCCTCTTCCTGAATGGGCCATACCCAACTACTTTCCACTCCTTTGGGCTCACCTTTGCTCTATTACCCCTGATTGCCAATTCATCCCCATCTTCAGAGGCTGGGCTTTCTCCATTCTCTTCCATGGTTCTCAGTTGCTTCTTGTACATCTTGGTAGACATCTCCACACTTCGTTTGGCAATACCCTCCATTGCTTCATTGCTACTCAATGCCTTTCCAAACTCTTCATTCCAATAGTTTTCATTGCCTTCCTCTTCTTCCGCATCTTTCATACCCAATGTGCCATCTCCATCTGCTTCCATGTCCATGTCCACGACAATGTCATCCTTCATACCCAATTTGCCATCTCCATCTGCTTCCATGTCCATGTCCACGACAATGTCATCTTCCCCGTCATCTTCCATCCAATCCACGACACCTGTCTCTCTGCCATTGGCACCACGATAATCATCGTCATCATCATCTGGGGCATCACAACCCAACTCCATCTCCTCCAACTTAGCCTTCCACTCCTTGGTATAAGGATGCAACAGTGGAACAGGGTGATTCACCAGCAAAAACTCCAAACACTTGGACTTCCCCTCATCATTCAACTTCTCAAAACCCTTCACAACATCATCAACAAAGGCCTTGGGATTCACCTTTACAATCTTACACAACCCACCAAAATAAGTACACAGCTCAACCCTCCCACCATTACCATAGCCCTCCAACTCCAACTCAAACAGAAAATCCTGCTCTGTCTCCGGATCGAGCAGCGGCGTCAGAGCCCGAAAGAACTCATCTTGAGGCTCAAACCTACACTGATACACCGGCCTCTTCACGTATATCACATCCGGCCTCATCCAAGCGGCGCACTGCGTGATCAAAGCCCTTGCCTTGTTCCCAAGCCTTCCCATCAAATTCCACTTGTCCAATCTCTGGTTCCCAGCTTCAAGCACCACTTCACAAACCAGGGTCCATTGCTGCCATGGCAAATCTGAAACTCTCCACTTTGGATGCCTAACGAACACCCAAAAGTATTTCAATCCCACGCTTTTATCCAATGAATTCAATCTCTTGCCAAAATCCTGAGCCATTTCGAACTGCTCGATCCTTTCCCACTCCTCGTGGTCCCGAACCTCGCCGATCATGGTCACGCACTCGTCCGTCAATCGGCCGCGAATCGGCTCGCCCAGAACGACGCCACGCCACGAGTAGGGCCCGAATTCGCCGTACTTGAACCAGTCGTAAGGGTGGCGGAGATTGGGGTCGTCCTTTTCCATGAACCTGACCATCCGGTCGTAGCCGAGGCCGATCATTTGAAGCTCTTCTTCGGAGAAATTGTCGGGGTAGTTCTTGTGCGGATTCTTCAGCCGGTAGAAGAGGTTCTCTGCCAGCCTCCGGCTTCGCTTCCTCGCGTTGCGCTTGGCCTCACGGCGGACCTGGGCGTTTCCCTCGATTCGTCCGGGGGAGGGCCCGTCGGGACTCTTCTTGCTCCGGCCGGCGGAGGAGCGGACGTCTCGCCGCCGGGGGAGGTTTTGGCGGGCAAATGAAGGGTTTGGATTCTGAGAGAGGCATTGAATGTGGATGGGTTGAGGGTTTTGGGGAGAAACGCGAATTGGGATTAGGGTTTTACGAAGAGGGATTGGGAATTGGAAGATGGCGAGAGAAGGGTTTAGGGTTTTAGAAAGAAAGGGGTTTTGAGTCTGCATTTGGAGCGACACGACGGCGCCGAAATGCGGACGAGAGAGGCAGAGAGCCCTGTGAAATGGGAGAGTGCCGCCGCATTAAGGCTTTGTTTGGATAGTAAATAACAGTTGAATGACAGAAAAGCAATTTCCTTTTTCTCTATTGATTCATTGTTTATGGCACTTGGAATAGCTGAGCTACGAGTGTTTAAATTTTGATTTAAAGAAAAAAAGTAATCCGATTGGATTGAATCGACCAGTTTGGTCTTAACATTTGAGAAGATCTACTCAGATCTTTGATTCTAAAATTTAGTTGAACTAATTTTTGGTTCAATAACCAATAACCAATTTAATCCAATTGTGTCTAAAAAAGTGGGTTTTAAGCCGAAGAAAGAGGATATTAAAAACCTATTGAAAGAAGAAATTTATGAAAATAAGTTATAAATTTATGAAATCATTGGATGATCGAGACTAAAGGACACCGGTCTTAGTGATTGAGTGATGTGCTCAAAATACAAAAAAAATGCTAGCACTTATTGTTTGATAAGAAAATTTGTCATAAATAAGAAAATATTAGTTTTAATTCGTTACACTCTAAGATAGAAGAATGAAGAGTGATAAAAATAAAGTAAATTCGTCAATAAATAAATGAATTACTTAGATAAAAATTAGGATAAAAACATTTTCTGCACTTTCTTCATAAAAAATTAAAAATGTTCATGTCAAAATATTACAAAATCACACATATAAATACTAGTTTTAAAGACAAATTTAATAATTAAAGACAGACAATATTATTGTCTTTTTTTTTGACAAAAGAGGGCTAATGATGATAAAAGAAAAATCAAAAGTATAAAGAAAAACATCATCATGCCACTTTTGATAAATGGAGTTATGATGATAAAATACAATGATATATAAAGACAAAATACTCTCAAACATAAAGGACAAATGAAACGTGATATCATCAATAACATCAATTTTGAGACTTGAGCTTGTTAGAAAGACTTAGGTTTGACAGATGGACTGATTGCTTGGGCTTGATTATAGAGTGCCTAGATTTCATTCTAGTTCTGGACTTCTAGGCAAACAAACAATGTGATTAATTTGGATTTTAATTCATTCACTTTGAATTCTAACTCTTCCAAATGGGTTGGAGTCTTTCCAATAAATAATTAAAGTTCATTTTAAAATTCTTTAGCCATTGAACGAGTAATTGACCCAAGACTTACATGTTCTTTGACAACCCTTGCCTTTGTTTCTTTACCGTTCACATCACCGAGATTGAGTGATTTCACCTGACAGTCTATCTCGAAAATTCATGAGTCCCTCGACAATTATTATTCGAAAGACTCTCGAGGGCTAGTTAGACCCTTGAGCTTTTCTCCTACAAACATTGAGAGACTTGATTTTCAAATACTATTCACGTGAAATAATCTATATCTTTGATATTCTCGTTTATAAATTTGGAAGAGATTCTAAAATGCTTGTTGAGGATTGTGGCTATTCCTTTGCTTATCAGTCTCATTTCCTTATAAATATGAGGCTTTTCTTTTAGCAAAGATACGTGTACAACTTTGTTCAGACTATAATTTTATTTACTTTTTACATTCTATATTTTAAATATTAAATTGATTTAAGCATTGAAAGATTCGTGCCAAAAACTTACTTGCGTTCTTATTCAGTTTATTTTTTAAAAAAATATATATTTTTTATATTTTATATTGTATTCATTTTTGTGCAACTTAGAGTCTATCTACCATAGATTTGATGATTATGGCACCATTTGTAGGTTTTTTGACAACGAATTCACGAGATCCGATAATTTTCAGGCTATTATTCGCTACAGATTCAGCGACAATCGCACTAATAATTGTAATGTTTGAATGATTGTAGTTCTACCAATATTTTCTTTTATTCACGGTATAATAAAAATGAGATATTTTTAACGACGGAGAGTATACTATATTAATTAATATAAAAATATTACCTAAATGCGACATGTGAGTATCCAAATTTGTAGTTGGGAAATTTGCAAAAATGGGACTCTCGGCAGGAAACTTTGCAAAAATAGGATACTTTAAATTTTTTTGTAAAAGTAGGGACTTGTGAATGTATATTGGACAAAAATACCCTCATTTTTAAGTTAACTATTTCCGTGTTCTTTTTTTTTTTTTTTCAATAGATCTTTGCTTCTCTCTATTACTCTATATATATAAGGTATATATATATATAAGGTATATATATATATATATTCACCTATCATTTTTTTTTTCTTTCACCACACTCTGTAACCTAAATATATGTGTATATATTGTTTATGTTCAATAATTGGATTCAAGAGATGCGAGTCTCTCTCATTCTCTCTCCATTGTGTATTTATGTATTATATATGTATGGTGTGTATTTGCGTTAATGGAAGATGAGAAAAGACAAATGGCGGTCATGTATAGGAAAATGAGAAAAGCGACTGCAGTGGGGCCATGGCATCGCTAATTGCGGTCGTGACTGATATTTTATTGCGGTTGTTTCAGTTTTTTATCGTGGTTATGACAGATATCTGTTAAAGATATCCGTAATAGATATCTGTTATTGTTTCTTTCGATTCTCATTTACAGAAGAAAGCCTTAATAACCTTTATTGTTTCTTTCAATTCTCATTTACAGTTATTGTCCAAATATATCACTTTTAGATTATCGATTATTGATAAATATCGGTTCAGCGATATCGGTTATTGATATATATCGATTTAACGATATTAATTATTGATAGATATCGGTTCAACAATATTGATTATTGATAGATATTCTGCAACTTGTTCTTCACTTTTATGGAACACTTCAACTTTATAATAAAAACCATTTCATGTTTCTTTGCAATTTTTTGTTATTATTGATATATATTTAATCAACCAATATCTATTACAATTGATATATATAATAGATATCTACAACCAATATATTTGGACAACCGTATTTTACGACAAAAATTTACAATCGATATCTATCAATAACTGATATCGTTGAATCGATATCTACATCAAATATCTATCAATAATCAATATTGTTGAACTGATATTTATATCATATATCTATCAATAATCGATATCGTTGGACCGATATCTAAAATTGATATCTTTAACAATTATCTGTTAAAAATATCTGTTATAACCACGATAAGAAACTAAAACAACTGCAGTGAAATATCGATCATGACCGCAATCAGCGATGCTATGGCCTCGTTGCGATCGCTTTTCTCATTTTCCTTTACATGACCGTCATTTGTCTCTTCTCATATTCCATCAACGTAAATACACATAATATATGTATAATACATATATATACAATAAAGAGAGAAAGAGAGAGACCCACATCTCTTGAATCCAATCGTTGAATATGAACAATATATACACATATATTTAGGTTATAGAGAGTGATAAAAAAAAATGATAAGTGAATATATAGATATATATATATATCTTATATATATAGGGTAATAGAGCGAGAAGAAAAGATTTATTAAAAAAAAAAAAAACACGAAAAGAGTTAATTTAAAAGTCTTACTTTTGCAAAGATTTTTGAAGTGTCCTATTTTTACAAATTTCCCTTTGTAGTTTCAATCTTCCAGTTGGAGCAAACAAACTCATCATATTGTCGTCGTCGTCGTCGTCAATTGTAAGGAGTATCGAAATCACCCCCATTTCTCCCTTCCTTTCTCTTGTTTTCTACTCAAGAACAGAAGCAGAAGGACCAGGACCCTCCAACCACCATCCATGGCTGCCACTCGCTTCTCTCTCCTCCTCCTCTGCTCTCTCTTCCTCCTCCACTGTCCATTCTCCGCCACCGCCAACATCCATAAAACCTCCAAGCTCTTCAGATCAGGGCTCATCTCCGAGCTCACTGACTCCCCCGCTGAAGCCCCATTGACGAGATACTTCGAAGTCACCAAACCCATCAAACTGCCCAGAACTGCGCCGTGCTCGTACCTTCTCCTCGAGCACGATTTCGGCTACACTTACTCAAAACCACCAGTTCTTGCCAATTACACGCCCCCTTTTAATTGCCCATCTCGGGATTTCTCCACGATTGTGCTTGAATGGGAGGCTACGTGTAAGGGGAGGCAGTTTGATCGGATTTTTGGGGTTTGGCTCGGCGGCGTTGAGCTTCTCCGGAGCTGCACGGCCGAGCCGAGGGCCACCGGTATTGTTTGGACCGTCGAGAAGGACATCACCAGGTATTTTTGGATCCAAACTCAAAATACCAACATGAATTATAAGGGGAAGATGCTATTTTATTGTTACCGGTTAAATAGGTCATCAAATTCACGCCCAACCCGACTAGGAATAGGGGATATGGACAGATACCAAAGACCTAATTCAATTAAAGTTGTTCCCTTCAAATTGGTATCCCGGTATAGTTGATGTTTGCCCCCACTTCATTAATCTGTGAGATGATACTAGATTATGATTGTGTACTCAAGAGTATAACTGAAGTTATCAATTGTCTAAAGTTGTGATGATTATGAGTGTTTTCAGTCTTTTATCTGTTGAAAAATTGGGTTATTGATGCTGAACCACATTAAAATTTAAGTGGTACCAGAGCTACCCCAACATTACTAAATATTTCTCAAAATCACTACACACTTCACACTAAAATCCCTAACTTCTTCATATTTATAATAATCCCTTAAATGCTGTTCTCATTGTACTTTTGTATTCTATCCCTACTGAATAATGATTGCTTTTCTAAATCTACAAAATATTGGATTAACCGTTACATTTATCACCAACTGAAATAGCTAAGAATCTGGTGACCATGCTTGGTTTATTTGCCTACAGGTATTACTCCTTGCTCATGACCAATCAAACACTTGCCGTTTATCTAGGCAATCTTATTGATAAAACTTACACTGGAATCTACCATGTCAAAATCAAGATTCACTTTTATCCTGCTGAAGCAAATTACAAGTCTCATGAGCCAAAATTGGATGGTTTGGCAAATTTGTACCATCCCAAGGCTGATCTCATCTTACCCATTTCAAGAGATTTGCCATTGAATGATGGGTTGTGGTTTGAAATTGAGAACTCAACTGATGTGGAATCAAAGAAGTTCAAGATTCCCCAAAATGCATATAGGGCAGTGTTGGAGGTTTATGTCTCATTTCATGAGAATGATGAATTTTGGTACTTAAATTTCCCCAATGAGTACATTTCTGCTAATAACCTCACAGATACCCCTGGGAACGGGCCGTTTAGGGAGGTTGTGATCAGTTTGGATGGTGCAGTAGTTGGGGCAGTGTGGCCTTTTACTGTAATATACACTGGAGGTGTCAATCCCCTGCTATGGAGACCGATAACTGGAATTGGTTCTTTTGATCTCCCTTCTTATGATATCGAAATCACTCCATATCTGGGAACATTGTTAGATGGGCAGATTCATGAGTTTGAATTCAGTGTAACTAATGCCCTGAATGCCTGGTACATAGATGCAAATTTGCACGTGTGGTTGGACAAAATGAGTGAAAAAACCAAAGGACAGCTTCTGGGACACAATAGTCTGCCTGCTGTTCAGTCTTTGACACTGAATTTTACAGGTCTAAATGGAAAGTTTTTGACTAGTGCTAGTAGGTCCATATCATCAGCTGGATGGGTAAAGTCATCCCACGGGAAGATCCTGACCAATTCTACTCAGGTATTCACTTTTGAAAACCATATGGTCTTGCAGAAGGATGCGAATTTGCAGATTGTGAACCAGATTATTGACTTCAATGACAGCGTCAATGCAACAATGCCATCTTCTTCTGTCCGTTCAATCCAATCATTTAAAAGATTTCCCCTTTACCTTTACTCTGACTCTGTTGACCAAGGTCATGAAACGTATAAGTTAGTAACGAATCTAACATTCAGTTTTAATGAGAAGAGGAATAAAGATGCTGGTTTTCGAGCTTTGGGTAGTTCTGTTAAAAATTTTCAGGATGCAAACGGAACCATGCTTGTAAAGAAGAACTTGGTGGTTAACGGGCTAGGGAGTACACAGCAGGCATACCAATATGACAGTAGTAAATTCTGCTATTTTCGAAATGTGTCCGGCTCGAATTACACTATTCTTTACGATAAACAGGACAATACTTGCAGCAAAAAGTTTTGGCCTCGTTTCTTTTTCACACTTGCCAGAATCTAGTCTTTTCCTGCTCGAAAGATCTTTCTTGCTAATCTCAGTGATAATAAGAAATGCCACTGAATCAGTCGGTTGGTTGGATGCTACAATGGCTTTGTGAAGGCAATTTCCTGCTTGCAACGCACAGAATTTTGGATGAGTTGGTAAGCTGCACAACAAAGTTATTTCACCATAATCTTCAATCATCGTGACTTGAATCATTCATTTCATTATGCACTTGCAGATTCCTAGTTTGTATTTATACAGGCCATGCCTGCATTGGATTGTGATTAGGTTGCTGTTCTGAATCTGATTGTGTTATCTGAACTGACACAATATCGAAAATCTGCCAAATAAGATGGGAGTTTAGGTCTTTGTAAAATCTCAATCTTTCTCAAGTACTGAGCTTTCCTGGTTATTCATTTATTGGTGCTAAGCTTGTTGCTTGTATTTTCAGCTGTTTGTGTTAATGTGCTTACACCTTGTTGGATGCCTTATTTGATCTCACAAACAGCAGAAATTGCTTCTGTTTCTAGCCACAACTCTTTTCTTTTTGCATATCACATGAAGCTAATTTCAGGCCAAAAACTCTTTCTTCTTGACTCTTGGACACTGCTATAATGCTTCTGGGTACCTGTTTTATATGTTGTAAGTATTGAACTGAACCACTGGTTCATAAGCTGCAGGAATCTATGAACATTTCTAGCAACTTTAATGTAATGTAGAAAGATACTAAATATTAAGAGAATTCAATTTTGTTGCATTTTAGATGACCATTCTATATTATGGTTGCTCAAGGATGAACATATACTAAGCCTTCGTCTCACTCTGCGGGGTTTGGTTATTAAGTTTTACCACTTTTAAGTTATTTCTATTTGTGGTTTTGTCTTCCGTGAGTTCTTTATAACTAACAATATACCTAACTGTCTGCCGTCATGATCTTTTTCTTCCTCTTTCGATAACTATGTGTTCTATTCTAACTACTCTCTTTGCAGGAATTTCTATTAGTTTTTAATTTCATATTACCAAATTATCTTAATAATATCTAATGTATCTTATCTCTAATTCGAGCTATTTTAACTTTTTTACGAATGACATTATTTTTAATTTTATTATTATTTTTTTTGTATTATCACACATCTATTTTAACATTCTCATTTGTGTTTCCCTTATATTTTACACATACACATATTAGTGTTTTATTATGCCACATTTGCACTATCGAAATGCTCGGTTTGGGTTGATAGTTGGGTCATCACTTTCTCTTTACTTTCTCTTTGCCATGGACCTAGTAGGTCACCAATTATCTCATTTAAAATTGAAATAAGTATAAAAATAGGCCAAATTTATATTTTTGCTCTCTATTCTTTATATTTTCTTTATATAGTAACTCAATTTTTTTATTGTTTCGTTTATACTTATGAACTTGATTTTTGAGTCAATTAATTTATATATTTTATCATTTTTTTCGTACGTCAACTTGAACTTTTCGTTATTTTAGTTATATCTCTAGACCTGTATTTTCGAGTAAATTTAATCTCCTTATCTTTATGTGTAAAATAAAAATGATAAAATATATGTCATATCTTGTTGATGATGTTAAAGTACAAATGTTAAATTAACTTAAAAATAAATGTTTAGAAGTGTAATTGAAATAACGAAAAGTCCAAGTGATTATTCGAAAAAAAATTGTGAAAGAATATGGATAAAAATATAAGTTTGATTTATAAAAATAATATATAAATGTAAGATTTATTTAATTATATATTACAATAAACATATAAATAAGATGATTAATTGGGTCATTTACATCCTACTATGGAGAAGATTGGTGTTCAGAGTTTTGCAGTGAACACCCAAAGACTTGGCAAAAGAAACACTTTTATTTGTAACTCAAAACTGTATGTCTTCTCAACTGGAGGGTTGGAATTGCATTGAAGCTGCGGCTGCTGCAACTGAAGGTGAACTTGGGAGACCCATAAAGCTTTATAAATGATGAAAGGAACGTTATGTTTATTCAATTTTTTTTGTATATAATAAAGTTTATATAACATAATATGATAATATAATAATAACATTTCTATCGTTTTTTCTTTATAATTATAAAAAAAAATTGGAGCATTTAATAGAGTTATCACTCTACTAATAAAGTGGATTATTAGGATATTGATAATACTAATTTTCTTATGGAATTAATTTTTTATTTATTATCGATAAAAGTTTACAATTATTATTTTTAAGTATGTATTAAATAAATTAATCGAGTTAGCTCAGTACTCCACACTAAGGTCAAAAATTGAATAGATTGAATTTTTTTTTAAAAATTAAACCGAATGGCCAAATAAATACTCAAATTAAAAAATAAAAAAAATAAAAAAACTGAATTGACTTAAAAAATTGATAAAATGATGTGTTTTTAACATTTTGATCAATTCAATTATTTTAATTTTTTTTTCAATACTAAGAGCGAATTAAATTGAACTGAAATAATTAGAACATTTAAAATTAAAAATTAAACTAAATTAAAATTGTCGACGGTGATTCGTTGGCCCGTTTTGATGCGGTGGATTCTTGGGGGGAGAAAGCAGGATGCTTGGTTCAACACCTTGACTCGTCGGCCATTCCCTGCAAAGTACTCCGATGCCCAAGTCAGTGAGTGAGCAAGTAAGTGTACAAGATATTCGTTTGTGGACTAAAAAAGAACATACTATGGCTCTCAGAAGAGCTGATTAATATATATCACAGGACATGCCTCCCTGCCTTTCCTGCATGTATACAGATGATGGGATGGAATAGCTAGTGTCGGCAGCGACGACCATGTAGCAGCAAAGTGTCGACGAGACCCTCATTAATGTGGATGAGATTCGTCATTAATGAGGATGTGATCTGAGGTGAACGCGCAAAAACCAAGACGCGACTGTAATGATATTGTAAAAGAGGGACCAAGATGGGATCGGTGTGGGCTGTCCAAATGGGTCGAGAAAATGGGACTGAATAGTCCAGCTGGGATGGCCCCTGGCCAAATGATATTCGTGGCATATGCCTTTTTTGTTATGCGAGCTGATCGTCTGCGCCAACGAACTACAAGGATCGTTGAGAGCTCACTCAAAACGTAGCTGGGAGCTCACCCGAGTACGTTAATAAGTTAAAGGCGTTACCGGGAGCTCGTTTGGTTCTAGCGTATGAGCATGGGCGCTAACAGTGTGTGAGCTCGCTTTGATGGGCTCAGCTCGAGGTCTCTCAGATCTTAAATGGTTAAGCCGACCCATTGACTTAAGTCTAATCCACATAGTGTAGAATGGAAAATACTCGTAACAAAATATAAATTAAATTAAATTATTAATTTTAATTAATTTAATTCAATTATTTTAGATTAACCAAAATGTTAATAACCTTTACTTCACATATATAAATAAAAATGAATGTGTTGATTGGCTTCTAAAAATGTTTGAATCTTAATAGTTAAAAAATTATTTTTGCCTCTACTCGGGACAAGAAAAAAAGGGTCTTTTTTTTTATGTTTATTGAAGAAAAAGAGCAATTTTTTTTCTAATGCAAAAGCAGACCAATTTGTTTTGTTAAGGTTCGTGAAATTTGATGTTTAAAACTAAAGATTGAATGCTAAGTTGGGATTTTATCCGAAGAAGATGAGGTACTTTGACGGGGTACAATCCAGTAGGGTAAGATGCACCAATTGGATAAGGATAATCGGTCCATCTCTGATCACAGAGAGCATTCGGAGAGAATTCCGAATCAGTTGACCGAGAGAGAGAGAGAGAGAGAGAGAGAGAGAGAGATAAGGAGATAGAAGAAGTGACGGAGATAAGCGCGAAAGATCATCGACCCCTTTCATACACACTGTCCATTCAACTCTCTCTCTTCATTTCCAAATCCTGTTTCGCCAAATGAGTTTCTCACCTTCAAGCAGGTCTCTCTCTCTCTCTCTCTCTCTCTCTCTCTCTCTCTCTCTCTCTCTCTCTCTATTGGGTTTTGGGTGTTTTTCCTTTTTTCTTCGAAGCTCCATGTTCTGACCCTGCAATACGGTGTTTGCAGTGTGAATAGTTGCAATCTGGGCTGGAAATCTTCGAGCTTGTTTGTACAATTGGGGTTTCTTTCCGGTCACCAAATTCCACATGGTTTCTCGGCTTCTCTTCGAAAATTCGATTCTTACAAGTCTCCTTGGGCTTGCTCGTCATCCTCTTCCTCTTCAGGTATGTTCCTGCTCTGGGTTTCCCTTTTCTTTTTCCCCAATCGGATGCATTCACCTTTGCAGTTTCTCAACAGTTGGTGGTAGTGTCGTTGAAAGATTGTAAATTCCAGCAGCTCTCTATCGTGAGGAAATTTTCTTTTCGGAAAATTGAATGGTCCAATAAAATTTGCTTTTGTAATTTTAATGTGTTGAGAGGCTGTATTGAGGATGTTAAGATGGATGTGCCGTTATACAAAAAACGGTAAAATTGAGAATGAGGTTATTCGAATTAATGTCAAAATGGCTCTTATATTGGAGATAAGATTCGTGAGACATGATTTAGATGGTTCGATCATGTAAAAAAAAAAAGAGCAATAGAGGCTCTTGTGCAGAATGGATGGAATGGAACAATTAAGTAGCTAGTAGAAGAGGTAGAGGAAGATGTAGAAAAATTTGGTTGACCCTAGCTATAATATTAGTTATAAATCCCTTACAAAAGATATAGTCATGGATATAAATGATTGGAGAGCTAGAATTCATATAGTCAACCTCATATGGTGGGATAAAGGCTTGCTATGTTGTTGTTTCCACATTGTGTGCTTTTCTCCTTTGTGAACCCCTACTTCAAGATTGTGGTGTTTGTTTCTGTAGTTTCCTGCATTATAACTGGATTGTTGTTTTAGTTTTCTGCCTCAAATTTTTGAACCTGTTGATTGATATAGTATATTTTTGCAATAGAAGATTTGACATTCGTTATTTTTGTCAAGGAAAACCATAATAGTCACTACTATAATTTTACCTAAGCCTCTTCTTGAGTATGCTAATTCCATATGGGGAGATGAGGAAACAATTCCTGCCTTCTGCATATAGTCAGATGAAGGAATTTAAGTTGTTTTCCTGTTGTTTCATTGGACATGATATAGAAGGTCTTGTGTACTCTAGTGATCCAAGGTGAGGCATTGGCATAATCTTTTGTTTCTCATGCATCCGATATTTGGTGCCTGGAAGTATGAAATGAGTTTAGGCAGATCATGGAGTTTCACATTACCTGTACATTAAGTGCCTATTACAAGTTGATGGATGTATACTTTTTGCACCTGTTTCCCCTTCTATGATCATAAGCTTCCTAAATGATTTTATACTAAAAGTGCTCAAGGAAATTAGAATTAGAAGAAATTATGATTGAATTATATCTACTGACTCTTGCATTGAGTTCCTACATTGTTTCTCGTGGGAAGTATCCATCTGAATCGTTTGCACGAATGTGATTGCTTGCCATTCCTAACTTTTTCCCCTGTCAATGCTTTCAACTTGGACCTTATTTTTCAATGATTGTAGTTCAGTTGGTTTAGAAAGTAGCTTTAATAAACATATATTCTTTACGTGTTTAAGATAGGTGACCAAGTTTCCATTAGCGACCATCCACAAAGATTTCTCTGAAATCTCTAATTAATCCAGTGCCTGATAGTTCATTCCTGTTTGTCAGAACAAGATCCATAAGTATAGTTTTTTCCTCTGAAATTTCCTGAATGATGATATGGTCTTTTTTGGGAGTACTTTTACCCTCAATGATTTAGTGGTTATGAACCTTGGTTGGACAGATGATATTCATTTTCTGAACCGACCACTTGTAATTTTATTAAGTTACTAGTGTTTATGTTCTGTTGATACCATTTTCCCCTTGCATTTTCTCCAATTTTATACAAATATGCAGGACTTTCTTTCTTCCTCTTCTTCTTTGTCTTCTTTTTTCATTTTATTTATTGAGCATATCAATTTCAGATCTGCTGTTAGTGAAAGCTGCAAGAGGTGAACCTGTTCGCAGGCCTCCAGCATGGATGATGCGTCAAGCAGGAAGGTATATGGCTGTTTACAGAAAGCTTGCAGAGAAATACCCATCATTCAGAGAGAGGTCAGAGACAACTGATCTCATTGTGAAAATTTCTTTGCAGCCATGGGAAGCTTTCCGTCCTGACGGTGTTATTATTTTCTCCGACATTCTTACCCCTCTACCTGCTTTTGGTGTGCCATTTGACATAGAAGAAGTGAAGGGTCCTGTTATTCACTCGCCACTTCGTTCTGAGGAGAGCTTGAAATCAATGCATCCAATTGACTTGGAGAAACTTAATTTTGTAGGAGAATCTCTCAGAATTTTGCGCCAAGAGGTATTGCTTACTATTTATCTCATGAAGTAAAAGGTGGTCTAAAGTTCTAGTTTATTGCTAGTTTGATTTTTCATGTTTTATAATTGTATAGATTTTGCTGTTAGTTCATGTTATTCTACTTATTCAGGTTCAGGGACAGGCAGCAATTCTTGGTTTTGTGGGAGCTCCCTGGACAATTGCAACATATATTGTAGAAGGGGGTACAACTCGGACATATACCACCATAAAAAGCATGTGCCATACTGCACCACATGTATTGAGGTCTATTCTTTCCCATTTAACAAAGGCAATGTCAGACTACATTGTTTTCCAAGTTGAATCTGGGGCTGATTGTATACAAATATTTGATTCATGGGGAGGGCAACTACCCCCAAATATGTGGGAGCAGTGGTCGAGGCCCTACATTGAAGAGGTGATTTGAGTTCCTTTAGTAATACTGACAGTTTATTAGATCTTGCCGTGTTGACATTTGAGCATAACTTTAGCTATATATTAACTGCTCTTGCACTAACGTTATAAACATATTGCTCTTTCTCTGTGGATTGGCTTCAGCAAAGCTTATTTATGCCAATCAAGCTACCCTTTGGCTTGCTTAATGCACTTTATTTTTAAGATTTTAAGTGCTTGTGGGTTTGTCATTTTAATTGAGAAGCACAGGAGAAACTACTAATTCTTAAACTTTAAAGTTGAGAAGAATAACTACAAGGTAGAAATTTAGGAATGTTGGATCCCTTGCTCATTCACTTATTTGCCGGTAGGGTTCAAGTTCATTCTTAACCATTCCAGTTCAGTTCCTGGCTATGCATGCTTGTAAACATTTTAAGTCCTTGATGTACACTAGCTAAGGTTATTAAGAAATGTGTAACAAAATATTCATTTGAAGTTGAGGAATAGAGATTACAGATTTAAACTGTGGCCAGTTGTAATACCCGAAAACTTTGTAAAGCCTGTATACATAAGGAAATGGAACATTTCAAAGAGTTACGGAAATTTTGGGTCAAAAGAGCAGCCTCCAAAATGGGGGTAGAAGTGTAGTTTCAAGAAAACTCGGGGCACAAGTGTAATTTACTAAAATTCTGGGGTATTGGCATAATAAATCCTTTCCCTAGGGGCATAAGGGAGAGTGGCAAGGGGTCTAAGTGCGATTACTCGAAAAGCTTGGGCCAAGGTATAATTCTTGAAATCCCAAAAGTAGACCATTAGATTAACGAACTAAACCAATGGTGTTGGAAGTAATTATGAGACGCAAAACGGAGCATGAGGTGGTAGGAGCAAGTGGCAATGTAATAATTATGGCACTAGGTGGCCGAACACTTGGTGGAAGATGATTGGCCTGAAAAACTATAAATAAGGCCTTGGGGGTGAAGAACAAAGCATTCGGGTTGGAATTTAGGCTAGATTTTTGGCCATTTGAGAGGAGTGGAAGAGAGGATTTTGTTCTTCAAAGAAAGGGGAAAATTCTGCAAAAAGAAGAGGAGGAATCGGAAAAGAAACGAGGGAGAACGGGTTTCGCTGGAGTTTCCAGAGCTTCGTTGGAGTTCAGACCAAAACTAACGGAAAACAACAAGGAAGTTTGATCTAAACTTATATTCTAGTAGAGGAGAGAGAGAGGGCTATAGGAAAAAACGGAAGTCGAATTAGAGTTAAAATAAAGGAGAAAAGCGCAAAAAACAGAGGCAGTTGTTCATCGTCGCCGAAGAAGGAGGCGGTGCATGTAGAACACTCACCGGCAGAGGCTGCGCGCGGGCCATCTTCTGGCAGCTCATGCAGCCTCCTCTCGACCTGCAAATTTCCAGAAAAGTCGGTTAATTCAAGTAGAACAAGATTATGTAAAAATATTTGATGTTTGAATTACAGAAATTAGTGTTTTTTGCAGAAACCTAAGTTCGTTTGCTGTGAACTGAACAATAACTTCCAAAGATAAATAGTTAATGTGAGTGGTTCCTGCATCCTTCTTGCTCCATGTTGGCCATTTGTTGATTCATTTGTGTGCGATTGGTAGCTTTCATCTCATGTTTCATTTGTGTGAAGCATACTTTTCTATTTTTCATGCATCATGGTACTTGTGGACTATGGCTAGTTGTTGTAGGTCATCATGTGTGATCGGGAGGGATCACATGCCTGTGCGGTGGGGCCGATGAGTTTAGACATGATGACCAGCGGGAGTGATTGCAACACCTTGGCATGGTTACTACAGGGGGAGATTTCATACTGCATATTGCATTTGCACACATGTATTTTCCTTTTTGAATCACTCATTGAGATATTTCATATCTCATATCGGCATATTCAAATGTGCCAAGTACTCCAGGTTCCAGTTCTAATAAGGGAAAAGAGGTGATGCTCGATTAGCTTTGAGTTTTGATTGTTGTATACTCATGTAATCCAATTGGTGTATTGTAAATAGCAGTTAGGATACTCAAAGTTTGTAAGGGGTGTGTGAGTATCCCACGGATGTTCCGTGTTGTATTACAAATGATGTATGTAAGTTACCCACGAAACACTATAGATTAGTGGGTTTGATGTATTGTACGTGCTAGAGGGTGATGCACTGTAGTTTGTAATCCAGATATTTGAGTCCAAAGATGTGCCTGCGTAAGTGTGGGAGTCCATTACATTCGTGCTAAAGGTATCATTGTTGGGAAATCCTAGCCATCTAGCTACTCAAGTTCGGTCCTTAGCTTCCATTGTCAAGGATTTTCCCCTAACACCTCTGTGTGGTCTTAGTATTGATATAGCATAAAAAGGCAAGGCGTTACACAAGTCCATGAACACCCAAAGGATCTCTTCCCCTTAGTGATTTGCAACTTCTGACTATGAACTATATTCTTTACCTTTTTATTATTGACACCTAGTCACTTGTTTTTAGGAATCAGAATCTGCTCCAAGGAAAGTTTCCACTTGTATGTTTTTCACTTCTACAGCATAATGTACAGTTCTGCTACCACTGGTCATTTTTTGCTTTTTTCCCTCTTAGTCACCTTATGGACTTGTTGACATTGCAGATTGTGAGTCTAGTAAGGAAAAAGTGCCCTGGAACCCCACTTGTTCTCTACATTAATGGGAACGGGGGCCTTCTTGAGCAGATGAAAGGAACTGGAGTCGATGTGATTGGGCTGGACTGGACGGTGGATATGGCTGATGGAAGAAAGCGTTTGGGCAGTGAAATAAGTGTACAAGGAAATGTGGACCCTGCTTATTTGTTTTCTCCTCTTCCGGCCTTGACTGATGAAATTCAAAGGTTTGTGATGCAAACTCAAATTCATGTATGAACATTTCCTATCATTTATTTCTGTAGTGTTGATTGGACCTGTACTTGAAATGCTAAAGCTTGGGATTGAATTGCCTCTTCTTCTGATTATTGTTTAAGTAAGATTATTTAATAACATCAAGAGGCCATGGTTACTAGTTGTATGTGAAAGAAGTTATGCCCCATTGACTTGCTTGTCCGGGTGCTTAGACCAAAATATTTGTCACTAGGAATGACCAGAAAGAAAGTCGACACTCACATAATGGGATAGGTGGTTTCAATTATTTAGTATTTTTCTTCAATACATATAGCTATATATTTCAGAATATGTGGACTTGTAAGAGTAGTGTTGCCTTTGTGTCTTCCTTGTTTTCATCTGCTATTCGACACCGACAACATGTATGGTTGTTATTCTGACACAGATCTGAGGTTGTCTCAGCCAGCAGCCTCCGAAAATCTTGATGTTCAAACACAGATAACTCATTATCTGGTGTGGCAGAAACAGGCAAAAAAGAAAACATTGTTGATGCATGAACATGTGGGCTGGATTTGCCATAAACTTTGCAGTTTGGTGGGCTGGATTTGCCAATAAACTTTGCAGTTTGGTTGAACTTACACCAAACAAAAAACGAGATTACTAATAAGGTTGGGGTGACGCCTATTTTAAGGTAAAATGAGGGAGCAACAATTAAAATGGTTTAGATATATGAAAAGAGGACTGATAGAAGCACTTGTGAGGCTAGAAAATAAAATGAAAGAAATTTATGGCAAAAGAGGGAGATGAAGACCAAAGGAATAGTTCATGAAGATCTAGAATTCATTTAGCCGTCACCTAATGAAATTAATGCTTATGATTGCTGTTTGTGTTATCCCTAATTGTGATTCCAATTAATCCAGCTCATTGAATCCATTTGGCAGGGTTGTGAACTGTGCAGGGCCAAGAGGTCACATTCTCAATTTGGGTCATGGGGTTCTTGTTGGGACACCTGAGGAAGCAGTCGCCCATTTTTTTGACGTAGCAAGAACCTTGAACTTTGAGGAACTTGCCGAAGATCATTTTGTGGAGGAACCTAGATTGGTAGTTTGAAGACGATTGTTTTCGTAGAAACAGGCTCCTGTTCTGTTGTAGAATTAGCCCTTTGTTTTCGCTCTTAACCCAGTACCCAGCTGTGCGTCGACCATTATTTTAGCTTGCACATTGTAGTTTGAGATACAATAGACTGCATTGTTGAGATGAATGGAAAATTTGTTTCTCCTTTCAATTGATTACTTTCCCATCTTGTTTTCTTCCTTTTGTTTTAGTACTTTCCTTCGTCTTCTTCCCTGCATATTAGGGAACATTTTCTCTGCATTTGGGGACCTGATTCATTGCTATTTGGTAGATATGTTGTTGCTACTTGCTAGATGATTGTGAACACAATCAGCAAAATGGACTATGTCCAGCTGCAACCCTAGCCTTTGCTGCTCAATGCTTTCAGTTTCATCAAGCCAAAGCAGATGCCAATTCTGGTTCTTGAATCCTCCACCACACAAGGTGGTGGTGACACTATTTTGAACAAAGATTTGAGGTTTAAGTTCGAGTCTAATACTTAATTATCGTTATATTATTTATGAATTTGATAGTAATAGAGTTGATAACTATGTCTTGAATGATGCTTAATATGATTTTTTCCGAATAAAGATTTAAGATCTTAAATTTGAGTGTAATACTCGATTATCGTCATATTATTTATGAATTTAATAATAGAGGAGTTGGTGACTCTATCTTGAATGACGCTTAACATAATTTATTTCGAACAAAGATTTGAGATCTTAAATTTAAATATAATACTTGATCGTCGCTATATTATTAATGAGTTTTATAATAGTAGAGTTATGACTTTATTTGGAACGAAACTTAATATGATTTCTTTTAAATAAAGATTTGAGATCTTAAGTTTAAGTGTAATACTTGTCTTGAATGACACTTAACATAATTTTTTTAATATTATAAATAATTAATAGGATAAATATTTGTCAAACTAAAACAAAAAAAAATATACTATGGGTATTATCTTGAATTTCCTTTTTAAGAAACTGCCACCTCCCAAATCTGCATGACAGAGTTGACTGGCCAGGTGGCCTACCCACCAATGTTTGCCTTCCAAGGACAAGAAAGCCTTGGAAGTATAAAAAAAAAGAATATCACATAGGTGGCTCTAGCTGTCTGGGACTTTGTTCATGGGGCATTCATAGGGTGTCCAAATTGAGCCAAGTTGGCTCAATTTGATGATAGCTTAAAAGGGCACTCTGCCTTTGTGCCATGCACTACCTGGATTTTGTTTGGAATATTTAGGGTTTAGAATTTTGTTTGGAATATTTTTTTTTATTAATTTATAATATTATAAGAAATAAAAAAATTTAATTTTAAAATAAAGTCATATAAAGTTTCCTCTAACTTTTGTATATGTTTTCTTTATGTTAGGAAGAATGTATATATATTCGTTGATTAGAGTTTCTCTTTTCTAATTTTTTATTGTGAGATTCAAGATATGTCTTAACACTAAGTTATAAATGTTTTGAATTTTTTTTTTATGAAATATTTACTTATAAAAAAAATAATTTAAGTTTTAGTTTAAACTAAAGAAATCGATTTGAACAAATTAGTTTAATTCGAGATTGATCAAAAAATGATTTGGTCCACGATTCATTCAAAAGTTTTAACCAGTTTTTAACGCTTGCGATAATAATACATATAAATTAAATTATATAATATATTATTAAAATTGTAGTATAATATTTTTTTTGGATGATATATATGCAAATATGTATTTTTAAAATTTTATATTTAAAATAAAAAATATATATCGATTTGGATAGGACTGGCTAGAACGGAATCACACTCTCTTATTCTTTGCCAAAACAGGAAAAGGCTCTTTCCTCTCAAATTTTGTATTTCTTAGGATTTGTTTGGTATCTATATTAAATAACGATGAGATAAAATTAATAATAACTTATAATAATATTATTAATTTACATTTGGTAAATGAAATACTATCTAAGGTTATAAAGATAATATATTTTTATATGATATATATATATATTATAATTACATTAAAATTTAAAAAAAAAGAAAAGAAAAAAGAGCTCTAGTAAAGTGGCAGAGTTGCCGGAACTCCTTCCTAGGGTTCTGGCAAATTGACAGACCGACCGACCGATCAAGAGAGAGAGAGAGAGAGGAAATTGAAGAAGAAGCAATTGCAAAGAGAGGGCTAAAATGGAGAAGAAGCAGTTGTAGGAAAAGGGAATCAAAGATGGAGCTTTGCAAAATGGAGGTCTGGAAATCTCAATCTAGACAATGGTAGCGGCGGTAGCAGAGATGATGGTGGCCGACGGTAGTAGTGGCAGTGGTTGTGGATAGTGGTGATGGTGGGCATTGGCAGTGGCCAGATCTGCAAAGAGGCATGGAACATCAAACTCCAAGAGAAATCATTTTTAGTTTTGTTTTAAAATGTTACATATATATACATATATATATATATCCAAATTTAAAGAAGTAATAAAAATATTCAAATTTTTTCATTAAAATAACTTGTCGATTTTTGTTATCTTAAAATAAAAAAATTAATTCATTAGAATAACATAGACAATCCATTACATACGCTCGAGAACTTGAAATATTGTAAGGTCATGAATTTAATTTTATCTCCACGTGAGACTACGACAATCAACAATCTATTTGAAGGGACAGTATCCAAATTTTGATTCATAATGAATCTATCCATTTATCAAAAATTATGGAACAAGTGAATAGTAAATTTTAAAAAAGATGACCAACTAGATAAAATATCTGATATACTCTTTAGTTACTTTTACGGGTTCAACCTAACTAACCAAATAACATAGTGAATATATCGTATTAGTTGGTAGCACAAACTATTATCATGACACCTACAAAATCAACACAAACCAATACCCACAATTTGTGCACCATTAGGGCATGATAGGCACCGATTAGGCTGTTAATTTGTTATTGAGACAATTAGTGGGTCTTTTAAGCTAATCAGCTTTCAAGCTTTTATTGTCTCCTCGTAGCCCAGTAGGGAGACTTTCTTATGGTCCCATGCTCCATTAAGACCCCTCCTTGTCCCTTCTTCAGGCGCCATCCTAATTATTCATAGAGATCTGGGATTCTCTTTGATTGATGACCACAGGTGTGTTCCTAGCTAGCTAGCTAGGACCCCTTCAATTGCCCTAACCTATGCACTTTTTTTCTTCCTTAAGGGCTATTTATGAATCCCAAAATTTGGGTCAAATTTTTAGGGTGAAAGGACAAATGGGTTTTTTTTTTTTTTATTCTCTTGGTTTAAGTTAATATTTACGAAAGTTCCAATAAAAGATGGTACTGTACTAAATGAGTTAGTCAAATTAGAACTTGAGGAGCAATAGAAGAAGGATGATTTAATTGATAGTTTTATTGAAAACCCTCAAGGTGAGAGCTTCCACATAATTGAGATTAGTTGTGTTGATTAGAGTTGAGGGCATACTTAACTTGATAACTCAATAGAATTATTATATCAATATAAAAATCAATAGAACATAATAGTTCACTCATCAATTTCTTCTTTTGGTTTCATATTTCAACTTACCAAATACATGAACCCATACCGACCAAATAAGTGTGCCGCTAGTGCTAGCTGAGTGCGCGTCAAGTCGTAATTTTGGAATATCAGATGAACAGTTTATTTTTTTGTCGGTTTATATTTTTTCTTTTTTTTGTATCAGAGTCATTGAGTACTTAAAGTCACATCGACAAGACAAAAGTCACTCATACGAGTTTAGTGCATATCGAGGTGTCAACTATATAAAAATATAGTCTCATTCTTATCAATTCCCAAATATTACTTAAAACATTTTCTTTGAGGTACCCTCCACAACAATTTATGTGGTTTAGGGTCTCAACCCATCTTTATAGATTCTTTTCTCCATTACTAGCTGCTTGGAAGTTTTCTCTTATCTATCATCTATATGGGATAAAAATCTATGAAATAAATAAATATTAATTTGGCAATCTAAGTTCTATATATGTGTGTGTGTCTATATGTATGCATATATAAGCAAATGAAGTGGACCATCACAATCAATAATTGGCTTTCATTTATGGTGTGGACAGATTTTATTTTGTTGTCTGAGAGATCATGAATTGTGTCTATACAATGGACAAAGCATAAACATTGTTTTTGTCAGTCATAAATCAAAGAGATTCTACTTTCTGGTCACTCATATAAATGCTCTTTTTGGGTATTTAATTACATATATATAACAATAATTAGATTAAAATAAAATATCTTTTAACTATAAACTTTGTTATTTTTTCACTATTTTACTGGCAAAAATGGAGTGCTTAAGTCTATATCTATATAATGCCTCTCTCTCTCTCTCTCTCTCTGTATATATATATATATATATGTATGTATATTCAAGTTGAGATACATAATTAGGATAATGAAATTAATATGGGGAATCCAATGGTACTATGTGGACCAAGGTATATATATAGATGATGATGTGCATGGGACAGATCACATCATAAAGTGGGACATGCCATCATACATAATTCTGAAGGAAAATAAGAATGAATTCTTGTGTTCAGACATGGGTTTAGATCAGATAAAGGAAAATACAATCATGTACACATTCAACATAAACTTCATTTATTTATCTATTTGGCTGAACTAGCAGGATGTAACTAGCTAAAAGCCATAGACATTAATGTGATCAAGAAATGATGCAAAATTTAGGGTTTCTTTAAATGTGGGAAGAAGTTTATGTTGATCTATAAATGATCAGACTGATTGCATGTGATAATATATAATATTGCTAAATGGGAGCTAATGAAAGAAGAGAACATACTGATCGGTACTTCAACTTCCGGATCGGTCTGCATCAACTTCACGCATTAATCCTCATTTACACAATTAGCATATAGTGCTTAAGCAACATATTTAGAGAGAAAAACAAGAGAAGAACAGATTGGGGACTTGATCATGATCAGCATCGATCCCTCGATCCATCGAACACTGATAGCAACATCCATCCAATCCTATGTAGAGTTTCCAAAAATGTACCAAAGCTTGCCAAGAGCTGAAAATTATATATATATATATATATCGAGGGACCTGTAAATTTGCAACATATTAATTAATTCACAGGTTACAAAAGAAATAATCTGCTAGTTATGACAAATAATTAATTAAAATTTTTTGCTTATGGAAATGATTAAGCAATGCCAAAATCAACAGAATAAACTAATTAACAGGTAATGTCTTTGAATTAAATGATGTATTGTGAACTATATATGAATTAAACTACATTGATATGCATGATATTATTGTTTTGATTTCCCATATCAATAATCTCTATATGTATATAGTATTGTAACCAATGCCCACGAATATAAATGAATTTATGTATGCATGTATAATATATGTTTGATCACCCATAGAAATAAGTCCAAAAGCTTCATTGCATCTACTGTCAGCACAACATAATGTAAGAATATTAGGTGACTAAACATTCAGCCTAAACATGGTAGACATGGGTATTAACTAAATAAGATAATATACTCAAGATTGAGTCATAGAATTTCTCAATTTTGACACAAGATACTTCTTAGGATTGATTAATTTCATTTGATCTAATAGAATGATTTTTCCATATCCAGACTAATCCCAATCCAAGCGATATTGAAACGTAACATACGATTCCATTCCTTCAGCTATATCCTGTATACAAGTAATATTGCAAGAAGACGTTGGATCAAATTGAAAACAAATGATGAACGAAGGGGACACATGATCTTCAACATATCTGCAAAATCTCAGATTATCATATAGCTGTTGCAGTTGAAAACAGAAAATTAGGAGAAGTAGAGGAATTAATTACGCATTAACATGTCTAGTAATCTTTGCAAGAATGTAATTAAGGCTGTGGAACTGGCGAAAGATCACTGATATGAAACTAATCAAAGGGTTTATTCCGAATGCCTAGTGCTAACTAATTAATGATGACAAGGCTCAAAATGAAATTACAGATGCTTAATCAGGAATATATATATATATACTGATGTTTGATCTGAAGATATGTAGTTGATACAATTATTAGTTTGAAAAGATTTGTTTAATTTTTGAAGGTGCCTCATTATTTTCCGTTGATCCATTAAAGTTTTTCATCCCATAGCAAGCTTCTAACTAAGCCTAGACGATCCAAAACTTCATTGATACCTAGGTCATTCAAAGAAGAAGAAGAAGAAGAAGAAGAAGAAGAAGAAGAAGAGAATCTGGGACAAAATTGCAAGAGATAAAGAGGAGAGATTTGTTCATGCATTTAGTTAAGATCCAAAAGAATCTAAGACAAAGAGCTGATATGCTGATGTGTTAACAACCACAAATAAACAAATCATATACATAAGCAATGGGTTGCTTAATTAATTAATTAACTGTATTTCTACTGTTTTCTTATTTATTTAGTTATTTGAAAATTGAAATTATGCACATAATATGATCATGTCTTAATGGCCATTCATGGCGGGCACAAAAGATCTTGTAAAATCCTTAAAAGGGCCAAAACCAGAGAAAAGTAGACATACAAACAGGTGACCTTAACTTTGGGTATTAACCACCAAAGAGCTGTGGTTTTGCATGAGAGAGAGAGAGAGACCTATAGTTGTCATTGGCCCCTAACGTTGGTAAAAGACGTCATAGTAAAGTTATATGATTAGGGTAAGTCTATCTCTGTCTTGAAGGAGACAATATAAATTAGGGTTTTGGAGCACTAGCTAGTCCTAGCTAGGGTTTACTATCAAGGAAAAACAAGATGCCTCAATCAAGAAGGGATAAATGCATAGTTCCAATTGGAGGAGGTTTCTTCCTTTAGCGATTTCCTCATTCAACGAGGTCGTTGGAACGATCTAAGGTTCAGAACAGAAAAGCAGAAAAACAAAAATCACAAGCCTTATTGCCACCACTTCATCATGAAAAACTCATGAATTGAGTTCCATGAAATTTTTGTACCCCCTGCGAAGTCAGTAATTTCTATGATTTGATCATCTCATGGCTAGATTCAGCAAATTAATAAATAATCCAATTCTACGTACCCATTTGATTAATTAAGAAGCTAGCCAAGAACATTCAAGAAGGCTGCATAAGAGAGCTGGATGCAGTATTATCACTGGCTTTCATTTGATTCCTCTTCTTCTTCTTCTTCTTGTATGGAATCCCTCTCGCCTTCGCCTGAGAATCCCTCACTTCGCGAAGATAAACCCGAATTGCGCCACTGGCAAAAGGATTAGTCTCTGGCAATCCACCGTTCTCTTCGTAAGCAGCCCTAAGGCGGCCGATAAGCGCATCGAGGCTGCCCCAAGCTTGCCTTAGCGGGCAAGTGCAAGGCCCCGGCGGCTCGGGCTGCCCAAAAAACACACACCCTTGTAAGTGCACCTTAGTCTTGCCAAACTGATCCAGATACCTCAAAAAATCAAGTACATGGTTGTAGTTGCACTGTGCCATAGCCACTGGCGGCCTCTGGTTCTTCAAGTACTGCCCAAAAGTGTTCCAATCGCGTCGCTTCTGCGACTCATACCGGCTCAGCTGTGCCGGCTGCTGCTGATCAGCAGCTGCAGGACCCGTTCGCGACGATCCTTCGCCTAATTCTTTGCCCTTGTCAGTAGACATGAAGGCCTCAAATGGGGCTGCGGTGAAGAGTAGTTTTGGCCAAGTCGATCGAGAGAAGAAGTAGGAAGGAAAGGAAGGATATATTATTATTGAAGGGGTGGAAGAGAAAAATGGAGATCACATCATGGGGCTGCTGAGGAGACACAGAATGGGGCCAATGAAAGTGCTTTAGCTGGCTCCTTTTTCTACCTCCATGACATTATTTTTTTCCATATTTTTATAATTATGTTACCATCATAAAAGCAATCATTATAAGGCATATTAGCAAATTTAGCACTATGATTTGGGACCCCCCTAGAGATTAGGTGGCCTGTGGAGGTAATTAACCTGGGTTAGCTAAGGTGCGTTTGGCTGGTGATGCAGTTAATTGAATAGCGAAAAGGGAGATCATCAACATAAAAGATGCAGCATCTTCCTAGTGTTTATGAGTGGTGAACAAGCTTGTCTCCTTTGAAATTTTGAATGAATCTGTTGAATTGTAAAGAAGGATATAACTTCTGCTGGTAGCCAACTAGCCTTTAATAGAAGTTCTTTATTATTTGTTTTTTATTTTTATTCTTTTGGTTCTGTAAAATAAGAGAATGTTTGGGAGTACTACAGGTAATCCTATGAGGCCAAAAGGGTAAGTAGGTATAAGTTTTTTAGGAGGTGTCTTTGTACATGAATTTAGATTAAACACTTAACCGTTTATTATTCATAATGTAAAACTTCATTTTAAAATCTTTTTATTAAGCTGGTGGTCCGTGTGATTCGATACTGTTAATTACATAAAAAATAGAAATAAACTATTCTTACAAGATTTAAAGTGAGTTCTTATGGACAAATTGACCCAACTTTGCCATCTGATATACCATGCACCTTCTTGGGGTAAAAGTTCTCTATCACAAGATGATTTTATATTTTGCTAATCCCACTTGTTGAATGTTTATGAAATTTCATGTGTAAATCATCTAATTCAAGGGAATAAATTTAAGATTAATTACGTACCATCCATTTTAATTGACTAATTAATTGATTGATTTCAAATCAGCAATTATATATATTACAGGTATTCAGTGGAGGTGGTCTCTTATCCTTCCTTAATTTCAGTAGTGGCAGACCTTGCTTGAGATTACCTTCTGGTGATGAAGGTGGGAAGACCCTATTGAGGGTATAGATAATAATCAATTGGGCATCCCTAAAACAAATAAAAATTTAATATTGGTTACCAAATATATAATAATACTGTGGCTACTATTTATCTGTTAATTTTAGTGGACGATATTATACGTTTTACTTAAGTCGAGATGTATCATATTTATACGTAATTTTCTCTTAAATTTAGCCAAAAAAAAAAAAAAAAAAACTGTTTCAGGACTAATAGTCGATATAGAGTAAACTTCTCTTAATGCACGGGAGAAATTCTCTTTCTTTTATTTATTTTTATGAGTAAACTTTTTCAGCATTTCTAATCTCAACCTTGCCTGTCAAATAAATAATTAAATTGAAATAGAGACAAAGAATGCTATATGCAATTGATTAGCTTGGAATCAAGGTCACCTTTTGCATTAATATGAAGAAAAAACAACAATTTGTCCATTTTTGCCTACCCTGTAGATTTAGCAATGGCCTTTTGTCTTAGCCTAAATTGGCTTTCACCCTTCAAAAAGGCTAGGAGAGAGGAGAAAGTGAAGGACTCATCAAACTCTCTCATTGTGTTACAATTTTCCCTTTTTTTAGCCAAAAAATAAATCTTATTCTTTGAGAATGGTAGACATACATCATATTCTTAAGAAGATTTGGTTGACGACTCTTAAAAATCTTGTACAAAATGGGATTAACATGTACAATCTTGTCATTCTCAATGTCCAATTATAGCAATTCATTTTTTTTTTTAAATAAAAAGGGCAAGTTTAGATTTTGAGGGACATTGTGCATAGAAAGAATAATCCTAATTCTTCACCTTTTTCATTATGTTCGGCTTGATTGAGCTTAGCCCATGCTAGTTATCTCATTTTACTATAGGCATGTATTATTCATGAGACCAGCAATACCTCTGTTAAGCTTTAGTGACCATTATTAATCCTTTTATATTTATACTTCATTTGTCATCGTTGTTTTTAACTTTTTATTTTTATCAAAACCGACAACCATTGTTTGTAGAATATATATTGAATTAATTTTTTACATACAAATAATAATTAACAAATTATGTATATCTAATAAATATATAAAAAATTATATGCTAACTTGCTTATCAAGACAATTTTTACTCGATCCCCTCTATCTTACTTCTTTTCTTTTCTTTTTTTTTTTTAAAAAAAAACTTTGAAACATATACCTTTTACATTGAAGAACAAACAATATTGGGATTATGGGACAGATGGCCCCATCTCAGGTACTCTTGTTGCTTCACTCTCAAATTAAGCAAAGTCATTAATGAAATAATTAGTACTATAGCTAATTATGTATAATTTTCATTTTCTTATATCATTAGAAAAGCACAAATTCAAATTCAAGTATTGTTCATGAATTCATAATATCAATCATTAGTTAATGATTCAAATTCCTCATGGGTTTTGATTTTAATTCACAATTAAAAATTTATATACTACTTGTACATCAAGGATTACACCTTGGGTTACACACACGAGCACAAATGACTAAAATATTTCTCGCACCTCACTATCTTGGGTGAGAGGTATTTTTATTATTTTAGCTATATTGTGTAATCTAAAAAATATAAATAACATTTTTTATTTCACAAAGCCTTTTTATATGAGTGTTTAGATTGTTACGTTTTTCTTATTGTTTGAACCTTACCCAACCAACAATTTTGTTGGCTTAGAAAGACTCATGGTAATGGTGCACCACCCTTCTTCGTGACTTCTATTGTCAACTCTTTCGTCATCAAGTTGTAAATTTTTTTATTAGGTGTCAATTTTTTATTTTATGAAAAAATGTGTTTTGTTAAATACTCAAAGGGGTATGATTACTCTGACCCATTTGTGAGCTGTGTTTTTGGTAAACATTGTAGTTTCATACTTTAGGTTGTTTTCCACTATTTTGAGTTTTGAGTTATTTAGGAATCTTCCAAATACATGGAAGACACATATGGCATTTCTCAAATTGAAAACTATATCTAGATAGAAAATTGATTGAGCCTCTAATTGGTTTTAGGTGTATCTATTGATGTGACATATTTTGAGTAACAAAATATTTGGACTAATAATATTGTCACGTAAGATTAATAAAAATATAATATTGATTCAGAGTTGACATCGAAGTGAAACTCAATAGTAGAAAAAAAATAATCTAAATCAAACTTGACACGAAATCCATTTACACATAAGAATTTCTAATTTTAATTTGTACTTATCTTTTCTCATAAAAAAAAATAAATTTTGAATATTTATTGAGCAAGATCTTGTTTTTTCCTCAAGGGTGTCATTGGATTCCAAGCTCAATTTTGGGTTTTGTAAATTAATTAGAATTTCTTTATGTTTTTGCCAATAACACCTAGATATATCTAGAGATGTTAAACTAGGGGAAAAAACAAAATCTATCTCAATTGATGTGACCTGAGCATTTTCCCATTTAGGGCACAAAAGAAAATGCTAAAGTTATTGGATTTATTTGGAAACCCTCATCGTTAATGGAGAATAATGTTTTTTCATAATTTGGAATATTATTAATGTATTATATTCTGTATCATATTAATTACATTTTAATTATTTTCCCTAACTAAATTGGAAGTTTGATTAATTAAATAAGACATATAGTGTTAATACATTTATGTCTACAATCTTAATCTATGATGATATAAATTTGAAAAAAAAAACTACAAAATTATTCCACCATCATTTTTACACGAACAAAACTATAAACCCTTATAAGTCACATTGTCGTTTTCTTAAAGAAGCTTTTTGTAATCACCATTTCGTATTTCATTGAATGATTGGTCACTCACATTTAGATGACACTAATAATTATTGAGTCGTGACATACGGTCATAATATCATTTTTTTAAATTACTAATGCGAGGTAACTCGAAACTAAATTAGAAGAGTTTATTTATAACCAACGACTCATCAGATTTTTTTTTTCTTATTCTCACTTAAAACTTGTTTATGGGAGTTTTGAATTTGAAGAATTACCTAATAGAGAAACAACATGTATCATGAGGGGTTGAATTAGGCAGTGAACAGTTGAAGGGGTTGGCCCCCCTTGCATTCAGTGATTAAGCTTGTTGGACCATGTTAGATTCTTCTCATTAATTTCATCTCAAGTTGATGAATCAGGAAAAAAGATTTGTTGAGATGCCTTAGTCAACTAAAATGGATCTGATTAGACAACTGATTGAGGCACCACTGATAATTAGCCCCCACCTCCAACTTGTCATTTGGTTAATTTGTGTGTAAAATGCCCTTTCATTTGGCTGCAATTAGCAAACTAATTCTGCCCATTAATTAATTGCCATTGCTCTTCTGGGACTGTGTTGCTGTGGTTGGCATCATCAACTCTGGGAAAATTTTCACAAGCCCTCAATCAAACAGTACAGCTACTAGGAGTTTTGGATTGCATGCAAATTAAAATCACTTGAAAAACCAATTCAAAGGCGATCTTGACAGCTGAGTTATTTGCAGTGGTTTCCTTCAATTTTCTCAGGCATGGATGTGTGTTGAGATTTTGTGCATTTTCTTATGTGAATCAGATCTTCTCTCCAAGGAGAAATAATGAAGTTAATGTTGTGCATATATTGGGCAACAAGTTTTCGGTCAAATACTATGTATAGTTGGTGCGATTATCCGCTACATTTCGTTGCGTGGTCTTTTAACTTCAACAAAATAATGACCGTATTGTCGTTCATCATTCTCTTCAATGTAAAATGTCACCTCGAGCTAATCTGGTTAAGTAAGTATCTCTTGGAAATTAATAGTTTGAAAGATATGGTTAGGCTTGAGTTTGATTAACATCATTGGGATTGAAAATAAAAAAGAGAGAGATAAATATCTCATGTGAAATTAAAATCTTATTGAAAAATGAATGGTAATATCTTTCAAGATTAGACAAGGACAGACAACATTATCGAAGTGGAATATAAATCACTATAGCATCATAATCGCATTGAATGCATAATTCTCGACTTTTGATTATATTACATCTCCTTTCTTGCAACTAGTTGAGAGCCTTTAGCAATTTGCTAATTTAGGTATTGGAAAGCTCGTGGTGGAGACACTCGAGACAGTTCTTTGTTCTTTTTGTATAATATCAGAAGAAATCACCTACTCACCATCCTCTCTCCCTCTTTCCTTCGATCGAAGCCGTCAATTTCTTGATGGATCATCATCAATAGGATTGATGGATGAATTAACAAAATGTAAAACAAGCCAAAGGGTGGGGGAAATGTGTCTTGAAGCTGCAGAAAGGTAAACTAACTAGCAAGAACTTGAGGATTCACAAAAAGGGATCAATTTTAACTTGATCAGAAACCTTTGAATTGTTACCAAGATCCAAAGATCTTGCTGCTGCCATAAACCAAAATCATTGTCCTCTTCTGCTTTAGGTGAAAGGATTTAATCACTAGGGGAAAAGGGTTTCACTAGGAAGGAAAAATTAAGACAATTGACATAAAGCCCCTTTGTACCAAAATCTTTAAGCAAATGAAAAGACTAAACTCATGAGCAACACAACAGCTAATTAACCCATGGTGCATTGATTTAAAAAAAAAAAAAAAGGAACAATAAAACTGTCTCTTTACTTATGCAAATACATCTAACTCTTGCCTAATTAAGTATTTGACGATGGTATTTGGGACTGATCAGCATAACTCTGCTTTGATCCAAGAACTTGTATGAAGAGACTGTGCTAGTTCTCTCAATATAGTATCTAACGCTTAAGTTAGTAAAGTAAATGAACAGTAAAACATATTAAGTACTTAGAGTTACTTGGTTTATCTTTCTTTATAAATGTGGTGTGAGTCAAAATATTTAAAGTTATATTTGAGATTCTTGAGTTTGGATGTCTTGGCTTAATAAAGAATCCAATGGAGTAGATATCTCTAAGAGATTCTTGAAGTAATTTAATGGGTTTTGTTGGCCTGACATGACCCAATTTACATATTTATTTAATATCATATTGTAATTTGGCAGATTATATCTCATCAAATAATTGACGATCACATAAAAATTGTGTATGACCTATTTGTACCACATTAATCACAAACAAGTTAATTGAATGATAAAAAATAAAAATAATGCATTTAATAATTTTGACTCCTTTTCAAAAAATGGATAACAAGACAAAGTTCTAGCATAGAAAAATAATCAATATTTAAGAATTAGTGTGAATCAATTATTCGTTTCTAATCAGAACATAAAGGGAGTGATAGTTTAAGTGTGTTTGTTAAGCTTCTAGTGTCTCGTAATTTAGCTTTTTGGCGACACATTTTTTTGTCAAAGTATTCTTGTGTCGGTATACTCTTTTCTTTGGTTAGTGGAGACATGGCCTTTGGAATGGACCGAGATGTATGAGCTACACGCCAACCAACACCATACTCTCAAGTCACATCACAAAAAATGATTCAGCGAAAATTATGCTCGAACAGTTCTGGATTAAGTTGTAAAAACCCAATAACTTTAAAAGTAAATAGGACTAATTAAACCTTAATCTACTTATTTTGACCTCTTATATTCGTTCTTTGAAATTCAAATACTAATTTGATCATTAGACATTCTCTCGAGGACAAAAACCCTTTGCTTATAGGAATTATTAGGTGATAATTTAAGTCCCAACTCTCAAACAACATCATTTATTATCATGCTTCAACGCATTGCAAAAGTAAATAAATGAAATTATTTTCATCTAGAGATCCATTTTTTTAAAACTTAATAAGAGTTTATAGCTCCATTATTCCTTCTAATTTAGTAAAAATGATGAGGTTGGAGGTTAATCTGTTCATCAATAATGAATTTTTCACCAAAAAATAATGGTTTATTCAGTTGTAGAAAATATTTTTTTAATTTTATTTTTTATTAAATAATTAAATCTTGCATTAAAAAATAAAAATTCAATTTCTTAATTTCTCAATTTATACTGTGAATTAGAAAATACCATTTTTGATATGTTCTTGAACTGAAAATGAATATTACGACTTTTTAAAACATAAAATGTTACGACGTCTTCGTTGATTAAATTATAATTGAAAATTAAAAAATATTTTTCAAAACTAAACGGGACCTTTTTTTTTTTTTGTTGTAAATAAGTATTTATTGAAAAAAAAACCACAAAACGTTTACATCTTTTGTTAAAGTATACCCCGAGCATCACTACGAAAACAAAAAAATTATCTTTAAACTATTTACATACAATGATATATTCCTTCAAACATATAAAAAATACTAAAAATATCAGATAAAATCTTCAAACGATCGCTCTTGCAATAATACACACTATCTACACTATCTTCACTTTACTCACATCTCGAGCTTACAAGATTTGGGGGCGGGGGGCCGGGTGGGGGTGTTTGATAGAAAGTGAAGGAAAGCAAATTTACCTCCACCAAACTAGCTAGTCTCCTCACTAGCCCTAGCAGCTACATATTGTGTAGCTAGCTTAGTTAGTAGCAGTACTGCCCACAATGTGATAAGATGCTATATGCTGCTTGAAAATTGGGAAATGGGGATTTTCCACTTTTGATCAATCAGACAGCTTTGTGGTGGAAAGATGAATTGTTTTGGCAAGATGGTTCACCAATAGGCCAATAATTAATCTAACCCTAAAATTAACATTCTCCCCCTTTGAAGGGCAACCCTACCCTATAGCTAGCTGCATCTATATATGCCCATAGTATAATGGGCATTTACTATGGGCTGAATTCATAATTGTCCCCCTTTTGGGGTTGCTATATATGCCTTTTGCATTTTGGGCTCAAGTGTAATTGATTGTAATTGCTAACTCTAAGATGTAGTTTATTTAAATTTTTTGTTATTCCAATTACTAAGATTATATTTTTAAATCAATTTAATTTATATACTTTGACGTGAATCGAATATGATGTGTACTTTATCATCTCACTTTATTTTTTTTTTATATATATAAAAATATAGAAGTTAAATTGACTCAAAAATATAGGTATAGGTGTATAATTAAAACAACGAAAAATTTGGTTTGTCACACGAAAAAAAAAATTTAAAGTACAGGTGTTATATTGACTCAAAAATCAAGTTTAGTGGTGTAATCGAAATAATGAAAAATACGAATAATAACATAAAAATACATAAACAAAAATATAGATTTGGCATTTGAATGTATCTTAACAAATTTACATATAAATGTGTGTGCAGCTCCGATGCTTATGTTGGGTTAATGACCAGGTCTTATCCATTAAAATAAGCCCAGCTGGCCCATCCAAAGGAAAATAGCCTGATCCGTAAGGTTTTGTAAGCCCGCTGGGCCATTTCCTGAAGCCCGTGATAATGTATCTTTACATATAAATGTGTAGAAATATATATTTTTTTCTTGGGTTCTTATGAATTCTTCTAAGTAAAATTCAACTAATGAAATATTAATTAATTTAAAATTAATCACAAATAAAAAATAAGTTAGGACTTATTGAACTAAACCCAACACCGATGACTTGTTATTTGATGAGGTAACATCTTAATTTTATGAAAAAAATGGGTACTACGAATTCTAATTGGTACTATGAAATAACATGTGACCAGAGACATCTCGAACTTGGTCCTAGACCAATGGGTACTACGAACTCTAAGTCCAAAACTAAGATCTAACTTGAGGGGTCTATCAAATTCAAATGAAATGACTAGATGGGTTGAATCTAAACCTAGAAGAATCGTACTCACATCACTCTTAAGATTAATCTATGGACTTGAACTTAATCATCCTTATGGTATGATCATTAATTATATCATTATTGTGTTATTCTATAACGGGTCTCATGATTAATTTAATTATTAGCAGATCTAAGAGAGAATAGAGTTTTACTCTCCTTATTTTATAAGTCAAATAAATGTTGAATAAATTTAAAATCAAGTAAAAACAAAAAGAGCTCGTGGTCGAGGAAAGGTAGTCAAGACTATAGCCCTTGAACAAGTTTATTGGCTCCAAGACATCATCACTATTACTTCTCTTATTTATTTATTTATTTATTTTTTATAAAAATTTCTATACAAATTACCTAAATTCATATTATATCTAAAAAAAAACTTGTATTTAATGCTTCTAATGGCTTTTTCTTTAAAAATATTTTTATTAGTTAATAAAAAATTAATCGAGTTTTACAATAGTTTATAAATCATTAAAATTATTTTTAAATTAATGTGTAATAAATATATATTATTAAAATTAAAATAAATTTTTGACACTTTAACCATTATCTTTAAAACAATAATAATTTATATGAGAGATTTCAGAATCTAATTGTCACTTATTGAATAGAAAAAGACAAAAGTAGTGGTTGATTATCCAAATCTATCAGCTTTAAACATTTATTTAACATTTGCCATTGATTAATTGTTGTTATTATTTATTTAAAAATTCGTGTTTATTTTTTTAAATAAGATATATTTATTATATTTTATCTTTTTGGTATAGGTCAATTAATCCAATTGCTTAAATCGAATGGATCAAACATGTAAAAAACCAAACCAACTAATTGAATAGATTATCAAATCGATCAAATCAAAAGAACAAGAAAAAAAAAATGAACTCACCAAAAAAACTGAAAAAATAAAAAAATTAAAATAACAAAGTGCAAAAACGATGTCATTTTTTACATTTTGGTTGCTTAGGTTATTTTGATTATTTTCAATACAGAGATTAAAATAAATTGAAATAATCGAAGTTGTCAAACTTGAAAACTAAAACCAAATTGAACTACGGCTTGATCTGAATCAGATTGACAATTTCAATTAGTTCAGATTGATTAAAAAAAAATGTTGCTCACCCTTGAGTTACATTTTTAATAAAAACATAAATACATCGATCAAAAGAATTGCTCAAACTAAATAGATTGAATTTTTTTAAAAATTAAATTGAACCAACTAAATAGATACTCATACTAAAAAATTAAAAATCCGAATTGACCAAAAAAACTGAAAAAAAACCCAAAAATTTGATCAAAATGACATTATTTTTTATATTTCAAACGATTTAATTGTTTTAATTTTTTGAATAAAAAACCAAATTGAAGCGAAATAACAAAACATTCAAATTTAAAAATCAAATCAAATTAAAATACAAATTAAACTGAATTAAATAATCAATTTCAACTTATTTAATTTGATTATTTGAATTCAACCAAAATATTACTCACCCTTATATCTATCCACGCAGCACATGCTTCTGCATCCTTTCCCACTTGCACAATAATATAATAAAAAGGTCCTAATAAATAAAAAATGAAAAGGAACCCATAAATTAAAATAATCATATTAATAAACAAACAACCTCCTTTTCTGGGCGACTTCTAAGATTAAATGTTTTTTTAAGTTGACAGTGCGGCAGTTCTGACCCACACCCACCAAATGCATAATTAATTAAGAGAGTGCTAATAATGTGTATCACTCTAAATATTAAAACTTTAGTGTTTAATTAACATTTCCGAATTAATTAAGTTCAATAAATCTTCTATAAATCTGGAAATCTGATGGCCCAATTCACAGCTCAAACAAACAACGTAGGGGCAGCACTAGCATTGCTTTGTCTTCTCATGCTCTTACATTTTCTTTCCTCTTTCTCATCATCCAAACACTCTCTTCCCCTTCCCAAGCCGACGTTCATGCCTACACCTTGGCTTTACGAATGGGCGTGGTCCGGTCTGAGTCACTCTTTAGATGGGTATGGGAAGCGAACCGAGGCAACCCAGTTGGCGAGAACGCCACTCTAACATTCGGGAGTGACGGGAACCTTGTATTGGCTGATGCTGATGGGCCGGCGAGCGGCGTGGCAAACTGACACTGCCAATAAGGGAGTATATAGTCGGCTTGAAGTTGTTGCCAAATGGTAACTTAGTCTTGCACGACAGCAGTGGAAGTTTCGTATGGCAGAGTTTTGATTATCCAACTGATACCATCTTAATTGGTGGGTCAGTCTCTTAAACTTGGATCGAAGCTTGTAAGTCGAGCATCGCCACAAGACAACATTGATGGTCCGTATAGCTTCGTAGCAGAGCCCAAACAGTTGGGCTTGTACTACAGGAGCAACAACTCTCCTAAGCCCTTGCTCTACTTCTCCTCCTCTGAATGGTTTAGCATTAGCAAAGGTACCTTGGCTAATGTGACATTCACCATTTCGGAAAAAGACGATGGCTATTCTTATTACTTGTCATTTGACTACCATTTGGACAACCCAGCTGGGTCTGGTGGTCGATACTTGGCCAGGACCATATACAATAGCACATTAACCTTTCTAAGGTTGGGAATCGATGGAGATACTAGGTCTTGCGCTTACAATGACAAGGTAGATATTGGAGCATGAGATGTGAGCTATACACTATTCAACAGAGATTCTGGTGATGTGAGTGAGTGCCAATTGCCAGAGAGGTGTGGGAAATTTGGGCTTTGTGAGGACAGCCAATGCGTTGCTTGCCCATTACCAAATGGGTTGGAGCAAAACTTGCGAGCCAGTGAAAGTGCGATCTTGCAAGGCCACTGATTTTTACTATTACACGATGGAAGGAGTCGACCATTTGTTGAGCAAGTACACTAGGGGAGATGGGCCTGTGAAGAAGAGCGATTGTGAGAGTATAAGTGTACAAAAGACTGCAAGTGTATGGGCTATTTCTATCGCGAGAACGCATCCAGATGCTGGCTTGCTTACGACCTCAAGACTCTCACAAAAGTTGAAGATTCAGCGCATGTTGCCTACACAAAGGCCCCAAACCCTAATGGTAAGTCTCTAGTGTTTATTTGAAGAATAATTTGTGCTTACGGAATTGATATGTTGTCCGCCGCAAACCCCACCCCCCACACTCCACCCCCTGCTGCCTGTGTCACCCCATCGCCTTTGCAACCCCCTCCCCACCCCCCACCCCCACGTCGACGTCCCACCCCATGCAACCCTCTCTTGTGGCCCACGTCGAGTAACATAATGTTACTCAATATTTATTGGTCGATACGGATAACATATCAATCCACTTTGTGCTTATCATCTTAAATGATTTCCCACACATTTTGTTTTATTTGTATGTTTCTTCCCTTTGTGTTCTACGAATAGAATGAACTCAAGTTGGAGATTCTAGTTAGGTATCTGCAAAAATTCGGTTTTAACCGAACTAATTGAATCAAATCGAACAATTTTTTTTTTTAAATTCACTTCGATTTAGTTAATTTTTCAGGAAAATTTAGTTTTTTTCTTATTTTAGTTTTTTTTTTAGTTGAAAATAATCGAACTAAATTAACTAATTGAACTTTAAAACGATGACGTTTTTATGATTATAAAACTACATCGTTTTTGGCCAGCTGTATAATTTTTCAACTTGTTCGGTCTATCGGTTAATTCTATTTTGATCGATTTTTTTGTGTTTGTTTGATTTATTCAATCGGTTCAATTAATTTATACAGTTTAAATTTAATTTTTTTATTATTGATGAGTTTGGTTTATTGGATTTGATCAGTTAGCTGGATTTGGTTTAATCCCTCAATTCGATTTATTCAATTAGTTGATTTCGGTCAATTTGGTAATGAAATCAATCGTTTGCACACTCCTAATTCTAGTGCTAACCAAGGACAATATATTTTTATTTTTTTAAGAAAATGTTAATTTATTAGGAGTAACTTATATAAGTATCAAATCAAATAAGTTACTATTTTGTTGTAAAATTAAATTAACCCATATACTTTAAAAAGAGTAAAATAAATCACTATACTTTTAGATTTAAAGTTAAATAGATAATTGTATTTTAAAAATAGTCAAATAAACTATTATATTTTGAAACTCATAATCGTATTCTCATTATATTAAATGTTAATTTAACACTATTAATGAGATTTTAATTTCCCTAAACTTAGTAACAACCAAATTAAATTAAATTTAGGTATATAGATGACTTATTCCCATTAAATGAGTAAATTAAATTGTTTTTAGTGTATCAAATTAAACTTTCATTTACTCTTTCTAATAATATATGAAATTTAAATTTGAAAATAGTGAAGGACTGCCCTTAAAAATTCTCAATCCCAATTATACTTTTACTTTTATCATATTTACATGTCCTAAGTACATGACATGATATGGATAAATTTTATTTTTTTAAAAATAGATAAATTATATTGTTAGTCCCTTAATTTTGTAATATTAACTAATTGATCGCTTTATTTTTGTTTTTGTTACTATAACCACTAAACTTTGATTTTTGTTAAAATTTAGTCATTTTTTTTTACTTTTCTATTGAATTCTATTAACAAAACTAAATTGGACATGACATGCATTAATATAAATATTAAAATTACTTAATTATGGTGTTTAGGTTATTTTAACATCAAGTATGTCCGTCAATTTTTATGAACATAATTTAATAAAAAATTAAAAGAATGACTAAATTTTAATAATTGAGATATAAAATTTTAATATTTTGTATATTAAGAACCAAATACTATATTTTGTAATTATTGAAGAAGCGTAACAAATCAATTAATCTATTCAAATATTATTAATCGATTAATTACGTGACGTGTCATTTATGGTAATATTTCATTATAATAGACGTAAAATAATAATTTTTAATAATTAAGATATAAAATCTTGACATTTTATATATCAAAAATTAAATATCATATTTTTTAATTATTAAATGGTTAACATATGTATTAGGCCACTAATTTAAGTGAAACCTGACGTAATACAGAAAAAAATATTAATTAAATTTAAAAATAAACATAAATTTAACCAAATTAAAAAAGAAATCAATTCAATTGTTAATTTAGGATTTGAGATCGCCGTCAGCCGCCAGAAGTGCGGCGATTCGTGGATATTGGATCACAACTGGCGTTCAATGTTGTCCCAAGTGGTCCCCACTTCTTTTCCAAGTTGCTGCATAACACGTGCAACGATGCACGTGCTAAAGCAAAAACATACTTTCACTTTTACTTTATTTTTTTCGATTAAATTATTGACCTTTCATTTAGCTTTAACTCTAAAATATCATTTATTATAATTACATTTTTTAGTTAATTATTAAAGTGATAAGATATGTCTTTTAAAGAAGCAACGGCTGGGGGAGAGTTCACACTCTTCTCCAAGGAAGAACTAGGGAGAGATCAACAAATTAATAATTTAAACAATTACTTTTTAAAAGTTACTGTCTAGTCATGTCATCGTACCAACTCAATGATCATTCACTGACTTGTATAGTATATGCTTACTATATTCTTAGGATCGTGAGCAATATTCCTATATAACGATCAGTTGCGTTAGCTCTAATATTAATTATTACAACTTAAGTAATCATTTTTTTAAAAGATTAATGTCTAGCCAACATATTAACCTAGTAATCGTCCACTAGCTTATATAGTACATGCCTACCACACATTTTGAGTAGTGGATAGTATCCCTGAACAGCGACTAATTGAATTAACTCTTTTACTAACTATAACAGATTAGATAATTATTTTTAAAATATTAATATCTAGTCAATATATATAAGTCTTACTTTCACCCATTAGCGGACCGACTTGAAATTTGGCATGCTACAATAACACAAGTAAGTTAATTAGCGGATTTACGACTAATTGAATGAACTCTTTTACCAACTATAACAGATTAGATAACTATCTTTAAAATATTGATGTCTAGTCAATATATATAAGTCTGACTTTCACCCATTAGCGGACCGACTTGAAATTTGGCATGCTACAATAACACACGTAAGTTAATTAGCGGATCCACGTAAAATTTGGCATGCTACAATAACACACATAAGCTATCTTGCTTGAGGGAAGGGCTTCGCTACTTGAGAAATAGTTGCTGCAAGGTAATACAATGCAAGAGGGCCAGCATGGGGATGGACTAAAATTAAATAATAAATAATTTTTTTTGAAAAATTCAAATTAATCTAATTTAATTCTGCAATTTAGATCCATTTTTCATAAATATTATTTAAATACTGATACTTTATATTAATATTTTATATATTTATATTGATATAATATAAAATATATAAAATTTTAATAGAAAATATTATCATAAATATTTAATTTAAATAATATTTCGATTAATTTTTTTAAATTTGTTTTGGATCAAACCTGCATACGGCATGAAATTACGGTCAACCGTCAACCACCGTACGTTTGCCGTTTCGTGAATGACAACTGGCTCCAATCCCATGTTCCCAAATGGCCAATTGAACAACGTTCTATATTGAATTATGCTAGATGTACAACTATTTTGTACATCTTGGACTATATAAAGGAGTATTATAACTAAAATACTCTGCGCCTCACGTCCCTCTATGCGTCTCATGAGGGACTTTTTTGTTATTGGTACACTTTTATGTAGCTCAAAAAGTACACAAAGGTGTACCAATAGCATTTTCCTTCTATATTTATACGACAAAAATTTTTAATATTTTAATATATAAATTTATTTTTTTAATCATAAAAAACTCAAGAATTTCCTTATCATTAATGTACAACTTTAGGTTGGAACTCTTTTATCGTCTATAAAAGCCACACGTTACCCTACTCTTCATTTAAGTGGATAAATAGATGGATCGTGAGTTAAACTCTTAAGTCTAACTCGCGAATAATTACATATTACTGCAAGTTTCATAAAAGTAAACTCAAATCCACAATTTTATAGTAATCCAAGCTTCCAAATGTGTATAGCGTTATTTCTAGGGATTAATATATAAATTTTTGTTTTATAAAGGTTGTGAGTGAATGTTTAAATAGTATTTCTAAAACAAATTAAAAATACTATTTAAATGAAGAGTTTTGATAATCTATACATAATGTTAATTATTAATATTATTGAGGGTGAGTCCTAGTCCTTCACCAGTTTCTTTAATGTTAAAAGTTAGTTATTATGATTGGAAATAATATAATAATGATATAATAAATGTGTTTTTTTGTCTCCTAAGAGATTACATCTTTATATAACCAGGTTGAAGAGTCAGTATAAGTCTAAATAATATCATGTAGACAATCAAATTTGATCCTTTAAAGGGATTGGGCAAGCTAGCTATGGGCACCAATTTTGGACCTAACCCCTTTATTTGGATAACCTTGGATACAGTTTTGGAGCAAGTTCAAGCATTTAACCCTTGTCTTGTTGGAGCCTTAGATTAAATCCAGGTTGTTGTAAGCTTAGGGCCCTGCCCTTAAAAACGGGTGATCCCATCATCATGTGAGTTATATTAAAGACTTTACCCTTAACATATAAGTAACACTAAAAATATCATAGATCCAAATCACTTGTTTTTTACCGGTTTGTCAACGGAGGCCAAAGTCCAGTTCCAATTAGCTAGCATCCAGTTTTGTGCCGCCTTTCAAAACCAGATCTTTATTTACTGTTTTATTTTAAGTCCACTGCGCCCCAGTTTTAGGACTCATGATCCACAAATGGATAATTGATTAAGGTTCCTTAGCCAAGCTCTGCCCTTTCTCAACCTCTATAAATCTCAAAATCTCTCTATGACCCAATTCACAGTTGATCAAACAATTAAGCAGCACCAACATATGGCTTTCTCTTCTCGTTCCCTCACATTTCCTTTCCTCTTTCTCTTCATCCAAACACTATGCTTCCATTCTCAAGCTGTCGTTCCTAAGTCGAAGACATTCAAGGTCGTCAATGAAGGAGATTTCGGGCAGTATGCAGTTGAGTATGATGCGTACTACCGTCCTCTCCATGTTTATGACTCTATGTTCCATCTTTGCTTCTACAACACCACCCCTAATGCCTATACCTTGGCTCTACGTATGGGCTCATTTCGATCAGAGTCGCTGCTGAGATGGGTATGGGAAGCAAACCGTGGGAACCCAGTTGGTGAGAACGCCACTTTGGCATTAGGGAAGGATGGAAATCTAGTCTTGGCCGACTCCGACGGTCGAGTAGCATGGCAAACTGGCACTGCCAACAAGGCGGTTGTTGGGTTGAAGCTGTTACCAAATGGTAACATGGTTTTGCATGATGCCAAGGGCAGTTTCATTTGGCAGAGTTTTGACTACCCAACCGATAGTCTCTTGGTCGGGCAATCTCTTGGGCTTGGGTCCAAGCTGGTGAGCCGAGCATCTGTTGAAAACAATGTTTACGGGGCTTATAGCTTTGCAGTGGAGCCCAAACAGGTGGGCTTGTATTACAGAAGCAATAACACCCCTAAGCCGTTACTCTATTTCTCCTTTGCCGAATGGTTTAGCATCACCAAGGGCACCATAGTTAACGTCACGCTTGGTGTTTTAGAAGAAGACGGAGGCTATTCCTATCGCCTGTTATTGAACTACCATCTGGCCAACCCAGTTGGGTCCGGACATGTATACGTGGCTAGGACCAAATACAATGGAACATTGACATTTCTAAGGCTAGGAATTGATGGAAATGTTAGGTTTTACACTTACAACGACAAGATGGACGAGGGGGCATGGGAGGTGAGCTATACTCTGTTCAACAGAGATTCTGGCGATTTAAGTGAATGCCAATTGCCAGGGAGGTGCGGGAAATTTGGGCTTTGTGAAGACAGCCAATGTGTTGCTTGCCCATTACCAAGTGGGTTGATGGGGTGGAGCAAGAATTGTGAGCCAGTGAATGTGCCATCTTGCAAGGCTTCTGAGTTCTACTATTACGAGTTGGAAGGGGTCGATCACTTTCTACGCAAGTACACAAAGGGAGAAGGGCGAATGAAGCAAAGCGAATGCGAAAGTAGGTGTACGAAAGACTGCAAGTGCATGGGCTATTTCTACCACAAAGACACGTCCAAGTGCTGGATTGCTTACGATCTCAGAACTCTCACAAAGGTTGAGAATGCAGCATATGTTGGCTACATAAAGGCCCCCAAGAAGTAAAGGGAACCAACCTCTTGTTGTCTACCTAATAGATGCTATTTCTTTGTTCCCTTTTGTGTGTTTCTTTCAAGTTGGAACCTAAGCTGAAGAATTCTAATGTTAGCTTAGTGTTCATTCTTTTCAAGTGCATGTTAATTTAATGATGAATAAATATGCAAAGTCTACATTTTTTTTTAGTAAAAATATACATTTTCATTTATCTTGACCAATAAAAAAGTTACTGATTTGACTTAGGATAGTCGAACAATACATAACAACAATAGAAAACTACCTTTAAGTCGTACTCCAAAAGATGTAAAAAGATTCAAATTCATTATACATCAAAAGGTCCCTTTTCTTTGGCAAAAAAAACACATTAATGCTTCAAAATTTTTAATTTTTTTTTGGTAGAACCTTAAATTTTTTGTGATTTCAAATGTGTACTTTAATTTTTCTTGATTTTAAATATATTCTTGAACTATGCAAAATAACTCATTTAAACATTCAACTAATAAGTGATATGCATGCGCACTGATATAGTAGTTATTCGACATCTCATCAATTATCTTTCTTTCTCTCTCTAATTGTGTCTTCTTTTGCTACGTTTTTTTTCTCTCTCTCTCTCTCTCTTTGACATCTCCTATACACGTCTCTTTCAGTTCAACTATGAAAGTCGATTAAGTTAGACGAGTTACTCATGTACTTGAGTCGATGAACACCCTGCTTATGTGTGATTTTATGCACAATTAATTAGGGCAAGTGTACCCTAGTCAAAATCTGCATATAGTGATGAAAAGATGTCGATCACACGAGTACTGGATCACAATACCAAAATAATTTTAATTTAGCCTAAGTTGAACTAATTAATTAATCGGAAGAATAAAATAAAAATAAATAAAAAAATAAATTCTTTATGAGAAAAATTAATTAATAAATGTACTAGGGTTTAGATTTCATTTAATTTAGGTTATGAAATTATCTATTCAACCCAATTCAAAATTAAAAATACACTTACAATATTTTATAATTATTTGCATGTGATGGTTGATTTCTCTCAATTAATTAATAAACTTTCTCAAGTCATATTAATTCTTTATTACTTCAATTTCACTGTCAGATTTCTGAGCAGATATCAACGAAATAAATAAGTAAGTTATTTGAAAATCTCTAATCTCGAAAGGAAATTTGACTTAGTAAACTTTCTCGATTTTCACACATGAACTAATTATCTTTTGATCTCATAGTCTAGCATGTGATTTATATTACTTATGAATCTAATTTATAACAATCTTTTAGTCAGTCATGCATAAATCATTAAAAGGTGACCAATCTTTTAAAGCATTAAACACAATAATATAAATTCCTCACGCAAATAATAATCAGGTTTTAAATCGAACTAAATAAATAATCACATAATCTCAAAATCAAAATCCATCCAAACCCTAGCTAAAACAATTTAGCTAGATATTATTAAAATAAAAACAAACACTAAGATTTAATAAACAAAAGAGATGCTCCCTGTCCAGATCTAAAATAGATCTGCTTCGCAATGAATTTGTTGTCGTGCGTGAGGCTTGGCTGGTGCATTCTTCAATCCCTTCTGTGCGCCACGGAGATGCCTCCAATCCTCAATCCCTTGCGCCACAGAAAGCCCCCTCCGTTTCCATCTCCAATCCATCCTCACATATATATATATATATATATATCTGTGTGTGTGTGTGTGGCCCTGGCTTCCAATTTGGACTCGGCGCGCTGCTTCAATTCTTCCTCAACATGGACTTCACTTTTACTTTATAATAATGATAATATTATATTCTATATATAATATAATCAATATCTTATAATATATCTTAATATAATATATATCTTATATTAATATCTTATAATATATTATATATAAATGTGCACATGGAATGCCTTAGTACACGTTCACGCCACTTTTGTATAATATATAATATATATAAATAATATAATATACTATTAATTATATTAATTTTAAAATTAACTTTATAATATTATTTTTATACTCAAATCTTCAATTAATGTCCTTTCTCGGGTTCTTAAAAAAGAGATTGAAATAATATAAAATTCATATAAACACACATTTATGTAATAAAATTAATACAAAATTAAGATAAAAATAAATACAAATATATATACAATTAAGCCCCACTAAAGGAAATCAAAGATAAGATCAATATGAGAGTAATATTTTCTATAGGAGACATACTTGAAAGAGACACAATTGGATGAGACCTAAGAAACATCGAAAAGAGATGAGATGTCGGAGAAATAGAGAGTGTGAGCTTAGAAGATGCAAAAAATTTATCACATTAACGTGCGTGCATATTACTTGTTTGTCATGTATTTAAATAAGTGATGTTATATAATTTAAAAATATATTTAAAATTATAAAAAAAATTAAAATTTCACAAAAATTTACGAGCATAAATATGTTTTTATCTAAATTTAAGGATATATTTAAATCCACAACAAAATTTAGAATTTCACCAACCAAAAAAAATCATTTTGGCCCATTTTTGTTGCTCCACAACTCACCCCGTGTTATAATAATATTATCTATTTTTTGGGACTAAAAGGTGAAATCTCTCATTTTAAGGGTCTCCTACAATTCAGTCTCATAAATTTTGTAAGAGAGATAAATCATAAAATTCAAAATGAGATTTTTTTGGGACTAAAAGGTGAAATCTCTCACTTTAAGAGTTCTCTACAATTCAATCTCATAAATTCTGTAAGAAAGATAAATCACAAAATTTAAAATAGATTCGAACACAAAACTTGTTACCGTTATATTTTACCCACTACTGTCGTTCCTGTCGGTAGTTTATGCCTTCGTTTTGACTAAAATATAAAATAATATATATAAAATATAACAAGTGGATCAATTGAACCAATAATTACGACTGTACCTAAAGAGAAAGAAACATAATGATTGTGGGCCATCTCATTCCTTTATGGATTCTGGATAAGATCACCAACTAACCAAGCTTTAATTGTGAACAATATATATACATACAAATATATATATAAAGTCGATCAATATTTTAAAATTTAAAAAAAAAATGAAAAATAGTTTTCAACTCAAAAAACTTTTAAAATTCATAAAAAAATTGGTTTTCGATCGTGACAAAGAGGTACCCAAAAAGATAATAGCAACTGCTCTCATTTTGCGTGTCTATGCTAACAAGCGAGAAGGGAAAGACACCTAACTCTTCACATAATTCAAATTTGATGATTTGAAGGTTAGGCACAAAATCTATCTCTAATCATATTGATCTAGTAATCCTAAAATAGTCGAGATATGAGTACTTAATTTTGAGAGATATTTTTTTTAAGAAATTTTTTTCTAATTTGAGATATTTGAGATTGAAAATCTCATAGATAACTTCGACTTTGAGTATTTTTATTTATATCATTTATAAAGAATTAGAATATTCATAGGTAAATTAAGTAATTTTAAACATTTAATGTGATTTATTGTTTATTTTCTTACTAAATTGAGTATTGAAGACTACACGAAAAGAACTAACTTTCCCCATTTTTTACTATGATGAAATCCGATAATCAATCTCAAAAACTATAATCGAGTTGTATAAATTTATATAAATTGTAAAAAAAATAAAAGTAATGGTCAAATATTCAAATTGGGTTGAACTTTGTTCATAATTATAACTTCTAAGGAATGACTCATCCCTTTGGAGGGATTATTCTACATTGTCCAATAGTTTATAGACGAGCTTATCGAATTGGGTTAAAAAGACCCAAATGTTTTCGCCCAGCCATCGTCTCTCTCTCTCTTCTTTCATGGTTGTGCACTTAGCCCTCGCCTATCTCCTCCCTTCTCCCATGACAGCGCGATTGCCGACTGTCGCACCTTTCCCCAATGTCGTCGCCTCGCCAACAGTCGTTGAATGCAGCAACGGTCAGCGAGACGACGTGGCAGGACTGTAGGCAGTTGCATGACCATGAGAGAAGAGAGAGGTGAAGACTGGGTAGTGGCATCCCTTTGCAAATTTATATTTTGAGCGAGGGTATTTTGATATTTTTGTTCATATTTTATAAGAATTTCGGTGAGATTTTTTTGGCTTTGTAGTAGAAGTCTCCTATGGAGATATCTTTTTCTATTAATGTGTGGCCCATTTTTTATTTCTAAAGAATTATAATCAACTAATTCCAATTCGACAAATATGGCTAAGACCATGTATTTTTGGTACACGTGTTCCCTTGCACAAGTAACGGAAGAGATAATGATATTTAAATCACTTTCATATATTATATTTAATTATTATCTTTAATTCTAACCGACACTTCTTTAAAAATTTTTAAAGGGATATAAGGGAATAGAGGTGGTCATTTGATCGGTTGATAATTGCTCAAATTGAATCCATTTAATTTGTGTTAAAAATAAAATTAAACTAATTAAATATATGTTCAAATTGAAAAAAATAAAAAAAATTATCATTTTAATATTTTAATCAGTTCGATTATTTTAATAACACTTTAAGCAAATTATCATTTGCTTAATTTATTATAATTTAAAAATATTAAAAATTATTTCATTAATTAAGATATCATACCCCACCCTAAATACCTACTCATGGTATATTATATTTTAAAAGTCTCAATCATATGGTGTCCTACTTTATTAAAGAAGGTCATATTTTTATAAGCTTAAAACATAAAATGCTCCTAAACTTTAAACACTATGTTGATCGCATCCCACCCTCAATTCAGATTTTTGATTTATTATGTTTCTCAACTATTTAAATTTGAAATAATTAAAGAATATAATAAATCAAAGTTTGAATTAAAAATACCAACGGACCAAAATGACAAAATTGAGAGAGATTTGAATGCTTTGTGCCTATCCTTATATCTAGTGTCCTCGTGTATGTACCCGTGGCCGTGAGTGCCAGCCAACTCGGTTGAGAAAATAGCTTCCGTCGTACGCGAAGGGGCAGCTTGAAAACGAATTTATTGAGCATTGGATGCGACACCAAAGGGTCAAAGAAATAAAAACCTATCATTTAATAAGGGTCAAAATAATAAACTGGGGGGGCAGCAAGTTTTGGGCCGCCTTGCAAGACTACATTTGTCGTTTGTTGACTGTCGCCCCCTGCAATTGCATTATTGTACCCGCGTGCCTGCCCGCCCGCCCGCCCTTATCCGCTATAAATCTCTTCACCCATTTCACAGTTGAAGCGAACAACACAGAAGCAGCATCAACACAACGTAAATGGCTTTCTCTTCTCGTTCACTCGCATTTTCTTTCCTCTTTCTCGCCATCCAAACACTATTCTTCCTTTCGCAAGCCCAAGTTCCTGACTCGGAAACATTCAAGTTTGTCAATGAAGGAGAGTTCGGATACTATATAGTTGAGTACGATGGGAATTACCGTGCTCTTGACACTTTCGCCGCTCCATTTCAGCTTTGCTTTTACAACACGACTCCCAATGCGTATACCTTGGCCTTACGAATGGCCTTGGTCCATTCGGAGTCACTCTTTAGATGGGTATGGGAAGCAAACAGAGGCAACCCGGTGGGGGAGAATGCGACCCTGACGTTCGGGAAGGACGGGAACTTAGTCCTGGCGGATGCCGACGGCCGCATCGCGTGGCAAACCAACACTGCTAACAAGGGAGTGGTTGGCTTGAAGTTGTTTTCGAACGGTAACATGGTTCTGCGTGATGCCAAGGGAAATTTCGTCTGGCAAAGTTTCGATTACCCGACAGATACTCTCTTGGTGGGCCAATCTCTTCGACTTGGATCAAAACTTGTGAGCAGAGCCTCCCCGGAAAACAACGTTAACGGCCCTTATAGCTTCGTGGCGGAGCCTAAGCAATTGGGTTTGTACTACAAGAGCAGTAACTCTCCTAAGCCATTGCTTTTTTTCTCCTCGTCTGAATGGTTTAACATCACCAAGGGCACATTGGTTAACGCTACTTTCAGCGTTTCAGAACATGATGATGGCTATGCTTACTACTTCGAACTCGACGCCCATTTGGCCAAACCAACTGGGTCTGTAGGTCGGTACTTGTCTTGGTCCAAATACAATGGTACATCGACATTGCTAAGACTTGGAATCGATGGAAATATAAGGCTCTACACTTACAACGACAAGGTCGATGTAGGAGCATGGGAGATGACCTATATCTTGTTCAACAGAGATTCCGGCGATGTCAGTGAATGCCAGTTGCCAGAAAGGTGTGGAAAATTTGGGCTCTGTGAGGATAGCCAATGCGTTGCTTGCCCATTACCAAGTGGGTTGATGGGTTGGAGTAAAACTTGTGAGCCCGTCAAAGTGACATCTTGCAAGGCCAGTGACTTCTACTATTACAAGCTGGAAGGAGTGGACCACTTCTTAAGTAGGTACACGAAAGGAGATGGGCCAGTGAAGGAAAGCAATTGTGCGAGTAAGTGTACAAAGGACTGCAAGTGCATGGGTTACTTCTATCACAAGGACACCTCTAGGTGTTGGATTGCTTATGATCTCAAGACTCTAACGAGGGTTGAAAACTCAGGGCACGTGGGCTATATAAAGGCTCCCAAGAAACAGTGAAAACCTTGTTTGAAGAAGTTTGTGCTTAAGTAATCAATAAGGAGTTGTGATCTTAAATTATTTCCACCAAGTGGTCATTAATGTCCCTATTATTATTTGTTTCTTAGAATAAGTGGAAGCTGAGCGAAAGAATTGTAATGTTGTCATTTAAGGTTTGACCCTTCATGGTGCCCTATAATATTAGGACATGTTCTTAATTTTACAAATATTGTTACTGATTCTAACTCTTTCCTACATATAAATGAGCACAAACACCCCCCCCCCCCCCCCAAAAAAAATAAATAAATAAATAAATAAATGATATAATGACAAAAAAATCCTTTTCCCAACCTAAAAAGATGAGAGTTGTTGCAATCACATTTAATTTTTATGTTAAAATTCACTAGATTTTCTTATTATTTATAATTTGAGATATTTAATTCTTTTACTTTGATAGAGAATTTCTTTTAATATAATTTTCTGGTCAAAAAAACTAGATTTGTATGTCCAAAAAAGAAAATAACTACAATGCCCAAATTCATTTTAAACAATTATATATAATTCTATTATTATAAATCAATTGAAAATAAGAATACTAAACTTAAATTTAAGCAACCGAATGTGGCACCAAGTAATGATTTGAGAGAAAATATATATATATATATATATAATCATTAACCCTAATCAGTTTCTAAACTCAATTAAAATCTTAATTAATTTATCTCTAAAAAAGTGTAAAATTTAATCAACTCATAACTTAAGCAAAATTCAATTCATCTTTGAATCACAAAAGCAAATTAAGCTTCAATTTATCTTTAAATTACAAGAAATTAGTCTCTAATTTAGTGGGGACTAATTTGCTTTTGTGATTTAAAGATGAATTAAATTTAATATGATTGAAAAATGATATTATGTAATTGTTGTTTGGACAATATATGCCGGGCAATAAATTATATGGTCCGGCTATGGGACGTCGTCATTGAGGAGTAATGGAGCAAGTCAGAGAGTGATAGCTAAGACCACATGCACACATCCATTTTAATTTATTTTTGTAGGAGCATTCATTTTCCTCCGGCAATGAATTTGATTCCTATATAGCCCACAAACACGCCACCCCAGCATTGTTGAATCCAGACCCTCTTTGTCATTGACACCTGAAGTTTGGGGATCATCCATGCCCATTGTTGTCCATTAAAATCGTCGAAGGATACATTCTTCGTAAGTATTTCTTATTCAATAATCATATTTAACTTGAACAAAGAAAGTTTTATTTTTATATATGAGTTTACAAGTTAATGTGTACTTTAACATGTTTGATAATATTGATATTGATTGCAAATAGGACATTACATTAATAATCCAATTGACAGACAACATAGCAGGTGCCCGCCAGTGAGGGAGACACGGGCCCCATGTACGTGAGCCCGCCTCTACACATGGCCCCACATGCATGAGGCCCACGTCTCCTTCCTTGGCTGGCACCTGTTATGTTGCTCGCTAATAAACAACATAACAAGCCTATCCTAAAATTACACTGAAGAGGTAAATTAAGAGATATGTCTGAATGATTAGAATGATAGATCTTATCACCATTAATGTTACTTTCAAAGTTCTACCCAAAGGAAAGCATTCTGCCACACTGAGAATCCCCGGACAAGACAAGCTTTCAGCCTGCAAGAATAATCTTGATCGATCTAAAGATGATTTTATTGTTTGTTTCTTGATCATCTCCACAACAGATTTTAATATCTTGCTCCTACGTACTACATAGCTAGAGCAAAAAAATAACTTTTGTAATCTTAAAACACCGCGCGCTGATAGCTTTTATCTTCACTACGTAAAGTCGGTTACATGAATTCAAGCATTTATTATCGTACGAAAGCCCTTCAGAAATTGAAAGGCATTAAATGTACTGAATACAGGACAATGTTCCATACTTCTATTTAACTATCTCACTGTGCTTAATTATTTTCCCATCAGAGCAACAAGAAATTAAGGGTTATAAAACCCCTTTAATTGATTATATATGATTCATAGAAACCCTTCAGAAAGCCCCAAAGAGAACCTATCAATGCTGTAAACTTTCAAGTTATTAAACCTATTACTGTTGAAATTCTCATGCCATGAAGACGAAATACAATGGAAGAACAAAACAAAATAAAACTTATGAAAATATTACTTAAGACTGTCAAATAAAACTTCTGAAACTTATTACTGGAGGTGACGGCGACTTAGAGGCAGCGAGGAGCTGGAGGTGGCGGCGCTGAAACGATGGGCTAGAGACGGCTTCGGCGGGTTGAGAAGGGAAGATGAAGATAATGGAGATTTTAAAATATGGCTAAGGGAAAGAGGGAGGGCATCTCCCACCATTATAATTAATTTTTTTTATTTTAAGATAATAATCTAAAGTATGACAATTATTAATATTTTTTTAAAAATGTAATTATATTATAAATTAAATAATTATAATAAATTAGTTTAATATATGGTATTCTTTTTAATATGTTCATAATTTTTAAATATGTTGTATTATCAATAAATAATTAACGCTAAATTATATTAGTTTAACAATTATATGCGTACATTTACAGAAAAATATAATTATATTACGGATTACTTATATAAGTGTTTGTTAAATCTTAATAATTTTTTCTATTATTTCATGGTTATAATTAAAAATTTTAGCCGACGAAAAAATTGTATATTAATAACGATTTATTTAGTCTATCATTAAAATTTATTTTATAACAAAAAAATTTATATTTAGTCATTAATAATATTTCATTAACCACCAAAATTAATATCGCCGTTAGTCTTAGTGCAATTCATAATTCAAAAATACAATAAATTATTAAAAAATATAATATTTGAAAGATTCACATCGAGCAAAAGATAATAGTCATAATTCAAAAATATAATAAATTATTAAAAAATATAATATTTGAAAGACTCACATCGAGCAAAAGATAATAGTAACAATGGAGAAAGATACAAATTGAGTGAGGTTAAACTAAGCTAATTATATTTTTTTTTCCTATTTTATATAGTCATAAAACCTATTCCATAAATTTCAACATATATAACTGTAATTATCGATTATAGAAAATTAAATTAAATTTTTTATCACTAATTTAAATAATTACAATAATATAATTTAAAATTTATATTTACAATATAAATTAAATATTAATATATAAAGTAGATGGTATGTGTTTATAGCATAATATTTTTAAATTATTATGAAATACTAATAATTCCATAAAATATCTATAATATTTTTTCCCGCTAATTCTTTTGTATTTTATATTTTTAAATTTTCATTATTTTTTATTTTGGAAAAAAATAAATTTATCTTTTAACTATAATTTAATAATTTTGTAACAAAATTTTATTTTTTTAAGACAAAATTAAGAATTGTAGATAAAATTTTTATAGTCAAAAATTATATTTTGTGGCAAAAAATATGACTCATTTAAATTGCCTATGATTTAAGAATTTCGTAGCAAAATATTGACCTTCAAGTACAAAACTTATAGCGTAGATAAAAAAAAATTAGGTAAAAACTATATTTGATATGAAAAATTTAACTCCCTTAAATTGTTTGCAATTTAATAGTTTTGTAGCATAATATTAATATTTTGCTACAAAATTTGTTACCTAAAAACAAATATAGGGAAAAGCTTGTTTTGATATATTGTAATATGTGACAATTTATTTTATCACACTAAAAATTATATTAAATAAGTGTTGTCACTATTTAAATTGTGAGAAAATATTTTAGTAAACATTTTAATTTATGTCAAAACATTTTTTGTCAAAAGATACAGTTTGTCACAATAAAACATATGAGTTATATTTAAAATTTAGATTTATTGTGATTAAATAGTATTTATTATTATAAAAATATTTTATTTTCCAATAAAATAGTCATTATAATAGACTGATTTAAGTGACAAAATATTCTTTATCACAATAATATTGATTACATTGCAATAAAAATAAATTTTATCATAATACACTTATTGAGACAAACATGTTGTGACCAATACGATAACAAACTAAATTTGTCAAAATAAATATATTGTGATAATTTTTATAGTTATTATGATAAATTAATTTATTATAAAAAAATCTAAATTTTTGTAATAATACTAATAATACTCTCACCCGTAATCGTCATCACTCCTCTAAACTCCTTAGGGCCAACAAATTGATGTTTTTACTTGGTTGCTTCATAAAATAATTGCTCATTGTATAGTATCAAAAATTGGATCATTTAATCGCATGATATACCAAAATTTTGAAATTTCATCTCACTTTCCTTCGTCACTCCTCTAAATTTTGATTTGCAACAAGAACAAAGTAAAATAATGTCGTTTTATTGATATATCAATTATTATACACATTTGTACATCATTTTGCCATCAATTTAGTTTAGTCACACGTCAGGTCGATCGATCATAAAATTGACATCAATACTAAAATATAGAAATTAAATTAAAATAATTTTAAAAATAAAATAAACTTAAAAAATAATTCAAAATTGAAGATAGACCAGACTAGCAGATACCTTTATAATAAAATTATAAATATAAACTATTGAACCGAGCACTTTTTTTTATTTATTTATTAATCATTATGAATCCCCACGATTGGACTCTGCTTTAAAATTGCCCCAAGGGCCAGGACGAGCGACAAACGAATCGGGGCTACGGGTGTGGTATGGGTCACTTTACAGGTGATGTGACAATCTGTCAATTCTCACCTTTACCACCAAACCCAAATCACAGCTTAAATTATTCTAATTTTAAAAGCTTGCGAAAATTCATATTTTTCTTCTTTCACTTTTACTTTTTTTTAGTTATTTTAATTAAAATTTTAAATTAATTTAATTTATATACTTTAGTCTTCTTTTTATGTGATAATTTAATTTTTTTTTGTTATTTTAACTATACCTTACACTTATATTTTTAATTTAATTTAATCTTTATCTTTTACAATATAAAGTGAAATAATAAAATGAACATTATAATTTATTTATGTTAAAATATAAAAATTAAATTAATTTAAACATATAAGTATAGAGGTGTAATCGAAATAATAAAATATATAAGTTGTCACATGAAAAGAAGATTTATGTATATAAAATTAAATTGATTCAAAAATATAAATTTAAAAATATAATTAAAATAATAAAAAATTTAAATAATTACATTTAAAAAATACAAAAATACAAAGACAAAAATATAAATTTACTTTATCTTTCCTAGGGGTGTTCAAAAAAATCGGTGCACCGCGAAAATTGGCCAGACTGAATCGAACCGGTCGATTTTTTTGTTTTGCGATCGAAAATGGTTTGAAGGCTGTCCAAATCGCGCGGTTCGCGATTTGGACAGCAGGCGGTTCGATTTTAAACCGAATCACCCAGAACATAAAATATATATATATATTAATAAATAAACTCACCATAAGCCCCGTGCAACCCCCTCCCTCACACGCAACCCTAATCCCTAATCGCATTCGGCAGAGCCGCCTCCCCCACCCACAACCCTATTGCAATCGGCAGCCCCCTCCTCCACCCGCGCAACCTTATACAACAGTCCCATTTGGCCCTCCCCCACCCACGCAACCCTTCCCCAGTTCCCCCAATTGGAATCATCCATCAGCAGCCCACACCCACGGTTCCACCGTCGGCTACGACAAATCGAGGCAGATGAGAGGAAGCTCGAGTTGAAGCGGAGAAGAAGCCTAGTAGATCGAGGCAGAGGAGAGGAAGCTCGAGCAGATCAAGACAAAGGAGAGGAAGCTCGGCAGATCTAGAGCTATCTACGAGACATAGCTGGGGCCGAAGCTCAGGCCAAAACGGTTCGCCAATCTCACCAACGAGGATCATTCAGTGTTAATCTATTTCAAGTTTAAGGTGAATATATATATATATATAAGTATCAAATTCATTGCTACGTATACTTACAATGCTAAGAAAAGAATATCGACAGACTTTAATCATGTAGTGCTTTAAATGGTATATATCCTTCATGTATATACATGCGGTATGCCCCTTCCTAATCCAAAAGCTTAGTCGAAAGGAAGGAACCAACAAAAATTCCTGATAATTTCTTTTTGAAGCGGACAGAAAAGGAAGAAAATTGGAATCTAGCTTTATTAAGGCACTTTAATCATGTAGTGCTTTAAATCGCGGTAAATCGCACCAAACCAAACCGCAAATGCGGTGTGGTTTGGTCAGAAAACCGCACTAGCGGTTTGACTTGTTGAAAATGGTTCAGACCGACCAAACCGTACCGCAAACACCCATAATCTTTCATTTTCTCTTCCTCCAAGCACCATGCTTCCTTCCAGGAGACACAGTTGAAGGGGACGCAAATGGAAGAGAAGTAAGAGGACATAATAAAAGAAGAAAAAAAAATACACTATAGAGATGTTGTCAGAGAGAATCAAAGAGCCAAGGAGATATCGAAGTGAGATGAGATGTCAGAGAGAGAGAGAGGGCGAAGGGAAAGAGTTTAGAAGATATTGAAAAACTGTCATATTAGTGTATGTTTGTATTATTCGTTGGCTAAATATTTAAATGAGTAATTTTGTATAATTTAATAATATATTTAAAATTATAAAAAAATATAAAAATTTAGGAATATAAATACACTTTTAAGTTAAATTTGGGAATACATTTGAAATTTTAAAAAAAATATTTCACCCAAAAAAAAAAAAAAAAACACAAAAATTTAGGAAGATATCTTTTGGCCTTTTTCTTTTGTTTATTATATCCACGTGTTATAATAATATCATCCACTTGTATCGTTTGTGCGGGACAGCCTATGCTTTGATTTGGACCGCTGGCAATTGCAGCCCAACAATGCATATTTGACTAACATATATAAGAAGTGGATCAATTGCTCCGACACTTCCGGTTCCTTCTACCATAAAGAGAGAGAAACCACAATGTTGTGGGCCATCTCATTCCATTATGGATTTTGGATAAGATCTCCCACCAAGCTTTAATTGTGAACTATATATATATATATATATATACAAGTAGATCAATATTTTAAAATTTAAAAAAATGAAAAATAATTTTCAACACAAAAATTTTAAAAATTGAAAAAAAAATTGGTTTTCAATTGAAGAGATATCCAAAAAAAAAAAAAAAAAGTTTGGTAGCGAGACGACGATAACAAAGCCACAGAGATAAGGTAAAGGGAGCGAGGCGACGATTATAGCACATAGAGACACAACAATAATAAAAAGGGAGACGAGAAAGCAAAATAATAATCTAATTTATAAATTTATAAAATAAACAAAGATAATTTTATCTTTTTATCCTATTTGATAATCTTATCAATAAATCTATCATGCTCTCAAGACTTCTCATCTTTTAAGACTGTTCCACTGATGTGGGGCCCACTTTTTATTTTTAAAGATTTATAATGTACTAATTCCTACCCGACCCACGTGGCTAAGAGCACGGGTTTTTGGTACACGTGTTCCCCTGCTCAAGTAACGGAAGAGATAATGATATTTAAATTACTTTCATATATTATATTTAAATAATTTAATTATTATCTTTAATTCTAACCGACATTTCTTTAAAAAAATTTTAATAATTTAACTGCTGCGATAATTGTTCAAATTAAATAAATTAAACTCATGTAAAAAATAAAATTGAACCAATCGAATATATGTATAAACCAAATAAATTGAAAAATAAAAAAGAATTGAATTGATTACAATTAAAAAAAAGCAAAAAATGTTTTTTTGACATTTAAATCGCTTGAATTATTTTGATTTCTTTTAATATAAAATTTTAACCGAAATGAAATAATTAAAATTACTAAATTTAAAATTTGAACTAAATTCACCTACAATTTGAACTAAAATGGTAAATTCGATTAATTCAATTCAGTTTAAACTTTGACTCATTGTGTCACTCAATTGTCTAATTTTATAACAATTAGATACCTCTTTACATAATCATGCAATCACATGAATAGAGGAATGTCTAATTATTATAGAATTAAATAATTGAGAGATATGATAGATCAAAATCTAAATTAAAAATACAAAACGACCAAAATGACAAAATTTAGTGATATTTTAATGTTTTATGTCACATGTGAAAAAAAAGAAATAAAAATAATTAAATTTATATTTATATTTTTATACTTTTATATATATATTTTTTGTGATCATTCAAAAATTTTATTATTTGGATTAAATTTATGTATTCACTTTTTTAAGTAAATTTAACTGTTTTATTATGATTTTTTTATGTAATAATTAAAATTTTGTATTTCAATTATATTTATGAATTTATATTTTTAAATTAATTTAATTTTGTATTTTTATAAATAAATAAAGTGCGACAATGGCAGGGAGAATCTGTCCTTGAGCGGTGAGATGCGTAGATTAGCACGTGCGAAAGCACTGGGTTTGGCCAAGAAAGGAAAACAAATCTATCATTTAATAATAATAATGGTCATAATAATGAACTGGCGGGCGGGCAGCCAGTTTTCGGCCGCCTTGCGAGAATAGATCTAGATCTGTCGTTCGTTGACTGTGGGCCCTACAATTGCAATATTGTACCCGCCCGCCGTTATCCTCTATAAATCTCTTCACCCATTTCCCAGTTGAAGCGAACAACACAACAGAAATGGCTCTCTCTTCTCGTTCCCTCACATTTTCCTTCCTCTTTCTCACCATCCAAACACTATTCTTCCGTTCGCAAGCCCAAGTTCCTGACTCGGAAACATTCAAGTTTGTCAATCAAGGAGACTTCGGAGACTATGTAATTGAGTACGATGGGAATTACCGCGTTCTTCAGCCTTTCGCCGCTCCATTTCAGCTTTGCTTTTACAACACGACTCCCAATGCGTATACCTTGGCCTTACGAATGGCCTTGGTCCATTCGGAGTCACTCTTTAGATGGGTATGGGAAGCAAACAGAGGCAACCCGGTGGGGGAGAATGCGACCCTGACGTTAGGGAAGGACGGGAACTTAGTCCTGGCGGATGCCGACGGCCGCGTCGCGTGGCAAACCAACACTGCAAACAAGGGAGTGGTTGGCTTGAAGTTGTTTTCGAACGGTAACATGGTTCTGCGTGATGCCAAGGGAAATTTCGTCTGGCAAAGTTTCGATTACCCAACAGATACTCTCTTGGTGGGGCAATCCCTTCGACTTGGATCAAAACTTGTGAGCAGAGCCTCCGCGGAAAACAACGTTAACGGCCCTTATAGCTTCGTGGTGGAGCCTAAGCAATTGGGTTTGTGCCACAAGAGCAGTAACTCTCCTAAGCCATTGCTTTATTTCTCCTCGTCTGAATGGTTTAACATCACCAAGGGCACATTGGTTAACGTTACATTCAGCGTTTCAGAAACAGATGAAGGCTATTCTTACTACTTCGGACTCGACGCCAATTGGGCCAATCCAACTGGGTCTGTAGGTCGGTACTTGGCTAGGTCCAAATACAATGGTACATCGACATTGCTACGACTTGGAATCGATGGAAATATAAGGTTCTACACTTACAACGACAAGGTCGATGTAGGAGCATGGGAGATGACCTATATCTTGTTCGACAGAGATTCCGGCGACGTCAGTGAATGCCAGTTACCAGAAAGGTGTGGAAAATTTGGGCTCTGTGAGGATAGCCAATGCGTTGCTTGCCCATTACCAAGCGGGTTGATGGGTTGGAGTAAAACTTGTGAGCCCGTCAAGGTGACATCTTGCAAGGCCAGTGACTTCTACTATTACAAGCTGGAAGGAGTGGACCACTTCTTAAGTAGGTACACGAAAGGAGATGGGCCAGTGAAGGAAAGCAACTGTGCGAGTAAGTGTACAAAGGACTGCAAGTGCATGGGTTATTTCTATCACAAGGACACCTCTAGGTGTTGGATTGCTTATGATCTCAAGACTCTTACGAGGGTTGAAAACTCAGGGCACGTGGGCTATATAAAGGCTCCCAAGAAACAGTGAAAACCTTGTTTGAAGAAGTTTGTGCTTATGTAGTCAATAAAAGGAGTTGTGATCTTAAATTATTTCCACCAAGTGGTTATTATTGTTACTGTTATTTGTTTCTTAGAATAAGTTTCTGCCTCATTTTTCATTGTGGGCTGAGGCTGTCTTTGTTGATTGGAGATCTTTGTGTGTGATGGGTCCTTATAGGGCTGCTGTAGTTTTTCTTTTGGCCCTTTTTTATTTTGCTCTTTTACTAGAAGAGACAGGAAAAATGATGTCATATATTAATATATTAATTATTAGATATATTAACACGCAATCTCATCGTCAAATCAGTTGGACTATATGATAGATTTATTGAGAATAAAATTAATATTAATATTAAAATATAAAAACTAAATTAAAGTAATTTTTAGATAGAATAAAATTAAAAAATAATTCAAAATTAAAGATAAATTAAGATATTACTCCGACTAATAAATACTCTTATAATAAAATTATAAATGTAAACTACTGAATCAAGCACGATTTTTTTATTTTTTTTATTTGTCATTCTGAATCTCCACGAATGGACTCTACTTTAAAATTGCCCCCGAGACGTCCGACAAAAGAATCAGGCTTCGGGTGTGCTACGGACCACTTTACAGGTGATGCGACAATCTGTCAATTATTTTTTTTTTTAATCAAATTGGTAAATAGAATTGACAATCTGTCAATTCTAACCACCCCCTTGTTTGCAGTGTCGGTTTGCCAAACCAGGCGGCCGTCGGCATCGGCCAAGACTAGCTTTCCATCCATCCCGAATGTCAAGGTGGCGTTCTCGGCAACCGGGTTGCCTCGATACTCACCTAAAGAGTGACTCCAGTCGGGTTGCAATTTTGTTTACCCCTTTTAACGGGTGAACATGACCCTCAATACTTTGAGAGTTAAAATTAATAGAGTGAGGGACAATTTGTTATTTAGGGAATTCTTCTCTCTGTTAGTTTTGACCCCCAAAGTACTGGAGTTATATTCACTCATGGGGTCATCTTCACCCCTGTTAAAGGGGTGAACAAAATTGCACTCCTCTAATCGAGCGAGACCCATGCGCAGAACGAGGATGTAGGCATTGGGAGTGGTGTGGTGGAAGCCAAGTTAGAATGGAGAGGTGAAAACGTGAAGAACACTCGACTCCATAGTCCCCAAACTATCTTTCATTGACAAACTTGAACGTTTGCGAGTCAAGAACAGAGCCGGACCTTCCATGAGGGCCATGAGGCAGCTGTCTTAGGGCTCATGAAAATGTTATGGAAACTTCACTACTTAGGGGCCTATAAATAAAAAACATTTCCATTTGTAAGGCCCCATTTTTCAACCCAGCCCAGCCACCCACCATTTTCCAGTCTGTAAAGTTTCTCTCTCCTTCTCTTTCGCTCGCTGCCCTAGCCCTACCTCTCTCGTTCTAGCGTGCCTTGCCCTCGATCTCGCCTCTCGCTTCTCACTGCTGCTCCGTCGCCGGTCACTCGCTGCCCCTCTCTCCTCTTGTTGAGTAGTTTCCCTTCGCCCTCGACCTCGCCCTCACCCTCTCACTCTCATCCTCGCTCTCTCGCCTATCGCTGCTCAGTCGGTAGTTGCTCGTCCTCACCGACTTGCCTCTCCCTCGTGGCCAGTGGCTCGCTGCTCAGTCACTCGCCCTTGTGGGTTGTGGCCTGCCGGTGGCTCGCTGCCTCTTGCTTCATTGCTCGCTGTTACTGGTGGCTCGCTGCTTCTCGATTGTCGATTGGCTCATTAGATTCATTATTTCAGATTTGCTTCAATTTTTAGCGGTTATATTTGGGGGGGCCATTTTTTATATTTCGTCTCAGGACTCCAAAAACTCAAGTATGGCTCTGGTCCGGAACGGTGGCTTGTGAAAGGAAAAATAATAGTGTTTGGATGAAGAGAAAGAGGAAAGAAAATGTGAGAGAAGGAGAAGAGAAAGCAATGCATATATGTTGGATGATGCTGAATTTTTGGTGTTTCTTTGAACTGTGAATCATAGCGGCAGAGGAGGAGGAAAGGCAGCTTTTTCAAGGAACCATCCTATATTATATTATTATTATTATTATTATTATTATGCTTTTGTGGGTGTTGGACAGAAGTGATAAAAATGGGTAACATTATTATAGCACGTGCATGTGTTGTATGCGGCAACTAGCTGAAGAAAACGGGACCACTTGTGACGATGTTAATTGGAGGCCTTTTGCTCCCCCACTTCAAATATTCAAAATGGGTGGAACTTTGTTCTTAATTATAACTTCTAAGGAATGACTCGTCACTTTGGAGATAACGTTTTTATTTAAAGTGCTTCAAAGTCTGGTATACTAATGGCGGGGCCCATTTCTTATTTTTAAAGAATTATTATTATTATAATCTACTAATTCCAACGACATATGAGTGAGACCACGGGCTTTTTGGTATGAATAATGTTATTGGTATATCTTTGTGTACATCTTAACTTACATAAAGATATATCAATGATAAAAATATCTCTCATGAGGTGCATAGAAGCGCTTGATACGTATGAAAACGAGAGATATTTTGGTTATAATACCTCTTTGTATAACTCAAAATATAAAAAATATATATATATATATATACATCTAATATGATTTTTTTGATACACGTGTTTGCTTGCACAAGCAACGAAAGAGAGAATGATACTTAAATTACTTTCATATATTACATTTAATTTATTTATTTATTATCTTTAACGGAAGAGGTAATGATTCCACCGGTTGATAATTGTTCAAATTGAGTAAATTAAATATGTGTTAAAAATATAATTAAACTCATCAAATAGATACTTAAAATTGAACAAATTAAAAAATAAAAAAAATGAAAAAATAGCATCGACTAAAAAATTGAAAAAAAAAATCATGTTTGAGATTTCAATTGATTCAATTATTTTAATTTTTTAATATAAAAATTAAAATAATTAAAATTTTCGAAGTTAAAAACTAAACAGAACCGATCAACAACTTAAACTAAACCGATAAATTTAAGTACTTCTAAATCAGTTTAATCAAAATATTAGTATGCATATTTTTTACTGTACACTTTAAAGACTAAAAAGTCCGATTTTTTTATCTTCTTTAGCTTTACGACTTGGCAATTGCATAACTTTTTTGTTTTTTTTTTTATGCTTTACAACTTGTTTTAAATACTTTTGCTTATTTTATTATACTCTAAAAATATTAGAAATTATTTTATAAATTAACATATGGTACACTAAATTAACCCTACATACTCGTAGTGTATCATATTTAATTTAAAAGTCTCAAAACCATATGGTGTCCCACTCTGTTAAAGAATATCATAACCCTATAGATTTAAAACTTAAAAATGCTCTTGAACTTTGAATACTATTTTAATTGTATCGTACCCTTCAACTCAGATTTTAATCAATTGTGTCTCTTAATTATTTAATTTTATAATAATTAAATATTTCTCTGTCTAATCGTACAACACATGCAATCACGCGAAAAGAGGAGTGCTTAATTATTACAAATTAGATAATTGAAGAATAAAATAGATCTAAGCATGAATTAAAAATACCAAACGTGACAAAATTCATATATATATATATTAATGCTTTATGCCTATCCTTATATCCAGTGTCCTTATGTCCCCGTGGCCGTGAGTGACAACTTGGTTGAGAAAATAGCTTCCCTCGTACGTGAAGGGGCAGCTTGAAAACGAATTAATTAAGCATTGGATGCTACATCAAAGGCCCAAGTTGGCTTAAATTGTTAAGATCTTTCTTTTTTTTTTGGATCTTTGTTATTTTGATTATATCTTATTTTTATATTTTTTAATAAATTTATTTTCTTAATTTTGTATATAATAATTTGAATTTTTTATTATTTTAATTATATTTTTAAACTTAAATTTTTGAGTTAATTTAATTTCATATTTTTATATATTAAAAAATATAAAATAAAATGACAAATTACATGTTATATTTTATTTACATTAAAGTACAAGAGTTAAATCTTAAAAAAATAATAAAACAAAATTATTTTGTTATCTGTATTGGGTAACATAATATTTGTCTAATAAGGGGTAAAATCAAATAATATTTGGGTATTTATCTAATAAGGAGTTTTGGGCCGCCTTGCGAGACTAGATCTAGATCTAGATCTGTAGTTCAGTTCGTGGACCGTGGGCCCTACAATTGCATTTTGTACCCGCCCGCCCTGATCCTCTATAAATTAAATCTCTTCACCCATTTCACAGTCGAAGCGAACAACACAGAATTAGCAGCACCGATCAACACAGCATAAATGGCTTTCTCTTCTCGTTCGCTCACATTTTCTTTCCTCTTTCTCATCATCCAAACACTATTCTTCCTTTCGCAAGCCCAAGTTCCTGACTCCGAAACATTCGAGTTTGACAACCAAGGAGACTTCGGAGACTATATAGTTGAGTACGGTGGGAATTACCGCGCCCTTCAGCCTTTCGCCTCTCCATTTCAGCTTTGCTTTTACAACACGACTCCCAATGCGTATACCCTGGCCTTACGAATGGCCTTGGTCAGTTCGGAGTCACAGTTTAGGTGGGTATGGGAAGCAAACAGAGGCAACCCGGTGGGGGAGAATGCAACCCTGACATTCGGGAAGGATGGGAACTTGGTCCTGGCGGATGCCGACGCCCGCGTCGCGTGGCAAACCAACACTGCTAACAAGGGAGTGGTTGGCTTCGAGTTGTTATCGAACGGTAACATGGTTCTGCGTGATGCCAAGGGAAATTTCGTCTGGCAAAGTTTCGATTACCCAACAGATACTCTCTTGGTGGGGCAATCCCTTCGACTTGGATCAAAACTTGTGAGCAGAGCCTCCGCGGAAAACAACGTTAACGGCCCTTATAGCTTCGTAGTGGAGCGTAAGCAATTGGGTTTGTACTACAAGAGCAGTAACTCTCCTAAGCCATTGCTTTATTTCTCCTCGTCTGAATGGTTTAACATTACCAAGGGCACATTGGTTGACGTTTCATTCGACGGTTCAGAACAAGATGATGGCTATTCCTACTACTACTCACTCGACTACAATTTGGCCAATCCAACTGGGATTGGAGGCCGGTACTTGGCTTGGTCCAAATACAATGGTACATTGACATTGCTAAGACTTGGAATGGATGGAAATATAAGGTTCTACACTTACAATGACAAGGTCCATATAGTAGGAGCATGGGAGATGACCTATATCTTGTTCAGCAGAGATTCCGAAGATGTCAGTGAATGCCAGTTACCAGAAAGGTGTGGAAAATTTGGGCTTTGTGAGGATAGCCAATGCGTTGCTTGCCCATTACCAAGCGGGTTGATGGGTTGGAGTAAAACTTGTGAGCCCGTCAAGGTGACATCTTGCAAGGCCAGTGACTTCTACTATTACAAGCTGGAAGGAGTCGACCACTTCTTAAGTAGGTTCACGAAAGGAGATGGGCCAGTGAAGGAAAGCACCTGTGCGAGTAAGTGTACAAAGGACTGCAAGTGCATGGGTTACTTCTATCACAAGGACACCTCTAGGTGTTGGATTGCTTATGATCTCAAGACTCTCACGAGGGTAGAAAACTCAGGGCACGTGGGCTATATAAAGGCTCCCAAGAAACAATGAAAATCTTATTTGAAGAGGTTTGTGCTTATGTAATCAATAAGGACTTATATATGATGTTAAATAATTTCCACCAAGTGGTTATTATTGTTACTGTTATTATTTGTTTCTTAGAATAAGTTGAATCTGAGTGGAAGATCAATTGTAATGTTGTTTTAAGGTTTGACCCTTCATGGCCCTATAATATTAGGACATGTTCTTAATTATACAATTGTTATTCTAACTCTTTCCTACATATAAAAGAGCAACAACTCTCCAAAGCCCTGGCTTTATCTCTCCTTCTCTGAATGGTTTAACATCACCAAAACCTTGGATTTATCTCTCTTCACTGGATCATCACTGCAACAAAAATAATGATTTGTTAAAGCATCTTTTTTAGATTATTTTTTAAAAAATGCTCTCTAAAATATCATTTTAAGACACAATCTAAAGAAGTGTCATAATACAATAATTCTAATGAGACACAACAATTAAGTGTCCCAATAGACAAATTTAAGTGCCTTATAAAATACCATTTTAAGACACAATTTAAAGAAATATCCTAATAAAATAATTCTAATGAGACACGGCGATAAAATGCCCTAATAGACAAATTTAATATGGTAGAATTTTTAAAATGTCCCATTAAAATAATTCTAACGAGACACTTTGATGAAGTGACATAATAAACAAATCTTAAGTACCCCAATAGAGTAATTCTAATGAAACTTAGATATACTATAAAATTAATATAGGCACATATATTAATAAGATGATGTGTAGATTAGGTGATCACGCGTGTGCAAGAAGAATGAAAGGTTCAGGGTTTAAGTTGAGGGGAAGGGTAAGTTGGAGTTAAGAGAAGGTTTTGCGAGAAATGTAAAAAATAAATTTATTGTGATTTTTTAGACATTTTTAAGTGTTACAACAAATTTAAATCTATAATTGTTTTTGAGACATTTGTAAGTGTCTCGATACATTTTTGGGCCACAATTACACGCGATATTATTATTAGCTCCCTAATAGTTAAAATGCCCCAATAAATTATTTATTAAGGAATTTTTAAATGCCTCTTAATCCAAAATTTGTTGTAGTGGATTTTAGCATCACGAAGGTAACCTAGTTAATGTTACATCCATTATTTCAGAAGAAGATAATAGCTATTCTTATTACCTATTATTCGACTACCATCTGGATTTAGAGAGTGATATTAATTTGGCTTGAACCAAATACAATGGCACATTGATATTTCGAAGGTTTGGATTGGATGAAATTATTAAGATCTACACTTACAATGACAAGGTGGATATAAGAGCATGGGAGGTGAGCTACACTCTGTTGATCAAAGATTCTAGCTAGTGATGTAATTGAATGTCAACTAGCTACCAATGAGAGGTGGGAAATTTGGGCTTTGTAAGGACAACCAATGAGTTGCTTGCCCATTATCAAATGTACAAATGGGTTGGAGCGAGTAAGGGCACCATCTTGCAAGGCCACTAATTTATATTATTACAAGGTGGAAGGAAGTACACAATTAGGGGAGATAGCCCTATATATGAAGGAAAGTGATTGCGAGGGGGTAAGTGTACTAAGGACTACAAGTGCGTGGATTATTTCTATCACAAGAACACCTCTAAGTGTTGGATTACTACTCGATCTCAAATTAAAGCCTCATAACATTTGAAATAATTAAATTAAAGAGATTGACGACTAAGCCATATATCTCAAATACTGATCAAACTCATTATAATAAAGTTGATCATTATTGTCTCCTAAATTCATGATATGGACTATGAAAAATAATTTCACGAGCTACGGATAGAATTTCCCGTAACATTATTATAGCATGTGCATGTGTTGTATGCGGCAACTACTTGAAGAAAACGGGACCACTTGTGACGATGTTAATTGGAGGCCTCTTGTTATTTGAACGAACCACCAACGTTGTGGCTGCTGATCCGTACGTACGTGATTTGGTGTAGTCTAGTGGGTAATGACACGTGTCTTTTTATTCTTGAATTTTAATTTTAAAAAAAGCTAAAACGGATCTATCAAATTCTCTGTTATCCCAATTTAACATGGAAAATTTTTCATCCTCCCATAACAGCAAAGAGAAACTAAAAGATAATACCAAATATCTTATCTTGTGACGTATATAAGGATCGAGATTCTATAAATAAATTTATCTGATTAATCTTGCTCATTACATACTTTCTATTAATATTTTGTACTGATTCAAGCATCAACTCGAAGCAACATTAACGAGTCTTACAACTTTGTAGTGGAGACTGATATTTGAGTCGGACCAAATACAATGGCACATTGGCATTTAGATGGTTTGGAATGGATGAAAATATTAAGCTCTGTACTTATAATCGCAAGGACATAAAGAGCATGGGAGGTGAGCTATACTTTATTGAACAAAGATTTCGGTGATGTAATTGAATGCCAACCGGAGAGATGTGGGAAATTTGGCCTTTGTGAGGACAATCAATGAGTTGCTTGTCCATTACCAAATGTTCAAATGGGTTGGAGCAAGAATACCAAGCCAATGAGTGTATTATTCAGGGTCGAGTGACAGTAGAGTTGGAAAATAGGCGGGACGGTATGTCTCCCGTTTGGCCCGCCAATTTCATGGGCTGGGTCGAGTCGGGTCAGGCTAGACAATGAAAAATGGGAGGCCAGCATGGCCCTATAGTCCTTAATAAACAGGTTAAGGTGGACCCGACCATGAACTTACAAGCAGGGCATTTGAGGGCTTATAATAAGGAAAAGATTTGTCGGGCAAGGCCAGGCTATTTTGGTGGGTCAAGTCGCGGGCCACAAAGCACTAGCCCAGCACAACCTACGTTCTTTGGATCGAGAAGGCCCATGGGTCGCTTGACTCATTTGTCAACTCTAGCTGAGAGCATAGACCACTAAGTCTTGTATCTAAATTTTTTCCAAAAAAAAGGGTCTCAAAAAAATGAGTTCTCCCATCTTTTGAAAATTTTCTTCCATGATAATTTGTTATTTGAACTTATGCTACGTTTATTTAGTTTTTTCATTTAAATGAAGAGACTCCCAACACCTTAAATTGACGAATTATTTGCTAATGTTGGACAATAAATAGTGTTTTAAAATATGACGTGCTCTCTAATATTTGATGGATTGGATTTATTTTCAAAATTAAAAATCTTAAAAAAATTATAACTATGAAAATACCACTTGCAATACTAAATTTAATAAAAAAGGTAAATTATTTTTAAATACATGAATAACTTATATAATATTATTAACTATTAAGTTCAGCAGAAAAAAGTTTTTTAAAATTAAAATTAATAAAATCTTATTTACGTTCAAATTTGTCAAGAAAGATTAAGTAATTTGGCTATATTGTTAGTTGAAAAATATTTACTTTCTAAATTTAAATACAAAAATTTAATTAGTGATTTTTTATTTCAAAAGGCAAGAAAAGTAAATTTTAAATAATTTTTAATATATATTGAATTAAGAAAAAACTGAATTGTACTTGCTTTTTTAGTCTGGATTTCAAAATGTTTTAAATGTCCTTAATAAAATGTATGAAAATAAAGAGTTGTTATGAGTATTTAACATATTCCATAACCTAAATTACAAAAAAAAAAAAAATACCGTTCAGAGTGATAAATTAATAAATTAATAATAAATTTATTATAAATGGCGGCGACCCTGTTGGAAGCCTTCAATTTTGGACAGAAATAATAAAAATGGATAACATTAGGGAAATTCTATCCGGAACCTGTGAAATTGCTCTTCATAGCCCATACCATACAAAATGCTTCCATAATTTTACAATTCCCGTTTTAGCCTCACAGCTATAGCAGAGAGAAGAGAAAGAAAAAGAATAGGTCGGCTGCCATGGCCAAACCCCCCCCCCCCACACACATATATATATATACACACACACGATTCCATGGCCGCGGCCATGGAAGCAGACCCACCTTGCGGCCGTCGTAGAGAGAGAAAGAAAGAGAAAGAGATAGTGGGTCGGCCATGGCCGACCCACCCACACCTATATATATATATATATACACACACACTCACACACACACATATATATACACACACATATATATACACACAAACACGCATGGTAGCGGCCATGGAACCTAACCATGGCAGCAATCGGGGAATCCAGCGTTCCCTGACTCGGGGTGATAGTGATTGCATCGCGGCCACCACCATCGCTGCTGACGAAGGCAGCGATGCTGCCATTGTCATCGGGGTGGGAAGGGGTCGAGGTGGAGGTTTTTGATGGCCTCGACTGCCATAACCGCGGCCATGCTTTGTGTGTGTGAATGTGTATATGTGTGTGTGTGTGCTGGGTTGGGTTCCATGGTCGCGGCTGCCATGGCCGCGGCCATACTGTGTGTGTATATATATGTGTGTGTGTGGATTGGTCATGGCAGCCGACCCACTCTTTCTCTTTTTTTTTTCTCTGTTACAGCTCGCGACCATTGTACAAAGAGAGAGAACGATAGTGTGGGGGATAATGGCGGTGGGTCAACAGCCTTGGTTGCTGCCTGTGTGTATATATATATATACGTATGTATTTGTGTGTGTATGTGTATATATGGTGCAGGAGAGAAAGAGAGATGTGAGGCGGCGATCAAGGGTGGCTGGAAGAGATAGTGGGTTGTGGGGTTAAATTGAAAATTTTAAAATTAGTAAGGAATTTTTTATGATATGGGCTATGAAAAGCAATTTCATGGGCCGTGATAGAATTTCCCATAACATTATTATTATAACACGTGCATGTGTTGTATGCGGCAACTAGTTGAAGAAAACGGGACCACTTGTGACGATGTTAATTGGAGGCCTCTTGTTATTTGAACGAACCACCAGCGTTGTGGCTGCTGACCTGTACGTATGTGATTTGGTGTAGTCTAGTGGGTAATGACACGTGTCTTTTTATTCTTGAATTTTAATTTAAAAAAAAAACTAAAACGGATCTATCAAATTCTCTGTTATCCCAATTTAACATGGAAAATTTTTCATCCTCCCATAACAGCAAAGAGAAACTAAAAGATAATACCAAATATCTTATCTTGTGACGTATATAAGATTCGAGATTCTATAAATAAATGTATTTGATTAATCTTGCTCGTTACATACTTTCTATTAATATTTTGTACTGATTCAAGCATCAACTCTAAGCAACATTAACGAGTCTTACAACTTTGTAGTGGAGACTGATATTTGAGTCGGACCAAATACAATGGCACATTGGCATTTAGATGGTTTGGAATGGATGAAAATATTAAGCTCTGCACTTATAATCGCAAGGACATAAAGAGCATGGGAGGTGAGCTATACTTTATTGAACAAAGATTTCGGTGATGTAATTGAATGCCAACCGGAGAGATGTGGGAAATTTGGCCTTTGTGAGGACAATCAATGAGTTGCTTGTCCATTACCAAATGTACAAATGGGTTGGAGCAACAATACCAAGCCAATAAGTGTATTATTCAGGGTGGAGTGAGAGTAGAGTTGGAAAATAGGCTGGATGGCCCGTCTCCCGTTTGGCCCACCCATTTCATGGGCTGGGTCGAGTCGGGTCAGATTGGACAATGAAAAATGGGGGCCCAACACGGCATTATAGTCCTTAATAAACAGGTCAAGATGGACCCGACCATGAACTTGCAAGCAGGGCATTTGAGGACTTGTAATAAGGAAAAAATTTGTCGGGCAAGGCCAGGCTATTTTGGTGGGTCAGGCCGCGGGCCACAAAGCACTGGCCTAGCACAACCTACGTTATTTGGATCGAGAGAGCCCATGAGTCGCTTGACCCATTTGTCAACTCTAGCTGAGAGCATAGTCCACTAAATTTTGTATCTAAACTTTTTCCAAAAAAGAGGGTCTCGAAAAAATGAGTCCTCCCATCTTTTGAAAATTTTCTTCCATGATAATTTGTTATTTGAACTTATGCTACGTTTATTTAGTTGTTTCATTTAAATGAAGAGACTCCCAACACCTTAAATTGACGAATTATTTGTCAATGTTGGATAATGAATAGTGTTCTAAAATATGACATGCTCTCTAATATTTGATGGATTGGATTTATTTTCAAAATTAAAAATCTTAAAACAAATTATAACTATGAAAATACCACTTGCAATACTAAATTTAATAAAAAAGGTAAATTATTTTTAAATACATGAATAACTTATATAATATTATTAACTATTAAGTTCAGCAGAAAAAAGTTTTTTAAAATTAAAATTAATAAAATCTGAATTTGTAATTCCATAACCTAAATTACAAAAAAAAAAAATACCGTTCAGAGTGAAAATAATCAATCTCTTAAATTAAATTGTTGGTTTTACATAACATATCAACGGGATAATTATTAATTAAGAAATATAAATAATCTGAATTTATTAATTATTTGAAAAAAATGTATGAAATAATAAATTTATGAATAATAATTATATTAACACACTAAGACTTATTTTACCTAAAATTTTGTTTAAAAAATATAAAAAAAAAATAAATCGGTATCGAACACCATTTATCATAAAAATATTATATTTTATAAAATAAAAGTATTCTAATATGACATTTATCAGGTTGAAAATCAATTTTAATCAATAATAAGGACATTATAGAGTTTTCATCCCGCTTGTAAAGAAAGTAGATACTACTGCGATAATATTTACGAAAATATTATTTAAATACTTAAATTTAACACTTATGATAATACTCTGTATTAATGTTTTATATTTCATACTATATCAATATAAATATATAAAATATCAATTAAAGTATCAAATTTAAGTATTTAAACAACATTTATGTAATGCATTATTAAAGTGTTGTACACCCCATTTCCAATGACCCACAACAACAAATGCATTATTATTAATTGATAAGAGGAGGCTACCCTTTCTATTTTCTATTCCTCTATAAATTTGGGGAGATGGACCATGAAATAAAGTGAAAGTAGGAATAAGTGTACAATGGACTGTACAAAAAAAAAAAAAATATGATTTTCAGGTCATTTTTGTAATTTAAAAAACTTTTCGAGACTATTTTGTAACATCGAGAAAATATCATAAACATGTTTCGAAGAAGGTAGAAACAAAAATTTTATCCATCTCTAACTCAAATTTTTTTAATTTTCTTTGGAATTTATTTTCTGAGTTTGTTTGAATGGATTATAGAATTTATGTTTATTTTTAAATTAAATGACTATTTTTTTATAAATTTTTATATTAAAATTTATATTTACAAAAAAAAAATCTTATATTTTTTTTAGTTACTCATTTCTCTTGTGCTTCAATTTTTTTTAAAATATTATTTTTTATTTTTATTTCTTGTAGACATGATTTGATTACCCAACAAATACACTTTTATTGGGTCAATCGTTCGAGTTGGATCAGACCAGTGTCACGACCCGAAATCTAGTATGTCATGACCGGCACTAATCCCTAGACTCAACGGCCCCAAAATGGATTAGTAAGCCTCTTCTCTAGCTCGATTTGAATAAAATAATATTACTGACAAGATATAGAGCATGAATAAAATACCAATTCACCTTCTAACATAATATCTCAATATTTCATATACAGCAGCTGTACAAAATAAATATCTATCACACTGCTGTCAATAATACATACCCGATCCCGTATCTCGGGCCCTTGGCACAATTATGTGCCAACAAAAATAAAGACAAAACATCAGACTCTACAACACGTGTATGTCTCCACAGAGCATCCTATAATACATCCAGAATCAAAAGAGGGTATGATGTCATATCAGAAGATCTGTTGGACCAATAATCAAAAAGAGAATTTCCTGAAAATATTTTTAATAAAACGAGGTGAGTCTTGTGGACTCGCGAGTATAAGGTATGTCATGCCCACTAGAAGAGTATACAATAAAATGCTAGGATGATCATCATGAGTATAATAACGTAATAACAGTATGAACAGTGAAAATATGAACCATAAGTTTAAATAGTTTGAGGTTTCAAAGGAAAACATAGTGTAGGAAAAATAGGTGCCTAAAGACAACCCCCATAAGTTGTTCCCTAACCACTTAAGTCCCCTATACTTTTGTATGAGATGCATGCACTGATTTCTGAGGACACACTAGTAGAAACTGGCCTAACGCCTATATACACATGCACAAAAGTATATATATCGGCACATACATCATCATCACACAATATCATCATAAAGGCCCACGTGATAGTAGTGCTGAAACGTACTATCCGTGTCTCTCATGGCCTTGGCATGCCAAGCCTTACAGTACCATGATCTTTTCCTGTTGTGAGTCACCAGGGAATCTACTAGATAATCCTCTAATAATAATGCAAATGATACCCTAATTTATGCACAAGTCATAATCATTTATCATTTCATGTGGTGTCTAAAATACACCATATCATTCAACATTTCACATTCTCAAAACAAGAAATCAGTTAGGGTATCTTTCTGTTTATGTCTCTCCTAGTAGGATGAAAATATTTCATGTAATTTAGGAACAATTAAAAGAGAATATTTTCTATGATTCGCATATAGAAATCATTTACAAGTTATGCATAGAACAATTTATATACGTGCATAAAAATATGGTAAACATAACATATCTTGTCTACTCGCCTGGGAAACGATGACTCAAATCCGAGTCTGGGGAGAAGATCGAACAAAATCCTGAGAATCTGAGCCTACAATAAATAGAATGGGGTGTCACATTTAGGTAACAAGAATAACGACGTAATGAAATTACCGAAAATCCTAACCATTGCCTAACACCCTGAATCGATTATTTGGTACCTTGGCCCGCGCAATATTCAAATCTGGCGTCATGGAATTCGTCGAGCTAAGCCATCGACTACGTCATCATGTCTCGCTTTGCTTGCTACGCGTAAGTGTATAGTGGAACTACACACCCACTTATAGGCTGCAATATCATAATATATATATATATATATATTTACCCATAAACTAGTTTTCTTTTAATATAGATAATATATATTTTTTATCTAAATTCCTCATTTATCAAAAATACATACATATATATATTTATAACTAAATTGATAAATTTTCTTAAAAATTTAATAATTAATTAATAATTTAATAAATGGTTTAAAAGGAATAAATTGCAATATTCTAGCCTCAAAATAGAAGAAATCCATCAGAAACCAGGATTCGAAATAAACCCACGTCATCATCATAGGCTAGCCTAGAACGCACTCGGGGTCAGTCTTGCTCGGCCTCGAGTCATCTAATAGGGCTTCGTCCTTAAGACTCCGATCAACAAAATGACTTGCCAATCATATCGCCAATTCTAAGAGACCTAAAGAGAACCCAAATTAGATCAACCTCGATATCCTAAGTAAGACCAACCTAACCAAGTCATCCTAGGTCCACGGACAAGCGACAAGGGAGAACAAGCCGAGTGGGCTAGCCCAAGGGCTGCCACAACTGGGTCAGTCATGCCCAACACATTGGGCCATCCTAAAACCCAATCGGGCCCCGCCATCCTAGGCTAAAACCTAACCCGACATGCCCAACCCCAAAAGTCCTCATTTCCTTTTTCCTTATATTTTATTTATTTTTATTTTTCTTTTCTTTTTTATTTCTTTTCTTTTCTTTCTTTTTCTTTTCTTTTTCCTTGCCATCAAACTGCCGCCGCCGGCCGGCCAAAAACGGCCGACCAATATACGAATACGAAACCCTCGCCATGAATAACAACATATATTAAAATGAAACCAATCGGACGGTCAGATCTTAATAGATCTGAAAATTAATTTTCGGCCAAAAATAGAGGCAAATCTGGCCGTCGCCGTTCACCGGCCGCCGGCCATTTTTTCGACAATCAGAAACTACCCCAAGGTGCGCAACACTAAGGAGAGCAACATACCCAAAAATGCGAAAGATCGGACGGCTAGATCTTTGTAGATCTAGAGTCAAACTCTCGGCCAAAATGGATAAACAAACTGCCAACGTCGCCGGCCACCGTGGCCGGCGATTTCCGGCGATCCAAGACCGCCACCCAACCCCCTCAAGCAAACCGACCAACATATCCAAGAATCAAAGAAATCCAACGATCGGATCTTCGTAGATCTAACTTAAACATTCGGCCATCAAACCCCATCGCGCCTCAACACATATTTCACGAAAACAACAAGAAAAATCGAAAAGATGAAGCCAAAGCACTTACCTCCTTGTAGATTGGGGGCACTTTAACAGTGAAAACGAAGTCGGATCGTCGATCGAACGGTCAGATTGCTCAAAATCGCCGAAAATCTGAGAGGGAAAATGAGAGAATAAAAGAGAGAGAGATTTTGATTTGAGGGGGGCTGTCGAGCACCTCCCCTTTTTTTTTATATTTTTATTTTTTTATTTAATTATTATATATATAATTTAATTAAATTAATTAATTTAGATTTATTTATTTATTTATTATTATTATTATTATTATTATTTGGATCTTTACAACCAGGCCGTGAGCTAATGGGCCTTACAGCTTCATTTCAAAGCCCAAAAATTGGGCCTGCAAACAACTTGCCCGGCCCACAGAGCGAGAGACCAGTAAACCACTGCCACCCCACCAAGCCATTATTGATGATTTGTTTTCTTGACAAATGCTAGTCAAAACCTTAAGAGTAAGCAACTTTGATTCTCCACGCCGCCCATTAGGTAGAAGCTTCTTTTTCTGTTTAGGCGTGATAGGTGCTCCAAAATATGCGGGTCCACTTTGACAAAGAATATCACGTTTATAAATAATAAAATATTACTAGATATTATTATATAATTTTAAAATATTAAATATTTATTTATAGATCTACCTATTATCTCTAGATATATATAAAAATAATTAATTTATATAAATTTATATATTGATCAAAAAATGAGGTATAAAGATAAATTTTTTATCGCAGATGAAGTCACAATTACAGTCAAATTTAATGCCTTAATCATAGTCAAATTTAAAGTTTTAATTGTAATTAAATTTAAATTCTGAATCACAATTATAATAGATATTTATAATAACATTTTATATGGATATATTATTTTATATATGATATTAATATAAATGTATAGAACATCAATGTGAAGTGTCAAAGCGCATCCAAATAGCATTTTAGTATTTAATAATAAGTACTGGCATGGCTCTTGCTCTTGCTATGCACGTAAAAATAATAAAAAATTTAAATAAAAATTCATCGGATGTCTTATGAAATGAGCCGTTACATAGTGTTAAGCTATGAAATGCACAAGTTAAGTGATTAGGTCACGATAAATTCAGAATTTACATCAATAGGTCGTGAGTTTAATTTATTATTCTGCGTAATGAGATAAAATCTCTACATACAATTTATCTCCTCTATCAAAATTGAGAGTAGGAGTAGCGAGGAATCGCGCAAAAATAATAATTTTAAATTATTTTAAAAATTAGTTATTATTTAAGGGGTTTTGATTTTTTATTTTTTTAAACAAGTTATGAAAAAAGTACTTTAAAAAATTATTTTATCGATGGAGATTCTTAACACCAAAATCCACTGTTTGCTTATATAACGTACAGATATAAACAACTAATTATATAATTATTAATTATTTCAAATAACAAATAAAAGAAAGCAACAATATTCTTTTTTGAGAAATGCTATAATCACAAATAAATTAGACAAAAAAAACTCACAAATTGATATAAAATGCATAAATTCATAATAATTTATTTAAAATTAATAATAATTCATAATAAATTCAAGTAATATTATTATAAATATATATTATGTAAATTTATATATAACATTTCTCTATTATTTTATTTTATTTTTTCTTAGTCAAAAGAGTGGAGGCAAGATAAGTAGGCCGCACGCCTCATCGGATTCACAAGTCGGTCTGCATGAACAGCAGCGACAATGTCACATCAGTCGCCTGCCTTTTCTCGATGGGTCCCCTTCCCTTTCCGCTTTCTTCTTCCACTACGCTTAGGCATATGAAATTAAAGCTAATTTTAGCCCCCATGGGCATAATTGGTGGGCAAACTAGGGATTGTAAAGTCATCTTAAGAGATTGTCAGTATGGATGGAGAAAGCAAAAATTTGTATTTTTTTAAGAGTGATTTTGGTTAGTGTCAGTAAACTCAATTTTAAAAAAAAAATTGATCACTCAGACACATCTCTAATTTATCTTCTTTATAATGATCCCGGGAGGAGGCCGCAAGTGACAACTTGTAATTTAAAAAAATTAAAGCTAACTTTAAGGAATTTTTAGTGGGATATCAAAGTGTACCACCGTACCACCAGCTGTCTTTGATGTCTCTCCCTCCATCATCTTCCTTTCTTTTAACGAGTTTCAAAATTAAAATATAAAATAATTAAGATAAAATTATAAAATATTCTAAAATTTTTATCAAATTATTTATTAAATTTTTTAGAATATATTAAGAGACATATGAGTCTTTTTTTTTTATTTGTAAAGTTTAAAATAAATTTATTTAAAAGAGATAAAAATAAATTTATCTAAACAATTTCGACTTCTTAATTTGTCTATATAAATGCACTCGTTTTCGCGAGCGACACACCACGTGGATGATCAGTTGACAATATTTGAATAGACTGACTAATTTGTTATCCTCCTTCAACAATTACAAAATATGGTATTTGATTCCTAATACAAAAAAATGTCAAGATTCCATATATTAACTATTAAAAATTGTTATTTTAAGTCTTTACCTTAAGTAAGAATAAACAAAATTATTATCTACGTCACATAGAACATACACGTAGAAAAAAGAAAGTGTTATATCATAAAAAAATCATGTCAGCAAAATATCTCAAATTAAAATTTACTTTAATGAGGAAAAGATCAAATTACTCATAGTTAAAAAAAAAAAAAATCTAAATCCCAAACTTCTAAGTATCTGAATCACTAACCCAAAAAATGTTATTTTCAATCACAAAATATAATAAAATTAATCTGCATCATTTCTCGTTGTTGAACTCAGTTTCATTGCTCGCTCGCCCAATCTCTTGTTTATATTCTTTTTTATGTCTCAGGAAATAAGAACTTAAAATAATAATTTTTAATAGTTGAAATATTAAATTTTAATATTTTACACATTAATGATCAAATATTATATTTTTTAATTATTGAACGAACACAGTAAACCAGTCAATTTATTCTAATATAGCCAACTATTCATCCATGTGGTGTGTCATTGACTAAAACATGCGCATTCATATACACGCTAACATTCCTTCACAATAAGGATTTAAAGTAATAATTTTTAATAATTAAGATAACTAATCTTAAAGTTTTGTACACATATTTTTTTAAAATTTTAAAGAGACGCCATATATATTAAGCCAAAATCAGTCCGAATTCATTAAAACGATGTCCTTCTCCGCCTTTTCCTTGTATAGTCCTTTCGTTTTCTACAATTGGAAACGTGAAGATAAAGCACAAATTTGACAAGTTTGGACCATAAAATTTTTCTTTTCTTTTCTTTTTACAATTTTGACATAGTTTATGAATATTTTGAACGGTTGCAATTGCTTGGGTGTTTCTAAAGTCAACTTTAAAAGGTATTTGTTGACTTTTATATGGAGGTAAGCACCATCATAAAAGTCAACTATTCAATGTTTTATTGCCTTAGCACTTAGCTAAGCACGTTGTAATCAATGTCACGCATGGACCATGAGTTATATATATATATATATATATTTTTAGTTAATAAGAGGCCCTCGCCATCCACCCATGACTGATAGCTTATAAACAGCTTAGATAATTAATAAGCAACCACCCCAATAATTCACTTGTCTTATCACTTTGGTCCCCCAATAATTCACTTTTCTTATCAATTTCTAAAGTGTCTAATCCTTTCAACATCAACTCTCTTAACATTAATTAATAAATCCAAATGGGTTAGTGGGTCACTGGTCAGACGTATGCGCATAATCCTCATATTTTAGATTATAAGTTCGTTCATTTTTGTCTTTTCCAAAAGCCTGCGTCATCTCTTGCATCAAGTTCGTGCGACAATACAAATTTCATTATTTTAATTTTAATTAGTAATTCTATAAGTATTACGTACAATTATATCATATAAGTATTATAAATTATATTATTTTAATTTGTTGTTGTCTAAATATAACAATAAATTTGTTTGTAACGAAAAAAGTCATCGAGTCACTTAGAGTCTACAAGAAAAAAAATAATTAGAAAGCGTAGGGAAGTTCTGGTGCAAACACTCCGATAATTAAATCAATCAAAAAATGTAGAGCATAACAAGGCACTTGATTGTAGGCCAAAAGGCAAGCGGCTAGCTACTTATTAGGGGAACAATTCGATCCGTTGTCCGGGAGAACTCGAGCCTTAGCTTGAGAGAGAGATCGAATCTTGAGTCTCTCAAATAAGCAGCTCAAGGGGTGAAACAAGAGAAAGATATAGTTGCCAAGGGAAAGCTTTGTTGTCTTGGAAAGTCAATCCGATATTCGGGAGAAAGTTTTGCAAGGTAACAATAATTAGAAGACACGCAATGATATTTTTCGTGAAAACTCTCTAATACTTGGTCAAAATTGATTTTCATATGAAATATGCCTTCATTTTTCAATTCGAACTCAATATCAAAATTTGACTTGACCTAAATAATTTGACAAAACACTTGAATCCTATTTTTTAGGTGTTATGATGTATAGAAAAGTCCTAAGTTGATAGTTTCTTTCAAATATATATTTCATTATTTTCATGTGACAATACAAATTTTATTATTTTAATTTTAATTATTAATTCTATAAGTATTATTTTAATTATTAATTCTATAAGTATTATATCATATAAGTATTACAAATTTTATTATTTTAATTTGTTGTTGTCTAAATATAATAATAATTTTTTTTGTAACGAAAAAAGTTATCAAGTCACTTAGAGTTTACAAAAAAAAAAATAATCAGAGAACGTAGAGAAATTCTCGTGCAAACACTCCAATAATTAAGTCAATTAAAAAGGGTAAAACATAACAAGAAACAAGACACTTAATTGTACGCCAAAAGGCAAGTGGCTAGCTACTCATTAGGGGAACAATTCGATTCGTTGTCTGGGAGAATTCGAGTCTTAGCTTGGGAGAGAGATCGAATCTTGAGTCTCTCAAATAAACAGCTCAAGGGGTGAAACAAGAGAAAGATGTAGTTGCCTGGGAAGGCTTCGTTGTCTTGGAAAGTCAATCCATTATTCGGGAGAAGGTTTTGCAAGGCAACAACAGTTAGAAGACATGCAATGATATTTTTTACGCAAACTTTCTGATACTTAGTCAAAATTGATTTTCATATGAAATATGCCTTAATTTTTCAATTCGAACTCAATATCAAAATTTGACTTGACGTAAATAATTTGACAAAACACTTGAATCCTATTTGTTAGGTGTTGTGATGTACAGAAAAGTCCTAAGTTGATAGTTTCTTTCAAATATATATATATATATATATATTGACAGTATTGCGTGATACAGAGAGCACAATTGCTTCAATTTTTTATAATAAAATTATTTATCTTTTTATAAATATAAATCATATATATATTATGATCAAATTACATAAATTTTGTATTCATTTATTATTTTTAAATATTTATAAAATAAGTGTTATTTAGATATTTATTTATTACGTTCATGTGATATTTTATATTGATATATTATATATTTGTATTAATATAACATATAATATAATACATAGTATTTTAAATATTAAAATTGAGTGTATAAATCATATTTTGTGTATATATATATATATACAGAGACATGCTACTTGTATATTACTTTTGTATATCTTGAACTACATAAAGGAGTATTATGATTAAAATACTTCTCGTTTCCATGCGTTTTATAAGAGATTTTTTTTATCATTAATACACCTTTATGTAACTTAAAATGTACATAAAAATATATTAATAATATTTTTCATATATATATATGTGTGTGCGCGCGCGCACCTAGAGGCACATGTGAGACACTGATTGCACAATTAGCTAGACATAATACTAAACTAATACAACACCAATTAAACAATGAAAAATTCTATCTCCAGCCTGACAAATTACTCTCTACAGCCCACCCCATGCAAAATTCTATCAAAATTTTAAAATTCCCATTTTAACCTCGCCCACTACTTTCTCTGACCATCTCGATCGTCGCCTCACCTCTCTCTTTTCCTCCCACACTATATACACACAAACACATACACATAGAGAAAGAGAGACTGAGAATGGGTCAGCCATAGCCGACCCACACACACATTTATATATATATATACACATACTCACACACACACATATATATATACACACAGCATGGTCGGGGCCATGGCAGCCGCGGCTATGAAACCCAACACACACACACACATATATATATATATATACACACACTCACACAGACCTATATATATATACACACACACAAAAGTATGGCCGCGGCCATGAAGACCTCCGCACCTCGCGGTGCGGGGGTTTCAGTAACCCCCGCACGGTGCGGGGTTAAAATTTTGAAATTTTAAAATTAAGTGGGCGGGGTTAAAATAGGAATTTTAAAATTTTAATAAAATTTTACATAGAGTGAGCTATAGAGAATAATTTGTCGGGCTGGGATATAATTTCCCTTAAACAATTAATCAAGTGGTACGTCTATGACCTGCTAGCCTGAGTGCACCTATTAATGAATTGAGTATTTTTTTTTTTTCTTTTAACATGGGTTTCTGACCCCTCAACGTAACTAATTCTCAAAAGCCTATAAAATTACACAATTTATATAAGTCAAGTAAAATTTCATCACGGTATAATCCCTCCATGCAACGTGACCACATGTAGCATGCAAGCCCACACAAAACTCACCACACATTATGGCAGGGCAGGACTCCCTAAGGATTCAGCTAGTAAATACCTTTCACATGTGTTGTCAACAAAACCTGAACATGCATCAAACAACCCTAAAATCATGACAAGGACTAGTTTAGATAATCTCGAGAGGTTTCAAGCACTAATCCTAAGAGGTTTTCGAAAGGATCAGTTTAGACCCTAAAGACTTTAATGTAATATTAAAATCAATATCAGATACCTACAATTTTTATAATGAGAACTCATCAATTTATAAAGAAATATATATGGAGTTTGGTGACGAGTATCCATAATATTTGGAGATCTACTATAATTAAGATTTTTTCAAATAATGTCTATCATTTTTGCATAATGAAGGAGTTTACTATAGTTTTTTATTAGAATAATTTTTTGATTACTACTTGTATTTGAATTGTTTCAAGTTTTCGTTACCACTTTGTCTTTATTTTCGCCAAAAGGGACTGCTTTCTCATTTTCTGTTATCGTGTATTGAATGGTTATTTAACCCAAGATTATTATCAATAAAATTAAGTCATCTAATCCAGTTTGTTGTGTTCTTAATTTTAACTTTCATATTAGATCAAGATTCCCAATACATAACTCTCAAATAAATTTAAGAATGTTGAAAATATCCGATTTATGCTTTTTATTTCGGATTGAATCCCTTAATCAAAGGGGGAATTTATAAGATAACTTTGGGATGAAACTTGATTACAATTTTCAGAGGACAGTAATAGTCCCCCATATAAGTTTATGGGATACCGTGATGGTCTCCCGACCTTTCAATTTTCGAGAGACCATTGAGATTTTTTGCATGATATCATTTTAAGCTCATAAATTATTTGACGTCTTTGAGATTTTTTGATCTTTTAGCATGTCTTTCCACGTGACACGCCAATTCTAAATAACTAGCTACTCTTCATTCAAAGACTATTTTTATTTAGCCATGGGCACATATCATGTGATACAAAATTACAACGAGTGTGACCTAATTATCATCTCATAAATAATGAGTGTGACCTAATTACAATTAAATTAGGGGTAACTATTTATAGAAAATAACTTTAACTGGATTAAGGTTCCTATTTGAATCCCTATGTATCCTTATTCAAAATCAAATTTAATTTAAGAAAATACATTTATCAAATATAAATTTAATAAATTATCTAATAAACTCAATCAATTGGATTCACATCCTCACAATCAAGTAGGCTCCATTGAGGCTCAAAAAAAATCTCAAAATTTAAAATTCATTTGTAATAAATTTTATATAAAATTTATTTATAAATAATATATTTGAAATAGCGCGATTTAAAATATAATTTCTAATTAAATTATATAAATTTATATATGAAATGAATCCAAAATTAAAATTTTATTTGCTCTTAATTTTTAAAATACTCTTGATATAATAACATCAAACTAAATATATTATATTCAATAATTTAAATAAAATAAAAAATTAAATTAAAATTATACCTAAAAAGACTTGATCTCTAATATTTGGGTGCAATTTTTTACCCTGTGAACCATCCGTATTACGTCCGTGGGGGTTGATCTGTAATATTTATAATGATATGAGGATGGTAAAGGTTGGCGTTGTTATCAACACCAATGTTGGAAACGAAGATAACGACAGAGAGAAAAAAAAAAATAAGGGTATTTGTATTCCAAATAAATAGTCTTGGAGAAAACTTTCCATTTTTTTGTTTTTTGGTTGGCTTATGAAGGTGGCCTTTATTGACTCATATGTTTCCATTAAAGAAAAAGTCATCCAGTCATGTTCAAATAAAAGGAAAACATTATATGTTTCTAATTTTTTTTAAAAGAAAATGTATCTATATTATTTTATTGAAGTCGTGTTAATAAAATATTTTTTTTATATTTAATAAATAAAAATTAATTGTAATAGCAAGATTTAAGTTCATAATTTTAAATAATAATGAATTTTTCAAATAACATTATAACTATTATTGTTGTTAAAATATAATAATTAAATTTATTACTATATAAGGGTTGTCACGTGAAGGAGACTTCTTGGGGAGATGAGCCCATTTTTTTGGAAAAACGTCTTTTTCCTATCTTTTTTGGGAGAATCTCTTTTCTTGAGAGGATGACATTTTGTTCGGGAGAATAATGCAATTTTTAGAAGGTAGGCTGTAACAATTATATTAAAATTTATTTTATTTAAAAAAAGTTAAAAAGTGAATTATAATCGGCAAGTGTCATTTAATAAATTTTTATTTTTTATACGTGGATAACATGGATTGAATCTCTAATATAAGAAAAGAAAGAAAGAATTGGGATCGACTTAGATTGGTGAGTTTTTTAATTTAATAAGCAATTGGCATAGATGTGAACTCCCAATACTAATAAAAAACAGTAGTTGAATCCTGATTGGAGTGGGACAGCATGATTCAACTTTTGAGCCAGAAATCGGGCAATTCGTTTCCAATAAGGAATGCAAGTCCTCCGCTGAATCAAGAAGATGGAAAAAAACTCAAATCGGCATCTTTGATAGAATATGCCATCTCCTTCATCAATCAATTCATAATTAGGGGGGAGACAGAGAGAGAGCCTTCTTTGTCTGTGTGATTGTGTGTGTTTTGACTTTCTGCAACTGTTTAACATCTTCCCCAACACGGCGAGTTCGATTTGTTTTGGATTCTCTATCTCTATTTATCTATTTATAGCTAGCTACCCAGTTGAAGGTTTTTTGTCTCAAACCTCTTTCTGTGTGTGTGTGTGTCTCTCTCTCACTCACTCTCTCACTCTCTCTACAGAGAGATCATTTCCTTCCTCAGTTTGCAGTGCCCGCATTCAGGTATTCCTATTGCCTAACACTCTTACTCTAATTTCTCGGGATATGGGGATCGGGAAGAATCACTAATTTTAGTAGTTTATGTATGGTTGCTCTGTTTTTCATCAGAAAGTTTGAAGCTTTTGAGCTACATTATCTCCGTCTCCCATGTCTATGCCTTTTCAACACTCTAATCTTCCAATCTTTCTGGGTCGTGGCCGGAATGTTTTATCTGTTCTTGTTGTGATTGATTTGGTTTCCTAATTGTCGGTTCACTTTTCTAGGGTTTGCTCGAAGAATCTAAGTGATGGCGAATCGAAGTCTGGAGAAGATGGCGTCGATCGACGCCCAGTTGAGGCTTCTGGTTCCCGGCAAAGTGTCGGAGGATGACAAGCTTGTTGAATACGACGCTCTGTTATTGGATCGGTTTCTTGACATTCTCCAGGACTTACATGGGGAGGATCTGAGAGAGACGGTAAACATGTGATCTCTATTTCTTGTTTTTGAGGATTAATTGTTCTCTGATTCATTATATTTGATGTTATGAAACTGAAAACCAGTTGAATGTGATTTGAATGTTGAAGTTTGGAAGTTCTTTGGAATCACCCAAATCTGGATTCTGAGTGAAGTTTTAGAATTGAGAAGAGAACTTTGATATATGATATGGAAGAGACTACTTTTTTCTGTTTCTGTGAAGTTTGAATTTTGATTGAATGGTTACTTGTTCGTGTTTAGCGAGTAAATATTGTGGAAGACAGTTGGGAATGATATTAGTTACAGTGGCTTCACGGAAGATAAAACCATAGATAGAAACAATTTCGTGTCTATATAGTGGGGTAACGACTTGATATGTTGTTGTTGTTACATTTACTTGTTCATATGAGACAACAGGTAATATATAATTCGAGATCCTTATCTTCTACCCAACCATTCGAAAGAGTTTTGCTTAAGATCATTGTTTTTGAAATCTTGATAAAGATATGACTAATGAACTATCACTAATGTAAGTTGTTGTGTTTGTGTGTAGGTTCAAGGGTGTTATGAACTTTCTGCTGAGTATGAAGGGAGGGTTGATCCCCACAAGCTGGAAGTGCTTGGCGATGTTCTGACAAGTTTGGATCCTGGGGACTCCATTGTCATTGCCAAGTCGTTCTCGAACATGCTTAACTTGGCCAACCTGGCTGAGGAAGTTCAGATCGCTTACCGTAGACGGATCAAGTTGAAAAAGGGGGATTTTGCTGACGAGAACTCGGCAACAACTGAATCAGACATTGAAGAAACTCTGAAAAGACTTATGGGGGAACTGAAAAAATCTCCCCAAGAAGTCTTTGATGCTCTGAAGAATCAAACTGTTGATCTGGTCTTTACTGCTCACCCTACGCAATCTGTCCGACGATCTTTGCTTCAAAAGTTTGGAAGGTTCGTTATTATGTACTGATGTTTTGGATCTGTGTTTTCGTGGAAAGCTTACTACAAATTTGGTATGAGATGTGACTGATCCTGATCCTATAGAAAGCTTACTGCAGCTCGATCTGGTCTCGATGGAACTGTTCTTGATTCTATGATTCCTTTTTAATCACCTCTCTCATTCATTTTTTTCTCTTTAGGATCCGGGACTGTTTAACACAGTTATATGCCAAAGACATTACTCCTGATGATAAGCAGGAACTAGATGAGGCTTTACAGAGGGAGGTAAGTTTTACTCAAGTGTCGACTTCTGCTCCTTATCTTTCGGCTTCTTTTGATTCTGTTGAAGACTCTCATACTGTTCTGCTATCTCACGGATTTTCTGTATTTGGGTACTTGAACTGATTGGATACTGAGATTATTTGAGTTTTAAAGCATATTTGATTCTTTTCCCTGACATGACTATAAGCAGCACCAACTCGACGTGTCTGAGTCAGCCTGAAGCAGTCGTTTTAAATAGTGTTTTGCTAAAATATTTAATGGAGTTTGACATGACTAGAAGAACATATTTTATAGCCCGTGCAAGTCAACCTTTTCCAATTGTGGGTTGTGTGCCATCTCCAATGTTGTATATGCATTCTTTTAAATTTCAACATACCAGTCATGGATTAGAATTTTCTAATTATGAAGTTCCTTCTCAGAGTAGATGTTTGTTTTTTTGGGTTGCTATTTGTGAACCTGTAAACATAGATGTAGCTTATGCCGTTTCCTATTCTTATTGTACTTAACATATCCATTTATTTTCTAATATGTTATCGCTAGCAATAGAATTTTATACTGTTTAAGCCTGCAGACTTTTGAATTACACCTGGTTGAGTTGTTTGATCATTGATGCTTATTCATATAACTTGATTTTCTAATGTGCTCTGCTATCTTGTGGAGTCCCTTTTCGCGAAAGCTGTAAAATTCAAATGTATTGCTTCATTTAAAAGTGGGATTAAGGCTTATGGTGATGCTGTTGTTGTAGTATTACTTGATTCAAAAGTATGGTGGTTGTCACCTGTGGGGAACATTGCATGTTTTAAACTTTCAAGGTGTTTCTCTTTCACCATATAAAAGTATAATTCAAGCTAGAAAGTATCTGTCCTTTCAGTGATCAAGTAGATGCACACAATTAACAATACGATGTTACCACCATGTTCCTGTTTGCCAAGATTATTTATAAAGAGAGTGAGCTCACTCCACAAAATGACGCTTTTCTAGGTCTAGCTTATGTATATGTATTATAGTTGCACGATGTTCATAGGCTCAGCTTTGACTGTGCTGCGCTTGATTGCCATTTATATGCCCATTCTACAGATTTCCTTGGCCTCACCTGGCTCAGATCCCCTTCCCTTGTATTTAATACTTAACTCAATTGTCAGTATAGAAGTGTAAAGCTATTGTATGCTTACTGAGTTGATAATACTATTATACATGTAAAGATCAGACTAAGTATTGTTGGTTCTTACATCTGTTTGTTTTCATGCCAGATTCAAGCTGCCTTCCGAACAGATGAGATCAGGAGAACTCCTCCAACCCCACAGGATGAAATGAGAGCAGGAATGAGTTACTTCCACGAAACAATCTGGAAGGGTGTTCCTAAATTTTTACGTCGTGTTGACACGGCTCTCAAGAACATAGGAATAGATGAACGTGTTCCTTATAATGCCCCGCTTATCCAATTCTCTTCTTGGATGGGTGGTGATCGAGATGGTAAGATCTTTCTTCATAGTTAAATTCTTATTATTAGTTATTCAAATCAAATTATGCAAGATTAATTGAAGAACGGGAAACAAGCTTAAGACAGTATAATCTCTGATGTTGATTTTAGACGAAAAAAGGAAAAAATTTCTTGAAATAAGTAATGAATTTTCATTCAGGAGTTAATTGGTCTCTCTCTCTCTCTCTCTCTCTCTCCTGTTTGTTGCTTAATATCTGTTTGGCATCGATTGCAGGTAATCCAAGGGTTACTCCTGAGGTCACAAGGGACGTCTGCTTACTGGCGAGGTTGATGGCTGCTAATTTGTACTATTCCCAGATCGAAGATCTCATGTTTGAGGTTTCAATAGCTACTTATTGTTGGATATTTCACCAATTTTGTTCTTTATGGAGCTCCACTCGTAATGTTTGGTAATTATTACCGCTATTCTGACTACCCCTTATCTCTTGCCAGTTGTCTATGTGGCGTTGCAGTGACGAGCTTCGTGCTCGAGCTGATGAACTCCACAGATCCTCGAAGAGAGATGCAAAACACTACATAGGTAAGCAGATTAGTAATGCCAAGAATTGATATAGGTGTTTGTGTTTTAAGACAACTTATTGAAAACAAACTAGACAAAACCTTCATTGTGCTTTGCACCGTTAATACTGTTTCTCAGAATATAACACACCAGAAAATCATCGTCAACAGCACAGACGGAAACCTCGGATCTATGTACTTGTGTTATCATCGGTGTTTGATCGTATACATTTATCATGGTGCAGAGTTTTGGAAGCAAGTTCCTCCAAGTGAACCTTACCGTGTTATCCTTGGGGATGTGAGAGATAAGCTGTATCAGACGCGGGAGCGCTCTCGGCATTTATTGGCCAATGGAACCTCCGACATCCCAGAGGAGGAAACTTTTACCAATGTCGAGGAGGTATCTCCTTTGGTTTAACTACTTTTCCTCTCTATCTGGTCAACTTCTTTCTAATTAGGATTTAAACTTCGTGTAGTTCTTGGAACCTCTTGAGGTCTGCTACAGATCTCTTTGTGCTTGTGGTGACCGGCCCATTGCTGATGGAAGCCTTCTTGATTTCTTGCGGCAAGTCTCTACATTTGGTCTCTCACTTGTGAGACTTGATATTAGACAAGAGTCAGACAGGCACACTGATGTAATGGATGCCATTACCAAGCATTTGGCAATTGGTTCCTATCGAGAATGGTCTGAAGAACGCCGGCAGGAATGGCTTTTATCTGAGCTCAGCGGGAAGCGCCCACTCTTTGGTCCCGATCTTCCAAAAACCGAAGAAATTGCTGATGTCTTGGATACATTTCAGGTCTTAGCTGAGCTTCCAGCATATTGCTTTGGAGCTTACATCATCTCAATGGCCACTTCACCATCTGACGTACTCGCCGTTGAGCTGCTGCAACGTGAATGCCACGTGAAGCAGCCTCTGAGAGTTGTTCCACTGTTTGAGAAGCTAGCTGATTTGGAAGCAGCTCCGGCTGCTGTTGCCCGGCTTTTCTCAATAGACTGGTACAGAAACCGTATTAATGGGAAGCAAGAGGTGATGATCGGGTACTCAGATTCCGGCAAAGATGCTGGACGACTCTCAGCAGCTTGGCAATTATACAAGGCTCAAGAGGAGCTGATAAAAGTTGCAAAGGAATTTGGCGTGAAGTTAACTATGTTCCATGGCCGGGGTGGAACAGTTGGAAGAGGAGGTGGCCCAACCCATCTTGCTATATTGTCTCAACCCCCTGATACCATTCACGGGTCGCTTCGTGTCACAGTTCAGGGAGAAGTCATTGAGCAATCTTTCGGGGAAGAGCACCTGTGTTTTAGGACGCTCCAGCGTTTCACTGCTGCTACTCTCGAGCACGGGATGCATCCCCCTGTTTCACCAAAACCAGAATGGCGTGCACTCTTGGATGAAATCTCGGTTGTTGCTACTGAGGAGTACCGCTCAATTGTATTCCAAGAACCTCGATTCGTAGAGTATTTCCGCCTTGTAAGTACTCTTCAAACGACAGGTTTCGATTCAGTTGTTTTCCATGTATAGGGTCCTTCATTTTGTTTATTACTGCAGGCCACACCAGAGTTGGAGTATGGTCGAATGAACATTGGAAGCCGTCCATCGAAGCGAAAGCCGAGTGGAGGAATTGAATCCTTGCGTGCAATTCCTTGGATCTTTGCCTGGACACAAACCAGGTTCCATCTTCCAGTATGGCTGGGCTTTGGAGCTGCTTTCAAATACGCCATTAAGAAGGACATTAAGAATCTGCACATGCTGCAAGCAATGTACAATGAATGGCCTTTCTTCAGAGTCACTATTGATTTGGTTGAGATGGTTTTCGCCAAGGGAGACCCCGGGATTGCTGCTTTATACGACAAGCTCCTCGTGTCAGAAGAGTTGTGGCCATTTGGCCAGCGCCTAAGGTCCAACTATGAAGAAACCAAGAGCCTTCTTCTCCAGGTAAACATATGCTTTGACAAGATTTAGCCATGAATTCTAGCTTTCACTTCATTTCTATCTCTTACTAACATCACAGAGTCTCCCCATCTTGTGATAGTGCATTTGCTTGCTGCTGCTGCTTATGGAATTGTTAACTTTGGCTGCAGATTGCTGGGCACAGAGACTTGCTAGAAGGGGACCCCTCCTTGAAGCAACGCCTACGCCTGCGCGACTCCTACATCACGACTCTCAACGTGCTGCAGGCATACACCCTGAAGCGCATTCGAGATCCCAACTACCATGTGAAGCTGCGGCCCCATATCTCAAGGGACTACATGGAATCCAGCAAGTCTGCAGCCGAACTTGTGAAGTTGAATCCCACAAGCGAGTATGCTCCAGGGCTGGAGGACACTCTCATCTTAACCATGAAGGGCATTGCTGCTGGGATGCAGAACACCGGTTAACTTACACGCTCTGTTTGGCCTTTTCTTTTTCCTTTGTTTCTAGGACATATATATATTTACCATATACAGGTCTCTGAGGGCAAGGCATGCCCTCTGCTAGGGACCATGTTTTCTATTTGCCCCGGCTGCCTGGGATATTTCAAAGTGAGTCTGTAACTGGACATCTGCGATTACATCACTGTGCTTGGTGCTACTGTCACTAGCAATGTTTCAAACTTCCTTTCAAAAGGTAACTGTTTTGTTGCATGCATATCCCTCTCTCCCTCTCCATATGTGTGTCCTTTCCACCTCCCTTTCTTCCCCCAAAGCAGGCTATTTGAGAAAGAAATCTGTGTGAATGTAACAGTTTTGGGTTGCTTATTACGGGTGTTTAAATTTTGATTCGGATTGAAAAATGGTCTAGACCGGCTGATAAGGGGTTTGGTCTGTGGTCCCCAAAGATAAGACTGGACTATAGAAATAACTGTTGAGATCAGTTAGATGTTATTAAGTTAAATGCTATATTAGGCTTGAGACTTGAAATGCAATAACTAACTTTATCAGTTGCTTGGTGTTGGGACTCTACCCCACCGGTCCAGGAGGTTTTGGCTAAGCTAATAGTTCTTTTAAAACATTGAAAGAATGTTAATGTTATATTAAGTTTGATTTTATACTTTATTATTGTTTTGTTTTTAGATATTAAATTAAATGCTAAACTTAGTAATTGTTTAATTTGTTTTATGGAGTTAGACCTTAATGTTAATTCTTAATTTTACATGCATATTTTTTTTAATTTTATATTCAAAAACTAAAAATAAGAAATACGTGTGTGTAGAATCGATAAAGATTAATTTGGACCAAATCAATCTAGTTCGTTTTCAACTCTTATTGATTTAGTATTCGATTTGAAAATTTTAAGAATCTCAATTTCGATCCAATTTAAATCGAATGAACACATTTAGTATTTAGTGTCTAGGTATACTAGAGGTATCAATTAACTTGTCCTAACATGACAAAGTAAGATCCATTCAACTTACTCCAATTTTAGAGAAAATATTATTTTTTTTAACATAGAAATCGAGAAATTTTGCCTAATGACACTTTTAGTGCGAGTTTTGCCTTCCTAAAACCTATGCGCATAGACTCAAATTGGGTAATCAAGTTGAGTCAAGTAAGTTTGGGTCAAAAATCTATGCTCATAGCCCTCGTGTAGCATAATAATATAGTGCTGTATTGTTAGGGATCAAACACACAATTTGATAGTATCCAACACTCAAATTCTATATGGACAACTGCTAGTACTTAAAAGAAAATATTTGGTGCCTTAGAAACATCAAATTAAGTATATATAATAATATTTCAAATAACTTAAATCTTATCGTGTGATCAACAAAGAGTAATGAGCAATGACCACCGACTGCAGTCATCGCCGTGTCGCCACACTCGTCGCCGTCCGCCACGCCTCCTCTCCGTAAGTGCAAGAAGCCCTCGAACTATTATCAAAGACCACCCTAATTAGATTGGGTGCCTTGAGACCCCAAATTTAAGTGGTTTAGTCCACACATAGAAATGGACGGATGGGACTTTAATTGCTTTTGAGCTTTAAACATTAAGAAATGAGGAAAAGCAAAAGACATGCTAAATCTATCCCTTTGCCTGAGCTCCGCGTCACTGGCCGCCCTTCTTTTTTATTTAAAGTATACCTTTGCCTGACCTCCACGTTACTGACATATTCCCCTCTTCTTTTAACATCGATTATATAACCATGAAAGTACTTTAAGTAACATAATTGAATTGGGGGAAGAAAAGTTTGATTTTATCGAAGTAATATAATTGAATTAATTGAAGGTATAAGTTCCGTTTAATTTTTTTATATATATTAGTACGATTTAATTAATTTTTTAAAAAAATTTAATTTTCAGTTTTCGGTTAAGTTTTTTTAGTTAGAATAATTTAAGTAACCGAACTAATTTAACTTTAAAATGATATTATTTTGATATTTATAAAATAATATTAATTTTTTATCTTATGTGTTTTCTATTAGTTATTTTGGTTTTTTTACGTTTCTTCAGTTTAATTGATTTGGTTCAATTTATATGATTTGAGTTCGATTTTTGTATTTATTAATTAATTTAATTTTTCGGGTTAATTGGTTAGTTTAATTCAAGTTTACTTCTCAATTTACTTAATCGGTTAGTAAATTTTGATCAGTTAGACAAGCGAATCAACTTTTACACACCACTATTTAAGAGATGTTTGGCATGTTTTTTTTGTATGAACTGGATACTTAATTAATTAATTATTTTTTAATATGTATAAATATATAGTGGAAGATATTTAAATAATTTTATACTCCACTTATTTTGGTTAGGTTTAGAAATTGAGGGGTTATTTAAGTAAAATATTAATTTGAGATATGAGTATATTTATGAATCTTAAATGATTATTTTGATGATGCTAATGAATATCTAAATTGGACACATTCTGACATTATGTGTTGGTAGTCAAATATTTATTGATAATTATTTATTAATTATTATCAATATAAAATGTCATCACAAATGTCGAATTTAAGTATTCTGTGTAACAATATTATTTTAGTAATTAATCATAAGCAACCCATTATCTGAGCCGGACCGGATGCGTTCCAAAAAACCGGTCTGGACCGGCTGGTTTTATATATGATATGCAGAGGTCTAGAGCTCTGAAGTGAATCGCAGGCAAAGTGTGTGAGAGAGAGAGACAGGGAGTTGGAGAATGGCTCTTACGACGCGGCAGAGGCGGCCGCTGCCGTCCGATCTGACTCCGTCTCCGTCGGCGTACTCGAAGCTCGATAAGCCGGCGAGATCGGACGGCGGAGAAGAGGCGGACAAAGGATTTGGCTGGATATTGCCGCTGTTTGCTCTAGGGATGCTTCGGTACATGAGCGCCACGTCGAACATCATACACGACTGTGACGAGGTCTTCAACTATTGGGAGCCTCTTCACTATCTGCTCTTCAAATCTGGATTCCAGACTTGGGAATACGGGTTCACTGTCTCCTCCCTTTTTCTCCTATTTGTCTTTCTCTCTGTGTTTTCGGTCAATTTTGTTACTGTTTGCTCGTGTATTTTAGGTTCAATTTACTGGTGAATTCTAGTTTCATATATTTTCGTTACTTTTTTGGTTCGTTTTCTGTGATCATGGAGATACGAAGTTACGAACTGAATATTCTTCACATTTTTATTCCCTCTCGCGTCGCTATGTACATTTTTGTTTCTTGACTGAATTTTGTTGATTTTGTTTATGTCACTTGGTCATAGTCTAAATTCCTGATGAGTAAACCAGGATTCCGAGGGCAAGAAAGATGTAAGCTAGTTAAAAACTAATTATTAGTCTGTACGGGAAGTAGTTGAATAAACAAAACAAAATTGCATCATGCAGCCTTTCATTTTCCATGCATATCAGTTTCCTATCAGGCTTTAGAGATGGTATCATGTCAGTTAAATATCTTTTGTTAGGACTCCTTTCGATCTTCTTAGTGAAGGGGTAGTCTTGCTAGACCAAAAATAGTTAGAGACAGCTGAATCATGGTGATTGGGTGACTTGCGACTTGGTAAGACCTGCCTAGGCCTTGTAGCACTGTTTCATGCTAAAGCCTTTAGTCAATAGTTATTAGCACAACTGTGCTGGCCAGAAGCACCACCTGGCCAACTTAGTCCAGGTGTTTGGTTCATCCTGTCAAAAAAACAGGGTTGCCTAGATTTGACTGCTGTGATCTTCACTAAGGTTTTGTTTGTTTAGTTAGAGAAAAAGAAAGGATCATGACTAGTGAGACTTGAAGCTTTGTGTTTTATGTGATGTGGATGCTACCTTAACCAACAGCATCAGTGATCTTTTTCTTGTTTCTTGATAAGTAACAAATATATAAAAGTAAGAATCACTTTATGAGAGTGAACCCTATACACAAATAAAACCTACTTAATCTTGGCCCACACTTCTTATCTTCAATAGGAGCCACTTTTAGCTTATTACAAACAATCTCTTCTTTAATCTTATATTTTCTTGTTTGACTGCACATCATCATAACATTTTCATTTTGATTATGCTCATTTCTTTGTTTGTTGGGTAAAAAAGGAAGGTGGGGTCACCAACGTAGCAACCCTCTCTAGGCATGACCATGAGGGTCCTTCCTTGCTAGGGAATGTTCGGCTTGAGCCATAGCTATTGCCGGGAAGGTGAGCCCATCACCCTAGCCCCACTGTAGTGCACAGGGTTAGGCTTGCATCCACTGCTCATTTTGGTGTCCTGGGTCTAGGTCATCCCGCAAGCAGGATGGATTTAAGGTTCAAACTCTAGACCTAGGGGATACACGAGACCTCTCGAAACCATTGGTCTTCCACCACAATGGTATTATGCTCATATTTTTCACTTACTACTCAACATTTGTGCAATAATAAAATTGGTCTAAATCTACTATCACATAAAATGCCAGACACATTTTGCTATTTTAACCATTATGCCTTAATTCTATGGGTAACATTCTTATTAATCTCTCCATCTTTTTGAATGATTGATTCAATACACTTGAATTGATTTTTGCTTAGAATGACTCGATCTTCAAGTTTTACCATAATATCAACCACACTTGTATTTTTACTAAACTTACATTTCACATATTTTGTTTCAATCTGTTTGACTTAAAACCTCTATATTCTAAAATGTTCCTTCTTATCTTAGGTTAAGTATTCACACTTTCTTTTGTCTTATCCACCAAGAAAAATGTCACCTGTAAAGAGCATACATCAAGACACCTCTACCAAGATATGTTTAGTGAGTTATAAATGCTTAATGCAGATCCTTGATGTAATCTAATTATAATTGAAAAGGCCTTATTATCTCTGTCAAGTTCATAGGGTTTCAGTAGGGTGTGGTAGTTTATTTTGTATGTCGGCTATAGCAAATTACTTTTGTAAAGGATCAGTTACAACCTATAATTGATTTTTAACCAATCTGTTTGGAGAGGAAATCAAATACTGAATTTAGTTTCTCATTTCTCTCTTAATTTTCTCTTTGTTTTCCTCCACTTTCTCTCTATTCTTTCTCTGTTTCTTTCTTCCATCCTTCCTTCTCAACTCTATTCTAAAAAACCCTAGATTCAAGACTAGGTCTTGACAATCTCCTCCACATGTTTTGACACGTATTTCTTTTATATGATACTTGTCTTTAATAACTTGTATATAAGCAATTCAGAGTTCTTTCTTTTCTAAGATATTCCATAAGACTTCTCTAAGAATTTTGTCTTTTTAAATCTATGATCGCCAATATAAATCTTTTTTGTTTATCCCTATATCTCTTCATTAGGAGTCTTAGCAAGTATATAACTTTTGTTGTTAACCTACAAGGCATGAAACCAAGTTAGTTTTTAGACACTTCGGTTTCTCTTCTTAATCTTTGTTCAATCAGTCTTTTCCAAAGTTTCATAGTGTGGCCCATTAGCTTGATTTCTCTATAATTTCTACAACTTTAGATATCTCCTTTGCTCTTATAAATAATTACTAAATTGCTCTTCCTCCACTTGTCTAGCATCCTTTTTGATTTAAGGATCACATTAAATAATTTTGTTACGGAAAAGCACCCTCTTGTCCTATGTGTTTCCACACCTTATTTCGTTTGGACGTATACAGCTCCGCATAACACCTATTTCCCCACATTCTTTGAATAACTTTGGGAAATACTTCTTCCATCTCTCCTTGATTGCCTCCTCATTTATTAGTACCTATTGTTTTCATCTTTTACTTATTTCACTTGGATCAAATGCCTTATTTTTCTTTCTTGCAAAGCTTGCATTCTTTTATTGAGTTTCAACTATTACTTATCTTCAGTAGTGTATCTCTTTTGGTTGATGGATTGTGGGTTGTCTATAGGATTTTTGGACAGCTATTTGTATTTGTAGAAAATCATGTGTAGAAATATAGGAACAGTTAGGCAATTAGGCAAAATAATAGGGACCGTTTAATTGATACATTATGCAGTTATTTGTTTTCCTAAGTTAGACAGTTTTTTCAGTGTTTAACTGTTTCCATAGGGACAGTTACTATTTGTAATATATATGTGTCCAACCCAAATAATAGATCAAAGAGTTTTACATTCCAAACTTCTTCATAGTATCAAAGCATTTTTTATTAGAAAATTACTCCATCGTCCCAATGGCATCCTTCATCATAAGTCATAACAGTCTCTACTTCTTCCTCTCAAGTTCTTGTTGTTCCTAGTTCTGATAGGCATTCGGTTATGATGTTCATAAATGGAAAAGAAAAAGATGACTATCTTAATGGTGAAGTCCCTAAATCGAATTCAACAAATTCGAAGTAGAAGACACAAAAGGTAGAACATAATACGGTAATGTCATGGCTTATCAGTTCCATGACTAATGAAATTGGAGAAAATCTCATCTTCCACGAGGCGACACAAGAAATCTGAGATGCCACAAAGGAGATGTATTCCAATACTAAAGACATAGCAGATGCGTTGTCAACTAGACCTCTTAGTTATCCAATATTTTAGTCATCTAACTAGATATTAGCAGCAACTCAACATGTTTAAAGTGACCTAAAATAGGCAGACACTTCATAAAAAGAAAAATTGAAGGTGGATTTCCTACATACCAAGGATCTACCGAAGACTCAGTTTGAAGATGTAAAGATCCAAGCAGGGCTTACTTCTTATTTACAGCCAAGCTTGAGGGAACATGTAAAAAATCATGTATAGAAATATAGGAATAGTTAGGTGGTTAGGCAAAATAATAGGGACTGTTTAATTGATACATTATACAGTTATTTGTTCCCTAAATTAGACAATTTTTGTTGTGCTTAACTGTCTCCATAAGGGCAGTTACCATTTATAATATATATATATGTCCAATCTGAATAAGAGATCAAGGAGTTTTATAGTTCAAATCGAGGCATATCTCACAACTTTTGTGCTATTCCCGATAGCTCAACTGGTGCTCTTCTTTAAGCAGTAAGGCTCAGCAACAATGTTGAGTTCGACGTTGTCTTCATGAACGGGGTGCCATATGTATTTCATGATCTCGCGAGAGATAGACAAACCTTGACTCCAGGGCAGATGACCGGGGTTAATCCTGAAAATGTCCGCGAGAGTATGCAGTACATCATCCAAGATGTCAGCGGCTCCACATTTACAACCAAATACATTTTGACAGAAGAGCATGTCATGAAGCTGACCGATGTTGTTATAATTCTTCTCGAAACCAATCCCGAGTCGACCCTCTTCGTAGACACGCACAACTATGATGGTGCGCGAACAGCCGCATTCTTGAGCCACTATCCAGACTTGCTCCAAAACGTAGTGATCTAGTTCTACCCACGCACTTTCCGTAGCGCAGTTGAGTTCATTGAGCTCACAAACAAGGCCAGAGCTGCTCCCAGCTGGCGAGACATCGTCCCCTTGATTCCTGTCCTTGAGTCAAAGCAACTTCACAGGCTAGCAATAATTCCAGCAAGTTTCGACGACTATGAGCTTCTACTAAAAGCCATCAAAACTTGGCTAAAATCGATGTTTGATGTAAGACTGAAGATATTTGCTGTTGGCTTACCAGCATGCGAAATTGACGAGCACTACAACTTAGCAACGAAATCAGCCCACAATCTCGACGGTCAAGAGATAACTGACACTGATATCAAGGCCACGTATCTGTTGGAGTGCGTTCTGTTGGGCCTTATAGATTGGATGCGAGAAATGCGGCCCGTTACCCCTATTATCGGCGTTTGCTTTAGCCCAACCTATACCTATAATGGTCTCCATTACACCGCTGATCTACAAACGGGTTATTCATTGCCTTGGGGAACTGGTGCGGTAGCTCATCCAAAGGAGCTTCGCGCGATACTTGGTCAACACTTGAAAATGGTTGATGGTAGGCATTTCGACTTCATTATTTGAGACTGGTTCATAGCGAATCTCAATGCATTGCTCCGCACCAAGACGTATTACCACCCCCAAGACGTCGCCTATAACGCAAGAGTCGCACGCCATAGCGAGTCAGAACATAGGCCGTGATTGAGTTACTATGTCTCAGACAATAGAATAAATGTAATTTCTCTTTGTTATCTCTTGTAAGATGCAATATAAATTATACCTCATTTAATTTCATAATCATTGCTAATATCGATTCTTTGACACGCACAAGAATAAATTTTTTCCTCTACATGATTTCCGCTGCCACGCTAACGCTGTCTATGTTTAATATAGCACCAACTGATTAGAATATTTTGATTATATTTGCGCATGCAGTAGAAACAATGAGTGCTACTAGCGTGGAATATTTTACGCTTTTTTCTAAAAATTGATATGCTTCTTCGCCTATCGAATTGCAAGAGAAAGATGGCACAAATATAAAACAAAATAAGAATAATTCTTACAAATATTATTCGATTTAGATACCCCACCATTATGAAACGTTTCTATTATATATTACCTCTTTCCTGCCTATACTATAGCTAACTAATTTGAACAATAATTCCATCGTCAAGTTTGGATTGTTATGTGTCACTGCAAGCACTTGGGTGAGCCTATTTATACCATGTTCTCTTGCTTTATGACTCACAACTCATTTGAAGAGTGCCTGTAAAGCAACAAACTATTCTCCTTTATCCCTGCAGATGGCTGACGAGCTCTCTCAGAAACATTAGTTCGAAGATGCCCTAGCTGAAGCAGGCGTTCCCATCACCCCTACCCTCATCACTGAAGCTCTTGCAAGTTACTGGGAAGCATTTTCTCAGGGTCTCGTCGGCCACAAAAAAAACTTATCTTCCATTTGGCAAAGATCCTAATGGCTGGAAGGAGGGGGCGCATGTTGGATTCTTCCGAGAGTACTCTGGCGCTAAAGATCTTCATTTTGCACCAGCCAACGCCGAAATCGGAGAACCACTCCGGCATGTAGATATCACACTTTGCAAAAAAGAGACCGAGAAATGTCTCCTCTCGCTTGAAGGTGCAGTAATCTTGGATGACAGAACTAGATGGTTCGCGCTCGCATGCATAGATCTCCTTCTGAAGGGCAAATATAACATGGAGGTTTTTCTGTTTGATGCAGGAAAAGTCGCAGAAGCAGTCATTCTCTCCCTCGATAACAGTGCTAGAGACAGAATCAAAAGTGTTGCGGTGCTCAGTTGCCATGGCAAATCCAATCATAAGCTGGTTGAGAAGCTCGGATCCAAGGTGAAATTCGATCTTATTGCTGTTGATGATCGGAAGCTCTTGCCCATGGCTAAATTCGTGATAACCGCAACGAGTGCTAATAAACCCGTTTTTGAGATGTGGGAGATAGCCCCAAACGCGGTGATGTTGGCCCTTGGAGTAGACGAATTGCCCATCGACTACTTTCCCCTCTTGATGGAAGTGAATGGCATTCTTGTCGCCAACGATATGGAGGTGATGGAATCTTTAGGTGTCGACTCCTTGGCCCTCTACTACTCAAGGAATGATTTGAAGCTGATGGAAAATGGAAAGGTTGATGGGGTTCGAAATTACGCCGACGTCCTCACCGATCCAGCTCTGATGGAGAAGATTGAGACTTGGGATGGACCAACCAACTTTTCAGCGGCCAGTCTTGCCAGCCTCGAAGTGACGGTAGCCGGCCACGTCTACAAAACTCTGATGCCTAAACTTTCTGGTGCCTACTAGGAAGACCGTATTAAGGCGAATCGGCTTGGTGAGGCGCATCTCTCTCTGGGCAAGTCACTCCCTTGGCTCATGTAGTATTTTGTATCTTTGTGCCATTTCTCTACCTGCGAGAAGATAAATATTTTAATTATCTATGTGTTTGTATTGGGCAATGCCATCAGTATTTAAATAATATTTTCCATATTTAGTAAGCGTTATTCGCCATATTTGAAAACTATTTACCGCTATGTAAGATATAATATTGATAATTTTCAATTTGAACAGATTATAATTGAAATACAAGCTTGGATTTATTCATTACAATTATCGAGGGGGTAATATAAAACAATTTTCAAAAATTAGCTCGGTTTCGTCCGACTCGTAAACATATCCTTTAGGCGTTGCCTTATTCTTAACGAATTTATGAGGTTTAGAGCGGCGTCTCTTTCGATTTCCAAATTCTGGGAAACGGCCCCATTGACATACCTTCTTGAAAATCATCAAGTTTGCTTGGGCCATGGAGTTGGTTTCTCAGTCCTTCATTGAAGCGCACATAATCTTCTTCGCTCGCATCCGCGTTTTTGAGCGAATAGATTTCCTGTATACGCAAGAGGAAATGGATAGCTGCTGGATAGCCGACGCGCAATAGAGCGAGCATCGACCCCTGCTCTTGAGGTCGTCTAATTGTCACGACCGAGGGCAATTCGATCATTCCGTGAAGCTTTCTTTTGAGCTCGTTATCAATTGGCTGGGCCTTTACCAATAGCCAAAGTACATAGGACAGACAGTTGGGATCTTCGGTATGATATCTGGACGGCTGTTGGCACGATGCTGCGCCGTCAAGCTCATCCTTTAGTTTCTCATGCTCCTTTGTTTCTCGGAGATCGAATGTTTGAAATAGAGCGCACAACTCCTCTGCCATCATTCAGGTCTGTAAACTTCTCTTTTATTTGAAAAAGTTACTCAAAATAGTATTGTAAAAGCCTATTTAAACTATTTCGGAGTGGCTTATTCATTATAAATTGGTCTCAATAATGCTCTATGGCGCTTCTATTTCACGTTAGGCACTTTTTTACTATTTATGGTCCCAATATATTCCATTTATAGCAATATTTAATAAAGAAAAGCTTCAATAATACCACGAGATGCATAAACCTTAAGCGTTACCCCATGTTGAGTTGTCAGGCAACAATATGGTTTTCAAGGACCTGTCCCTAAATAGCGAACTTGATTCGGTCGTACTTAGCTTTTAAATGGGCTCTGCGTAAAAAATTTCCCCCACTTGGCCAATCAACCGTTGAACGAATTGTACTTGTTGTCGGCCCTTGGAGCACTCATTTTCGTAGTTGGGTTTGAGGTATCTTTCAAAGTGCATTCCTGCTCACCACACTTCATAAAGTTGTGGTCCAGCGCATTGAATTACGAATTATTTTTCGAGATTCCTAGCCCAGTATTATTCGCTTGCATAAGTTGTACTGTATACTGATTACATCCACTTCGATAGTAGGTCCACGTCTGAACCAAAAAGGACGTGATTTAATTGAGTTAGGCTGATTGGAAACACGTAACAGCCTAAAATTTAATCGTTGGTAGGGACCATGTCCCAATGACATATTATTTAATAACTTATTTTTATTTTACAATGATAATACAATCAAAATCCTTTTTTTGCTTTACTTGGAGTTCCACCCATTTCACCGGACATATCAGCTATTGAGATAATGCTTGGATGAACTGCCGAGGGGAAGCCATCTTCAGCGAGGAATAGGGATGGATTTCGTTGTAGTCCTCGATCCATCCATCAATCTGTCGGAGCATGGTGTGAGCGTTCGGAAGAGGTGAGATGCGAATGTAGTCTCACTTCAATGTTTTGATGAAAGCCTCAGACATACTGTTCGACTGCAGGCTGGTGACCGGAGTGAAGCAAGGGATCAGGTTGAGGGCCTGAGCAAACAGTCTGGTGTCTCGAGCGGGGTAAGCGCTGCCGTTGTCGGAGAGATGCTCGATAGTGTTGGGCGCTCTCATCGTGCCGAAGCGTTTCTCTACTGCCTCTAGCATCATGTCACGGACATCCGAGCCACTGATGCCAGCGTTGGCGACTGCCGCCCAGGCAATGATCTCGCGGTCGAAAGCGTCGATAATGAAAGCAAGCTGGATGACCTCACCGTTTCGGCACGTGAACTCCAGGCCGTCGGAGCACCATCGCAGGTTTGAGCGCATGACCATGACCTTGCCGTCATGAACACATCCTTTGCGCGTTGTTGTATGCTTCTGAAGAACCATGGTGTTGACGACCATAATCCGATGGACATGCTTTCGATTGATGGGCGGAAGGTTCATCGATTGCCGTTCTCAATTGAGTAGTGTTGCAATGCGTCAGTAGCCATAGGTCGGACGCTCGTCGACGAGCCGACGTATGGTAGACAGTAGATCATCGTCCTCGGTTTTGTTGTATGGTCCGTGAGCCTTGGAGATACCTTTGACCTGTTTAGCAAGGTTGGAGCGGAAAACGCCGAGCGTCTCGGCGACGACCTTCTTGGCGAACCTCCCTTCGGCAACAAGTTCGGCTGCGATATCAATTTTGTTGAGTTCGCTTTGGAAAAGGCTTCGCGAAGAATCTTATTCTCCAGGGTCTTGCGCCCGAGCATGTATTCAAGCTCGCGAACCCAATCTTCCAGCTTCTTGACCTCGGAGTTGCCGATCACCGGCTCATCGAAATCCATAGCTACCGCGCCTCCTTCGCTCAAGAGTTTGCGTCAGCAATACAGCAGATTCGACGCAACTCCATGTCGCCGAGCTACAGAGGAAACGGTCTCCCCGGGGGCGTAACTCTCTTCAATGATCTGCAGTTTGCACTCCGTTGTCCAATGCCGTCGCCGAACATCACCAACCATCAATTCGACATGTCGATACTCGTTAGACATAAGCCTATCCTCAAACACATACTTGAGCCTTTCTGCTTATGCTGAGTGTCTGGTCGAAAGTAGGGACAATTCATATTGCAATAAGCCAATACGATAAAAAATAATTGCGCTACTAGCTTGGACGCTATGTCTCACGCTAGCACTTCGATGACACTATTTATACGCTTTCTCCTTGTTTGATGACTTAGAGTTGGTTCGAAGAAATGCTTGTAAAAACACAAGCCATTATTTAAGAAGATGGCTGACCAGCTCTTTCAGGCATACTGATCCAATAACGCCTTAGTTAAAGCAGGCGTGTCGCTTACCCCTACCCCTATCGTTGGAGCACTCGTGGGCTACTATCCTGGCGTCTTCACCGATTCAACCTCCACGGAGAAGATTGGGATACGGGAGGGGTCAGCCAACTTTTCAGTGGTCGGTCTTGCCAGCGTCGACATGCCAGTAGCCGCCCATGTCTATGAAACTCTTGTGCCTAAATTTTCTGGTATCTACTAAGAAAGCCGTGCTAAGGCGAACCCGATTGGTGAGGAGCATCTCACCCTGAGCAAGTCACTCCTTTGGCTCATTTAATATGTTGTTTCTCGGCACCATCTCTCCACCTGCGACAAGCTAGAAATTTCAGTTATCTATGTATTTGTATCACGCTCTGCTAACAGTATTTTAATAAAGTGTTTCCATTTTTAATTAACATTGCATTCAGATGTTGCAAACGAACGAACCGCTGAAGAAATATTCATATTTACCTAAAATGAAACACACTTATACATTTAAGAATGAACTTCACCTATTTATTACAATAATTGTGAATATAATAGAATTTTTTCTACAAATTGACCCTATGCCGGTTTCACCGGTCACGTAAACATATCCCTTATCCTGCAAACGCCCTCGCCTCTAACGAATTTCTGAGGCTTATACCGGTGCCTCTCTTGATTTTCGATTCCTCACGGGGAATGCTTTCTCGTTAACCCCCAGCCTCAGTGGGTCACGACATGGGCCATTTATGGCCACAAAACTTGGTACAAATTCCAAACTGTTCAGCGCAATAAACAAGTGCTTCCAATTGGAATAACTGGGGTAGAATATTCGGGTCGAATGGTATGACCAACCGCTATCCATAGATCACGCGTTGAACCCATGTTGCATTGCGCACACTTACATAATGAGTTGGTGGCGACAGCTTTTTAACTGATCTTCACTACTGCCCCAAATCTCCAGCTCAAGCCAATATAGATATACGTGCTTCTCTCTTTCAAAGCGTTTGCAACTTGTTCCAGAAGACCCATTGGTGAACCCGCTACATCGCATTCACAAAAATGGTTGATGCAGTGCGTGAGGAATATTGGTATGAAGCCGATCTAGAATTCGTTGGGATTTCCATCACCCCTAAGTTCATCGATGAGGCCCTCAGAGACTTTTGGACGTCTTTTGCCAAGAGAGCCGTAGGCAGCCAAGAAGTTTGCGTCCAGGTTGTTCGAGATCTGAGTGGTGCCTGGGAAGGGGTGCAAGTTGGTGACTTCAACAAATATTCGAGCATTAAATATGTTCACTTTGCGTCGAACAACGCCCTCATTGGAAAGCCAACGCTCAATATTGACATTTCGCTTAGGGATAAACTCAACGGCAAGCATCTTATGGTGCTCGAAGGTGTGGCTATTTCGAACGATAGAATTGGCTAGCTTGTGCTCGCCTGCGTAAACCTACTCTTTGGAGCAAAACGAGATATTGATGTCTTCTTGTTTGGAGCGGGAGAGATTGCCGAGGCCGTGATCCTTGCCCTCAATTATGGAGCAGCCACGAAAATCAAGAGTGTTATCATGCTCGGCTATTGTGGGAAGTCCAGTCGCGAGCTGATGGAAAAGCTCGAGCGAGTGGTCGGGTTCAAGCTTGTTGTTGTCGATAATCAGGTGGGTTTGCCGAGGGCCAATCTTATCATAACAACAATAAATACAGACATGCCCACATTAGAAGTTAACGAACTGGCCACCGAAAAGTTGGCTGACCCCTCCCGTATCCCAATCTTCTCCGTGGAGGCTGAATCGGTGAAGACGCCAGCATAGTAGCCCACGAGTGCTCCAACGATGGGGGTAGGGGTAAGCGGCACGCCTACTTTATCTAAGGCGCTATCAGACCAGTATGCCTGAGAGAGTTTGTCAGCAATCTTCTTAGATAATGACTTGTGTTTTTACAAGCACTTCTTTGAACCAGCTCTGAGTTATCAAGCAAGGAGAAAGTGTATAGATAGTGTCATCGAAGTGCTAGCGTGAGACATAGCGTCCAGGCTAGTGGCACAATTATTTTTTATCGTATTAGCTTATTGCAATATGAACTGGCCCTACTTTCGACTGGACACTCAGCATAAGCAGAAAGGCTCAAGCATGTGCTTGAGGATAGGCTTATGCCTAACGGGTATTGACATGTCGAATTGATGGTTGGCGACGTTCGATGGCGACGTTAGACAACGGAGTGCAAACTGTAGATCATTGAAGAGAGGTACGCCCCCGGGGAGATTGTTTCCTTGGCAGCTCGGCGGCATGGAGTTGTGCCGAATCTGCTATATCGCTGGCGCAGACTCTTGAGCGAAGGAGGCACAGTAATTGTGGATTCCGATGAGCCGATAATTGACAACTCCGAGGTCAAGAAGCTGGAAGATCGGGTTCGTGAGCTTGAACGCATGCTCAAGCGCAAGATCCTGGAGAACGAGATTCTTCGCGAAGCCCTTTCCAAAGTAAACTCAAAAAAATTGATATCGCAGCTGAACTTGTTGCCGAAGGGCGATTCGTGATGAAGGCCGTCGTCGAGACGCTCGGCGTTTCCCGCTCCAACCTTGCTAAACGGGTCAAAGGTATCTCCAAGGCTCGCGGACCATACAACAAGATCGATGACGATGATCTGCTGCCTGCCATACATCGACTCGTCGACGAGCGTTCGACTTATGGCTACTGATGCATTGTAGCACTGCTCAATCGAGAATGGCAATCAATGATCCTTCCGCCCTTCAATCGAAAGCGTGTCCACCGGATTATGGCCGCCAACGCCATGGTTCTTCAAAAGCATACAACGATGCGCAAATAACGTGTTCATGATGACAAGGTCATGGTCATGCGCTCAAACCTGCGATGGTGCTCCAACGGCTTGGAGTTCACGTGCTGGAACGGTGAGGTCTTCCGGCTCGCTTTCATTATCGATGCTTTCGACTGCGAGATCATTGCTTGGGTGGCAGTTGCCAACGCTGGCATCAGCGACTTGGATGTCCGTGACTTGATGCTAGAGGCAATAGAGAAACGCTTCGGCACGATGAGAGCGCCCTGCACTATCGAGCATCTCTCCGACAACAGCAGCGCTTACGCCGCTCGAGACACCAGACTGTTTGCTCAGGCCCTCAACCTGATCCCTTGCTTTACTTCGGTCGCCAGCCCGTAGTTGAACGGTATGTCTGAGGTTTTCGTCAAAACATTGAAGCGAGACTACATTCGCATCTCACCTCTTCCGGACGCTTTGGCAGATTAATGGATGGATCGAGGACTACAACGAAATCCATCCCCATTCTGCGCTAAAGCAGTGTTGTTACAGGCGCGCCTAGGCGCAAGGCCCCTCAAGGCACAGCCATCTCGCCTTGCCATGTCCAGGCGAGGCGAGATCCAGCCAGGCGCGCCTAGGCCCTTCAGGCGTGCCTCCCTCAGGCGCACATGCCTAGCTGAAAAATCTTGTTTTATTTTCTAAACATTTCTGTTAAAACTTAAAGAGAGAAAATAATAAAATATAATATTAAAAAGTCAACAAAACTCAAAAATATGATGTTCCAGCTCATCTGATTTCTAGAAGGCCAAGAGACTACACCTCCAAGGCTCCAAACACTCTCTTACGCAGCATTATTCTCTCTCCGCAACACAGCAATTGCAACTCCTCAAGTTCTTCTCCAGTTCCGATTGAGCTGCTTCTGCTTCTCCAGGCCAAGGTAACATATCGACAATCCCTTCTCCTTCTTCTTCTTCTTCTTCTTCGCTGTTGGTAGTTGCTAGCCTGCTTTTTCTTCGGCAATCCTTGTTGCTTCTTCTTCTTCTTCTTCTTCTTCTTATTACGCGGCTGCTTCTTAATCTTACGTTGCTTTGCTGCTATCCTTCTTCTTCTTCTTCTTCTTCTTACACGGCTGCTTCTTACGTTGCTGCTATCATTCCTCCTGCTCCTTCTTCTCCTGCTATCCTTCTTCTTCTTCTTCTTCTTCTTACGTTGCTGCTATTGCTAGCCTGCTTCTTTATCTTCTTCTTCTTCTTCTTCTTTCTTACGTTGCTACTACTTCTTCTTCATCTTCTTCTTACGCTGCTGTTATTGCTAGCCTGCTTCTTCTTCTTCTGCTTCTTCTTCTTCTTTTTTACGCTGCTGCTGCTACTTCTTCTTCTTCTTCTGCTTCTTCTTCTTCTTTTTTACGCTGCTGCTGCTACTTCTTCTTCTTCTTCTTCAGTTATTTTTTTGTTTAATTTTTATTTGTTGATGCCTACTGCTGCTTCTTAATTCGTTTTTCTTTTAACATTTTTTGGCATAATTTAGCCTTAGTCTTTACAAATTTTCAGGTATACTCTTATAAAACTGCTGCAACTGCAGCATTTAGAAATAGAATAGAAGTTTTAATCCTTAATCGGATCCTATGCTTGATTAGAAATAGAATAGAAGTTTGATCTCTACTACTTCCCTGGATTTCTTCTTTCCCCTCCCTGAAAATTTTTCTCTTCTCCTCCAATCTTTTGCAATACTTCTTGTTGTCTTGCATGGCTGCATCAGTTCTCCAGGCTGCATCAGTTCTCCATTCCAGAAAATCCCACCGCTAATTAAAATTCTTTTTCAATTCCTCCTTTCCTTGGTTGAAATTCAGCCACTTATTGATCCATGCTTCTTTTCAGAATTTTTTTATAATATTTTTTCAAATTTATGACTCCTTGCTTATGATGATTATGGCAGATATCCTAATCCTGATGGCATCTGATTCAAATGCTCCTAGTGGCTCCTCTAGCAGTGGTAGAAAAGATCCAGCATGGAAATATAACACACTGCCAGATCCAAAGGACATAAATTGTTTAAAATGTAATTTTTGTGGAAAAATAACGAAAGGAGGGGTTTACCGAGCTAAACAACACCTTGTTGGAGGGTATAGGAATGCCAAAGTTTGTCCAAAATGTCCTTCACATGTTAAAGAAGAAATTAGAGAGTATATGTCGAAAAAGCTAGAAGAGAAGAACAATAGTGATGTTATACCAGATTTTGACGACATTGATACCCTTGGAGATGATGATGATGATGAAGTGGTTTTTGAAAGAGGTGTTAAAAGGCCTATGTCTTCAAGTTCAAGTCAAGGTTTAACAATGCAACAAAAAAAGCAAAGGATGAAAGGGCCTTTGGATTTGCTTTTGCCTCCTAAACTTAAAGTGAGCACTAGGAAGCAAACAACAATGGAGACCCATGTCAATAAAGAACTGAGGGAGAATGCTTGCGTTTGGTTTTCTAGATGGATGTATGAAGCTGGCTTGTCTTTCAATGCAGTCAAGTATCCAAGTTTTAAGCCAATGATTGAGGCTATTGGTCGAGCTGGTCCAAGCATGAAACCTCCTAGTTATCATGAGGTGAGAGTTCCTTATCTTAAGAAGGAGTTGGTACGCACAAATGAAATTATGAAGAGTCATAAGGAGGATTGGCCTAAATATGGATGTTCCCTTATGTGTGATGGTTGGAAGGATAAGAGAGAGAGATCTTTGCTTAACTTTTTGGTAAATTGTCCAAAGGGAAGCATGTTCATTAGATCCATTGATACTTCCTCATATGCCAAGGATGCTATTAAAATATTTAAATTACTTGACCAGTTTGTAGAGGAAGTAGGTGAAGCAAATGTGGTTCAAGTTGTGACTAATAATGTCTCGGCTAATGTTTTAGCTGGTAAGTTTGCTATTTTTTAACTTTTGCCTTTGAATGATGTTGATGTTGTTAGTTTAATGACAGATTTTTAACTTGTCTTATAGGAGAGTTCTTAATGGCTAAGCGAAAGCAGTTATATTGGACACTATGTGCTGCCCATTGCTTAGACCTAATGTTAGAAGATATTTTTAAACTTCCTATATTGAAGAAGACTTTTCAAAAAGCATGTGCAGTAAATGGATTTTTGTATAGCTCTACACAAGTGTTGAATATGATGAGAATATTCACAAAAAAGAGAGAGATGTTAAGACTTGGGAAAACAAGATTTGCCACGGCTTTCCTCACCCTTTCAAGACTTCATAAACAAAAAGCCAACTTGAGGAAGATGTTCACTTCAGAAGAGTGGACTAACTCTAAATTTGCAAGAGAAGCACGGGGTAAGCTTGCATCTCAAACAGTGTTACAAGATTCATTTTGGAAAAATGTTCTTTATGCTCTCAAGGTGTCAGGGCCACTTGTCAAGGTGCTTAGAGTGGTAGACAATGAGGATAAGCCTGCTATGCCTTATATTTATGAGGCTATGGATAGGGCAAAAGAAGCCATTGCAAAATCTTTTGATGATGAAAGGAAATACAAGCAAATATTTGAAATCATTGATGGGAGGTGGAATATTCAATTGCATCGTCCTCTACATGCAACCGGATATTACTTGAATCCAGAATTTTTTTTATTCAAATGCAAGCATTGGAGAAGATCAAGAGATTATTGATGGGTTGTATCAAACCATAGAGAGGTTGGTTCCCACTGCAGAGGTGCAAGACAAAATTTCTAAAGAGCTAAGCTTGTATAAAAATGCTGAAGGGATATTTGGAAAACAAATATGCATAAGAGGAAGGAATCAATTGGCACCAGGTAATATGGTTTTTTAATTAATAATCTAAGTAAGTTTAATCATTAGTCTACAACTAGCAATTTTCAATTACTGATTATGTCATTATGGTATATTTTTTCCTAGTTGAATGGTGGTCTCAATTTGGTACTGCAACCCCTAATTTGCAAAAGTTTGCCATCAAGATATGTAGCCTCACTTGTAGCTCTTCAGGTTGTGAAAGGAATTGGAGTGTCTTTGAGCATGTAAGGGTGGTTTTTCTTATTCTTAATATTCACCACTAAAGGTGTATAATTTCTTATTTCTTTAACTTACTGATTCTAATTTAATTTTGACAGCTTCATAACAAAAAGAGAAATCGATTGGAGCAACGACGTCTCAATGATTTGGTATTTGTCAAGTATAATAGAGCTTTGAGACGTCGTTTTAGTTTGCGTAAATCAATTGATCCAATTTCTTTAGATGAAGTTGATGAAAGTAATGAGTGGTTGCTTGGGGCAATTGATAAATTTGGAGAGTCAGATGATGAGCTGGTACATGAAGATCATGATTTGACATGGGCTGATGTTGCTATGGCATCTGGTGTTGAAGAAGCTAATCACTCAACTAGATCAAAAGCGACTTCAACTTCAAATTTGACAAGGGGGAGGGGGATAAGGGCATCAACTTCAAATGCTCCAATGGATCTTGACGAGGAAGAAGAAGATGGAGAGGGAGATGATGTAGAAGAAGATATTGGAGATGATAGTTCTGATGATGAAAATATGGATACATTTGATCTTGATGATGAGGATGATTTCTAGTTATTATGTATATCTAGTTAATCCTAATTAAAATTTAGCCATTTAGGACCTATTAATGGTTTAAAGTTGATCATTTAACTTTTCCTTTTAAGTTGATTGTTGACTTAAAGTCTTAAAACTAACATTTTTTGGTGGGTTTTGCTTAAGTTTAATGACATTTTTAATACTATTTTGTTGGCTTTTAATTATATATGTCAAATACTAATTTTGTTTTTTATTTGTGGTGTTTAAATGTTGATTCCTTTTTCTGATTTGTTGAAATATGGTGAGATTTAATTTGCTGAAATTTACAGGTATGTCATGAATTATGTTTATGTTGTGATTTATTTAATATATGTTGAATTCTTGAATTTTTTGATAACATAAATGTTGATATGTGGTTAGGATCTATTTTATGACTTATTATTCAATTAAGAAGTATATTTTTCTTTCTTCTTAGTTAGCATGCGCCTTGCACCTGCCAGGCGCGCGCCTCGCCTTGCGCCTCAGACTCCAAGACCCTTTGCGCCTTAGTGCGCCTTGGGCCTTTAATAACACTGCGCTAAAGATGGCTTCCCCTCGATAGTTCATCCAAGCATTATCTCTATAGTTGATATGTCCGGTGAAATGGAAGGCACTCCAAGTGAAGCAGAAAAAGGATTTTAATTGTATTATCATTGTAAAATAAAAATAAGTTATAAAATAATGTCATTGGGACACGGTCCCTACCAACGATTAAATTTTGGACTGTTGCGTGTTTTCAATCCGCCTAACTCAATTAAATCACGTCCTTTTTGGTTTAGACGTGGACCCACTATCGAAGTGGATGTAATCAGTATACAGTACAACTTATGCAAGCAAATAATACTGGGTTGGGCATCTCGAAAAAATAATTCGCAATTCAATGCGGTGGACCACAACTTTATGAAGTGTGGCGAGCAATAATACACCTTGAAAGATGCCTCATACCCAACTACGAAAATGAGTGCTCTAAGGGCTGACAACAAGTACAATTCGTTTAGCGGTTGATTGGCTAAGTGGGGGAAATTTTTGTGGGGGAAATTTTTGTGGGCGAAATTTTTTACGCAGAGCCTATTTAAAAGCTAAGTACGACCGAATCAAGCTCGCTATTTAACGACAGGTCCTTGAAAACCATATCGTTGCCTGACAACTCAACATGGGGCAACGCTCAACGTTCATGCATCTCGTGGTGTTATTGAAGCTTTTCTTTATTAAATATTGCTATAAATGGAATATATTGGGACTATAAATAGTAAAAAAGTGCCTAACGTGAAATAGAAGCGCTATAGAGCATTATTGAGACCAATTTATAATAAATATGTCATTCCGAAGTAGTTTAAATATGCTTTTATACACTATTTTGAGTAACCTTTTTAGGTAAAAGAGAAGTTCATAGACCTGAATGATGGTAGAGGAGTTGTGCGCTCTATTTCAAACATTCGATCTCCAAGAAACAAAGGAGCATGAGAAACTAAAGGATGAGCTTGACGGCGCTTTAGAGGATTATCTTCGTTCTCTTCCTGCGATCGGGGACGAGATGGACACAGGCAAGGAGCGCATTGATCGTAGTAGTGGGCTGCGTTTCCTGTACATGGAGTGTACCGTAATGGTGGGTTGCCTGGTGTGCAAGTGTTTGGTCTCCAATAAGAGGAACGACGGCGTAAGAGTGACTTCCCTGCTACCTTACCAGTCAAATGTGACCTTTTTCGTGGTATCCAAAGGACTCGGGGACGGTAGTGTAATCAACTATGGCGATCCTTTTTGCAATTCCTTCTTTGTAGCTTTTGTTCCAAGTGATCGTTTTAAGAAGGCCGGTAAAATCACCCTGTCGACCGTGAATAAGGGATCGGTGGAGTTCGATGTCTACAGTCATGAGCCACAGCCGGGGGATGCTTCCCCTTACCAATTTCCTTATGATATTGTGGCACATGGATACTGCCTGTTTCACAAGTAAAGGTTGTTTTGGGGTGCTCGCCTTCAACATGGCTTGATAAGATAGGTCCTTGATGTAGCCGTATTACTTAACGGTCTTACTTTGAGAATGCGTGTGTAATGGCTCTCTTGTTTGAATAATGTTTATGCTTCTAAATAAAGTATCGTTTGTTTTACGTTTTTTGTTTTGTCTAAAAGTCATCAGAATTGTGCTGCTATGGGTGTAATAATATATAGTAATATTATAAAGGAAATAATTATATAATTGGCTTCTTCGTTCGGATGAGGTATTTTCGAGTTATAAACGACAAACAATTATCAAGATATAAGACTTTACATTTTTATAGTTCTGGTTTTTATGTTTCCGTCTTGAGGTATGAACGAAGAAACTTGTAAAAATTCAGATGCTGAATAATACTATACGTCTTAACTTAATATAGATGTGATGTAACACTTATAAAAATGGCGAGATGTATCGATTATACACGCAATTTTATCTTTTATTATTCGATATTAATACCGTGAAGTCAAATAAGACGGATGAAGAGCCCGATGCGTAGCTGTTATAAATAGCGTGCATTATTGATACTAATCTGTAAAATCTGAGATAATACATTAAACTATAACTCTCATTCTCAGGGCCACATAAACTGGGAAGAAATAGACTCGTCCAGTAGCCGTCAATTGTACCAAAACTTAGGATGGGTGCCATCTCTGTCACCAAGCTGCCGAATATCAGTGGAGGAAACGGCGGAATTTTGAGTAACAATCTCCAACTCGGGCGAGCAATTGTCATCCTTTCACAAGTGTGGGAATGGCCTAGATATCAGGCAAACAAGCATGCTAACGTCAATCTGGAGCCAATCCCATTGACGGTTGTTCAGAGCATACTCAAGAACATAGGGGAAGAAACGAAGGATGGCTTTTTAGAGCACGAGACGGTGGCGGGCGCATACAAGGTCGGAAGCGAGGAAGGTGCGGGAATTGCCATCGATGATAATTTCTTTTGAACCTGATTGTCCCGCGTCGGAAATTGAAGTTTTGGCCAGCAATATCGCAACAATCGCCAATCAGGAATCCGTTATGCTTTGTATGGATAATGCCGTACTTGACAGCGACAAAGCAGCAACAATGGTAGCTGAAATTGTGTTGAGCCAAAGCCGATACCCGATGTTTGATGGTGAGCTATTAAGGCAAATCGCTGGCGAATATGGTGGTACAAGCAAGACTTGCGATCATTCTATATTTGTCGTGATCGATTTTGGCAAAAGCGGCCCTTGTCATGCTAGGATGGCGGATGCAGCCGGCTATTTCTATGGCCTCACTAGAGTTGTTAGTGTCGAAATTGGGTGCTTGAACGTTTCTTTTCCTAGAGGACGGAAAAGCGTCACAATGGCACAAAATCTCGTTGCAGTGATGGTCTGAGTTGAAGACTTCAACGACAACATCAAGCGACGTCTCATAGTCACTTTTACGAGGACTTGAGAATTGCTGCTTTCGAATGAGTTCAGGCCACCTTATAGGGATTATCTGATCGTCGATCAGCGAATATTTACCTCGAAAAAGGAACGCACTCCTATGCACTGGAGCGCCCGGGCAGTTAGGTTAGATGAAAATCGGATAGAAATTGAAGATCTCTGCTCTTCTGAGCTCGTTCTTAATGACCAGGTAGATTAGAGGCTGGAAGCAGATTCGCTTATCGACCAAGCAAAAGCCAGCCCTGGTATGGTTCTGATTAAGGATGTCAATTTGGACTCATCCGCAACACGCACGCTCGAGAGCTATGTGATACCCGTCGAGGATGCAAGGGTTGCGATATCGGCTATGAAAAATATGGGCGCAACATTGTGCCAATGGCCGTCCAGATATCATACCGAAGATCCCAACTGCCTATCCTATGCACTTTGGCTATTGGTAAAAGCCCAGCCAATTGATAATGAGCTCAAAAGAAAGCTTCATGGACTGATCAAATTGCCCTCGGTCGTGACAATTAGATGACCTCAAGAGTAGGGGTCGATACCCACTCTATTGCGCGTCGGCTATCCAGCAGCTGTCCATTTCCTTTTGCGTATACAGGAAACCTATTCGCTCAAAAATGCGGATGCGAGCGAAGAAGATTATGTGTGCTTTAATGAAAGACTGAGAAACCAACTCCGTGGCCCAGACAAACTCGATGATTTTCTAGAAGTTATGTCAATGGGGCCGTTTCCCAGAATTTGGAAATCAAAAGAGACGCCGCTCTAACCATCATAAATTCGTTAGGGATAAGGCAACGCCTAAAGGATATATTTACGAGCCGGACGAAACCGGGCTGATTTTTGAAAATTGTTTTATATTACCCCCTCGATAATTGTAATGAATAGATCCAAGCTTGTATTTTAATTGTAATCTGTTCAAATTGAAAATTATCAATATTATATCTTGCATAGCGGTAAATAGTTTTCAGATATGGCGAATAATGCTTACTAAACATGGAAAGTATTATTTAAATACTGATGGCATTGCCCAATACAAACACATAGATAATTAAAATATTTATCTTCTCGCAAGTAAAGAGATGACACAAAGATACAAAATACTACATGAGCCAAGGGAGTGACTTGCCCAGGGTGAGATGCGCCTCACCAAGCTGATCTGCCTTAATACGGTCTTCCTGGTAGGCACCAGAAAGTTTAGGCACTAGAGTTTTGTAGACATGGGCGGCTATCGCCACTTCGAGGCTGGCAAGACCGATCGCTGAAAAGTTGGCTGGTCCATCCCAAGTCTCAATCTTCTCCATCAGAGCTGGATCGGTGAGGACGTCGGCGTAGTTTCGAACCCCATCAGCCTTTTCGTTTTTCGTCAGTTTCAAATCATTCCTTGAGTAGTAAAGGGCTAGGGAGTCGACACCAAAAAATTTCATCACCTCCATATCATCGGCGACGAGAATGCCATCTGCTTCCATTAGGAGGGAAAGTAGTCGGTGGGCAATTTGTCTGCACCAAGGGTCAACGTCACCGCGTTGGGGGTTATCTCCCACATCTCAAAAACAGGTTTGTTAGCATTCGTTGCCGTTATCACGAATTTAGCCATGGGCAAGAGCTTCCGATCATCAACAACAACGAGACCGAATTTCACCTTGGATTTGAGCTTCTTGACCAGCTTATGATTGGATTTGCCATGGCAACTGAGCACCGCAACGCTTTTGATTCTGTCTCCAGCACCGTCATAGAGGGAGAGAACGACTACTTCTGCGACTTTTCCTGCACCGAACAGGAAAACCTCCATGTTACATTTGCCCTTCAGAAGGAGATCTATGCATGCGAGCACAAACCATCTAGTTTTTCCATCCGAGATTGCTGCACCTTCAAGCGAGAGGAGACGTTTCTCGGTCTCCTTTTTTGCAAAGTGTGATATCTACATGCCGGAGTAGTTCTTCGATTTCGGCGTTGGTTGGCACAAAATGAAGATCTTTAGTGCCAGAGTACTCTCGGAAGAATCCAACATGCACCCCCTCCTTCCAGCCATTAGGATCTTTGTCGAATGGAAAATAAGTTTTTTTGTGGCCGACAAGACCCTGAGAAAATGCTTCCCAGTAACTTGCGAGAGCTTCAGTGATAGGGGCAGGGGTGATGGGAACGCCTGCTTCAGTTAGGGCATCTTCGGACCAATGTTTCTGAGAGAGCTCGTCAGCCATCTACAGGGATAAGGGAGAATGGTTTGTTGCTTTACAGGCACTCTTCAAATGAGCTGTGAGTCGATAAAGTAAGAGAACAGGGTATAAATAGGCTCACCCAAGTGCTTGCGGTGACACATAACAATCCAAACTTGACGATGAAATTATTGTTCCAATTAGTTAGCTATAGTATAGGCGGGAAAGAGGTAATATATAATAGAAACGTTTCATAATGGTGGGGTATCTAAATCGAATAATATCTGTAAGAATTATTCTTATTTTGTTTTATATTTGTGTCATCTTTCTCTTGCAATTTGATAGGCGGAGAAGCGTATCAATTTTTAGAAAAAGGCGTAATATATTCCATGCTAGTAGCACTCATTGCTTCTACCGCACATGCAAATATAATCAAAATATTCCAATCAGTTTGTGCTATATTAAACATAGACAGCGTTAGCGTGGCGACGGAGATTATGTAAAGGAAAAAATTTATTCTTGTGTGTGTCAAAGAATCGATATTATCGATATTAACAATGATTATGAAATTAAATGAGGTGTAATTTATATTGCATCTTACAAGAGATAACAAAGAAAAATTACATTTATTTTATTGTCTGAGACATAGTAACTCAATCACGGCCTATGTTCCGACCCACTATGGCGTGCAAGTCTTGCGTTATAGGCGATGTCTTGGGGGTGGTAATACGTCTTGGTGTGGAGCAATGCGTTGATGTTCGCTATGAACCGGTCGCAAATAATGAAGTTAAAATGCCTGCCATCAGCCATTTTCAAGTGTTGATCAGGTATCGCGCGAAGCTCCTTTGGATGAGCTGTCACGCCAGTTCTCCAAGGCATTGGATAACCCGTTTGCAATGGAGACCATTATAGGTGTAGGTTGGGCTAAAGCAAACGCTGATAATAGGGGTAACGGGCCGCGTTTCTCTCATCCAATTTATAAGGCCCAACAGAACGCGCTCCAACAAATACGTGACCTTGATATCAGTGTCAGTTATCTCTTGACCGTCGAGATCGTGGGCCGATTTCGTTGCTAAGTCGTAGTGCTCGCCGATTCCACATGCTGGTAAGCCAACGGCAAATATCTTCAGTCTTACATCAAACATCGATTTTAGCCAAGTTTTGTTGGCTTTTAGTAGAAGCTCATAGTCGTTGGAACTTGCTGGAATCATTGCTAGCCTGTGAAGTTGCTCCGACTCAAGGACAGGAATCAGGGGGACGATGTCTCACCAGTTGGGAGCAGCTCCGGCCTTGTCTGTGAGCTCAATGAACTCAACTGCGCTGCGGAAAGCGTGTGGGTAGAATTGGATCACTACGTTTTGGAGCAAGTTTGGATAGTGGCTCAAGAACGCGGCTGTTCGCGCGCCATCATAGTTGCGCGTGTCGACGAAGTGGGTCTACTCAGGATTGGTTTAAGTAATGCATAATTTGCCTCATTAAAAGGAAAGAAATGAGTGGTGCCTTCTTTGATGCCCATTCTCTTAAAAACTAAGTAGTTTAAGGAAAAAGAAAAAAAAAAAAGTTACACTTAAGTTCTCAGAACATTGGTTCCCAGTGAGTTGCAATCCTCTCTTCAGTAGTACATTTTCTTGGATGTTTCTTTGTACAGATTTTCCTAGTTACTCATGCTTATTAAGGTCAAGGTCAAGATTTGTGCCTTTTTGCAAATTGGTATTATTCTGTATGTGTTTATGTTGTTTATGGTGCTTAGGTTTCTGGATAACTGAAGTGTGTTGGAAATTTTTTCTTGATGTGATTATAATATATTTTTTTCCATATGTAGCCTACCCAACATAGTGAGATAAAAGCTTGATATGTTATTGTTATATTAATGCTTGACAGCGCCCAGTTTGCACTTCGCTCTTATCTGTATCTTCTTTTCCATAAAGTAGTCGGTGGACCAGCTTCACGTCTGTTTATTGAGGAAAAAGTAAGATTTCTCTGCATTTCTAACAATGTGTTCCTATGATTACTTGTCACAGTTTCATTTTCTTGCCTAGATATGTTTTGAGTTAATAATTCTATTATTCCAGGTAAGAGTGTTCTATGCTGTGAGAATCTTCCTCGGTATCCTCTCTGTTTTTACTGAGGCTGCTCTTGTAGTAGCTCTTTCAAGGAAATACGGAAAGCGCCTTGCTTCTTATGCACTTGCAATGTTATGTTTAACTAGTGGCTGTTTTTTTGCCAGCACAAGTGAGTAGGCCTTTTCCATTGTTTTGCTATTCCCCTTTTTTTTCATTGCCTTGCTGTGGACTACAGTAGGTCACCTATTAGGAGCTAAATTTTAGTTCACACTTGTGTTGATCCTTATTTTCACTGACCAGTGCTCATTACTGTTACATCCGTCATCTGGGTTTGCTTGTAGGTTTCCTGCCAAGTTCATTCTCAATGTATGCGATGTCTCTTTCATCTGCTCTATTTCTCTTTGAGAAACATGCCCTGGCTGTGGCAGTTGCAGCTATTGGGGTTATTCTTGGATGGCCATTCTCAATTTTGGCTTTTCTACCAATAACAGTTTATGCATTAATTAGAAGATTTAAACAAACATTTCTGACTGGGTTGGCCACGTCGCTTGTGCTTCTGGTAAGTTCTAGTTGTTATTTATTGTGTTACCCATGAATTTCATGGTCATGCTCTTGAAATGCAAATTCAAATCATCTTGAGGTTATGCTAATGCTTATTACTTGACAAATGTTCTGGGTATCTTCCAGGCACTCTCATTACTTGTTGACTGCTACTATTATGGAAGATGGACATCATCTATTCTGAATCTGTTGTTATATAATGTCTTGGGGGGTGGTGAGAGCCACTTGTATGGAACTGAAGGGCCACTGTACTATCTGATGAATGGATTTAATAATTTCAACTTCTGTTTTGTTCTTGCGTTGCTGTTCCTCGGAATCCTGCCAATTGCAAAGAAGAAATATGCTCCAGACCTTTTGATTGTTGTTTCACCTATATATATTTGGTTGGCATTTATGTCTTTGCAGCCGCACAAGGAAGAAAGGTTAGAATCAGAAATGACCTTATATGATTTCTTACTTTTTTTTTTTTTTTGTCAAGAGATAAGGATATAATTATTCCATTAGTCATTATCAAAGTATAATGTATATTTTGGTATGCATCCATATAATCTCAAGTTAGTTGTAGGTTATCTATCCATAACACACACTGTATGTATCAATACATATAAAGTATATATAAACTTTTTCAATAGAAATCTATTGAACATTGAATAGTAGGCTGTCCATTAAGAAATCTCCGCTAGTGGGATTGATCCCCTTGAGGATGTACTATTATTTTTTGTTATGTCAGTACATTTAAACATTCAAGAGTAGAATGTTGCTGCTTACTACTATCAAGGATTCAGAAATCTATTTGAATTCATTATTGATTCTCAAGCATAGATTACAACGCTCAAGCATTGGAATTAAAATCTAGGGTGGCCAATTCATGCAAATGGTGCTAAATGTTAGTTCTGTATGCCCAAAGTGCCACTCTATCCCTCCCAGCGAATTATGTATCATTCATTCTATTATATTGCTGGAATTTCGTGAATGGATTGTAAAAGGCTTTGAAATGTCATACTAAGAAACAGCCTTTCTTTTATAATCTGTTTAGTTTCCATGGTTATACAAATTTAATGGAAGTTGTTTGGGGTATATGCTGATAGGCTGCTGGTATTGATTGCTTTCATATGTGGATTTATGTAGTAAGTCAATGACATATGGTTGTATCAGTAATAGTACATAGCCCATGACAAATGTAGGGTGTCAAACTAGGGGGAATCAAATGTGCCCGGTTTAACTTCTGGAATATGGTGGGCAGATTGATGAACAACACATTTGGTATTTTAGTGATGAAAGACACAACTCCATTTATTAGAGCCACATCTAATAACTTATTTAGTTACTGCCATTGCAGATTTCTTTATCCAATATATACACTTGTTTGTGTGGCTGCCTCAGCTGTCATTGAGAGCTTTCCTGATTTTTTCCGAGACAAATATGATCCAAACCGCAATTATTGGCTTGTTAAGGTGAGCTTTATCTGAGGTACGCTATCAACTCTAGTGCTCTTGTCAGTGATTCTGATTGCTGTTTCTCTATTTTTCTTGCATATGTAGATGGCAAAGCTTCTTCGACCTCTTGTTCTTGGCCTCATATTAGCTTCCTCTCATGCTCGGACATTCTCCCTCATTCATGGCTATTCTGCTCCTCTGGAGATTTACAAACATTTGGAGTACCATGATGATGTTGAGACTGGTGAGAAACCCTTCTAAGTGGTTTGTATTGATCTCGATATTACAGGAAGCATTGTGACAATTATTGGAACAGTATGGGATGTTTAATATCATCACTTTGTTACGATTCTGTTTTGTTTCAAAATGGAGACCTCCATACTGAATCATAGCACCCTATTTCAGGACCTTTCTGGTTTTTGGTCAAGTACATTTTCAATCCCTGAACGGAAAATCATGTAGCTGCCTTGAATTATACACGGCTAATGTACATTCCTTCCTTTTTTTTCCCCCCAAGGTTATAATGGTTATACCTTTTCATTAGCACTCTGTTGTTAAAAATGGATGTAATTTAGTTGTGTAAAATGCACATAAGTCCAAACTGTTTCCAATAACTGAAAAGAACCTATAATCAAATGTACCTTCTTATATACAAAAATTAATATAATTATAAATTTATTCTCTGTGATTTTACACACATATACATGCACGAACCCACAAGCCCATGTAAGCATCATATACCATGGTTTATGTAATTGTTAAACACAATGAGAGAGGGAAAAGGAGAATTAGAAGGGGGTCATCGGCAATGGATTGGGAGGCAGTTGCAGAGAGGCAGTCACCAGTCAGGCATTGGCATTTGCAGAGGACATAAGAGCTAGGAGGTGGCAAAAGGAAGGTTGTTTGAGCTGGCTTGTGCCTGATAGAGATGAGGGGGGCCTGGGCTGTGGGAGAGGAGGAAGAGGCGTGATGGGATTGGGTTACCTGTAGGGATGCAAGAGGAGGTGGACTGGATGAGCATGAGAATGGTGGCTGGAGAGTTGGATGACTTGGCTATGAGTTTTTCCGGATAGGTGCTGGAGAGAGGAGGGCACAGCAGTGGGGAAATAGCAGTGGGCAGGTTGGTAATTTTGTGTGTGTGTGTGTGTGTGTTGGGGGGGGGGGGGGGGGTATGGTGTCTAGTGGAGGTGAGGACGGTGGTTGGGCAGAAGTTAGTGATGGTGGTGGATTGGTTGGCACAAGAATGGTGGTTGGGCAGAGACTCATTGAGGGGATGGACCTGATGATGGAGAGAGGAGAATGGTTGTGAAAAATTAGGGTGAATTATGTGTTAGGTGAGCAAGAGTTGATGCTTACAGTCTTGAAACACGATTCATCTAAACAATCACCTGGCCTTGCCTGCCTAGGGAAAGAATTTTCTTTCCTTTTGTTTCCAAATAACCAAAAATATTCATTTTGGTTGTTTTAACTATCAGTTTACCTTTTTGTTAATGCCTTGATGATGTTAACCTGGTTACTCCTCCTGGTGGTTGAGGGGTTCTATCTGTAACCCTTTTTAAGTTCGAAGGGTTTTGTCAATGTGGGCTACATGGTTCAGAGGGTATAGGTGTATTAGCCATCCGTTTTCTTATTTGATTAGCTAGGAAGGGAATCAACACTCAGTTGTGTGTTCTAGTAGTGGTTTTCCTCCAGAATAGAGTTTAATGCGATTATATCTTCTACATTTGTTCTGTAGTTATATATGTGAATCTACATTTGCATGACCTATGTAGGTTTTTTGCTCATAAACTATTTAGTTTCATGCATGCATAGGTTTAAGGCTATTTTGATCTCTTTGTAGTTGATGCAGTTTTCTGTTTCATATGTGCGTATCTCCATTTATAAGGTCTATATAAGCATATTTGCCATATCATCCTAAGTGATTTCTATGAAAAGCTGGAGCCAGTGCGAGGACGACCACCATTTTGAACTTATTGTGTCTGCTTTTGCTTTTCATCTGTCATCTTGCCATTGAGACAAAGGGAGTCTCCAGTTGCAGCTGTTCTGCATTTATGATTCTCGATTTCTTTTGAGTTGTTGCTTTATTTATTTCTCGTTTTGGAGGTTCTGAAGTTTTACTACAGTTAGATTTGGACACTCAGTTGTCAGTTCAGTTTCTATTAACTTGCGTTTTATTTTTGCTGATCTGCCTGCTCTCATGGTCATCGTTCTGAACTTCTCTTGCTGTACGTTTGATGTCATCCAAACATACGAGCTAATCACTTTCTCAAATCATCTGGTTTCTTCAAGAGTTCCAGTGTCATCATTGTGGATAAAAAGCATTAACTTGTAGATGAGGCTCGTCTTTGAAACTACTCATGCTTTCTATCTGCTACAGGTTCTGTGATTTGTGTTGGAAGTGAATGGCACCGCTTTCCATCATCCTTCTTTGTTCCTGATCACGTGGGCCAAGTTCGCTGGATAGATGACGGGTTCAGGGGACTTCTTCCGTTCCCATTTAATTCTACCCTGGGCGGCACATCAGCAGCACCGCCATATTTTAACAAAAAGAACAAGGCATCAGATGAGCAATATGTATGGATCCTCTCAACATCTTCTCCCTTTTCTCTTCCAGCTTTACTGGCTCTCTCCTTGCCCTAAAAATGCTTCAACATGAAACAATGGCATGTTCCTGTTGTCATTTTGCAGCTCCAGGACCTCGAAAAGTGTACTTTTCTCGTTGAGTTGCACCTTCAACGACCTTATGCTCCCCGAGGAAGTGATTTGTCGACATGGGAGGTAAGAATCTCTGGCCAAATCCATATTTTTGTCCGTGTATTTTAACTTTTTTTGTGTGGCTATCCAAATTTTTGTTGTTTCGATTACATCCCTGAACTTGATTTTTGAGCCAATTTAACTCTTGTATTTTGATTTTTTTTTTCTTGTGACATTTTGAACTTTTCATTTTTTTCGATTACACTTTTGAACTTATATTTTGAAATCAATTTAAACTCTATACTTTCATATATATATAAAAAAATAAATAAATAAAATAAAATGACAAAGTGCATATCATATTCTATTCATGTTAAAATGCAGGGATTAAATTGACTTTGACTTAATAATACAGGTCCAAAAATATAATTGAAATAATGAAAAGTTTAAATTGTTATATGAAAAAAAAGGGTCAAAGTATATAAATTAGGGGTGTAATCGAAATAATAAAAAATTCAAATGGTTACACAAAAAAAACGTGAAAGTACAAGAACAAAAATATAGATTTTGCCAACCTCTTTGTGCTAATATCTCTCTCTCTCTCTCTCTGAATTGAATCATAGTTGTTATTTTGTCGCCTCAGGTTGTTGCAGCGTTGCCATATTTGGACAGGGAGCTTTCGCCTCCCATGTATCGATCATTCTTCATCCCATTCCTTTGGCAAGAGAAGAATGTCTTTGGCATGTACAAATTACTCAAAAGAATTCCAAAGTGACAATATGTACGAATAGGATCTGTTGTTCCAAAGTTGTGGGAGCTGTAATTTAACCTTTTAACTATGCCCTTAGTTTCAGCACTGAGTGACAGTGAAATTTTGACACAATCCGGCATGAGATTAACTTCACTAACCAACTGATCCACTCAGCTTCTGTTTGCAAATTTTGATGATTTCACGAACAATGTGAGTTCTGGGTGGTGCATGGTAGTCGCTCTTTTGAGTATTGATGCTGGAAAACAATCCTCCTTTTGTGAAACCCATATTTTTGCTTTCATTTTTTTTGGTGCGGTCATCTTAAATTTTTGTTATTTTGATTATATTCTTAGATAATGTATTTTTAAGTAATATTATTTTTATATTTTGATCTTTATTTTATGTGATAACTTAAAATTTTTATTATTTTAATTATATTCTTGAATCATACATTTTTTAGTTAATTGTACACTTTAAAAATGCAATTGAAATGATAAAAATACGATTGGATCATGCATTAGCGAGATGTGTAATTGATTCGAAAATATATGATTTAGAAATTAAGGATATAATTAAAATAATAAAAAATTTAACTTTTCACATGAAAAAAATATTAAAATATAAGAATTAAATTATTTAAAAATATATTATTCAATAATGTAATTAAAATAAAAAAAATTAAATAATCACATAAAAAAATTGTGAAAGTACATGATTAAATTATGGGTTTACTTTGAGATCAAGCCATTTTTTGAAGAGTGATGAGTAGGAGCTATGTTGCACGGAAACACCTCATAAGAGTTGTTTTTTCGTTTTTGAAACGTTTTATATTTTCGTTTCGGATTTTATTTATTTCTATTTTTTTAAAAAAAAAATTTCGTTTCCACGTTTTTGTTTCTTATTGAAAATGTTTCCTATTTTTGTTTCTGTACGACGTAGAGTAAGAGTCTAAGGTTTGGTGGCTTGGTTTGTGGAGAGAGTTTAGTCTTAAAAGTTTTAAGTGTTTATGTTTTAAATTTTAATGAAATTTGGCTGATCTCAGACTTTTATAAACATAAGTAAAGAATAAAGAGATGGATGATATTATGATAATAAGATTATCTATAATGGCTTGAATTGAATCGTTTGTTTGTCTGTAGGGATGATGTTTTTGTCAATATATTATTGTCCTTTATGTTTTGCTAAACCTCCTTAATTATTATGTAAATAATAATAAAACTTTTTTAATCAAAAAAAATTGATAAATCAACTTATGATACACAAAAATGTGTTGAAGGCGCTCTACTAATATTTTCGAAACATTTTTGTATTGAAACATTGAAAAATATTTTTAAAAAAAATTCGAATTATTTTTGTAATTTTAAAATAATTTGGGTTCGTTTTATAATATTAAAAATGTATTTCTATCCAAAAAATATTAAAAATAAAATATATATTTTTGTATTAAATAATTAATTTTTATATTAAAAATTATGTTTACAAAAAGTCCTATATGTTTTTTATTTACTTTTTTTCTACATTTTCAACTCCTACTTTTTTAAAAATATCTTTTTTTTTTTCTTTTTTTTTTTGTATTGCATTCATTTTTTATTTTTATTTTTGTGCAACTTAAAAATCAACTATAACTAGACCAATGATTAGAAATAATAAGTATGATATTAAATATTTCTATTTATTTAATTTAAATAAAAAATTATTCTTTTTTTATCTCAAATTTGTAATTCCCGTTTAGATTGTAGTTCAGAAACATACACGATACGAAATAAAAATAAAAAAATAATATTTAAAAAAAATAACAAACGGAACATGGAGAAAATACGTAAATAAATAAATATATGAATTTTTTTATAAATATAATTTTTAATATAAAAATTTTAAATTAATTATTTAATAAAACATAAACACAAATTCTATTATCCACTCAAGTAAACATAAATACAAGTTACTTATATCTCTCATATAGTAGTTGGAATAATAAAGATATGACTATTTTCATCTCTAACATGATCGCAGTTGAAAACGTGTTTTTAATATTGCAAAACGATCTCAAAATGTTTTCAAAATTATTAAAATGGTCTAAAAATATTTTTTTGATATTTTTTGTTATTTTGAAATAAAACATGCTTCAAAAACATCGAAATAATATTATTTTAATATTTAAAATTTATGTAAGAGCTGTTAATTATCAAAAGAGAGTAACACGAATCTAATCAGGTGCACATTAGTGTAATTTTTTATCTAAAATTTATCCGGATAATGCTATACGGCCAATGTGGCCGACAATGTTGTTGACAATGTAGGATACTCGCGAGATTTAAACCAAATTTTCAGGAGAAATTGAAGGCTAATTCTTGCCCAATTATTTTGAATCCCCGCTCAAACTGGGAGACCCACAAATTTGTCTCTCTCTTTCTGACCTATTTGCCTCTCTCTCTCTCTCAGACCTCCCTCTCACTCTCGCTCTCGACCTCCCACTCTGTCTCTTCACTACAAGCCGTCGACCTCGCCCTCTCTCTGTCGGGATCTGTCGGACCTCACCCTCTCCCTCTCGTCCTCGACCTCGACCTCCCTCTCTCTCTATCGTGAGCTCGACCTGCCTATCTCTCTGTCTCTTCGCCTTCGCCGCCGTGTTTCCAGCAACTGCTGGATCCGTCTTTCCTCCGCCGCCACGTTGCCTTCTCTAGCAAATCTCCGGCGTCCCCAACACCACTAGCCTCTCTCTGCCTCTCGCTGGTCTGGATCTGACGGCAAATCTCCGGCGTCCTTAACACCGCTAGCCTCTCTCTTCCTCTCGTTGGTCTGGATCTAATGTCTCCAGCGTCCTCGACCTTTGGCCTATCTCTCAGTCTCTCTCACACTCTCGACCTTTGGTGTGCGAAGCCTTGGTGTCTCTCCACCGCGTGAAACCTCCACGTTCGCGTGAAGCCTCCAGGTCCTCCGTAAGTTTAACATAAATACATATAAGTTTAATTGAAAATGTTTATAATGCACATTAATTAATTTGTCTCAGTGAATAGATTTAGTAATTTTAATTTATGATGCAAATACATTTGTCTCAGTGATTAGAAAGCCTATGTTTATCCAACTAGTGGATAGAATGGTGGATTTGGTGTCACATTTTGTAGTTGTGGTTGTGTATGATACCAATTTATTTTGCTAGAAATCATAGTAAATTAATAATTACTATTACCAATTAGCTTTATACTTTTGTTTTCTCAGTGTTTAATTAGCAATTAGCTATTATATGTAATAGCGGAGAACACAAAAGATGAGTGTCTGTTATAGGGCCTTGACTATGAAAGATTTCCACACCAAGATGAATAGATTAAATTAACACAGAATGACAACACAAAAGATGAGTGTCTATTATATGAATGGCAGTTGGTTGTTGGTAGCATTGCAAATGATTCATAATTTTGTAGTTTTTTTAGTTCAAAGATAAGAAGGGGCAGAATGAGGAATCACAGAATTTATGCTCACAACCCCTTATGTATGCCAAGGCATTATTAGAGTGATTGACTCAATATTTTACAAGACAGCACTTGCAGATCACACACAATAAAAAAGATCAATTGGGTCATAGAAAAAACATGGGGAAAGATTGGGGGGGGGACACGGGGGGCTAATTATCCTTTATAAATTATCCATCATTAGCTTATGTTTATGTTGCTAGCCTCCCTATCTTCTACATGTAAAATGTGTGTTTATGTGGGCTAATTATTCTTTACCTTTACCTGCTTTTCATCAAACATTGGGAAGCTTGCAGAAAAGCTTGAGATTTAACCTTGTACTGTTTACAAATTTGCAAATGTTAGTGCATATTATTTAACTAAATCATACTTTGCAAATTGTACTGTTTTAGTTAAAATGAATTCCAATTTGGAAATGAGTGATGTTTCAATGAACTCTTCTACCTCTTATCATGGAATCATGTGTGAGCATGGTGTACCTGTATGTTCTTATACATCATGGACTAAAAGTAATCCCGGAAGAAAATTTTTGAGTTGCCGATTTTGGAAGGTAAATTGTTAACTTATAAATTAAATTATTTTGTTAATGTGAACAAAATTGATTGTTGGATGGTTTTGTTAACAGGATGATGATTGCAAATGGTTTCAGTGGATCGATGATGAAAGAACAGATCTTGAGAAAGCATTATGTGGAGTTGTATTGGATATATTGAAACGTAACAAGACAGAAATGGCTGCAAAAGAGAGAAAACTACAAGAACATGTGAGGGTCTTTGAAGAAAAAGCCGTTAGGAAAAAAGCGAATATACTAAAGCTCCAGAAAGACCAGACGTGTCTAATAGAAGAAATTTTTCAATTAAAAATTAAGGTCCAAGAGTATAGAACCAAATTTGTAAGATGTATAATAGTGTTAGGATTGAGTTGCTTGTCTATTTTATGGCTAATGAAGAATGAAGGTAGTACATTTAGGTATTTAGCTTTATTGTAATCAGTGTATAAAATGTTATTAGACATGTACTATTTCTCATCGCTAAATGAATTGCTTTCAAACAAGTCCATTTGATATGAACGCACACGCACATCTAATCCGCAACTTTGTTTCCTTTGTGCGTCGATGTTTAGTTACTGGGTTATGTCAGGCACTGTTAAACCTGTTTAATATACATTTTTACATGAGTTTGTATTATATTTTGCCATGCAATGGCTCTGAAGAATCAACTTATCAACCAATGCAGAAGTTTCATTCATAGACCTTTGTTGCATCTGAATGGATGTGTTGAAGTTATAAAATGCATTATGCGTACAGCATGACTGCTTGCAGTAATGAGTAACTTGTAGGTGTTTTAGCAGCAATATAAAATGCATTATATTTTTCCATGCATTATGCGTACAACATGACCAGATTTGTGCTGTTTTAGCAGCTTTTGCTTCCATTTTGATTGATTACACTGGCAATCTTGACATATTTAAAGCTACCCATCAAATATATGAATCAAACAATGAAAGCTAATTTTAGACAATGTCAAATGCTTCAGACATTCAATCCCTGTCCTAATGACTACATCAAATCTATGAATCAAACAATGCACGCAATGAAAGTAAAACATTTCATTACTTACATTTTGCCATAATCCTCAAAATCATGTAATGTAAGTAAAACATTTCATTACTTACAAAATCATGTAATGTAAGTAAAACATTTCATTACTTACATTTCGCCATAATCCTCAAAAACTATCATAAAATATTAATTCAAAGGATGTTAGAGCAAATACAAAACCCACAAGTCGAACTCAAATAACTTCTTAAGTCACATTCTAACAAAATTAGTACAATCTTCTTGCTACAATACAAAATCAGTACATCCTTCATATCAAATAAGACATGAGCGCAATCCTCTTGCTTCTCTTTCTAACTCTCACCTGGGTCACCTGAACAAGAAACCAAAAAATTAGCACAATAAACAATTTATGCATCAGTAAACAATTTAAGTCTACCACAATAAACAATTTATGCATCAAACACATACCAATGGCACTAGAATTAAGATTAATTATTCCAATACCATGCAAAACAAAAATATGTAGTTCTTTACTACAATAACTTAAAATATGTACCTTAATCTCAAAAATCTGGTAAGTTGTCATCGGGCTGTCTGTAGGGCGGGTTCATTGGCATAAAAGGTTGACCCGTGCCAAACATAGGCACTCCGGGAGAAGGATTCCAGGTTTGATAGTAAGTGGTAGCCTGCAACGAAGGAACCAAGAATTCTTAAAAATCAACTTAGCTGAAAATTCTTAGCTGAAGCCATAAATATTTTCAGCATCAACTTAAAAAAAATCATATTGTTCAACAAATTCTTAAAAATTAGAAAATTCTTAAAAATCAGCTTAGCTCCATCTGATGTTGCTAGTGTGTTAAATTAACATCTATAAAGAATCACTTAATATATTATCAGTTTTGTTAAATTTTTTATGGCTTGATCTGAATCGGTCTTTTAATTATTTAAAGCAAAACAAATAATGAATTAATGGTACAAGGAGATGGGGTCTTAGACAGATGGAAGTATTTGTGGACACTAGTGTCCACACACAAGTTATAACCTAATCTTATCCAAATATTTACCATCAAATGTTGTGAGTAGGTCAATGGTGTAAGCGCATGATACTGTGCATGTTGTGAAAAACCTTCATTGACTGCTTGAACATTTTGAACAATGTTTTGCCGTGGGGCCTTGCCTTTGTTTTCTTTCGAGGATCCGACCTAGGCATAAAATCAAATATACAACCATTATAATCAAGAAGTTGAGCACAACATATTACTTTGAGGTTAGTAAAAAATAGAACAAAACATACCTTCGTTTTCTTAGTATTTGTTTCCAATGGGCCCTTCTTGCGCAGCTTCCTAGGGGCTCCCTTTGTCTGCGAGCATCTTGGATCAAATATTTGGCCACTTGTATCTGTTGCTGCCTCTCCACAATCAGGGCCTTGTTCTTCCACATTGTGTTGAGAATACATATGACTACCGCAACTCGACTTCACTTTGGATATGCTCAATGCATTCAATCGAGATTGGATCCACTCCATAGTTGCCCGAGTTTGTTCTTCGTCGTTTGCTACCAAGTCTGCTACCTTGGCAAACTCACTACACAGTTCATCGTACCTCAACTGGCTAGGCGTACTAATCCAACCGTTGTAATTAATCTTGACCCTCATATAGGATCTACTAACATCTCTCCTCCCTCGTCGTATGATATACCTCTCAGGTATTGATCTGACACCTTTTTGGATCAAAACTGTGACAACATGTCTGCAAATTATTCCCTTAAACTCAAACATGTGACAACTGCAAACAATATCACATTTCTCTTTATTAAAAACAACATATTTTTTTTGCCTCACTCTTTCCTCAAATATAATCTCTTCTCGTGCCATGTACCTCATACCTAGTAGTCCCTCTTCGGCAGACACAATCGCGCAATACATCATCCCAATGAACTCTTCTTGAAACTCCTTGAATTTTGAGATTGTATAAACTTCCTGAAATTGTTTCTCCATGGCATACTTCGTTGCACATGGGACCATCTGAGAAAATGATTTCACGTGGGCCTGAAACTCCTTCTCAACTTTACACCTCATTGCCCGCTCATATTGTTCAACAAATTGCTTTAATGAGGTTTTCGAGTGTACATATCCATCAAAAAATGCGTTTATACCCTCACTCCGTTGCGTTGTTGACATACTTGCCCAAAAATTAGTTTTTAAGAAACATGGGACCCAACGACCTCTTTCTCTATAAAGTCCAGACAACCAATCGTTGTCATGCAATTCATATTTGTCAATCATTGAATTCCAGGCTTGCTCGAAATCTTCAGGACTTTGTGATTCATACACCGCGTCATATATGGATGAAAAAATATAAGCCTGATCGCTATAGTTTCCAAATTTTTTAGGCAACTTCTTTAATATATGCCATAAACACCATCTATGCTTCCTGTGATGGAATACTATCTCAATAGCATTTTGCATGGCCCTATCTTGATCTGTGATTATTCCTATGGGGGCCTGACCCTCCATGCACTCAAGCCATCTCCTAAACAACCACACGAAAGTACGGGTGTCCTCATTAGAAATTATACCACAACCAAGTAGTGTTGACTGCCTATGGTGATTTACACCAACAAATGGAGCAAACGGCATTTCGTATCTATTGGTTAGGTATGTGGTGTCAAATGTGACAACATCGCCAAATTCCTTGTATGCTTGTCGACACCTATTATCAGCCCAGAAGACGTTCTTTAATCGGTACTCTTCATCCAAATCCAAACTAAAGTAAAAACTCGGACAAAAAGCTTGCATTTTTTAAAAGTAAGCTTGAATAGCAGCAGCATCTCCTTCCCCAAGTCTTAACCTCCTCACCTGGTCAATGTAATTCTTATAATCCTTTTCCACAAACGTGAGATTCTCATATCCACCAGCTTCAACAACAGCTGAGTTATAACTTTTGTGTAATGGAATTCCAGTTATATCATTCATTTCAAGCTGTTGCTTCACATGTTCACTTAATTGTCTATTGCATCGATATAACCTAGATTTGGTTGGACTTGTTTTATGGTTATGTTCAAGATGGACCGTGCTTATTCGCCATATTCCTAAAACATCTGAACATGTTGTCAGTCTAGCTTTACACTCTAACTGAATAATTGGTTGAGGGTTCAGAGAGGTGTTAGGTTTAATATTTCTTTTACCTTCTCGACTACAAGCATATCCAACATATTGTACCACCCCATCATCATCCTTCTTCGAATTCCTTCTTTTAATAGGAAAACCAACATGGTAAGCATACCTTTTATAAAATTCAAAAACTTCATTCTCATTTTTGAACTTCATTCTAACTTTAGGGACAAGGTCATTGTCTTCTCTTGGTAATTCGTCGTTTAACCTAGGACACTCATTATTTTCGATAATATCCTCATTAGCAACGATAGTTTCCTCATTATCTTCAAATGATTCCGCAAGCACAATATGATTATCACTCATTTTTTGTTTCCTTTGTCTTGTAAAATAGAATTGATTATCTACAAGAAAATATAGATAATAAATTATATTCACGACAACAACTCACAACAAATTCAAGAACAAAAAATGTATTCACATAAACAAACCAAACGGTCAAGGGGGGCGTAATGGAATTTATATGTGGGTTTAGTATTAAATAAACAGTAATCTTTACAGTAAACATGTATGCCTCAACCATCTATTCACTGCAAGTGTTCCTAAACAGTAAACAGTAATTCCTTATTACTGTGAGAACAAACAATTTACAAAATTTATTTCACCATCTATTCACTGCAAGTAAGCAATTAAAAAAATTTATATGTGAGAACAAACAATTTCTTCTCCCGATTAAACAGTAAGAGTTCTGTAGGGGAGGGTTAACAGAATATATTTCACCATCTATTCACTACTAGTATTCCTAAACAGTGAGGTTTTCATATTCGATGATGCTCTTATTTACCTCATCTCTATTAATGCCTTAACCAATAGAATCTCAATTAAAAAAATGCAAGAATCTCACATTGTAATACAATTTATATACATTTTGTGTTGAGAGAGAGAGACAGAGAGCACGCACCTTGCAGATGAAGATGAAGATAAAGATGAGAGATGAGAGATCTATCCGAAAATGGGGCGTCTTAGCTTGGTTTTTAGGGACACAGAGAACCCTACTGCAGGCCGTTTGGGCACACAATCAGAGAGAGAGAGATAATGAGGATGAAGATGAAAGAGAGACAGAGAGTGATAGTGGACCTTGCAGATGTCGACGGGAACAAGGGAGATCTGTCTCATGCACATCCACCAATTTGATTTTTGCATCTACCGTCACCAATCTGATTTCTATGTCCATCGTTAAGCCTTTCTCTGATTTTTGTGTCCTTCGTCTTAAGCACCGATCTGAGGATGAAGATGAAGGCTTAGGGAGAGAGAGAACGAGAGAGAGAGAGTGAGTGAGACAGAGAGTGGATTTTGGGCGCACAATAAAACCCTAACCTGAGATGAAGCCGCGTCCGACTCTATGATATATCAGGGGTATATTTGTAATTGTCTTAAGGGATATAAATGTAATTTTATCCCACATTGTCAAAAACATTGTCGGCCACATTGGCCGTATAGCATTGTCCAATTTAAAAATGAATGTAATTTATTGAATATTCTTTGGGTAAAATTGTCATTTTAATCAATTGTCGGAATAAATATAGTTTCAAAAAATAAATTTTAGCTACAAAAACATTTAAAAAAAAAGAAAATTACCTGAATAAAGGGATAATAAATAGCATCCAAACAACCCCTTGACCTCTTACAGCCACCCAGCCGCCACCGCGAGAACCGCCTTCTCTCTCTCTCTCTCTCTCTCTCTCTCTCTCTGCCCTCTTCGGATTCCGTCATTTTTTACATCTCCCCCAAATTCAGAAGCATAGGAGTGAAAGAGAGGGAGAACTCAAGCGCTTGGATCCACCATGGCCTCCCCCAAGGACCGCGATAATTTTGTCTACATTGCTAAGCTCGCGGAACAAGCTGAACGCTATGAAGGTTAACTAGATCTGCTGAATCTCAAACTTTATTCGATTACTGATTGATAGCTCGATGCAGCAATTCGTCTTAAATTTCAACAATTTGTGGATGGTTACACCGTTTTGATGCGTGTTATTGGGTGCAGAGATGGTGGAAGCGATGAAGAAGCTGGCGAATCTGGACGTGGACTTGACGGTGGAGGAGAGGAACTTGCTTTCAGTTGGGTACAAGAACGTGATTGGCGCTCGGAGAGCGTCGTGGAGGATCTTGTCGTCGCTTGAGCACAAGGAGGAAGCCAAAGGCAACGAAGCCAACGCCAAGCGGATCAAGGAATACAGGCACAAGGTGGAATCGGAGCTCTCCGGCATTTGCAGTGATATCATGGCTGTGTTGGATGAACATCTGATTCCTTCTTCTTGTGCTGGAGAGTCCTCTGTTTTCTACTACAAAATGTGCGTGATTAAGGATTTACATTTGTTTTACTTATTATTGTTTTTTTAAGTTGAGATGTTGCGACTTCTGGAGGATTTTCTTTATTAAGAAAAAGTTTGGGGCTGTGGTTGTAGGAAAGGGGACTATTATCGATATCTTGCTGAGTTCAAGACTGCTAATGAGAAGAAAGAGGCTGCTGACCACTCACTTAAGGCATACGAGGTATATAAGTCTGTCAGTCTCTGTTTATTTGTCATTGTTTTCCGTTAAATAGCATTCTGGTGGGCAATGCTCATAGGCATATATTTAGAAGTATCCAGTTTACGGCTGTATTCCTCCTTAAGGCCTTTTACAACAATGCTTATGTTTATAAGGTTAGACATGTTGGAATTGGGAAGTTGTGTTAAATTGTGAGATGTGCTGGTATGAGACTGTTATGATCTTTTCCTGGACATAAACTTGTGAAGGGTGCCCTTTGTAAACAGTGGATTTTCAATTTCACTTGTAAAATAAGTTGAATTTACAGCCTGTGAAAGAACATTGGTTGAACTAGTGTTTATAAGAGGCGCTATTTCGACCAGCTCCTATCGTCAAGGAGCGCTACAAAATTGCCACTGGACGAGTTTCCAACATGACAGATGCTGTGGCAGCTAGAGTCATATTTTCATAAATAGTTTTTTTTCAGGTAGTATTTTTAATTTTTTTTGAAAATAGTATTTAAAAAAATCCCCTTTTGTGTATCTGCCACTAGTTTGACCTTTTATGCATAGATTGCACAGGGATATATGAGCCATAAATTTGTTTAGATGGGGGTGAACTAGTCCACATATTTATATTAAAAAATATTAATGAAAGCTTATAGAATAAAATTTAAAATTTAAGTCATCAGTTCTTTTTACTATTTGACTCGTCAGTTTTTTTTTTTTTTTTTTTTTGGGGGGGGGGGGGGGGGGTGGTGGGCGCGAGTAAGGCGTCTAGAAAAGTTTATGACTATTCCCTCATTTAAAATAATTTCTATGTTCAATACATTTTTCACACCATTTTGGAAGAAAATTGTGTACAAATGAAGGAGGCATAAAAAGAATATGTTATATATGATGCTTCTTCAAACTTAAATATCCATAATAATTTACAAAATTACTAAATTTTATGTTATTATAGATATATTTTTTAAGTTAGAATAGTAATTAATATTTTTTTAGTAGGGGATAGAAGGGGTAACGGATTGGGAGAAGAGGAGCAGGAGGGAAGCTGGTGAGGTCATTGTCCTCCCTCGGTAATCCATCAATGTTCAATGTTCTTCTCATGTATCCAAACTGTCTTTATCGTGACTTATGCCTATTATTTTCAATAGGTGTCACTCCAACCTTTCTCGTTTCTTAAGTTTTTGATTAAAAGGAGAAAAGGAAAAGAATAATTATAGTTCCTATGCATTGTGGGTGTGTGTGTGTCTGTGAGAGAGAGAGTTGAAGAAGAGTTATTGGAGAGTAGAGTACGCTAGTAAGGAAAGATGGAGTTGTTTGACTTCCATCTATTTCTCTTTCAGTTCCTCGGCTCTGTAGTCTTTGTTGTATTATAAACAGGAATTTTGGCCTCAAAGGTAAAATCATATAAGGAAGTAAAATAATATATTTTATAACCTTTGGTTTATTAATTAGATAATAGGGCTTCCAGATTCTGATAAGATCCTAGACTGATGCAAGGATTTTCCACACAATCAGGGCCAATTTTGACAAACTGAATCATAAGATCCAGATTCAGATACTAACAACTTTGTTTGTATCTTAACTGTGCTTTGCTGTTTTGTACCTGCTTAATATTTCTAATAGATTCACCTCTTTTAAATGCTTTACATAACAATGACAGCTGGCCAATTAACTTGTTGATATTTGTAAACTGTTTCAGATGGCCTCTACTACTGCAAACACTGATTTACCTCCCACTCATCCTATTCGACTGGGTCTGGCCTTGAATTTCTCTGTATTCTATTACGAAATTATGAACTCACCTGAAAGGTATTCTTTAATGGTGTCTGCTTAGCACCCATAATGTTTGTTTTGTGAAAGATGCATCCTTGGGAACCTTACTGTTGTAATTTCATGTTAGGGCCTGCCATCTGGCAAAGCAAGCTTTTGATGAAGCTATTTCTGAGCTGGACAGCCTAAGTGAGGAATCCTACAAAGATAGCACTTTAATTATGCAGTTATTAAGAGACAACCTCACTTTGTGGACTTCTGACATCCCTGAAGATGGAGGTATTATGTATAAATTATGGTCGATATAATATGACTCATACCATTATCCGGCCTTATTTTTATTTCTGTGCAGCATGCATTACTTACTGTTGATTTGATCTTTCATCTTTGGTGGCTTTTCATGTACAATTTCAAAGCTAATCTGAGTTCTACTTTTGGACGGGTTTAGCATGCTGTTCCCACTTGATGCTTGCTTGTAACAGATGCATGTCAGTACTTCATTGGTGCTAGAATAAAAAAGTTTATAGGTCTTTTCTTATGTAGAAAATAAAATTAATTGACAAATTAGAACCCACTCCTGCAATCTGTCTCCAGAAGGGAGGCGTTAAACTTCCAGTTCTTAATATATTCTCCTTTGTCTGTCATTTTCCCTGTTAAACAGAGCATTATAATCACAGCCCAATGCTGCATCTATACTATGGAGCCAATATCGAGGGTATTATTTGGATCCATGAACTCAAAAAATTAATTTTTCTTTTAGCATTTTTGGGTGAGGGCCTGTGATATTACAAGTGGTATGCGGATATGAGATTTGTGACTTGGCAAGAATGACAGGCTTTTAAGAGGGGGATTTTGTCATGACTCAATCTCATATTAATAGTTTCTTAGAGAGGTCTGTCTTGACCATACAACCTATTTTTAGAAGTTCAAAGTTATAACTGGAGTCAGTTCTTTTGGGTGTGACTCCATGGTTTTCAAATTCCTGTAACACAAATCTCATATTTTATAAATCTAACCAAGCTCAATCTTAAAAATAATTTTTCTTGGCCCATATCTTGCATAATAGTGATTCTAGGGGTTGACTCTCATACCACCACGGTCCTACCCAGCTACCTGAAGTTAAAACTTTTGGCTCTTAATAGTAATATAGCCAACACCTACTCTGTAGACTATCAAATGTGAGATTTTGTCATGAGTGTTAATATAATTTGTAGCTATTTTAAGAGAATTACAGACCATCCAATAGATTGCATCTGTTTGGTATATTTGTTAAAGCGTAAACTTACCTATTTATTATATTGAATGTATTAGCACTACCCAGCCAGCTAATGAGTCATTTGAACCCAAACTTGCCTAGCCCATTTTAGTTTTCATTATTAGCCAAGATACAAATGGAGAAAATTATACCAATAGAAGGTGATATTCGGATGGCATTAGAAAGCTAGTTACATAGTTGCTTTGAAGTGGAGCTGTATGGATGAGATCGATACTGACAGGACAGCAAAATACGTATCCAGAAAACTCCATATCCCTAAATGAATCAAGATTTTTCCTTTGCATGTGCTTGATTTGCATTCTTTCTGATGGAGTTTTTCCTTTGGTGAGGGCATATGGTAACTATTCTTATCCATTTTGGTTTTGTTCTTTTCTTGTGGCACTCACTTCTAATCATTTTGTTATGTGTTTTCTTCCTCATTACTACAATTGCCCTCTACCTGGAACTAGATTTTTTCAGTAGGCAGGAAAATGAAATAATTTACATATATGTGTTTTTTACTATAAAAACATTTATCTTTCTTTTCTTCTATAAATCTTAGTTCCTTCTCATTCAGTCATTTCCCGGTAGGTCCTCTAACTTGCCTAGTTCAGCTTCTCTTTTCTTACATGTGCTCTACTTTTGTAAACTTTGTTTTGCTCAGTCAAGAAATTAGGTTAGATCAGTTTCAGGTCCTCCTTTCAGCAGGCAAGCTGCCATATTTGCCTCGTATTGTTTGCTTGCACACAATCATTTTGACTATTACCTGAGCTTCCTGGTTGTTACTCAGGAAGGCTATGTCTTTTTGTTATTAATTTGTCGCGTGTCTTTCGCCTTGGCAGATGACAACAAGATGGAGGCCTCCGCGAAAGCTGGAGGTAACGACAACGAGGTGTGGTGTTCACCTTGCCTGTTTCTCTTTGCCCTTTTCTTGGCAGATTAATGTTATGCTTGAAACCTTTCCTTCACTTAATAGATGGAAAATAAAACTTTTCTTACGGATATGGTGCTTGTTTACCTGTTTGGTGCAGTGACCAGTGGAAGTTACATGCATGAGAGAGCGAGAGCCCTCCCTTTGCATCATATCCTAAAGCTAAAAGGTCGGTCGACTGGGCGATCCTTCCAGCAGCTCCATTCCTCTGCTTCTTCTATCGTTGGTTCATTTGTTTTTAAGTTCAGCTGCATGCATCATGTTCATTGGACCTTGCCTTGCATTGCATTAGAACTCCATTGGCAACGCAATGGCTTAATTTGTGATTATAAAGAATTGACTACTCATTAGTTTGTAATTATATAAACATGCATGCAACTTGATTTAACTAACTAGCTACTTATGAATCTTACAATGTGAATGTAGCCATAAATTATTTTTATTCCCATTTGGCATCTCACAATTTGTTCAGTTGTTGGTAAGTGTCTTTCCTATTTTTCTTATTAGTTGTTGTTAATTGTTATAGTTAAAACTACATAAACTGTCAAACTATCATTTGAATAGTTTGGTTATACTTGAAAAATACACAAATCACGTATGAGCATCATACGGAAACGCTTTGAGGGTGTCATTTTAATATTTTTGAAACGTTTTGCGAGAAATACCAAAAAAAATATTTTTAGACTGTTTTTGTTGATTTTTTATTTTCATATCGTATTGTATTATATTTATTTTTTATTTTATTTTCATACAAATTTAACGAATAACTACTAAGATTTTAATTCTTTAAATCATGCATTTCAAACTATTTAAACCAAACATGTAGAAACTATATGCGTAAGTGTAGCTTGGGTTGTGTTGACGTTGTATTGAATTTTTATATAGTTTTTTATGTTAAATAATATTTTAAATTATTTTTATTATCTCACTAACAAATATAGAAATAAGTTTCTAAAACATATCATTGTATAAAAATAAAAAATAATAATTTTATGCAAAAAAAAGGTCAAAAACAATTTTACATCAAAACTTTCAAGAAAATCCAATTTTCACATTTGGGTACAAAATGTTGCTGTTTACAAGATATTTTCATATTTTAAATACCTAAAAATAAATAAGATATTTACTAAAAAGGACATTTTGACCTAAATCTCATTTGGACTTGAGATTCCATGGAGCAAGTGGCCCCAAACCCATCCTTATGGGCCTGTCACAGTGCTCCATTATCCAGCACTGGCCCACAACAAGAATCCCAATACCCATAAAGCAGCGTTTGTCTACGTGGGGAGAATCCCCAATACCCCCCAAAAATGAGGCCCCATTTTGTAAAAAAACAAAAAGGTTCTGTTCTCACTTTGGCAAAATACAATAAATGAACCAATTAGCTCTCAAAATGCGTACTCGATCCCCAACTCCCTTCCCCGTTGTCATTTCAACTCCGAAACCCCCAAATCTCTCTCTCTCTCTCTCTCTCTCTCTCAAACCCTGAGCGTACGTTTCAATCAAAACCTTCTTCAATGGCTAATAGCAATCTTCCTCGGCGAATCATCAAGGTACGGCTCTCGATCTTCGCCTTCCTTCTCTTGATTTCTCTGCAATTTCACTCGATTTCTGGATCACTTCGATCTTGGACTTCAGCCACTTTTTCTTTCCGTTTTCTTGTTCCTATCGTCGTATGCCTCGGCTGATGTGTTTGCCTTGTCTTGATCGGTTTGCTTTTTGTGATCTGCCAGGAAACGCAGCGTCTCCTCAGCGAACCCGGTGAGTATTCCCCCTTCCCTCTCCATATATCGTTCTGTTTTTTTTTTTTTTTTTAAATCCTTTTTGTTTGAAATTTTAGCGTCATTTCTGAAGAGGTGTTCGAGGATTTAATAGCTGTTTTAGTTGCAGACCGGTGATTGGATGTGGAAGTCAAGCAATTTGTGTTTTTGTGTTTGGAAATGTGTTGTGAATTTGAAGTGTGAGTTGTTGGCATGTGTTTGTTCTCTGTGGGTGCAGCACCAGGAATAAGTGCGTCCCCTTCAGAAGAGAATATGCGGTATTTTAATGTTATGATTCTTGGTCCAACACAATCTCCTTATGAAGGTAATGAGGTTAACAGCATTCGTTAGTTTACACATGTACTTAAATATTTAATGTTGCCTTTGTTTCCGTTTAGCGATGTGTCAGAGAAGTGCTTGGACAATTTGATCAATTTGTTTAGTAGTGATATGTTTGATGCTTAAGCACCACATGCAATTACTGACATCTGTATGATAGTTGATGATATTATGGAGAAGGAAATTGTTCTTCCTTCCTAACCTATTTTGCTTTATGCCATTCTATTTTAGAATGATAAGAAACTTGGCTTGAGTAATCTTGATTATTGTATTATGTTCAGTTATGTGGTGAATTTTACTCTTGCTGTCACTAGTGTGATCTATAATGTTGTACAGTTTTTATGGGGCAAAAAGTGTCAATCAGAATAAATTCATTTGATATAAGTTTCAGTTAGTTTTTTTATATTTGCATCTGGATTATTGAGATCATCAAAGAAGAGAGCAAAAAAATCTTTTGGTTCTTTTAGTTTGATTTTTTTTTTTTTTTTTTAAGCTATAGAATGTTGGAAAACTTGGCCCAGCTAAGCTACATGATTGTACTGCCTAGAGGCATACGATTCTGTTTTCTTTGACCGAATAGTATGTGGATGCAGTTTTTAAAGAAAATCATTTACATGCATTCCTCTTCCACTAGCAACCAAATGAAAATCTGACAGGAGTCTTAGAATCAGGTCTTTTATGGCTCACTAGGTGAGAAAGAGACTTCATAACGTATTAATCTACATAACTATGAACTTCTTATGTCTCAATTTGTGCAAATGCATAAATATTGGATTTTTGTAAGCCTTTGCTATCAGTGTTGTAGATTTACTAAAAAAACATTATTGACAGTGGGACATTTTACAGGAGGTGCTAAAATTTTTTTACCCTTCATGATAACTTTTATCATAGTTATTTGCATATGATTCAGAGTTTTCTCCTTTTTATTCTTGTATAGGAGGGGTTTTCAAGCTGGAATTATTTTTACCCGAAGAATATCCAATGGCTGCTCCCAAGGTACTCCTTGTTTTTTTGTTTTGGCTGAAAAGTCCACCTGTTAAATAGTGTTTGCAATAAAGGTTTGTATATTGTTTCAGAGTTTGATATATTTCATTCATTGTTGAATTAGACTGGTAGCACAAATAATTTTCTAGTTATTAGCTGATTTATATATATATATATATTGCTTGATTACTTACTACCTGGTTTATTTGCTTTTAATTTTAGATTCTTCTTTTGTCCATGTCATCCAGAAATGAAATTTCATGATTGTTCAATTCATTGGAAAGACATTTAAATCAGTCTGTTGAAGGAGCAATATTTCATGTTGTTTCAAGTATTACAATGTGCCAATTTTAAGTTTTTATGCTACCAATTCATGATAGTAGTTGTTTCACATTCTCTGTTCATGCTAGGTGGTGTGAGTTATGCCCTTAATATGTGGTTATAGGGTTTTGGATGGATTTGTGTGAATAGTATGTGGCATCTGGTTGTTTTTGTGCTAAGTACATCTGCTACCTCAATTGTCAATGTATCTCGAGTGACCTTTGTGTGCTTATTTTTTGATTATGCAACATATGTTTCTGTAGCCGTTTCTGTGTGTTGTTGAGCATTTGCTCTTATAGATGAGTTATTGTTCATTTGTATGCAGTGGCTTGTTGCTAGTATATCTGTGAATTGTGTGTATCAGATAATGTATGGTTCTTGGAATTTCTATTGTTGTGCTAGTACCAGTAAGTTCTGGTGTGCCATTTTGGTTATTCCTGAACCTTTATATTTATGGAAAATGTGTGGGTGTACAAGTTTCTGTTGGCCTTCCTTCTTGTTAGATTAATTAATGCTGTTCAAGTTTAAAGTTTAAACAAATAGATTAGAAATTACTTTCTGCAACAGCATTGGTGTCTCCAAAAATGTTGAATTTTTCAGGTTTCTTGTAACAAAAGATTACAGGCTGTATATACAATAAACTTATGTAGATTATAGTAGATATATATGCAGGCACAAATTGCCTTTCAAAGACTTATGCAGTCACTTTCTTAATTGATGTAATGTAAGTGTTTTCTAAATTAGACGAAAGAGAGAAATGAAAGAAAAAATAATAATTAACATGGTTTGATGCCGCCTGGTGCTGCCCTATAAAGTTTAATATTGGTTGATAGACTGGCTCAAGCTGGTACTGGTATTAAATATGCTCTTCTTTATACCATTGTGGGAGATGATATAGAATGGTATTAGCAAACTATGATTGGTAGTTTAAGTTCATTTGACTAACACGGTCAATGTTCACTTATTCCCTGTTGACAGGTCCGATTTCTCACTAAAATCTACCACCCCAACATTGATAAGGTTGATATTCTTGCTCCCAACTTGTCTTAGGCTTCAGCTGTAGTTATGGTTTTCACAGTAGTGTTTTTTCTGTAATTACAGCTTGGAAGGATATGCCTTGATATTCTTAAAGACAAATGGAGTCCTGCTCTTCAGATTCGAACTGTACTCTTGAGGTAGCATGGTTTCTGATATTCACAATTGTGAGGCCTGTGTTGTAGTTCTAGAATTCCTTCTTGAAATAATGATTGGTTCAAATAGCTGATGCTATGTGGATACAATTCTTACCTCTGATGATGATCAGAATTCATAACTGTAACCTAATAGAAAAAGATGTAGAGTTATTCATCTTGGGGCAAATTATTCTGCATTGTTGAATTCTGTGCCGATAAACTGATGCTGTTGATATTTTTTGATTGCTTTGCTTTTAGCATTCAAGCTCTGTTAAGTGCTCCAAATCCTGATGACCCTCTTTCTGAGAACATTGCAAAGCATTGGAAGACCAATGAGGTTGAAGCTGTTGAAACAGGTATTTTTGTCTCTTTGCATTTGTAGCAGAAAAACATAAAATATAATGAATGCACTCTTTATAATACATTGTTTTGGCAATGCTAACGAAATGATGGCTCCTAACAATGAATTATATTTAGTAGTTTTTCCTTTGAAATAAGCAATGGCCTTGACTTTGTTATGTGACATTTTGAACAATGCAGCAAAGGAATGGACGCGCCTATATGCAAGTGGTGCATAAGGGAACAGTGAAGATTAGGTTGCCCAAAAATAACAGAATATGCAATGTATCCTATTTTAATGTTGAATTTGAATGGGAATTTGGAAGAATCAATCCAATGACTTGAAACTGAATATTCTCAAAGCTTCCAGCAACTGCTGATAAGTGTTTCAGGACTTCGGAACTTTATCTTGGAAATTGTATAATTAGATATACAGTTTGTGTCTTCTTACTGATCTTTGAATTTGTTGTATTTTGGGGATTTGGGGAGTCGAGGAGGGGGGCTTACGCCTACTAGTTTGGTAGATCTTACGGTTCAATTTTACACCGAGGGCAAAGCAGGAGCTTTAGAGGGGTTTTGAAATATGGAGCTTGACAAAGGTTTATATGCAAGCATGTGACCAAAATCGAACTCTGTCAAAGCTTTGTTTAACAGAAGCTTCTGGTCCGTTCTTCGCTCATAGTTCTTGTTCAATGGGAAGTGGTATTGCATGAGATGGCTGTTTGCTCTAGTTCCTTGATGCTCACAAATCTTAATGCAATTTTATGTTACCATTGATTTTCCTGAAGAAATTCTGCCTATTGTCTGTGTGCGGGGTCGTCGTGCCATTAACAAGTTAGCTATGTACTATTATGGCTTTGAGATTGTGCGTGTTGATGCCTTTGCTTTGGATTTATTTGTCATTTTCATATAAACAAATGCCTATTTCACTCTGCTCCACTTGTTGCCCAAGTGTTGGGACATTTTTTTTATAGCTTTTTACATTGAGAATGGTGATATTTCTTTAGTCTTGTGTTTCCATGTTGGAAGAGGAAATTGAAAGAGATTTGCTACGGGTTTGCTTTTATATTGGTAATAATTAAGTTTTCTTTGATGCTATATTCTAGCCTAACAAAATTGAAGCGTATTCCATGTTTCTCTATTCGTTATCTTGCATGAATCTTGGACAGAATAAACATTGAAAGTGGAACTATGTGTGGACCTTGAGTTGCCTTGGATAAAGAAATGAAATACTACATATTTGTGTGTTTGTTTACTTCTTTTTACTGGTAAATTGTGTATAATAGGGGCTGACTTTTTGACCTTGAGATTTAAGGAGGGGAATCAATGCTCTCTGGCTAATGTCGGGCATCAATGAGAATGGAATTCCAAGGTTATTTTATATGATTGTTATACAATTCAATGCCCTCCTGTTAAAAAGTCTAAATGCCCACGCTATAAGACTCATATATGACATTGATATGTCTTAATTATTTACCCTATGAGCTTGAGTGATGTATGGTCTTTTATTTGTTCTGATGGTCCATTTGTTTTTGTTGAAAGAACCCATACACCTGCAAGTGAAAAGAGATTACCAAGGGTCTTTATATAGCCCACAATTTGCTTTTCGGTATCAATGAACTTTTTGTCTTTTACCATCATATATACATGTATATCTATATATACATCTATCGGTGCTTAGGTCCTATTTGGCTTGTAAGTTTAGGGTGTCCAATTGAGTTCAACGTAAAATTTGGGAAGTATTTTAAATTTTTTATAAAATTATTTGTTAGAATATATTATATATGTATTATTTTTTTTTATCTATAAAGTTTAAAATATATTTATCTAAAGCGAGGAAGATAAGCATATTTGAAAAATATTAAATAAAAAGTTTTGTAAATTATTTTTTTTATTGATTATTAGATAAGTTCTATAAATATAGAAAGGATAAAAATTTAAAATATTTTTTATATCTTATTTTTTTTAATTTATATTTTATTTAATAAACACTATCTAAATAAGGTATTTGACTAGCTTTAACTCATCAGATACCTTAGAGAGTCCAAATTTGACTATTTTGATAGATTTAATGTGTTATAAAAATATAGAATTTCATCAAAAGTTATTAAGTACAAATTAGAGGGAGATTTTTCATATTTTTTTAGATTCACCCTACAATATGGGTGAAAATCCTATGTAATTTTATCCCTTATAAAAAGAAAACATATTCTTAAACTTCCATCATGCTTAGGTCACGTCAAGATCCTGCAAAAGAAAAAATTATCAAATCTAATTCAATTTATTGTAATCGATTAGAATTAATATGTTGGTTAACCATATTTAGAAACCAGAAAAAAATTGAGTTTAAAGATTTTTTTAAATAATTATAATTAAAACTTACCTCAACTTAAATCAATTTACTTATGTGTTGAGTTGGCCGCTTGTTTTCGCCACGCTCCACTTCCCCGCGCGTGGGAATTATTGACACTTTTCCTGATCTGACCTTCACCTTTTAGTTAATTACTCAGAAGCAACTGGACAGTGTCTTAAATGAACTACCTTTTCCCAAATAGTAGAATCTCCATCTACTTTTTATTACGGAAAATGTTACTGATACATTTTTATGTATATCTTGAACTATATAAAGGTGTATTAATGATAAAAAAACTCCTTATGAGGTGCATGAGGCGCATGTGAGGTACAAAGTATTTTGGTCATAATACCCCCTTATGTAGTCCAAAATATACAAAATGATTGTACATCTGACATGATTCTTTTATTATACCATTAGATTAGATTATATATGTACGGTAATAGTTAAATTTTAATAAATATATTTAAAAGCATTTGCATACCATTACTCATTCTTGTTTTTTTTTTAGATTACGCCTTATTACTGGCGCTCACAGCCACCTCGTCTCTAAAAGTATATTAAAAAAGTAAATCGAGAGATATACTTAAGTGACCAAAGTGATAAGCCTTAACACCATTAATGTTACTTCCAAGATCCTCCCCAAAAAGAAACATTTTGCTTTTTTCAAGAATTGAACCCACACTGAAAGCCCATAGACAAGCTTTCAGCTTGCCTTTTTGCCACTCGACTATGCCTATGGGAGTACTCACTTGTTTTTGTCTGTACGAGAAATGTTGAGTAATCGTGACCTAAAATTAAATTAATATTAATGACACAATAATCATGATTAATCACTCTTTTTATAATATATAAAAATCCTACGCTAATGTCATATGATGCTAATTATTCCACGTAAGAAATCAGCTAACTGTTTATTAATTTATAATAAATAAATGTCAAATCTATATTTTGTCTTTATAATTTTATATTTTTTAATTATTTTATTTTTTTATTATTTTAATTACACCCATAAATCTATATTTTCAAGTCAATTTAACTCTTATAGTTTAATATTTTTTTCATGTTACAATTCAAATTTTTTATCATTTCAATTATATCTCTAAATCTATATTTTCAAATCAATTTAATTTTTATATTTTATTATCTCATTTTATTTTATTTTTTTACACAAATATAAATGTTAAAATAATTCAAAAATACAAATTCAAATGAATAATCAAAATAACAAAAAAAATATGAAAATACAAAGATTAAATTAACTTAAAAATTAAGTTTAAAAGTGTAATCTAAATAATAAAAAATTTAAATAATCACAGAAAAAAATAAAAAATATATGGAAACAAAAATATAATATATTTTATTTTGTAATATTTTATTATTTAATATTTTTTTTAAATTAAAAATAAAATATATTTATTAAAATTTAATGATTGCCCTTAGAATAATAATTAATATTACTCTTTAATAAATTATTTATTTACTCTAAAATAACAACACCCTATTTTTATTTTGATCTTTTATTAATGACATCAATGCAACTTTGACCAAGCTAAGGGAGATAATTCCAATCAAAGTACAACCAAACAAGCATTCTGCTTTTTCTTTCCTACAAATAACCCAATTACTTAGTGCATCGATTGGTTGTACTTAAATTATTGTCCTCCTCCATGGCCCTTTTGCCAGTTTCAGAAATGCTCCTCCAAGAACAAACTCCAGCACCATTTATGGCATTATTATAAATAAAAAATAGTAACCCAAAGTACAATAAGTAATAATGCAAGGTGTAACAATACAAAAAGACAAACATGTGGGCACAAATGTAATTTCGAATTTTAACTTCAAGTACCCCCCCCCTAAATCAGAGAATTCAATGCAAATGGGAGAAGCGACAAGACAGGCCCAATGCGCAGGTTAGCACCGACACGTAACACCTTTTGGACCTTTATTTTGGGGGCTTTTCCATAATTTTTTTCTATGGGTGTGGGGACTGTTTGGGAGGCAGATAATTAAATGCCTGCATGTGATTACAAAGTGTAGAAGCCCTTCGAAGGAGGGCTTTTGACTCAGCCCACTCCACCCACAATTAATGACCTATTCTGTTCACCTCCAAACAAGACTTTGTCCCACATTTACTTCTAAGATGGATAATCATCCATTCTTAATCGAAACAACAAATAAAAAATGGATGGTGGGTAGATGTATCCATTTCTCTCCAAATATATGAACAATCCACATTAGGTATCATATCAATCTTCGCCCATTAAACTAACAGACAGTGGGTTTGGATGCTCTAATCTCCCCCATTTAAACAAATAAGCAGTGGGTACCACCCCCCTCTCCCTCGCTAAAGGGATGCTTCAGACCCTGACAAAGAGGCAGACAGTGGAGCCATTGGAGTCTTCTGTATGACCTACACCTTACCAGAGTTAGCTAAAACTGTGTACTCAATCAAACAGACAAGAATAGGGTAACCCTCCCTAGGTAAAAGAGCAAGTTTGAATTCTAACGAAAACCTTAGTGCAAATGGAATAGGATTTTGGGTAAAACCCATCAACCCACTCATTGAGTGAGGTCCTATAGAGCCAAACTTCACTCTAAAACCGATGGTCAAGTCTTCTAGATCTCAGTGACAGATTCATTAGCATAAATCTCGTGTCATTTAAACAAATAAGGAGTTGGTTCTCTCTCTCTCTCTATCTATCTCGTGAAAAGGGACCAATCTGCTCAGAGTGATGAATGGGAATTCAACCACTAAGGCCACCTCTTAATAAGAAAACCGACCTTCAATTAAAAACCCTGCAACTGAAGAACCAAGTTAGAATCTCCATCTCATGGCCACTGACCAAAGGGGAAAAAAGAATACAAGAAATCATGCACTTCATCCGTGGGGAAGGGATGGATCAAACAATAAAGACAACAACAACATTAGCAAGAGAAGAAAAAATGTAACTTTTATTAATGAAATGATTGGGCAAAAGAAACAACAATATCAATAACATGAAGATGAAGATGATCATCATCATCATATTCATCCTTCCTTCACCAACCCAGAAACTAAATACCCACCAAGCTTCCAAATCTCCCTTTAATGGCTTCCCCCCATTGTTTTGTATGTATCATCAATATATACATGTACATTATCTAAAAGCCAACCAGACATCTCTCTCTCTCTCTCTCTCTCTCTCTCTCTCTCTCTCTCTCTCTGGAGTTGCAGTTCAGCCGGATTTGTCGACGACTACGTCTTCTCTCAATGAACAAGGAGACATTAGAGCAAGGCCAGGCCTAAGATGGAATTGAAAAAGAAATAACTTTGGAAGGGTAAATGAAGGGGTTGGGATATGGAACCAGAGAGCAATGAAGAACAAATGAATAAATATAAACTTCAAAACAAAGTAAGTTATCTCCCTGGGTTCCACTGATGTTGGGCTCCTAATGGACGTTATTATGTAGCAGAGAGGGCTGTTTTATGTCCACAGATAAGTCCTAATCCTGGTATGGCAGTTAGATAGGAGAAGAGGGCGGCCATGGGTTTCCCGTCAAAGCTGGTGATTGCACGACAAGGGAAAATGCAAGGAAAAATGGAGGATACACAGCAGTAGTAGTAGTAGTACAGCACAGTTTTGTGTTCTATAAACTGTAATGCCTCACCGATGATTCCAGCACCTCTGGACTCGGGCAAACCATCTCTTTGACTCGGCTGCCATTTTTGTAGATCTTGAATGTAGGTAGGATCCTCACGTTCTCGGCTATTGCAACTGCCGGGCTCTCCTCCACATCCACCTTTTAGCAGACACAATGAGCTCTTAAGTAATTAGATCTTTTCTAGTTCAATTCAAAGTGAAGAAATCAATTTTGTGATGGATGCAATTTATACCTTGAAAAAATTGATGAATGGGTAGCGTTCACATAACACGTCAAGGAATGGAGATATCTGCTTGCATTGCACATTCGACGCAGCCTTAAAATGGACAATAGAAGCCCCTGTAGTTTCAGACTGTACCTTAGAAAGGCTTGTAATTGATAGAAGGCAATGAGAAGGCGGACTACAATATCACATACCCGGAGAAGAAATTGCAGCCCTGAACTGCTCGAGACCAGATACTAATTCCACTTCCCCACCAAACTTCATGTTGTGAACTTCTTCCCCGCAGGATTTCTTCAATGCAACTTGTGCATGAAACAAGGACTCCGCAACCTCATTGTCATCTGGGATCTCCCTCCTCAATACCTCATAATCTCTAACAGCTTCGGCCCAACGCTCGAGCTGTAATGAACATTTACAGAAACATTAACTTAATATCAGTCACAAACCCTAGCTAAAACATGCATGAAATGACGGTACAGGCATACACAGCAACTTTCATAAACAACACAACATATCCAGCCTTTATCCCACTATATGTGACACAGCAACTTTCATAAATTAAAAAAAAAAAACCTTCGAATTCTACCTTGCTGTTTGAGGCAGCCCTTCTAAGAAGGGCTTTGGTGTAGTTCGGCTGGATGCGCAGGGCATGGTTGCAATCATCAACAGATCGTTCCCACAACCCAAGCTTAGACCAACAAGCTGCTCTATTGCAGTAGAGAACTGAGTTTGAGGGGTCAATCCTAAGGCCTTCACCATACGCAGAGCAAGCTTCAGTGAACCTTTCAGATTTGAAGAGATCATTGCCACGGGCACGAGCTCTTGACACCAGCCTCACAGTGCTGAGCAGAACAGAGACTTCAATATTTCGAGCATCAATGTGCCCAGCTTTCTCGGCAGCTGTAACTGCATTCTCAAACCTGCAACACATCCATCATCTGTCCTCACTCTTCCCCCATAACCCCTAGTTCTTTATTATTAAGACAGTTTTTGAACTCACCTTCCGAAAGCCATCTCAATTTGGGCTTGGACAAAGAACATGTATGCTTCCGACAGCATCCCAAAGAATTTAGACTGTGAGCAAGATGGAGAGGTCGATTCACATTTGGGACCGTTCAATAGGCTCGAATTCGCCTCTTCTAACTGATGGAGCTTCAAGTAAGCTTCTGCCTTACATGTATGTAGCTGCCAATTCGATTTTAACAAATCAAATTATAGCCTCTCATTTCATTACATCTTCTTCTGCAATTAAGACAACAAAAGTTTTCAGTGTCGCCTCACCTGAGGAGATGCATCTGCTCCAGCAACAATAGCAGCACCAGCTTCCCTCAACACACTCCTCCAGTCAGCGATCTTCCGGGCATCGGTGCACTTGCACAAATGCATTTCTACTGCTTGCAACTTCTGCAACTCATTTGAATCCGATGGATGCCCTGGAAAACAAAGATGCCTCCCGGCATTTTCAACCTGCCCGAGACTGTTATCATAAAAGGAATTAGATATATTGCTCAAGAAAATGCAAGCGAAAAATAGAAATTTCCATAACCCAAAAGAAAAACAATAACACCGAGCTGAACATGAAGAATCTCCATTCTCCAAATCTCAAATCACAGTTGAATATGAACCCCAAAATGCACTTCAAGCCACAAAGTGAACATTCTAAATGCTTGGCAAAACTCAAGAACCAAAATGTTTTGGATGACCCAGCAACCTTAAATACTCAAAGACCAACTTAAAAACAGAAACCATGATTCTACTGGCTTGCATAGTATACCAAAAGGCAGTCCTTCAACCGAAGGAAGATAATAGAAGGCTACCCTGTGAAAATAAGAAATTAAGACTAGACAAATAATGTAGTGAAGTGATGAGACTAGACAAAACATCAGAAAACACTAAATCAGTCATCTACATGAACCGGATCTGGCAGCCTGTGTTATTGTTTGTGAGGCAATGATACAGCTAGATTACTGTGATTATGTGTTCAATGTAGATATATTCACATTCATCAGAAAGCAACCCCCATAATTTGCGAGATAATGCAGCCAGATTAATGTGATTGCGTGTCGACGACCAGATAAACAGAGTCGCCGGAGAGCCGTGTGACCAGAAACATGTAACGTATGGGCATAAAAATTTGAACTTTATTTCACCCACCGGAGAAGAAGAGATCCTAAACGATGATGGGCTTTGACATAGCCAGGATACAATTTAATAGCTTCTTCACATTCTTTCACCGCCTCGGCCAGCCGCCCGAGACCGGTCAGAGCCACCGCCCGGTTGAACCGGAAAGTGGCGTTAGCCGGCGACATAGCGATTGCACGATCGTATAAACTCAACGCTTCGGCCAAATGCCCTAGCTTGTACTTCTCGTTCCCGGCCCGTTTCACCTCCTCCGGATCCAAACCCCAAATTGCCCGTTTCGACGAATCTCCAGCCAAACCGCCGTCGCCGCCGCCCAATTTCGCAGAGGCGCCGCCGCGCATTATGCTACCGTGGCCGTAATTCCCCGTTCCCAAGCCCAAAACGTCGGTCTTGGAGCTCCGACTCGCCATGCCAGTTTTCAAAATCCGGCCCGACGGGCATATGTTACCGGTCGGAAGCACATTGACGGGCGGGGAGTTCGCGGTGCTGCCGGAGTCGGAACGGGCATGACCCGGTCTGTATCCGCGGGCCGGGGAGCTCTCGCCGGAGCCTGACAGCTCGCCGGAGTGGCTGTTCCCACCGGAATCGGGTCTTTTAGCCGGCGGGTTGGGGCCGTTTCGACCCGACACCGATCCAGAAGAACTCGAACTACTACTGGTTGTGACCGTGTGTCGAGCCCGCAAGGGCGACACAGGCGAACCCAGATCGAGTTCTCGGAAGTCCGGCTTGTTGGCGTTGTCGCAACTCAGCGAGTCACGGAACCGATCTTTCAAATCGTCGAATCGCTGCTCCGAAATGGGCTTTCCAGAATCCGACATTTTTGAACCCAACAACAAAAACCAGGGCTTGAAAGTTGAAACCTTTGCTTCTCTTCCTCTCTCTGTAGATATTTCACAGTTCCAGTTCTCTCTCTCTCTCTCTCTCTCTCTCCCTCTCAGCAATGTGTAGAAGAGAGAGAGATACAGAAACAGAGACCCTTTGAAGAAGACATGAAAAGAGAGAGAAAGAAAGAGAGAAAGAGATGGGGATCTCGTGATTTAAAGGCAGAAGCAAAGAATGAATGTGAGAGAAATGTTGGGAGGAGAGAGAGAAGAAAGGGTTTTACATATGAGAGAGAGAGAGAGAGAGAGGGGGGCGGGGGGTAGAGAGAGAAGAAGAAGAAGAAATGAAGAAAAACAAAACAAAACAAAAGCTTTACAGAATTGTTTGATTTTCTATTTCATTTTCTACTTCTTTTTCTTTTCTTTTCCTTCTTACCTGCTGCTTCACGGGACAGGTTCTTTGTTGCTCTCTCTCTCCGTTTTCCTCTTTTATTATTACTTTACTATCCCAATCTCCGCCTCTTTCCCCAATTTTCTCTCTCGAGCATGTTTTATACAGAATTTTCCCGAGAAAATTCCAACCCACTCTCTCCTGTACCTCCATGCATGCCGCCTTCTCACATTCTAACGGCAGCTTTACCTCATCTCTCTTCCCTTTTCCTCTTTCTCCAAAACTCAAAATCTTTTCCGAAATGGGTTCCATTCATTTTGATCAAATTTTCACAAATCCAACATTAATTCAACAATTGCCTTCATCTTAAGACGATCTTTGTGAAGATTGACATATGAAATTGATTCCCTTAAATGGAGATTAAGAAGAACAATTGGCATACAAACCATTCTCTAATCCATCATCTTATCCACTGCATTCAATAGTAACCCTGAATTTGATTGTTATTACGTTAATTAATTACAAAAGTCAAGCACCTGATGAAAAAGGATTTTTCAAATTTTACCTTCTTTGGTAGTAAATGACAAAAACCTGAAATGTACACTACAATTGCCCATTACCCCCCATGAAATCCCATTTAACATTTCAAATGTTAATCTGTGATATATTTTATAATAATTATTACAAATTCGATGAGTCGAGATGAAAAATAAAAAATTAAGAGAGTATTATCTATTTAACTGAGTGTTATAAATATTCGTTTAACTTAATGATATATAATTATAGACTTTTGCTAATATTTGACCTCATATTCATTTGTGCTATGTATGTGTAAAAAAATTAAAATATTTTAAATAAAAAATCATCATTTAAACAAAAAAAAGATAATGTTTACATATTCAATAAAATAAAAATGCTATTTAAGCATTTACTTGTGATATTTTTAATAATATTTTATATAATAATCTAATATAAATATACGATATATTAATACACAAATCTCCCAAAACTGTACCAAGTAGATGTAACCGTTAACAGGAGGTAAGTCAACGCGCCGAAGGGGCGCGCGTGGGAGAGGAGAAGCGCATTAAACCTGTATTTCTTCAGAAATCTAAGGGCTAGACGGTAGACAGAGAGTGCGCAGGTTACGCCCTGCACCCCCCGGCGTTAATGTTAGAGTCGACCGTTATAATTGCGGTGTGGTCTTTCACATGCCCCTCATAAAGCACCACCATCTCCTGTGCGGAGCACTCATTCCGGAACAAGACCCCCCCATCTCGATCAGGCGGTACGGAACCCACCAACCTGGGCCGTCCGATCGAACGAAATGTGACGCCGGGACGGTGATGACGATGGACGGTCAGAGATGAGATGGATCGGCGTGTGATTCGGTGTTCCATATTAATGCGTGTTTGATTGCGTGTATGTGAACATTTTACAGGGTACTGATCACTCCTAGATTCCTGTACTTTCTAGATTTTCACTTTCGTACGCAAGCCAGAAGCTAACCCAAGATTTATAGCCCTGTGAAGTTCCCAAAATACCCTCCGTCCCCTGAATCTACGTTTCCGTGGATTTAGAGTGATTTTCTACGGGGTGATTCTATTTTGGTAAATTTCATTTAAACCCTATAGTTTGAAACATTTTCACATCAACCCCATCATTTGGATTATCTCAAGCAAATTCTATATTGTTTCCTTTTTTCTTTTTTTAATCTACTAGCACTATTTCTTGAGATTACCACTCTTGTGTCCTTGATTTTGACAAAATAAGTAAATCACAAAAAAAAAATTTATTTCATTGCGCAAGATAAAGAATTGAATCCACGACTTAATAGTACGAATCCTACCTTATTGTGATCTAATTAGTTGATTTATGTCTTAAAAGCTACTAACACTATTTTTTTAGTGCAAAAGATGAAATTTCTCACCTTAAAGGCCCCCACACACTGCCCAACGCACGTGGTATTAGCATTATTTCTTGAATATACATTAATGAGGCATTTGTTAATCAAGATATGAGGTGAGAAAGTCAAGATATGGGATGCATTCCCGAACTTCTATCATTTCCAACATGTTTGTTAAGTTTATTTGACCATTATTGAAAAAATTATTAATGATTTTTTATCTTGATCTTTCAAAATATACTTTTCTCTCCCCCGCTCAAGATAAATATATCTTGGTCTTTATAAATTAAAAAAAAATGACATTTGTATCCTCTAGTGTATTTTAAAAAATTTAACAACTTAATAAAAATCTTTGAATGCTTCACAACATTATTTTAATCATTCCATATTTTGATTCAAAAATCTAAACTTATCTTGATACTCTCTTATTTTGCTCATTTTAACAAACGTTATCTAAATAAACACTGGACATGTACAATAACTTACAAAACATATTTATTAAATAAACATACAAAATTAATGTGTAGAATGTCTCATAAAAATTGAATTATGAATGACGTGACAAGAGAATAATTTGTGTGCTTGTGATCTTTTTCTATTAAGTTAATGGTCACGTTAAAATGATTTATAATGGCTTAAAATATTAAAACTAAAATTATAAAAACAAAGACTTTAAAACTACAAGAGAAAAAACAATTCAAACTACGAGAATCTAAAGCCATTTATGAGAAAGTTTTGATAATATTGTTAATAAAATCAATTTCGTTGTTTTAGGTATTGATATTATTCTTAAAAAAAGCTAAATTTTTTGTAAATAGGTATTTTTTATATTTAAGAACCTTGTAAAATAGGGTTTAAAATAAATTCAAAATTTAAAATTAAAAATTAAAAAATTAAAAGAACGCAACTTTAGTGTTTTATAAAAATTATATTTTCTCTTTTACCCCTAATTTTCTTTGATTTACTGAAAGGTTTCAAAGGCGGGTAAATTTGACAAATCAAGAAAGGGAGAAAACTAACTAGGGAAATGTCAACGTTTCGAGGGACCACCGGAAAGCGGTGGCAAAGGTGCAAATTTGGGACGGGCTTAGGGGCAGAAAGGTAAAAGGGTGGATCAAACTGTATGGACAGCGAGCAGCTGGCCATGTGCTTGAGAGTGGCTTGCCAGCTGGCCCGTTCAGAGAAACCCACAGTGGCCTCCAGCTAAGCACTTGACGGCGAGCGTAAGGCGTCACTAGATTTGACGGAATATTCGATGAAAAAAGAGGATTCCGTCGACGAGAAGGGACCGGACAGAACCGGATGGTGACAGGAGAGAGAGTCCGCCATACAGTGGGCGGTAGTGTGCGGTGTTTGGCTCATGACCACCAGATCCCCATCCCCTGCCAGGTCAGCACCAACCATCCTCCTGCGAGAAATAATCCAGTGTCTGCTCGTGCATCCTCGTCCATATACACACTCCCTGTCCAAGCGAGGGTCAAGTAAAGTCAAACTTGTATACACATTAAAAAAAAAAAAAAACTATTTTTATAATTTAAATTCTTATCCCTACTTTACGTGGATTAAACTTTTTAGTGTTTTAATTATATTTTTAAATTAATTTAATTTTTTATGTAATAATATAAATATTTTATTATTTTAATTATACTTATAGATATGTATTCTTAAATTTATTTAATTCTTATATTTTAATATAAATAGATTGTGATATGTATTTTATTATTTTATTTTAATTTTTTTTATCTATAAAAATATAAAAATTAAATTAACTTAAAACTATAAGTATAGTTGTATAATCAAAATAGTAAAAAAATTTAATTGTCACATGAGATAAAAAAGGATAAAAATATAAAAATTAAATCAATTTTAATTATGTAATTAAAATAATAAAAAATTTAAATAATCATAAAAAAATATGTAAATAAAAATATGAATTTAGCCCAATCATGATGTTAACCTGTGATGCAACCACAAGTACAACGGAAGTACTAGATCAAGTGGGGACCAGTTGAATTGGGCCGCGGATCCCATGGGCTGGGCCGTAAAATTGAAGGCCCAACTAGAAAAGTGACAAATAGAGGAGGAGACATAACGGGTCAAATGCCGAAAGACCCTCCACTTTTCACTTGTATTAGTCAAACCTTCACAACGGCTGTCGGTGCTTTTGTCTCTCATCCATGTGTTATACCGTCCGTGGTGTGGTGTGTTACATTATACATAATATTGTGTTTAATTTTTTACAAAAATCAAAATAACTAATATTTTACTCTTTTGTGCTGTAAAAATGTACTGAGCACAGCAGTAAACTACTGTTTGGATACCTACTTCTGACGTTTTTAGTGATATTTATATATGTATTAATATAATATATTGATATATGTGTATGGTAAGTGTTTCCTAAGTAAATGTTTGAATAACATTTCTATAATCAATAAAGGCTTAAAAAAATCGAAAATGATTACGGACTCCTATAAGTGGAGTTAATTACATTAATAATAACTCAACTTTACATTCTATTATAGTTTGGTCATTGAACTTTGAAATGTTACCTATTAGTCACTGATATTTTAAAATTGTTACTGCTTAGTTACTGAACTTTAAAATATTACCTGCTAGTTATTAATATTTCAAAATCATTTTTTCACTTGTTACTTGTTAGTCATTGAACTTTAAGTTCACGAGTGACGGATGAAAAACTGTTTTGAAATATTAGTGACTAACATGTAATACTTTAAAATTCAGTAACTAAATAGTAACAGTTTTGAAATATCAGTGACTAATAAGTAATATTTTAAAGTTTAATAACTAAACAGTAATAGTTTTGAAATATCAGTAACTAACAGGTAACATTTCAAAGTTCAGTGACTAAACAGTAATAGAATGCAAAGTTGAGTTATTATTGATGTAATTAACCCCTATAAGTGTCAAACTCTCTCGTCATTATATTTTTTAGAGGTTTCTTCCAATGTAAAAAAAAAAAAAAACTTCTTTTTTTAATGTGTCACATAAATATGATAGGTTAGAAACAATAAATCTTGAAACTTCATATATTCATAAATCTTAAAACTTCATATATTTAAAAAAAAAAAAAAAAACTTAATCCATTAAGACTTCAATTATGTTGCCATTTGATTAAGAGAATTGAAGAATTTGATTTCTCTCTCTTAACCCCTAATCTTGACGATGGACGAAAATAGAACAATAATTAGTTTTTTCTGTAATTAGGGTAGAAAGATGAGAACTCCTATTTATAAGTGTAGATGTAGTCTCCCATCCAGGTTTATCAAGAGTTGTGTATATCTTCTAAATTAAATAAAATTTTAGTAATCAACTTTCTTATTAAATTCTTTAATTATTTCATTAAATAAATATAACTATATATGATAAAATATATACCTCAATTATCATGCGAGCAACAACTAATTCTTACACCATTATGCTTAAAAAATAAAAATAGTTAAAATGTTATGAGAAAGATAAATATTTTATTTATCTGAAATTCATTTTGTTTGACGTCACAAATTTTATATTTATTGTCAACTAACTAATGCTAATCCTTTTATTTTTATTAAAATTTAGAGACTAACTATTAATAAGAATTTAAAAATACTAAAGGTGTATTTAATTGTATTACCTAGAATTTAATTCTAGGTAATATTGCCTAAAAAACAAAAACCATCCCCACCCCCTTGGAAAATGAATTCTATGGAACAAAATTTTAAATGCTTGTACCATACATATTTTTTCATAGAAAAGTTAAGAGTGTTTGATTGTTTTTCATATAAAATGTGTAATAATTACATATTTTTCATTGTAAATGTGTGTAATCAAACACACTCTAAGAGTGCGTTTTATTGCAAGGGTAGAATTTGAGTGAAAAGAAAATGAATTCCTGAAAATTAGAAGTTTAACCTGTTTGATTGATATAATTTTTTACCTAGAAAATGATGTTATTTTTCATCTTTTGGTGTTTAATTGGTAATATTTTCTATAGAATTTGGTCATTTTTCATAAAATTCAATGGTGAAAATGTATTGAAAAATATTAAATTTTGTACAAAAAAATTAAAATAATAATGTATTTTAAATTAATTAAATTATTTTCTCAAATAAATAAAACTACAAAATTATTTTTCTTTATTTTCCAAAGAAATAATTTATATAGAATATTTTTTATATATTTATATTTATTAATTATTAAAAATAAAAAATATAAATAATTTACAAATTCTTCCCCACCCACCTGCCCTTTTCCCTCATCCACCCACTCCTGCTTTCAATTGTCTAGAAAATTCCATCTCCTTCCTCTCAAGGAATTTGATTTTCATGATTTAAAGAAAAATGCTTTCACGTGACCATTGCAAGGAAAATAATTTCCTTGAAAAAAAAATAGCTATCAAACAATGCACAAGTTGGAAATTAGGTGAAAATTTTGCCTTTTCTATAGAAAAAATTGACTATCAAACAAGCCCTAACTATAAAGAGTTGAGCCCACATCAATTCAATTAATTAACATCACCACAAGATAGACTTTTCTTTTAAGTTAGTGCTAAAAAAAAAAAAAAAGTGGAGCCAAAATTGAGTGATTTTTCTTACAAATTGAGTAATCTTAGATACTCGATTATTAATGAGGTGTACTAAATACAAAATGCATGATAATCAATCGATTAATGTATAAGATTACTCAATTAACACACTAATTAAGAACATATGTTTTGAACTAAGCATCAAAATAAAAAATTTAACACACTAACATATCATTATAGCTCCATCCCTACTTCAATCTAGACAATCACTTTGGCAACTTTGATCTAGAGCAAACATATTGAGTGTGAAGAAAGAAATTGTAATGTTATTTGGAGGTCAATGAGCATGCAGGACTAGTTAAACAAACAATGTCCTCGCTCCCCCATTATTAACCATCAAAGGCATTTTTGGTATTGTTGTTGTGTAGCGATGCGTATGATGCACGAAAATGTCTTTATATTTTTTTATTTACGTGTTTTCGTGTTTTATTTTTTTAAATATTATTTTTCGTTTCTATTTCTATCATATTTGTTTTCCGTTTTCATTTCCATGCAATCTAGGTGGTGCATTCTATTATATAGTGCTATGAAAGTAACATTAATAAAATAGTGTTTGGTAATTAAATTTTGTGTTGTGCTTACTAATGTTAAAAGTTTGTCACATGTGTTTGGTTAACATTTTATTATGTTATAAATTAGTAAAATGACTAAAATTGATACTAAGATATTAAATAGTTATTTCATAAAGTAGCATAATTACAAAGAAATAAAATTATTATAAAAAGTAAATAGCCTATTAATGATTGTGGGTTTTACTAAAAACAATTGTGTTTTCTACCAAAAAAAAAAAGGGGGGGGGGGGGGGGGGGGTCGCTTGCTTTTGTTTAAAAGTAATATAACAAGTGCTTTAAAAGTACAATAATAATTTATCAAACGATACTTTTTAAAATTTAATACCAAACAAACCCTAAGAGAAGCCCACTCTTTAAATGGAACTCTTTTTCAAGTAAAAATTTTGTTTGTTAATTGAGAAAATAGTTTTATCATTGGATTTACTAAAACCTTCATCTAGCATCATAGGTTTTCGCCCTAAACTTATGATTGATATAATCGAGACATCGTCAAATCACATAAAAATTAAAAAAATAATACGTGAGTAAAAGATTTATTGAACAAATCAACCTAATTTTATGATCTAAAATAAAAGTTAATTAAATGAATACAAGATCACCATCATTCTTGATGCTACAAGGAATTGGGATCCATAACACTTGTGTTGGACTCCTGCATATATGAGGCTATTGTCTTTAAAAAGATACTTTTATGGTCAAGTTAGCACTCGATATAGAGAAAATTAATAACAAAATTGAGTAACGAATAGGTTTATAAGAGAGCGCGCGCACCTTCCAAGGTAATTACCATTTATATAATGTAATTCAAGATAGGTCAAGCAAGTATGATCTTCAACTTGATTTCTTTCGTAATTTATGAGAAAGACCCTTGTTGGTACTCGACTCGTAATTCTTAAATCATTTAAAAAAAAATTTCAGATGAAGATGACTCTTTCAATAAATAAGAAGATTATTTCAGGATGAAGATGACTTGTATATAACTAACTTTTGAAAACTTTGATGTATGAAAATATCAAAACGGTGTTATTTTAGAGTTTTCGAAATGTTTCTTACTTTGAAATGTCAAGAAACATAAAAAAAAATAAAAATATTTTTGAGCCCTTTTCTCATAGTTTGAATATATTTCGAAGTACTTTCTTTTGTTCTGGCGATTGTATTAAAAATAAAAATAAATTATGTTTATGTTTATCGAATCGATATTCAAGAAATCAAAGTTAAAACACTATTTTCAAAGTTGTTTGTTTTCTACTCTGAGAGAATAATGAAAACAAAGAAAAACTCAAAAACCCAAATGGTCAGAGCTGCCACATGAGAGAGTTTTAAGGATATAAAATATCTTTACTTACCCGACATAATCATGCCTCATATGCCACATGTTCACCACCACATGTTGTGTGCATATATATATATATACATATATATAAATAAGATAGGAAAATATTTGTTTGACAAATAAATTTAACAAACTTGGTTCATGAGAGTTGTTTGTTAAATTTATTTATAAATATAACATTTCTTTATAGAATAATATTAATTGGTATCTATATATATAATATATTAATACATAAATATAAAAAAAACAACAAATGAGAATTCAAATAACATTTTTAACCAGAAGCAGATTTAGGGGAGAGGCACGGACTACAGTCCTCAAATTTAGTTATTTTCCAGATTTGTAAGACACATTTAACCCATTTAAAAGGGAGAAGAGCTAAAATACTCATGAATCTGGAGTCAACCCTCCCCTAAATTTATTTCTAGATCCGTCATTGTTTCCAACACATATGTAAGGGTTTTAGGTTGTGATTGGTTTTCATTAGGCTTACCAAGTTGAAGTCTATGTTCAAATGGCTCTCAATAAACTTATAGGCTTTCAAACTTTTGCCTTCAAATTCTTTGGGCCATGCTGCCACATGAAATTTGGACCCTTCCTCTGTGGGAGGAATGTGTTAAAAAAGTGGATAAAGGGTTTTGTCATGGAGCTAGAGGGGCATGCGATGACCACATGGCACTTGAAGAGAGATCTCCATCACTAAACATGCATGTACGTAGTTTGTGATTGTCCGATTATTATTGTTCTAGTTCAATAATAGTTATTTTTATCTGTAGTTTGTAACATTTTATAACTATATTTTTTATGTTTATGTCGAGTTTTCTTTTTTAATTTTTTAACATCATTTATTTGTTAAGTATTATTTATGAGTTCAAAATGACATTAAGATTTAAGTCCCAAAATTTAATAGAATTGATGGAGAAAAGGATTGGGGCTGTGGCTGGCAACTCGATCAGTCCCTTTCAATGGAAAGATGGCTTTCATCAAAGAATTGCAATGTCTTGTTTCCCCATCAATAATTCATCATCCTTTCCTCTTTTATAATTGACATTTTTTGGAAAGAAAGAGAGAGGGGATGAGCCGAGTTAACATAGAAGAGAAAAAGAAAATGATGGAGAAGATGCAAACACAACTCGAGAAAGGGGAGAGAATTAAGAAAATATCATAAAACTATTACGTTAAGGTACATGAATATCACTTACTAATTAAGTGTTTAAATGGATATTTTTATATTATATAGTGACATATTTAGAATCACAACAAATTTGTTGTAGAGTTCCACAAGAAAAAAAATATATAAAAGTTATGGATAAAAATATTCTTTAGGCCAAGAATTGCAAATGTCTCATTTCCCTCCCCTAGTGGGTCCATGTGATCTGGCTGGCTGAGGCCACATGCATGTAAACTGGCTAAAATGGTTTCACTATCCTAATTGTCTGCTTCACAGGGTGCCTTGCCTTGGATTCCCCATATATATATATATATATATAGAGAGAGAGAGAGAGAGAGAGAGAGAGAGAGAGAGAGAGAGAGAGAGTTCCAAGAAGAAGAAGATGGTGGGTTCTGATAAACAGCAGAACCAAAGCGCTCTCTCTCTCTCTCTCTCTCTCTAAGATGTTGATTGTTAAAATAAAAATGTGGTTATTCTTAAAGAGTAAAAATTTTAGTTTAGATTAGATTAGATCGAAAACATTAGTTTAGTTTAAATCGAATTATTTTGGTTGAGTATTAGGTTTAGGAAGTGGCAATTTTCGGTTTTCCATCCAGTTTGATTCATAAACTAAGTATGTGTGTATATATATATATTTGAATTTAAATTATATATATTTTTGGGAGTTTAAAATGACTCATGATTAAGTTGAACTAATTGACCAAAAAACTCAAGAATTAAAGATATTATGGGTGAAAAAAAATAAAAGCTTTATAAATTCGAATTTCAACTCTTTATACATGCCATCTTAATAAGGTTCTATTTCATCAATAATTCCATTCTTTATTAATCTGATCCTTAATTTCTCGTGATTTCTTGTAAAGTATCACGTACATCAAAGTTTCTAAAGAATAGATGGAAATTTTAATTTTACTTTATTTAAAAAGTCTTAAAAAACTAATAACGTAATTGATAATTTTTACAACATGATAAAAGACTTGTCACTCTTAATTACATATGAGATAGAAATAATATATTATCTTTAAGGCATAAATAACTATTTTCACTCTTATAAGAATGATGAATTTGAGATTATGCGTGAGTCGTGATGGTCCAACTAAAAAGAGAACATAATCTCAAAGTGTGAGCCATCATGTTTCAACATGAATCTTGTTTGCATGATTAGGAGGATGATTATGGAAATCACATATGAATATGAATATGATGAAACATGATGGCTCTGGAAGCTTAAAGTGTAAGCCCAGCTGCCAAATCATATTGGACTTCGGCCAACGATCACTCAAATTGGCGACCCACCACCACCAAGCGGGCAGGCACTTTCTTCTTCCTTCACCACCACCACCCATATTTGAATGGTTTGCTAAACTGTCTTTTGTTTCTGCTCGCTAACTTCCTTTAAACTCTATCCTTTCCAAGGTTGAGTTAGCTTTAATCCCAATCCATCATGCATCATTGCCTATATATACTGGGCAAAAATAACAACCATCATCAACGCCACAAGCCTTTTAATGAACTTGGTTTACAAGGTTAGATTTCATGTCACATTACGGACAAGAGTTATTTGGACCATTGTAAACAATTCTGAATGAACCATCAATGTCAATATCACGTTTAAACTCTCGCTTAAACACTTTGGAGGCCACAAGCTTTAATTTTTTAAATATCTTTATTTATGGGAATATATGTTCTCTCATTGCCCATCATTAATTAGAAGAAAATGTGTGTCTAACAAAAAAAGGAAAGTCACGAGCAAAGAGGAAAGAATTAGGATCCAACTCTGATTATTCAATCAGTAAGAAGTGAATTCTACATTTGGATGGGACCATCTGGTGGTGCTTTTTATTTTCTAGGTAGGTAGGTTGGTTTGTGTTTGGATTAGTTATTGGCAGCACTATCATTACTCCCTTGGTCGTATGAGATGAGTGGCTAAGCATTGAGTAGTCAGAGGACTTTTTGGTAACCATTGACAAATGTCAACCACTTAAAAGCATTTGCTTTTAAGGATGAAATATAGGCCCTCTTAGTTGTCAGGAAGTACAAAAGAGATGTATTGGGCAAGCTTCTTTAAAAATTTATGCATCAACACTTCAAAATAAAAGTTTAAACTTTAATCACAGAGATGTCACTAACTATGGCATGGTATCTTCAGGCTATAACTCTTGGGGATTCTGAGACTAAAAATTTCAACATGCTAGTCTACTACTAGAGAAACTAGAAAGCCAATGGGGTCTTGAGCCCATATGATGATCTTTGAAGATAATCCCCACACAAACAGAGCAGAACCTGAATATAATTTATTCAAGGCCATATATACTTGTGGACGTAGACAAAGTCCAAGACAGGATTAATGGAGTAAAAATCAGGGAAATACATACAGGAGATGATCATTGACATGGGAGATCATGGTATTCCTTAAATCTGTAACTCTGAAACAACGATGCATCTGGAAAACATAGTTCTTACTCTATTAGAAGGATCGTAGTAAATCATGCTACAAAAAGTACATGAAATTAGAAAGAGAATGATGGAAGGTGTAAGAAATTCTTGTACAGATTCCTCCTTGATGGCTGGAAGTTGATGAATCTACAGCTGAGTGTTGATCCAACCCAAGCGAACAATAAATCCCTGCTCTATTCAAGCAAAATTTGAGCAAGTGGTAGCAAGAATGTTAATCCTCAGATTCTAGAGTTGGACTCTTTGAGCAGCTTTCTGTCTGATGGAGTTCCAATAACTTCTTCTCCGGGTTACAAAGCCCTGAAAGATAGTTACAGAAAAAGCTGCATAAGAATACACCTCAATGTAAGTAACATGGGGCATCCCTAGTGCACATGACTCCCCGATTTGCGAGGATTGTACTCGTCCACAGCCTTGTTCTCTTGCTTTTTTGCAAAGAGAGTGTTTTCACAGCTCGAACCTATGACCTTTTTAGTCATAAAGCAGCAACTTTACCATTGCCACTAAGGCTCGTGCGCCCTCATCAACATAAGCAACATCAGGCAACAAACATGTAGATTCATGCAGCTATAGAATAAATAAGGCCGGTGCAGTCCCATAGAAGCCATGAGAACAAATACCAACCTGAACACTTGGGAATATCCCAAACAGCGATAGATGATGGAGTACATTCTGGCTGGCATAGTAGTCGATTGTTCTCGTGGTTGACATTCATCGCAAGCATCCAAGCACCAATTGTAACATCCTCATTGCTAAACATCCGGAAACTGTAAATTCAAGCAACTTTTGAAGTATTAGTCATCTAGAAAAGTACTTCAAATAGCATGGATATCTACTACCAGTTGTAAACTTAATGATAAAATGTCATTGATGCAAACCAACCACAACAACGTCCACAAATCTCAAATATAAATACATTTAATGAACCATGGATTCCAGCTTAAGAACAGGTTCTGACAAAAATAACTTCAAACAAACAAATAATAATGATAGTAACAGCAAGAAAGAAAGTGAGCTTGCCTGTCGTTTCTTAAAGCAACCAAGCTTGTGACAACATCAGCAGATAGGGCATATATGGGACCATAAGCATGGAGAAAGTACTCCTTTCCGAGCAAATAAGATAGCGGTTCATACCTGCATGGATTAAACTGATCAGATCACCAAAATATAACAAGCAGAAAATTCTAATTCAGAAGAAATCCAGTTCCAACTTCCAAAAAAATGTAGTTCGAATGAATTCTTAAAACACTTCCAAAAAGATTGCCCGTAATATTCCTGAATTTCAAGAAAATAAGCTTTCCTAGCATTGAGAACTTATGCCTACAAAAGCGATCCAGAGCAAAAATCAAAGAAATTATGTTGATAGGATGGGTAGATAATCCCTATCAATGACCGACTAGATCAAGGATAAAAACGCAAAGCACCTTTACATACTTTCTCCCTAACACTTAGCATGCTTCTGTACATGAAGCTAAGAATTGGGTTTACCATGGTTGCCAAAACAGCATTACTTCTAAGGATTTTGACCCTCAAAAAGTCAATTACGAAGACTCGTCAATTACATCCACTAAAAATATGTAGAGATGGAAGCTCATTCTGTTCCATTTGAATTACTTTTCTCCTTTACACAACCTCTCTGTAACATCTATCAATCTTGCATAATAGATTTGTAGTAATTGCAGCCACTGAACTAAAATGTGAGGTCATTCACACCGTGTTTCACCAACATTATAGTCCATCAGTATCTCAAGTCTCAAGTATATAATCACTAGAAAATTTTTCAGGGTGGAGTAAAACAAATGGCAAAACAAAAAGTCCAATATTCATGGGAATGACAACATATAAACCAAAATTGTAGGACTGACCATTTGAGCTTGGGGTCAGTAAAAACAGGACCCTTTTTCATGCATCCAAGGTAAGTTTGAGAGTGTGAACGTTCTTTTGCCAAAAGTAGTGAAAGGCGATCTGGCAGTAAAAGATAGAAGACCTTTCTTTAGTAGCACATGGAAAAGACAGGGAGTCTAGAAGCTAAATAATATAGAGTATGGAACAACAAAAAATGCCATATAATAATTAATCACCTGGCCTCAAATATATATCATCATCAGCTTTAACATAAAACTCAGCATCAAAAAGTGCATATGCAGCTTTGAAGAAAGCCAACCTGTTGCATGTGCCAGTTCTATTCAAAAATAACAAAATATTGAAACTTAAAAATGATAGAAACTCTATGACCAGCACTAACGTTTTGTAAGGAAGCTTACTGTACTCCTCCTCAATGTCTAACAGCATGAAGTCATCATATTCTTCCACCTCCTTTCTGAGCTGTGACATTTTTGATTTGTCAGGGGTTCTACCAATAACAAATCGGAAAGCCAAGCCTGTGGCTTCCTCCAAGCTGTGAGACATAATCATATTTCAACAGATAGGCTAGAATAAAAGAAGCCATGCAATCATTAAGAAAATAATTGCCCAAGTCTGTGCTCCAGAGGTTGCAACACAAATAAATGCAAAATCAAAACTTTAACACAGCTGCCATTGCTTGCAGCTATTGCTCCATGAGCATAGTTATTCAGTATCCAGGGGTTATGACTAAGTAAGAGTTGAATCCAAAGCTCAATTCCTCTCCTTTAAACATAGGATCCAATCACAATTTATGATCCCATATTTCGATAACTGCCATGTGACTGGTTCTAGGAACTCCAGAAAGAAAAAGACAAGGGTTTCCATCTTCAGAAACTTATGAATTATGTGCTTTTGAGTGCATTTCTAATATGCAGATGACTAACTAAACAAGCATATACATGTCAGTGTACATACTTTAGACATATACCAAATATAAATATTTCTATGGTACAAACAATGATCAAACAGGTGACACTAAATAATTTATCCTTGTTCTATAGACGCATTTGTCCAACTAAAGTAAAACCAAGTCACAAAAAAGAAGAATAATGGTAAAGCAGTTGGACTGGATGATACCCAAATAGAAGCAAGGAACTGCATGGGAGAAGATGATATTTTCTATTTTATGGCCAACAAAGTTATTCAATGTGTTTCTGAAATCAAAGATGATGTATGATAAATGGAGAAGGAGCACTCTAGTGCCTATTTATAAGAACAAAGAAGGGAGATAGTTGAAATTGTGAAAATTATAGAGGAATCGAGTTAATGAGCCACATTTTGAAATTCTGGGCTAGAGTGGTTGAGCGAAGTTTAATTATTATCATTATTAGAGATTGGGCAAAGGTTAAGAAGAGAAACTAAGGTGTCTGAAAATCAATTTGGTTTCATGTCCAATAGTTTAACAAGAGTACTTATGGTATTTATTGATTTAGAAAAATATTAAGATCAAATCTCTAATTATGATCAAATCTCTAAAGAAGACTTATGGAGAATCTTAGAGAAGAAATGAGTCTAAGCTACTTGTACACAACCTATCAAAGACTTGTATCATAGAGCTAAAACATGTGGTAGAATATGTGAATGAGATACTGAGACTTCAAGGTTAATTAGATTATACCAAGGATTTGCGTTAAGCCCTTATCTGCTTATCCTAGTAATGGATGAACACACTAAACACATCCCCAGACAGAGGTGCTTGATATATGCTATTGTGGATGCCATTATCTTAGTGGAAGCAAAAGAAGGCATGACTACTAAGTTGAGTAGATTGGAAAACAGATATATAGATTATAAATTTAGTAAAAATATAAGAATGGTAATATTTTGGTAAAACTTGGCGATCAAGTTATCCTAAGAAAAAGATAATTTAGAGATCTTGAGTCAATTCTTCGCAAAGCTAGAGAAATTAATGGGATGTTACCTATAGAATTAAGTCATGATGGTTAAAATTAAAAAGTACATCAGAAGTTTTATGTGATTATAAAATTCTATTAGAGCTAAAAGGAAAACTTTGTAAGATGACTATACGATTAACTTTGTTGTATGACAAGAAATATTGAGCAATAAAGCACCAACATGTGCAAGAATATAACATAAATGGAGGTTTTATGATAAATGTGTGGCCATACAAAAAAAAAAAAAAAAGAAAGAACTAAAAATGAGATAATTTGTAATAAAGTTGGAGTAGCTATTATTAATAGAGGCTCTTATGAGGAAAGTGAATGGAATGAAAGAAGTCTATAACAAAAAAGGTAGAGGAAGATCACAAAAAACTTGGTGGAAAACTCTTATATATGATATGAGTTATAAAATGTTACAAAAGATCTGACCATAGATAGAGATAATTGGTGAGCTGCTTAAACTCATGTAGTTGACCCCACCTGGTGAGATTATGGCTTGTGATTGGTGGTGGTGTTGTTTTCATTTCCTCCAATTTTACCAAAGTAAAGACCTTGCTATTTCAGCTTCCGTTTTGTCTACCTATTTTTGTGTTGAGCTACCATAGTTGATAGCTTGGAATGTCATCTCCCAAGTTACTACAAAAAAAAAAGTGCCATACTGCCATTATTGGTTGCCAATAATTGTCATCTTGATCTTGGGCTGCAGCCCTTTTCATGTATGTACATCCTAATAGTGTCTTCATGGTTGTTACAAAATGCATTATTTGCAACTTAAGTATTACCTGACCTCCAATTTATAAAAAAAAAGAAGAAGAAGGTATTACCCTATCCTTCTCCATTGGTGCCAAAGCCACATCCCTTAATTGTTGACTTCACATTAATTAGCCTAGAGTCGGCTGGTCATCAGCATTTTTTAGTAGATTTTTAACCATATTTATCAATTAACAGGCCCCCTGTGGGGGCGGAAAAACCACAATTCTTTTTCTCTTTATATTTCCTTAATTTTTTCCAGTTAAGTTCATTTCTTTAATTGATGTCTTAACTTTCACTCGCTTAATGGGAAGTCAGTCCATTGCCAGCATTTTTTTTTTTCTCTTATAGATTTTTAACCATGTTTATTCATTAATAACCCCCATGGGAAACACCAACAAACTAACGTGTGGAAAGAACTGATCAACACAAAAGAGCCTCTATGACTTCCTTAATCTGACAAAGTAAAAGGACCACTACTATTTTTTCCTGCTGAAAAAACCTATAAAGGCTATAATGTAAATCTCCATAAATATTCCTTCTTTCTTTACAGTAACGTTCATCAGTTCTACCTCCAGTTTGTTCGTTAATCTGAGAAAGTAAAAGAGTTCCCCCCCCCCCGGCGATATAGTTGTCAAAGGCATGCCTAGGCTCAAGGCTCAGCTGAGGGCACTCACTTTATGAAGCACGTACCTAGGTGCTATGGCGCGCCTCATCTAGAGGTGCAAGGTACGTGCCTTTTGCTCCTATGTAATTTTTTTATTTTCTTGATGGACTTTGTAAAATCTAACCAGTAATAACTCTCATTTACAGAAAAAAAAAAAAAAAAAACCCAGTAATAGCTCAAAAAAATTAACAGACAATTAAGAAAACGCCATGTTATTTAGTTAGATACTGTTGGTTATTTGTTGTTTGTGATTTTTCAAGTTTACATTTATCTCTTTATGGGTATAAATTGAAAATAATGATGTATGAGTACTTTTTATCAGATCTTTTAAATGTGCGCCTCACATCGAAGAGGCTTGTTCCTAGACTCCAAGCACTCTTGTGTCTTGAGCCTTTAACAACTATGCTCCCTGCGGGAAAAGGCCATAAATAAAGGCTATAATGTAACGTAGGGAAAAAAAAAAAAATAAGAAAAAGAAAGAAAAAGAGGCTATAACGTAAAACGATCTTCAACATTGAAAGTTGTATCCAAGTGCCTATTCACAATTCGCTCTCCAATAGCCCCACCTTCCCCTCTTCAAGTATAACATTTTATAATCTTTGTTCCCTATTTTACTCTAATGCGTTAAGTTGATTCAGTTTTATCCCATAACGAAGGCAGCAAATCACCAAATTCTTCAACAATGGCCCATGATCAACATAACCACAGTTACAGTATCCTTATCATTTCAGAAAGACATCCGAGATTTTCAATAACCAAGAACATCAAATACCAATCACCACAAATACGAACGCAATAATCTAACTGAAGAAAGAATAGCAGTACCGCTGAAGCCCTTGCTGATCGGAGGGCATCCAAGTCCGCCGCAACGATCGCCGCCGTCCCGCCGATCCGAACCCAGTCTGAATTCCGACGAATCCCATAACCTTGTGCCTCGTCTGATGCTCATCGGACACCATTCCATCCCGACCACCGCCACCGCCGCCCCTCTCCCAAACCACGGACACCGACCTCGGCTTACTTCTGCATTTGTACGCCGCACTGCGACTAGGAATCGCGAGGAAGCCGAAGACGAACCCGGCGAGTCCGATGAGGAAACAGAGGAGCAGGACCGTCAATCTACGAGAGTAGGAGGAGGAAGATCGAGGGTAGGCGTACTTGGGAGACGAAGGCATTTCGAGCTCAGAGTGTTGGGCATTCAAAGCAAAACCCTAGGAAGCTAGGGCCTTTGTAGTTTCTGCGATTTGGTTTTGTGGAACAGAGCATTGAACAGAGAAGAGGGAGATAGGCTGCCTTTGCTTGCTTCTCGATCTCTCCTGCGGTTGGTGGTCTCAGCTGGGCTCTCGTTTTCTGGTTGTCACTGTAGCTTAGTTTTCTTTTTCTTTTTATTTTTTTCAACTTTGATGCATCTAAGTTCTATAATTTTTTAATTTTACTAAATTAAATTAATTCTTTTTTAAAAAAATTGGTTTCTATTATACAAAAAGAGTTGTTAGTGGTTGACAATGATATTTGGGTTGATCATCACAATTTTATCTCAATACGAGTCTGTAAGAAAAATGGTAAAATTAATTTTCTCAATATAAATATCAAAGCTCAAGTTAATAAAATAAATGAGTAATAAATGTTTAATAAACACCATGAGTCTATTAGTCTACTTGTGAGGGTTGCATCATTTATATGGACTAAGTGAGTCGGGACACAAAAAGTTGTTCAAATTTTTTTAAATTTGATCATCTCGATTTAAGTTGTATGAACCATATAAAAATAACATTGAGTTCAACTAATAGAAGTTGAATTCTTTAGAGATAAGATAGCCCAAGGTATTCAGAATTAAATCTCCCAAATCTCGAACTTGAATATCTTAAGCTGACAATGTGAGTCAAATTTTTTAAAATTATTTCAAGATCAACGAGTTCATTTATCTCAACCATTCTAATAACATTCAAGTTTTATAGGATAATGACATGGGACTCAGATTTTATAAACTTATTTTTTAAATATAGACTAGATGAAATAATAAGTGTCATCTCCCTGTTACTTGTTAATAAAAATCCGTGACAAGGTGAAATTGATTCTATTCCAAAAATAGATCTATAGTTTCACCTTTTATCAACTTTACTCCACAAATAGCCTTACTTGTCATCAGGGCCGGACCTTCCATGAGGCCCATGAGACAGCTGCCTCAGGGTCCATGGAAATTTCACAATTTAGGGGCCCATAAATTGAAAATGGCCCATGCAAATTTCACAACTAGGGACCCATGAAAATTTCACAACTTAGGCCCCATGCTGTTTGCGCCCACCCACCCCCTTCTCGTGACCCTTCTCCCTCTCTCTCTTTCGCTCGCTCCCTAGCCCTACCTCTTTGGCTCCATCGCGCCTCGCTCTCGCGACCATTCTCCCTCTTTATCTTTTGCTCGCTGTCCTAGCCCTACCTCTTTGGCTCCGTCGCGCCCCGCCCTCACCTTCGCTCTCACCTCTCGCTGCTGCTCCGTCGCCGGTAGCTCGCTGTCTCTCTCTCTTCTTGTTGCTCCTCGCCCTTTGCGGCTTCCCCCTCGCCCTCGCTTTCTCGCCTCTCGCTATTCGATCGGCGATGGCTCGTTCTCAGCGACTTCCCTCGCCCTCGTGGCTAGTAGCTCGCTGCTCGGGCACTCGCCTAGTAAGCATCGCTTCTCGCTGCTCTGCTCAGTCGCTGGCTCACCATCGCCCTTCGTCCCTCACCCTTGTGGATTGTGGTCGGTGGCTCGCTACCTCTTGATTGCTAATTGGGTCATCAAATTAGATCTGCTTCTTAGATGCTCTAACTCCATATTTGCTTCAACTTTCAGCAATTAGTTGCTTTTTCATTTTGTTTCATTTATGGTAGTATCCTTCGTTCGTTTCGTTTATGGTAATTTTTGATTGATAATTTAAAAAAAAATAATTTTATTCTTATGGTATAAATATTTATTTATTTTTTATATTTTATTATACAATTTGGGGCCATTTTTAAGTCTCGCCTCAGAGCCCCAAAAACTCAGGTTCGGCACTGCTTGTCATCTATTTTTTTATTTCTTTTAAACTATAGTGTAATTACTGGGTAGGATTAAATACATTTTGAAATTTCAAAATTTGGCAAGTTTTTTTCTTTTATTTTTAGTCTTTTGTTAGGTAAAGTTTGGCAGAATTTTACTTACATGGATATGTATTTTTAATGTCATCTCCAATTACTTGTACCTAACAGACTTGATTTTCAAATTCAAATTGTAGAGTTAATAAATTTATGTATTTCTTTACTAATTAACTATCATCCACGAAAACATCATAAAAGCGTTGTTTTAACATTTTTAAAATGTTTTTATTTTTGAAACATAAAAAAGGTTAAAAAAAAGAAAAGACGTTTCTAAACTATTTTTATAATTCTAAAAATGTTTCGAGATTATTTTATAATATTAAAAAAAATATCATACACTAAATAAACCATGGATAAATTCAAGCAATTTTTTCTTAAATCAAAGTGATCTTTTTATAAGTGTTTATCCTGATCCAATCGGGGGATCGAATTGATTATAGAAAGATGCAAGGTTGTTAAAATTGAGATTTTAAGTGGGATCGACAAAGGGTTCATAAAATCGAATCGTAAAATTGTAAGATTTTAGAGATAATTAAAAATACCCTTTAATTTTTGTAAATATATGTTTATAATAACATAATTTTATAGAAAATGAATTAATATCATTTAATAACCTGATTATTCTTTATTATAATTCAAAAGATGATACTTTCAAAATATAGCTCAAAAACTAACAGGTTGGTATAAACAATTTAGAGGCAAAATATAGGTAATTTAGAGGTAAAATATAGTTTAAAATTCTTTAGAGGATGCTTCCAACGTCTTCCATTAGATTTAGATTGTAATTTTTTCTTGATTTACATTGATTAAATCAAGTAATATCCCGATTTGGGGTTGGGTGGTCCATTAATTAATTATTTATTTATCTTGATTTACTTATGCAATCAATGTTAAATCAAGTAAAAATTATAATTTAAATCAAGTAAATTGGAACTTATGCAATTAATGTTAGATACTATGTGACATTGGAACTTATGTAATCAATGTTAAATCAAGTTCCAATTTAGAGGCAAAATATAACAATTCATTGCATAAGTTCCAATGTCAGATGCTATGTGACATTGAGACGTTGGAAGCATCCTCTAAATTACAACTTAAATCAATGGAGGTCTTTGAATCGTAAAATCGTTTGGAGATCTCTGAAGCGTAAAATCGTAAAATCGTATATGTAAAATCGAGATTTTATAGGATTTTATCCCAAATTGAATTTTACATGAGATTTGAATCGTTTGGGGGTCTTCGAATCGTAAAATCGTACGTGTAAAATCGGGATTTTAACAACAATGGAAAGATGAGTTTAATCAGTCGATTTATTAGTGAAAAAAGAAAAATATTATTACACTGAGTGAATAAATTAATCTTGAAACAAGCCACTTAATTAGGGGTGTGCGAGGTGCGATTTGACCGGTCTGAATCATTTTCAGCACACTAAACCGCTGGTGCAGTTTTTCAACTAAACCAGACCGCGGTCTGGTTTAGATGCGGCCAAACCGCACTGCATTTGTGGTCTAATTTAGTGCAATTTACCATAGTTTAAAATGCTATTTAAAATCACTAAAAATAATATTTAAAAATAGTAAATAAAAACACAAATATTGATAAATAAAGACAATCAAAGATAAATAAATAAGAACAAAAAATAAAAACAAAATAGTGTAAAAAATAAATAAGATGGGGCTGTCGATTATTAGATTGTTATAATAATAATTTTTTTATTATTTTCTTGGACAGTTCGGTTTAAAATTGAACCGCCAACTATCCAAACCACAAACCGTGCGGTTTGGACAGGATCTAAATCGTTTTTGACCGCAAAAAAAAAAAAAAAACTGACCGGTTCGATCTAGTTCGATTTGGTCTAGCCGATTTTCACGGTGTACCAGTTTTTTTTGAACACCATTACGCTTAATTACCATTGATAAGGAAGAGAGTATATCACTCAAATTGCATCCTTGAGCACTTTCTGCACTGCAGCAGCGACTTCATCGGCGCTGCTGACCTCTTCGGTGGTCGTCCCCTCGATCACTTAGCCCCGTTTATCTTCGGCACAAGTGCACTCGATTAGTGAACTATTTACACACTCTTTCAAGGGTGGCTGCTCCTAGGCAAATCTCCTGGCTGTCTCTGCACCCCTACCTCCTTTTATTACTGAACTGGGCGTCCCGGCTGATCTCCATTCTACCTCCCTCCCTATCTGGCCTCTTCCTCCTCGTCTCCTCATCTGCTGCTTCATTCTCATCATCAGTGCAGCCATCATCTTCCAGCTCCTGTTTTTTCACTCTCTTCCGTTGAACTGATCCACCGCCTGGCTGCTGCTGCTTCTCATTTCGGAGCCTCTAAGCATTCTGCTTGCTCTCGAATTTCTCCTAGTCGATGGCTTCGTCACAGGCTTTTTGGTGACATAACTCAAAACTGGATTCCATGGCCACAGCCATTTCTTCACAGTTAAAAGAATCACAAAAAAGCCCATCGCAGTAAATGACTCCTAGAACTGCCACAAAAGAGAGAATATCACAGCATTGCTATATATATGTATATACGTATAAAGAAGAGAAAGACACAGAAGTTTTGGCTTCCATCCAAATCCAATGTCTAGCTCACCTATGCTTCTCCTTGGGATAGGGATAAAAGAGCAGAACATCCTTCCTCAACATCGAACCCTCTGGTTCAGGTTCAGGTTGTGGCTCTCTGGGAATTACACAAGACAAGTAGTAAAAAGAGTTATAAACCAAGCAAAGAGGAAGTCTTAGGCAATTCTTTTATTTTTCTTCTTTTTTTTTTCAGATTAGTACCAGAGAATATAAGATACAAGGGGATAAAACAGTAGCACTATTACACCATATTGTAATAATAATTAGTAATTCATAGCTATGCTGCAAAAGGAAATGGGAGGGACCAAGGTGAGCTATTGTCTCGAAATGGGAAGATGCGAAGATCTGGAAACAATTGTATAGATTAACAAAGGCGGCAACGCTTTGATTCCCTTCCCCACAGAAATACCAAGATTGATTAGGCCCCTTTTCAGTTCTCTATGTTCAATTTTCATTTATCATGCTGTTTAACAACTTTATGTTCATTTTTAGTTTTGTATTTTTTTTTTTCTGCGTTATCCCTAACATCACCAGCGACTGGAGGTCATCATCGACTCCCTTCTTGTGGACTCCAAGATCTTGGGTTCAGAATAATTTTTAGACAAACTAGAGATCTACATCTCAGATCTATCTAAATCTATTCATCTGTACAAATACACACATAAATATATACTGCAATATTTCTTTTGTGTTCTTGCTTTCAAAATGAACCAAAAGCATATCCAGATCATCAAATTGACATACAAAGATTGAGATGAATTCTGGCAGTCACTGCAACCAAGATGAAAATCTAGCTAAATTATGAGACATGCGCTCACACGCATGTAGAGATATCATCAAAAAAGATCAAATCAAACCAGATCTTGGAGTGCTACTTGCAGATCAGGGAGTCTTGCCAGTTTCCTCTCTAGTTGGTGACTCCTATGGGAGTCGCTGGCAAGTGAGGAGATGCCCCGGAAGATTTTGCTGGCTACTTTTTGGCGATATTGAGTTGGTGACAGCAAGAAGTGTGGGAGGGGAAGAAATGAAAACAAAAACAAAATGGTGAAAACAACTTTTCCTTGATTTCAGAACACAAATATTCACCAATTTCACAATGAAAAGTTCTCACTACCCTCATATCCTGGTAAGAACGCTGATCCAATTTTCAAAAGACATGAATGCCTTCCTAGCTTTGTCATCTTCATCATCTTCTGTGACCAAGTCCTCCATCACAGGTGAATCATGATTATTGTGCAGCAGGTATAGCTCCTTTCTCAGTTGAGATGGGAGTATATATAGGCGTTTCTAGGGCAAAAAGAGGACCTCGCCTATTCTGGTGCAATTACAAAATTGTACATTGCTCTTTTCCCTTTATGCAATGTTCTAAAGTTTCACGGAAACGGAAATGGGAAATGGGAAATGGGAAAAGGATATGATACGAAACACAAAATGGGAAACAACATTTTTCAAAAAAGTAGGAAACGGAAACAAGGAGAAAACGCGTAAATAAAAAAAATATATATATATATAGGGGTCTTGTTGTAAATATAATTTTAATATAGAAAATTAATAATTATTTAATCAAACATAAACATAAATTCCATCATCCATTCAAGCAAACATAAACACAAGTTGCTTCTATCTCTATCATAGTCATTAACATGGTTGCGGAACATAAATGTGTTTCCAATATTTTTTTCAATACTTTGAAACGACCCTGAAATGTTTTCAAAATTACGAAAATGGCTTGGACACTTTTTTTTGGTGTTTTGGGGTAGGAAACATTTTGAAAATGCCAAAATGGCACTGTTTCGGTGTTCCCATGCATCAAAGGTTCTGACACCAAGACCGGTTATTGAATAGGAAATGAGATCAAGGGTCAAAAGTCAGACTAGGACTGGACCAGATTTATGTTTATTAAAGAAATAACTACATGATAATAAAATTTAAATCTAAAAAATAAAAAAAATTAAAATCTATCACATAATACTATAATAGACTTAAAAATTCATTAAGCAACATTTTCCAGCATTTAGAAAAAGTCCATAAAACAATATTAACACAAGTTTAGAATAAAAATAAAATAAAACTCAAGATCAAATATTTTAATTAAAAATCAACAATTACAACAACAACAAAAAAAAATTGCTGATGCATTAGCAATATCCAAATTACAAACCAGGTGTCCCCAGATATCCCAAATTTATTATAAATGTTTTCATTGTGCTGTTCTTATTTTGAATAAGAGGCAGTTTGCACTATCTTGATTTCTACTAAACTTTAGGAGAATCCACATTATTATAAAAAGACCCAAGACCTGTACAGATTTCAATACTAAAGGTTTCTTGGATGCACCATACAGCTAGGATATGACAATAAATAGGTTCCAATATTTATAGAAATAACAAAATATATTTTGGACTCAATCAAATCACAATTGCCAATTTTGTAATGTTTCTAACTTTGAAAAATCAAGCTCCATGTGAGAAGTTCATGCATTTACATCTATAGCAAATACAGGCCAAGTTCTAGACAGATACAATTTACCCTTGTTAGGTATCTGCTTACTGCACAACAATTTAAAAATCTTGGCTATTTTCATAGACATGACTTTAACTTTAAATTAGAAAGGAAGCGTCTCCATACCTAGAATTTATGAAAAACATTTGCCTAACAAGTCAGAAGAAAGGGAAAACTAATATGCACAATGTATGCCTACAAAATTTCAAAGATACATGAATAACTCACAAGAAGTATTACCAAGAGCATATCAAACAGATATATGTTTCTTCTTAGAAGCATGAATAATTGCATATACCTTGAACAAAAAATTCGATTCAAAACAAAATAGGGAATAGTATTGGTTGAACGTTGTTGAGAATATAGATTAGCTTCTAGGTTAGATAAAATATACAAGCACTTTCTTATAAATTATTTGTCGTCCTTTTATTACCATAGAGGTAATCCTCTGTGGTACCATCCACATAACTTGTCGTAACAATCATAAATACAAGTCAATAGCTTTTGAAAGTTTTGGACCTTTAATTCCCATACAGACTCTAGGATAAGAAGGCAATCACTGATTAAGCTGAGGGGTCGCTAGGCAGTGAAAGGATGGAACTGAAAAAAAAAACATACCGCTTATGTTTGACATTAATTATATAGGCATTGCCGCATTACCATAGATATAGTCATAAATAGAAATGAATTGATAGCTAGAATTTATGTAGCCGACCTCACATAATAGGATAAAGGTTGAGATGTATTTTACCTCTTGGCAGCTTTCACCACAGAAATCAGAAGCTGCTTCTCCAGATGCACCCCTCCCTTTGAGGCAGGCCTTGTGGTCTATTGAGATGAATCACAATAACCAGAAGTTAATGAAGTACAAGGAGAAATAAAGATGGACAAAACAGGTATCCTTTAAATGAAGACAACGATCTCTCAGCTAAAATATTAACTTTGAACCATGTTGTGAATTCTCAACAAGCCCCAGTCTTAATCCCACTAGGCAGGGAAGTAAGAATTAGAAACAAAGCAGAGAAGAAGTCATAGGCACTCTTCCATTCCCCCCCCCCCCCCAGGCAGGGGGGAATTAGCATCAAAGAACATAAGATACAAGGGGACAAAACTGTAGCACTGTTACACCAAATTGTTATAAAAATTAGTAATTCATAGCTACATTGCAAAAGGAATGAAGGGGACCAAGGTGAAGTAGTATCTCTCGAAATAGGAAGACGCAAACATCCAGAAACAAAGAATAAATTAACAAAGGGATGATCCTTTTATTTCCTTCCACGGACATACCAGAATTAATTGGCCAACTAGTTCAATGCAAAATGCAAGAACACCATGCGTTTTGAAACAAAGGATATAAACAACATTGGCACAACAACAATCACAAGCCTTAATCCCACCAGGTGAAATTATAACCAACGTTGAAAATAACATTTATGTTAAAAATTAACAGTGATCATTAATGAGAGAACACCAAATTGCCCTGAATGTACACAACAGGAATGATTGAGTCCCTAAAATCAATTACATCTCAAACCAGTAAGAGCATAAGAGTTTTATTTAACAACCTCCTAATGCATAAAGTACACTGGCAACAACAAACAAAATAAAGGATGCTTGCACCTCTTGAAACACTGGAAGGAATTATTCATCAATTTCACTTTTCACAATGAAAAGTTATCAGCAAACCTCATATTCTGGTGAATCGCTGATCTGACTTTCATAAGATATGAACATCATTCTAGCTTTTATCATCATCATCATCATCTTCTGTGACCAAATCCTCCATCACAGGTGATCTATGATTACGTTGCGGCAGATATAGCTGCCTTCTGAGTTGAGTTATGACTATATATAAGTATTTCTAGGACAAAAAAAGGACCTTGGGTAGTCTGGTGTAATTACAAAACTAACCAATTGCTCCTTTCCCTTTGTTGCAATGTTCCAAAACCTAGAGCGGTTATTGAACCCGAGATCAGAGAGGGTCAAGAGTCAAAGGGTTGGACCAGGGTTGAACCAAGGTCAAAACAGGATTTATTTTCATTAATGGATAAATACATGAAAATTACAACTTAGATCTAAAAAATTAAAGTCCATCACATAATGCTATAATAGACTTCAAAATTTATTAACATTCCTTGACATTTAGAAAAGGTCCATACAACAATGTTAACCAAAGTTTAGGATGATACAAATCAACAATTACAAAACAAATTGTTGGGGCATCAAGAATATCCAAATTATAAACCAGGTGTTCCCAAATCTCAAAATTACAAATCATTATAAATGCTTCCAATGTGTTCTTATCTTGAATAGGATTCAAATCACAAAAATGATAAATAGTATTCAAAGAGTCAACATCAACTCCTTCCATATCTCTAAAATTATTATTTTCTCCTCTAACATATAACTAGACCATATTTTGCCGCTAACTAGACCATTCTGATGTTGCACCTTTTTGTATATTAGTTTTGATGATGAAAAATATCTATTGGCTTAATCCCTAAGTCATGAGTCAAGGTTATAGTTTTCAACATATATCAATTTCAACATCAAGTATTATTTTGTTCAAATGAAAACCAAGTTAAGTTCATTCTTATACATATGGAGATTTGCAAAAACAAGTATTATGATTTAAAAAAAATCTCCTAAAGTAATTTTCAAAATTAGCTTTAAAATCATTGGTTAACATAAAACTAAAATTGTTCTAAGGCAAAAGACCAACTAGAACATGTTTTTGAAAATGCTTTCTTTTTGGAAAACTATCTCTTGGTATTTTCATATCTAATATCCATTGGTATTAAAACGATTTTTAATGAATTTTTCATTAAATAGAAAGTATATATTTTGAAGGTGATAATATTGCTAAATCTTGAGTTTGTACTAAAACCAAAATTCTACTTTCTTATTATTATAGATTTTGATTTTTTTGATATTTTTATTGAATCCAAATAGGGGGTACTTTCTTATTTACATTTATGTATTAAAGTAAATGGAAGATAAAATATAAATAAAAGAAAATATAAACATTTACTTACCTAAAGAAATTAAAGTAAATGGAAGATAAAATATAAATAAAAGAAAATATGGACATTTACTTACCTAAAGAAATGTAAATATGTTGTAATGTATACATGCTATGGATTGTACTTTCAAACAAAATCTTCTGAAAATCTGTCATGTTTCTGTACATGTTTCGAAACCCCTTCTGAAAAGGTTTTCAATATTTTTCTAAGTGTATATGCTATTTCGAAACATCTATGTAATGCATATGTTTTCGAATCAGGTTTTGTAATATGTTTTGAAACCTCCATTCTATATTTCGAAACCTCTAACATTTCTGTCAGCAAAGATTTAAAAAATCCGAGATGCACTTGTGTTAGACATTTAATTTTATTCTCTGATTTTTAAATCCATCTTTTGAGAAAGTAGACTCAAATTTGAATTTGAATGTGAGTGTTTTTTAATCATAGTGGGCACAAGACCTTGTCTCCCACTCAATGCTATCTCTAAGTGCAAGTCCAGCTGGAAAGGCTGTATGTTTCAAAACATGAGGAGTATGTTTTGAAACCTTAGTGTAAATTTGTTATGTTTTGAAACCTGTATGCTATGTTTTAAAACCTTCTTTTTTGTCTTGTCTCTAACAGCTATAAATGCCTAGATTTCTATCTCTTGATATAAATAGCAGGTGTTTAAAGACAAGAATAAGTTATGACAAGAGAGCACACACTAGAGACACATACACAAGCACAAGTGCTGATCAAATCATTTATTCAAGCTCTCAAAGAAGATCCTCTACAAATCCTATTCTTGTGCATTGTGAGTGTAAAGGAGAAGCAAGCCAAAACTGAAGTCTCATCTTGTCTAGCTCTCCTCACCTCAAGTTAAGAGGTTTGTCCAGCCATTGGTAAGATATTTATTGCTATACATTCTATTGGGCTGTAAAGATAAAGTTTTATTCATCTTGTTAATGTTGTAAGGTTTGAGTTTAGCCCAAAACTCGTTGTAGTGTAAAGATTTGAGTTGAGCCTAAAACTCATTGTGTCAAAGGTTTGAGTTAAGCCTAAAACTCACTTGGTGAAAGGTTTGAGTTGAGTCATAAAAACTCATTGTACAAGGTTTTGGGGTGAATCGTGATAAAACCCTTGTTGTGGTTGATTACTAGTAAAAGTGATTGGAATTGAAAAATCCTTTAAGTGGGTAAGTTTGAATGTAGTGGACTAGGCGAGGTGCCGAACCACTATATATCTTGTGTGCACTTAATCTTTCGCTTTTGCTTATTGATTATTGCTTAATCTTCATAAGATTTGTTATCAAAGTCTAAAACACATTTTCCTTAAGCATAAGCCTATACATATACATAAGTATCTATCTTTGATCTCAAACACCCTTGGTATACTCTTACTTATATAAATCATCTTTGCCAAAAATCATTATTTTGAAACACAAGCTAAAAGATTTCGAATCAAGCACAACATAAAAGTATATTTTGAAACATACATTCTATATTTCGAAACATATATAGTAGGTTTCGAAATCTACTTAACAGAAAGGTTTATTTCGAAACATATAGTCTATATTTCGAAATATAATATTCTATCATCAACTATTGTTTTTATTATCGAAAAATTTATGCGAATCTCAATTCACCCCCCATCTTGGAATATATTTGCCATCATTAGGAACCAACACATTCCAGTTTCAAACCATCCACTCCAGTTTGATTCCCTCAACGCAGCCTTTTTGACCTATGCTTCTTCTTTTCTTTTCAATTCCTTTTTTTTTTTTTTCTTTTGAGGTGGTGGCAATTTACACTATTTTGAGTTCTACTAAACTTTATGAGAATCCATATGGACGTGTACAGATTTCAATGCCGAAGGCTTCCAGGATACACATACAGCTAGGATAGGACAATAAATAGGTTGCAATATTCATAGAATTAAAGAAATATACTTGTTGAACTCAATCATATCAAAATTGCTGATTTTATAACATTTATAATCTTGTCAAGTCAAGCACCATGTGAGAAGTTCATACCTCGTTTATTGCAAATACAAGCCAAGTTTTAGACAAAAACAATTTACCCTTATTACGTATCTACTTACCAAAAAAAAATTTACCCAAAACCTTTATAACTGACAGCTTATAACACAAGACAGCTATATAACTGACAGCATATAAGACATTTTATCCAAACTTATTAGCAAATAAGCTCTTAAGCTGAGCCAAACAGTCTCTTAATCATCTGTAATCCCTTCTTAGTCTTGAGCTGATTCTTCAGTTTCATCCCATTAGGGCACGGTAAACCACCAAATTTTTCAACAACTTAATCATCTCTAATCCCCACTTAGTCTTGAGCTGATTCTTCAGTTTCATCCCATCATGGACACGGCAAACCACCAAATTTTTCAACAATGGCCCATAATCAAATTTACCACTGCTCAATAATCATACATCAAATACCAAGGTCTCCACTCAGCAAAAATAAAAAACACCCATCGCCACAAATACGAACACAATAATATAACTGACGAAAGAATAGCTATACCGCCGAAATCCTTGCTGATCAGATGACATCCAGCGGGCCCCAACGATCGCCGCCGTGCCGCCGATCCGAACCCAGTCGGAATTCCAACGAATACTTCTGTAGCTTCTGTGATTTTGGTTTTGTGGAACTGAGCATCGAAAATCGGAGAAGACAACAGTTTGATTCACAGAGAAGGGGAAAGTTTTTTAGAATTTAAGCTTATTTATAAATTCTTTTTCCAAATTAAATGGTGCTTTTATGAGTTTTTTTTTTAATTTATTTTCACAACTCAAATATATCACCCGCCATCAAAAAATCTATTATCACAAAAAATAAAAACCAACAAAATTGTTGTTTTCTCCTATCCTATTATATCCATATTTTACACCTTCAACGTCACAACTTAAATTTTAATAAAGATCAAAAATTTCAAATTTGATAATCTTATCTTGCATAAGACTTAAATAATTTCTTATCATATTTAAAAGTGAAATTTTTGAATATCTTACGACGATACTTAAATAATCATTTACTATTATTAAAAAAGATTTAAAAGATTTATCAAGGATTCTTCTCAATAGCTTAAACAGTCGTCGGTTCCAATTTTAGTACAAAAAAATCAAACTACCCTTGAAGCCTAATCTCATCCTGCATACCTGAGCAATGACAGAGCTACGTGTCAATGAGTGTGCAATCAATCCCCCCTCTCCCTCAACCTCTAAAATTGCCCCTGATATTGTGTATAAATTATTATGACATGTAACACTATCCCCTTGAAATAAAAAATAAAAGACAATTATGTAATATCAATTTAGTATTCAAACTTAGATTTCTGTCTCCTCTGAGCCAAGGTGCTGACTCCGCCACTGCACCCGATCCTTAGACACTCAAGTTAATCATTCTGTTAACTAAAAGAAATGGTATCGTGAAAGTAAAATTTCAAATCTTTTTGGGAGACAATTCTATTGACACCAACAATATTTATCTAGCCTTTCCATATCCAAATAAGGAATCCTTGGCAGCAACAAAAGTTTTCCCAAATATATGATTTTATTTATCATTATCTTGCGGTATAAGAGAGTCCTGTGACTGTTCACCCAAGGAAAGCTTCCACTCATCACCATACATAACCCCAGATTCTACATGACAAGCAGCCGTCTCAAGTTGGGACTCTCCTACCTCTTTAGCTGAAGAAGGTTCTTTCTCATCATCATACATAACCTCAGATTCTACATGACAAACCATTTCAAGTTGAGATCCTGCAGCTGTTGAAGCTCTTTGAACGTTTTCTTGCATGTGCTTGCTGCAGATATTTCCACTAGCAACTTCCTTCGTCGAAGAGCTTCCATTGGCGATTGTCCCCTCACTGTTGTCGGGGTTGGTATTCTGGCTTGCAGATCCACCAGCAACCACAGAGCTTCCATCGATGGGCACCTCTTCGGAGCAAGGACCTCTTGTGGTTGGATTGTCATGTGAGTCTGTGTTGTTGCCCAAGAAAAAGAAAATTAGCTCCAGCAACCCAGAAAATGGAAGAAAATCAGAAAGGAAAAGTATGTATGGTACGGAGAATGGAGAAGAAAATGACCATCACCTTGATCGGGTGCTAGGTTTTCATGGATCGTCTTCTTTAACCATACTGTGCCGGGGAAAACCATCAAGTTGATGTTACTCAGGCTCCTCCTCTCATCTTCTTCCAAGGGCTCAAAGCCAAAGCCAACCGTCCACGTCTCCACCACACTGGGAATCGCAGATATGACGAGCTTCTTGACCTTGAAAGATTTCAGCATCTAAAACCACAACGGAATGAAAGAATTAGTACATAAAGAAATAGCTCAGATTTATGAAACCAAAAATTTTCTAGAGTCCATGCAACGCTAAAAGATTAGGACATCCAGTGTACGAAAGTATAGATATGAGTCCAAAGAGCAACACCATTAAGCAAATATTGCTTATAACAGGTCATAACAGAACAAACAGAAATTTCACTTTATTATAAAGCTCAACAAGTCCTAGTGGCACAAATTACCTCTTCAATGGCATTCATGAGGCGTCGACACATTCCCTGGCGGCGGTACTTACTGCACGTTGCGATAAGTGGCATCTCCGCAACTGTTACTCCATGGATCCTGCATGAAGGCTCGATGCTTGAATATAAACTGGTATTGCTTGCACTATTCAAGGAATTGAAGGGCCATATAACAGTAAGCAGGAAAGAATAAGAGCAAGACAATGAAGAACAAAACCAATTAGTTTGAGAACGTATGAAGAGACATTGAAAACGGAGGGAGGAAAACACAGAGGAGAAAGATAAGGTTCAGAGAGAGAGAGATCTGAAGAATATGTAAACACAAGGAAACCACTTGCGGAAATATCAAACAAACAAATTAGCAACAATTGTCCATGCAAAGCTAATGTTCCCAGAAGATCCAAATACCTTTTCTAGAGAAAGATAGGAAAATAAGGTAAAATGATGAAACCACTAACGGAAGACTACCTGACTGAGGCAGCGGACAACAGCACGTCATCTTTTTCCAAGATCACAGTGTAAAATCCATGATAGTTTAGACGTGCAAATTTTGACCTGCTAAAAATGAAATGATTGGCTCAGCAGAAAAATTATTACATTGCCATTAAATCAGCTCACTGCATGAATGTAAGAAGTTGTTTACAAAGTCCAAGACCTAATTTAGTCAGGAAATTAATTTAAGAACTTCTTATGACAAGGGGCTAAATGACTGATGAACATAAATATCTAAATAACTTCACCAACATAGGTACAAGTGACGGACATTTTACAATAATTTAATAAAGCTCATCTTCTAATTTTACATTGAGGAGTTGGGGTGAACAGGACAATGCTGGCTCGCTTGGCACAACCTACTCCTATGCAAGAGCAAAGTGGGATAGGACTTGTGCAAATGGCATAATTACAGTCAAGGGGGTGAGCAAAAGAGTTACGGATAGTAAAGCGCCAAAAAGAGAATGAACCCACCCCCAGTTGTATAATACATGAGGTATCATGTCTATGCCTGTTCTTGGATCCACCATGGAGACAAAGCATTCCTCCATAATTGTAAGAGCAACAGCCAGCTTCGAGTTACATTCTGCCTTCAAAGCAATAAACTTTTGAGCCGAATGAACTCTGTGATCACCATGAATGCACCTCATAAGTGTCCAAGAGAAACCATCAGAGAGAAGATTGACAAGTCCAATGCAGGAGTGAAGGCCCAAGTAAACCTGCATACAACAGTGTATCATTTTTCTTTTTCTTTTTCCGCCTCTTTTAGGCAACAGAATGGTATGTTCTCTCAAAACCAACAAAGAAGGAAAAACCAGAAGAATGGATGGAAAATCAGTATGCTTTTGATAACTGGATATTTAAAGTATGGTGATAAATGGTGCAAGTAACACTTATTTTGAAATGCAGCAGGGGGTGTCACCTGTATGCAATAATTTCTAAAAGCTAGTAAAAGAGCATAAAGTAAAGCCTAAAGCCTGTAGAAAAGTTGCTATCCAAATTCTAAACAAGCATGTATTTAACGTCTCCCTTTCAAACTAAACAGCTAGGGCTTCTCTATGAAATATCATGCAGCCATGGATGACCACTATTAATGTATTTGAGATGTCAGTCTCTGTTACATTTATGAGAGACTGCAACCATGTACCAGAACGTGGCTTATTATCATCTCTAATCTGCAAGGGTTCAAACCCACATGGCAAGTGTCATGTGGTAAAACTATTAATTTTCTAGTTGCTTGATATGTTGTTTCACCCTGTCAAGCTGAAATGTTTGTGGATCATTTATGGGGTTGAGGGCAGACCCACTGATAAAGGCAAAATTGCAACAACCTTTCAAGATGGCATATCATATAAAACCATCTTCTTTTCACACTCTTTCTGCAACTGTAACATGCCATTTGCAGGGAAGAATTTACAGAAACCCCTAAACAGAAATTCACATTAAACTACAAAAAGGATAATATATAACATATCAGCTCCATGGTTATGGTTATGGATATAGCAGCAAGAGATTTTAATATAACATTTCCTCCACGACAGCTCAGCAAATATTCAACCTGAAAGATCTTTCCCAAGATTCTAGAAACACAGGACCCATGAGATAATCCTTGATAACAATAAATCTACTTCAGGGTCAATCAGTATACCTTATGCTGATCAGAGTTCTGATTCTGTTCAGAGATGAAACTAATTTTGTATATGGGTGAACATGAGAAGCAATAGTTGAACACTTAACCTTATTCAGGACTTCTCTTTTCTAGGTTCACAAATCCCACTAAGACAGCAACCAACCAACATTGACCCCCCACCCCCCAAGGGAAAAAAATGTTTCAGCTTAAAGTTCTCCAAAAGATGTACTAGAGTTTCCAAACACCAACCTAAGGAATTCAGGATATTAGTACAAGAAAAGATGGGGGTAAATCACACCAAAGATCACTTAAATTGGTGTGTTTTTCATTTTGGTCACTAAACTTTAATTCTTTGTAATGTGATCACAAAAATTTGAAATGTTTTACAATGTGGTCACATTTAAGATTTTTCAGCCAGCCTATAGCCGGAGTGGATGATGTGGCACTCATGTGGCGTTCATGTGACAAACAATAAAAGTTACATGTTGATTGTGCAATAACAACCAATCAGAACCTGCCATGTGTCAAACCCATCAAACTCATTCTCCCTCCCCCCTCTCTCTCTCTACCCGTTCTGCCAATTGATACATGCTTAAGATATCTCACTACGATAGAGACGTCGGCGGTGACCAGAGGTGAAGCAGTCAAAGGCAGTAGAGGTGAAGCAACGGGCAACCAGAGGCAGAGGCAGTCGCAAAACAGCAGGAGGCAAGGCAGTCGAAGGCGTTGATAGCGGCGTAGACGAATGGCGACTAGAAGCATTGCTAGCGAAGGCGAACAACAATGGAGGCGGCGACAACTATGTCGGAGGCGACCGGCAACAGCTGCAATGGCGATAGGTGCAAAGGCGACAAATGGCGAGGGTAGCAGACTCAGCATGCAACTAGAAAGGGGAGAGAGGGAAAGAGAGAGCGAGATTGGGGGGGGGGGGGGGGAATGGGTTTGATGGGTTTGTGTTAGAGTTTTGTCTAGAGTATTGAGGCAGCGATAACAATGTTGTTTATATAGGTTATTATGCGGTTCAAAGAATAGGGATAGGCGGTGGACTCACTTGTAAATAACTGTCAAGTTGGGAGGTAAAACTAGTAATATCCAGTTGTGTAATAGCTTAGGAACTGTCGCCCAAATATTCTATAAATAGAGAAGGAGGTCTAGGCATAAGAGGCGCATAATTCAATTGTTTCTCGAGAAAGCTTTGAGAGAGGAAAGGCTGTATTTTAGAATAGCTTTTGTAATCTTGAGAGAGGGCTTGTAATTGAGGGGTGCAACTAGTGTACTGATATCATTCTTTCTAAATCAAAGGCGACTGCTCTTAGAGGGTTCTTAAGGCTGGATGTAGGATTGCATATTGCAATATAAACCAGGATAATCTTGGTGTCTTGTGGATGTTTGGTTTGTGTATTCTAATTCCTTTTAATTCTGTTTCTGTTTATTATTTCTATTGAATTCATTTAATATGTTTCTAAGATCAAGTCTATGAGTGTGTGTGATTGAGTGTGGCAGAATTCTTGTCCAAGAAATCAATTCTAGTGACCCTAGGTATAACAAATTGGTATAAGAGCCTATTTCTAGTATCAAGATTCATCAAGATTTCTTCTGTTTTGATTCTCGATCATAGAATACTGTCAAATAATGGCTGCAACTAGGTATTACATAGAGAAGTTTGATGGCCAGAATGATTTCGGCCTTTGGAAGATGAAGATGAGGGCTTTACTAGGAAATTTAGGACTGGAAGAGACCTTAGACAATGAGGAAAAACCACAAGAAACCCTTACGGATGAACAGAAAAGAGAAATGCCTAAACAGAGAAAAGAAACTGACAAAAAAACATTCAATACACTGATATTAAGCCTAGGGGACAAAGCATTGAGCAAGGTGTCAAAGATGACAACCGCAAAAGATCTTTGGAATAGGCTAGAAACCGTTTACATGACCAATGAGTGCAATAAACTATTCCAAAGATAAGACATTGGAATATTGATATTAAGTATGATGATGAGGATAAGACATTGGTCTTATTGCATTCATTGCCAAAATTATATAAGACTTTTGTTAACATCTTGAAACATGGTAGGGATAAATTGTCTTTGGATGATGTAGTAAGGGCTTTAAATTCTAAGGAATTGCAACTAAAGGTAGAAGACAAGAACTGGGTAAGTGATGCCCTCTCGGTTGGATTTAGATCGGATAGTAATAATCCTAAGCTAAAGGGATGGTCTAAATCAAAATCTAGGAATGGCAGGAGAAAAATAAAATGTTTTCATTGTCACGAGGAGGGCCACATTAAGAGAAAGTGCCCAAACAAAAATAAAGAATCTCAAGAAAGAACCAGCCCCGAATGTTCAAACACCAGGTGTGGTTTTGGCTATGAGAGTACGGATGCCCTATAGTATTTTCTAGGTATGCAGAGAAAGTAGCATAGGTCCTAGGTTTAGGGTGTACTTCTCATAGGAAATAGGTATTTACCCATAGAGACATAGTGGAGGGGGAAATGGTTTGTCTAGGCAACAAATTAAGATCACGGGAATTGGAGATGTGAGAATAGGATGCATGGTGAAGTTGTTCCAGAATATTAGAAGCTGTAAAAATATGTCCCTAATTTAAAAGAAAGCCTAATATCCTTAGGAAGAATTAGATAGTAAAGGATTTCTCCTATAGAGGAGAATTGAAGTCCTAAGAAGTTGCACAAGAATCTCTTAAAGAGATGGAAGCAACCCTCAAGAATGGAGGTTATGTGATGCATGCTTACATTTACATGTAGATAAGCTGCAGCCACTAAAGGATAGCCTATGATAAGGTTAGGCTGTGTCATTTGTTGAGGATGGCTCACAATGGTGAGTAAGGACTAAGAAAGGTATCTAAGGCTAGGGATATTAGGGGAGGGAAAAGTCTACAGGTATAAAGGAATAGGAACCATGTAGTTTGGTAAGGTTACCAAATGTAGAAGTCTCAAAAACAGACCTTGTATATGTCAAAAGCCCATTAGAGATCGGTTTCTAGGATCTAGGGGGACCTATCTAGGACTTGTCTCATGGTGGAGCTAGGTGAGGTGAACCTAGTGGAGATGGTGTGTCCCTAAGGAAATTGATTCTGGTGTGAAAGATTAGGTGGTTTAGAGTTGTGAAATAAGTATGCCTAGGACTTCTAAAGCTAGGGTTCTTACCTCTGTGGGAAAACTCTACCAATAGGACATAAAATTAGCTAATACTAAGGTCAAGGGATGAAATCTGGGATGCTGGAAAATAAAACATGTATAATCCTTTGGAATGTCCTAAACTAACCTATGAACCAGGGTATAGCAATAGGAAAATCTGGAAAAAAAATTTATCATTCTCATTGTGTAATCATGAGCTAGATTGTGAGAGGGAGAAAGTTAGTGCTCAAGATAAGCTTTGGCTCTTGTAGTGAGGGCCCTTGTGAACAGTGAGGGGAAAAGGGTGTGTGCAAAGTATTGTCTTGTATGGTGTGGCCCACGTTGATCAAAATCCAGGTTAAGCAAGGAAAGGAAAGGGAAATCATCTTGTAGGTAATGAGCATGGGAATAGAAGGTCTAGTGTTGCCTAGGATGTGGAACAGATAAAACCACAAGAAAGTACCAGTGAGGTATGGAATGTTGAGTTTGAAGGATGCTTAGGCTCTGGTTTGAGTGCTAAGGAATAGGCTGGAAAATAGAACCTCTTGCATAAGAAGAGGGATGCACTCTTGCCCAAATGAATGGCATGGAGCCATGTAAATTTGGGGAGAAATGAAACTTGGACTTAAATGGAAGATCCCTTAGGTTAAAGGGGTGGAGTGCTGTGAAGTGTCTATTTGAGAATTAAGGTGCTGGAAATGGGGAAAAGTCTAGGAAAAAGGCTAGACAAACGACCATTGGTTAAAGCAGCACATGAAGGCTTAATTTGGATCAAATAGGCATCACGAACAGCTAATTATCCATGCAAAAACTGAGGGAAAAGTGATCTTATTGTGTAGCCAAGGGATAAGAGGCTAGAGGGAAAGGTAAGCAAGGATTGGTTTCTTAGAAGGTCTCTCTAGGTATGATAGTAATTCCTTAGGTAAGATATAAGATTGGAAGAGTCCAAAAGGGTTAAAATTGAGTGCATGTGGAAGCTGTGGGTATTCCAGTGGTATGCCTAGTATATTGAGAGGCAGCTTAATTGGTATTCTCTCCAAAATAGAACTCTCAAGGTGTAACTGAGTGTTCAGATCAGTGTTTGAGAGTGTGGGAGGAAGGATAAGCTGGGAAATACTAAGGCATAGAGATTGGAATAGGGTTTGGACAGCTTAAGGTAGCCTAGGTTACCCTAATCTTAAGCATATCTTGGTAGACTGGTAGATAGATAGAGCGGTCTTGAAAATTCGAGCAGTCTTGTTTGTTTGAAGTAAATATTAGAGGAAGAACAGTGGTAAAGCCTAAAAGGCTGATTTAGGGGAGCTAGGAACAAAGTCTAGCAGTGGAAAGGCCAATCCGGGTGAGGTTCACTATGTTGTGATGCTGTGTAAAAGGATGAAACCTTTGGGATTAAGGAATAACATCATGTATAGATTTGGTTTATGGTGGAGTGTGCCTAGATGAATAGTTATGAATTTAGGATATATATATATATATATATTGCATTTCATATGCAGCAGGAACCCTAAAGAAAAGTCTAGGTAGGAGGAGCTCAAACAGCCAATGGGCAGTCCACTTGGCTTAGAATTTAGTCCCACCATGAAGAGACCAATCATATTGATGTTACGAAAGTTATTCATTAGGAAAACCCCTTGAGGAGGTAGATAATTCTTGTAACGACCCGATCGAGCGATAGGAAGATCCGGAACAACTTATCCTGATGGATCTACACGAACTTCCCAGGAGAGGTCACCCATCCCTGGATTACCCCAGGTCAAGCACGCTTAACTTGGGAGTTCTTTGCCAACATTAAGTCCAAAAGGTATCTAACTGGTGTTATTTCATTTCTTACACTATCCTCGATATATACTAACTCCTCTGGACTCTCGGGGTATTACATTCTCCCCCCCTTAAACACATGACGTCCTCGTCATACGACCTTACAACCGGTCCCAGATCTCTCCCCCCTTGCATGGCCGATGTGGGATTTGCCTAAGGTGCCTACACGCACCCCCTATAGGGGCCTACACACCCCCCTCGGGACTCAGCCTCCTTGCTGAGGTTTGCCCCACCACCGCGCTCAGAGGCTCGGGGGTCGACTCTGATACCACCTGTAACGACCCGATCGAGCATAGGAAGATCCAGAACAACTTACCCTGATAGACCTACACGAACTTCCTAGGGGGGGTCACCCATCCCTGGATTACCCCAGGTCAAGCACGCTTAACTTGGGAGTTCTTTGCCAACATTCAGCCCAAAAGGTATCCAGCTGGTGTTATTTCTTTTCTTACACTATTCTCGATATATACTAACTCCTCTGGGCTCTCGAGGTATTACAATTCTAATGAGAGTTGCAAGTTTAGTGCAGCTGGAAATTATCCAAAGGTGTTTCACTGTATCAGTTACAGCATTGTTTGTTTTCCTTTAATGTGTTTTGTGTTTTTGAATGGTCAGGTATATCATGCTGGAACCAAAAGGGAAGAGCAGGCCAAGGCTTTGATGGACAAAGAATGAAATGGATCATACTCAAGACAATGGTGGAGAATTGTTAGGGTTTTGTCTAGAATATTGAGGCAGCGACAATAGTGTTGTTTATATAGGTTATTATGCAATTTAGAAAGTAGGGATAGGTGGTGGACTCACTTGTAAATAACTGTCAAGTTAGGGGGTAAAACGGGTAATATCCAATTATGTAATAGCCTAGGAACTATCGCCCAAATATTCTATAAACAGAGGAGGTCTAGGCATAAGAGGCGCATAATTCAGTTGCTTCTCGAGAAAGCTTTGAGAAAGGAAAGGCTGTGTTTTAGAATAGTTTTTGTAATCTTGAGAGAGGGCTTTTAATCTGTTTCTAAGATCAAATCCGTGAGTGTGTGTGATCAAGTGTGGCAGAATTTCTGTCCAAGAAATCAATTCTAGTGACCCTAGGTATAACAGTTTGACACATGGCAGGTTTTGATTGGCTGTTATTGCCACAAGAGCGCCACGTCAGCTACTATGGCTATAGATTGGCCGAAAAATCTTAAATGTGACCACATTGCAAAATATTTCAAATTTCTGTGATCACATTGCAAAGAATTAAAATTTAGTGACCAAAATGAAAAACACACCAAAGTTTAGTGATCTTTGATGCGATTTACCCAAAAGATGGAATGCAATTAACAAATTAGGTTGGGCTCTTCAGCACCAATACAATGTCCATGCCATACTTTTTGTGAAGAAACAACATGCTACAGCCACATTTGAGCCTGTAATAATCTTCAATAAGTAACATATAAATATATGTGCTATTTTTTATTGTCATATGTATTTTTAATCAACTGGCAGTTGGAACTTGGAACGGAAAATTGTATTTTACCCCTTGGCAACTTTCACCACAGAACCGGGTATCAGAAGCTGCTTCTCCAAATGCACCCCTCCCTTTCAAGCAGGCCTTGTGGTCTGTTGACATGAATCACAATAATCAGAAGTTAAAGAAGTATAAGGAAAAGAATGATGGACAAAACAGGAAGCCTCACAAATGGAACCAACAATTTCAAAGCTAAAATATTCAACTTTGAACTCTGTTGTGAGTTCTCACAAACACCCACTCTTAATCCCACTAGGTAGGGATTATTTGATCTCGTTTGCATTAAATTTTGAAGCTACAAAGAAGCAGTCAAAACATGTAAATAATCTTCTATAACTTAACAGAAAATTACATTTATGCTCGCACTGTGCACACTGCAGTGGAGGTGACATTGAAGCATCTTTATCATTAAGCATAACCACATCACCACAAATGCGACAGATGCAGTGCGGACAATACCAATTGCCTTCAGGGAGCTCCTGAAGGAAGGAAAAAAATTGGGTTAGTTCAATTAAATTACCTGATGCAATATGTAGCTAAGCAGTAAAAATAATTACAAATAAAGAGAGAAGTACTAAGCACTTCTTTTATTTCTCTTTATTTTTCCCAGATTACTACCAGAGAACATAAGATAAAAGGGGATGAAAATCTATTGCACCAATTTGTAATAATAATTAGTAATTCATAAACACACTGCAAAAGGAAATGAAAGGAACCAAGGTGAAGCATCAACTCAGAAGTGGGAAGACACAGATCTGGAAGCAAAAGAATAAACTAACAAAGGCTGAGACACCGTGACTCCCTTCCCACAGAAATTCCATAATTAGTTATAGGCCAACTAGTACAATGCAAAATGCAAGAACCCCATTCATTTTTAGACAAAGGATATAAACAATATTGGCAATAATATTTATGTAAAAAAACTGTGATAATTAAAGAGAGGAAACAAAATTTGCCCTGGATGTGCACAACTGAAATTTTTTGTGTCCCCATAATCAAATGCATCTCAAACTGATAAAAGCATAAGAATTTTATTTAATAAGGACTGCATCAGTATGCTTCCTTGGAGTATATGTTTTACTGTTATCATGCTCTAATGAAATGAGAATCTCTAGTGCTACCCTTTTTTGTACGGTAACTACCTTGCTATTTTCCTTCTAGTATTATGTTTACGGTAACCAAGAAATGTCTACTAAGGCAGAATGAATTTCTACCTATTTATCACCCATCAGCAACGAGATCTTGCCAACTTCTTCTCTAGGCAACTAAGACAGAAGCAAGTTCTACCTATGTTTAATGGTAATGCTGGAATAAGTTTTGTTTCAATTGAATGAGTTGAGTCAATGTGAAATTGTAGTGCAAGAAATTATAGGCCTATTTTTTTTTTTTTTTTTTTTTTTTTGGGGGGGGGGGGGGTGGGGGAGAGGATACATTTCATCTATCCAAAGGATGAGATTAGGCTCCAAAGAAGCTCACAACAAAACTAAAAGTTTGTTTATATTTTGTTTGTGACAAATTTATTATGACATTCTGGTGCCACAAGAACTTCATAAAAAAGCCACAATAGTGCATAATAGTGATATATCACATCTCTACATATCCAAACTGAATCAAGAGACAAATTCAATTCATTTTTAATTTTAGCTTGATTTTGGAACCTTTGTTCTCGGGTAAGATGTTTGACAATCTTCTCAGATACGATGATTTATAAGCATGTTTAATTTACAGATCATGATTAAATCACACTGTTATTCAAAAGCAACATCACGAAAGTAGCCAATCAATTATGACTCTCATAATGATTCCTGATTTCTAGCTGTTGTAACTACACAGATATAGCTGTCAACAATGTTTTAAGTCATTGACATGTGAAAAAAGCCCATGTACTGTGGGCCCAAGCCAACTAAATGCTTTTGGAGCAGCATATATTTTGAGTATTCACAAAGAAATTGCAAATAATCTTGCAAGACTAAGGTGGCAATGTAAAATTACTAGTCCCAAGGCAAACAACCAAGTATGGTCACAGAACATGATACAGAGTTACGCCAAATTTATGAAAGAGATTAAGCAATTATGAGAGCACAATTGGAGGGAACAAGAAAGCAAACTAGGATAACTGTAAAGCAAGAAAAGGACAAACCTGTGCATACAAGCATGCCTGGTGAAAAGTGGACGGACAGTTATCACAACATATCAGCTCGCCCCCATAGCCACAGAGGCCACAACTGTCATCATTCTGATCCAATTCATCAACCTGAACAGTTTGAATGGCACTTTTCCTGGCCCTGTATTCAGCTGACCAAGCCTCAAGCTGGCATAAAGTGAATGGCTTACCAGACTCCATGACAAGATTCATGCAGGGACGATTTAGCCTAAAACCAGCATGGTTTCTGAACCTGGAGACAGAAAGCACCTCACTGCAACACTTGCACAAGATCCCATCTTGAGTAATCACACCATCTTTCACCACAGTATCATCCTTCAGATTCCGGTACTGGATTATTTCATTAAGAGAAATAACTCTGGAGTTAATTAGCCAGGACAACACTGTTCTTACACTAAATAGGGACCACTTCCCTTCCATGTGCTTCCCCCCCTTGCCCAGACTCCTTGGCAACAACCTGCAGCTTCCCTTTTGGCTCTTGCGTCTTCTCACAGTTCTGCGTGATTTCATTTTGCGAGCACATTCTCTGCCAGCTGCTCTGAAGGTTTTGTTTTTTATGACAGCTGAAATCAAAAGATCATCATCACTATGCTGGCATGCAATTGACCTCTTATGTCCATTTTCATTTTGAGTTTCATGTCTTTCTGATTTGATATCGTTCCTCCAAGTTTCAAGGTCCAGGCATTCATTCTTTGCATGCATTGGCGATTCATCAGCGTCATTTACATACTCGAATTCCTTGGAATGTTCATCATCATTAGACAAATTATTTAATTTCTTAGAAGCACGAGAACCATGATGGAACTTTCCAAGCCTTGATTGTTTCTTCTTCTGAAGCTGAGAAGAGCAAATGAACTCTTTTTTGCTACTTCTCTCGTTTCTCATAATGCTAATACTAGCTATGGCAGAATTCTGAGCTTTTCCAGAATCTGACTGAATGATATTCTCATCAAATTCATGTCCTCCAGCCTTATTAGTGGCTCGACCTAACTTGTCATTCTGACAATATGCAGCTAGTTTGATTTCAGATATCTTTTTTGACTTCTTGTGTGTCTTCCTTTTCAAGATGGTATCAGCTCCAGAAGATGCATCATTCAACACAAATTTTGAATCTGCAATGCACCACCCACTGACCTTTTGAGTAATCCCAGAATGTTGCAGGATCTCCATATTATTGGCATCCACCAAATGGCTATTTTCAACAATAGACGGGTTGCACAAAACACTATCTAAACGTGTCATATCTTCATACTGAGATTGGACCAGATCATCATTTCTCCAGCTTGGATGGTCAGACAAGGACTCCAACTCTTCTTCACTCAGACTTTTGCCTCCTGAAGAATTCACTGATACTGTCTTGTTGAATCCCAAACCCATTTCCTCACCATCGCCAAATCTGTGATCATCTCTTGAGGAATTCACATTGCTATCTTCATGAGTAGAGACAGTTTCAGGCCCTCCAAGAATGATATTTGCATTTCCAGAAGTGAGGGAAACTTCAAACATATGACTCTTTGAATGGTCACAAGCACCATCTACCCCACAAGCTTGTGAAGAATTTGGACCATCATTGCCTCTTTCAGTCATAGAGATACCTGTGTGTTGAGTTCCTGTCCCACTGATTGTATCTCTGGGGCGTTTGCACGTATCTTTGTATGCATAAACTGACACTCCCTCGAGAGAATTAATCACCCCCCCTTGCAACTGTCCACAATTTGAAAAAACTCCAATACCATGTTGTTCGTTGCACACACTGTGGTTCCCTCCAGAATCTGTCAATACACTTCCCTTTACTGGAAAAGAATCATGAAGCTGATCTGGCAATCGTCGTTCTGACTGGTCTCTAAGATTCATGTTTTTGAAGTCCAAAGCAGCAGCATCTTTTGTGGATGCATCAATCACAAAACTTCTTGATTTAACTACTTGTCCTGCTTTTAGTGCACCAAGCTTCTTGTCAACAAATACCATGTTAGCAAATGGATCGAGAAGACACCACTGATGGGCCAGTGCATTAGTATTTTCGGTATTGTTAAGTTCCTCCTCAATTTTTCTTAGTGTATTAGATAGATCTGACCAGAAATCACTCATATTAGTCCACTGCTTACTATCTTCCTGAACAACAATGTTTCTATCTGCAAACAATCTCTGACCACATAACTTCCAGGCTCTATGGAACTCACGGATAGGCCCCCTCCCTCCCTGAGGTGAGAAATAAAGAAATTCCCCATTAAACTTATCACCTCTTTTACGCCTCCCAATCTTCCATCCTGCTGCTCTAAATAAGTTCTGGGAATGGTTGCGTAAAATAGGGCGGGGATCCTTCATGAAATCTTGATTCACTGACATTTTAGATATGGGAAGTTCATTATTATTGGATGACTTCATTCTTTCCTCACCACTTCCAGACTTAATTGCAACAGCGGCCAATGGAGTTGTAACCAAAAGCTTGCTTGCAGAGCTCTCCTGAGAAACAGGTGACGCAATAGGTTTACTTGCACCGACTTCCTTTCCATTGGTTCCAGCTGAGCTTCGAAGCCTACTCTTAGAAACATCCCCGTTGCCCATATTATGTTCTGAGTCTTTATCAGCATGTTGCTTGAGCAAATAACAACTAGAAATGACACCCCGGCTAGATGATTCAACTAATCGACATGATACGGAACAACAAACAGATTCTGAAGCTGAAAGGGGCATACCTGAAGTGGTACCTCTTGAGGTATCAGCCGAATTCATAATCCCTCTAGAGTAAGGTCCCAAATAAGAAAGCTCATCAACTGATAACTTTATTCGCTTACCATTCACATTGTGGATGCCCCTCATCAACAAGGCATGTCCTCCTGAGGAACACTCTGGTACAGAATTCTCCAGTGAATTCTCTGCTACAGTCCAAGAATCCACCTGACTTGTTATGGCCGAGTTGCCACTGTTTGAGCAAAGTGATACATCTGCCTGCTTACAGTAACTACTTCCAATATTAAAAACTGGATTGACAAGACACCTCTTACTGGCTCTATCATGGCCATTTCCGAAGAAAACCTCTGAAAAAATACGATGCTCACTACTTGACCCCTCAAAGCCATCATCATGCAAACTGTGAATTTCTTTACTGAATAACATCTTTACCAACTTGCCACAATACTGTTTTTCCAACAGTTTTTTCTTCCTTTGCTGTATTCAATGAACATCAGCACCAAAAGGCTTCAAAATCGCAAATTTTTAGTATAAATCTGCATCAAAATCAGAGAATTAAAAACCCAAAACCAATTGACCTAGCAGATATACCAAAGGTTTAAGTCGTTTGACAAACAATATCAACTCAACTGAAACATGCATATTGAACCAAGTGGCATGATCAAGCACAGCAGTATAAACCAGGACACAGCTTTGAAACTCCTTAGTACATGAAGTACATGAGAGACATGACTCAAACAAGTTCACAACAAATAGTAAGTTGCATCCAGTTTAAACATATGAGAAACATGCAACAACAAAGGTTCAATAAATAGTGGATACATCAAAATGTAGCCACTTTTTACCCGAGAAGGAGAAGTGTGTGTGTGTGTGTGTGTGTGTGGGGGGGGGGGGGGGGGGGGGGCGCTCCTTTACATAAGAAAAGAAGTGTAGCTACAACCCGCAATTCAGTTTAGTGCTTCATGCAAGCAGTGGAAATGTTCATTTGCTTGAAATAAAGACTAAAAAGAAAAAGAAAAGTGCACCCAACAGGGAGAGAACAGTTTTTCATGAAAATGGCCTTTGAGGTGGACATAACACAAACAAGTACAATACATTTACAATCACTCATTTCCAATACATAGTTATATTATAATTTTTTATCGTGACAGAATCTCTACATTTTTGTTGTACCGCTGTCTCGTGTATCCATGCCTGAGCAACATATTTTCACTCTACAAGATTTAATTTATGGATGCAAGCTCATAAAAGAATTTCTTTATTCATATCAGTTTGGCCTAAATTCACCAACTACACTGAAATATCATTAATCAACAGAGGCGTTTTTTATACGTAAATAAAAGAGATAAACTAGAGTCTCTTTAGAGTAACCATGACACAAGCAACTAGAGAGACACTAGGGACATTAATCTACGGAAGCAAATATGTCTTTTCAGTCAAATATACAACCACCTCATCAAAACATAGCTGCAGTCATTGCTAGTTAGTATCCTAAATAAGTGTTGGTAGTGATGGTAAGGTTGCTTCTTTGTGACCAGACCAGAAGTCAACAGGTTCAAATTGTTGAAACAGATTCTTTGCAAAAATGAGAAAAAAGCAATGGCAAAGTTGAATTCAAATACGACCATCACAAAGAGAAGAGCCTCCAACACTGGAGATGCCCTTTAAGTCGAATATGTTCTACTTCTATATAGCTTTCAGCTTTCCCTTTTCTTTTTGCTTTTCCTCTTTTTTTCCTTTCTTTTGGGGTAGGGGAGAGTGGGGGGGGGGGGGGAAGAGATTCACTTTACCTTTAGATGATCAGACTAATTTGATTTGGTTGTTTATTAACATAAGGTAAGGAACAGAACACAAAAATGCAGAACATGATTGATTGATTGATTGCTAAGCAGAACACCTACTTGACTACCTCATGTAGCATGAAGAAATATGTGTACCAACCATGCATTAATTTAGCATGCTGAAGATTTCGTTAACTGAGCCACTGTTTGATTTGAACTTGGTTCAGAGATTTCCAAATAAGCTCACAAACAATTATCACTGAGATTGCATAAAACTAATATTGACCACAAATGTGCAACTGCACAGCGACCACTTTGGTCATAAACCCTTATAGTCTGTTTGGAACCAATTCTAATGGAAACGAAATTCTAATTCCATAGTTAATGATTCTAACAGAATTAGAATTCTAATTATTCTTTTTAGAATAAAAAACTAAAAAATTAGAATTGAATTCCAATTCTAATGTTTGGAACAAACTTGGAAATGAGATTAAATAAGTAGTTCGAGCATATTACCCTTAACAACTCAATCAAAATAAAAATTTAATATATAACATTAAATAATTGATTTTAATTTTTAAATGTTCTCCACTATATCAAAAACAGTGAATTACATACTCTATATTATAGACAAAATTTAAGATATTAAGTACTAAAAATAAAATTATGTTGCCATCAAGTATATAACTATGACCTTTTATCATTAAAAATGTTATAACCAAAAAAATGTTAACTAAAATAATGTCAAAAATAAATGTAACTAAAATAATGTCAAAAATAAATGTTAACTAAAATAATGTCAAAAATATGATTTCATGATTTCAACAAGTATTTTATCAAAGCTTCTGATTAATTGTCAATAGGATTCACAAACTTATACAATCCAAAATTAAAACTTCTAGCAATTAGATCCAGTGATACAAATTTATTTGTGATCAAAAGGTCATGGTGGTTCAAGTGTACACATCAGATAAATAATTTAACCACCACAGGTTCAACAATACAAATCTAGCAAAATTGAAATTATAGATAATCATGCTACTCATTATACGAAACAATTAAAGCGAAACACTTGAAATAACAAAATATAAAAATTAAATACTAAATAAATTTAAATTACATTGCAAATAAAGAACATTCATGCATACCTTACATAGGCTCTTGGTTGTCTTACAGTGAGAAAATCAGCATCAAAAATTTGGAGAAGAAGAATATAAGAAAAAGGAAGATAGAAAAGAGTACAAATATTATAAATAGAAAAGGGGAGGGGTATTTATGAGAATATAATAAATAAGTGGAGCCAAAAATTCAAATTCTTTATTTAACGATTCTGACCAACTTTGATCGTAATTCTAATTCTAGGGTTAGGATAAAAAGAATTCCGATTCCTACACTGTTTTTATTCCAAACACAATAATTCATTTGAGCTCTAGATTTGTAATTCCAATACCAGACCCTTTTAGGTTTCCAAATGGGCTGTTAAGAAAGTTATAGAAGCACAGATGTGTTTACAACTTGATTTAATAATGGTATTCTTACTTTTAGGTAAATCCACATTTAATTGTTGGCTTAATACATACAACACCCCCTCAACAATTAAAAAATATAGCGTTTAGTCCCTGATGTGCAAAACGTCAAGATTTGGTATCTCAACTATTAAAAATTATTGTTTTAAATCCTTACCATAACGGAACGTTAGAGCGTGTATGAATGCATCACTTTCTGTAAGTGACATGCCACATGAATGACCGGTTGACAATATTTGAATAGATTGACTGGTTTGTTGTGCTCCCTCAACAATTAAAAAATATGAAGTTTGGTCCATAATGTGCAAAATGTCAAAATTATATATCTCAACTATTAAAAATTATTGTTTAGGTCCTTACCTGAGACACAAAAGAGGAAATAAACAACAGAGTGAGAGAGCGATAGAACCAAGTTCAACAAAGAGAAAGGATAGAGATTAGTTACGTTATATTTTGTGATTGAGAATAAAAGAAGGTAGCGTTTTTTGGGCTAGTGATTCAAGGATTTAAATGTTTGGGATTTAGGGTTTTTTTAAGCTATGGGTAATTTAGTTTTTTCCCTATTAAGGTAAATTTTAATTTGATGTACCTCGCTGACGTGATTTTCTTATGACATAACACTTTATCTTTTCTATGTGTAAGTTCAACGTGGCATAGATAACAACTTTGTTTACTCTCAGTCAAGGTAAGGACTTAAAGCAACAATTTTTAATAGTTAAGATACGAAATCTTGACCGTTTTTGTACATTATGGATGAAACACCACATTTTTTAATTGTTGAGGAAGCATAACAAACCAGTCAGCGTATTCAAATACTGCCAACTAATCATCCACATGGCATGTTACTCATAGAAATGGGTGCATTCATACATTCGCTAATGTTTAGTCATGATTAGGACTTGAAGAAATAATTTTTAATAGTTGAGATGCCGAATCTTGACATCTTGCACATAAGGGACCAAACGCCATTTTTTTAATTGTTTAGAGGGCGCCATATGTATTAAGCCTTACTTGTTTTTACCATATATCATCAAAAGAAGACTATTACAGTAAAGTGCAGTCCTTTTAAGTGCTTAAAGTTGAAAGGATTAATAGCTTGCTTTCCAAGGAAAGCTATGTGGAAAGTGAGAGAACCACACAAAGTAGCCTTCTTTGATTGGCAAATTCACTTATAAGGAGAGTCAATAAATCGTCTCATTTTATATTGCCTGGTGTCCTTGTAGCTGTCACTATGCAATCTTCTTCCAAGCAAATTTTGTGAATTAGTTGGGTAATGTTATGGCCAAAGGAGCTATTCTAGAAGACGATTAATATTGCTTTGAAACATCATATCCTTGTAGATGTGGGGTATGCTAAAAGGAAGGAACAAAGAACTTTTGAAGGTGTTCAAAGTTCATTGACATTTCTTGAAGGGAATGTTTCTCATTTCTCTTTCGTGTGGATGTCAGAGGATTTCCCTTTTTATATGACCTTCATTGCTTCTTTTGTGGGCGAATTACTATGAGATTAGCTAGGTCAACATCTTTGTATCTTTGTACAAGGTTTGCCCCTCTTGGCACTGTAATGATAGTTACACTTTACTTGCTAAAAAAGTCGTGTACAATGAAACCTTGGTCAAGTTTAACCCAAATGGATCAAAAAGAACAAGCACACACTTCTGACATATCTATAAATCTTCCTATGCTTTTGATATTCTAGGTTCCCATCATCTCATGATCACTATTCTAATTTTCCAAGATGGTTTCTTTGAAAAGGAAAGGTCCAAGGAGGATGAGCATTGTCTCAAAGAGAACTCTAATGCTTGGTCTAGTGAAGTCATTAATTTAGAGATGAGTCCATGAGTGAAAGCAAGGCAAGACTTCTTTTAGAGGAAATAAAAGCAAATTTATGGAAAAGACTGAACTTGTGATGTTTTCAAAAGAGAAAGCTTTTTGCAAGTCTCCCTGGGTTTTTTTATAAAAAAAAAAAAAAAAAGAGGCTCTATTCAAATCTCACATCAATTGAAGATGGAGTACCATATGGACATATAAAAGTTTGGTCAATCAAACCTAATGAATAGCAATTATTTTAAGGACATGAACTCATTGCAAAATGGAATTAGAGCAAGACTCAAAGGTTTTATTTCTCTAATGGTGTGTGGACTTTATGGGAGACACTAAAGTCGAGCTAAACCTAGAGAGTGTAGGCCACTCCACACCTTGACAAAGGCATCATGTGATTGGTAGGGGAGAATATTGCATCCCACATCAATTAGAGATGGAGTACCACGTGGATATAAAAGGTTTTGGGTCACATCTAACAACAATTACTTTTACAATGTGAGTTAGTGACATCTAGCTCTAAGAAAAATAAATAAAACCTATCTTTTCACCCTATCTCTTGGCAGTGAGGCTTTTGTGTTGTATTAACTACTTTCAGTTGCAGTACTTGTTTCTAGCCTAGTCTCTCATGTTGTAAGAATTTTATTTGGCTCAGACCATCCATGTTTCTATAGCATTTTCTAGTTTCTTTTGCCTTTCCTTGCCTTTGGGATTGTACCTCAACTCTTGAGCTTCATGATATATCTATATTATTTTGGCAAACTATCTTTCCTACTTTCCTCTATATGTATGTTTACATCCAAAGTGATTCTAAAGCGTAAAAACATCAGTAGTTTTATTTTTTTCTCCCAACAAGAAACAAACAAACATCTCAATCAAGTCAGGGAAACCCCTTTTGCAAGAATCACTTTTGATTTAGAATAATTTTTTCTACAAAAAATACTTTCTACTTCTACATCTTCTGCTCCACAATAGAAACTCCACATTTTGTCCTCCTCCACAACAACAAAAAGTTAAAAGCAAAAGCACTTTTTGCTATTTTCCAAACACTGGAAAAAAATGTAAAAAAAAGGTGCTTTTATTTAAACAAAAAGTGTTTTTTTTGGCTCATCCACTGCACAGCCGAGCAGGCTACTAATAACATCTCCAAGTGATTTAAAAACCACTTATGGCATTCTTCCAAATTTGAGTTGTATTCAAGAAAAGAAGCACGGTAGCAATGATGCCAGATGGATGCATTTGTCGCCAAATGAATGCATTTGTCGCCACGTGAAATATGGATTCATTCAAGCTTTACAATGTCCACTCTTTCTAGCAATAAAGGTATTTTTGGAAATAGTAATATATTCGTACGTTCTTCCATCCCGCCATAATTATATGATCGCAGCCATTGACATTTGACACCGTGAAAATGTTTACCCCCCATGCTGTGCAAAACTCCTCTCAACCCCAAAGTTTGAGATAACACCAAGACTCCAAAGTCCAAAGTTCATGTCATTCCACTATTAACATAAATTTCTATATTTTGAAACACAACAGGGTGAAAAAGGAAATTAAAAACATAGTTAGATAACTATACCTCACTGCTTGTATTACCTCTACAAACTATTGAATGCTCTTCTCCCAGAGGAAATATAAAGCACCCATGCAAAAGGTCAGGCCCCTCAATTGTTGCCCAACAAAATTCAAAAAGAATAAAAAAAAAGCTTCCTGATTTCAAAATCGAAAGACTGCACAATACATGAAATTGAACTGGAGAGACTGAATTCCAAAGCGAGAAGTGTACAAATCTCAACGCCCCACGGGCAGGATCGAGAGAGATCAAAACGCAAAATGTCAAAAGCTAAATTGCAATCAAAACCATCAAGAATTCATCGCGCCTTATCGCCAAAGGTTCCATGCAAATGCGAAATTGAGAGAATGATGTGCAGTCTCACATCAAAACCTGACGAAATAACCAGATAGACTAGACCTCTGGATCAAAATCAAGCCCCAGAACCACATTCCACTATTCCATTGCAGAAGAATCAGAAAGAACCTCACCTTCAACGCCGCATTTGCCGATCAGCAGCGGATTAGGGCCTCCGAAATGAAATTAGGGTTTCAACCTCCGACCGTTACGCTCCGAATATCAATCATCCGCAGAGAGACAGCGCAAAGGGGAGCCACCACCCTTCCCTTCATCACGCTCACACTCCGTCGATAATGGGTGTACACGCCAACAGTGGATTTTGGAAACCCCGAGGAGCCCTCGCGAACAGAGTGCCGGAAAGCTCACTCTCTCATGCTTTGTCCATTTCCCATTTTTTAACTTAGAAACCCCACCCCCGTCTTCATTTCACTGTTCCACACCCCTTTTTGTGGGATTTTATAATAAACTACTACTAACCCTACACTTTATTTCATCCCTTTCTTCCTCACTTTTCGCCATTTCTTCGGTTCTTGAAGCTTCTTTCAGTTTCCTTTAGTATGAACGATTGATGGCATTCTAAGTACTTAGGTATGAGCGATGGATAAGATTAAAGATAACGAGATTAATCTATGGATCGAGTAACAATGGTTGGGGCAGGCAACTGGTGAATCTATCTCTTCATATTCATAAGATAATATAAAAAAATCAACCTTGGATGTTCTTGATTATGACACAAAGAGTACTTTCTAAGTGGAATAAGTGTGTTTGGTTGAATCTAATTGAATGACTCGTACCAATTCAAATCATTTTATAAAATATAATGTAGCCAAATAGCTAATAGGTGAATTCAAACAAGTATTAAGGAGAGTTCCACGCCCTATTAACACTTACCTCATAATTGACGTAACTATAATTTATTTAAAAGATTAAATTCGACTATTCACGTAATATCATCCTAATTCTTATGGACTCTTTAATTTATTTATACAAATACAGGTTTTCAAAAGTCATATATAACAATTATTATGTATTTATTACATTATTGATACGTCATTCTCAAATATAATTAAATGACTTAAACGTTAAATGATTCACCAAAAAATTATGTTTTACATTCATTTTGCAATAATAACCAATTCACACGAGCTTGAAAAGAATTGTGATGTGGCACTACCTAAAATTATAAAAATACCCCTATGCGTTGATAGTCTCGCTTGCCACGTGGATTGCCTGAGATACGGGCGCGTGGTAAGTCAACAATTTGGAGCGGAGCCCAAAAAATTCAGATTGGACCGCAAGACCTATTCTAACTTGACAGGGGTCCTCGAAAGCCATGCACGTTCATCTTGGGTTTTATCTCAGGTACCCTATAACGGGTCTGTCTATAAAAAAATAAAGATCCTCATCAGGTATGACCAAGCTATCTAGCTCTTATATTTATTACTACCTGTATTTACTCTACTAATTTGAATATCGAAGTCCATCCCGGAGACCCTAATCTCGTCACTTAATTGTTTTGCAAGTTTTATCACTGAAATTCGATATCAGTCAAGTCCAATATATTATTCCCAAGGTCATTCGTAGAGGTGACACGTGATAGTCGGTCTCAAAAATCATCATCAAATGGTTAAGAGACGAATTTAAAATCAACGAGAACTCAAATACTGATCGAGTGGTGATGCAACTCTAACGAACGTTAGAACATGTATATTTTAAATCTTTATTGGTTAGGAGGGATAAAAAAAAACACACATTTTTTACGTGGAACATGAAAAGCGTGCAGTTCTTTGAGAGTCCTAAATAGGCACGTGCTAAAATATGTTTCAGCTGGGCGTGGAAGAAGGGTGGAGGCCAAAAGAAATCACCATATGGAAAACTATAGCAAAGTCAAACTACGTTAACGGCTTAAATTGTTTCAAAGAGTAAAAGTCTCCACGTGGATATTTATGAACATTTGGCGACGTAATTATTAAAATAAGACCGATCTGAAATTTTTTTAATATTTTTATTTGAACATAATAATAAATTTATTAATTAAAAATATTATCATTTAGTTGATTGAATTTTGCAAAAATAGAAAAATCAAATGGCACGAGAAAATTTTTATATAAACACTTTAATACTTAAATTATATACTAAAAACTTAAATAAATAGCGTATTAAAGCTGTATCATTTTTTGAATAAGGATTTATATATTTATAGAGAAACATGGAGTTTTTTTGAAAAATACTAGAATTATGATTATTTTGGATAATTTTTATCTTGATACTCCAAAATTTATTAAGATTATGATTTTTATACAAAATATCTATCATTTTGGCATAACTTTTTTGATCAATTTTTATATGTGCAGAGTTATCTTGTCTGTGCTTTATTTCATATTTATTTCCTCTTCACAATTAAAGGAAAACTTACACGACAACTTTCAGAATCTTACAATATTCAGAGAGGCAATGAAAGTCTTCCAAAATAATCTTATAGAGAGTCTCACTATCTTTCGGATAAGTGTATTTTCAGCTTCTGAAACACTATATTCTTCCTGAGTTTGATAAATTCAAATTTTTTTTTTACCCTGTAAATTATTTTAGGTTTTTTTGAATATTTGGTGGATCTTTAGCTATGACACATCAATTAATTGACTAGTTTAGTTTCAATAACTATATTTTGTTTCATTACGTTGTTATTGCACAATCTTTAAGTATTTCTTATATACAAAAATAAATGCCAAATTGTCCATTTTCTCCATTGCCAAAAAATGACAACATTCCATATTAACTCAATTTAATAAAATCAACACAAGAACAGATTGGTCATTTTCACTGGTTGTCGGCCGATATCTCTCGACATTTCTATTCCCGACCTTGCAACTGTTCATAAGCTCGGTCATCATTTCCTCTTTTAGAGCCCACCATTTGGAGGGATTGGCTAAGGGATGATGACTGATGATGCTATCTTCGAGAGCACCCTTTTGTTGCAGTCTCTTCGAGTAGAATAGAAGGGTAGTTGAATCCCATCTACGTGCTTGATTGAGGAAAGTACCGAAAATGATGAGCCAACCAATTGAGATAAAGTGGTGTCTATTGCCGCGTGAGTGCTAGATAGACGTTGATAATGGCTAGGCCTAGGCACTGTCCAAATGACATCACAGCCCACTCGCCGTCTCATGCATGAAGGGCTAACATAAACTACCACCCAAAGCAGCTCTTGGGTGATAGGAGGGAGAATAAAAATTCCATTTATTTGAATTAAATTGATGTTTGATTTTTTTTTTTTATTAGTTCGGTTCGGTTATTTTTTTTTTAAATTTATTTTTTTATTAAAGTAATTAAACTGACTGAATTTTAAAATAATGTTATTTTGACGTTTAGAAAACGACATCATTTTCTTCATTAATGTGTTTTATTCAATTTGTTTACATCTATTCGATTATCGATTAGTTCAATTTTTCGTATTAATCGGTCGTTTCAATTACTCTGCACACCCATAAGAGGTAGGGTTAAATTACATTTTAGTTTGAAGCTGAAAGGTAGAATCGGGGTTGATGGAAGTATTCGTCCAATTCAAGATTGAAAAAATTTAGATTAGTTTTTTATTTTAAATCGAATATTACATAATTTATGGCTAATCATGAAAATAATATAATTCTTTGGATAAATTTATAATTTTATCAAAATTTTTAATTTTTTCAATTGAGTCTAAATTGGGTATAATTTATTCATTAATTTAGAGATAGTGTATTCATGTTGATTTGACATGTCAAGTATTATATATTGTTAATATTTGTGAGATCCACATACATAAATAAAAAATAAAAAAATATAATATTTTTTTTATTTACTTACATGTACAGGTAAATTTTATAAATATTATTATTATATTTATATAACACATAACATGTAAAATTAATATGAACACACTACCTCCGATTTAATTTTATACATTGAATAAAATTACACTTAATTAAGTTAATTTGTATCTAATTATCAAAATTAAAAATATTAGATAAAATTGTAAATTTGCAAAAATTATTGAATTATTTTCATGATTAGCCCAATAAATTATTACATATATAATATAATATTGCTCTACAAATGTACATTAATGCATTAATACATGGAGCAACACATGTGTCGTAAACATATAGTACACTCATATATTTACAACACATATACTGTTGCACGACTTTTGGGCATGACTTTGTTGTGTTGTGATTGTTATGGCTTGATGCCATTCATGCATTTGGTAATATCAGTGGGCCAATTAGTGGGCCAACTCCAGCCCATTGGATATACCAGTGGGCCGAAATTCTCTCTCTATCCAATCGTAGAAAGCCCATTGCAATTTACAACCGACTCGCCTATTATGGCTTGGTCGAGCTTCCACTGTAACGTCTCCAGATTAATCCACGAGCCAAACTATAAAATGGCTCTGACCCTTCACCATTTCACCCTTCTGTCTCATCCTCCCTCTGCTGCGCTGTCGGCTCGCCTGCTCCGGACGAAGCGATTCTCATTCCCAGCCCTAATCAACAGCAAGCGGTTCTCTGGTTCAGTAATGGCTTCCGCTCCTCGAAAGGTAAGCAACATCGTCCGATTTCTCGACCATTTTTTCAGTTTCCTGAGGTACTTCTCGTGCCGGGGTTTGAGAATTTGGCTGTTGTTGCGGAAAATTTTCAGGTCCTGGTGCCGATCGCGAACGGGACGGAGCCGATGGAGGCGGTGATAACAATCGACGTGCTGCGGCGCGCCGGCGCCGAGGTTACGGTGGCGTCCGTGGAGAAGCAGCTTCGCGTGGATGCTTGTCACGGAGTGAAGATTGTCGCCGATGCCTTGATTTCTGACTGTGCTGATACTGTGTTTGATCTCATATCTCTTCCGGTACCCTTTTTAACTCTTTTCTACATTTCCATGCCAGCGTTTTGTTTCCTCGTTTAATTGCGTCATTAATACGCGAACTTTAGTTCAACAGTTTACTAATTCCTCGAATGTGGTTTTCTTATTATAATTCGTTACTGGAAGCATTGTTTCTCTCATCAAACAGCCTATTAGAATGAAATGCTGGCGTTAGGGGTTCTGACCGTGTTCCAAGAGTGCCTTAGTAATATGCATTTATTGTGGTCTCTGTTGAGCTATTAGTTCCCTGATGATTTTATTTTTAGCTGTGGTGGTGGAAAATTGTTGCTTTATTGTCCATCGGGGGACTCGATTTGAGTTTTTCTTCCCCGCAACCTTAGTACTTACTTCCAGCAATGATTATTTTTGTGAATTTTATTGATGTTCTTCAAGAGTAGGATTGAAGAACAAAAATAATATTATTTGCGACCACAAGCCGGGGCAAATTTAGAAGAGAGGCCAAAAAAATAGTACTCCAGAGTCTGCGTGGTGGTATGAATTGGCTACTTGTACAAATTAGCTTTTTTATGGTATGGATTGGCTGGTGTGAAGCAGTATCCTATGGTTTCAAGGTTGTGCTTCTCTGCCTGTTCTTTCAAGTTATCTATGCAGTGGCAAAGCCTTATTCTCTGTTGCCCAGCAAGTCTTGTTTGAAATCTCAGATATATTTGTGCCTGTGTGCGTGTAAGTAAATATATTCGTGCAACACAAAATCATAAAATTTACTTCTTTAAAGTGTTTTTATCTATTGCTTTTAGTGACTAGCAAACTAGTGTTTTTTCTTATTGAGATTTTTGGTGCTTTTATGTTTTAGGGTGGAATGCCCGGTGCTGCCAGCCTTAGAGATTGTAAGACTTTAGAGAGCATCATACAACAGCAGGCTGCAGATGGACGCTTCTATGCTGCAATATGTGCAGCTCCGGCTGTGGCACTTGGGACATGGAATCTATTGAAGGGGAAGAAAGTGAAACTTTCTGTGCTTAACCATTGATATTGTTTTGGTACTAGTTTTGATGCAGTACCTTGGAATTGTTTATGATAATGCAGTCTTACTTGGTGGAAAATTGGTTTTCGACAGGCAACATGTCATCCATCATTTATGGAGCAATTGTCATCGTCTGCTACCACAGTTGAATCACGAGTACAGCAGGATGGAAATGTTGTGACAAGCCGTGGCCCTGGCACTGCCATGGAGTACTCGGTAACACTGATTGAGCAATTATTTGGAAAAGATAAAGCAAATGAAGTATCTGGACCGTTGGTATGTTCTTGTCTTGGATAACTTTATTGCTTATGTTATATCATAAGAATTGAGGGTTTGGAATTTGGCATGCAAGGTTTTTGCATGTGACTGAACATAAGATTATTGTGTTTATATCAGAGGGAGTAGATCCACAAAGACATCTTGGTAATTGGTATTCACACTTGGAGTATGAAGAGTGGGAGATAACTCCTTTTATTTTGCTGGGTGGTTGATTTGGAAAAAAGTGCAAGGTTTGGAGAGAGTGGAGCATCTGACTCATTGTTTGACATAATGTAGTCTTGTTTCCCTATCATTTTCAAGAATGTCACAGATAAATCATCACGTGATCTTGCTATATTGGGATACTACTTTTTTCAATATTATCATTGCAAAATTTTTCCTTTGTTAGTTGACCTCTATATCATTGTTCTTTGTTCTCAGCAGTTTGTAATTAACTAACCTGATGCATCATTTCATTTCCTTACTCTTAACTAACTTGGTATATATCTTTATTAAGTAAACATATGTTGTTTTTCTCAATATCTAGCCATTACTTTCTTTTCTCGAGTTTCTTGCCGTCTTTTGCTTAGTTGAGTTTGGTGAAAGTTGTTGTTGTCATCTTAATTCTAAAGGACTGCTTTGAATTCTAATTGTTAGGATAAGACTGCTTTTATGTCAGGAGTCATTTTTCAAGGCGCTATTAAATATTGTGCCTCAAATTGTAAACCAAATGCCTCTTCAGATTGATAGGTGCATCATTTGTGTTCGCACCATTGGTTGGCTGATCTGTAGTTTCTTGAAACCATGTATCAAAGGAAATAATTGGATGTCTAATATCAATTGATATGGATTTTTTTAGGCCAGACCTTTTTTAGAAGAAATACTACAACTGAGCTTTTTTTTTTTTTTTTGCATCAGGTTATGCGTCCCAATCATGGAGATGAATATTCCGTGCTTGAGCTAAATCCCATGGAGTGGAAATTCAAGAATTCCCCAAAGGTGAAGATTAGCCGTAATATTTCTCGATTATATTCTGTCTTATTTTATCATTGCCTCTCATTTTCTGGTATGCCCATGGGGCCTATTGAGGAAATGTTCTGTCTATCCCTCTTTAATCAGTATGCACATGTATTGTACAGTCAGACACACTTTTGTGCAAGTTTAAAGTGCATGTATGACTGACAGACAAACTGACTCATAGTGAGCTCTATCCTTTGTTGGTTTCTGGATGAATTTACTGGTGTTTCTTTATATGTTCTCTATCATCATCATATTTCTTTTGCTTTTTTTTTTTTTTTTCTTTCCTTAACAATTCATTGAAATGGGTGCACTGAGTTATGTATATTTTTCTTTCCAAGTAACTTCTGTGTCTTACTACTAGATGCATGATCAATTGCGTAGACACTTGATTTTTAGTAGATTAATAGCAATTAAGGTTTAAAAGGAAAGAAAACAGCTTATAGGAACCCCTCACCCAACCCTGGATAGGAGTATCCGGATTTTTACAATGTTTTTTCCTTAGCAGAACCTTCTTTTTTGAGAATCTTGAACGAATCTGTAAACACTCCCGCCCGGATATCTCAACCACCCGGACTATTTGAACGGGAGCGCCTACGGAAGGGAAAAAGAATGGAATACAAGACAGGAACTACCCTGGCATGCATACACAAGACTTAAAACAACGGAAGCGAAGTTATATACATGCATGCACTACGGGAACACCGCTAACACAGCGGTCACAAGATAAATAAATAAATACAGACTCTTGTGCTGACATACACATACTCGAGGAATGACCTGACACAGTAAAAATAATAGAGCAAATCCTACTCAACTATCAGAGTTGACAGGGACAGGACTGCTTGTACACCATACTGACTCTGCCGCTAGAAGCTGACTCCCTTTGCCCATGGCCCACGCTGCCACTATCTGGAATGATGGAAAGCAAATGATGTCTTGACCTGTAGCTGGTGTGCCTGGTGTAGCTGGTTTAGGTCCCTGTGGACAATCCCTCTTCAAATGCCCTAGCTGACCACATCGATAGCACACATCTCAGCGCATATCCCGACACTGTCCCTGATGCCTCTGTCCACACTGCCTGCACGGTGGAAATCCCCCTGAACTCTTGCTAGAGCCTGCGTCCCACTTCCTCTTCTTGCTGTTACCTCCTACTCCCTTCATCATTAACTAATCTAGTCGGTCCTGCTCAACTGCATGAGCTCGCTGGACAGTGGTAGGAAAATCTGGTGCCTTAATGCCGGCCATAGCATGGCGAATCTCAGCTCGCAACCTCCTCTGGAACTTGCTAACTTTACGAGACTCGGGGGTCACCAACTCCGGGGCATAATGTGATAAGGCCACAAACTCTCTCTCATACTGAGTGACAGTCTTGTTCCCCTGTTGCAATTCAATAAACTCAAATACTTTCTGCTCTCAGACCCAAGCAATTCAATAAACTCAAATACTTTCTGCTCTCGGACCCAAGGAGGAACATAAGTCTCATTGAATGCTGCCACATACTGTGCCCATGTCGGCCCCCTATCACCAAATTGCTGCCTGGTAGTCTCCCACACCAAACATCATGATACAAATTATGCTACGCTCTTCTTCATGCCGCTCCACCAATATTGACCTCGCAAGCCTTGATACATTTTCGTCGCTCCAGGATGTATAGTATAGGGAGAACGATGAGCTTCCTCTAGGATCCTCTGCTTGATGTCCCTGTCATTCGGCACACAAATCCGTCCACGGAACAATAGCAAATCGTCGTCCCTCTGACTGTATTCCAATGGTCCAAACCTCTCCATGTCAACCATGATCTCGCCAAGGTCGCTGTCAATCCCGAATCTAATCCTCTAGATCTGAATGGATACTCATGTCAGCACAATAGAGGGTAGGATTGTCTAGTGCCACTAAGATGGTAAGGTCACTCATCTGCTCCAGTAAGAACCACTCTTGCACCATCATAGATGCAACTGATGCTCCACAGTGACTTAAGGCATCTGCTACCACATTAGCTTTACCTGGGTGATAGAGGATTTCACAGTCATAGTCTTTGAGCAGCTCTAACCAACGGCGTTGTCTCATATTGAGTTCCTTCTGTGAAAAAAGGTACTTAAGGCTCTTGTGCTCGGTGTATATCTGGACTCTCTCACCATAAAGATAATGCCTCCAAATCTTCAGAGCAAACACTATAGCCGCTAACTCCAGATCATGGGTAGGATAATTCTCTTCATGCCTCTTCAACTATCTGGATGCATAAGCATTCAACAGGACTTATGTTCCTCTTGGGTCCGAGAGTAGAAAGTATTTGAGTTTATTGAATTGCAACAGGGGAACAAGACTGTCACTTAGTATGAGACAGAGTTTGTGGCCTTATCATGCTATGCCCTGGAGTTGGTGACCCCTGAGTCTCGTAAAGTTAGCAAGTTCCAGAGGGGGTTGCTAGCTGAGATTCGCCATGCTATGGCTGGCATTGAGGCACCAGATTTTCCTACCGCTTGTCCAGCGAGCTCATGCAGTTGAGCGGGATCGACTGGAGACCTGACCAGATCAGTCAGTGATGGAAGGGAGCAGGAGGCAACAACAAGAAGAGGAAGTGGGACGCAGGCTCTAGCAAGAGTTCGGGGGGATTTCCACCGTGCAGGCAGTGTGGACAGAGGCATCAGGGGACAGTGTCGGGATGTGCGCCGAGATGTGTGCTATCGATGTGATCAGTTAGGGCATTTGAGGAGGGATTGTCCACAGGGACCTAGACCAGCTACACCAGGCACACCAGCTACAGGACATCATTTTCTTTCCATCATTCCAGGTAGTGGCAGCGTGGGCCATGGGCAAGGAAGTCAACTTCTAGTGGCAGAGTCGGTATGGTGTACAGGCAATCCCGTCAGTTCATGTCAACTCTGATAGTTGAGTAGGATTTGCTCTATTATTTTTACTGTGCCAGGTCATTCCTCGAGTCTCGTGTATGTCGGCACAGGAGTCTGTATTTATTTATTTATCTTGTGACCGTTGTGTTAGCGGTGTTCCCGTAGTGCATGTATGTATATAGCTTCGCTTTCGTTGTTTTAAGTCTTGTGTATGCATGCCAGGGTAGTTTCTGTCTTGAGTTCCATTCTTTTTCCCTTCCGTAGGTGCTCCCGTTCGGATAGTTCGGGTGGTTGGGATATCCGGGCGGGGGTGTTTACATTGTTGGGCCATTGTGATAAAGTGAAATAGAAATAAGAAAATCCCTTTAAGATTGTTGTTGCGAGAGATACTCAGGTGTATGGCCAGGACTGAAGTTAGTTGTATGTCTAAGTAACTGTTGGGTTTTGCTGTAAGGATAGTGGTTGCTATGAGTACACGCGGTACTAATCATGAACCACATGCCCTAGGGTCAGTTATTGACCGAGTGAGGAGATGAGACTCCTCTGGGTGCTAGTCAAGTGGTACATCGACAGAAGCATGAGATGGTCTGTTATGCCAGTTAGTATTGTGGATCGAAAAGAAAAAGTGCTCTGCAATCATACAATTCCCTATGTAAAGATTCAGTGGCAGTGACATACCCCTGAGGAGGCTACTTGGGAGCTAGAGGAAGACATGAGGCGACTTCACCCTCAATTATTTGTCTAGCCAGGTACGAATTTCGGGGATGAAATTCTTTTAAGGGGGGAGAATTTGTAACGACTCGTAAATCGTAGTTTAATTTAATTAGTAGTTTAATGTAAAGGGGATATTAATATATGTTGTTAATAATCATAATAATATTAATAAGTATAAGAATAAGAATAATTTCATTATCAAATATCATAATAATAAATTATTATATGAGTAAGGAATTGGAGGATGGAGGTGGTGTGAGGTTACAGCATAATAATAAATTATTACGAGTAAGGAATTGGAGGATGAAGATGGCGTGAAGTTCTGAAGTTGTTCAATTCCATAGAAACCTTGAATAGTTTTTAAAATTAAGTGATGTGCATGTTTAATTGAAGGAAGCAATTGGCCGAGATGGTTGGCGCGCATTGAGGAATCCAGCAGGTCTAGTGATCAATCCTTTGGGTGCTGCATGCGCTCACTGTTTGTTATTTTGTTGGAAGTAATTTCCAGCCAATTGAAGCACCAAAACGACGCCGTATTTAGCATATTTAAACAGCCCAATTGAGCAGCAATCGACAGCCACAACAGAATTAAAGTGGAGAAGCAGAACGCACGCAGCGGGCAGCGGAAAACAGAGGAAGTTGGGATTTTTTTTGAGAAATCTCACTTTTAATTGCAGTCTGAGGATACCAGGTAATTCTAGAAGCTGAGTAATAAATTCTGTACGGTTGGAATTTCATTTAGAGGCAAATTATGCGATGTTGCAGTTTGTATAATTTTTATCGCTTTAGGACAGAACAAGCCCGAAGATATCTTCGTCGAGGCAAGTCCATGAGAGATGAGGTCGTGGTAGAATGTGAGCTGGAGGTCCATGATTGGATTTTGCCAGGAGTGGTACGGAGAGGTCCTACATGGTGGGAACATGTTATAGGAGTCCGATGGTATATGATAGATATGTAGGTACTGAGATGTGTATTGAAGGTTGGGTAATGCGGTAGCTTGTGTGTAGTTGTCAGTTAAACTATCTATACATATTCGGACGAGAGATATGCAATGTGATGGGGTGTGAAAGCAAATTGAGGTTCTGAGGAATTTGTATTCCTTGGAGGTTTAGGGGCATCACCTTTAAGTCTAATTGAATTTGGATGGATAAATTGGAACATCAATATGAAGTTCCAAGAGAGATCTGTGCTGAGAATTTATTGAGGGATTATTATGGACTTGTGGACTGGGAGCTTACAGTGGTTTGCTGTTTGGAGATTTGGCATCACTACCTAGATAAGGTATAGGCGTTTAGTTCTCACAGGTGGAGTGGAGTGCAGGTGACACCGTGATTGGCGTGGCGAAGGACTAAGACTATGAGATTCTATAATAAATAGGGTAAAGCAAAAGTGGTAGGGAACTTGCCTCGACGAAGATACCCTTGGGCTTGTTCTATCCCAAAGCGGTAAAAATTATTCAAACTGCAACATCGCATAATTTGCCAAAATTAATAAAATTGGCCTCTAAATGAAATTTCAACCGTACAGAATTTATTACTCAGGTTCTAGAATTACCTGATATCCTCAGACTGCGATTAAAAGTGAGATTTCTCAAAAAAAATCCCAATTTTCTCTGCTTTCTGCTGCCCGCACGCGCGTTCTGCTGCTCTACTTTAATTCTGCTGTGGCTGCCGATTGCTGCTCAATTGGGCTGTTTAAATATGCTAATTAGTGGCTTAAAAGCCAGCAAAACATTATAAGACTGTGGGCGCGCCGTGTGGGCAGCAGAAACTGCTGCCTCCCCTTCTCCATGCGGCGTTGTTTTGGTGCTTCAGTTGGCTGGAAATTACTTCCAGCAAAATAGCAAACAGTGAGCGCATGCAGCTCCCAAAGGATTGATCACTAGACCTGTTGGATTTCTTAATGCGCACCAGCCATCTCGGCTAGTTGCTTCCTTCAATTAAACATGCACATAACTTAATTTTAAAAGCTATTCAAGGCTTTTATGGAATTGAATAGCTTCAGAATTTCACACCATCTACATCCTCTAATTCCTTACTCATATAATAAATTATTATTATGATGTAACTTCACGCCACCTTCATCTCCATCCTTACTCATATAATAATTTATTATTATGATATTTGATAATGAAATTATTCTTATACTTATTATTATGATTATTAACAACATATATTAATATCCCATTTACATTAAATTAACACATTAAACTACTAATTAAATTAAACTACGATTTATAGGTCGTTACAGAATCTATGTGTGTTAACATGTGACCTCGTCAAATAGTTGTCATCTAGTCTGACGCAAATGAAGAGAGTCAAATTGGTTTTAAGATGGATTGAGATAGGAGCAGGTATGCAAACCTTGTTCAAGTAGACTCGTTAGATAAGGAAATGTCTTCCTAATATGATAAAAGATAAATGTAATGCTTTCCATGGGGTTTGATACGGAGTCCAGCCAATACATACTGTTTGACATGCAGTCGTAGTCAGGGAGACGTCAGATGCAATCTATAGGTTGCATGTGCACCCCCAACATTGTTTGCTTATCTAGTCACTTCATTTAGCTTGAAGATTTCTTATCGCCTGTTCAATAGGGCTCGTTCACCAACTCTGCAGATTGTTTTATTGGTTACATACATATTTTGATCAGTCAGTTTAATGATTACTTATTAACATTCGGACATCATTTAAAGGAACATGTCGTTCATTTTTTGATAGCCTGAATTTATTACTGAGGTGCTGTCCCAAAACTTCTGTAATTCTTCAATAACTTAACTGTGTGTTATTAGCAAAAATCAACTGCGAGTTCACAAGGCATGAAGAGACTTTGTATGGCGTGGATTTTCTCCTCCCTTTTTGCCTCTCCAAGTCTTTATTCGTTTAGATGTGATAAGATATCTGCCATTCTATCGCATAAAAGATTTGTGGGTTCTAAGACATTTAACTTTTAAAAGCAAAATAAGTAAATAATAACAATCCAGTCCATTAGAGTAAATCACGAATTCCGATGGAAAAAATAATCTGCCACGTCTATTGGTGCAAGTTGCTATTTCTCTGACAACTTACTGGCTTCCACCAACCATGTGTGGAAACCCCATGTGGTTACTTAGTCATGATAACTTTCTAATATTGATATATTATGTTCTTTTGAAGTCTGAAACGCTAAGATCTGGGGCACCTAAGGGCTGCTGTTCTCTTTTCACTAAATGCCAGTATTGTTTCTGCTGAGAGAAATTATATGAATTTTCCTTTTAGATTCTTGTCCCTGTTGCTGATGGAACTGAGGAAATGGAAGCCACTATAATCATTGCCGTTCTTCGACGGGCAAAAGCAGATGTCGTGGTGGCTTCTGTGGGGGACAAACTAGATATTTTGGCTTCTCGTAAAGTGAAATTAGTGGCTGATGTGGCCCTTGTAGAGGCTGCCCAACTTTCATATGACCTTATTGTGTTGCCAGTAAGTTGTATTCAGTTTGTCTCCATCTGCCATTGTCATGGAGTCGTTAGCTTAACCATGTTTATCATGTGGCAGGGTGGGCTTGGTGGTGCCCAAACATTTGCTAACTCAGAAAAACTGGTGAGTTTGCTGAAGAAGCAGAAGGAAGCTAATAGACCTTACGGAGCAATATGTGCCTCTCCTGCTCTAGTCTTGGAGCCTCATGGCTTACTCAAGGTATCTACTGTACCATGCCTCTGTGAATCATGCCTACCTGGCAGAAGATTTATAAAACACATGTTCTTTAGGCTGTGAAAAAACAAGCATACCACCCAAGGTGGTAGCTCTGCTAGTAATGGTTCTCGAATGGAGACTTCAGGTCTCAGGTATAAGTTTGCTGCCTGGCAGTTGTTTGGGTAGTCACTCATCATATGGGCCATGGGCTTAAGGATGGGGGAGCTGATGATGCTGCCTATAGTGACTTCTGGCAGGAATTTTTCTGGATTGTCTTGAATAGTCAGTGTACTGACCCCTGCCGAGTTAGAGAACAGCTCACTATGCCCCTTGGTTACTTGGGTTTCCCCTTTTACTAAGCAAAAAAATAAAAAATAAAAAAAGAAGTCCTGGCAAACTTTACAAGCAATGCAACTGCAGAGCTACCGTCTTCATGAGAAACATTTCATAAATAAGTCACTGATTTTATTCAAGTACAGCAAACATGGCTTGGCAAAGAACAAAAAATTATGAAAATTTATTTTCAGGATAATCCTGGTAAACATTTTTTTTGTTTTTCCTGTCATCCAGTTCATGTCTAGCTAGGTTTTAAGGGACCATTTTATGTTTTTGGTCTGCAGGGTAAGAAGGCCACATCATTCCCGGCCTTGTCCAACAAGCTGTCGGACCAGAGTGCAGCTGAAAACCGTGTGGTGATCGATGGCAATCTCATAACCAGCCGAGGCCCCGGAACTACCATGGAGTTCGCACTGGCAATTGTGGAGAAGCTATTTGGGCGCACTAAAGCACTAGAGCTTGCAAAGACTATGCTCTTTGTTTATCCGTGATCCACTACTCCTGGTTCCTTGAGTTGAACTCGCCGTAGAGACTTGTATGAAAAGCTGAGTGTAATACATGTCCCAAGTTTGCGGTCTCGTTGAGTTATAGACTTATGTACAAATATGCCTAGGACTGGACTATAGAGCTTAGTGTTTCAATAAATAAAAGGGACTGTTGACTGCATCTTTGTGCTTTTCGAATATTGCATTCTTGGGGAAGTCTAGCAAAGAAGAAACTTCAATATTATGAATCTACGTCAATAAAATAAAATTTTAAAATATTTTTTATTTTAAAAAATAAAAATAAAATTTAATCATCAAGATTTTATCCCGTAACATTGCAAGTATAAAGCATTTAGTTTTGCCACTTCATTAAATTTAACCTTTGTCTAAACTTTATCTTAAAAAAATATAAAAATTAAACTATAACTATCTATTGTCGTTAAATAAATTTTTATTTAATGTATTTTATTTTTTATTTCTACATAAATAACAAAAGATATACTTTTAGTATTAGTCAAAATATTAAATTTAAATATTTTTTTTTTATTTTTTAAATCTTGAATGTGTTTAAAAATATAGGCGAACAATATTTTGAATGAACTGCATTGAATTGTTGTAGAGGCCACTTTAGTTTTCAAATTTTATAATTTTAATTTAATTTAATCTTTGTATTAAAAGATTAATATAATCAAATCAATCAAAATGTTAAAAAATTATTCTTAAACTTTATTACTTTGGTTTTTAAATTTATTTTTATTTTTCAATTTTTTTCAATTATTTGGTCGGATGTATTCAATTTAAGCAATTTGATGGTTGAATGTCACCCGTATTTAAAAGTACTATTTTATATAAAACCAAGCACGTGCAACTCGCGTGTTCACGGAAGAAGATGAGTCCCGGAGATATTTGTGCTTTTTTTTGATGGTAGAAGCTTATTATTTTTTTTTCGAAATATCTGTTTTGGAAAATTCTATCTGCAGCCCACTTTTTTGCTCAGTACAGCCACCAAAATAGGATTTCTCTGGATTGCTCAATGCAGCCACCATTTTACTCTCTGCAGCCCACTCTTTTTACAAAATTGCCCTCATCATCTTTTAGCCCCACGCAGCCATTCATCTTCAAACCCTACCACTCACACCCAAAAACTCTCTGATTAGAAACTCCATCAAATCCAGTCGCCGCGGCGCTTGTAAAAGGCAACATCACAGGTAATTTCGTACTTGTTTTTTACGTATTTGTTTTACACTTATCAAAACCCTTGCTCTCTCTCGCCGTTTCAAGTTCAGAGCTAGGGTTTTACGCACTCGGAGGGACGATTCAGAGATGGCGGCTCGCTTCTTCACCCGCTCTCTCATCACTGCAAAGCACACAATTTCTTCAGCTGTCTCTCGCTCCTACACCTCTCTTTCTCTATCCACTCTGCCGACTTCCGTTTCCAGCGCTTCTATCCTCCGCCTCCGGCCGCTCGTTGCCGTCTCCGCGCATTTCCACCGCCTCTCTCCTGGGACGGCCACCATCCGAGGTTACGCGACTCGTCAGTCGTCGTCATCCCTCAACGATCCGAACCCTAACTGGTCAAATCGCCCGCCGAAGGAGACGATACTTCTTGATGGATGCGATTTCGAGCACTGGCTTATTGTTATGGAGAAGCCCGAGGGCGACCCCACGAGGGACGAGATCATCGATAGTTACATCAAAACCCTAGCTACGGTTGTCGGAAGGTTTGAATTTTATTCACTATCTCTCTCTCTCTCTCTCTCTCTCTTTCTTTTTCTGTAACGTGTTTTCTGGAATTCTTGTAAGTATTTATTGTGCGTTATGCTTGTTGAGTAGAAGTGGAAAATTTTTAATGTTATGGAATGCCCTATCGCTTCCCTAAGATCTTCTGTTTCATACCATCAAGGCACGAGAAACTTGACAAAGCTCTGTTTTTTGGTTGCTAATGCCATATTTTAAACTATGAATGATACAAATTTATGAATGTATATTTTTTAGATGATAAAGCCGAAAAACTATGTAGTTGCCTCTGTTGTTTACCTATTCTGTTCTAATGTTTAGGATGTCTCTTCTGAGGTTGCAAGTGACAGGATTGATGAAGTTTCTTTCAGTTGTTTTTGTTGGATTTATGCTATTGTTTGTGCATATTCTGTATTGCAGTGAGGAGGAAGCAAGGATGAAAATCTATTCAGTCTCAACTAGGCACTACTTTGCATTTGGAGCCCTTGTGTCAGAAGAGCTTTCATACAAAATCAAAGGTACTGTTTCATAAATTGGAGCCCTAGCTTTTCCTGTTGATATGCAATTTCTAAGCATGCCTTTATTAATATAACACAGAATTGCCAAAGGTCCGTTGGGTGCTTCCTGATTCTTACTTGGACGTTAAGAACAAAGATTATGGAGGTAAGATATTCCTTCTTCGTTAGGAATTTAGGAGGCATGTTGTGATAATGTTGATCAAAAGACACTGCATTGTGCCCAACATATGAAACTAGCCTTTAAACTAACTCATTGGGTATTGAGGTACAACAAAGAGTTCAATTCTGCTTCTTATAGGAGCAAGAGGCTGTGAAATTATCTGTTGGAGAGGGTGTCTTTGGTGGGAACTTGTTTTCCTACTTGGTCCTAGGCCATTTATGTTCCTAGGACCAAGTAGGTGTTCCTAGGACCTGAGTAGGTACCGAGGAACTGGTGCTGTTACCTTGAAAATTCAACTTGGGCCTCAGAGGTGCTACTCTTGAGGTAAAGAGTAAATGTCATGGGGTCACCCTGAGCAGCCTAGCATCATGGCACTAATCTTATTTTTAGTGCTTTCTGTAACCTCTGGCTTCTAGTTTTTTCTTTGTTGAGGCTTTCATATCTTATCAGGTCCAACAGTGTGTTATTTGCTTAATCATTTTAATAACAGTTTATCACATGCATGATTATTTGCTATTTGGTATATTGTATCTCCTGTGGCAGGGGAGCCTTTCATTAATGGGCAGGCTGTACCTTATGACCCCAAGTACCATGAGGAATGGGTGAGAAACAATGCTAGAGCAAATGAAAGAAATAGGCGCAATGACAGACCTCGTAACTTTGATAGATCAAGAAACTTTGAAAGAAGAAGAGAGAATGTGCAGAACCGAGATTTTCAGATGGCTAACCAAGGCATGCAGAATCCTGGATCCAACATGGGAGGTGCACCACCTGGCAACATGGGAGGCATGCAGCCAAATAACATGGGGCAAATGCCTCCACCACCTAACATGGGAGGCATGCGGCCCAATAACATGGGAGGAGGACCACCACCCAACATGGGAGGTGCGCCCAACATGGGGGGAATGCGACCCAATAACATGGGAGGAGGGCTGCCAAACATGGGAGGCATGCCACCCAGCAACATGGGAGGAGGGGCACCGAACATGGGAGGAATGCCACCCAACAACATGGGAGGAATGCCAGGCAACATGGGAGGAATGCCACCCAACAACATGGGAGGAATGCCAGGCAACATGGGAGGAATGCCACCAAACAACATGGGAGGAATGCCACCTAACAACTTGGGAGGAATGCCAGGCAATGCACCAAATTTCAGGTATGGGGATGGACCTAACAATGGAGGCATGCCACAACACAGGGAAATGCCTCGTCCAGGGCAGAACATGGGGTACCAGCCTAGCTATGCTCCAAACTCATCAGGGGGTAACCCGCACCAGACCCAGGATATGCCTATTCCTCCACCCCCAAAATATCAATAGGCACTGTGTAGATATATAGTGGTGATGCTTCTATATTAGGGCTTTTAGGAACTTACGAATGAAGTTCTAGTGGATGGTCATGTCAGTTTTGTTTTATTGACCCCTTATTTGTGGCAAGATTTTCAGTTGTTCCTCTTCCCATGCTTCTTTCTCTTGCTTGTGTTTGCTTGAGTTAATTGCCGAATTTTGTTTCAAGTGAAGGAATCACTTTGGATGAGAATCTAACTGAACGGGAAACTAATAAGAAGGGTCAGTAAAGTTGTTTCTTAGGGTTAGAATTATAGAAATACTATCTCTGCGAGAAAGCACGATGGACACCGAGCAGCGTGTAGAATACAGCCCTGCTGGCCGGTGCAGGGGGTATGCTCTTTTAAATGGCGCAAAAGTACTACTTGAACCTGAAGCCAGCTCTGGTCTAATTCTGCTTGCATCCTGCGGGACAATGGTCTAGTCATGTTATTGCCGAGGAACACAAGCCTCGACATATTGGTGTCACTGTCAATGTCAAAGTGTAAAAGAGTGAAAATACGTGCATCTTAAAGAATAATGCGCAAACGGATGAGCTTCAGACAGTATAAATATTTTGTCCAATGCAAAAGGTTAAGAATATCATTGCTCAAAAGTCATATTAACTGTGAACTAGTACGCAGCAATACAATAACTTGATTGGAATCACGAGTCACGAGCTTACGTTTTGTTCCAATACAACTAATAAGACGTAATACCCCAAGACCTCCCTCTCCCTCACACAGACACATCAACCAGACAAGAAGCAACCATGGTTCTCACTAACTGTTCTATTTGAAAATGATAGGAAGAACTTGCTGCACTTCAAGTATGTCTTCTGGAAATGTCCATTATGTGTCGTATTGAGAGCGAAGTAACTGTTCTATTTGAAAATGATAGGAAGAACTCGCTGCACTTTAAGTATGTCTTGGAAATTTCCATTATGCCGCCTATTGAAAATGGGCCTTGTGGTACAATGAGTTGCCTGATTTTCTCTCTTCCGCATGCCTAAGTCATAATAATGTACAGAAAATGAAAAGAGAATCAGACAACAATAAGATAGAAAAATAAGAAAAGGGCAGAATCAGACTGCTGCCAATGCTTGATATTGTTGTTGAGAACTGAGGCGAAATAGAGTAGTTAGTTTTGTGGAACCTCAAAATGTGCCAACATAGGTATGAGATCTTCAAAGTAATTTATTTTTTCTAAAATTTTGTAGCACCCAAATAACACAAGGACTACTACAAGCAGCAAAGAAAGAACTAGAAAGGAGTGTACCTTGCTCTCCATGCATCGTTGATTTTGTGTTGCAGCCACTATGATAATGGCAATCCAAGTTCACTCTGCAGTTTCCTCACTGTTTGAGCGAGGAGATGATGAAGTTGGCAAACTTCTCTTACCCGCTTCTAATCTTTTGGACTTGGCAGCTTGAATTTGATCTGCGAGTGAAACTTCTCTTCGTGCTCGCTCTATCTTTATAAAATCCAAATCTATTTTCTCCCAAGCTCTTTGATCTTCACTAGTAATTTGACCATTTGTTGATGACTTTCTTTTATGAATCTAGAGAAGCAGAAATTAAATGAGTCAGACCATAGAATTTTTCTTATATAAAAGAATAAATATACCAGCATATAATGCTGATTTATAGGATACATCAATACTTGGTGCCCATATATGGAAGGCTCTTAATCAAAATATTTTTCCTACAAAGTTAATAGCAATTTAATTCAAGGGCATAATAAATTTGGACCTATCAATTGGCAATTTCAAGTCAACTAAAGATTACGTGTGCAACAAATTACTAGTTTCTCGACAGTGCAATCACTTTTGACATGAAGAATGAAGCGCATGTAAATTTTTTCAGTTGTCAGATCAGGCATTTTCCCATCCATTGTTGGTCTGGCCACAACTGACTCATTCACTCGTATAAAAAATCAATAGTATACCCATATGGGAGGTGTTCACCCTAATTAATACAGGTAATGTGGCAAACTTTTGTTAGCGGATGTGTGAACTCTTGGAGAGGAAATGTGTCTGGTGACTCTGGTTGAATGTAGGAAACATTTGGGCTCAAGGCTAACCACACCAGAATATTTACACTAGTTGGGCTCAACTGAATTATTGATTACAAACTAGTGGAGCACCTTGTCCTATTACTAATTTGGCAGCTGAATGACTCAACTGGGAAACATTTAAGAGAAAGAATAAGTAACGTCCTTAGAGGGATAGGGGTGTGGATATCATAATACTTAGAGATAATCTGGAATTCTGGAGGTCATGTTGCTCTATAGAGGTTCTGCCATGGCAAATCACTGGAACGGGTTCATTCAGAGTTAGGAGGTCAACTTGGCTCAAAGAGGAGTTTATGTCTTTGCATCTATTCAGGAGTGAGTTCTAAGGGATATGCTTTGAAGAGAGAGTTCATGTCTTGTGTCCTATCAGGATTGAGTATTAAGGGATATGCCTTGAAGGGAAGTTCATGTCTTGTGTCCTATTATGAGTGCATTCTAAGGGATAAACATATGCAAGGATAGTCCAAACCTGTTTGGGATTTTGCAATCCTTATCCCTAGAAGAAACTGTCTCCTAGGTGGAATTGGTTATATTACTCTATAAATTAGAGCTTCAACTAACGGGGTTCATACTTATTGCAACATATGGTAACCTGGCCTCAACACTTCTTGCTCTCTTCCTTTTTACCCTTGTGTCACTATATTTCAACATATTGTAACCTGGCCTCAACACTTCTCCTAGGTGGAATTGGTTTTAATCCATGAGCAACATATTTCTCATCTCTTCTGTCACTACCTCAGCACATTATTTCCATGCGGTTTGCATATCCTCAATAGACCTACCCACTTATGTCAAGCTCATGCTATGCCATTGTGTATATAGTCTTCAATACACTTGTCTATTTCCAGCAGACATTAGGTTCTTAAGTTAATGCAGATGATATTATGTTTCTCACCTTTGTTAGTTTCTCCTTGAGTTTTAACCCTTGAGCAACAGCTAACACTTCCCTCTCTTCCTTTGATTTTCTATGTGTCTTTCTATTCATTTCTCCTTTTGCTTTTGCTTTTGTTTCCTGCTCTTTTCTTCTCTCAGCAAGTCTTGCCATCTTTTCTGCTTTCACCTGAGCAGCTCGTATTTTTGCCAGTTCCTTTGCCTTTTCTCTCTCTGCAGCCCATTGAAACTGTTGGAGAGCTATTTCTTCTTTTATCCTGTCATAGCTATCCCAATCTAGCTCGTGTTGGTCACTCCCACCTTTCCTGGCAGCTTCTGCAATTGATTCAGCCCATGATAACAAAAAATTTGTCCTTGACTTTTTCCATTTCAATCGTTCTCCCCAAAGTCGTCTTAGTGCAGAGCCTATTTTTTCCTTGGTCTGTTCACTGCAAAAGAGAGACACATTAAAAAGTGTATCCTGAAAACCTCTTCAGGCTAGTTATTCTTTAATATGGCATGTGAATTATGTGCCCTATACAAGAAGACCCAGTCATACTTCCTACCATGCTTCATGCAAATTTACGGTGGCATTTTGCTTGCAACTTTTTTTCCCTACCCCATTACTCGTAGACTCCTAGAATTTACTGATTAGACTTATTTCAGTCTTTTCAACAATATGATATAAATAACTTGTAACCTGGAGCTTTAAGGTAGCCAGTGATAATCAGCCCATGGCATCATCAAGAAATGACTTTTCTTATTTTGTAATAAGAAATGAACAAACATGTTGCAGATGCATGTTTGCTATGATAATCAGGTGAGGAGAACAATGCATACCTATGAGCTCGGGGACATTCAGACATCTTTCTTCTAACCTGAGTGTTGCATAAAAAAAACTGAATTAGAGATAATTCAGATGTATTAGGAAGTGCTATGATTAAAATACCAAAAATTACACATAAGCAGAATTCAAATGGGACTTGGTTTTGTTCGTCAAATGGGGGTAACAACATAAACAGACTCAAGTAACAAGACTCTGAGAACATGCAAACAATACATGAGTAAAGTTTCAAATGTTCTAATACAATCATGAATTTGAATGATTCTTTCACTATTTTTTTGTGCAAACACCATACAACCAAAAACAATTAAGGGGGTAAAAAAAGTAAACTGTCTGATTCTTACATGACTTCACCTTGGGGTCCATCATGGCTTCTTTCGTTCTCTGTCTGATCCTCTCTCGAGTCTCTATGAATATAAATGGGGCAATTCAAATTTCCTACAGCATGCAAGTTCAACTCTTGGAAGAAGAAAACTGAAAAGAGATTACCTGCACTGTGTTTCCTGCCTTTGTTCCACGGCACTTTTCCTTTGTTAGCAATTCCAATCTTTTTTCTTCTATCAATTTCTTTCTTTTCCAGATCCGTAGAGCTTCCTCTGGAGTTGGAATGACGACTAAATTGAACCTCATCAGTCAAAGTTTGCTGCTCATATAAATCAATACCAATTTTTTGGTCAAAGCATTCCCAGAGGTCAGAAGTCTCTTCTGTATATAAAATATCCATAGCTCTGTAAGCATGTGTTCTCGCCAAACTAGTGAGGCCAAGTGCAGGAGATTCATTCTTTCCAAAAGAGGCATGGTAAATCGACTTTTTCATACTTGCTCGAAATTGAGCACAGAACACCAAGTTACTTAACAGTGGTGACAAAGGCAGGTGATCTGTAGGCAGAGAAGGCCCAGACAGTCTCCTGGAAGAAATTTAAGCAAGTGAATCAGAATAACCTTCTTGCTTGGGAAAATCGAACCAACTTGATACTGAAAAAACTAATTAACATAAACTACTGTTCTATTATCGAGTTAATATAGTCTTTCCTGCATCTAGTTAAGCATTCACCTCACCAGCCACATCCATACATTTTCAAAATTTCACAATACTACCACTGTAGCTTACAAAATACAGCTGAAAATATCCGATTTTACACTTCTCAAGCTTCGACATACTCAACAGCCTAGACCAAAATATATCGATCAAGAAGGAGGACAATTACAAATTACTAGAATTAGTATTGACTAAATTATCTCAATCTACGGTCTCTAGTCTACCATAAGACCGCGGGATTTGTCAAACACTGAACTTAAAATACACTGGAAAGAAACAGGTCCACTGAATCGATTTTTTGTTCTAACAACCGCAGATTGCAGAGCAACAAGCAAAATCCAGGTGATTTTGCGGAAGCTTCGAGTTGCCAGAGCTCTCAGAAGAGTCCCAAGCCACAAATAAGAATCCCAATCCCAAAATTACCACCAACCCTTGCATACGTATATACATGTACATTGTGTAGAGAGAGAGAGAGAGAGAGAGACATACAGGTGAGGGAATGCCATTTCGAGAAGAATCGAATCGACAGAGAGTAGAGTTGCTTCTTCCTGGATTTGCTGATTTTAGATGGAGAGAGAGAGAGAGAGAGAGAGAGAGATTGATATGTTGCTGAATGCCGATATACTAATATCCACCAGAAACTCGTGATGAGAGCGAGTGGCTACGCGCGCCCCCTTGTTGGCGCGTAGGGATAGTAATTCCATCTCGACCGGTCATGAACCGGGATTATAGGAATCGAGCCGCTGGTTTAAAATCTATAATATAATAAATAAATTCTTATTTTTAGAAAACCAACTACACATTGATAAACTATTTCTCTCTGTCTCTCTCTCTGTCTCTCTCTCCTAGGGTTAGGGTTTGTAGAGAAGCTGTTTTTATCTTACATACGACGCATCACCAGTGCTTGATGAATATCCTGATGGAGATGGACCCAACCAAGAAGCGAAAGCTAGACGGAAACGGCGCTGTACAAACAGCATCCGACGCCGTACCGGGCCAACTCACCGTCGACGACGTACGAAAGATCATCGAGCTATTCACTAACGATCAGCTCCTCGAGATCGTCCAAAACGCTGCAGTTCGGCACGCCGAAGTCCTGGAGGCGGTCCGGTCAATCGCCGATCGGGATCCCGCGCAGCGGAAACTTTTCGTCCGCGGCCTCGGATGGGACACCACCACCGAGAAGCTGCGCGCTATTTTTGCTGCCTATGGCGATATCGAAGAGGCTGTGGTGATACTGGACAAGGGCACCGGGAAGAGCAAAGGATATGGCTTCGTCACGTTCAAGCACGTTGACGGAGCTTTGTTGGCTTTGAAGGAGCCTAGTAAGAAAATTGACGGGCGAATGACGGTTACGCAGCTTGCATCAGCCGGAGTCCAAGGACAGAACGCGAATTCGGGCGTGGACGTGTCGATGAGGAAGATCTATGTGGCGAACGTGCCGTATGATATGCCTGCGGAGAGGCTACTGGCGCATTTTTTGTCTTATGGAGAGATTGAGGAAGGGCCGTTGGGTTTCGATAAGGCGACTGGGAAGTCGAAAGGGTTTGCTCTGTTTGTGTACAAAACAGCTGAAGCTGCTAGAGCATCGTTAGTTGATCCAATCAAGACAATTGATGGGCGTCAATTGAATTGCAAATTGGCAATTGAAGGGAAGAAAGGGAAGCCAGGGGTTCCTGGCGACGCACAGGGTGATGGGCTAGGGATGCATTCACATTCTACAGTTTCGGGTTCACTTGGCCCAGGACAGTATGGCGGACCTGGTGGTTCCTATGGTGGATTTTCTGGTGGACTGCAGGGTCTGCCTCCTGGTCATCTCCCTCTAAATTCATCGCTAGGTGGCAGTCAAGCACCATCTTCTATGGGTGCTGGTGGCGGGTATGGCTCTGGGTTGGGCGGTCAGTATGGAGGTTCTCATTATGGTGGGCCTGCTTCTGCTGGATATGGAGGAATGGGTGGTGCTGGTAGCAGTGGTGGTATGGGTGGTGCAGGAGGCGGGTTGGGTGGTACAGGGCCTGCTGCTCGTGGTTCTTCATCGTATGGTTTGCCACCAAGCTCAGGTGGGATGCCTTCCAGTGGTTATCCTGATGGTGCTCACTATGGCTTCTCATCCTCTGCATATGCAAGCCAGCATCATCAACCAACAGGAACATCACCAGTACCCCGAGTTCCACCTGGGGGAGTGTACCAAGGTGCCCCCCAATTCTACTGAGGTATTATTTCTTATTATGCCCTTTATGTTTTGCTTTGTCCTGTCATTTTTGTGCCTCTCTTGCCATGCTGTATTTTGTATTTGCTGCCAGATTTTTGTTGATTTGCTTTTCATTTGATTTTGGTTGTTTTATTTCTTTCCATTCTTTGGTGGTTAATTAGATGTTGAGGTATGCTGTCGGTTTTGTGTATGACCAATTTTTGTGTGTGTATAATGTGTTTCTTTGAGGCCTTAGTTGGCTTTGGTTTTGTTATAGATACCTTTTGATGTAGTTTGGTTTTTCTTGATTTTATTTAGGATAACTGACAGTTTGGATACAGCATATTTGTATTTCGTTTGAATGTAGCGAAATTTCATACTGAATTTGCTTGTATTTGTCTGTTGGGGTGTTTTTGGTTTTTCTGACACACAATAACTTGTTTTTGTTTATGTTAACTGACAGTTTGGGTACATCATGTTTTATTTCATTTAAATGTAGCCAATTTTTCGTACTAAATGTGTTGGGATTTGTCTTTTTGGTTTTGTCTGACATGCAATAGTCTCTTCTGGTAACTGTTTAGTATATCTTGATCTGGTCTTATAGTTGAAATTTGGTTTCATGTCATTAACTAGTAAATGTATTTGGTGTAGAGCTCTGCATGAAAGGTATTGAACATCCAACTGTTCTATTCAGCTTTGTGGTTTGAAAATGAAAGTGAAGCATTATTGCTCATGGGAAAAATTCTATGTATTGTTATAACTATTGGACTGATATTTGCATAAAACATCATGTGACATGATTAAAAAATGATATTTGTAATTTCACATTGCTGGAGAAGTAAGCAAGCAAGCAAGCAAGCAAGCAATTGTACATAGGAGGCATGTGGTATCTTTCGGAGTGGTGTCTAATGAGGATAAGCGCAAAATACAATTGGGATGATTTGGACATGTGGCAAGAAGACCAATAGATGTATATTTGAGAAGGTTGGATGGGATAGAAGTTTATAGTGAAAGAATGAAGAAAACTTGTTAAGAACTTTAGACATGATATGTGATATAATTGATTTTACAATAGATATGGTCCTCAAGAGAGATGATGGGTTAAAATCTACAAGTTATGTTGTCCGTTGGAGCCCTAGGAAACAAAAATTGAGAAACTAAATATCAAATGTTGCCTACCATTTTATTCTCTTCAAAAATTCTTCTGATGGTCTGCTAACATAGTCGTTTTGGATTTTGGCATGCGAGGTTTACCATTATGAAAATTAGCTTAAATTAAAGAAGATTCACTGTAAAAATCATGAACCAATCAAATCAAATCAATCTAAATTTAGGATGATATTCAAGAATTTCCTATTCCGAATGCACAAAAAAGACAACTTGATTAGACGACTATAAGGGTATTTTATTTATGGCATAGAATGCTGGCAATATAGTATATACATGTGCAAATATGAGTCATAGAGATGGATCTTACGGTGAATGTGTGCCTTTACAAGAAATGATAGAATAAGAAATGTGGTTACATGTTATGTTGTTAGAGTGGCTTTCGTTGAAGATAAAAAACGAGACCCAATTAGAATGTTTGGTCATGTGAGAAATAGATCGATAAATCCTTCTATAAGAAGAGTGGATAGAACACAAGAATTTTTAGCAAAAGAGGTAGGAGAAGACCAAGAAAAACCTGATTGTGAACTTTAAAGCATGGTATGTGTTATAATGGCACCACAGAAGATTGATCATAAATAGAGATGATTAGTGAACTAGAATTCATGTTCCTGATCTCACAGTGGAAGTAAAGTTTGATATGTTGTTGTAATATTGAGTTCATCATATTAGCAAAAAAGGGAAAAAAATATTAAGTGCATTATGCCTCCCATGGGGGGTGGGCTACCTATCCTGTGGGTGCACTGACTTTTGAGGCCCACCACACTATAAATGGACAGCTCAACTCCACATAAAAGAGGGACAAATTTATATAAACTAAAACCGTAAATATCCATCCAAAATTCATTTGGTTTGGGACTCACTTTGCTGCCTTCTCTTTTTAGGTGGCCTTGGTTCTCCTTAATCAAATATGCTCGTTGTTTTCCTTGGCAATTCTTACAAAAACTGTGTATAAAGCCATACAAATAGCCTTCAATAATTTGTGATTCCCCCTTTCTTGGTACCTATTTTGTCTTTGATCCTGTTTATATCATTCCTGATTTCTTTCTATTTTTTTGTTGTTTTCTTTTTTTCTGAATCTGTTCTAATTTTTATGACGATCTTAAAAAAGTTGTAAGTTACATTTAAGCTTCTTAAGTTTCCCCCTTCGTGCTGGAAGTTCTGTTTTGGTTAAGATACGATCCGATTAGGGATATTGCTTGAATTTGTATTTCTTTATCCTTTTTTGGTTGACTGTGCTTCTGAATGTAAATTTTATTCTTATTGACCTTGAATTTCTAATTTGGCTAATCTATGATCTCAGCAGTCCAACTTCTTACATATGAACTTGTATGTATATTTTGCTCATTGCATTTCAAAGTTTCTTTTCTTTTTTTATGTGCTTGAAGTTTAGGTTGGATTGATCTATTTGTTTGTTTTCCTTTTGGGAATTGGAGAATTTTTCTTTTTCTAACATTATAGGACTTACTGAAATTTAATATTATCTTGTATTGGCATCATCAAGTTGTTGGGTCAAGTAATTCATATGTATATGCAATAGTGGCATGCATATAAGTTTAGCTTCGAGAATAGAAGAGTTGGGCATTGTATGAGTAGTATTGTTGGTAGTGGGCTTTAGGCCTCAATACAATTACTTGAGTAATTATTTCATTCTGTTAAAATCATTCAAGTGATCTCTGGTTGAACCAGACCCTTGACTTTTCTCCTCTGGCTTCGCTTAGTAGATTGGATGTTATAGCATTGGTTGGATTTCTGAGTGTATCTGGAGCATGATACCACTAGGGCTTGCTTGACATCAGATCAGAATCCTGGTTGTTTTTGTTGAAGTAATCTGTACACTTCAGGCATTTGGGCTGCTATTTCATTCTTTCCATTTTTAATATTGAGCTTAAGCTTTTCAGTGGTAATATTAAAAGATTATCTGCCTGAGGTATTGCTTGATTATGGAATATTTGTGTTTGGCAAGACAAAATGTAAAAAAAATTGCCCATCATGCTTTGATAATGTTCTTTTCTGGTATATATTGTGTCCCTATCATGACAGTCTCAAGCCTAGAGAAAGAAAGAGGGGTGGGTGAGGTTGCAGATAGTCATAACCAGCACAAAAACTGTTAGATCTTTAACATATATTCTAGGCACAATCATTGGCGAACTGAATTCCATATCCATGTTGCAGACCCCACCTAGTGGGATTAATTTTTGGTTGTTGTTGTATATGGATGGTGATGTTGCTTTCGATGTCTCTTTGATGTGCGCATATTACCCGATAACTATTTTTTGTTCTCCGTGTATGTATCAATGGCATATGCCAAAGCCATACATAGTATATGGTGATTTTAATTTTTAAGTTTATTTATGAATCTTAACTTGTGTTTTGTGGGTGTATATTTCTCTTGTTGACTGAACATATTTTTAAGTGCTTTCTGTTACTCTTCAACCTATAAGCTCTTGTTGCTATATTGATGCGTGTCTTATGTTTGTATTAGATGATATGATGCTCTATCTGTGATTCTGTCTTGTATTATATTTGGTCTTTGTATGTTCTATATGACTTCTTTCTATGTTGTAATCCTTTTCAAGAGCAATTATGATACTCTACAATTAGCCCAAAAAAAATATGATACTCTACTACTGCATGTGCATATATATGGGATATGTTGTAATTTCTTCTTATCATTTGTTGTTGCTACGAGAGGCATTAAATGTGCTTGTTTGTTCATTTGGAAAATTCTTTTAGTTTCCATGACATTTGTTTTGCTTGTTTGATGTATATTGATGGATTGAGTTGTCAATGGGTGTTTGATTCAGGTGTTTGACAGCTTGTTGGCGCAGTTGCTTTTAGTGGTTCTGGTGATTTCATGAGTGCAGACAATTTGATTAGATGTCCTTTGGTACTTTTCACTTCATCTGCTCCTTAAGAGGTGGAGTCTTTTATGTTGCTGGTAGTTGAGAAGGCTAGTTGAATTTAGTTTTATGTACTCTTTGTCTGGAACCCAATACCCATATATTATGTGGGCTCTTTTTATGATATATTTTAGATTTTATAGGTGTTGACTTTTTCTAATTGCTTCCTAGATTTGTCTCCTTACTTCTGTGCGTTATCTTTTGAAATGCTTGTCATTCTTCCTATTCATGGTCTCAATGGCTCTCCATTTGTTCATCATTTGTTCATGATGTTAGTTTCCTGGAAAAGGCTGCATTTTAAATGTAGTTATTATGAATATTATTTTCTCAACTTGCAATAATTATAATTATGCATGTGCTCCATATTTCTTTTCTTCTATCAAGTGGAATTTGTCAAATGGGACACTATGCTTATGAAAATAAACTGTAGGTTTCATTGTGAACTTTTGGATGAATGTGACAATCTATACTACACAAATGGAATCCATATTATACTTTCCAAAATAAGGAATTGGTGCTTCAGACAGATAGTTTCGGTGAATGTTCCAAGTGCACCATTGTGGTTTTATTTATTTTTTCTTTTTTCTCTTCTTCCCCTCCAGTAAGCTTTTCTTTCTTTTTTTTTTTTTTTTGGGGGGGGGGGGGGGTGTAGGGGAAGAAGGTAGAATTATATTATATTAAGTTAAAAAACAAGATCATTACAGACTACAGAACACTCCTTGCCATGGTGGCGTAGATGCTTGAACATGTCACAAAGGAATTGGACCCCTCCAGTAAGCTGTTGCATCATGTTCTATGTATCTTGAGGGCACATGGGAAACAAGGAGGCTCCGTTGAGGTTCCAGTGAGAAGACGACGGAATTCCGGCCAGGCACACACTCCCATGCGCCGGCGCGTGGCAACTGGCCAGAAAACGTCGGACGGCGCATGCGACAATGGGTCTTTGGTGGTCGGCTGATCTGACGCTGGTGAACACTATGGCAGCAGCAGTGCTGGCAAATGGTGGCCAGACAGTGGAGTTTCAGCCTTGACAGGGGCGGCGAAGAGAGAGAAAAAAAAAGGAATTTTATGGTTGGGAGACTGCTAAAGAAGGATACAGAGCGACGGCTTAGGATTTTCTCACCAGTGGCTCTGATACCATGTGAGAGAATAATTTAGAGAGAAAAACTTAAAAGATTAGTCTCTCTCAGCTTGCTATTTATAAATGTATAATGGGCCTAATTTACAGGCTTAACCCTATGGGCTTAACCTAAGGCTAATTACAAGCCCTAATAATTACAAATAAAACACACGTAAAATATGTACAACTATACTAATAATTCTAATAATATATATATTGTTATATGTATATTATAAGTTAATGAGTACTCAATAAGTTGGTGTTGATGGTTATCTTGCTGATAAGTGTGTCTATGTTGATATTTTTGCTACTAACCTCAAATCATTTGGTCTCAACTATCATATTTTGCCCTGTTTGATCATTGTGAGTGCATTTTCCCCCCTGGCAGTATGGTTTTTCATAGTTAAAACAGTTCTTGCTGCACCAGGGTTGCTTGTTGATTTGATGTTGGTTTTGATTGTTGCAAGTGGCATAATCTTGCCTTTTGATTTGAGGCTGTTGCAATTACCATTAGGAGAAGGCATTAGAGGCCAAAAGTTGCATAAAATGCACGAACCTTTAGGAAATAGATGGTTTAGGGCCAGCATTAATGAACTACCTTTATTATTTGTGCCCCATGTTGGCCATTTTACATTGTTGAAGATTGTGGGATCATTGTTCCTTACAATTTATCCTTCAAGCTTGTTTTATTCATTCAAGCACCTATTCATTTGTGGGCCTGCCATTTTATGCTGGTGTATCATCTGTGTTTTAAGTATTGTTTTCCATGCCTTGGGTGATGGCTCTGAGCTTATAACCCAAATTTTCTGCTTCCTCCTTAAGTATTGGAATTTTTGCATGAGAAATTACAGGCAATGGTTAGCAAGACATGTCTAATGATGTAGTACCTGCTTATCTACTTCCCTGATGCTATCTATCTCTGGGGTAGTGTTTGGAGGTAAGGATGGATGCTAATAGCTAGCGCTGCAACTTGGTATTTTCATCTTCATGAGAAAACAACATTTGACAGGGTCAAAAACTCAAAGAGGGTGTCTGAACTGTAATTCTTTCACGAAGTCTCGTGCTTCCTGTTTTTTGGTAATTTCTTTAACAAGAAAATAATTTATTTGGGCCAATTTCTTAACATAGCTTAACAAGGAATTACCGTATTGAGGCTTGTGATTGTTGCTGTGGGGACAATTCTTTAACGAGGAATTACCATATTTGGACAATAATGATTTGTCTGACTTTGTTAGTTGGAATGAAGTGTTAGCCATATCCTGGCAAGTCTTTTGAAGTGATCCCCATGTTGGTTTTTGAGGGGATCTTCTGCAACGCCTTCCGATTTTGCCTTTTCTTCTATGTAATTTAAGTGCAGTTCGTCTGACAGGAGATTCTGTGGTATTCTATATCTATGAGATCACTTCTCACTTAACATGTTACCTCATGCTGTCAAGGTCAATTTGCTTATTATGTGGACCAATTTACTTTAGAAAATGTGTTTAGTTGACAAAAAGGCATCAGCAGTTAAGGTCCCTGACCCCAGTAATCAGCAAGTAGAAAGAAGTAACGGAGGTGCCTTGCATCCTCTGGTGCAATGAGCAAGGTTATTGATCTTTATTGTGAACTGAAGTGTGTTTTCTGCAATGTGAACATTTTGTATCTGATTGCAGTGGTAGCAAAATTGCCACTCATAATAACCTATATGGCTTATCTACACGCTATCTTTAAGATGCATCCATCCTTACATCTACTTGCTGTTAATACGTGTGCTTGTATAAAATTTATCTCCGGTGTATATATTGCTTAGATCTGAATAGGTTTGTTTTTGTAAGAAAGTAATGGCGCGCTGTTTGAATCTGCAATCGCATCTGAGAGTTATGTTATTAGAAATCGCATAATAACCGCAAAACTTGAACTTACATGCTTAATGGAAACCCTGTTCTGGTAGAGTCATCTATGTGATGGGATTTAAATAACTATTACCTTGTTTGATTTGGATTGATAGCACTTCTTTTTTCTTGTTGGTGAGAACTTGCAGCCACTAGGGCATGCTTGGTGTGCATCAGGTAAACTCAGCCACTAGGGCTTACATAGTAGCCCACAAAAATAGTCTTGTATTCTCCCTTTCCCCTCCCTTCTCCTTGTTTCTATTTTAAATTTCAGTGTAGATTCTCTGTTGTTTACTGGTCAAGGGAATATGTTTTGGGGAGGGGGAGGTTGCCATTGAACTGTGCTTGTGGGTTCTTCTCCTTGTTTGATAGTTGACATAAAACTCGTTGAATCAAACAAAGATGAGATCAAAATGAATAGTTAATGAATGGCGAGTTAGAATAGATGTAGATGTGGTCGATGTCAAATAGTGGGATAAAAGAAGGCTTGGAATGGAAAGTAGTCTCATGTGTCGTGGCTGTTGATGACTGGCGGACTTGGTGATTCAAATCCGGAGGGATTCTCTATTGTGTTTAAAGGATGAGTGTTATTGCGAGATTTGTATTTATTTTTTTTTGCCATATTTGTATTTTAATATCGTGGAATGATGAATGAGAATTTAAATGAATACATTTATAAAAATATTTATTGATCTACTCTTGCACGCTGATAATAGATTCTTAGGTCGTCGTCTTTATGTCTTGGGTACAAGTTTAAAAATACATTTGATAATATTTATATGAAGAATAGTTTAGATATAATGGTATGATTAGTGTCATGTTAGATGTGAGATTAGGAGTGAGCAAAATTTTAGTTAAATTAAAATAATTGAATTGAATTATTTGAAATTAATCGTTCGGTTTAATTCAATTTGTGCATCGGTTTGATTTGATTTTTAAATTTAATTTTATTATTTATTTTAGTTTGATAGTGAAATAATCAAATTAATAGAAATATTTTTTTATTCGAGTAAGAAATTTTTTAATTAAGTAATATTATTTTTATTTAAATAATATTTTTTAATTAAATAATAATTATTTTTAATCAAGTAATATTCTTTTTATTCGATTAATGTTTATTTTAGATTTGTTTTTTGTAACTTTTTCAATTGGTTCATTTTTTTTTTTCATATTTTGGTCAGCTCTTTTGATTTTTGATTTCTTTAGTTTTTGTATTTGTTTGATTGATTAAATTAAATTTTTTTACATAGACTCAGTTATTCTGATTTTAACATTTTGATTGGTGATTAAATTTTATTTAAGATAATTTTCTATTTTTTAATTAAAATATTTTAAGAATATTATTAAAATTTAAAAAATTTGACATAGGTTTTAAAAATGAAACAATTATTTGCTTAAATAATAAAATAGGTGAAAATGGTCTAAAATACTTGCAAATGAACTATTATTTGCTTAGGATTCACGTTGGTTCATTACAAAATCTAAAGCCATGCGATATATTGTTGTAGAACTAAAGTTAAGTTTATATGTATGAGGACAACAATTAAAATGATGTATTTTCAAGTTTAGATAAGAAAAAAAAAAGGAAAAGATAACGAGCCTTATTTATATTTGAGTGCAAGTAACTTAATTGAGTGTACTTTGTGTATTTATAGTAGGTTATGAATTAAATTAGAATTATTTTTAAGAGACAATAATAAGTGATTTCATTCTTTTTATCGGGTCTGGGTAGAGATCAAAGATCTTGAGCGATTGATTTGGTAGAACAATTTAATGAAAATTATGAAAAAAAGATTTATGTTATTGGTATGGACATTTTGTGTATATATATATTGTAGGGATGTAAATGGGTTTTACTTAATATAATTTTTATGGTTGTTTAGATAAATTTTTAAATGAATCTAGTATTAATATTTCATTTTTATATTATTTTTATTTTAAATGAAATTAATTGCAATTCATTAACACTCATTTATATCGTTATATTTTTATTTCGCTTTTAGAGTTAAAAGACAATATGATTAAAGTTTAAATATAATTCAAATAATTCATATTGTAATTGGAGTAAGTTATCGACTACTGAAATAGCTAAGCTTAGACGAGGCAAGAAGTTGGTTACTTTTTCGCTATGAAATTTACCCATTTTTTGGGCAAAAGAATCACATAAAAGAAAAAAAAAAAAAAACCAAGGTTATGTTAAAATGGTAAAGATAACTAATGGAACAAGAAATAATTTGAAATATAGACGAAAGACGATATGGTCGGTTTGGTGCATTTGTTTTTAATTCTATATTTTACCTTCTGTTTTAGCCCCCAGCCCTTGTTTAGTACAGTTTATTTGATATTTTGGGAGTTTATTTTCTTTAGTTCATGATTAATATTAGTTGATTAATTTTTTGAATAGAAAGTTCGGACTATTATTATTCAAATGGCGAATAATATTAGTCAATTAATTCATAAAATTGTGCATAATTTTTTATATTAAAAATTATATTTATAAAAAAACTCATTTTTTTATATTTTTCGTACAACCTAAAGTTACGGTACGGGGAGCCCTTTTTGCTTAGTTTGAGGGTATATCTATTTATTTATCCATTCCGTAAAGTCTATTTTGCTTACTTCGAACCTGGAGATCGAAAGAGGTGTGTTGAAACTTTGAAATGCGTCAATCAATCTGATTATACACTTAGGTCTTGTGACGAGCAGGAGCAGGTGCAGGTGCAGGTGGAGGTTTAATTTTCCTTGACCTGTAATCCTGTAGTACATGTGCGTAGAGGATTTCATTCCAAGTATCAGGGACTCCAGGAAGGCACCAGTGAATGCAATCAGCAAAATTCTTTGGGTCTGCCCTCTGCTCTTTGGTCAAGAGCCTGCCCCTACGCTCCCCATAAACTGAGGTATGCCCGTCCTTCCGAAACTCGGACAGTTGGGTGATGTTTAATAGTGTGGCATCAATTTGTAGTTGCCCCAAGACGTCTCTCACTATCCCCATGATTTCAAGGTTTGAACCAGTTCCCCAGTATGGACCCTGGATTGGGTGTGACTCATTAAAGCAGTTCCCCTTGCTGCCATGCTTCCACTCCCAGCTCCTGCAGATGACCAAGAATGGTCAGTTTAAGGTACCCAGATGACACTCTGAAAATGGGCAGAATTAGGACTTATGAAAGCTTAAACAGAAACACAATTATCTGGGCTCACCATAGGTGTGTTGGAGACATGCTCATGAAATAGACCTTTTGGCTGTGAGGGTTGATTCTGTCTTCTAACCATCTTGCCCATGTTTCCATTGCCAATCTATATGCAGTGGTTACCTTGTACTCCTGGACATTGTAAGGGTACCCTAGCCTGAAAAGTAAATTAAAAGGCCACAAGGAGCAAACAATGTAATCTTATTCCTCTTCTGAATCACAGTGGAATAGCAGGTGATTGGCTAGATTTCTCACGTTGCGTTGATCTGGGGTTTGTACATCCACCATATGTAGCTCTCAAACACCAAAATGTCGACGCTTTCCCACTGCTTACCATGCTTGGCTATCGAGTCGAGCTTGACCAGTCTCTTTCGTACAGTATGGTTTATTGCGTTATCCGAATTCGACTCGACTACGAAGGGCGCCCAGAAGTACTCTATCGTCGCGTTGTAATCCTGGAATCAAAATGCTTTCATATGTTGCCAACAGTTCTTTACCAAAATGTGGGTTTGAATTAATGGTTGTTGGAGGATGATGACGAGGCAAGTTGGAAGTACCTTGGCTGTGAAGATCTTTCTGGGAGGAACTCTCTGCAGGGACTTCTTTCCATCAGGAATTACAGACTGTACCAAACAGACCATTGACTCAAACATGCCTCTCTGTATTGAGTCCCCTACAAACATCAGCCTTTTGTCCCTCAGTACCTCCAGCAACTTCAAAGCATTAAACCTAGCAGGATATACACCGTTGTACACACTTGTTATAAAGAGATGGAGTCCATATATTGTGCAAGATAAGGACCAAAAAGACTCAACTGAAGGTTCTTTCCTCCTCTTCCTTCTCCTTTCTCTTTCTTTTTGCAAGTCTTAGCCAATGATTTTAAAGATGATTGAATAATGCTGAGATTGCCTCAAATGGAATTTGTACACCCAATCAAAAACTCATTCTCATTCTCTCTATGAACATTAGTGGGCAGTTTATAGATTGTGAGATTGGGTATATTGAGCTTTAGGGTTCATTAGATAATCTCTCTTTTACGCGATCCATTATTGATCACATACTAAAATTTGTTCCTCCTAGGTGTGTCTCTAATTCTGATCTTGTGACAAATGGTATTAGACCGATACTTAACAAATAAAGTGAAACAAACTTGAAATGACATCTTCTTTTCTACACATTTAAGCTCCATCAAAAACAACCCTTGAAACCAAGAAGCCTTAACTTGTCCTTCCATTACTGACGCTTTCAAAAACTGAAAAAATTATAGAAAACGCCCTAGAATTAGCTGTGTTTTACAGCCGTCGTCAATATCCTTCTCTATTTGTACAGCAATATTATCAAAGTATGTTACTTATTAGTTACCTTGGCAACTTGCACGTGTTAGGCTGCCACCTCCAGTTCTGATAAAGGGCATCAGGTCTCCCATTCCTCTGGCAGGTCACTTGCTTGACCAGGAACTGGCAACTCTCTTCTGTGTAGAGTGGGTAGGAGCCATTGTCCCACACCCACTTCCCCTCAAAGACATTGCAGCCTACTTCAACAACATCTTCATCAGACACATTCACTGGCAATCTCACCGGATTACGCCTGCTCAGCAGCTGCAGAACAGGGCTGTGGCTGTTCTTCAAGCCGTCGAGGACGAGTCGGGCCGTGCCGAGCACGAGGAGGGAGGCCAACGCAGCGGTGAAGAGGCACTGGACTTGGCCGTGGCGGTTGAGGAAAGGCGGTGCCTTCTTCATTTTGAGCCGGTGAATGTGGTGATTGTGATGGTGCCATTGTTCTGTAGTTTCTTGGTTGCTTTTAGATTAGGCTGTTGCTTATTGGGTCGACGAGTCTTGCCACGATGTTGCTTTGGTTTGAAGCATTTCCTAACCACCCCATGCAACTACCAGTTGGTGAACTTGTTTTTCAAGGCCAATGTGAGGCCTGGGCTATAGAGATAGTTTGGCAATATCTTTGTTGACGAGTCAATTCTGCTTTACTCTTAGGGTCACGACCTTAATTGATCTTATTGATATATGATTCAAAATATATTGATATGTTATATGTTATTTGGTTAATTCATGTAAGTGACATATAGTATATGGTATTATATTTTATGTTAAATATAATTGACAAATAATTAATTGGGTTAAGCAAATAAATAATTGGGTTGGGCCAGCCATTTGTGTCTCAAGCCCAAGCCCAAGTCTACTTAATTTGTTCATTTGGTTTCATGTGCATTTCATTTCTGTTGCATTTGCTTTATATATATATATATATATATATGTGCACACGCATGTTAACAGGTTGATTTTTATTGAAGTTGTTGATCATCTCTTGAATCTCATCCGATGATTTATATCTCTCGTCCCTTTATATATAAGGCTTGATGGAAGTGAAAGCATTATTCTTCTAACTATAGACGCATCTCGCAAACTCTTTCTTTACGAAAATTGCAAGAAATCATAATCTCTCTAATTGTTGTTTGCTATTATTTTTTTGTCTAAGATGAAATCTGACAAGTGATAAAGGTAAAGAAGGAATTGATGTGAGTATTGTAATTGCTTGTATATAAGCATGTACGTATAATTTATATTTGTTAGATTGTAAATAAATATTGTTTAACAAAAACAAAAGCCCAAAACAAAAACAAAGCCCAAACAAAAACAATGGTCTTTCTTCCACTAATCTTCTTCTTTCCCTCTCATCCTGGGTTTTCTTCGCAATTCGCGGAAGAAGATGATAAGCGGGTTGGGGTGCATTCGCCAGTGTTGCCTCCGCCTCTCGTTCCCGGCGGCCAGGCCTCTCCCCAGGCACTCTGCTTTCCCCATCCGCCGCCGTTGTGGTGTTCGCCGACTCTACGCCACCGCCACCTGCTCAGCCGCGGCTAAGAAGGAGAAGGTGATCGTGATTTCCGGCCCTACCGGCGCCGGGAAAACCAGGCTAGCCTTGGAGCTCGCGAAGCGGCTCAATGGAGAGATTATCAGTGCCGATTCTGTCCAGGTTTCGAGATGGCGCTTAGTTACCGTTTTGCTTGCCTTGAATCTTGTGGAAATCGGTTCTAACATGAATTGAAAAGCCGGACTGAACTAGTTACAGCTGCTTTGAGCTAGGAGAGAAAGCTTGACGCTGTCTTTGGAACTAGGATTCATCGCGGAGGGAAAGTAAAAGAGAAAGGAAATAGTGGGAAAAGTAGTTGAAGCTAATTGTTTTTGGTTAATAACTAATAACAATTAATTAATTTGTTGAGGGTAAAATGAAAACAAGATTAAGAGATATTTGTAATCCTTCTGTTTTCATTATCCGTGAAAAAAGGTATGCGTGTTGGTAATTTGATTGTATCTTCGAGTTCCTTTGGCTTGAAAAATCTTAGTTCCAAACATGGATAATTGTTTCCAGGTTACGTGGATATGCTTCAATCCTAAACTGTTAGCATTAGGATCATGTGAGCTTGCTTATAAAGTGATCTCCCTTCTCTTTATTACGGTGACCTTTAACATTTATTTGCTGCCTAGTTAATCCAATTTGATTTCTGTTGCAGGTATATCAGGGTCTTGATGTTGGATCTGCAAAGCCTTCATTTAGCGAAAGAGAGGTATTCAGATGCTTGCCTCACCGAACTCTATTTTCGTACACGTACTTCTTCCATCAAATGCATTCCAAATTTTTTACCATAGCTCCTTTACTGTTTATGAGAAATCCGCATACGACTTGATACCCATTGAAAGGACAGATGCATGGGTTTACTGGTGCTGGAGGTTGGAGGTGGTTGTATCATTGGATGTACTTGCCCACAGTTAAAAAAGGAAAGTAAAAATAGTGGAAAATCCTAGGCGAAAGAAAATTGTAGCCACCAAGTACCATTCCACTGTAGTCCACCAAGTACTGTGTATCATGTATGCTCTTCATATGTTAGTCCATATGCTTAGGGACTGTATCATATTAGAAGTACAGTAGGACTGGAAGCAGACTTCCAAAAAGACACAAAGCTATACATAGTAGAAATCCTGTTTGGTTCTAGAATTGACATGTTGATTTCACATTGTTTTCATGTATATTAGTCATTTGGTTGTTGCCTGATTGGGTAAAATTATGTAAATGAAAGTCTGGGGTCACCTAGCTAAGCACTTCTTTTAAGTGATTATCTTTTCTTTCTAATATTAATATCTTGAGTGGTGTGCTTATGCTTTCTGAGCCCCTCTTCAAACTGTAACACTTGATTTTTTCTGAATTGAAGATAAAATGCTTGACTCTGTGCCTGTGTGCCCGTGTTAAAGGTGTTAAGCAAATGTAATTTTGCAAAATTAGTCCTATGTCCTATGCCATTTTATAATGATTGGTATGGGTAAATTTGAGAACCATTGCATCTTTTGGTTAAAGCAAACTGCTTCGGAGATAACTGATTATGTAAACCCCGATTGTTTACAAGCAATTTCAGATGCCAAATTTAGAGCATCCTTTCTCAAAATCATCATTACCCTCCCTGGTGCTTTATAGTAATTAAAATCAAATCCATGAAGGAGAGCATTTTTTTTTTTATCTAAGTAACGTGGGGTATTTGGAGCTTCGACTCGACTAATCCCCATGAGCCTATGCAAACTGTCATGGTCATATGAGCTAGGCAAAGCTCCACCACATGGCAGGCGGAGCCCCCTTCTGCAGTCACAAGGAGAGCAAGCAATTCTTGCACAAACTCCACCAAACAGCACGGTGGGTGGAGCACCACATCAACCGCAAGCAGTGCGTAGGGCCACACATACCCCACAATGCATCGTGGCCCCCAAGAATCCAGTTGGGAAATGTGTTATGTAATCGGTCAAAGAGACTCGAACCTGCATGAATAATCTTTGTCAGGCTGTCCATGAAAAAAATTAGAATTTTACTTTCCTCTGGGTGCAAAATCCACCAATTTGAAGTTGTCTTGGATATCCAAATGGGTAATATCAACCTTTTGTTATGCCTTCAATATGAGAATCTAAATCGTTTGGCTTGCCTGCTAGTTGTTCCAAAATAGACAGCTCCCATCAAACTGCAATTGGTATTTGAGATTGAGATCCTAAAGAATGCAGCTTCTTGGGTATTTCATGTATGAAAAGAAACTATCATGATAGTTATGTGGAAACAAACCAAACAGTTCAAAAATTAGCTCCTTGTGAAAACTGTTAAAAGAGGCTAACTTTTTTGTCCTTAATGACAGAAGGTGGTAAGGATGGCTAACTCTGCATAGAGACTCTTATCATATGGGAGGGTGAACTTGCCTAAAGTTGCTTGAAGTAGAGGTAGTGACTGAGAAATTGCTATGAGGGATGTGAATGGTTTGTTGAACCAGGGATCATGATAAATATTTGCAGTTAGGTTACCTTGGTTTCCCCTGTTTGAACAATGAAATTCCTGCCGATTATTTGGAAGCCAGAGTCTTGATTAGTGGCTTGACTTCTATTGATGGCCATGGCCTTGACAGGCTCCTTGCACTTGCAATTCATTTGTTCATTTCTCTCTCTGAACTAGCTGCTGTAAGAGGGGTTTATAGTTCGCAAGTCTTTGTTTGACAAGACCAAAGAGTCTTTCTGAGCTTTTATTTGAAATCTTGCAAAGAAGATGCTCAATAGTGCAAGTCCTTTGTTCTTGCTCTCTTATCTAGTTATATTGTTTTTTCATAGCAGAGGGGGGAAGGATACATCGCCTTTGTAATAAGATGTCACTGCAAAGCCGTGACAATGGCTACTATCCTAACTCGGTATGAATTAGGAAGTGCAGAATTAAGAAACAGAGGAGAATAGAGAAGAAAGAGAGAGAGAGAGAGTTAGGGAGAGGCTAGAGAATTTGAGGAAGAGTTCAGAATTCTTTCTTAGATAATCGATGTCCTCTCCAAGAAAGCCTTGGGGAGTATATACACTCTATCAAGGGACTCTGCCACAGCAGATCATTCTCTCCCTTGCAGTTGTAACAAACTCCTTTGTCCTATTCTAGCCCTTACACGTGGCCAACCTCTAGGCTAACAAACTCACTAACAGAATTACAGCAGTAAAGGAATAACAAGAACTACAATAGTAAAAGAAACAGTAAAAGTTACAGCAATAAAAAAATCAAAATTTCTGTAACTTGGTTAGCTAATCGTGACATAAGACAGTTAAGTATAATGAATATTGTGAAGAGCATGCTCTGCTAAACATGCTTCCCTAGTTATGTTTATGATTGGGGAAACTATATGTTCAAGTAATGTGAAACTTTCCATGTTCTGGAGTGTTCCTTTGCATCCAAACAAATAGATCCAATTGAACAATTGTAGTTGGTGATTAATCTCTTTCTTCCCACCCCTTCTCAGAGCATGCCATGACTAGAGTTTTTATCTTTTCAAGAAGGGGTACAAATAAAGGGAGAAGTTTGCTGCTAAGCGATCTATGAAGACAATATCACACCAAATTATATGAGCACTCTTGAGCTTTTGTTACAATAGGATAGTATACTCTTGTCATTCCTTTAGGGAGACCTTGAACCTTGGTCAACTGCATTCTGCTTAGAGCTTTACCCATACTGAAAATGTACTTCTGTTGCCTATGTGTCTAGTCTGATGCAGATTATCTTACAAGTTTTGTTTGGTTGGTGCAACTTCTGTTATTGGATAAAAAATGTACATCGTCTTTTCTCTTTTTTGGAGCAGGAAGTCAGACATCATTTGGTTGACATACTGCATCCATCTGAAGGTATGCTGCTTGGGCTGTATAATTTGTCTACTGTTGATACAAAGCTGGTTGGTTTTGGTTGTATGAATGGATAAAGGGGCATCTATGAGTAATGGAAATATGAAGAATCTTCTGAAACTCATCTTCAAGGATGTGATTGGCCCCATATCTGGCTAATCTTCTAATATTTTGATCTCCTTTCTCTTTTGATGTTCTAATTTGATTTCTTTATCTGTGTTCTTATATATATAGTTCTTAAGTAGAACTTAACATGATATTCATGATTAGAATACTCTGTTGGGCAATTCTTTGAGGATGCAAGGCAAGTTACAAGGGATATTCTTGACAAGGGCCGTGTTCCAATAGTTACTGGCGGTACCGGATTATACTTGCGGTGGTATGTCTCTGTGTCAAATTTCATGAGATATGTTTTTTAATATCTGCATCTAAAAGTAGAAGGCGACGTGGAAGCATGAGTAGTTTTGTATTGCTGTTTATGTTCTGTTATGTTTTATCAGCTGTTATGTGTTTTCAGTCTTATGTCCATATGTTAGTTAGGCGCTTTGGCGCTTTTATTTCTCTGTAGGTGTTACGCTATATATATAGCTGCACCTCTTGTTTATATGTGTGCTTTTGTCATTTTTCTTCTGATCAGTAAAGTTACTGAGAGTTATTTTTCTCTCTTTCTCGTAATCTCTATTCTTTGTGCCCTAGCATTTCATTACAGGCGAAAGGGCTTGCAAATTCATTAGTGGACCTTACAACCTATGAGAACAAGTCCTTCACAATTCCTCTAATGAAAAATATCTTTAGTATTCCAAGATTTTTGTTTAGTTTCTCAATTTCTTTTTCAGCCTTCTCAATTTTAATAGGAGGCGTAATGCTTTCAAAAATCTCTTTGATATATAAATTTCCTGCTATTGTTCGTCACTCTTGTTTTCACTTTTCAATTATATTAAATATAATAATATTTGTCACAACAATTTCACAAAACTGCTGGTTGTTGCATACCAGCAGGAAATGTATTACCAAAACAGCATTGCATCACAGGAGGGAAAGAAAAGAATTATTAACCCTAGGAAAATGGCGTTAAAGTGCTGTATAACATAATCAAATTACACCATGAGGACGCGAAAGGAAATATTACTCCAAAAAAGGGGCTGCATGGTCTATAAGTGTTAGTGTTGCATGTGTGGACTCGACCTGGTTCCCTTTGCATTCTGCTAGTGTATATTCTCATCTCATGACATACTACTAAGATTTACCTCCTGCCTTTGATAATTCAATACTCGTTTTACATTTTTATAATCATATAGGTCATATTTCTTGTTGGCATCATTTGAAGAGGAGAGTGCACCAATCATGTATAACTACCACACATAGTTCATCATTGTTTCTTTGTTGGCAGTAATAGATTGACTTTCTTCTTTTCTCTAAAAAGAATACTAATAAACTAAAATAACTAAATAAGTAATAAAGAAAAAAAGGATTCACATTCCTGTTAAATGTCTAATGGATTTTGAACATTCAGTGTTTTAGGTTAGTTGCCTGTTAATGTGAAAGAAATCTCTATAAAAACTCCTAGAGATAATTGTTCCAACTAGAAAGGAGTAAATGATACTGTTCCTATCTGCATGTCCTACAGGTATTAAGTAACTCATTTGGGTAACTGCATGAAACCAGTTAGTTTTCGGTTTAAAGATGATTATTCAAGTGTAATAATGACCCACTTTTAGTTGTCATGCAAAAAAAAAAAAAAAAAGGAAAGAAAGAAAGACGATGATTCATGTTAGTTCTGTTGGACAACATTCAATATGCAGCATGATACATGTGAATGAAGCATGCCTATTTTTTATTGAAAAGTAACTATATGGTTCATAAAATTCAGTTCGTTATTTTCTAATATTTTAGGTATATATATGGAAAACCAGATGTTCCAAAATCTTCTCCAGAGATTACCTCTGAAGTGTACTCAGAGCTTGCAGATTTACAGAACATTGGTGACTGGGACACAGCCGTGCAAGTGGTGGTTAAAGCAGGTGACCCAAAGGCGCAGTCTTTAGCTGTTAATGATTGGTATCGTCTGCGTCGGAGTCTTGAAATCATTAAGGTAATTTTTTTTTCTTCTGAAGTAATTGATTAATTAATTGAATAAGATGAAGAAAAAGAAACTTCATGTGTTTGTCTATGTGTGCCTTACAATTGGTGCAGTCTCCATTGTAGATTCAGTCTTAAAAATGAACCGATATTTTTCTCCAACTTTGCTTGTCTAGTTAGTAAGGAAATTAAGTTTGCTTCAGCTGCTTTCCTTTGTCGTGTTAGGTTTGAGAACGTTCAGAAGTTGGTGATAACATGCTGTGAGTAATTTTTAACTTTGCAGTCTACTGGATCACCCCCATCTGCTTTTCAAGTTCCATATGACTCCTTCAGGGGACAATTTGATTCACCTGTGACAGACTACTCCCTTGAAGATAAGTCTTCTGGTTATGGACTCGAGGATAACAAATCCAAAGATTTGGACTATGACTTCATTTGTTTTTTCCTTACAAGTCAAAGACTGGATCTCTATAGATTGATTGATTTCCGATGTGAAGACATGTTGTCAGGTAAAAATGACAAGGATATCAACCTTTCCCATCCAATTTTTCCAGGTCTGCATGGATTTAAATTTTTTGCCTTCACAAAGCCACACAATTTAGTTGAAGTTAGAGACTTGGAACCGAATCAGTGTGTGCTCAGTCTTGTGAGAGGAGTATTGGGGCATATTAGGGAGAATGATAAAGCCAGCGACATCCTTGGCTAGCCGTTTTCTACTTCACTCATCACATATTATCATTGGTTGGGATTATTCATTACATGAAGGTCTTTGGTTGCAGATGGACTATATATTTCAATATCCAGCGAAATATGCCTGTCTCTTTTCCAAAATTGCCTCTATTTCATATATTCATTTCTTTGTAGTTTCTTGCTATTTTGATTGAGAAAAGCCCATTGCTTAATTTACAAGATAGTATTTATCATCAGGTTGGTATCAGGCATCAAAACATGCTTGTGGAGGAACAAGTCTCAATGCATTATCATGTCAATCACTTGTTTCTTGAAATCCCTTTCCTAGTCCAACATTGCTGCCTATCTTGTACTTTGTAATTTTCAACCATAACTTTTGATGACGGTAAAAATTGATCAGCATTTGTGTAAGCAATATGCTTTAGATATCACCTGAGTTTCATCTTTGCTATATATATTGTGTTGGCAGTAATGTTAATTTCATGTCATGATATATGTTATTGATTTATATTGACATCATATTTCATATTGTATAAGAAGCATTTGAGCTGGTCTAAGATCTAGGTTTTGGTTGACTTATAGGGATGCAATATTAGACATTAAGCAAGCTAGTTGCCGAATAAATAAGAGTTGGCATATTGTAAACACGGTTTCCTTGATCAGGATTGAGTTTGGGGTTTGCTTTTTCATTATTCTGTTAGTATGGATGGACAACAGTGTTCTATAAGGCCCAAATTCAGCAATTCATCTCATGTTTCTTTTTGATGATAGATCTGGTATTCATATTTGTTAAGTTGTTATTTCTCTACTGTGTGCTTGTTTTGACACTATTCTGTGGTTTATTTGTTCTTGTATCTTGTATGAATTACGTAAGGCAGGAATTAGCATGCAACTGATTGTTTGAAATGCTAGCTTTGGAGTCTTTTCTACTGTGTTGCACATAAAGCTGGTCAAAATTGCATTAAGTAGCATGCGAGTTGCACTTTCTTTTGTTTGGCTATGTGATTGTAGGAATCAAGGGAAACTTTATAAGCTGATATTTGACTTGTATAGCATGTTAACTATTGGCTTTGTACTACAGGAAGTGACGGCATTTTGTCTGAAGCTAGATGGCTTCTTGATATTGGTCTTTTACCAAACTCAAATTCTGCAACTAGGGCGATTGGCTACAGACAGGTGTGCACCTTTCTTGTCTTATTCTGTCAGGCAGCAACCTGTCTTCTAATTCACAAGCTGTGGTTTTTTTGGGTAGGGTTGAATCTATGAAACAGTGAAAGTAATGAATATAAGGGGTATTTAGTGCAATTGAGTGAGCAAATTTTAAACAGGAATTGAATAACATTTTCAAAGAGAGGAGTTCTTTATGCCTTAGGTAGGAATACAACTTTGGTGATGGTGTATTTATGAGATATTGCTAGACAGAACAGGTGTAGTAGTTGTTTTTTCTTGTTTTCAATTTATTGATTAGACATGCCAAGTTGTTCTAGAAGGCTTATGGCACTGCATGCGTTCTGGCTGTGGAAACCAACCATGGAGTCTGTTGACTTCTAATTTATGGTGTCCAATTTAGAAAAAAATTTGAGATTTCTCTGGATGTTATTCTCATTGAAAATTTATGGAAAGTCATAGGGATTTGCCATCTCATTGATTAACTTATTATCATGGACAGTCATCTCTTTTTTTAAACTTATTTTCAAATAAAAGATCAAATGTGGGGGAAAAATATAGGTCCCCATTACCATAGAAACTTTGAGATTGCATTTCTTCTATAGGTTGCTGTAGGGAATGCTGATAATTTACTATCTGCTTTTGTATCTTATAGTGGTTATTTGAATTTCAGGCCATGGAATATTTACTCAGATGTAGAGAAAAGGGGGGCTGGAGTTCCGCTCCAGACTTTTTTGCCTTTCTATCTGAATTCCAGAAAGCATCAAGGTAATGAGTTGTGCTTTCATGTTTTTAATATGATTATGTACTTTCTTCATATTGTTTAGACAAGGCTTTATCACATCATGTATGTACTATGCCACAATTTACTGCCTATCAAGAGAATGCATGCATGCCAGTTTAGATTGGCTGATAGCTTCATTTGCTTAAACCCAAGCCATTGAACTTGATTGTTGGGAGCTTCTCATGTATATAAGAACTTCATGTTCATAAGAAATTGCTGAATGCCCTTGGGAAACTTGTCCTCGGTGTAGTTGTATGTGTTACAGAAGCCAAACTTGTCTCCTTGGCTAGGTAGAATTTGTTTCTCTAGTAATATTTTGCTAAATTTGGTATCAGTACAGCTCCATCTCTGGCCTGAATGTTTCTTATCCCTTACAGGTGAATATCTAATTATTTAAGCTTTGTGTTGCTTCATTCAGCCTTGCTTACGTGTCATCAGCCCATTGTTGAATTGCTAACCCATATCTATATGTAACAACGTAGTTAAACGGAAGTTAGTCAACCTCTGATGTTGTACCTTTAATGGTTGACTTTATTTTTCTTCTCTCTCTTAGAAGTTCAGATTAATTTTCTATCAGCAGAAGGTGCAATAGGAAAATTTATTAATTGTTTTTTGATAAATGAATATTTATAAAAATGCTAGCTGAGAGGGGGCGAACCCCATACAAGGAAATCAATAAGCACTACAAGAGATCATCCATAAAGCACAAAAATGACTCAGGAGTAAGAAAGGACTCCTCCCTATGCCATGACAAAAGAGAAACAAGAATCATTCCCTTAAGATGACAAACCTGAGTGTCAACACCCCAAAAAGGCTCTCATATTATCAATTTATCATCTCTGCATGTTCCACATGATACCAAAAAGGCCACACCAGTAGACAATTTCCGAACCAATCCATCCTCATCCTGCCCCACTCTAGAATGACTGCAGAAATTCAAACAACTCTGTTGAATATTCCAATTCCAAATCAAAAAGACTGCCTGAAAGGAGGTATCTGGTCTGGTACATGGCAATTCTTTTTTAAGTAATAAGAGTTTGCAACAGTGATTCCTCCAGCTTCATCTTTTGTCTTGCTTGCAACTACAGACCTTTCTTTGGGTGGTGCATCTAAGTTACCTATATGGGTAATCATATCAGATGGGAAGTTTTCCTTGCATTTCTCTAAATGGCTCCCGGCTGGAAGGCATTCTCTGGGGGTCCTATGAGTGATGAGAGGTGGATTTCAATGAGTAAACTCCATTGTTCTCCTAAATGGAACAATGACCAAGAAAGGCCGCAATTTACAAATGGCCAAGAAATACACCTAGCTCTTATATTTCGATCAAGACATTACCAAACAGTCCAAGCCTGCATACAACTAAGTATATTTTTCACTTGATCAGGTGATAGCCAAGTTCTGAAATTATATTCTTCTATCACTTGGTTAAAAATCGAAAGCAGTTTCTGTTTTGAAATGCTATCCAAGGTGCGATGCAGAGATCCAACAAAAGTATCGATAGAGTGGCATCTTCTTTTGCTAACTTTACATGAGGACTGACACCAGCAACTAATGGCACTTAATTAGTTGTGTCAATTTAATGCTTTTTAAACATTGCAAGAAAACTTTGTCAATCAGACATGATTTTCATATTCTGTGTGGGGACTTGGCCATTTGTATGAGTTCCTGTTTGGTCCCCTTTATTAGTGTCTACCTTTATCAAATTGCACGGCACTTTCAATTTCATCTTTAGGCCTGAGTTTTTGCTTTGGTTTGTAAACAATTTTTTTGTTTCACAAGACATGCATGCATTTGTAGGTTTTTTCAGACTTAAGATGCTGTTCCTGTTTAAATTACAACCTGAAATAATTATATTCTATTGTGTAGAAATTTTGCAAAAAGGCAATTGACTTGGTTCCGCAATGAGCGTATTTATCAATGGATTGATGCTTCTAAGCCCTTGGTATGCCAATTTGTTTCTTTCAAGTGCTACTTGATTAACTTCTCACTTAGTGAGTTAGGCTTATTATTTGAAGAACCTTGACACTCTTTTTGCTAAGATTTGAAATAGAATAATTTTGCAGGAGAAGGTGCTAAACTTCATATGTGAAGCGTATTATGACCAAACTGGGAATTTGACCGTGCCTAGATCACTTAGTATGGAGAGAGAAATATCAGACCGCTATCAACTATCAGAACTAAAGGCTTACGGCCCGAAAAATAGGTACAAATCTGGTCATTCTTCAACATACTTGTTTCTTAATCATCTCAAGAGCTCAGTCGATTCTTTGCTTATGAAGGAAATTTGTCAGCCGGGATGATTGTTCTGGCGTTTTGGACTGGATAAGGAGAACTCAAGGGCAAACTGCTGATCTTGTTTGTTGATAGAAGTCTAGCTGGCTTGGTTTCAAGACAGTGGAATCCCTATTCTTGAACTTTTAGACCCTTGCGCAAGGTCAGCTCTGAGCTTGTTTACTTTTATTATCATATGATTGTTCTCTTCATACTTAACGAGTTAAATTTACAGTATTTCTGCAGCAAAACTGACTCAATTCACTTACCATTCCTTGCCTTTCATATTTGGAGCCCCAATGGTAACTTTTCCAAGGCAAGCAAATGATTGTGAGCCCAAAACCCATCAAATCCATCCTGGAGAATGGATGTTCTATAATGTGTGACACAATTTGTTAGGCCATGGAAGTGTTTAGTTTCATGATACATAAACTGGTAATTACAGTGTCTAATTTATTTCCCCTTTTTGCTGTCCAAATATTCTCGCTTTCTTTTCTTTTTTTTCTTGGTTCGAAATCCGAATGACCTTGCGGTGTAAAATATATTTCCATAACGTGACCCGATTAGTGGGATTAGTAGCATAATGGGATAGTGGAAGACGACAGTTATCTTGATGGGAGAAACTGCTTACAACTGTTACAAAGGCAATTACTGGTTCTTTCTTTTCATATAAATTGACAAAAAATTATAAATTAGTTTTTTTTTATAATTAAGGTCAGGAGAGGAAAACTGATATATTGCCGATATACCAAATGAGAGTATGCTCTAAGGAAGATCATTTGGACCATGACAAAACTCAAAACTCTCTACTTGGGATGAGCAGCCGACTTGGACAAACCAAATGGAAAGGAAGGATCAAATTTCTGTAGGCATTCAGACCGTCCTATACTCCTATTGTTGTTGCCATTGTCTCCATTATTTGTTGCATAGTATAATATGCTATATATTTATATATTTTCTTACATCACAGAGTGGATGGTTCTGCATTGGATTAATCTGTTGGCATGCTTTGTTAAAGCCTTCGCCAACTTGGTAGGATGGCCGTCTGAATTAAACTACTCGCAAAAGAAAATTTTTAGTTAGGTTTTGTGATTTTTGTCTCTTAATCTTTATATTAGTTTTCTTTATTTTCTTTTTATTTTTTTGGTTCATAAGAAATTACAAGATGTCTACTAGGCATATAAATGTTTGAACCCATGACTTAGTGCTTATTAGGAGTAAATCATCTATTGGAGCCATCACTTTTTGTGCGAAGATGTCTCGGGGTGTCCTTTTAACGTTTTTGAAATGTTTCTTATATTGAGAAATTTAAAAAAAAAAATATTTTTGAGTTATTTTTATAATTTTAAAAATATTTTAATCATTTATAATATTAAAAAATATCAAAATTATGTTTTGATTCTATAATTTTTAAAATTTATTGTTTGTTTTTAATTAATAAGTTATAATTTATGAATGATAGAATTTATATTTATGTTTGTTTAAATATATTATGAAATTTATGTTTATTTTTAAATTGAATAATTATTTTTTATATTAAAAATTATATTTACAAAAGATTCATATATTTTTTTATTTACATTTTTTCTCATATTGTCTACTTTTTTAAAAAATGTTGTTGCATTATTTGTATTTTATATCGTATCTATTTTTCGTTTTTGTGATCGTACAATCCAAGTGATTGGTATATATGAAATAACAAAAAATTGCTGACGTTGGGGGTGTGAGAAATGTTTTATAGTTTTGAGTAATATTTTTTTTATTTATAACATTGAATTTTGAAAAAAAAAAAAAGAATTGATATTTGATATTTATCAAATTAGGCATCTTAAGGCAAATGCTTAATTTTTACTATTGTAATAATTTTTGTTATGGTACCTATTAGAATTTCTCTAGGCATTAATCTTTATTATGGTTTAAAAAATATTTTTGAGGTTTTTTCTGTGCCTTTATAACACAAATGCCCTTTCCTTTTAGATAGTACATTCATTACACCTTAATTTTAGAGTCTTAAACATTTTTATTAATTGATAATGTATTTAATATAAGATATATTTATGATTAATTAACAAAATTATGACTCTTAAATTACAGTATGTCATATAATTTTTTTTATAATATGAAAAATTTGAGAGTATTTTGATTATAATTAGTTTTTAATTTAAATTTATCTCACTCTCTTTAAAACTTACAATTTATTTGTTCCACATCATAAATAAAAAAATTTATTGTGAGATGAAGTATGGTGACTTATCTCCTCAGATAAATACAATTGATTACGATTACGTATTATCGGTAGAATTGAATTCATGATTTCACGATATTTTAGGTTTATATTATATAACTTTTGAGGCATGCGATAAAGAATGTTATATTTTAAGATAATTTGTTATTTTAGTGTTTAAAATTAAGTTAATAAAATATTTTTTATTTAAAAAACTTAAAAACAATAATATTTTTTTTAATTTAAACTTATGATTTATAATTTACAATAAACTTGAAAATAATTTTAATAATCATTCAAATTTTATTTAAAAAATAAAAATTAAATTATTGAACGAGTCTTGACTATTATCTTTCTTTTTTTTTACTTAACATGGCGCTCGTTTGGTATTTAAAAAATAAAAATATTATTTAAGTAATTAATTATAATATTTTTAGAGACAATCATCTATTAATATGATGTAAAATATAATTTATTAATGAATAATGTTACTTTGCCCGAATTAGTTAACGTACAAAATTACTAAAGACATTAAAAGACAAAAATACCCTCATCTTGAAATTACTATTTCATCTCAAAATATAAAGTCCGTCCAAAGTAAACAGGCGGGCTGCTAGGCAGATGAAGTCCGCTTGCATAGCAACGAGCGGACTTCATCAAATTTAATTATATTTTATAATTATATTACTTTATTCAATTGAAGTTCCAACGGATTTCAACTTAATTATATTTTATAATATAATTATAATTATAATTATTTTTTTATTTTAATTTTAATAACGATGTGCTGAGTAGATTTCATCTTAGATGATATTCGCTGAACCTTGGCTGAGCGGATTTCATTTCGTTCAGTCATTTTGTATATCAACCATTCTAGCATTATAGCACGACTCTTTATCAACATACAAGTGTTATTAAAAATATTTCAATAATTCTTCGGGGCTTAAAATTTAAAATATGTTTGCTTTTAAGGCCCTGTTTGGTTATTATATTTTTCTTTTCATTATTTATAGATAAAAAAAGCAATGGAAACTATGAGTTCCAGACGCGGCCTAAGAAAGAGAGGGCACGGCTTGAATCTCACACCACTCCTTTATTTCGAGGGCCGAAGGGTCTCAATAAATTGCAACTTTTGCCTTTTTTTTGGCTTCTATTTCCGCAGACACAACATTCAGTCGCCTCCTCTCTCTAACTTTCCAGTTCGATCTCCAAAACCCTCGCGCGCCGCGCCGAACAATGTTGAGATCGATCCGATCGCTTGGACGAGGCGCCTCTGCCTCATCGTCTCACTTCCTCCGCCGCGGCTACTCGTCGGAGTCTGCCCCCGAGCGGAAGGTCGCGGTGCTCGGCGCCGCCGGCGGCATCGGCCAGCCGCTCGCGCTGCTCATGAAGCTCAATCCGCTCGTCTCCACGCTTGCCCTTTATGATATTGCCGGAACCCCCGGTGTCGCGGCCGATGTCAGCCATATTAACACCAGATCTGAAGTTCGTGCTCAAACTCTCTTCTCTACTTTTTATTCAACCCTAATTTATATTTGAAACTGGAATTTGTCTAGGAAAATTAAGAGATCAATGTGTTAAAATGTCTCTCTCCCTCTAGAGTTTTGTTTAATTTTTCTAGGGTTTAGATCTGGCTTTAGTTGACTTAGTTAAGCCGGTTCAGTCCCTTCCCTGTCTGTAGTTTCTATCTGTTCTATTTGTGGTTCATCTCTAATAATTTTGATTAGATTTAACACACCCCCTCCCATGGGGTGGGGGGGGGGGGGGGAATTATATATGCGCGCACTAGTTTATGTTGATTGATTGATTTTCTGATTATTCTTTTTCTGTTCTATCTCTCTGTCTTTATCTGTCCTTTGAACTAGTTTATGTATTCTCTTGATTCAGCTAAACCTCAGCCCAATCGCTTCTTTTGATCTGTCTTGATTTGATTTTACTCTAATACTCTGATTATTTGTCGGACTCCTTCTGTGGATATTACATTTAAGTTCTTTGACCCAAGCCCTCCTGTTGTTCACTTTAATGTATGAGTGAGTTTGGATACTGATTGATTTTCTTATTTCTCAATTGAATTAACTCAATCCTTTCCTCTTAAATTTGTTTATCATATATTTCTATTTGCTTCTCTGCCTCAGGTTGCCGGATATGTGGGTGAGGATCAGCTAGGGCAAGCTTTGGAGGGTTCTGATGTTGTCATTATTCCAGCTGGCGTTCCGAGAAAACCTGGCATGACTCGTGATGACCTCTTTAACATCAATGCTGGCATTGTCAAATCACTTTGCACTGCCATTGCAAAGTATTGTCCGCATGTGAGTTCCTCTTGTGCAGACATTCTAGTATCTCATTTTCAGTACTACTCTCTGGCTAATTTGTGCTGTTGATCGTGTCATATTATTGTTTATGTGCTTGGGTTTTGGGATGATGTGGTCAGGCACTTGTTAATATGATCAGCAACCCTGTGAATTCAACGGTACCAATTGCTGCTGAGGTTTTTAAGAAAGCAGGGACATATGATGAGAAGAGGCTGTTTGGAGTAACCACACTAGATGTGGTTAGGGCTAAGACTTTCTATGCTGGGAAGGCAAAGGTTCCTGTTGAGGGTATGTTTCATTGACTTAAAAGATGCCCATTGTTTGTGTAATACTATTTTTTTTAATAGTAAGTACAATGCCTTTTTTTTTTTTCTTAATTTTTCTTGGTCAGTTCATCATTGGCTAAAGATTTCATGGTCAAATCTACAGTTTCCATTATGAAATGCCAACTTCTTTGACTTAAATATTTGATCACTTTCCTCCAGGGGTTAATGTTCCAGTTGTCGGAGGCCATGCTGGCATAACCATTCTCCCATTATTTTCTCAAGTATGAGGTTTCTTTTCCTTTTGGCCTATTTTATAGAAGTTTGGTGACTAGTTCCAGTCTATATTTCACTTAGCTGAATGTTTCGACCATTGACAGGCGACACCAAAAGCCAATAGTTTGTCTCATGAGGATATTGTGGCCCTCACAAAGCGAACACAAGATGGAGGGACGGAAGTTGTGAATGCAAAAGCTGGAAAGGGTTCAGCAACACTCTCAATGGCGTAAGTTTTGACTGATACCTCGGATTAGTTAATCTTAAAATGGTTGAAGCTTGGTGTGTTGTTGTTTGATGTATTTAAAAAATTGATGATGTATGATAATTGAAAGGATAAAATGAAGTCATACCCTTTTATTGCATATTAATTTACTTACATATTCTTGAGATTGCAAGATTCTTGAATTCACAGCTGTCTGTTGATAGATTGTTGAATGTTGAGTGGTACAGATGTATGCTCAACCCAGCTCTTTCATGTTGCGCGCCTGTGTCAGCTCTTTCATGTTGCGCGCCTGTGTTGGGACTTGTTTTGGAACAGGTGGCAAACACTTGGTTTTTAAATGAAAAAAAGGCCTATGTTTGTCCCTGAACCTTTTGACTTTGATTAATTTAGCCCCTGTACCTTTTTCCCCCCAAATTCACCCTTGAACTTTTCAAGACAGTTCACTTCAGCAGTTGATCTGAGCCAAAAAAATAAAAAATAAAAGAAAATTGATCCCTTTCAAAGAGTTTAGGAGTGAATTTGAGCCAAAAAAAAGTCCAAGGGTTAAATTGACCAGACTTGAAAAGTTTAGGGGCCAAATTAGCTTCTTTCTTTTTAAATCAATATAAATTGCTGAAGCTCACCGTGGCTTAACGTTTAGTTTCATCTACCATCTTCCCACTGCTCGCGTTGATGTGTCCTCGTGTCTACTTTTTTTCCGTATGGCACTGGTACTGCAATGTGTAGTGCTATTCCTGTCATTGTACATCTTGTGCATATCATGTTCTGTGCTCGACTTTGGTTTAGTCTTGCTAGGTTTTGTATTGCTAAGAGTGACAATAAAAATATAATGTTGCACATGTTTTCTATGTATCATTTACTTTGGTTCATGTGTTTTTAGCTTATAAAGCCCATTTTCCCCTGCCTCTCCTTTCCTCCCTCTCATTAGAATCCCTGTAATTTTAATTCTACTGGAATTACAAGGGTCAGAATAAGCAATGTCTGATAATGTTCTTCCTGCAGCTATGCTGGAGCTCTATTTGCTGATGCTTGCTTGAAGGGTCTTAATGGGGTCCCACATGTCGTAGAATGTTCTTTTGTGCAGTCAAGCATTACTGAGCTTCCATTCTTTGCTTCTAAGGTAATGAACCTCAATTGAGGTGTGATTTTATTTATTTATTCGGATTAATAATAATTGTCTGTTCATTTTGTTGGGAGGTGGGGTCAAGAAAAGCTTAGGTGTAGTAACCCTGCTTTGTTGTGATGTCTTATATTGGATGTGAATGTAATTCTTGTACGCTTGGGGGTAGGGTGCAACTCGGTTAGAGGCACTCCTTTTTTCTTAGGGTTGCTTCTTCTAGGGGTGGTTGGCCTTAGGATTCAAGAAGGAATAGCTTTTTGTTGCAATGCTTGAATTTGACATACTGAGCGTGAACACACTGTTCATGGCCATGGTGTGGACGTACATTGTGCTGTTTGAAAGTGTTGATTTTTGTCTTTGATCTTTTTGCTAAGGGAGGTAATCTTTTTGCTTCATTCTTTTTTAGTTTTCTGTGGGGTAAATCATCTAAAAAAATAATGAAAACATTTGTTTCCTAGCAAGGAATTAGAAGAAAGAAAAAATAATTAGAGTAGAACACAACGAAAAACAATTACAAAATGAGAGAAACAATCTAACCAATGATAGGTGCTCCTTTGGTGGTCATCCCCCTTCCAATCTAACCTTTTGGTCTGGTCTAATATGGATGTAGGGTTGTTCCCTCACTTTGCTGCTTTGATACTTTTTTTGTTACTGAAATAGCCTGTAGGTTTTGTGTGAAGGAATTGTTGCTTTTGTGTGTTGTTATATATGTTATATTGTTTATTTGTTTTCTTTGTTAAACATTGTTTATTTGTTATATAATATGTAACACATTGCGAATAACTTATATTACTTAAGCTTGACTGTTTGTATTCGAGGGTATTTTAGATGTTCCATTAACATATATGCATTATCTGATTGTGTTTTTCACATTACATATATTTTATATTAATTTTCTTTTTGTCAATTTAGCACCTTGCTTTGCGTAGGCGAGTGCTTTCTTGTCTCCTAGCAGCTCTAGCGATGTGTCTTAGTGGCTTAAGGCTTCATCTTGCCCCTGACTACATAGGCTATACTAGGTGTCCCTAAACATGGCAGTACTGATACAGGCCCATTGCAAGCCGCTTGACTCCATCATGGCTCAATCAACTGCTCTTATGCTTTAGGTTACTTAAAGAAAAATATATATAGACATTCATCTATTGTTTTTTGTTTTTTGTTATGTACTTGGGATGTGTAAGCATCTCATCTTCTAAAGATTATAATAAATAAAGTCAACATTGCAAGCTTGCATGAGTTAAATGTTAATGAAAATTTATCCAATGGGGGCTACGAAACAAGGTGTATAACCTCATCCTTGTGTTTGATGAGTTAATGCAAGGGGGTATGTGGAATTTCACCCCCTTGGACGCCTTGCTCGGCCATGGCCATTAGACAAATTATCAACGTCCCAAGTTAAATGTGTCAAAGCCTGATAGGGGTGTATGTTTAATCCAATGCATGAAGCCAATAGGATTAAGGAGGAATCAATTTGGAAAGTGTGCAAGGGTTCATGATTAATCAAACCGAATAACGAGCTAGTGGGGCACCTAGGGAGTGTGTTACCATACCGGCGTTGGCATGTCAAGACACTTTGACACTAGGATATGTCAGGCATGCTCCAGTCATCTTTGATCGTCATTTTAAGAAGATGGGTATTAGATACCAAGCGACGATGCAATAAAAACCTATAGCTTGTAAATCAACATTAGTGCAAGTGGGAGTGAAAGATTACCCAAGAGGGGTGAATTTGGTGTTGATATGTGGGATGCCTGACGCTCTTTTTACAAGAATACAAGGGACACACGTGGCCTATGGTAGCACTTTGTAGACTAAAAAGTAAGGGTTTTCTTTTTGACTTTTCAGTTTTCTAACTTAGCAATTCCATGACTTTTGTATTTCCACATTTTGATTGCATTACTATTCAATTTTCAAACCCTTCACCTAGGGATGGCAATGGGTCCCTCATTACCCATTTACATGCTTTTGTTTTAACATTTTTAAATAAGTTTTATGGCTACATCTCTTTTTTATACTTGTGTTACATATTTTTGTTTTAACATTTTTAAATAAGTTTTATGCCTATATCTCTTTTTTATACTTGTTTTAATTTTAAATGGGTATTTTGGGACTCATTAGGGGACCTATTGCCATCCCTATCCTTTTCGCTTTAGCACTTTAAATAATGATTGGATTGTGAGAGACAAAAATGACTGGACTGTGAGTCGATTGCTAATTAGATTAAAGTTATATTCATTTGAAATTTTGACTTACGAATTTTAAATGCGTATCATTATCCATAACCTCATTTAGCAGCTAACCTGGATTTGCCCAAGACACCCACCAACCATGCATGGGTGCTGTATTCACCCCGTTTATAACTGAAATTAAACTTGGAAATGTCTACCATATTAGTTAAATTCAAGTTTACACTTACCCATGTGCTACAAATACATGCTGAAATTGCTGCAATTCTCGTGTGCAGGTGAAGCTTGGAAAGAATGGCGTGGAGGAAGTTCTAGACTTGGGCTCACTTTCAGACTATGAAAAACAAGGATTAGAAAGTCTCAAACCCGAGCTTAAAGCTTCTATTGAGAAGGGAATCGAGTTTGCTAGCAAGAATTGAATGATCTTGTAGCCTTTCATTCAGGGTCCGCCAAATTTTGCAATTCTTTTTTGTGGGGGTGGTTTTCACCCCGAACTGTTGTATCCTTCCATGCATGGGAGTTGGTTTGTCGCTGGAGGAGTCGTTCTTGCTCTCGCAGGAAGAGTAGGCTTAATTGGGACTGATTATATTTAGTAATAATGGCCGCTGGAATGACATGGTCATAGCAAATCGCAAGAACTCACGTTCATTTTGCTTTGTGTGCTTATTATGCTCGGTGAAGTGTAGGCCTAGTTTGGAAACGGGCATGAACCCTTGGGGGCCATAAGCTTTTACACAGGAACGGGCCTACTAAGATAAATGGACCCTAATAAAGGAATAGATTTCCAGTCCCTCTCTCCATTTGGGCCAGAAGTATTGAAAACAAGCCAAATACTGGGGCATCGGGGGAATGCACTGAAATGGGACTATTTTTGGTCCGTAAAAAGTAGTACGAATTGCAGGGCTATTAATTTGGCCCATAATTGTATGGCCTGACTTCATTAATTATGGGCTTCAATATGGAGCCTAGCCCGACCATTTGGAAAATCAATGGCAATGGGCCTCAATATGAAATACATCTCCAAAATTTGGGCCTTCAAAAGTTATCGTACCAAAAAATTTATTTTTGATGTGCAGACCCAAAATCAATTAAGTGGGCCGTGATTTTAAATGTGGGCCCAACAATGGTCTACAATCTATAGTAATGGGCCACAATTTAAATAGAAGCCCAATAATTTGGGCCTCAAAAAGCATGGTGGGCCATAAACCTTTTCTTGGGCCGCAATATAAAATACAGGCCCATTATTTCAGGCCTTAGTGCCCAAAATTGCTTATAATGGGCCTATTTAGATCCGACAATTTGGGCACAAAAAATACATCAAAATGGTCCGTCGCACGAAATAGAGGCTGAACAATTCGAATATCTACTTTCATGAGGCAGAATCAGAAATATAGGCGGAACAGCAGTCACCCCATAATCCGAACATCTTCCAAGAGCCATAATTAGAAATACAGGCGGCATATAGCCAATACAAGCCCAAAATCTATACAAGGAAAACCCTTGATCCTAGGACGGATCGTATCACAGATTAGGCCCTTGTACTCTTGACCTACATCTGTGGGCTGCAGAAGAAGCTGATTAAGCCACGATCTCGGCTACGCATGTCCAAACCAACCCCAGCCGAACAACAGAGGACCATGACACTAAATTTCATCCTCCTTACATGATTTTGCCCAGCATAAACACATACTAAATAATACACGATACGGATAAAATATATCTCCGCCGGCTTCAGGACAAAAGGATGCCTTTTGACGTTGAGCTTCACAAAGGCCATCCCCCCTTGACGTTGAGCTTCACTTCTCTGACTAGCATCCGTACGCAATTATGCTGATCATATCATATTTTAGAGTAGAAACATGCGGTTACAAATGAAGCACATATACAACCATTCTAAACATAGCTTCTTCATCCCCCCAGAGCAATTCCTAATTCCCCCCCCCCCCCCCCCCCCCCCCAAAACTGCTCTACTACCACCACCACCACCACCAATCTCCTACTGTGCTAGGATTTTGCTATATAATATAACTAACAATTATCCAATAACCTAATAAAAAAAAACCCTACATCGAAAATCTCCATAACTGAAGCTTTGCAGCAATTCTGGGTAATTTACACTTGCTACATAAAATGATGTTTTCTGCTCCCAAACATCATCATCTCACATTTTCCCAAATAAGAATCCACCTTCAAACGACAAACTATGGCAAGGATCAGGGCGGTTCACAAGCGACACACCTTCCAAAGCATTTTATTCCGCGGCTAAGCAGGTAAGGCGTCTTAGCACAATTCCCCCACATGCCATCATGAGTAGGAGATGAGCTTTCCTGAGCTTTCCAGAACTGGATGAGACAAGAATGTCAAATCAATATATAAACAACTATCTTTACATATACAACATTAAAACCTTAATCCCACTAGCTGAGCTTGGCTACATGAATTTTAGGTCACCAGTCCTTTTATCCTTTTTATATATAGCTATATTCGTAGGTGTTATTCATTGTGTGTTCAATCATAGTAGCAGATCAGCTTTCTAAGAAACTGGAATGTCAGTGTCAATATAGGTCCAGAATAGGATATGCGTGAATATATTTACATATGTGATGCATTCTCAGGTTAAAAGCATGGAAAATTTTAAAAAATATAATTTACTTATAAAATCAATGTCCAAATAGAAACAGTTCACATTAATAGGATTTTGTTCAATTTAGTCATGCTCTTAAGCTAATTTACAGACATCCAAATAGAAAGCAATATATAAAAATATGTTCGGTAAATCTCTCAACAAACACTATCTTTTGGTGATTCTCCATTTTGCTGAAGTTCATGTCAACAGGATTTTTAAAATAAGTACAAAATTTTGCTTCTGTTCATTTGTTCCAAGCTTGTCACCATTAGGCATGGCCACAATTTCATGGGAATCTCTGTGTAAAAAGGATGGTCATTGCTGAGAAACAGATTCAAAGATTGACCTTAGACATACAAGGAACTGAAACAAGGGCTAAGGTTTACTTGCTTTGTTTTAGGAGGTGAATTAATGCGATGGAAATGGGCGGAATAGAATGTAAAATATTTTCTGATTTGGAAACAAAATACAGGACTCTGGTGGAGAAAAGATGGATGGAAAGTGTTTCCATTCAATTCTATTATTATTTCCTCTCCTGAACGAGAACCAGATTCCATCCATTTCAATTCCATCACTCTCTCCTGAATGCATTGTCAAGGTTATCAATGGAAGAGAGAGAACCAAGGCTATACAATTGAGTTGGGGTTAAAGTATCTCGCAATTACAAACTCTTACACATGAATTAATAATTTCATTCCATTTATGTTACATTTTCTCAGTCAAAACTATTTGAATTTAAGATTCATTATGAGGGGATATATTCATTCGTAAGTTAACTAACTCTATCAATGGATTCTTACCTACTGTTGGTTCCAAACCCGAATAAATAAGGAAGGTTGCTTTAGGAAACTGACAATCAGCAAAAAACTTATTAAGACAAATAAACATTAATTCTAGACAAATCAAAAGTCCTTGGGGCGTAACCCTTCAAAGTGACACACTACAACGCTAGTGTGTAATAACCAATGAATTAGGGCCACTACATTGACACAGGAATATGGTGTCAAATTCGCAAGGGTTCATGCAATTTCATTGACAGATGTGAATGGAAAAACTAGTGCAATATCATAGATTAAGGATTGGATCTTTGAATAATGGGTTTGAATAACAGGACATTAATAGTAAAATATATGGAAGAGGTGGATTTGACGATTAGGATAAAAATTATTATTATGTGCATTGAAGAGACAAGATACGTTGGAAATGAGGCCAAAATATTGAGAAAATCTAAATCTAAATTGTGGCAATCAAGAAAGGATCAAGCAAAGAATGGAGTGGCCAAGTGGAGATATGGGATACAGGAAATTATAAGAATTAAGATTATTGTGGCTAAAGTTTTTCTATGAGAATTCGAGTTTTTCCCGGAATTACTTACATCCCACAAATATTTAGCAATCTACTTGTCTTCCAAAAATTATTAGAGGTACACTACTACTCAGCCAAGTCACCACACTGACTGCACTTCAGCAATGACGTGGAGCAACGATGACCGGCCACAAGAGTTAGGTGTTATGTCCCAGTGGCAGTTTTGTAATTTTTTGAATGAACTTTCGTAATAACCGTAGCCCACATGGGCCACTTGCTTGTAGCGGGAACTAGAAACTTTCCTCACGGTTACAATATGAACCGCGGGAAGGGCCTATATAAGGCCGGATGTAGGAGGATGGGACTTTTATGTTGAATGAGAAGATCTTTCCCTCTTCAATTCTCTCATTTTCCCTCCCAATTCTCTCTCTCTCTCTCTCTCCTAATTTTCTGTACTACCAAGTCTTGTGCCCGAGACTTGACATTTTGGTATCAGCACTAGTCGTCCTCGGCTGTGATTCTAGTGTCAGGCAGTGTTGTTGATCAGCATAATTGAGGTGGGCCAGGCAATGTTTAGGATGGCATAAGTGAATGAAGCAGTTGGAAAATCGCATGGAGGTGATGGAATTTGGGATGAATCAGGCGCAGACGGCCATGGGCCCAAAGCAAAGAAGAGATCAGGACGACCCGAGAAGAGATACGCGAATATATGGCAACCTCTCAGAAGGGAGTCCAATGGGGATTAACAATGAGTCGGGAGAATATGGAGCAATTTGGACAGAGAATCAACATGTTTAACATAATGTCATCCTTGCCTCAATTCTGGTTGCCACCAGAATTCCCTCCCAAAACAGGTTCTGAGTAGGGATTGGCGGGACCAGGAATCTTCCCTAGGCCACATCACTGAAGCGGGAAATTCATCCTATGAGGAGACCGGAGATCAGGTAAGGGAAGTTAATTCCCCTAGATCCAATCAAGGCCCCATGCCGAGATTGGAGATCCCTCTTTTTTAAGGATCCAAAGCAAGGTGGTGGATCCAAAGGTGTGAAAGGTTCTTCCAGTTTTATGGTGTAATTGAAAATCAAAGGATCAATCTAGCTACCGCCTATCTAAATGATACGACTGATGCATGGTTCTAAGGGTGGTATAGATTGAGGGGGATGAATGCTAGGTGGATAGATTTTGCTGAAGAATTATGTGTAAGATTTGGTGAGAGAAAAAATGACAGATATAGTAGACCAGTTTAACAAGCTCAAGCAAGAGGGATCTGTGACTAAATATCAAGAGAAGTTTGAGGAATTAGGGGCATTGATGTGGAATGCACGGTACCCACCTTAACAGACCAATACTTTGTGTGTAGCTTTATTAGCAGCCTCAAGGATGAATTGCAGTCAATGGTAAAAATGATGATGCCTACTACGGTTAGGCAAGCGGCTGAAAAGGCTAGACTCCAAGAGTTAATGTTGGAGGCGATTTACAAGAAGAACAGAACAATGGTCAGACCCCTACCACCTAGGAACCCTTTCTCAAAAGGGAATAACCGAGCCTTAGTGGCTGGAGGGGCAATAGGAGGGCCTAAGGCCAATCCCAACCCCCTACGATCCCCTACTATGGAGCAGAGAAGGTTCATGGGGCTGTGTTACAAATGTGGAGAGAAGTTTGGACCGAGGCATATCTGTAGGATCCAATTGTTGAATATGGAAGGGGAGGAGAAAGACAGAGGTGAAGAAGGGAAGGATGGAATAGACCCTAGGCAAGACGTAACAACAACCTCTACCATCGAAGAAACAGAGCAAGAAGGGGTAGAAATCTCATTTCATGGTCTCAAAGGGGGTCCAACTAAGAAGATCATCAAAGTGCAAGGACAAGTGGGAAAAAGGAAGCTGCTAGTGCTGATAGATAGTGGTAGTACACATAGCTTCTTAAATGAAGCTACTGCCTTGGAGTTGAGATGTAAGATGACGGCCACAACCCCATTATCAGTGACAGTGGCTAATGGGAGCAAAATGTACAGCCACAACAAGTGTGAAGGGTTCAGGTGGCTTATGCAAGGGCAGAAGTTCCAAGCTGATATGAGAATCCTTGAACTAGGAGGGTGTGATATAGTTTTGGACGTTGATTGGATGAGAACAGTAAGCCCTCTCACATTTGACTTCAACAAACTAGAAGCTACATTGGATATGGGGGGTACCAAATTGACTTGAGGGGCATCATGGAGTAGGGAGAGTGTAAGTTGATAAAAGGGAGCAAATTACAGAGGCTAATGCAGAGCAAAGGGGGGCAGATTGCTGAATTATATTCTATCCATGCTCGGGAATGGAATGGACAAGAAGGAAGGGAAGTGGAGTACGACCAACCCAATGAGGGCAACATGGTCGTCCTATAGTCCCCTACTACTTCCTGATAGTTTAAATTTACTCTTCCGAGAATTTCAACGCCTATTTGCTGAGCCCCACTCGCTGCCACCCAAAAGAGCCCTTGACCATTCCATATACCTTAAGCCAAACTCACTTCCCGTAAACCTACGTGCATATAGATACTCACCCATCCAAAAAGCCGAGATAGAGAAGCAAGTCTCTAATATGCTCTCTATTTCCATTATCAAACCGTCTCAAAGCCCATATGCATCCCCTGTTTTACTTGTTAAAAAAAAAAAGGGATGGATCCTGGAAGTTTTGTGTTGACTATTGTCAACTCAATGCCAACACCATCAAAAACAAGTTCCCTATACCCCCCATTGATGATCTTTTAGATGAATTGAATGGGGCATACATTTTTTCCAAGCTAGACTTGAGATCCGACTATCACCAGATCCGGATGACCTCTAATGACATACCCAAAACTGCATTTACTACACATCAAGGGTTGTATGAATTTGTGGTGATGCCTTTTGGGCTCACTAATGCCCTAGCCACTTTATAGGCCCTAATGAACCAAGTTTTTCAGCCTTACTTGAAGAAGTTTATCCTGATTTTCTTTGATGACATCCTCATATACAACCCAAACTATGAACAACACCTAGACCACCTTTGAGGTCTTGACTTCTAACAAGTTGCATATTAAGCTATCAAAGTGTACTTCGGCTGAAAAAGAAGTGGAGTATCTAGGCCATATTATATCGAGAGAAGGGGTGAAGACTAATCCCAATAAGGTCATAGCCATGGTGGAGTGGCCTAGAATGCAAATAGTAAAAGAACTAAGGGGCTTTCTAGGGTTAACAAGGTATTACCAGAAGTTCATACATGATTATGGCCCCATCAATACGCCCCTAACCAAACTTCTCAAGAAGGACAATTTCTAATGGAAGCCAAGGGTGAAGTCAACCTTCTTGACACTTAAGAAGGCCATGACAGAGGCACCGGTGCTAGCTCTCCCAAACTTTTCTAAGACATTTGTGGTGGAAACAGATGCATGCAACAATGGGATAGGTGCAATGTTAATGTAGGAGGGAAGACCCCTTTTCCTATATCAGTCAAGCCTTGGCTCCAAGACACTTAGGCCTAAGTGTTTATAACAAGGAGCTATTGAGAAGTGGAGGCACTACCTGGAAGCAGGACCCTTCATTATCGAGATTGACCATGAGAGCCTGCAATTTTTATCCCAACAAAGGTTGCACCCCCAATTGCAGAGGATGGGAGTGTCCAAATTAATGGGGTTGGACAATACTATTGTGTACCGCAAGGGGAAGGAAAATGTGGCCCTCTCAAGAAGGGAAGAAAAAGGGGAATGTCAGTTTATAACGTTTGTGGTGCCTGAGTGGGTTAAAGAGGTGGTAGGAAGCTATGACCAAACCCCATGGGTGCAAGACCTAATAACTCAGCTTGCAGTTCAATCCATAGAGAAGCCAGGGTATACCCTTTCCAATGGACTGGTAAGATTCAATGGTAGGTTAGTTGTGGGAGAGGATGAGGCACTAAAAAGGCAGATCATAGCCTCTTTACATGCTTCTCCAGTAGGTGGCCACTTGAGGATACAAGCCACTTATCAGAAGGTGGGGCAAATGTTCTATTGGCCGGGACAAAAGAAAGCAGTGGTAAGTTTTGTGCTGTCGTGTGAGGTTTGTCAGAGATGCAAGCATGAGAACGTGGCTTATTCGGGTTTGTTGCAACCCTTGGTAGTGCCAAAACAAGCATGGGAGGGGATCTATATGGACTTCATAGAAGGGCTCCCCAAATCAGAGGGTAAGAATGTGGTTTTGGTTGCGATAGATAAACTGACTAAGTTCTCCCATTTTATCAGTCTAACCCATCTCTTCTCAACACAAGAGGTAGCAAGGAAGTTCATGGATTCAATGGTGAAACTACATGGGGTTCCTAAGTCAATTGTCTCGGATAGAGACAAGATTTTCACAAGTGTGCTTCAGCAAGAATTGTTCAGGAGCATGGGGGTAGGGCCGCACATGTCCACAACCTACCACCTCCAAACCAAGAGAGTTAACCAATGTTTAGAGGCTTCTCTGCGATGCATGTGTTTCAATAGGTCAAGGAGTTGGAATCGATGGTTGTCGTTAGCCCAGTGGTGATACAATTCCAACCACCACAGTGCCATCAACAAGAATCCTTTTGAAGCAGTGTTTGGCTATAAGCCACCCCCTCATCCCAGCCCTGTCGAGTTCTACAGCTACTATGGCTTCGGTGGAGCAGTACTTACAACAAAGACAGGAGGTTTTGAAGGTATTGAAGAGGGAGTTGGCCATAACATAGAACATGATGAAGCATAATGCCGATAAGAAGAGGAGTGGCCAGACCTTTGAAGTAGGGAACAAAGTTTATTTGAGAGTGAAGAGGTCTTTGTAGCAGCCATTCACATCTACTCCTGCATCCAAGCTAAGCCCAAAGTACTTTGGGACATATACTATCGAGGCTAAAGTGGGGAGGGTTGCCTACAAGCTCAGACTACCACCACAGGTTCACATGCATCACATATTCCATGTATCTTTGTTAAAGAAATCCATTGAACCACATGCAACAATTAGTTCAGAGATCCCTATTGTGGATGAGGAAACAGAAGTGATAGTGGAGCCACAGGCCATGCGAATGATCTACCAAGGCTCTTTACCTCTAACACAAGTGCTAGTTAGGTGGTAGCATATGGATCCTCATCACACCACCTGAGAGTATTTACTAGATTTGTTAACCCAATTTCCGCGAGCTACAAGACTCCTACAGATTCTTGAGGACAAAAATGCTTTGTTGGGGTGGGGAATGTTATGTCCTAGTGGCAATTTCGTAATTTTTTGAATGAACTTTTGTAATAACCGTAGCCCACATGAGCCACTTGCTTGCAGCGGGAACTAAAACTTTCCTCATGGTTACAATATGAATTGCGAGAAGGGCCTATATAAGGCCAGATGTAGGAGGATGGGAATTCTATGTTGAATGAGAAGATCTTTCCCTCTTCAATTCTCTCATTTTCCCTCCCAATTCTATCTCTCTCTCGATCCTTCTAATTTTCTGCACTACAAGTCTCGTGCCCGAGACTTGACATTTAGGCAGGCCTAATTTGTCAAGCAAGACATGCTCCCTTTGTGAGTAGATCATCTTCAAGCATAGGCCAGCCAACTTTCAGCTGTTGGCAGGCCTTCTAAGGCCTATGTCAGCTTCCCGAGGCAGACAACAGTTTCCGATCTAACAGTATAATAGAAATGAAGGGAACAGAAAGAAAGAAAAGAGAATTATGCAGAAAGTAAAGGGGGGGGGGGGGGGGGAGAGAGAGAGAGAGGAAATCAAAAGATTCTCTGATATTTCATACATAACCGTAGGAGGGAATTCAGCACTATATATAGCTGGATTCCTATCCTCTCATGAGCTGTAACCGCCCACATGCATGAGAATGTACCTGCTACTAATGCAGCAACTAATTTAGTACAACCCTCACAGCTAGCTAATACCATATGCTCTGTTTTACCCCTAAACTATAGATAATTATAGCAAACTCCTCTTACAACAGGTTATTACATGACAATACCCCCCTCATCAAAATTTTTTCTTGTCCTCAAGAAATACTAAGGAGGCTTGTCACTCGTGGAAACTGATTGAGTAGATCTGGGAGGCATTCCCAGGTATTATTATGTGAGTGTAGACCCGACTAGTTGACTAATACTTGAGGGATGGGGGCTCCATGCTTGTAGATCACTCTTTTATCCAAAATGGCCCAGGGTTCTTTAGGCTGCTCCTCATTTTGTATAGAATTAGGCAAGGTGGGACTGACTTGTTGTTCGGACACTGATTTCTTGAGAAGCGAAACATGAAAAACTGGGTGAATATTAGAATTCTTTGGAAGCTGTAGTTTGTAAGCCACACTACCCACCCTGGCAGTTCTTAGGAATGGCCTATGGTATTTGGGTTGCAACTTTGAGATAGGTCCTAGAGATAGGGATTTCAGATGCCTTGGGTGTAATTTCAAGTAGACACTTTCCCTTTCTTGGAACTGCCTGTCACTTCTCTTTCTATCCGTAAATTGTTTCATTCGATTCTTGGAATTGGCCAGCTCAATCTTAATCACTTGTAGAGCCTGTTGCCTTTGTTGGAGGTAAGTATTGTTGAAATGTTGTCTCGAGTATATCCTAGAAGATCGGTGAAGGCATGCAGTGATATAATTGGCTATTGGAGGCTTAGAAAGATAGTTGTATCTCATGTGTAATTAGTAATAGTTGTGGGGTGAAACTGTAATTATCCAATTCTTGTCATTGTCACGTCAGCCCTATCATTCTATAAATAGGGCAAGGGGTAGCCAATTAAGTCAGATTCTATTCTTCTGTTTCTATGTAACGAGTGCACTGTTCTGAGAGAAAAGCTGGGTGTTTCCTTCCGTTAAAGCTTTGTAATCTTGGAAAGCTGTTGGGGTGTACTTGGGATAGTTAGAAGGAGGGATTCTATTGCTGTATTGATTGTTCTTCTTCTTAATAAGACTGCTAGGAGGGCTCTTTGAAGGCTGGATGTAGGTTTCCTTTGAGGAAACCGAACCAGGATAAATCTTTGTGTTGTGTGGTTTGCTTTCTGTTTCTTGTTCTTATTTTCATTCTGTTTGATTGCTTATATTTTCTGTTTTCAATTCCTATAATTGCTGGGTGGATTTGAGAGTGTTGAGAGAGGCATATTCCATCTAAGGGTCATTCCGCATAGTCCTAGGATAACAAATTGGTATCAGAGCTAGTTTTTTAGGTTCAAGAACAGTCCAAGAACCTTCAAGATTTCATCTATTTTGAATTCTCTATCATAGAACAGTGTTATAATGGCTGCAACTAGGTATGATATTGAGAAGTTTGATGGCCAGAATGATTTCGGCCTTTGGAGGATGAAAATGAGGGCATTGCTAGGGAATCTAGGACTAGAAGAGGCTTTAGATGAGGAAGAAACTCTGCCTGAAACCTCCACCGAAGAACAGAAAAAGGAAAAATCAAAAGAAAAGAAAGATATTGACAAGAAAGCTTTTAACACCTTGATTTTAAGTTTAGGGGACAAAGTCTTGAGGGAAGTGGCCAAAATGACCACGACATTAGACCTATGGAAAAGATTGGAGACCCTTTACTTGACTAAAACCTTGTCTACTAGGTTATATTTGAAAACCAAATTTTTCTCCTTTAGAATGGATGAAGGTAAGAAACTGCAGGAGCACATAGATGAGTTTAACAAGTTATGTTTGGACCTTGAGAACATAGACATTAAATATGATGATGAGGATAAGGCCTTGGTCTTATTGCACTCTCTACCAAAGTCATATGAAACATTTGTTGACATTTTAAAACATGGTAGAGACAAGTTGTCTCTAGATGATGCGACCGGAACCTTGAGTTCCAAGGAATTACAACATAAGGTTGAAGGAAAGAACTCTAAACATGATGCTCTAACAGTTGGGACTAGACCAGAAAACAGGGACCCTAAATTTAAGGGTAGGTCTAGGTCAAAGTCTAGGAATGGCAAGAAAATGATAAGATGCTATCATTGCCATGATGAGGGACATATTAAGAAGAATTGTCCCAAAAGAAAGAGTGAAATCCTAGAGAAAAACCCTGGAATTTCTTCATCTGTGTGTGAGGCTGACTATGATAGTGCAGATGCCCTATAAGTATCTAGAAATGCTGGAAATGTAGCATAGTTTCTAGGTTTAGGGTGGACTTATCATAGGAAATGGTTTTTTTTCAATTTATAGAGTCATAGTAGGTGATAAGGTGTTAGTAGGCAATAATCAAGAGTAAAGTATCAAGCCCATTAGAGATCAGTTTCTAGGATTTAGGGGGACCTATCTAGGCCTTGTCTCATGGTGGAGCTAGGTGAGGTGAACCTAGTAAAGATGATGTGTTCCTAAGGAATTCCCAAGCGTACATGAGCTTGCTGGAATTTAGGAAGCTTGCTGGAAATTGCTTCTGGTGTGAAGGGTTAGGTGTGTGGAGTTGTGTAATAGGTACACCTAGGTCTCCTAAAGCTAGGGTTCTTACCTATGAGGGAAAAACTCTACTAATAGGACATGGAATTAGTTGATTCCAAGGCCAAGGGATGGAATTTGGAATGCTGGCCAGCAAGGAGAATCCTTTGGCAATGTCCAAAACTAATCTATGAACCAGAGTATAGCAATAGGGAAATCTGGAAAATGTTTTGATCAGATTCATTATGTAAGCTTGGGCTGAATTGTGAGAGGGAGGAAGCTAGTGTTTAAGATAGCTTTGGCTCTTGCAGTGAGGGTCCTTGTGATCAGTGAGGGGAAAAGGGTGTGTGCAAGGGCTGTCTTGTATGGTGAAGCCCTTGGTTGATCAAAATCTGGATTAAGCAATGAAAGGAAAGGAAGTCATCTTGTAGGTAATGAGCAAGGGAATAGAAGGTTTAGAGTGCTGCCTAGGATGGGTAGTGATAGGTCTTAAGTTAGTTTCCAGTGAGGTATGGAAATTTGGGTTTATAAGATGCTTAGGCTCTGTTTTGAGTGCTAAGGAATAGGCTGGATAATAGAACCTCTTGTATAAGAAAAGGTGATGCACTCATGTCCAAATGAATGGCATGAAGCCATGTAAATTTGGGGAGAATCTTGGACTTAAATGGTATATCCCTTAGGTTAAAGGGGTGGAGTGCTGTTGTAGTGTCTATTTGTAAATTAAGTGCGTGCTGGAAAATGGGAAAAGTCTAGGGAAATGGCTAGACATGGCCATTGGTTATAGCAGCACATGAAGGCTTAATTTGGGTCAAATAGGTGCCTCTAATCAGCTAGTATCCATGGAAAATTAAGAGAGAAATTGGTCTTATAAGAGTAGCCTAAGGAATTAGAGGTTAGAGGGAAAGGTAAGCAATGTTTATTGCTTAGAAGGTCTCTCTATGAGTTAAGTAATTCCTAAGCCAAAATATTATAAGAATTGGAGTCTCTTATGATGGTCCAAGGGGTAAAAATTGAGTGCATAGGAGTAGCTGTGTAAATTTCAATGGTATGCCTAGGAAGAGTAAGGCAGCTTCATTGATAGTTATCCAATGGGAATCTCAAGGTGTAGCTGAGGTGGTAATTCAGTGTTTGAGATTGTTGGAAGGAGGAGAAGCTGGAAAGGTAAGGCATAGAGGTTGGAATAGAAATGGACAGCTTATGGAAGCCTAGGATTACCCAAATCTTAAGCATATCTTGGTAGGCTGGTAGTTAGAAGAGTCTCAAGAGAGTTGAGCAGTTCTCAAAGTTTGAAACAAACATAAGAGAAAGTCAGTGATAAATCCTAAAAGGCCGGTTTTGGGTGCTAGGGGTAAGTCTAGCAAAGTTAAGGCCAATCCGGGTAAGGTTTATTGTATTGTGATGCTGGGTAAAAGGATGGAATCTCTTTGGATTAATGAGTAACATCAAGTATGGATTTTGGTTTATGGTGGAGTGTAGGTAGTCACCATGTAGAGACCTATCATATTGATGTTAGGAATATATTCATTAGGAAATCCCTTGAGGAGGATAATATCTAATGAGAGTTGCAAGTTTAGTTATTGCAGCTAGGAATTTATTCAAAGGTGGTCCATTGCTATGTTTTTTTTTTCCAGCATTGTTTTGTTTGATATGTTTGTTTTATGTCTTGAGTGATCAGGAGCAGCAGGTCATATGAAGAGCAAGATGAGAGCAGGAGAAGTTCATCTATTGAAAGGCCAAGGTTTGATGGATGAAGGTTGGGGTATACTCAAGACAATGGTGGAGAATTGTTGAAATGTTGTCTCGAGTATATCCTAAAAGATTGGTGAAGGCATGCAGTGATATAATTGGCTATTGGAGGCTTAGAAAGATAGTTGTATCCCATGTGTAATTAGTAATAGTTGTGGGGTGAAACTGTAATTATCCAATTCTTGTCATTGTCATGTCAGCCCTATCATCCTATAAATAGGGCAAGGGGTAGCCAATTAAGTCAGATTCTATTCTTCTGTTTCTATGTAACGAGTGCATTGTTCTGAGAGAAAAGCTGGGTGTTTCCTTCCGTTAAAGCTTTGTGATCTTGGAAAGCTGTTGGGGTGTACTCGGGATAGTTAGAAGGAGGGATTCTACTGCTGTATTGATCGTTCTTCTTCTTAATAAGACTGCTAGGAGGGCTCTTTGAAGGCTGGATGTAGGTTTCCTTTGAGGAAACCGAACCAGGATAAATCTTTGTGTTGTGTGGTTTGCTTTCTGTTTCTTGTTCTTATTTTCATTCTGTTTGATTGCTTATATTTTCTATTTTCAATTCCTATAATTGCTGGGTGGATTTGAGAGTGTTGAGAGAGGCATATTCCATCTAAGGGTCATTCCGCATAGTCCTAGGATAACAAGTATCTAGGGCTGCCACTGAGGATGTCTCTCCAACCGCCGGAAGTAGTGGTGGTTTGTAACCGTAAAGTGCTTCAAAAGGAGACCTTTTGATGGCACTATGGTGGTAAGAATTGAACCACCACTGAGCAGTGGCCAGCCACTTGTGCCATGATTTTGGTTGCAGGAAGCATATACACCTCAAGTACATTTCTAGGCTTTGGTTTACCCTTTCCGTTTGCCCATCAGATTCCGGGTAATAGGCGGTTGACATGTTTAACTTGACTCCCAATAGTCGGATTAGCTCCTTCCAAAGCAAGCTAGTGAAAATCTTATCCCTATCCGATACTATAGCCTTGGGCACTCCATGTAGTGCTACTATCTGGTCCATGAAGATTTTAGCAATTTCTCTAGCAATATATGGATGAGACAGCCCCACAAAGTGGCTGTACTTGGTGAATCTGTCTACTATTACCATAATACAATCCTTACCTTCTGACCTTGGAAGTCCTTCAATGAAATCCATGGAGATGCTCTCCCAACGCCCCCCTAGAACGTTCAATGGCTATAATAGTCCCAAATAGGCCACATTTTCTGTTTTGCACCTCTTGCAAGTGTCACACCCCATTACAAATTCCATAACATCCTTCTTTAATCCTAGTCATTAAAAGAGTTGTCTCACCTTGTGATAAGTATTGACAATGCCCAAATGTCCTCCCATAGGTGAATTGTGCAAAGCGTCAATCACCTTGTGTTTGAGTCTTCTGTCTTTTCCCAGAACCATCCTTCCTTGATACCTAATGATGCCATTTACCAAGGTATACCTTGGTTTAGCAGTTGGGTTGACCACTCACTGCAGCAATTCTTTAGCTATCTCATCTGCTTCATAGCTTGCACTAACTTCTTGGCACCAATCTGAGATCACCACAGTTAAAAGCAGCCATTTGACCCTCTTCAAAACACCGCAACAAGGCATATGTCGCCTTGTTTCCCTTCCCTTTTCTATATTGAATGGAATAGTCTAACCCCATTAGTTTTGTCATTCCCTTTTGCTGCAAATGAGTGTTCAGCCGTTGTTGCAATAAAAATTTCAGACTTTCATGGTCTGTTTTGATCACAAATGTGCCTTCTTCCAAATAGTGGTGCCATTTATCTACTACCATCAATATAGCCAGCAACTCCTCATATATACTTAATCCCAGGTGCTTAGGTGCCAAGGCTTGGCTCAGGAAAGCTAGGGGTCAGCCCTCTTGAACCAACACAGCCCCGATTCCACTAGCACACGCATCCGTTTCAAGTACAAAGGGTTTGCTGAAATCCGGCAAACCTAACGTGGGAACATTGCTGACAACTTGCTTAAGGTCTACAAACGCTTTTTCTACCTCTTGACTCCAACGGAACCCATCCTTCTTCAATAATTCGGTCAGGAGTCGGCTAATGATTCCATAGTTTTTGACAAACTGGTGGTAGTAGCCAATTAGCCCCAAAAATCCCTTAAGCCCCCTTACATTGGTAGGTCGTGGCCAGCCTAACATGGCTGCCACTTTGCTAGGATCAGTGCTCACTCCTGTTTTAGATATGATGTGGCCCGAGTATTCCAGTTGTTCTTGAACAAAGGCACATTTTGACTCTTTAATATACAATTGATTTAACCTAAGGACCTCAAAGGTGACTTTTAGGTGGTAGATGTGCTGATCAAAGGAAGGGTTGTAGATTAGAATATCATCCAAAAACACCAAAATGAATTTGCGAAGGTAGGGTTCAAAGATTCAATTCATCAAGAATTGGAAAGTAGCCGAGGCATTAGTCAAATTGAAAGGCATTACAAGAAATTCATAATGCCTTTGATGGGTCTTGAAGGCCGTTTTGTGAATATCTTCGGGTTTCATCCGAATTTGATGATAACCCGACCTAAGATCTAATTTGGTTAAAACAGAGGCATACTTAAGTTCATCCAATAAGTCTTCTACTATAGGTATGGGAAACTTGTCTTTGATGGTTATGGAGTTTAGTTGTCGGTAATCAACACAAAATCGCCATGAAACATTTTTCTTTTTAACAAGCAAAACAGGCGAGGCAAAAGCGTTGTTGCTAGGCTGGATGATAGATTTGTTTAACATGTCTTTGATAAGTAGCTCAATTTCAGATTTCTGTTTAGGAGAGTATCGGTATGATCTTAGGTTCACAGGCTCGGCTTGAGGTTTAAGGTTGATAGAATGATCAAAAGCTCTTTTGGGTGGAAGGAAGTGGGGTTCAACAAAGAGGTCCTTATACTCAATCAAAAGTAGATTAAGAGAGTCTAGTTCTTGTACCTTTCTTTGGCTGGATGTCTTATTGCTGACCACCATGCATATCTCTCCCTTCTTGTTTAGGGGTTTCTTCAGAAATTTCTATTACATGGAGGGAGAAGAGTTGAGCCACCTTTGGAAATCTACCCTTGAACATTCTTTGCAGCCATTTACCCAAGATGCACACTCCCACCTCCAGATTGCCCATTAGGACCTTTTTGCTGCCATCCTTTTCGAAAGTCACCTCCATCTAATTGAAATCGAAGCTGATTGGACTAACTTCATTCATTCAATCCACCCCCAACACTACATCACAACCCCCTAACGTGAGCAGCCTCAGATCTGTTGAAAATTTTTCTCCATTCATCTCCCAGCAAAAACCCTTACAAGACGACTGACTCATCACCTTGTTGCCGTTGGCAACTGTTACTGATAGGGGATGGGACAAGCTTACCTCACACCCAAGCCTCCTTGCCACAGCTTCATCCAAGAAGCTATGAGTACTCTCACTATCTATGAGAACAATAATCAGCCGATTGTTTACTCTTCCTTCCACCTTGATAACCTTACTATTGTTCACCCCCTTCGAGGCATGTAAAGAGATCTCCCCTTGGTCCTCCTCGTTTTCTGATAGTTCTTCTCCTTCCTCAGTTTCCTCGTCTTCCCCCTTCCAGCAGCAACAGCTGCCTCTTACACTTGTGTCCCATGAAGTACCTATCCCCGCATTTGTAGCATAAGCCAGCTACCCGCCATTGCTCCATCAGCTTACCTCCCATGGCCGGAACGGGATTGGTGGAAGGTAGGGCCAGTACGCCTCTACCGTTAGACCCTCCTTCTCTTGGTGTCAACCTATTTACTGCTTGCCACCCTCCTGTTATCACCCCCCTCGTTTGATTCCTCTATTTTTTCATCATTGCCTCAATGATAATTTCCTATAGCCTTGCACTTTCCACGGCCTGCTTCACCATATGGGGCTATAACATTTTTACCATAGGCCGCACCTCATCCCCTAAGCCGCTGATGAAGCTCGAAACATAGTACTCCTCAGATAGCTAAGGATTGTGCACCATCATCATCGATCTCAGCTCATCGAATTTCTGCTGATAGGGGCCTGGACCGTTCCTTTTTGTTTGAGCTTATTAAACTCTTCGATTACATCCCTCATGCTTTTATCTCCGAACCTCACATAAAGGTCCTCTACAAACACACTCCAAGGGCTTCCCTCCTTAACCGCAAGCCATGCCTGATACCAAGCATCTCCCATGTCATTCAAGCAGAAGCCAAAGTGATCTTCTGCTGTTCCAGAATTTGATATAGGGAAAAGACTCGCTCACATCTTCGCGTCCACCACCTCGGATTCTCCCCCTCAAACAATGGAACCTCGAGCTTCGGCATGGGGTAATTCGGGTTGTGTCGGTTAATCGGGGCTCCCTGTCTCCTTTCTCTTACATTCTCCCTCACCGTGTCCGCATCGAACTCAAACTCTGACGTTACTATCGGTTGCAGTTCTTCTCCCACTCCAGGAAAAATGGGCTCCATTCTTTCTCTCGGGGGAAACTCGGGAGAGAGCCTTAACAGTTGTTGATTGGTAAACATTCGCACAATCAACTGCATTTGCTCCATCAACTGTTCCCGTAACAGGGTACTCTACTCACGACTCTCCACCCTCCAGCGTTCCATTGCTTGGTCGATCCGTGAGTCTACTCCGGCTCCAATAGAGGTTTCAAGCGTTCCCACTCGATTTTGCATCTCTGTTATTACCGTCGTCACCTATTGTAGCTGAGACTCCATTTGTTTCATCCTCATTCTGTCGACCATCGTTATAATTTCTTATGAGTATCGCTTGACGACCAAGAGCTAGCTCTGATACCAGGATTGTCAGCTTCCTGAGGTGGACAACAGTTTTCGATCTAACAGTAGAATAGGAATGAAGGGAATAGAAAGAAAGAAAAGGGAATTATGCAGGAAGTAAGGGAGGGAGAGGGAGAGAGAGAAGAAGAAATCAAAAGATTCTCTGATATTTCGTACATAACCGTAGGAGGGAATTCAACACTATATATAGTTGGATTCCTATCCTCCCATGAGCTGTAACTGCCCACATGCATGAGAATGTACCTGCTGCTAATACAACAACTAATTTACTACAACCCTCACAACTAGCTACTACCATATGCTCTGTTTTACCCCTAAACTATAGATAATTACAGCAAACTCCCCTTACAATAGGTTATTACATGACAGCCTATTGGATCTTCTATGAGCATAGGCTTAGGAGACCCACTCACTTGGCGAGTGGATCCCTAAAAAGACTTGCCTATGCTGTTGGTGGGTCTTTGGTTTCCTCGCAGTCAGCAACCTAACTAGTGAGGTGGTGTTGGTCAAAGTACCTTTGGAAATACTTTTGAAGCACAAATAAACATCTAATTGGAGAAGCCAGTTGTTTTAAGAAAATAGTTTTAAGAAAATTTCTGAATATTATTAGTGCAATTTTGAATAGTATTCATGATCCTTTGTTTTCAATTATCTATTACATTGCTTAACAAAGGTAGATTATCTTTCCATTCATTTCAAAACTTCAATGATCCCTTCTTGAACCAAACATGAATCTTTCGATTCATTTGGTATACCCAATTCCTACATAATGGAGAGAGAGTAGGAGAGGTGACAAAACCCTATACTTTTCATTACAAAACCAATAAACCCAAAAAAGATGGATTATTTTGTTACATGATTTCATCAAATTTTTTGCTTTGTTATTCATTCTAATCCCAATTCATTATATTTGGTAGAATGGCGTACCAACCACCTGAATATACTACTTTCTTATGAGACAAAAGGACCCCTTATGTTGTAAGGATTGTTTAGTTATACCGACAGAAATGGCTAATGCTATTAAAAATGTGACAAAAACAATTCTAATAGAGTCAAAGGAAAAAAGTTTCAAATAAAAAGAATCTTAATAGTGGAATGAAAGGTAAAAATCAAAATCAAAACTAAGAAGGTTTGCTACACAACACATAAATGCCATAATGAAGAAAATCCAAAAAAGATAGGTAGTGAAACAAAGACAAAAGGCTTATGAAAATTTATGCCGAGGAAAAAGTGTGACAAGAGATTGGACTGTAGAAGAAGAGGTTAAATAATTGTGTAGAGAAATGGCTACTGCTATTCAGAATAAGACAAAGATGGTTCTAAGATAGTCAAAGGAAAAAGTCCCAATCAAATATGTCTTGGTGGTGGAATGAAAAGGTAAAAGTAAAAAAATTCAAAACTAGAAGAGCTTGCTACAAAACTTAACATAAATTTCATAATGAAAACCAAATACATGAGATGTAAGTTTAAGTAAAAAAAAAAAAAAAAAAAACAAACAAAAAAGTGTGGATGATGTTATGGTAGAACTAAAAGATCAAATCATACCAAGAAAAGATTAGTTTAAATATCTTGGATCAATCATTCAAAGAGATGGGAAGATTATTGAGAATGTTACCCATAGAATTAAGGCAAGATAATTAGTATGGAAAAGTGCTTTTAGAGTTTTATGTGATAGTAAGATTTCATTAAAGTTAAAAGAAAATTTTTATGAGAAAACTTTGAGGCCGACTACAAAATGTTGGGTAGTGAGTTATAAACACTTCAAAATATGAGCATATAAAAAAAGAGGACGCTAAGATAAATGTGCACCTATATAAGAAAAGAAAAAAAAAATAAAAATCAGGTCATATCTCCTCAATTTATATGGAAAATTAAATTCTAAAACAAAAATGATAGCTTATTGGCATATAAATTGTTTCTTTGAAGAAGAAGAAATATTTCAAGAGAAATACCTTAAACTAGGAGAAAAAAAATTATTACAAATTCTTGTCTTAATTTCTAGTTGGAAAGATGGGCATTCATGCTAGTGTGTATGACAACAAGAAAGATGATTGTGGGCAATCTAGCATGTAGATAGTTAAGGTTGTGGAATATAGAGCCTATTTAGTTGAGCCAAGAGAAGCTAGAAAGTATTTTCTTATAAATAAAAGCACTTTTAGAAGTTTTTGTAGTGTTTGACCAAAATTGAAAAAAACACTTCCATTGATAATAGAAGTTATTTTTCTGCTGTGAAGCAGAAGCAGAAACTTGGAGCTTTTGCTATGAAGCAAATGCAATAGCTGAAAAACTAAATTTATTTTTAGATAAACTTACCCCTAATCAACATTCAAATCATAAACATTACACTTACGAATCATATTTAATTCTTGTTTCATCTTTTCAGAAACCAATCAATATAAAATCACAACACGCAGATGTAAGTATCCTTAAAATTCCGTTCACTATAAGGTTTTTCACTAACACTCAGATGTATGTATACTTAATTCCAATTTGAGTTTCTTTAATGCAGTTATTGCTGGTGCAATTATAAAACATGCTAAAACTGCTAAAGGGTAGACATTTTTCTGCCAAGTTCCAGATATACTAAAGTTTTGGATACAGTATCAGCACAAATCTTATTACGAAACACATATATATTATTAAAATAACGATTTATACCTTAATTGAAACCACTCAAGTCTTAGGTGTATGTGCTTCATCCGATCCACATGCAGAGGAACTATCACTGTCAGAATCTGCAAGTAGAGCAACAGATTGAGTAAATAAGGATGTCACAATCAATGGGGAATCTTTAAATGGAAAGAACGGCAAATAGAGACAAGAAAATACTGAATGATATGCCTAAATGTAATTTACCACTTGAAGAAGAACCAGAATCACTGCTAGAACTGCTTGAACTACTTGACCTACTAATATTATTTGCTTCCCTTACTCCTTGAGCCGGAGAAGTAGTAGCTTCATTCCTTTTATCTGATTAAAAGAACCAACAAACCAAACACATGGATGTTTAATGAATAGGTTTGCTTATGATAATGAAAATATAAAGTTTCACCTATCTTTGTGGGTTTTCAAACTCACCTACTATAGATTCTTTTGGAGCTCCCACCATATCTGGAACTGGGTTCTGCAATTATAGTAAGATGAACCATTTATTAACCAATTACTCTTGCTGTTCAGGGAGACAGATATATAATACTTAAAACTAAACCATACCATTGCAGGGGCAGTAGGTGTGGCGGCTGCCCTGGCTTGCAGGGCAAGTTCGGCTTTTCTTTTATGCTTACTCAAACTCTTCTTGTAATTGGTGACAAACCTATCAAGTTCCCACAGTGTTTCAGTGTCAACGCTATCAATGTCCACTTCAATCTCATCATCATGCTGAGAAAGTGCTGAATTCCTCTTCTTAATGATCTGCACAATGTTGTCCAGTTTTTCTGATGGTAAACTCTGAAGGTGTGTGCTTAGCCTTTGCTTCTCCTCATAAGTCATGTCCCTTTTGTGAGGATCCTTTGCTTTAGGCTTTTTGGGAACTGGAGTCCTGCCCACAGAGGCAATGGGTTTTAATTTCGAAGGCATTACACCTGTCATGGATTCAGCTCTCTCCAAAGTCCTGGTTTCAGGAAAAAGTGGTGGTGCAGAAGGAGGAGGACGATGCACTTTTCTTGAAGTTGGAGTGGGCAAACCAAAATCATGAACCAAATCGTACCTCCAATCAAAGTTATACTCTGACTCTATGGCTGCCCACTTCTCTTCAAAAATCTGCAACATATCATCTGCCATGACATGAACATCCTGCCCCTTTGGATTATAAGTCATGGCATTGCGGAATGTAAGTCTCACATCCTCTGCGAATTCTCTTGGAGACTTGTACCAATTCTTTGATAACCTACTCTTGACTGTGCCCAAATCCATTGGGTGCTTAATTATATCATGATAATCATGGAGCCCAAGTGCCTTAGCATCGACTGGCTTATTAAACACCCAAGCATACTTGTGTTTCATCAATCTTGAAAGCAAATTACTACAACTCTTCAAGGCTTGACTGGCATGCTTGTCCATTAAACTAAAGCGATATCCAAAATCTCCACCATGTTTCTTCCCACCGTGGGACTTTGATTTCTTGTTGCTTTCAGCAGGCGGTAATCTTTCTTTTCCGAGAAGGAATTCCGAGTTTCGGTAATATTGGTTAGCCTTCGGAGTTCTCTTCTCTTTCTCAACAAACTCAACATGCCCGTGGTTGTTATCCACCAATGCAACCGTTAGCTGCTGGAAAGGCCTCGAATCAAAATGACCAACGGATCCCACCTCTGAACTCACTCTTACTAAAGCCCTTCCATCATTCCCCGAATACTGTGAATGACTGTAACCACCACCAGGGGTAGAGTACCCCTTCAGCTGAACTTCCTTTGCTTCGAGCTTCTTCACTACATTCCTCACCTGATCAAGCTCATCCACTAGCTTCCTCTTGAGCTCACGCATCTCATTCTTAGATCTATTTCCCACTAAATCAATCTTAACTCGATTCTCCACTCTCGTAACGACTGGCTTAACGGCGCCGTTTCCATTTTCCTGTCTTGGAGAAGTAACCCCGGGCAGCTTTCCGTGGCTTCCCGAATCATCCGAAACTGCATCTAATCGCGACACAGTTTGCTGCTGTGGCGATGAATTCCCATCCTCGGTGGCTAGGGTTTCGGGACCCTGCAGCGGGACGGTGTCGCTGTCGTTCTTCTCGTTATCGTTGTTGGTGGTGATGGTGGTTGTAGTAGTAGCAGCGGTGGCGTTATTCTCCCCGTCCCCGTCCGCGGCGGTGGCGGTATTGGCGGCCGCAGTGACGGTGTCAGTGTCGCTCTTGACCCCTTTCCTGCGAATCTTCCGCGTGTAGACCTTGCTAGTATCTCGCCATCTACGCCTCTCTCTCGATTCGTCGGCACCTATTGTCCCCGAAGCCATACATGAAACAGAGCCCAAGAAAACCCTAACTCCTGGATCTCGCTCGAAATCCTAGATTCTTCCTCAATCATGCAAATCGACTCGGTTGAAATCCAAAGCGACACATGAAATCGGAAAAACCTACCTCGATCTGCAAATGAATCAAAACGGAAGCCCTAGAATCCGATCGGCGCAGAACTAGGGTTTTACGCACAGCCGCGAACGAGGACGAAATCACAAAATCGATAGATCGGAAGGCGAACGACAGATCCAAAGAAAAAGGAGAAGCGAATTAGGTGTCGACTAGTGGAAGAGAAACCCTAGAAGACGAAGCGCAAATCGATTTCGATCCGAACTCTGCTCGGTTTCTCTCTCTCTCTAACTTTCTCTCTCTAACTGTCACAGAGAGTTGCTGAATTACACCGCACGCGCCTGCGGATGAATATCACTTTTAAAGGCGGTTGGTTTCCACGGCTTGTGGGGCCCACCAACCCTGGGATTTTCCTAACCCGAGCACTGAGCGCCTTTAAGACACCCCCCCCCCCCCGGCATCGATGGAACTCACGCGCTGCGGGTGCGAGTGGAACTCACCATGATGACGAGATGGTGTCAATGGACGGGCCTTCGACCGGGTCTAAAGTTTTGTACCGGATCCAACTTTAATCCTTCTGCTCATGGTCCATGGTACCCAAAAAGGACTATCGATGGATCACTTTGGGGGGGGGTTTAATTTGGTTGCATAACAAAGTGGGATGTTTAGTAAAAGTCTACCTTTTTCTCTTATCAATCATCATGTCATATGTTGCAAAGACGGTAAGAATATTTGTAATATTTAATTATTTTTGTATGGTATCGATGATGATGTAAAATCGTATATCTTTTGACCATGCTTGATTCACGAATATGATATTGCGGTATAATCTTAAGATTTTTAGTTTTATATATTAAGTGTTTGGTTAGTAAGATTACACTATAAGATATTTTGTATTTAATCATATCTTCTGTTTAGTTCATGTAAAAATGACTAAAATACTTATGTTATAAATTTTTAAATTATTTAAATATTTATATGTGATGGTAAAAAAAATGGTCATTTTGTCCATTATCCTATATATACTTGGATAATGTTTCTCAACCCTCCTTTTGAGATTAAGTTATCTCACATTGGAGTGAATATTCATCCCATCGCATCAATTATCTCACATACATAAACACAAACTAAATACGAGATAATTTTTATTTGTCAATTTATTTTATCTTACTTTGGAAACCAAATAGACCCTCAATAAATGATTGTTCATAGATTACTAGAGAAGTAAAATACACAATTGATGAGGATGGTGCGAGAGAGATTTCTTCCAATAAGATAATGGATCGTCTAGTAAACTTGCAAAAGAGATGAAAATTGCCTTGGAAATATTTGGTCGATACACGGAAAATATAGACTCAAAAATAGAGTTTTTAAATATTAACTATATGGTATTCGAGTTAACGAATACTAATTTAGAAACGTCTACTTAAACCACTTTCCTAATGTTTTCTTCATCGAATAACGCTTTACTTTACCACTTGATTAGTAAAGGAAAAACAAGCCTATTATTGATCTACTAGTTAGGGTTTTTTTGCTTGTTCGTTAATCTTTCGAGCAACTCTTTCAATTGCCTCCTAATTCTCCATCACGCTAGCTCAAAAATCGAGAGGGGATTGAACGGCCGAAGAGAGCTTGAAATTAGAAAAAAAAAAATAGGTCGATCAAACAAAAATAATGAACAGTAAACTCTCTGCTCCTAGTCACTAAAATCTATGCCAAAAACTTTAGAAAAGTGTAAAAATTGAAATTTTAATTACCCTAAAATTTATGCCATAAAAAATGCTTACACTTTTTTAAAATACAAAATTCCAATTTCACAATTTTAGATATTTCTAAAGGGATGTGCAATTGATTTTTCTCCCTGGTTAACAAAGTATACTTATTTGTATTCATATCTCTTGACATATATTTGGATGGGCAATGCTATGTTGCCCACTGGCGGGCAACATAGCAGTTGCTCGCCAGTGAAAGGGGTGCGGGCCCCATGCATGTGGGGCCTACCTCTACACGCGGGCCCCACGTGCATGGGCCCCTGCCTCCCTTACTGGCGGGCAAATGCTATGTTGCCCGCCAATAAGCAACATAGCAGGCCTGATATTTGGATATTTTCTTTTTAATGGAAATTGTACAATGTGTATTACATGAAAACACTATAGGATAGCCTTTTTCTTTTCTTTTAGGTTGACAAGCTACTTGAATGCAAAGTTTGACAGAAAATTGCATCACTTACTATTTCTAATTATTTAAATGAAGAAGACAAATAAATCACCTAATTTTATCATGGATTAGCACTAGTCAATAAAATATTAGTTTAGTATCTTTTTTGGGTAAGTACTAGTAGTTTAATATTTAAAGAACATTTATAATTAAAGGGCTCAAGAATTTAGATATAAATTTTAAGGAGCTGTTTATTTGTAAAAGTTGGAATAGTTTTTTAGAAAAAAATTTCACAGAGATAGAAAATTAAAAATTGGGTTCAAAATGACTTTTTTTCTAAATTATAAATTTGTACTAAACTCAAAAGCATCTTATCTATTGTTTCCTTTATAAATTTAAACTATGTTTTCCTATTCATTTTACAAAAAAAAAATGATGTTTTATAAAAGAGCATCTGCTTTAAATCCTTTAACCGCATATCCTTTATCGGCCTCTTCACTTTATCACAAATTCTTTAGTTTGAACTCCTATTTTGTAGAATCGTAGATCGTCCAACTCTTCTCGTCTTCGTCGGCCTAAACTGTAACACCCCATTTTTTCAAACGTGTTATAACTTAGGACAATTTGAGGATAATAATTTTTTTTTTTCAAAACTAATGTTAAACCCACATCATTCCTTATATCCATCCCAAATTTTTCATTTATCTATATTGAATGAGAATTATTATAAATATCAAATGCGGAAGTTAAGAATCGAATCTCAAAATAACATTGATTCATAACGATATTACATGATCATTTTTCAAACATAATTCGTAATACATATCATTTTTTTATTTTACAAGACTATTCATCAAACGAAACATAAGTTTCTCAATATGACTAAAACATACTCGAATTTTCATGAATAAGCAAAATGCAGGGATATCTTGTCAAACCCACGACATCCAGTGTCGTTGCATCTCAACATTTTCCTTGTTTTCGCTGTAAATTCTAACTAGAACGTTTGAATATTTCAGGGACATAACCCAAGTTAGATACTGAATTATTTAAGTAAAGTTTTATTAAATAAAATTTAATGCATGACATGTCAAATGCAAAATGCATAATATTTCCTTTCATATTAATTACCATTTTGCAACCCTACTTATAAGGGCGAGATATGCTTACAACATCCGTGATAGATTAGTGAATATATCATCTTTCCTTTCGTGCTAATTATCATTTTGATTCTATTTGCAAGGGTGGGATGTACTTATAACATTCGTGATAGATTAACGATATCATCATTCCACATATGATGCATGCCAAGAAATATTATGAATATACATATCCATCACATGAATGCATGAGACATTGACATATGACAATATGATAAATGAAACATTTGCGTATTATTTTAAAAAATAACCCTTTAAATAAGAATACTCACCTCGAAAATATTTTAAAATATCTTAATTCTAGTGTTAGACTTCTAATATACTCAATTTGAAATCTCAAAATACCCTTACTTAGCCTCTCGAACTTCCTCAGTTTGCGTGTCTTGGCCTTGAATTGTGTATCCGAATAATTTCTTGACTTCAAGTATGCTTCTCTAGCCCAAATTAATTCCCCAAATTTTTTAAAATTTTTCAAAAAAATTTCCTATTTTTTCTCTATTTTTTCCTTATTTTCTCATTTTATTTTCTTTTTCTTTTTTTTTTCTTTCTATTTTTTTTTTCTTTATTTCTTCTTCTTCCTCCTTCCAACTTGCGCACCAGCAGCCACGCCCGCAGCCACCGCCTCCTCCGGCCACTTCCGCGTGCGCCTGCCATGTTCGCCGCTACTGCGGCCGTCTCCGGCCACCAAAGGCCACTGATCGGCCGGCATCGGCCAGCCACCACCGGCCGCCCACTGGCGCTGCTCGCTGCCACCTGCTAGCCGCTGCTCTCTCTCTCTCCCTCTTCTTCCATCTTCAAGCTCTCGGCCACTCTCTTTGTTTCTTCCCTTCCCTCCTTATACTTACATGTAACTTGGGCATCACTTCACATAGCCCATTGTTTTCACCCACAGTTCTTTGCACCCACGGCTTTCACCCACAGACTTGTATATACACGCATATATATATATATTTATGTATATATATATAATTTATTATATAATTAAAATCATAAAAATTATATATAAATTCCTAAATTAGATTCTTAAGCTCACTTGAATATTGCATATTGCAATTACATTATCAAATATCAATTTCATTTAAATTAAAATATTAAAATTCTAAAATTAATAATTCAAATCATTCGATAGGTACCTTTTTACCTCGAGAAATACTTTTTTGCCACAATATCTTCACAAGATCTTTGTTTCATTTTGAAATCATCTCAAGGTTGATCCTTACATATGATCAGAACCCCTTTAGGGTTCCGTTGGCTTCCTAAAACTCTCTTACGATCATTTAATTTTTCAAATTATATTTTAATTATACTGAAAATTATCTTCATTTTAATTTTTGTTTACGTCATAAATCTCATCTCAAAACACTCATCAATTTTATGTCCTTCTTCTAAATATTTGAGTTATAGAGTATTCCTTTCACTAGATTTAATTTATTACGCTTCTCTTAATTGTTTGATAATAACTTGAAAAATTCTTAAAAATTTTAAAATTATTTTCTTTTATTTTGAGGTGTTATATTTTAATTTAATTTATTTTAAAATATAATTTACACTAATTACTTTCTTTTACTTATTACACTAAAATTATTTTCTTTTAAAATTATTTCCGTACGTTATACCCCTGCATGAAAGGCAATGACAACCCATGCAGGAGTAAAATGGGAAACTGCCATTTCACCTTGGCCCAAATTTTCTGCCCTTTCATAGCAATATAAACTTACTGAGAAGGGAAATTGTTCCTCAACACTACTCTCCCCTTCTTGGATTTGAGAGCCCTAATGGCCCAAAAGAATGAAGTTTGCTTCGAAGCTGATGGGATATAGATACATGCATACATACATATTTATATATATATATATGTATGTATGATGAGTTTGATTTTAGAAAAGGCCCAGATTAAATACAATTCGGACTACAAACCCAAATTAAGTTTATAATCCAAGAGCTTGCAGGCCAGACTGACTAGTGAAAAGGTCTCAGTAAACTGATCTATGAGCCTAAAACAATAATTTAATTAGGTTAAACACCTGGAGAGAATTGGTGTATCTGCTGGGAGTGTATGTATTCTGATTTCACATTGGAATTAATATGAGAGATTATGGCTCTATGAGCTTAGATTAGAAAAATCATAATTTCTGTAATAAAATGACCATTCAGAACTAGAAGTAAACATCATGACGTTTTGTGCTTCTTAGGCCTCATGAAAGTGAACATATATTAACTTAGAAAGTAATTAAACATCACTTATTCAAGGAGAGAAAATGAGTGAAGAAGCCAGCCAGCAGAAAGCGCAGCAGCCCTTAGCAAAGATCACAAAAGTAATTAAGGCATTGCCAGGTGATCTTGTCTTAGTACGCAGTAGAGCTTAGGATTTAAGATTTAGAATTTAGGGTTTTATTAACCTAGGAAAATGCTAGCTGGGGTGATCATCTCATCAAGTCAAAAATGGTGTTGAGGATCTGGTCCTCCAGGTGACACCCTGTTGGCTCCTTCGTCCTGCAGCTCCATGGCTCTTCTTCGATAATACTCGATTCTCAGTTCATCGAACCCGATCGCCCTCAAACTCAGGGGGGCACGGGGCCTTGTTGGGATTCCACAAGAAAGGTGGCCGAATGAACTCACAAGCAGCAATGCAAAAATGGTGATGATGAATGGCAACAAGTTGTCTGCCTTAGTAGAACTGGCCATGGCGCTCCTCAGGACCCTGGCTTTCATATCTCTTGTGACAAAGGATCATGCATGTATGTGATGTATATATAGGGAGGGAATTGGGGGGGGGGGGGGCGCGGCCAGGGCAAGGATGATGACAAGACTTGCATTCACTATCGATGAGAAGACAAGACTGACTTTTCGTTCATTCAATGATCAAAACCTAATTAAACGTGTATTGGAAATCGACTAATATATCAGATAAGTCCAAGGGGATTAATTAGATGCCTGTCTTCTAATTGTGTGTAATGGAATCATCTGCTGGCTTGAGTCATCTCCATTACATTAAAACCCATGAACCACAAACATATATATATATATATATATATAAGCTTTGCTACTGATCATATTGGAGAGGAATAGTTGGTTGGCAGATCGCTCTTCCTTTTCTCTCTTCAAGATCATCTATAAAAACTATTAGGCAGTTGAACCTGCACCACAGGTCTTGACAAGTTGGCCCTTTTACATGCCTGCCAAACAAGTCCTTACGTATACATGGGTACAATTAAATTAATTAATTATATTAGATATTGGCATGCATGTGCTTTGTTGGCTACTTAGGCTTTGTTTCACCTTTGGGTTTATGCCATTTTGCTTGTCCAGTCAACTTTTGTTTGATTCGTGCTGGAAGTGGAAACGCAGCGTCGGCAAAGATTGGATTTTGGATAAAGTTTGGTTTGGGTCAAAACATCATTGATGTAAGTTTGAAGATTCATGGGATTGTGAGTAGTAGTCGTCAAATTAATCCACGTTCAAGAGCCACCGTGTTAGATTTTGCCATCTATGTACCGAGGAATATTTAACTTCATTTTCTTTCGCATCATATCATATCGAATTGTTCTTATCTAAAATAAACACGAGGCTAAATCTATATTTTTTTTCTTGTATTTTTACGTGTTTGTTTCAATCACGTTTCGGAATCTGATTTTCGAGTCAATTTAATCTTGTACTTTGACTTTTTTTTCATGGGATAGCTCAAATTTTTTGTTATTTCGATTACACCCATGAACTTATATTTTATAGTCTAATTAATTCTAATACTTTTATATGTAAAAAAAAAAAAAGTAAAGTGAGATAACAAAATACAAGTATAATAATTGTACGAAACAATACAAGTTCAGGAGTGTAACCGAAACAATAAAATGTTTAAATTATTGTACGAAAAAAATATCAAAGTATAATAATTAAATTAACTTAAAAATACAAGTTAAAATGTGTAATCGAAATAACAAAAAATTTAAGTGATCACAAGAAAAAAATATAAAAATATAAATATAAATTTTGCGATAAAATACTATAAATTTGTATGTGATTATTTGATCAACTAATTTATAAATATATATACATATATATTGAGTGTTTTGATAAAAAAATTTCAATACGTAATAAAAGAATGAATGCAAATGGATATATAGAACAATAATAATAATAATAATAAAAGCTCAAGAGAGAAGGGCACCCACCCTACTCTTAAGAGATGAGACAAAAGGCTAGAGGCACCCACCAAGGCAGTCAAGCTTGGTGGATTGGTGGTGTAATACATATCCAAGATCAATAAATTGATCAGTAATCTAATTGATGGAGAAATTTTAGATAACAAAAGTCGTTAAGATGATTTTGACATATCTCTATTGAATTAAACGTACGATTCTAAAAAAGTTATTGGTGGTGGCCACTTCATATTCAAAATTCCATGAATTCATCATTATAGAAGTTAAATCGTTAAATTCGATAAATTCATCACTAAATCAATTAATTAATATATATAAAGAGAAAAAAAATATAAATAAATAAAAATCACAATCATCAAATTAAAGATTATGATCAAACTTATCACTAGATTCGACACGACTAGTATATGGTTTAATTGAATTTATGGTACAGATAAAGAAATAAAGAGAAAAATGAAAGATAATAATATACGAGAGTTTTTATCGTTTTTAAAATATAACAAGGATGTTTTTTAACTTCTTTTCAAACTTTAGGGGGGTGTTCGATGAAATTAACCAAAAAAGATATTAGTTAGTGAAAAATTATTTTGAATTAATTTGTAATTTATCAAAACCCTATAGCCATAATTAAAAAGCTATTTTGTCAAATTTTATATGATGGACAATTTCTCTCCTACTCATGTTTCACCAAAGGCTACACACAAGCATGAATGTAATGTTTGGATTAGATTACACATCACGCACACAAAATAAGAGTAAAAGATAAAAAAAAAAAAAAATTGTAACAATATGATAAATCCAAGTAATTAGTGAATATATAGTTTTTACACGAATAAAACTATAAATCCTTCCCTCCAACTCCCACATAACTAGTCACTTATAAATAATTCTATTATTGAGTATTTTTGCACACATTTTAGACATACATGATACAACCTTAATAATCTAACTATATATATCATCTTTCAAATTATTAAGTGTGGTATTATAAAATCTATATTAACAAGCTTATTTTTGGGCAACAATTATTTCAATTATCCTATATCCCTACTTGGAATTGGTTTCTCCTTCCCGTGTAAATTTATCTTTTTTTTTTTGTTTGGGTTTCTTTTTCTTATTTGAATTGTTAGTAAAAAAAAAATTCCTATGAACTTTTGTTTTTATCTTTATTGTGGAGAATTGAGGGATAATCAGTACACAATGACTTTCGATTGGAATCATCACACTCTTCTTATAACTCCTTGGCCCTGCCCACACGAACACACAAGCGAAAAAGGGTAAGATCGGGTCGAAACCCGAGCCCCTATAGCCCACCAAATAGAAACAGATAATACATATGGCCACGCAAATTCAAAGACTCAAACACGTAACTTTGTAGTACCCAAAATGCTAAACATACGCAGTTGGATTGTCTGCGCTACCCCAAGGGATAACTCTACGACTTTTGGTGACGTCATTCAATTGTTATCCAAGAAAGTAAGTACAATATCACTTACACATGGGATATATGCATTTTTTGCCTACATAAGATTTAGGTCAGGCACCTAATTATCCCCAATGTTTGCGTAAAACCCTATGTTGGAGCCTTCTAATTAGTAACATGAAAGGTCTATGTTGACGGTATAAAGGTGAGCGCTTATATGTTTACTTACATGGGATTTAAGTTAAACACCTAACAAGCTTATTTAGTAACATTATAAACTCTTTTTAAATTTATTGTTAGTATAATTAAAAGTACTACTGAATCATAAAAGTAAATAGTTACTCATATGGTTTTAACAAAGAACATAATTTATATAGCAAACCAACACATGCTTTACGATCTAAACTACCACCATAGAGATCATTTGGTACAAAAGTTAAAATACATGGCAATTTGGTCACAAGTCACAATATAAACAATATACCACTAGGATTTAATTTGGATTTAAAGTTTAGAATTTAAGATTTAATATTTAGAGATGAGTAATTTGTCCAAAATTTGGGTGGTTTAATTAGAATGGATCCGCATGCATATTCTCATTTGTCACGTCCTTTAGCTTAGATTTCCATAACCTTTGACTTTGATGACAAAATGTTGGAATGAAATTGAATTTTGCCTCCTCATCGAGGGGCCATGAATATTCCCATTTGCATACATGAATCAACACAAAGATCCGGTGCACCTTTTTAGGCTTTCAATTATGATAACAAAACCCAACTTTGATTACTCATTGTGTTTCCATTGCTTTAATTTCTCAACTTTTGAATCTTTGCTAATTATACAATTGATGATACACGAGGAGGTGGAGCTAATTGATACGTGTATATTTTATTCAACAAGGTTATTTTTTATTTTGATATTTTATTTGAACTTTGCCCAATTCAACTCGAGTAATGAGATCTTCTACAAGACTTGAGTGCAAACTAATCTTGCTCAGAATTAAATTATCTAATTCAGTTTTCATTCTCTCCTAGGATTAAAGGATAAATTCGTGGTCATTGATTACTTCTTATAATCTAGCGATTTATCTCAATCCTAATAAATTTAGGATAAACCCATTTCTTCTAAATTCTATGAAATTAAAGATGTTTGAGATAATAACTCTCGAATATTATCTAATAAAGAGATTTAATTCTAGGTGAAGGATTATCATTACACTATTATAAATATAAGAGGGTTTTTTATTTGAGATAAGTATTCTTAATTGCAATCTTAAACTTTCTTACTTCCTATCTGTTACTCCACATCTGACGTGTATATTTATATATATATATATATATATACACACACACGTAGTGAGAAATATAGTCAAAAAATAATATATATGATGGTGTTTTTTTTATTATTATTTGAAGAAATTGCATTGTTTTAATTTTATTTTTTATATAAATATTTTTTTTCTTTTAATTTGATAAATAGAGTGTGAATGCACTTGCGATGAAGAAAGACAGCTACCAAACTCAAATCAAACTAAAAGGAGTTCAATTAGAAGCCTCTCTTTTTTATCATTGGTTTTCTTGTTCACATGTGCAAATTGCTTTTCCATGGGGTTACATTGCTTTCCAAATGGTCTAAAGACAGATGATCTTGTGCCCACATCTCCCAAAATGGTTGAAATCAAGATCTCAATCAATCATTGTCACATCTTGTTAAAGATTTGCAATGCACTAACTAAAAAATTAAGATAAATTTTGAAATAATTTGAGTCATTTTAACATGTATTTCTAGTGATTTACTTTTTGATATTTTAGATCTTTTGATCGAACAAACTCATTTGCTTGATTAGGAGCCTAATTAACTCTCTCTGATGTATATTTACCTTAAATGACAGGAGATAAAATTTAATAATAAGAGTCTAAAGTATTAGACTTAAAACTATAAAGAGAGTAAAGCAAATACTTTTGACCTATTTGAAAGAGTTGTTCAAAAATAAAAAATTATATTTATCAAAAATAAATCTCACTAACGGTTGTCTATAAGTATAACTTAAATTATAAAAATCTTGATAAATTTACTTAAAAATCATATTTAGAACCGTCTATTTTTACTCTATTTCTTCTCTTCTTTTACTCCTTGTATTTTCCCATTTTTTAAGGAAGATCTGATCATTTTCAAATACTAATATCATTAAAGAAGCAATCTAAAGAGTCTTTTTTTTTTCCCTTTCTAAGTCTTGGTTAACCTCATGCTTTCCTTATGCATCACATGCCATGGCCCATGGCTTCTTTTTCTCTATTCTAATCATGCCAATTGGCAATACATGTATCAAAATTATAGTTATTTCTAATTTTTTTTAAAAAAAAATTATTATTAGACATCACGTGTCTTATCAATTAAAGTTTTGCGAGTATCTCGCTAAACATACAATGACATATGTCTTATTGGATTTTTTGCTAACTGACAAAAAGATTCACAATTAATAGATTTTTCTCGAAGTTTAAAAATTTTGTCGAGAATCTTACTTGACTGTTATAAGTTTTATCTATACAAGAATAAGACTTTTATCACTTAAAGATTTAATATTATTTATTTTATTTATTTCTAAATAGTAACTTGATTCTCAAATACTACAGTGAGGGAGAAAGCCCCTCCCTTATAAAAAAATTTAGACTCGAGATAATCTTTGACCTAACTTAAACTGATCTATATATATATATATTTATAAAGAAGTAATATACATTAAACTTATATGAAAATGATCTATCTATATATATGTATATATATATTACGGTCTGGTATAATATTCCAAGACGAACCATGGCCAGTAAATATATACATATTTCCATGAATTTGTCAGTGCCCGACATTAATTAAACAAAAAGATGGCCATTGTTTATGAAGCATTAACATAAAATTTGCCTCTCAGTACTCCACTGTAGCTATCTCTCTCTCCACCACCTTCTAATGGGTCATATGCTTACATATATATCTAATTCTCCATACAGTGTTGTCTGTCATGAAGCACCATCTAAATGGATTGCCGAAAGAAGCTTCTTAATGTTAACTCTGCACGCAGAATTATTCTATCTTTGCAAAAACTTATTTTTAAATAGAAATCTTTCCTTTATATATATATAGAGAGAGACACACACACACACAAGGCTCCAGAATGGGCATTTTGGATGAAAAGGTTAGTACTTTTATATGGAAATAAGTTCTTGTGTTTGTACGTAGCATTCATAAAGACAGAAATAATTAATAAAACCCTGTTCTTGATATGCTGCATGGGCATAACCAAAATTAAACAAATTGTTAAGTCTACCCAACAAAACAATAACCGATTAATAGTACATGTAATCTATTCATCAAAAGGTTGGTAGTTTGATTACGATCAGTGTGCAAAGCTCTTGCTTAATATATAGAACAGGAGAGGCCTTTACCTAGCAAGAAAAAGTAAAAAGAACAGAGAGATGCAGTACCCATAAAAAAAAAAAAAAAAAAACTAGTTCTAATTAACACATTTCTCTCTGAAACCTTCTAGTTAGCCATTCATCTGCTTCTGAGTCTACCAAGCCCGTCCAAGTGTTGCAAAAACTCTTGACTCTAATCGGTCGCCTGTTTTCTTAGTAATGAGGCATTATCTAGTGGTGTTTTGGATCGGGCCCTCCGGGGCTGGTCCTTTTGGACTCGTCATATTGGTTGTCAAGAACACCTCTTCTTCTTGCCTTGAACATTTCTTGGGCATTAGCAATGAGTGCCCTCTTGGCCGGCCTTGAAGGAAATGGGGCTGGTTTTGGGAACCCTCCCAACTGGCTGAACTGTGATTGAGTATGCATAACACCTTCTTGGCCAGAAGTCCAAGTTAGTGTTTGCTTAAGTTTTCTTGAGAGCTGGGGAATGGAGAGAGTTTGAGAGGGTGAAAGAGAGAGCAAGAGAAGGGCAAGGCAGAGCCAAAGCTTCAGGCAAGCCATTGTTGAGATTCTAAATGAATATATGCATGTAATGTGGCTTAGTGTAGTAGAGATGGTTGGAGGGTGGTGGGATTTATATAGAGTTCAATCCAATGGGACTAGTAATTATAAAATTCAACACGGACGATCACTTGAAGGAGGATTCCACTTCCACTATGTGAATTAAAGTGAGTGGACAAACTATTTGATTCAGATTCATACACTAAGGTGACACCTGTGAAATTTCATTTAGTTTTTCCTCTTTTCCATTTGAAAACATATAATATATGCATGCTCTTATTGCAGTAAAATTCCCCAAATAAACCCACTTCACATAACGTCAAGTTTTAAACACTTTGTCGCGAACAAAAACTCTTAGGTTTTTGGTATGAAAAGAGAATGCATTAAAAAAAAAAAAAAAAGGCACTAGTGGCCACTGTAGCTAAGCGGGATTTATTTTTGTCGGGTTTTGATCTTGGCCTCAAATATTCTTTCCTTGCAAACGTGGATCTCAAATATGTTTTTGTTTTGTTGATGTGTGAAAAGAAAGGTGACAAGCTCCAAAAAGCGTCCAATGTTCACCAAGGTTTGTGTACACAATCTATTTCACATTAGTAAGAAGCAAGTAATGACAAAGAGAGTACCAGGTCCATGGCAAGTCAAGCATTTTCCCTTTGTTTGTATTATGGATTTGTGGCAATATTATTCAGAAGCTGATGCTATGAGACGCCAGTATTGGGTGAAGCTTTTGGTTGGAGACCTTTTCCCCTTCCCCTTCCCCAAACGACATTGAAGAGCCAGAGATCATCATTCAGCTCAATTGGGGTCACGGTTCAAATCAGTATCTGTCAACTTCAATTCTCTCTGTTGATGAAGAGACCTTAAACAACCCTTGGGGGCTTCACTATTGGATCTTGTGTTTTATGGACTCGGACGACTCTCAATCTTGTCAGGATAGTGTTTTGTGGGAATTCATTATTACAAACAACCCACTCGCGGTCGGCTGCAGCTCGTGGACTAAGATATATATGTTTGAACATTGATTAAAGTGTGTGTTTGTGTGTGTAAGGTTCTTGTTAAATTGACCCATTATCTGAAACAGTGGTGGAGTCAGAATCTTGGGTCGGCAGGCATTACTTAATTGTCTCCTATCTTTTTTATTTTGAGGGGACAAATATTAGAGGATATAATAATTAATATACACAACTTCAAAGGGTCAAAGGACAATTTTAGAAGTTGAGGGGGGATAATTGCACACCTTTAATTGTATGTAATTCCGCCCCTGATCTGAAACACCGAGCAAACCCACCCCATCCTCAAGTAGAAAAATATTTCTTTTCTTATAACCAAAGAGACAAAAAGAGAAGTGAATGAGACTTCAAGACAAGGGAAAATGACCTCTACATCTCTTCCAAACTACATAAGAAAGCTGTAAACTTGATACACAGATGCAGTAATTGTTAAGAGAAGATTCAGCTAAGACACACTTACAGAGAAGGAGATGGGGTGGCTGATTGTTTAGCAAATCTCGCATTAGGACAAGGGTTAGGTCTACATTGGCATGAAGCTCCACCAAGTGCTCGCTTTGATAAGTATTTTGCAGGAGGATGAGAGAGCACTAGTTTTCCTTAGCAGAGTTAGTTCGTAGGTGGGTTGCACCCTCCATCGTCCCCCCCCCCCCAAAAAAAATAAAATAAAATAAATATAATAATAATAATAATAATAATAATAATAATAATAATAATAATAATAAAAATAAATAAATAAAAACTAAAGTTACCTACTCCTCTACAAGTTTAAGGTTAAACTCTTTGAAAAGACAGCAATTTAATATATTATCAAAGCTAGGTGTGGTCATTAGTTTATCACTATCAATTGGATATATTTAGTTAAATATATATCGTAAAATTTTTGCACTTAAGTGATGAATAAAGATTAACAGTTAACATGATAACAATGATATGAATAATGAATCATATAAATTTATTTAATTAGTTGAAAAATGTCTCTTAGTCAAAGACCAATGATGGGCACCCCAGCTAACGAGATTATAACCTAATAAGAACAATGACGTAATGGATGACTCAGGAGGATAAACCTAATGCCAAAAGGTAAGACTACTTTACTATTTATATTGGTTTAAGGTTGGCTGATCAGTGCTAAAGCTTGAAAAGCACCAAACTTTTTTTTTCCCCGAGTAATACAAAAACTTCTTGACAGAAGTGCATAACAAAAGAATTTTGTGCTCTTTTTAATGTGATCCTTTCCTAATGTTTTGATTATGCACGTATCCTCAAAGTATGTGGTTGAAATATGTAGGGCCAAACCTATAATTTAATCTTTGTTGTTTGATTTTTTTTTCATGTGGCAATTCAAATTTTTTGTAATTTCAATTATATTTTTGGACTATGTATTTTTTAGTTAATTGTACACCTCACTAGCGTGATAAAGAACTCAGGTTATCGACACACTTAAACTCGATTGAAGACTTATAGAAGAAGTTGTCATTCTTCGAGCAAGCACGAGAACTGTGGCAACGAACTTGCCATTGTCCGAGGCGAATAACATAAGCAGCGAGGTGTCGTGGTAGTGGTGGATAGAAGGATCATTAGAGGAAGGGTTTAGTGGTGGCTACTGTGGCGTGTGGAATAACCGGAATCAGTTTTATGTTCACATCGACGTCACTTTTTCTCTTTTAGTACTAATAGCAAAGGTTCAATGGAAGCACCAAGAAGTGTTATCGTTGTTGCTTATAGCCATATCTAGTTGCTGAAGCTTTGTCTAGGTGCGGTTCTAGTATTTATCTTTTCACTTCTTAGCTATTTCTTTATTAGCAAGTGTGTATTACATGCTCTAACTCAATTTTGACGAGGTATGCAATTAACTAAAAATACATGGTCCAAAAGTGTAATCGAATACACTTTTGATCGACATGTTATGTAGCAATGCCTAGTCATATGAGTTGACATCTAATACTTATTGCTTGGTAATAGGATATTGCTTGAACATTAAATGAACATAATTGTAATATGGAAAATATGATGGCAATAATAAAAGATTTCTTTCTATATATATATATGTGCAATAGTCACCAAAAATTCTATATAGAAAAATTTCAATGTCACCTTATTTTACAAGCATTTATTATATTAACATTTATAAAAATATTATTTATTGTTTTTGATAAAAGAAGAGAAGCAATTCCGTAAAAACGAGTAGAGAAACACCTCTAAGGGTTAGCCAATAATTGCCTTTTCCGTCACCAAGGTTAAAGTTTTTATAAGGCAAAGTCATTTACAGAATTTCATGTACTCAGATAATATATATATACATGATTTATGAGTTATTACATGTACCCATGAATTTACCTAGGAAGGAAATAGTTGTTAGTTCGGGTTAATTTTCCATGCATAAGATGAGTTTTGTGGAAAAGAAGGGACAATTAGGAAGAAAACAAAATGAATAATGTTACAAATGCTGGTGAAATATGTCAAAACACTTGGCTGATTAGGGCATTTTCCATTATTGCCCTCATTTTTTTTCTTAAAAATAAGAAAGATTGGGGGCATCAAGAGAAATGTCAGTTGTATTTCAGCACAGTTGACTGACATTTCTAATACGATCCAAACAAAATTACAATATCATTTCAAATTAAAAAAAAAAAAACTAGTCAACTAAGTGCAGAGCTGGACCATCTGCTGTCAGACACATCATCAAAAAGTGTCAAATAAAGGCTGACACGGCATCTTTTAATTGGGTCACCAACCCACAAACCTTGAAATTGACCAGCAAAGAAGTGCCCAATCCGTAAAGAGTTTTGACTTTAAAAATTGAGTGGGTAGAGTAGTGCTTCTAAGGAAAGCACTCAAAACTTTTCAAGGTTTCTGCCACTAGGAGCTAAATCCAAAAACTTGGTGATAGGGGAGGCTTGTCTTATTCTCAACACTAGAAATGTTAATCCCTTTCCATAAATGGATAATTTGGATTACAATGCTTAAATCAGTTGATCGGGATTAGCCACTTAATCAGATCAATAATTGGATGGCCTTTCTTAATCTAATAGTCAAAATGCACGTGTTAACAACTTATAATTTTTCGTTTGGAACGATAATCAAACTCAAAGTAAGAATCTTTTTATCATGATTAAGTGCCCAAATAAATACTTTCCATTCTTGGAGTAGTCAATTGGCATTAGACCTTGTAATGGAAAACTTTTTGGTGGCACTAAGCAATAATTTAGTCCATAGAGTTTGCATGGACGGGGGATGTAATAAAGAATCACTTCAAAGGACTTGCAATTTAACTCCACTAGAAGTGGAACTTAATCTCTTCCCAGTCCACTGTCACCATTAAATGTGCAATGCTCTCTATCTTCAGTACTTAAAACTTTTCTGCATAAAATACAGTTGAACTTGGCATAAAAAACAAGGTATTAAGTCTTTACCTCATAATGTGGAGTCATCATCTATACGAATTCCAGCTTGCCAGGTGCCTCTATTAATGACCTTATCTTCTATAATGTCCTCGTAATTCATATCAACCTAAATGTCTCCCATCATTTCTATCACTTAATATCTGGAAATAGCTTTTGAAACCTATTCATCAATTGCATTCTCCCAATAGCAACAAATCACAACAAAATAAATTCAAGACTTGTAAATGTACTGGTTATTTCAATTTCTAGCTAAAAGGTTGCAGCAGTATTTTCTCTACAGAAGACTATACAGATTTACAGTAGTTTCCTGTAATAGGAAAGAGATGGACACAGCCATATGGAGTATGAAGGATAGCAGATTAGCATCAACACAGGCAAGAGTTCCACAAATAGCTATTCTGAATCACTATGAGATATAGAGAGCATACACTCACTAATCAGGCAGGAGGGGCAATCTATCAACAACGAAGGTCGAGCCATTTGTTTCGGCACTGGGCCTGAATAAGTCATCAAACGCCCTACAGGCATCAACTCTATCACTGTCACGGCTGTCTTCATCCTCCATAGTCTGCAATGGAAGGATACGGAGCCGTATGTCTGGCTCTGTACCAACTCTCACCGATTTTAAGTTGTACTTACGGGCGAGGTCCTTCTGAAGCAACAGGATGTTGGATGGCCTAGGGAGTAACTCCACGGGTTCCCCCTTTGGAATTACTACTTTCTCAATGGCTACCCTGGCCTCCTGTTAGACAAGTAAAAAAATAATATGCATAAGCATACACATATGGGTGTGTGTGTGTGTGTGCTGAAGTTCTAAGCTACAACATCATCTAAGCAAGGTTTTAATCTGAAAGCAGGAGGCATTGTATCATTCAGTTATAGACATTTCTTTTGGAGGATCATCACACTGTCAAAATAATCAACAAATGATTCCTTGTCCAATACCTTGTAATAGCCAAAGAAATCTACTCTTACCATATTAATGGAACTCGTCATATTATTAGTTACAGAATATGTCTATATATATATATAAATATTAGTTCGTGATATTATAGCAAGTTAAAGAGGTATTTTCTTTTCTTGTTCTTTCTTTCTTTCTGTCTTTTTAACATTTTGGCACATATAGCACCTTCAATTTGCCAACACTTGCAGCCTGCCAGGAATAATGTTGCAAGAAAAGGAAAATAGAGAGAAATTTCGTTTTCACCTCCAAGGCATCAATCTTCTCAGAGACGTTTATTTTATCTTCTGACTCATAATCCTTGAAACCATCTGCCCTGTCGGCAATTAATGCCCGCATGGCTTTTGTTAACTGTGTTAATGAACTTGTCTGCAGAAAATATATAATTAGTTATAATGATTTAATTGAAGTGAGTGGAACAGGAGATTTTTAAACATGAATGCATTAACAATAGAAGTGATTCATAGGGATAATATGACCTTTGTGACATAAATTGGTATGCCATGAGATCTAGCTGCAGCTTGAATTCGAGAATTCTTCTTGAGCTTGGATTGCAAGGCAAGTAGTGCATCTGCTTCACTGATGTTATCGGTAATTTTGATCTCATCATCCATCTTTAGTTGTTTAATCCCTTGCATCACACTTGTTTCCAGGATCTACAGTACCTGCTCACTTCATAAGTTCCAAGGCAATAATTTCTTTCTATAATGCACTAGCTACTGCGAGTTCTGGCAAATAGAATTAGCCATCTTGATAAGTGAAGAAGTCAGATCAACACAGATCATTGTTTGATTTTTCCCATAAGAAACAAAAGGAGGTCAAAAACCTAAACCAGAAATATTCGTTAATATCAAGGGTCAAGGCTTGGTGGGCCTAGCAGCATACTTACTAGGTAAGCTGATGAATGATGTATAATAAAAACCAAGGTGACAGGTCACCTTTATGGTTAAGTTTGCTAAAAATTAGCCACTCAAATGAACAAACGACAACCTAATAAGCTATACCCTAGAACACAGTCCAAAGGACAACTGTGCAAGCAATTGTCAAGAAAGCTCCTCCATTCATATACACTGAGAGACAATTGTCACCCCCAAGGTGTTCATCTTTTCATGCCTTCTTATTCATCCATGAAAACAAACACTCAACAAGGACGGAGACCACTATAGCGGCGGAAGGAGAAACAACTTGCCATTTTTTCGCTAGGCAAGAAACTAACAGTTATTAAGAAGTTTGACTACAATTAAGAGCAATAGCTTTCTTTCTTCCTCATTTACTCAGTAGAATCCACTTAATAAAGCTGGATGACAGGTTAAAGAAAAATGTATAAAAAGAAAATGATGATTGCACTTTAATAGCAAAAAGAAAAAAAGAAAAGAAAAAAAAAGAGCAATGTGTTGCCAATGAACTTTCTGCCCTTCTTTTCTATATTTTTCCATGCCAAATGAAACATGATCAATTCCTCTAGGAAATTCGAGAATAGAAGAAATACTACATTTAAATGGTTGAAGTGTTTGACAATGATGTCTTACCCCATAAATAAACAAGCGAAGAGGGGCGCCATCTTCATACAAATCTTCTTGCATGATTTGAGGTATTTCAGAAGTGAATTCATTATGACTAGGACCCTCATCATTCATTTGTTGAATATCTTCAATCGCACTTTTATTTTCCTGATTCAGAGAATCATCAACGGGAGGTTTGTTTTCAACAGTTCCATCTTCTGATCCCTGGTTTATCTTGCGTACTTCAAAGAACGGAGAGCGGCCTTCCTCAACATAAAAGTAGCAGCATGTCAAAAACTGAGTCAACAAGGCATGGCAATTCATTAAAACGTATAGAAAAGAAAATTAAACATAAAGGAAAAGGTACCAGAAAGAATAGCATCCACCGTTGCTTCTAAGTAACGATGGACTCGCAGCTCATTCTTTGAAACTATCTCCACACCACAACTAAAAGTTGATGGTCCCTTCCTCTCCAGCACAGTTTTCTGAACTCTCCTCCGACTTGCCTCTTCATCCCCTAGTGTCACACTCTGAGAGGTGAAACATTAATATGACAAATCAGAATTAGATAAGCCATCTTACCCTAGGACAACTTGTGCAACAGACAATTAAATAACACAGTATAAAGATCTAGAGAGCCATATAATGAATTTAACAAAAACTACATTTCCATATTATGTGAATAGAATAAAGACAGCATAAGCCACTTCAATAATTCATGATCATGCTAACAATTGTAACATGCTTGGGAGCTTGCCTCTTCATGTCCTTGTATCACACTCCAAGAATATGGATGCATTGATATGATTAATGAGTATAAAGGTAAGCTGCACAATTTGCATAAATGACGTAAAAGCCATAAAAAAACCCAAAAAGGAAGGATAGGACCATAATCTCTCTATGAGAATAATAGCACAGCATCATAGGATATGAATGAAAATAAAAGATAGAGAACTGGAAACTCATATCAAATAAAAATTCAACAAACACCAAAGATCTGAAGCAATCTTAAATAAATTTAAAATTTTCACTTTCATCATTCTGCATATGGCACTTGTTAGACATAAAGAGGCATATACTCCCTAACCTGTATCCCTCCAACGAGCATCTCCAGTGAAGGATTCATTATTAAATTCTCTATTGTTACTCCATGAGCAGAGGCAACTAGCTGAATTCCACGTTGTGCAATTGTACTTGCAGTCATCGCTTCAAGTTTTGTGCTTATTTCATCAATTACAATCACTTGTGGCATATGGTTTTCAACTGCTTCAATCAACACCTATATTGACATCAAAACACAAACAGGGGAACCCCAGTTGAAAAGCTTTATCAGTGGACGATAATATCAATATGATGCACTTCAAAGTCAATACTGAAATGATCAAAGAGCATAAATGATGTCATCTACAAATTTGAAAGGTCCAGTTCAGAATTGCAATAATTAAAGAGCATATGGTATCATCTAAAAATTGATTCTATGCCATGTACAACTAACATATGAATCTTCATCTTTGCCAAGATCAACAATCATATACTGTGGAAAGAGTGCTACCTGGCAAGGAACAGTACCCTTTTCCCTGCCCAGTTAAGTAGGACAGTTTTAAATAAAAATTCAGCAAATACCTCATGTTGCATATCAGCGTGAGGGACTTGCATCCGGCGAGCATTACCAATTCCAGCATGAGGTATGTCACCATCACCTCCTATTTCATTTGAAGTGTCAACAATCATCACACGTCTCTTATAATCATTTGCAAGCATCCGAGCAATGTCCCTGCAAAATTTAGAAAGTCCAGCACCTTTGGATGGTTATAGAAGTGCATCATATTGCAGTTCCCTAAAAATAACAGATGTGACATTTGGTTATGCAACAGAAATTGCCGAACTATTTCTTATGCTTTAACTAGATGTTATGTTATTCAAATGGAAAGTATACTACGGCAATATCTGCTACAAAATACAGTCAGTAGATAACATCATATGACACAATAGATCTATATGAGCAAACCACTTCCTTGATAAAATTCATAATTTAGCAGAAGATATTTAATTTTGTAAGTCCTTATTAAATGCTAAATAATAAGAATAAAATTTATTCAGAAGAAAAGAATAATATTCAGAGATGTTTTGGTTTCAAATTCAGTGCTCCCATCATAAGTTTTGTGCCCCCTTCCTATGAACCAAGCTGAGGCTGGAAGGGTTAAGTGATGTACCAATTTATTTCTCTCTTGTGCTGGCAAGTTGCAGCTTAGAAACACTGAGCATTTTCTATTATGTCTTTGGTGCACCCATTTCATTCATCCTGTGATGCATATAAAGAGGATGGGACAGTGCTCCAGGTCCTTTCTCTGGAAAGGTATTCACGTGAAGGCTTATGGACATAAAGTAGCTTGGATAGAGGTCACCAGACCGAAAGAAGAATGAGGTATAGGGTTGAGAAGTTTGGAGCCTGGAATAAGGCTGTGTCATCCAAGTGAATTAGAATGACTTATCAACCTAAATTTGATACTGTGAGGGTTAAGCAGGCTGTAGCAAATCTACTTGACCAGAAGCAGTTCTAGCTGGCTGGTTTCTTTGGACAATTGTTGTGAGTTAGAGGAAAATTCTGAAATTGAATAGATCTAGTTAAACCCTTCATCAGATACTCCTATGGTAATGGATCTTCCATTTCTTTGTCGTTTGTCCCTTGTCTGCCAAATGGATCCATTGCTCTCAGCTAGATGATATAATCATCCATATCTCAAGTTGCGTAAAGAGGCAACCACCAGAGTATTATTTGAGACAATCATTTGAGCCAGTCTGACCCAACTGACCAGACAGATGCCTTCTCTCCACCACTAAAGCATATTAGAAAGGATGTTTTAGTCTGGACTCCTTATTAGTCAGGGGATTCCTCAGTTGTTTCGGCACTGTCTCAGAGATTATCATGATGGGGTGGACAGGCAGCATTTGTCTATATGAGGATTGCAGCTTTAATTTGTAGCTTGATATGTTTCCTTTTGCTGCTCTATCACAGCTCATACCTGGTTAGGCTTGATCCAATGTTTTGTTTTATTAACTTTTTTAGTTGGTTGGGAACTTGGGATAAATATCTTTATACTACAAATACTCTCCATCATGTATACACCTGGACTATGATGATCCTTGTAGTTTGTATTTATTATGTTTCTTCTGTCTACAGGCTCTTGCCCAAAAAAGAAGGTTCAACTAAGAATTTCATCTACAAATAATCTCCATCCTTTGTGCGCCTGGGCTATGATCTTTGAAGATTCTATCGATTACTTTTCTTCTATGTAAAGACTCTTGCCCTAAAAAGAAGGTACAATTAACATTTTTTTTTTGGGTTAGGTAAAGGAGCTATAATTAACAATTTTAGAACATGTTTTCAAATTTACTAAGTCATCAAACTATGTTATTTGTTTCAATTGTAAGACACCATCAATCTTCCTCATCCACATCAACCATTAGCAGATGATGTAACCCACACCATCTGCACTGTTATCCAGATTATGTGCTATTCATTTGCCAAGTCATCCAAATTGATTAACTGCAAAACATTAAAATCTAAAAAAAAAAAAAATCTTTCAGCACATATTTTATCTAAGTTATTTGGTTTATAAAAAAGTACTTTGTATCAAAAAAATATTAAGTTTCTCTTTTGTATTTATATAAAAGATTTCATACAAATAAAATTTTGATAAAACAAATTTTATATGGAAAAAAATTATACAAACAAATTTAACTATAGCTTTGTATAAACATATTTTTGTAAAATTTTTTTGAACGAAACAAATTTTATACAACCAAAGTTTTCACAAAATTTTTGTTCTATAAAATAAAATTCTTAAATTTTTATATAATTTTTTGTATACAAAACAATAGTTAAAAAACATGTTTGTACAAAAATTTTCTTGTATAAAAAATTTATTTCTATAAATTTTTGCTTGTATAAAATATTTTAAATAAAGTCTGTTAGAACCGAATACTGTTATGGCCCAATAATCACTCAAATACTCTAACCGAAACCGATCACACACATTCACAATAACAAAAAGTAATTAATAGACAGAATTAAAAAGAGAAACAAAAAAGCAAACCACAATACAGCACACCCGATTTACCCTGATTCATGCCATAGAAATGGCACATCCAGCACTCCAAGAAGAGAATAATCCACTAAGAACTTCGGAAATTAGTACAAGAATCCCTCACTCGCCTTCTCTTATCTCTCGAATATAATCCTCACATGAAAAGACTCCAAGAACTATACTTAATCACGGCTCTCTCTCTTTCCTCACTGCACTCAATATAAGAGAATGGAATGACAAAATGATTGATCAATAATTGCAGGTCCCTATGCCCTTCTATTTATAAACTAAAGGGCAGGCCTTCCTAGGGGAAATAAAATAACTAACTATTACAAAGTCTAAAACCCCCCTACTAATTACAGTTAATTACAACCGAGTCCTGCAATTTAACTGCCATCCGATCATCCACAATATCTTCCGATTTCCTCTAGACTTCCAGCATATTAACTCGGGCAAAACATCAACAAAGTCTTTTATACAAAGTCATGGTAAAAATTTTGGTTGTATCATTTATTTGTATAAGAATTTCTATACAAGGCTGTCATTAAATAAAATTTGTTTTTGTTTTTGACAAAGTTTATTTGTATAAAATCTTTTGTTAAAAAATTAAAGAATATTTTTTAGATTTTTTTTATAAAATATGTTTTTTAAACTAAATGTTTTAGATAAAAATATGTGACAAAGTTAAAAAGTTTTTTTTTAGGTTTTAATATTTGCCAAGTCATCAATTTGGATAAGGTGGAAATGAATAACACATAATTTGGATGATGTGGTCTGCTAACAGTTGGTTTGGACGGAGATTGATGGTGTTCCAAAATTGAAACAAATAACAAAGTTTGAAGAGGTTATTGAAAAAATTGAAAGCAAGTTCTAATTTAGAAGAAGCAGGAAAAGGTCAGATTTTTTCCATAACTCACCCTTTTATGCTTGATCAGTAACTAATCCATGGAAGAAAATGATTTATTCTATCTGGAAATTTCTCACTATATTCAAACTTACATTAGCCCATTCCCACCACACTCTGTTTAGGGTACGTGTAGTAACCATACAAGGTCCTACGCCTCCAAAATAATCAACATGTCATCTAACATTAGCCTCAACCAAAGATATGAGCTATTAGATATATCTGAGTTGTTAACACGTTATAAAAATGAGCACACATGAGGATCGACTGTTCAGGGCAATAACCCCTTGTTGAACTATACCAGTGTAAACCACGCCCGGGGGGGGGAGGAATAAAAATAAATGGGGAAAAAGGAAAGAAGTGGAAGATGACAATAGCGCCAGAAGAATTTGTTGGCCAAAAAAAATATTATCAGAGAGGTATATTATGCCAATGGGAGGTCAGAAAAGATTAATCTGAATGGAAAACAATTAAAAACAAGATTCCATCCTTTTTGTGCTCTATGATCTCTGGATTCTTTTGGTGGCAAATTGAATGTACTTCAACCATGAAGAAGGAAAAGGAAAAGATAAAGATAAAGCCTTTGTGAGAGAACACTGGAAATCACTAACCTGATGATTGTTGTTTTGCCTACTCCTGGAGGTCCAATAAGCAACAAAGAAGCCCCATCTTTAACCAAATCCCGCAACAAATTGGCACTTCCTGGTACAGCTCGACCAACACGACAAGTTAAACCAATAATTGCACCCTTGCGATTTCTTATAGCACTAATACGGTGTAAGGTTCTGCTAATGCCTGCTCGATTATCAATGGCAAAATCACCAACCTGCAGTATGATATGACGGTAAGAAGAAATTGTAATTCTCTCTTCTACCACATAACCTCTTAGTTCCACAATATCCTGCTTCTAAAGAAGTACTTAATTTCTCTGTAAGGTCAAAAGTGGAGCAAACAAGCTGATTTATTCAAATGAATAGTAAATGACGCATCATTATTGTAAACAGGCCTTACTCTGAATCTTGAAGTACCTATATAATTAATTTTCAATTTTCTCATAATCAATTTTCAGTTTAATTTCATAATTTAACTTCTTCAATTTCTACTTTCTCTATCACGATAACCTTTTCTTGTAGTTTTATATAGTTTCCTTGAGCAAACGTTTTGTGTCACTATGTTTGTGCTTCATATCTTCATTAGCATGCACAGGTAGATTAATATCAAACCCTGGATATAAGCTCTATAATAAGGATGCATAGATCTGAGTCTTATCAAACCGTACAGCAGTTTGCTGCCCCCTTTTAGATTGACTGCAGATATGGCCTAAACAGGGGGATTTTTTGTGTGTGTGTGTGTGTGGTGGTGGTGGGTGGGGGTGTTGGGGAGGAGGGCAGGGAACATCATGTAAAATGAGCAAGACTGTTCCCAAACTACTGGTAGTAATTCAGATATATAAGCAACAATCTAACTGAATCAGATCTTCTATACCTATCCTTGTTCCCAATTAACAATCAACTTGGGTTTTATCTGAGAGACTCAATCTCAATCAGAAATAAATATACATGTTTCGTAAATCTCATGTTCAAACAGGACGGCAATTTCTCGAGCACATGGTGGGCAAGAGGCAAGCTTACCATTGAAGTAGCACGTCCAAGGTCGTCCACTGTGATAGGATGATCCGACAAAACGAAGTCTCCCGACGGAAACCGAGCCAAAGGCTCGCGACCCAGATCCATAACCACTTCAATCAACTGGTGGAGCTCTGAATGCTCGCTGATTCTCCGGCACATCTCCGACGGCAACAGCGCCAACAACCTTCCCAATTCAACGTCGATGTCATCTTCGGGAGAGAACGGGACCGGTGAATTCGAACACGAAGAACCCAGAAACAACCTTGAATCGCAACGTGTTCTCTTGGCATAATGATGAGATTCAAGGGGCGTGGAGTGGAGGAACTTTGATGGGTTTCTGGAGTTGAATGTGGGAAGTGTGAAGTGACGATGGGGTTCAGGGCGCTGTAGAGGAGAGATGTGGAGCACATGATACGTGAGCATTTGGTTTGGCGGCCGCTTTAGCGTTTGACAATTGCCACCCAGAGAAAGATACTGTTTTTGATTTGTAAACTCAGAATCAGACTAAATTTTAGATTTTTAAGATACCTCTTAGATTTGATTCACCTATAAAGGCTAAAGGGTAACAAAGAGCCGACAGATACACACATAAAAATATAGAGTAATCCTAGCACTCATGACTTGATAATATCTCGGATCTTCGTTAAAAAAAAAAAATTAAATAAATAAGATAATAACACATGATTTTATTAAACTATATCAATGAAGAGATACTATATGGTTAATGACACCTAACATTATTCAAACGTATATTATATATTTATGATAATGTTATTTAGATATGTTACGCTAAAAGATAGACTCAATTATAAAAAAAGATGTTTAAAGGGTTATCGAAAAATTGATACTAAAAGAAGACTTGAGCGTCCTTAGATTGGGAGACCCGAATGACCTCTCTTGAAAGTCTCTCTTGATGTTTTCAATAGGTCACTTGGCAATAAGAATATCTTTGTGCGAGAGACTCTGTGGATCACCTAGACCTTTTGGAAGACTACAGACCCTAAAAGACCTGATTCTCAGATATTATTCACACGAAAATTGTGAGGTAGTTCACAATTTCTAAATCAAATATATTTTTGATTTTATTTAAAAATAGAAAAAGAATATATATATATATATATAAAAGAAAAAGAGGGAAGTGATAAAAAAAATAACTTTTTTTGTAACGACCCGTTAGTAGGTCTAGAGTTTTATTAGAATTATGATTCACTATGTGTGATAAATTAGTCTCAAGAATTAGATGTTATAAATATTGTGAGTTGTCTAATTTAAGGGATTAGGCTTTTAAAGAAAATTTGGGTTGAAACCATTTGTTTTTTGTTGTGTTTTATTTAAGAATGGGGTTGTGAAGCCCTTGAGCCTAAGAATATATATATTGAGACCATTGTGTTGGGCTAATGAAATGGGCATTGGATCCATGAGCATAAAGTTTTGTGTATTTTAATTAATCAAAATAAATGAATTATGAAAAGTCTAATGAGGGCTTGATGTTGTTCATTGTGTGTGTGAAAAGTAAAGGTGAAATGGGAATATCATAAATGAGTTTTTATATAAATAACTTGTGTGTATTATGGAGTAAAAAGGAAAAATGAAAAAGAAAAGAAAAATAGGCAAAAAGACCAAAATGGGTCTAATAAGTTGTGGTGTGGGTGTAAAAGAGATGGGCAAAGTTGTAATTTGGCCAGGGGATGGTTGGAAAGCTGATTGGCGCACATTCCTCCCCCATGCTTATTTCTTTTCCTTGTCTTTTTCTTTTTTCTTCCCTCTTCTCCCGATCGGCCATCTTCTTCTTTTTCTTTTTCTTTTTCTTCTTCTTCTTCCATTGTCAATATTTATTAAAGTTTCAAAGGTGGAAGTTACAGCTGGTTGTTCTTCCTTTTGGATCGAGCAACATTAAGGCAAATTCTTCTTGCATTTCTTTTTGGTTATGCAAGTTCTACTCCATTTCTTTAACATGGCAAGTTCTTTTTCCTCCTTATTTCGTTTTGGAGGCAAGTTCTCGTTCTAAATGCAATTTCTTGTTCATCTTATGTTGTTTTCTTGTTAATGCAAGCTTGGGTTCTTTTCCTCTTGGGTCAAGTTGATTTCTTTCTTGGTTCCCTTGTCTTCGAATTTTCTATTTTATTAGAAGATCTAATCATGAGTTTATATTGATCGGTGGATTATTTTCTCATTTCCTTAACTTGATGTTTTATCATTGGTGGGTCTTTTTGAAAGTTTTCGTTAGGGTTTAGTTCACCCTAAATTCTCAAAGGAATGACACTTGATTGATTAGGAATGTTAGAGAAGCAAGGTTTGATGTATCTTGCTTGGGATGTTGAGTTTTGTGGGTTATCGTTGTTATTTTTAAGTTTCAGGCCTCTGTTGGTCGACCAAGTATTTCTATCGGTCGACCAAGTATGTGTTTTGTTCTCTGTTAGTCGACTAAGTATTTCTATCGATTGACCAAGTATGTGTTTTGTTCTCTGTTAGTCAACCAAGTATTTCTGTCGGTTAACCAAGTATCTATTTTATTTTCTGTTAGTCGACTAAATATTTCAATCAGTCAACCAAGTGGGTAATTTAGCTTCTGTTAGTTGACCAAGTGTTTTTATCGGTCAACCAAGTGTTTTAATCGGTTGACCAAGTGGGCTGTTAGTCGACCAAGTGTTTCAGTCGGTCGACCAAGTCCCTATTTAGTCGACTAAGTCTTCTTCATCGGTTCACTAAGTCCTCAATCGGTTGACTAACTCTTTCATTCGGTCAACCAACAAAATGCATTAATTCTTTCTTTTTGGTCCGATTCTTTTTTAATGTTTGTAATTCTTCCCCAAAGCTCTTGTGATGTTTTAGTTGGCTTCAAAAATCATCTCATGGATATATAAGTGTTCCAAAAATGGGGAAGTTAATTAATTGTGGGAATTAAAAATGAAAATCATGAGTTTTAATGGTGAATTCATGTAATCAACTTGTTTAACCTTGAGAAATAGTATGAAAATGAATCCCAATGAATAATGTTAAATCACGTGGTGAAAATATCATTAGCTCATGTGAGAATATAATCTTGAAATGTCTAAGTGTGCATGATGATCATGATGAGAACATTTCTAATAATGAAGCATGTCGATATGTTTACTTGAAAACCTTTATGAGCATTGCATGGTATTATTATTTATGGTATGAAAATGAATCTTAATGAATGATGCTAAATCATGTGATGAAAATATCATTGGCTCATGTGAGGATATAATCTTGAAATGGCTAAGTGCGCATGATGATTATGAGGAGAACATTGCTAATAATGAAGCATGTTTGATATGTTTACTTGAAACCTACATGAGCATTGCATGGTATTATTATTTGCGCACTTATTATTTTGCGCGGCGACTATGTGCCGCGGGGTGAGAAAATAATATCCTAAAGAGCGTCTGACACGGGTAAGGTGGCCATAAACCCGGTCTGCGATGCTCAAGCCAAGTGAATGGCTAAATGATTTTTCTATGTATATGTATGCATGCATGCATGTGAATGAGAGGCCTTGAGGGCCGATATGCTGCATGAAAAATTATATATTCATGAGAAATGAAATGATGAATAAAATGCATAATGACAATGGCATGGAAATGATCTTAATGATTGAGAAATGAAATGATGCATGAAATACATAATGATAATGGCATGGAAATGATCATAATGATTGAGAAATGAAATGATGCAATGATGCATGAAATGCATAATGACAATGGCATGGAAATGATTATAATGATTGAGAAATGAAATGATGCATGAAATGCATAATGACAATGGCATGGGAATGATAATAATGATGGGATCTAATGGGAAATGCTACTCGTACTTGGGAAGTCGGGTCTATTCCATTTTGATTTATCTATGCCTTGACTCTATTATCTTTATTTGTTGTAATATATATACTTGCTGAACCTTGTGGCTCACTTTGTTTATTCCTGTCATTCCAAGTATGGGATAAGTTATTGCTGAGGGCAAGTCTAATAAGGGTAGAGCTCGAGTTTAGTTGTGTACAGAGATGTTCCAGCCTCAAGATCTATGGGTGTAATATCGAGGGTAGGAAATAGAGGGTTCAAATTGTTGTTAGAACCTTGGTGCCCTTTTATTTGAAAAATGTATGGGCGGTAAGCCCAATATGATAATGTAAAGGGTGTGTAGTATTTATTTTAAGCTCTTATTGATAGTGAGCAAATGTGAAGATGTTTTATCTTGGCTCTTGATGATCAGTGAGCAAGTAAAAAAAAAAAAAATTGGTGATAAATCTGAGTTATTATTTCTGTACCCATTTTGTGACGACCTCCTTTCGGATTTTCTATGCTAGCAGGATTATCTGGGAGAGGGCCGCTACATTTTTAGTCTATTTATAAGAGAAGATCATATGAAAAATGTAATCGATTCTTTCGATTCTTTGGGTTATTGGCCATTCGTTGAGAGTTTCGGGTTTAATACTGATATTTGAAGAATGAGTCAAACCTATCTTTGATGTGTTTGCCTACAAATTTGAAGGAACATCTTATATATTTGTTAAAAAATATTATTTTTCCAGTATCATCCTCTATATAAATAGGAAACCCTTCATCCAGTTGAGTCATGCTCAAAATTCTATATTGATTATAATTCTACTTACTCTACATTTAACACTTAAATTAGTAGACCGACTTAAGTATCAGAGGACTTACACGGGAAGCTCACCCACACATTTAATTGATTTTCTTTTTTGTAGGTCTCCTAAAGATTTCGATTGATATACTTTCCTGCTGCAAACAAATTTATTATTAAATTTCGGTAAGAAAAAGATATTTAAGAGCTATACTTGATGTAATATTTTTATATTGATGTATTATATTATATATTTAATTAATATAAATGTACAGTATAAACACAGGCCAAGTGCCACTTCGGAGTGTCTAAGTAGCACTTTCGATATATTTATAACTATAAAATTATACAAAAAAATATTGGAGAATATAAGAATATACGGTAGACTTATAGTTATAAATTTATTACTCTACTGATTGAGATATATTCAAAATTTTATATTGACTATAATTTTATTTTACATTTAACACTTAAACCAGTAGACTAAGTTAAGTATCAGAAGGTCCATGCGAGAGGCTCACCTGCACCATTAATCGATTTTCTCTTTGCAAGTCTTCCAAAAACTTCAATCAAGACATTCTTTCATTACAAATAAATTTATTATAATATTTAGGCAATAATAAGATATTTAGGAACGACACTTGATGTGATACTTTTATATTGATATGTTATATTATGTATCTAATCAATATAAATGTACAATATAAATATATATCAAACGCCATTTTAGAGTGTCTAAGTAGCACTTTCAATATATTTATAACTGAAAAATTATACAAAAAAATTATTGGAGAATCCAGAGATGCCTGATAGACTTGTAGTTATGGATCTAATATTCTACTGATTGATTAATTTTTTATATTCACAATAAATTTGACAAATAATTTTCATAAACTCACCTAACACATACAAATTCATAATGTTTCTAAATAAAATTAATAATAAATCTACTCAATGATATTAGATATTTTTTTTTCATTTGTTTAATTTTGCTATTTTTTACTTTCATTTTTTCATAAAATAATACTTTGTATTTTGTTTTTTGATTTTACAAAAGATAATATTATCAGTTATAAATAATGGGTTATGATCATTTTGATTCCTCATTATACCATTAATATTAAATTGAATCCTATAAATAAAATAATTCTTGTGAATTTTTAAATATTATGAAAATTCTTTGGAAAAGGAGATTCAAATTATTTTCTGTAGTAAAATAAAATATATCTAAATAAATAACACAATCAAAATAATATATATTATATTATTATTATTATTGATACAAATTATTAGAATTTGCGTTCATTAATTTTTATATATTTATAATTTATATATATATAACATAATAATATAATTAAATTGTAATGCTTCCAGGACTTTTGGGCCATTTGTAAAGCCCACTGAGAGGTCACGTATTATTTACTTGGGCTTTATTGTCTATGCTCCCCTATGGGCCACTCCGATTAGTTAATGGCCATGCTACATGGTCACAAGGTCAAAAACAAGGAATTGGAATGTCCTAACCTATATTTTTGCTCTTGTATTTTTATTTTTTTTATGTTATCATTCAATTTTTTTATTATTTTAATAAAATCTCTATATTTGTATTTTCAACTCAATTTAATTTATATCATTTGACCTTTTTTTCGAGTGATCACTTGGACGTTTCCTGTTTTAATTATACTCCTAAACTTATATTTTTAATTTAATTTAATTTTTGTCATTTGACATTTTTTCGTGTGATAATTAGAACTTTTTATTGTTTCAGTTACACACCTAAATCTATATCTTTAAGTCAATTTAATTTATATAATTTTACATGAACAGAGTGTGACATATATTTTTTTATCTTATTTTATTTTTTTTACACATGAAAGTATATGAATTAAATTAATTAAAAAATATAGGTTTATGGGTATAATCGAAACAACAAAAAAATTGAGTTATTATATGAAAAAAATGTGGTTAAGGTGGTGTTCTCTTTTATGTTTTAGTTTTCAATTTTGATTTTATTTTAAGTTTTATATTTTGAGTGTCTATTTTGAAATCATTAAAAATGCTTTATTTTTGTCATTCTGAAAAATTATTTTTCAAACTGTCACTTTAGAATTTTGAATTTTATTATTTTATGATATTTTATTTAATAAATTTGATTACTCATTAAATTGAAACAATTTAATACTAGTATATTATTAATAATATACATTTTAAAGTTGGTAAATTTGCAATATTTTTTTTCCGATAGAACCTTTATAATGAAGTCTTGCACAGACATTGGGTCATTGTTTATGCTTACATACCGTTAGAGGGATTTCTAACCATGAAAAACTCAAAAGGGACTAAAAGACAATACCATTAAGTTTAAGAAATTTTCTCCTTAATGAGAACCCTCCAAAATAAAAAAAGGACAAAGATGCAATCATGTAAGAGGTGCTCTAATTCCAATTGACAAAACATCTTACTTTTTTGTTCGTTGAAATAAATATAAGAGAACACCAATTGTCTTCTACAGAGATAATTTTAATCTCATTTAATTCAGGTTAGTTGTCTTGAAAAGTTGGGGTTTAAAAGTAAAAGTACATGTGACTCATATAATTGCACTTCTCATATAAAAAATTGAGACATAATTTAGATATAAGTGAGAGAGAAAGAGGGAAGAGATAAAAAGAGATAAATTGTGTTAATATAGAAAATGAGAAGACTAATGCTCCTGGGGGGATGAGGTACTTCTTCGGCCTTTTCTTCTTCTTCCAAGTGGAAGTCGGCGATCTCGGGCGAGCTGACAGGTAACAAGCCGAAATTGCATGGCGAAAATGGTGGCACGGCGGAAGAATAGGCAGCAGTGTTTTCCATGACGGAGAGGAAAGGAGAGAGCGAAGCGAGGAAAGGAGAGAGCGAAGCGAGGAAAGTGAGACGAAAATGTCCAATAATCCGTCTGCTCTTCTTTCTTCACCCTATCTTTCATGGCCCAATCTGGCGATTGATGATGGCTCGCGATGATGATAATCGTGGCAGGCACGATTGATAAGGAAGAGATAATGGAGTTTGGAAAAGAGAAAGAAAATGGAGTGGAGTCGGATTTGAGAGGGAGTCCGATCTGAAAAAGATAATGAAATAAGATGGAGTCTAGAAAAGAGAAGAGGCATAGCGTTTTCTGTGTTTTTATTTTTTTAGCGTGTTTTGGCTGAAAACAACCAAAACGATCTTTTGTTGTTTTGGATTTTCTTTACAATTTTTTTTTTATTTTTAAAAATGTGTTTTTGAAAATAGTAAAGAAAATATGTTTTCATTATTTTAAAAAATTGAAAATAAAAAACGAGTTGAAAATGGTAAAGAGAACAAGTCCTAAAATACTGGGGTTAAATTGACTCGAAAATCAAGTTTAGAATGTAATTAATATAAAAAAAATTAAATAATTATAAAAAAATTAAAAATATATAGACAAAAATATGAATTTGAGCAATGAAAATAGTTGCCCGTAACCGCCATTAGATCTTTGCATCAGGCTATAATCACTTGGCGCGCCTACCCCGTGTCTTGGCCTTTTTGCCTACGGCCTTCCTGTACCCGACCTACCCTCGACTTGTTTGGTACATGGCATGTTTGCCACCGCCTTCCATGCCTTCGTGCTACCCATTTGCACACGGCCTGTGACCTCAACACCCTGTATAGTCTTGTGTTATCTAACGTCCGCATTACATGTTGTCCTTAGTTGTGCCTTCCTCATGCCAAGTGTTATGACACGTCGCTCCTATGACACATGTTAAGTGGTTGGACTACGATAAATTGGAATTCGCACTAGTAGGTTGTGGGTTCTATTTTTTATTCTGCGTAATGAGACAAAGTCTCTACTTATTGCGATGTACCTCCTCTGTCGAAATTAAGGGCACAAGCAATGGAGAACCGTGCAAGGACAGTAATCCCAAGTGTCATGACATGCCCCTCTCATATCACAAACACCCATGAGCCTAATAGCGTCTTATGATGATTAAAAATTAAAGTTTGATATTGAATATCCTTGATTTGAATATATTATATTATATTATATTATCAAATTGATGAAATGAAATTGCATCTCTTGATATATGTGGTTTTCAGTGGATAGTATCGCTCAAACTAGGTCTGACCCAATTCAGAAGGCTCAAAGACCGCCCGACTCACGACTCAATCTCGGCCTAGCTTCAGCTTGTGGTAGCCATCATTACCACTGCATGTTGGATACTCTCATGTTCACTCTAGATCTCATCCTCATTAATGGCATATCACATTCGCATTTAATGAAAGTACCGTCGACATCATGCCACCATCAGGAAGCCCCATCGGCGCTTAATATCCAGTCCCATCACTTTATAACGTTCGATGCAAACATGCATGTTGGAGGACCTCTCCTCATTCTATATAAGTTTGCTCTATCAAGAGTAAAGGTATTCTTTTCGAGTCTATTGATACTCTGCCACTTTAATATTTTACTTACTTGGACGTCAGAGTGCTTGCATGTGTCAGCCACCCCATGTCGTGTCGATTGCCGAAGTCCATTCCTTGTCGCTGTAAAGCCATGTCTGACCATCCCTTTGGGTCAGAAAGAACACTTAGCAACACACATCTTTTAAGAAGTCGACATCTTACAAGGATTTATGAGCATATATTCTTTTACTTTTAGTTTTCTTGGCCCCAAACAAGGGTGGGAAGGTGGCTAACATTTCCTTAGTCTATTTGCTCTTTCAAGATGAACTAATAGGGTAATTTCAAGAAGCAAATCTTATCCACATGTTATGAAGTAAAAAAAAAAAATATCATTTAGTAATGTATAACTATAAAATTATGGGTGGTCCAAACATATACAATAATTTACAAATTATTTGTATATATCAAATAAGTACAAGAGAATTCTTTTATACATGAGTTTACCTCACCAATGGTAGTACCCTAGTGGCATAAGAGGGCATGGACCAGGCCAACCCTAGGGGCAAACAAAATTTTAACATTTTTTGGTTTTAATTTATGCAACAAATGTAGTTGTTTATAAATCACATGCACCAAATACGTGCAAAGATATATATGTATGTTCATCTTAAAGAAGTTTGGACCTCGATGATATAGAAGGCCACTTGATAATGGTTGTTGGGGCCAATACTCAAGATTTGTCTTGATATGAACACTTATAAAAAATGGTGGGGTTAGTTCCCTTGATATGATCTTCGGGACTCAAGTTAGTAAAATAAACTAGTAATACAATGTGTAATAAATATTATGAGTCTATTGGTTTATTAGTGAAGGTTTTGTCTTTGATGTAAGTGAAATGAGTGGGGATACTCGGAATTATCTTTAAAATTCTCAAGCTTGAAGTAAATCATCAATTGGATCAAATAAAGATAGTGTTAGACTCAACCGATGAGTTAAATTCTCTAGAAATGAGGCAAGATATTCAAAGTTAATCTCAAAGATTCTCGAGCTCAATTACTTCAAGTTAACAACGCGAGCTAAGATTCTCTAGGTCATCTTCACGGGGTGTGTGCTCAAGTATCTCACGCTTGAGGTATGAGTTGAGGTTCTTAGGGTTATCTCAAAGATTCTTAGGCTTGGATATTTTGAGTCAACAATGAATCCATTGAGCCCGAATTTATCCCTAAAACTTTCAAGTCTAGCTAGTCATCTCGAGTTGTGTTGATAGGGGTCAGCCTCTTCAAAATTAAGATCTAATAATTAAATTTTATGAATTTATTTTTCTAATCTAACTTAAATGAGAGGTTACGTGTCATTTTTCTTCACTTCTCAATAAAAATACTCAATAATATGATATTAGTAATTTGACATGTTTTAAGTACTCCAATCAGCACTATTATATGGCCTCCAACCACCCGTCCAACTTTAAAGGAATAAAGGATATGTATTTTAAAATTGTTTTGGACGAATGTCGAATAAACCCATTAAACACACACACACACACCAAGCGATCAATACACGAAATAAAAACATCAAATTTGTATGTCAGCTTTGTCCTTTCACACTATTCCAAGGATATGGTGTGTAGAAAAACTTGAAGAGAGTGTCATTTTCGAGGACTTAAATGGTGTTGCATTCACATTGGGAGCCGCTTTCAATGCTGTTGATTGCAGAAGGGGGCGGGCCAACAATCCTTTTGTTGTTAAAAGTGAATGTTGGGAGTCCAATGTGATGGGGAGTTAGCAGAAATAATTGGCTTTCAAACATTCTGATAGACCACTTACACATGTATGTATGGCTAAGAAGGTGGTGGGTGTTTTTGTATTTTTAGTGCAGTGTTTATGGGGGTAATATTTAATGTAATTGTAATATATTACTTAATATATCTTGATGTCACAATCCCAATAATGCCATACCACATAGTCAAGTCAAATTGTGTGAATATATAGTGGTCGGTGATTTCCGATAAATTTTATTTTTAAATAAGACCAACTATCATCATGTCTTTGCCATACGAATACATGAGGCTCAAAACTCTTAAAAATGAGCCCTAAACCCAATGGAGGTAGGTGTCATAAGTCGATCTCAGTCTTGGAAGCAGTGACTGTCCAAACGCCTGGCAACGACCACTTTTTCAACAACATGGTGCCCTCAAAGTTGATGGGTTGGCAAGGATCGGAGTTGTTACAATTGACGCTGGTAATTAGCATGTAAAGGGTTATACTGTAACTAAGTTGCCTCAACCATAAGTTCACTAAAGCCCACTTGTATTTATATGCATTAAATCCATTCCCTTAACCATAGAATTTAATTAATTTCTTAATAACACCATGTATTAGAATATATATATATATATATATAATACCACATAAATATATAATATAAAGACACCAAAACTAAATTCAATATCTAGTGTTTGTCGTCGTAGTTTGAGGTGCAATTAATGAACGTGGAGAAGGGGATAAGTGTTTCTGGGTAGACACTATTAATATTTATATATATTTATTATTATTATTCTATACCTTTTCAATTCGTGGTCATTTTCTGCAACATCATTGCTAGCTTGGCAATACTCCCTGACTTGTCAATGTTATGGAAATTGATGTTGTTGGGGAGTTGGGTCAATACATTATTTGTCAAATTCCTTTTAAGTTTTTGAAATTTTTGTCTCTTAGAGTGGACTGTGACGCTCAAGCTAAAGTTTAATAAAAGAAAGACGGGCAAATGAAATAAAGGAACAAGAAGATTAATTAAGGAGTGAAAACTTATTTTATTCTAGAGAATTTAAGGTATGTATTGCACTCAAGTGTGATTTTCACTTAGGGTGCGTTTGATAGGAGTGAAAAATAAGGGTAAAATTCATTTTCTACTTAAATTCTAAGAAATTCTATTAAATAACTTTTTTTTTTCATAGAATTCGAATTCCATTTTAATTCAAAAAGTGAAAATTTTCCTTGAAATCAAGGAATTGGAATTCCTAGGGGTGGGGTGAGAATTGAAATTCCATCTCACTTTTCATTCTCCAATCAAACACACCTTTAGAGTGAGTTTGATTGTATTTAGTTGGAGAAGAAAAATATTTTCCATCTTCCATGGAAAATAAAAACCACCACCCCCTTGGAATTAATTTTTCAAAGAAATTAGGTCAAAATATGTTTTAAATGGTTGTACCATGGAATTGAATTCCATAAAAAATGTTGTGTGTCAAATAATAAAGATAGAATTAAATTTCTTGGATATGACATTTTTCATGGAAATTCCATGCTATCAAACACACCCTTAGAGCTTTACTTGGGACTTGACTTTAGGGTGCATTTGATAGGGGTGAAAAATGAAGGTGAAATTTATTTTCTATCCACATTTCAAAAAAATTTATCAAATGGTTTTTTTTCCATGAAATTCGAATTCCATCTTAATTCAAAAAGTACAAATTTTCCTTGAAATCAAAGAATTGAAATTCTTAAGAAATGAGGTGAGAATTGAAATTTCATGAAATTAAAATTCTATCCCATTTTTTACTCCCAATCAAACATACCCTTAGAGTATAGTGTACACGTGGTTTGAAACTTATGCTACTAAACTATTTCGAGGGCCATGTGACTCGATAGATAGTTAAAGTCTTATAGATTATCATATGGTGAAACCTGAATGGTAGGGGCAGATCCAATGGGGGCTTATACACGCGCACATATATATATATATATTTATGTTTTGGTTGAGGCCCATGCCAACTTAGGTAGCACGGAAACATAAAAATGATACGTTTTGAAAAGGTAGGAAACGAAAATGTGGGATAAATTATAAATTTAAAAAGTATAAGGGTTTTTTTGTAAATATAATTTATAATATAAAAAATTATACAAAATAGTTTAAATATAATACAAATAAGCATAAATTCAATAATGCATTCAAATAAATATAAAATTATTTAGAATACATTCAAACAAATTAAAAGAAGAATTCAAATCATAAGACAGTAATAGATTACAATTAAAATACTAAACAGAAACACAGATAACATAGATTCAAATTCAAACACAAACACATACAAATCCTTAAACCAAACAAAGAACAAATACATTCAAATTCAAATCCAAACAGTAATGAACCCACTCAAAGAACACGCATACAAATCTAAATCCAATCAATAATGAACACACACAGAACACAAATTCAAATCCAAACACAAATAGTAATGAATAGAAAAAGAAGAAGGTTGACCGACAGCAACCCAAGGAGTGACGACGACGATCAACTTCGAGGGATCTTCAGCAAGGAATGACCGGACCAGTGACTAGGTTTCGAGGGATCTTTGGCAAGGAACGACAACCTGGAATCGAAAGCGATGAACGAATTAGCGGTTGGCGGCAAGTCTAGCACTAGGAGCAGCGTGAGTGACAACAAAGGAGAAACAACCAAGAAGAATAAGAAGAAGAGAAGAGAGGAAAAATGGGTCGACCTTCGGGACACGTGCGACATGGGCGAGCGGCTGGCTTTCCGCCTCCGAAATGTGAGGGGGCTGTCATCGAAAGGAAACGTGTTTCCAACAAGTTTTAGCAAATTGTGAACCGGCCTCCATATGTTTCGCAATTTACAGAAATGTCCAAAATTCATTTCGGGTCGTTTTTGTTGTCTCGAAAACCGAAAACGATTTGGAAACGTCGAAACAACATCTTGAACACATTTTCGTGCTACCCAGATGCCGATCTCCCCTAGATCCGTTACTGAGGGATGATTTCTCGACATTTTTCATGTTAGCCTTCTAAGATGAGCCCATATGTCATTTGTAGATGGGTAAACATGCCTTTCTTAAATTAGATTACATGTTACTTTGGGTTGATGGATGAAAATTTTAAATACCCATATATATATATATATATTCTAGATTATTAACTTAATTTACTTTGAATATGCTGCTTTTTAAATAATTAATTATGAAATTTTTTATTAGCAAAAAAAATCATGAATTTTTTTCTTAAATAATAAGAGAAATATAACATGTTTTTTCAAGCCATTTATTAAGTTTAATGATGTAATAATGTAAGATGAACATATCGACTTTTTTACTTTTAAATTTATGAATTGTAAACGAGTCATTATTCAGACAATAAAGAGCATATCATAGTCGAACTTAAAATCTAAAATAACGCGCTTATAATATATCAACACTACACGGAACTTGACATATTTTTCTTTGGCAAAAAGGAAATGTTGAGCAATTAGAGGCATAATATGTTATTTTTTAATTTGAAAGATATAAGAACAGTAGATATTTGATCAAATTCCTTGTCGTTAATCGTAAAACAAATACCAAAAAAAAAAGGAATTTATCTCGGGATAAGTCTAGCGTGACAAAAAAAGTGAAACAAAAAGAAGAATAATGATATTTGACCCGAAAAGAAATATCAAATTGGTGGATCAAAATACCTTTGGGTTGGTAGAGAAAAATGAAAGGCGGGGGAGCACATGGAGGGTGATAGCGATGGAATAAGCAAAATGAGTAGTAGTAGTAGCGAGCAGTGGTAGAGGCCGCGTCATTTGTCTCGCGCGCATGGTGCTGTTTCAGAGCAATCAGCTCTTCTTTCACGTCCATAAAGTCCAACAACAGGCGTGCCCCTTCGTTCATTTCTGCCCCCACCCACTTGCCTTAAAACTCTCTAACAGTTGGACGATTGTGCTCAACGGTGGACTCTGACGGTCAAAATAGTATTCGGTATTGAGAGTGCAAGCACCAAAGAGTGAGTGAATAAAAAGTATATCCATCTTTATCTTTTGAAAACTGTACTGTTTATTTAGTCTCGACCCCCCAATAGACAAATGAGATTCTTGACAAAGTTTTCTTTCATAAATCTCGAGCAAATCTTTGTTGATGGTCTAGTCGAGCTTCTCGAATAGAGTTGAGGAGTGTCCAAAATGTGGGTAATTTCTATAATAAGATAGAAACGTGACATGGGATGCCCACCAATTATCAAGTTAAGTTAGTGGTTAAAAATAATATACTTTAATGATATTAGATTTATATTGATTTGTTGGATGCAATAGGTGAAATATATTGTGTCTTTAATAGTTCATGGCCCATTTTTTTTTCTTGGGTTTTGGGACTAAATAAAGTCAATAAAACATGTTTCTTGAGCTATTTTTGAAGATTACATAAAATAAAAATCAAAATAAAATAAAATTTATGATAATGAATTAATCATCGCACTCAATTTTCCATCACGTGTTGCTCAACAAGGGTATGAAACGATGAAAATGTTATTTGTATATAATGTTTTGATACTCATAGAATTATAAATATTTTAAGAAAATTAATAACAATAGAATATAAATTGTTATATTTTTAATTCAGAGAGTAAGTCTAAAAGTTTAGAGACGCTTATATGAAAAAAACAAGAGTCCATTCTCTTGTTTTATTTATGAAGTCTGGTTCATTAGAGTTGGTTTAGTTGGAAGTAACTAATACGTGAGTGTATGCCTCCGCTTTCGTTGGTGGATCAGGAAGTCCTTCTTCAATGGACTTTGGCAGGGGCGGATGCAGATGGGGGCTTGGGACTGGGCTATGCTCGGGAGTTTATATATTTATATATATATTATTATTTATTATATTTTTTTATTATTTATTATATATTTTTTTTACTGTTTAATTGGGATTGGCACTGCCGCTATATCCGCCCCTGGACTTTGGGCAATGATGGGGTTTTCTCAGTTAGGCTCACCTCTTCTAGCTTTGTTGCCCCCCTAAGGATATAGGGTTCCTTGGCATTCTTTGGTGTGGCCCAGATTGGGGATCCCACCGCACAGTTTCATCTTTTGGCTGGCCATCAAAGAAAGATTGTCCACCCTAGATCGGATGAACTTGTACGTATCTTTCTTAGATAGGTGCTTCTTGTGTAAAGTAGTTGGAGAGAAATAGTCACCTATTCTTTGGATATTCTTACGAAAGAAAGATTCTAATTTTTTTTTTTTAAATAAAAGTGAAAAATTTCTATCGATAAAGTAACAGAATAGAAATCTTGCTTTAAAACTCCAAAATAAATAACTTTATCTTTCAAATGTTAGAATCAATTTGATATAGAAACACAACTCCACACTAATGACAATTTGACTACTAACTTAAATAAGTAGCAATCAAAATGCTTTCACAACTCAATATGCTTTCTTTGCTAGTCTCTTATTCTTCTCACTAGAAAAATACTTCTATAATCCTTCAATTTCTTCTATTTCCTTTTACTTTGTAATATACAAAGAAAAAACTCTCAAATTGATGTCTTGGATGAAATGGGTGGTGCTTTATTTATATTTGAGTGCCACCCATTTCCAAAGGACATGTCTTTGCAGAAAAGATGCATGGAATCTTCTAAGTAACCACCCATAACCAATTTATTGTGAAAAAATGCGTGGTGATCTTGGTGTAACCATCCATAATTACCTATAACCAACTTGGTATAACTACCCATCATGGTAACCTTTCATCTATAAGAGAGAGAGAGAGACTTATGTGTTGCCATGTGTTAGCACGTGGTTAAGTCACATGGTCCATGTACATTGTCATGTCATCACCCAATGACATGTCATTGCCACATCACTTGATAACACGTCACTCAGCTAGTGTCACTCCCCCGAGCTAGAGTTGAGCTGGAGTGAGTTAGCTTAAGCTACTGTGAGCTATTCAAAATTCACGTTGAGCTCTCTCTAATTATCTTGTGAGCACATTGCTGTTAAATTTCAATTTATGATCCATCTGATCAAGTTTAACTTGTGCGTACACAAGTATTCGCTCAAATTCCAACAAAAAGTCAATTTTGCTTAGCCTAGGCAAAAATGGAATCAATGAGTGTTATGGTTCTGGGAAGAAGCTTGTAACGCCCCACTTTTCCCAAGCGAGCGTTAACTCGAGATTTCGAGAATATATATATATATATTTTTTCAACATCAAACACACAACATAAGTCTCTCAATACATATACCTTTATCATAATCATTTCCCGTCAATCCCGATCGTACCTTCTTAGCATATCAAAATTTAATAATAAATAAACTAAGACATGTATTAACAATCACATCAGCGGAAGCAAGATCGAAACCTCAATGATATATAACCGACAATTCCTTTACAATAACCAAATCGATGTTTCACATGAAAATATCAAAATATTACATAACCTCTGAACATCGTAATCATAGACAAAAACCTACGAAAACTAAACATAGCAGCTACATCTCGATGACATTCTTTCCCTTGCCGCCACTGCTTTCACCTGGAACATTTGAATATTCCAGGGACATAGTCCAAATTAGATGCTGATTCATCTAAGTGAGAGTTCAAAAACGTTTTCATGCAGATATGAAAAATCATATACAAAATCGATAAATCCTAACATGCATCAGCCTAAGAGAATCCCACACAGCATTTAACCATTAACCGGGGAAAATATAATCTCTCTAAAGGCGACACGACCACACCGACCCATTGGCAAACCGATCCTACTTAAGAGGGACAACCTCGACATATGAATCCGAGAATCACCCCATTGTCATTGTTAGGCTTTACGCTCCCACTCAAAAGCATTCCAAAACTCGTCGTAACCCTAGCCCCAAGAGTGTCACATCAGCACTATTCTCGGAATCGACGTCACCTCGGCATTAATGCTATTGCTCAAAGGAACCTAGGGTGGTATCCACTCATAGCCCCGCCACATGAGCCAACACCCGGGGTGGTGTCTACTCTCAGCCCCGTCACATGAGCCAACACCCAGGGTGGTGTCCACTCTCAGCCCCGCCACTTGGGTCCCGTAGGGTGAAGTCCGTCTCAGCCCCGTCCCAAGTGGGTCACCCAGCATTGATCCTAGGTACGCATCCTGAGTGCTGTCACTCTGGCTACGCCACAGGTTAACAACCCACGTCTCACATAGACGACACAAAACAAGCCAATGCCGAAAATCATAACATGCATATCTTAAAATCAACATTTCGATGCATGCAATTTACCGTACAAAATTTAATGCATGTGTAAATAACCGTTTGGACAATCCATCACAATAAACCAAGCCATAGGGATGAACACTCACAATAAACCATTCATATGTCACTTAAAGTCTTTTCGGGTAGAACCACTCACCTCTAGACGAAATTTCCAATTGACAAGCGCGGTTCACCTCGATTTGCGTGCCTGCCTCGTTTTGCTTGCCTTCTTCGCACTTCACACGACTCGCTTCACCTCACGCCGCAAGGTACCCTAATCACCCAATAATTTATCAAAACTTAATTTTCTCATATCTCCTTATTTTCTCCTATTTTTCTTTTCTAATAATTCAAAATAAATATCAACCCAACTATTTTCTCAAATATTTTTACACAATAATTCATAAAATAATTTTTCAAGAAATTTGGAAAAAAAATTGGAATTTACCTATATGGCACGCGCTCCCACGCGCAGGCGAGTGGCTGGACAATTTGGGCTGGTGCGTGGCAGTCACGCGCCATCATTTTCAACCTCAAGCTGGTCGCCGGCGGTTGCTCCGATGGCCACAAAACCGGTGCCGTTCGAAAGCTCTCGAATAGTCGATCACGATGCCACAAAAATCAGGCCGAAAGGCCATCGAAAAATTGCCCAAATGGCCAGTTGCAGACGGCGGAAGGCGGTCCGCCTCTAACCCTCGGCCGAGCTCGATCGGCCACCAAACCCATTCCAAAATGCCTCAAAACGATCCCAAAATGATCCTTGATTTCTAGAGGCCAAAAGCCCTCTATCCAAGCTTCGAAAATCATCCAAAATCGAGATCGATTTGTGCTTCAAACTCGGCCGAAAGCCCTCGGTATTTATAGGCAAAAATGACCCTCCACGTGGCCGATCTGCAGCTAAAACTTCTTCCCCACGCCTCCTAGACCTCCCTAGGCCACTCCCTGACGATCTTAGGCTGCCAAATGACCGGATTTTTCGGCCAAAATCTCGGCCAGATCTGTCATGTGCGTGCAGATTTTTTGAAAATTACAGTTAGGCCCCCATGAAATTTTCTTTTGCATTTTAGCCCTTGCCTTTAAGCCCCTGATCTTTCTAGCATCCTCATTAAGACCCTCAATATTAGTACTTCTTATTTCTCCCTTGAAACTTTCGAAAAATTACCGTTTTGACCTCCCTCGGATAATTTTAAAAAATTACACTTAGGCCCGATTGATTTATTTGACCTCAAATCCACTCGATTCAACCTGAAACCACTTAAGAGTTGTTCTATACATCGATTACTAGTTCTTGATACCCTCCGTTGACTTTTGGAAGTCGTTTGCAACAATTCGGTATTACAACCTAATTGGCAGCTGTATTTTTTTGCTGTACCGAAAACTGTTCCCGGTCCAATTTTCTTCATCACCAAAAATCATAATTTATTTTACTTGTCGATACTATACCATTTTCCTTGGCCATCTAGGGTCCGAGGTACTCCCTCTGACTAATTCGGTCGTCCAAAGCTGTGTTAGTGTGCCCTATAATCTTATTTTTTTTCCAAAATTCCAATTATACCCTTTATCAAATATCATTTTTATCCTCAAATTATTCTCGAGTGTTACAAAGCTCGTCGCTTCGTGCTTCAAGAATTAGTTTATTTCTCATAACATAAGCATAATAATAGGTGTTTTCGTGGGCATGAGTGTTCAGAATCTCAGTTGACACATTTGACAAAATGTGGTTTGGAACCGTCTCTCCACTTTTTAGTTTCTCTAGTCTCTCAAGGGATATTTGATTTTGGTTCACATCTAGCGTCTCCCTTCCAGATGCATTCGGCAGAGTTCTTTAGGAGTTAGGGTGCGTGCCTCAATGCTTGAGGCCTTATTTATGTGTCTTGTTTCGAGTTAGTTTTTCTTTGTTTGTTTGTGTTGTGCTTGGGGAATGTTTCGGGTTGCCTGCATATTCTTTTTTATTTTCTATTTTATATATTCTTAGTTACAAAAAAAGAAATTAGTGATAACTTTTTTAATTCATTTCATTTCTTCAATTTTAGTAGTAGGAGATTACATAGCCCTAAATGGCAAAGTGATGTTACTCCTAGAATAAAACTTGCACTCTCCAAATATGGCAATGCATCTATACTTCAGAATACCACCCTGATAACAAGCAAAGCACGAGATAATAAGCGTAGTAATTGATATAACCAACTCCACTTATTATTAATCATATTTTACTTAAAAAAAGAAGCTATATGACAGTTTAATTGAGTATTATGAATTTTCTACATTTACTTTAAACCCAACTTTTAATTGACAAATAAAGAATTATCTAAAATTAAAAACCCATATGATAAAGGGAAACTATTTACAAATCTACACATGCAAAATTTCAATATCTAATTTAAACATTGAAATTGTTGGTCCCTCAGGGTATGACTATTCAAAAGGGGGATGAATTGAGTAATTAAATTTGTTTTTTCTTTTAATAAATATTCTTGATTAATGATTTTATTTAAGAATATATATTTGATAAATATTATAAATTGTGTTTGAGATTAATAATTAATGTAAGCCACAAGATATAACAAAAATAAATATAATGAAGCACAATACAATTTATAGTGGTTCGGTGTCTTCACACACACCTAGTCCACTTTCCTAATGTCTAATCACTATTGGGATTCTATTAAAATAATTTCACTAAGGTGTCCACACTACCTCTTCTTGAAAACTAGATACACACTTAGATTATAACGGATTTTAGACAATCACTACATCAATGTTTTTTCCCTAACTTATCTTGAAAACTAGATTCACATAGATTTTAACTGTTTTAAGAAACCTATACAATCATCTTATGATAATTTAAATGTTTGCAACTAATTTGTTCACATTTGGACACAAATAAGTAATTGAGAACAAATTATACAAGGCAAATGAAATATAAATAATATAAATAAATTTATAACCTCAAATGGAGAAGTTCGGATTTGTCGTAGAAGACTTGAAGAACATTTCTCCTTTTGTCTTGTGACTCTTTAGTGGATGTGCAATAATGTTTTGAAAGTCTCGGATTGCTTGAAAATTAACTTGAGAGCTTTTGAGTGTTTTGGATAAACAATATGAGTAATGGATGCTTTCCAAAATGAATTTGAAACTATTTATAAGCATTTTAAAAAATACTGAAGCGGCATCGTAGCAACGAATAAGTTCACTGTAGCAACGTTAATGTGTACTATAGCAACGGTCAAAATTCTAACCATTAGGGGCATTGTAGCGTCACTATAGCAGTACTGCAGCAATAGTGAAAAATTAATTTTTTTAGTCTAAATTTCGTAAAATTATTTTTTATACATTTTAGAAATTTTTTGAAAAATAATTTTAATGAAAAATAATATTTTTTAAAATACATACACTATATAAAAAAATATTTTATAAATTAATCTAAAATATATTAAAAAAATATTTTTGATAATACATATGCTATAAAAATATTTTATAAATTAATCAAAAATAATTTGATACTATAACTAATATATTTAATAAAAATTCTCTTTTTGTTAATCACCAAAATACTATAATTATATATTACAAAATTTCTTTTTATTAATTATCAAAACTTAATTAATATAAGCAAGCTCACTTAACAAAAATATTTGCACGGAATCTTTTATGCACCATCTGATTGTTATCTTTTTTATAGGCCTCAATCGGTTTAACGACGACGTTTTTTATCAATAAATTTATTATTGTATTTGAGCAACAATGATTACAAACTTAATTTATATAATGATCGAAAACCCAATAAATAAACATATCTAATCTCAAAAATTTACTAAAATTTATTTACGCACTAACGTGATCGTCAAAACTTTACAAAAATTTAGAGGTGAACGTAATAATAATCTTCCCCAACGTCATCACAATATATGGTGATGCACGAGACAAGTGCCAACTATATATGGCTGCCTAATGGGGCGGCGCATCACGAAAGGAACTGCAAAGTATGGTAAAGAAGAAGAAGAAGTCGCAGCAGTCACACAAAGATCATAACTTTTTACTGAGAAATTGCAGCCACAGACATACTACAACTCCTAAAGCTCATAACTTTCTATCATTTCATTTTGATTTTAGGTTTAATTTTTTAAAAATTAATTGATACTGATCAAGTTCGAATTAAATTATCGCTTAATCTTATGACCATATAAAAATTAAAATTAAAATACAATTATTCTTAATATAGTTAGAGGACCCTTATAAAAAAATAAATAAAATGCATGAGATAGAGATAAAGATAGTTTGGTCATATGAGAAAAGAAAAAAATTAATGAAATTTTTTGTAACAAAAGCAGAGAAAATAAAAGGTACTTAGCAAAAGAAGTTAAAAAGTCGGGGAAAACTTAGGCTTCGTTTGGCAAAGCGATTTGACCGCTTATAAGCTATTAGTATAGCTTTTCTGCTGTCCAGCTTTTTAAATTAAGTGTTTGGTAAACCTAAATAGCTTAAACGCTTTATAGCTTAAATGCTATTTGAATAGCTTTTTCAAAAGCTCCTCCCCCTCAGCTTTTGCAAATCGCTGGTGGAGAAAAAGCTGCGTTGACCATCGAAATTACCAATCTATCCTCAACCAAATCATCAAATTCCAACTCATATCCTTCTTCTTCAACGTAACGAATTTCCCACACCGCCACTGTCGCCCGTCGCCATCCGCCTCGCCATCGCCTCCAGCTCCTCCTATAGTCGTCGTCGCCCAGATCGGTCGTCGCAAGCCGGCTCCTTCATCGCCATCGCAAGCCCAGTTTGGCCGCCGCAAGTTGCCTCAGTCCCGTTACCGCCATCGCCGCCTCTGCTTCCAGATTCGCCGCCGCAAGCCGACCAGCGCCGTCGCATCGCCTCCTCTCGCGATCGCCTCCTGCGCCGTCGTCGTCCCCTCATGCGCCGTCGCCCATCTACTTCTCCATTGCCGGCCTTCTTCTTCACTGTGTATATATGTGTATATATATATAATATGTAATAATATATATTTAGTTTGATATAACATATGTAATAATATATATTTAATTTTTTTTATAATTTATTAACTATAAGTATTTTAGCTAGACATTAATTTATTTTTTTTAAATTGTATTTTTTGAATTTTATTTGCATTATTCAATATCATGTCTATTTTAGTCTTTTTGTTAAATTCTAACAGCTTATCAGCTTTTACAAACCAAACACATAACTTTACACTAATAGTTTAAAAGCATATTTATCCAAACATGTTATCAACTTAACTGCTATCCAGATTAAACGCTATTACACAATTTAAACACTACCCAGCTTAAACGCTATTAAAAAAAAACCTAGCCAAACTAAGCCTTAGTACTTGACACTTAAATTTTAGCAATAACTAAATAACTATATGTATTGATAATGTTTTGGAGCCGATCATCACTAGGTTTGTCTATTCCTTAGTTGCGAGTTGTTTCTAATTGTTCTCAATTCCGAACTTGTCTAAAATTGGCTCAACTTATAAAAGGAGGACATGGCTTTATCTTTCGGTAAGTCTTCTAATGATTAAGTCAATTAATCACAAAACTTGAGATAAAATGATGCAATAATTATACTATTAATTAGGTATGTGACACTCATGAGAATAAATCTTTATATATGTGCACTATTAAATAGGTGGACGGTATTGATCATACAACATGAGTGATCAGATATAGGTTTGATACGTGACCGTGACCATGATCATGTTACTTGCAAGTTGGATTTGAATATGTAGATCGAGAAATGGCGTTGGTCTAAGTTATTAGACTCGACTTTCAAGCCACTTATTTAACTTGGGCTTGGTATCCCTTAAGTTGGATTTGGGCCTTAAGACCTATGGTTCATGGTGCCCATTAGTCTTAACCCAGGCTTGAAGTGTTCTTAACCATGTGCTACTTTTAGGGAGCCCTATCGAGAGGGGTATGTTTGTAATTTCATCTAGGATCACAAACCCTATCATTGCTCGCGTGTGCGTGTATATGTAAGCCTTACAAAAATTAAAATTTAGGCTCTTACTTGGAAAAAGTCCTAAGGGAAAAAAAGAAAAAGAAAAAAGTCTAAGCTAAGGTAGAGAGCTAAATGGTAGGGACGGAGCTGGCTGTACCTCTGTGTAGGCTGCGCCAATCTTCATAAATATGCCTAAACATAAACATTTATGGTCCCTTTCCCTTTAATGTTTTTTGTTCGAACAATGTTAAACTTGTCCGAATGATTTGGGCCATGTTTGGTTGTAATTTGGTAACTTTTTTTCATTTTTTATGACTAGGGAAATAATTACCCTCAATTTTGATATTTAAAACGACAATCGTACGTTAATATATTAAATTATGTTATATCAATGTAACAACAAACCACAAAAAAAAAAAAAAAAATTGTAACAACAACCCAACATCATTTGGAGTAAGGATGAAATTTACTTTCCCGCTTGCAATTGTGACCTTCTGGAATTTTTTAAATGAGCAATTGGGTGTCTATATCATTAATATTGACATTTATATAAAAAATCTTTAAATTCTTAGAAAAGTTTATCGGATAATGATTGAGAGTTAGTTTTTTCTTATTTATTTATTTAGATAATTTTCTTTTATTCGTTTATTTAGTCTTTTATTATGATCCTCCGAATATATATTTATCATTAAAATGTAGACGTTTTTATGAGTTTTCGTATAATAAAATTCTTATTTATGAAAAAGATAAAAAAAAAAATTACTTTCACATTGAACTTACAAAGGCAAAGCCGGTGGGTGGAAGAAGAGACCAAGCATGTGGAAGATAGCGTAGGAAGGATAAAAAGTCGCAAAATTGGGGAGACATTTGAATGAATGCTTTGTCTTGATGGACGACTTGGGGCCTCATATTGGCAATGCTATTTAAATTTAATATTTGTGATAATATTATACATCAATGTTTGGTATATGTATATTAATATAATATAAAATATAAAATATTATGATAGAATATATCATATATAAATATCAAATTGAAATGAGCTAAATCCATATTTTTGACTTGTATTTTATGTTTTTTTTTTATGATCATTTGAATTTTTTTTATTTCGATTACACTATCTTACCTATATTTTCAAGTTAATTTAACTCATATATTTTGATGTATTAAAAAAATAAAATAAAATAAGTAAAAAATATATTTTTAACACATCAAAGGTATATTTTTAAACTCATATATTTTTTTAATACGACAAGGTATATGAGTTAAATTAACTCGAAATATAGGTATATAGATGTAACTGAAACAATAAAAAGTTTAAATTATCATAAAAAAATAAAATATAAATATTAAATTGATTCAAAAGTATAAATTTAATAATATAATTAAAATAACAAAAAAAAATTGAAAAATACAAACATAAAAATAAAGGGGAGCAACAATATATAGGTTTGCCGTTAGCTAAGGAGTAACTCCAGCATATATTGTTAGTAACTCCAGCCTATATGGTTACATGGGAGTTTGCGCCATTGCTTGTTGGCAAGCATTGCTGTGTGAGTAGATGGGGTTGCCAACGAAGAGGTGCAAGCAGGAAGCAGCCCTCTCATGGCGGCCTTCAATTTGTACCAACTCCTCGGCAGCCATTAAAAATGAAGTTAAAGCTAGGTACCCACCCACTCCCTCACGGCTCATGTATGAGTATGTCAAAACAATGTCTCAGTTTCTATTAATTTTGTTTGGATTAATGTATATATTATTAGTGTATATATATATATATTATAAGCAAACACATATTTTGATACTATAAATCTCTATTTTTTTTTTCTTTTGTAATGTGAGAAATTCGAGCCACAATTTTGATCTAAATTATTTTACTCTCTCTAAAATTTATAGTCTGTCTTGACTTAGTTTGAGTGTATAAACAGATTCACCACAAGTCACAATCTGAGGTCGAATCTTTAAAATAAATACAGACGATTGCATAGTACCATACAGATATAGAATCAAACATACAATCTTACAATATATTAAACTCCCGAACACATGCAACAGACCGTCTGTGCTACTCTTAGAGTTGAATCTATGTTAATAAAATGTTTTTCTAAAATACCATTTATATTTTTTATTTAAAGGATTAAAATTAATTATATTAATAAAATTTAAATTCTTGATCTCTAAATAATTATTAATTGCTCAAACAATTTTACCATTATACTAAGACTTATTATATTTAAATTTTGCTTTAAAAAGTTAACACTGAGTTTTATTTAATTTTTTAATTTTTTTATGTGCATAATTCGAGCCACTCTTCCAGTATATATTAAGCTAAAACAAAATTAAATTATTGGATTGTTTTAGACCAGACCATGTCAGCTTCATCCACTAAGTAACCAATTTAGTCTTCGATCTTCAAATTAAAAGTTTTTTTAGTTCTAATTTGATTCAATCTAGACCAATTGCATTCCTCTAGCCAAATGTACATACACTTAAAGCCACAATGCACTATTATTTGAGAGACAGAAGCTGAAGAAAATACAATAAATTTGTTTTTGGCATCTTACCACTATTTAGACTCTTATGACCAAACCTCCACAAGTACCAAAAGCCAGGTACCTATCACCTCTTGCACCTCTTACTATTTATTACCACACTTCATTTTCACATTCGCGATCCCTAATGCTATATTGCTCATAGTATTATAGATTAAAAAAAATAAAAAATTATCCATCTTCGTTCGCTCTACGACTAAATCTATTTACATATTTAGTGAGGTTTCTCGACACAATCTAAGATAAATTTGTATCGTGGTTGTAAGTCTTGTAATTCCCAACACGATTTCTAAAATGTTGACTTTTATATCACTGAGTTATATTAGTTTTTTTATTTATTATTGATGATTTTTTACTCAATATTGGATATATATTAATCTTAAAATCTTATACCGGCTTATTTATAAGAATAATCTATTCGTGATTGGGAAGCTCATAATTAAGAGGGACAATCCTACATCAATAAAGTTTGAGTTGTGGCATATCATTTAGTAAAAAGCCGACTCTCTCCTCCAATGCCTTTTCGAAGACAAAACCATGTGTGTTGGAACATTTAAGATGCCAATTTTTTTTTATAAAAGAGAAAAGTATTTTTAATTTCATTTGAGTTGGGGTGACAAGGATCCCCTAAACTCAACACCCTCATCAGTTTTGTTATCGAGCTTAACACCCTCAGCACTATACTATTTGTAAAAGATTTTAATTTATGAGAGTTCAGGGAAACCTCAACTCTTATTCTTTCAAAAAAACAGTCGACTCTTAAATGCAATAACCTCAATTTGTCCATTAGTTTACACCCTTTTGAGAACAAAATGGTTGAACAAGAACAAAGGAAGACTCGGTTGATCAAACAAATAATATTTTATGTTAAATACAATTATATTTTGATTCCATCTTATATTGAGAGAACGAATCTCATACTAATGTGAATTAAGAATACTTATAAGTGGTCACCCCATTCGACAAACTTGTACAGACATGCCCACACATGCCTCTAAATCAAACCAAACAAATACTTATATAATAAAATTATATTTTAATTACATTAATATATTTATAAATATAATTACAAAGGTTCTTAACTAGTGACAAACTTAGCTTCTTTTCCATTCAAAACACGAGATCATATATAAGTTTAAAAGAAAAAGCAGAAAGACAGGCTTGAGTTAACAATTGAAATTGATTAAGACCATTCTAAACTACATTATTTCATTAATTAGCTTTTCTTACAAGAATGAATGTGTCTTTAGTTACTTCATTAATTAATCACCCAAATTTTTGAACTCTAGAATGACCAATCTTATCAATTGATCAGTGGACTCAATCCCCTAATTGCAGGAGTATTCATTCAATTCAAACTTATCGGTCTTTGATTGAATTAATTGATCACGATCGAGATTAAGATTTTAAACCAAAAACTTAATTAGAACTAAGATTCTTAAGAATTTGATATTAAATGTGAGCTTGACAGTGGACTCAATCCTCTAATTGCAGGAGTATTCATTCAATTCAAACTTATCGGTCTTTGATTGAATTAATTGATCACGATCGAGATTAAGATTTTAGACCAAAAACTTAATTAGAACTAAGATTCTTAAGAATTTGATATTAAATATGAGCTTGACAGTGGACTCAATCCCCTAATTGCAGGAGTATTCATTCAATTCAAACTTATCGGTCTTTGATTGAATTAATTGATCACGATCGAGATTAAGATTTTAGACCAAAAACTTAATTAGAACTAAGATTCTTAAGAATTTGATATTAAATGTGAGCTTGACATATTCTTAAATTGAGAGAAGCTTTTGGAAAAGTCTTCCGAGGGTAGCCAAAAAAGGCCTCCCGGAGAGTATCTAAGTGACACTTTTATCAAGAAGGCCCCTTGACCTTTCATTTTTTGATTTCTTGAATCTATCTTAAGTTTGGAGTCACTTTCTTAAACACAATAAATATTATTTATTTTTATCCAATTTTTTTTGTCTTCAAACGACCCCAAACTAAACTATCCTAAAAATCGATTGAAATAAAAATATGAACCAAAGATGGAACCAAATTTTAGCCAATCCAAAATTGGACCAATCGACCTGAACCGATCCAATCCAAAACTCGAACATTGTTATCTAATTCAATTAATTTTCAGATTACGTCCACATATTATGCCACTTTTTTTAAACGTGCCATCCAAATCCAAACGAATACAATAAGAAGATGAAAAGAAGAGGCTGGATGGTTGATTGCAAGTGAAGAACATGCAATTACATGGGACCAATGCCATTAGCATCACGCAACCTAATGATTGCAAATAAAATATAATATTTTGCATGCAGGGCAGGGCAGGGCAGGGCAGGGCAGGGGGCTTCTTTTCTTTTTTCTTTTTTTTTAATTGCATGCAATCGTGTGTTACCTGTCGTTGTACGAGATCATTAAATGAAAGGCTTTTGATCAAATTGTTTAATGTGTAATTAAGCCTTGCTAAAAAGATATTTGATAGCGACAGAGAGCACATATAAAAAATTCGGATTATTTTAGTTTAATTAATTAATTATTAGTTCTACCATAGTCATAAGAAGACCATGTCGTTGTTAAATTCTCTTAGTCACAACTGTGAGTCAATTTGTCTTCTCACAAACAATTAATCTTATTCTATCACTTAACTCCATTACCAGGCAGTTGAGGGAGATGATCCCTGTTCTCTTGTTCATCTTTGAATTAAAAGATAAATTCATAAAATTCAACTTTCGGATCTTAATTTCATAAAATTGGATCCTTATCGATATGATTGGAGATATCTTAGTCTGATATTCTTAAAAATAATTCTGACTATCTCGACTCGTTTTACTTTTAAAAAATTCAAATCTAACATCATCTCTATTTAACATTATAAATTCGTCTCTAATTCAAGATTAGTAAATCAGGAATATCCAAAATAATTTCAAATATCCTACCTTAATTTATCTTCAAAAGAATTTGAACCTAGTGACATTTCTATCTTGTTTGACAAACTCCACCTCCAACTTAAGTAAGTGAGCCTAAAAATCTCAAAGATAACCATTAACTATCTTGGCTCTCTTATCTTATATAAAGGTCAAGGTCCCAACAAGTAAACAAAGAAACAAAACAATGTTCTTTATATTTATTCTTCTTTTTTATTCTACTAACTACGTTGGAAGATGAGGGAATTAATCATGCATTTTTTTTATTATTTATTTAGAGTGTCCGAGTTTCGCCCGACTAATTTCACGAGCGAGTGACATTTCTCCCTAATGCATTATTAGATAAATTCAGATACAAATACAATTTATATGCATTTAAAGTTGGACATTCAAAACAATCCACGTGGAACTTGATTTCTAGTTTTATTGTTGTCTTCTAGCAATAAATTTACCTTTTAACTTGCCACATTAATTTAAACACCGATATTTATAGGTACTGATATTAAAACATAACTATAATAATTGATCCCAAACATCTATTATAAGTTATCGTTCAAGAATTTTCCTCGAACTAACTACATTGTTAGTAAGGGTGTGCAATTCCTCCCTCCCTTAAACTTCTAAAATTATCTTTGATGATATACATAAATTATTATATTCTTTAATATGTATTTTTTAAAATAAAAATAAATGAAATTAAATAATATCAATTTAATATATAGGCTTAGACTTCTGCTCCTAATTTAAGAACCTAACTCTACCACAGTTTTATGGCACTTTTGTGAGATAAAAATAAAATAAAATAAAAAAAGTATTGTATACGTTGAAAAATTCACTTCCAATTGAGGGGTATTTCGGGTATTTGGGGTGGGCAGTGTCAGTAGAAATTAAAACGGCGTTGCATCGCTTTCGTTAGCAACAACTAATCGAAATTGGTGGGACATTCCAACGCGACACCCTTATTGTTGGCTCACAGAAAGGGGCTCAGAGATGCGAATATTTACGAAACTGACAAGACAAGACACGCGTGACAGGTGTCAACAACCCATCTGATTTGGCCGATGGGGAAACCTTGTCTTTTCCAATTCCTGGGGGCCTTGAAAACCCACTTGATAATTTAATTATCATTTCATTTCTCTCCTATAAAAAAAATAATAATAATAAATTTATAAACATTTATTAAGATATATTTAATATATTTTATTTTTATTAATAAATATATTATATTTTAAAATATTTTATTTATTTAATAAAGACCGATATTATTAATGCTAGTTAATTAGAATTGTGAGATATTAATTTTTTATAATTAAGGTAGATTCAAATTTTTTAATATATACGAATCAAATAATATATGTTCTTGGGTTACTTTAAATATCAATTTTATTATAAAATATAAATCATATCAATTATTCTTTTTAGTGTGAGAATTTGAAAGGTTCTCGATCAATATATAATTTTCTATCAAAATAGTTATATTCTCTCTAAAATTCATAACTCGACACGTGCTCGACTTTCTTATTTTTTTTAAAATTAGAATCGAGCCTGAATTCAATAGATTTATTATAAATAATAATTAATATATTATATATAAAAGTCTATGTGTACCCTTGTCTTAAAAAAAAAGTTTAAATCTTAATAACAAATAAATTAAAGAGGTTTCTTAACTTTTTAATATGGTCCAAGGCGATTGGTGATGGCAAAGAAACCAAGAGGTGGTAGCAGAAAGACGATCCATAAACCTCGATCGTTTGGCCTTTGATTTTTCAAAAAACTAGAGATATGATTTTTAATTCAACAAATATGCCTAAACTTGTCCCGTTTAATAAACAAATTTGAAGTTAATGAGTTTAGGTCTAAATCTATTTATAATAGATTCAATTCTCACAAATTTAAAATGAGTTGATCGAGTATGAGTCAGACTTGATTGATTAACAACCCTAATTTATAGGGATAGAGGAAAGGTTCAAAATAGCAAACCTGATAAGATTGCAAAAGTAGTAGTAAGCATACCTTGAATGTTATAATGTGGAAGCATGAAAACAAACCTAGATGAATGCTAAAATAGAAATAAAGGCAGCTAGTTTGACCTATTGTGCCACATAATTCTACTGTTGTCGTCGACGTGTTCCCAATTAGATTTCTTCATCCCAAATAGAGGTTATGCAACCTCATCGCCTTGGTACCCAATTTGGACATAGCTAACTCAGTCGTCATTGCCACCAACGTGTTTTCAACTAAATTTCTTTATCCTAAATACATGTTACACCACCTCATCGAGAAGGACCTCGTTAAGCTTTGGTGCCTAATTTGGATTGGGGTAATCCAACCACCGTTGTTGCCAATATCCTTCCAACTGCACAAGCCCTAAACCTAATCCATTTGAGAGAAGTCGGTGTCTTTTCATCACATTGCTTTGTTTGTAACATAAAGAAATTGGGATTTAGGGTTTCAAAACGACGTTGTCTTAAATGCATTGAATGGATTAGCTTGATGAGTTAGTATTAAGACATATCACCATGCCAGCTTATTTCATCACGTCAACAAAGACACATACCAAATCAAATTAGGATATAATTGTAATCGATTTTAAAATATTAGACATAAATTAAAACAATTCTCAAAACATAATTAAATTAAAAATTATCAAAAAAAATTCGTAATAAATCAAGTGATTAGACGTGGATTCAAACCTCGGATCTTACTCAGACTGTGATTAACAACTCTAATTTATAGAGGTGTGGGGGAAAAGGTTGAAAATAAGAAAAAGGAGTAGGAAGCATACCTTGAATGGCATGAAGTGGAAGGCACGAAAACAAGGGCGCATGAATGGTAAAATGGAAATGAGGGCAGGCAGTTTGACCCACTGTGCCACACAATTGGGAGCAAACCCAACTCTTTTCGTCCAATGCAAGTTTTAAGAAACCCAAGGAAATGTAGGATTGGTGGCTAGCAATGCCTTTTGATGGGCTCAATTCACCAAGTTTTTTGTGAATCTTCTCATCCATTTGTCTACCGTTTATCATACAGGAGGTAATGTGTCCTAGACATCCAAACATGGTTGATTCATGGGGTTTGACGTTTGAGCACCAGATAGCAAGCTTCTAATTAAAGAAACTCACAGCATCTCCATGCCAAAATTACCATGTTAGCCACAAAGCCCCGCCCCCCCCCCCCCCCTGCTCACACAGAAAAGGAAAGGTATCTATAATAAAATATTACATTTCGACTCAAATTTTTAAATGTGCATTAATTTTACAACACATTGTTGAACACCCTTTAAAAAATTTAGTATTAAACTCAGGGGTAAATTTATATTTTTGTTCTTATATTTTTATGTTTTTTTTTTATATTAATACTCGAATTTTTCGTTGTTTGAATTACATTCTCGAATCTATATTTTCGGGTCAATTTAACTGTTATGTTTTGATTTTTTTTTGTGATAATTCAAATTTTTTGTTATTTTAATTATACTCATATATTTATATTTTTAAATCAATTTAATCCTTATATTTTGATGTATAAATAAAAAGTAAAGTGAGATAAATCAATTTAATTCTTTTTTACACATCAATGTATAGAGATTAAATTGACTTAAAAATATAAGTACGTTGATGTAATTGAAACAACAAAAAATTTGAATTATTAAATAAAAAAATTAAAATTTAAATATTAAATTAATTAAAAAATATAAATGTATAGATGTAATCGAAATAATAAGCGAAATATAAGTGATTATACAAAAAAAAAAATTATAAAATTAGGGGAACCAAAATTTGAATGTGCTGTCCCTTTTGCATCCACGTGTCATTCATGGTTCTGTCTAGACTTGACTAACAAGATTATTAACATTCTATTCGTTAAACTTGAAAAGATTTCATAAATATACCCACCCCACCAAGACAAAGAGAGGTTACCCAAAAGCGACATCAAAATTTATCTGAAAACAGTTTCACTAATTGTGTTATGCATAAAGCCCGAGGAAAAGGTTAAAAAAGGAAAAGGGGATGGGGGGTTTGAGATGCGAAGCAGTGTAACCCAACAAAGCAGAAAAAGGTGGGATGGGGTTGGGTTTGGGTTTGGGTGGGAGAGAGGGAAATAAGAGGGGAGGGGAGGGACGGGATGATATGTTTGTGTCTTTTAAGTGAAGCAATAAAGAAAGAGAGAGAGAGAGAGAGAGAGAGAGGAAAGGGAGAGAAAAGCTAAGAGAGAAACCAGAAAAGCTGTAAGAGATCGCTTTCAAGATGGGGTAGTGGTGGTGGCCATATGAAGGATCTATCTCCCTATCTATGAAAGCATCCATTCAGACACTCCTTTTGGGCTCTCTCTCTCTCTCTCTCTCTCTCACCCAACGGTTTTTAACTTGTAACTAAGAAGTAAAAGCCATCGTAAAATCTGCAAACAGCCAAATCAGAGAAAAAGCAAAGATAGACCCAGCTGGGTTTTAACTTCAAAGTTTGCTACTCTGCTAGCTCTGGCTCTGGAGCTGCTGCTGCTGCCGCTGCCGCTGCTTCTTCTTCTTCAAGAAAAAAGTAAAAAAAAAGGGGTGGGTTTTTGCTTGCTTGGTATTTGTGTTTGTCTAGTTACTAGTACAAGAAAGAAAGAGAGGAACAGATAGAGGCAGCTGCAGAAGCCGCAGAGGGGGCACGGATGAGATCATAAAAGATCTTTTAATCTCCTGTCTGACCCCAAACACTGTCACTCTTATCAGTGGCGTCAAGACCTTCCAATAGGCCAAATAAAGTATTCCCGTTTTCTTCCATTTTCTATTTTCCATTCCCCCCCTCTCCCCCCACTCTATATATTTACTTCCCTTCCAAGCACCTCTCTCTCTCTCTCTCTCTGGAAGACCCCCAAAATATGAATATGAAAGAATTGGAGGAAATCCAGTGGAACAACCCTTGTTGAGAAGTTTTGGGGTATTACCCCCCATATATCCCCAATTTGTCTGTGTAAATTTTGGTTATAGAACCTAGTAGGTCTGAAAAGGAGGAGGAAGAGGAGGAGGAGAAGAAGAAGAAGAATAGAATAGAATAGAAAAGAGAGATGAGTTAGGGCTGGGTGGTGTGGGTTAGGCTTTTCAGGGGGCTGGCTAGGTTTGGATTTCAAGATCAGGGGATGGAATTTGGAGGGTTGAATGGCAGGGCCTTTTGGGAGAGGCAGAGGCAGAAGCGCAACAAGTTTCAGGTTTCACAGTGCTGGCAGCAGCAAAGGGCGAGCCTTGTGGAAACGACTCACTAAAGCTGGAACAGGAAAAGCAAAACAAGGGTCTGACTCTGGATCCTCGGAGAAATCATCACCATCTTCATCTTCATCCCCAACATCAACATCCGAACCAGAACCAGAACCAGAACCAGAACCAAGTCCATGTAGAAGAGGAAGAGGAGCCAGAACTGTTGTTTGGGAGATTGGATTCACAAAATCAGCAGCCACCAAAGAAACGCCCTTTTTTGCCGTCGTTTTCTTCCGCGGGGCAAAACGTCGAACATGTGCGAGGCAGAATGGGAGATACTCACCACCAGACAACCTCGTCAAGACTGGGCCTGAGGCACGCCGCCGCCGGCGAGATCGTCGAAGTCCAAGGCGGCCACATTGTGCGCTCTACCGGCCGGAAAGACCGCCACAGCAAGGTCTGCACCGCGAAGGGGCCGAGGGACCGACGCGTCCGGCTCTCGGCTCACACCGCCATTCAGTTCTACGACGTCCAGGACCGACTTGGCTACGACCGCCCCAGCAAGGCCGTCGACTGGCTCATTAAAAAGGCCAGGGCCGCCATCGACGAGCTTGACGAGCTGCCTCCGTGGCAGCCGACGACCACGACGAATGCCAATCTCGAGCAGGAACAACCACCGCCTCAGTCCAACCAGTTTGCCGGCGGCTCGTCCTCGACGAATCCTATGATGGGCGAGGAGATTCAGAACCAGCTCAGCGAGAACAGCGCCAGCTTCTTGCCGCCGTCGTTGGACTCCGACGCCATAGCCGATACAATCAAGTCGTTCTTCCCGATGGGCGCTAATTCGGGGGAGCCGAATTCCTCGGCTATGCAGTTCCACAGCTTCGCGCCGAGCCAGAGCCAAGATCTGAGGCTCTCGCTTCAATCCTTTCCGGACCCGATTCTTCTCCACCACCACCACCACCAGCAGCAGCAGCAGCAGCAACAACAGAGCGCAACGCATCATCACGCTGAGAACCGAACCATTTTCTCTGGACCCGCCCCGCTGGGTTACGACGGGTCGGGCTGGCCCGAGCACCAGGCCGCGGAGATCGGGCGGATCCAGAGAATGGTCGCGTGGAACGGCGGTGGAGACGCCGGTATTGGCGGCGGCGGCGGATTCCTCTTCAACTCGCCGCCTCCGCCGTCATTAATCAGCCAAAACCAGTTTTTTTCACAGAGGGGACCCCTTCAGTCCAGTAACACCCAGTCTGTTCGTGCTTGGATAGACCCGTCTTCCATTGCCGCCGCCACCCACCAAAACCTTTCGCTTCCCATCTATCCATCATCGCTTCCGGGGATTGGCTTTGCCTCCGTCGGCGGCGGGTTTCACATTCCAGCACGAATTCAGGGTGAAGAAGAGGAGCACGACGGTGTTTCCGACAAGCCGTCCTCTGCTTCCTCTGATTCTCGCCATTGATTGACCTCTAGACCTTCCTTTTGCCTCCCTCCCTCTCTCTCAGGTCAGCCCTTCAATACACCCGTCGATCATCGCTCTAATACCACTTATTAGGATTCGTCCTTCTTGTTGGGGAAACAACTCCGATTCAATTCATACTTAACAAGTGGGATTGGAGCTGACTGATTACCCAACAAACGGTATCAGGGTTGTTTTCCCCAACATTCTCGAATTCCGTACTTTCTCAATTCAAAATTTTAATTATTCTCCTAGTTTACTGTTACATTGAACTTCTCTTTCAGGGCTTCATCCATTCTCGACTGCAGCAGCCCAGAATTCTCAAGAGTTATATGGTACTTAACACTTCTACGGGCCATCAAATCGGGGATCGAGACAAACACAGAGAGGAGGGAGATGCATTTTGGTCAGTCTAGTCAGTTCAATGATGGCGGCAACTACACTGGGAAGAAGAAATCTGATTGAAATTCAGGTTTTTTAATCCCGGTTTTCGATTATGTTTTCATTGCATATGTTCTACTTGGCTGTGTAAGTGTGCTCTTTGAGCTCAACTTTGTAATTCTATGTTGGTTTGCTAGAACTTCTATGTTGCACTGTTTCTAGATTGTCCTGTTTGAAACTCTACTAAAAGAGAACTTATTTATTCTCATGTTGGCTTCTAAGTTTCTTCCTTCCATCTATCAATTCCATGATGCTGAATCCATCTTTGTTTTTGAAGGAACAGAGAGAGAATCCGAGTAGTATCTATAATTTCTTATATCGTTGCTATACTCCCATGAATTGATGATTCCAAATTGATATTAAGCTGGATGTTACTTTCTCGGCTGAAAAGTAAGGGGACCAGACAGACGGGTTCTTCTTCCCTGAGTCAATTTTTTCTTGTGGATGAGACAGATCTCTCTTTCTGCATGATTTGTTGCTTTACTGGTTGTTAGTGGAACATTTCACGTGCTTCACCTGCTTCCTTGATCCTTTGAAATTTAAAAAAAAAAAATGAAAGAGAATGGTTGATTTCTTAGATCGCTATCGTGCTCAGTTTCTGGGAGCATTGAAAGAGGGGTCAATTTTCATGAACAGTAGCCATGGTGAGAGAATGTAAGAGCAGTAGCTAGTTAGTTTTTCACAATTCAAATCTCCGTCATCTTTCCCACTTCCAGAACATAACCTGTTACTTAAAAAGCCTCATTAGACCTTTATAGGCCTACTTTAGGTATCCTCATTATATATATTTAAACAACTTTGCATTAAGAAAGCTTTAGAGATGGACACCTTTTGTGAGAGAAGGCAGAGCCAAACCTTGATGACTGTACTAATCCTATAGCATATCCCAGTAAAGTTAGAAGAAACTCAGAAATGGTAATGCTGACCCGGTTGATGATAGCTTCCAAAAGGGTTGCCATCTAATTCTAAGGTGTATTATGATGCAAAAGGCATTGAGATTTTGGTGGTTGGTCAGGCAATTTAGCCTAGAACGAAGTTCAGGTTATTGAGTGGTACGTTAATACAGATAGAAAAGATTGGTTGTAGTTAAGTGGAGTTGCAGCCACAGGAGGAATTTGACAACCTTGTATAGGTGAAAAGGATGAACACTAGAGAAGCTCAATTATGGAAAGTAGGAATACACAGTAGGATAAAACTAAAGTAGGTGTACTAGGCAATCAATCCATGGTCCCCTCCCCTTTTAAATCTCTGCATGATTAAGCATTGGTCTAGCTGGAGTTTCTTTCTTACAAAATGCTAAATAAATAAAAACACTTGGCTTCAGTGGCGACAGCGACAATTGCTTAGTGGTTGTTGGTACTTACTGTGTGGCTTACTTGAGCTGCTCGAAAAGCCATCATGTTTTATGCAATTTTGTTGAGCACAACGATCCAATAATGTCTGCAGCAAAAATTTGGAGAAACCTTTGCAATCAATGGTTCCCCACATTTAGTTGCCCCCTGATGTTGCTTGTTTTTTTCTTGGAGCAAATACAATTCTGGTGGCTTGGTGGGGCAGCAGCTATTCATGATCAAACTGTCTGTTTGTGAAGTTTTAAATGGTTTTTCTACGAATCAATTATTGTTCAATCCGAACATCTGAGCATCCAAGTGTCTGAGCTGCTTGATCTGATTAAAATATTCTGGATTAGGAGTTGGTAGCCGCTTGATCTTATTTAAATTTAATCATTTTAAGTAAACACGAGTGGCGATGTTACGGGATCATTTTCTTTGTAAAAGATTGGTCGCTGTCATGTTGATTCTACCATTGAAGTTACCTTCTAAGCTTCATCATTACCATGGTTCGTGTACATTTTGACTGCATTACAACCCGAAGTTCCGATGTTATTATATGTTGGATACCACACAAGCAGTGAATTCTGTCATTCTGTGGAATTGAGTATGAAGAACAAACAATTTACAGTCCCCCAGTATGGTGACTGGCTTTTATTGTGCAGGCAGTTCACAACATATGAAACAATCTTTCTTTGTATAGAACATGAACAATAAATAAAACACAATAGCCACCGTTAAAACGCTGTTCTCATATGCTCGTCTTTTGCTTCAACAGAGTGTGGGAGCTTGCTTGGTAGTTGCTCCCCCATTAGACGAATTGGGTTGAACTGAAACCAGGATTTTCGTGACTTGTGGGTCTGTAGATTTTGCCCCCTTCCTCCAGCTCTTGTTTCGAGCCTTGTTTGAGGCGATAGGCTGGGCGTGAACCCGGGTCTCCCATGGGCGAACAGCTATCCACCGCTCCTTCCAGCTCCACCCCCAGCTTTCTTTGCCGAGATCGTAATAGGCCTGGCCAAAGTACTGGCCGGAGTTGGCCCTCCACTGCAAGGTAGGTTTAGCCAACCGGTGAAATTCCAGTTAGAAGCCATGTATTGGGTGGAAAGTGGAACCTATAGTTGTTAGTTAATACCTGGTGGGAGAAAGCATAAGCCATGGCTCGCTCGCGCTTTACGGCTGCTTCTTCTCTCTGGTGTATCCTGGAGATGATTTCCTCCATTGTTTCTGCTCCCCCACACCATTCCTCCTGTTCGGCAAGTTCTAAAATTAGCTGGTTTTGGAAGCATTTCTACTGATTTGGAGACCCAAAACTAGAAGAAGAAGAAGAAGAAACCCATTTGACTCATTTATCATTTTAGTTCAAGGAAGAAGAAATCTTCCGTATTCTATTATTATCTTCTTTTAACCTCGATCTGACGAAGCTTTGCCTCCAGTTTGAGCTGATTTTCAAGCTTCTTTTGCCTTAATTGGCCCTCGGTGACCATGCACATGCGGCGGGCTCGAATCTGAGCCTGTATGTTGCTCCAAAAATGGATGTGGCTCAGCGTGGCAGATGCCTGCTTTCTAGCAGTGTGAGCTTCTATCATACCCTGAAATTTCACAGCCCCCTTCAGACTCTGCACAGCTCGTCTTTCCTGCAACATCATCCATAGACACAAACATAGAAACTTCATGGATTCTGATCTCAATGTCTCTGTCCATGGTTTCACGATAATGGGATAAATTAAATTCGAGTAGATGCTCAGACAACAGAGAATAGAAAAATGAGAGAGAAAACTGATGGAAGGGCTGAAACTAGGATCATCTTGCAGTCAAGATACACCAACCACGTGTGCCCGAAACGCAGCTTGAATGCGCATAGCCGCAATTTCCTCCACCAGCCGGCGAAGAACAGCCGCCTTTTCACTGCCGGACGCTCCATCCACTGGGCTACTCGATGAATCTGGCCCGGTAAGATGACTCGAGTTCATAACATGACTCGAGTTCAACTCATTTGACTTCTTGTTAGCCGAGTGTACCTAGATATATATTAAAGGAATTCAACAGACAGAACAGAAGCAATATGATCCCTCACTAGTCGGGGTTAGTTCTATGGATTCTAGCCCTTCAGCCATTTCTATACACTTTAAAATGGGTGATTTACGGCGACTCTTTTACCTTTGCTTGCTTGGACCGCTTGTCCTTCGCTTTCTTGAGACCAACTATGGCCTTGAACCAATTTCCTGAACCCATTTGGAAGAATCCTTCAACCAAGTACAAAAGTTTACGCAATGATAATTGAGCAAACAATGTTCATGCAATATGACGAACAATGAAGAATCAATTGAAGTTCATGATGGCCAGAGATTTTGACAGAAAAAATGAAGCTAAAAAGCATGAGTCATCACCAGGGAAGAGAAGTAAGCAAGCTATGAATGATAATGGAGTGAGTTGATGATGATAATGGGTACTAGTAAACATGGAAGAAACACAGGAGAGAAAGAAAGGAAGAGTTGGTGAGTCGTCATCAAGGGGGCGGGGGGAGAAGACACCAAGAGAGCTGCAGAATTGACAAAGTACTGGAATTTTTGACCGACTTCCCAACTAAATTTGGTGAATTCAAGGGTGTCATGGCTGAAAATAATCTTACAATTTTGGTAAAATGTTTCTATTCTCAAAGTATGATGATTGATTGTTGGGATAATTTTTTAAATTTTAATTTAATTGTGATTTGGTGCATGTAAATAAGTAACATTGGTTCAATGTTCAGTGAAGCACTCCCAATACTTTGTATCCAAATTATTATAGTAGTAGTGTGTTTAGCATGTTCCATAGCTTCACAACTAGAATTTCGGATTTTATTAGTTTTTCGGAGACCATTCATAACCAAAATTTCGGTATGTGATGTGATTGGTTATTTGAAACTATGAGATTAGTTTATTTTGACTAATGAATTATTTTTTTATGTAATATTTGTTAATTAAGATATGGGTAAAAAAAATTAGAATATGAAAAATATTTAAGATAAAAGTGCTTTCTATTATATTTATTAAATTTATCTAATACCTCCAATGAAAAGAAGAAGTGATGTGACTTTTTATCTGAAATATTTTATAGTATTATCTTGAACATTTCATATTTTGATTTAAAAAATATTATAATTTTATTTTACTCATTTTAAGAAATACTATCTTATCGTATAAAGGATTTTGGTGTAATTTTAATTTATGTATGTAATATAATGCAATTAAACTATAATATGACACTAACAGGATAACACAATGATATGATATATCACAATTAGATGGAATATTAAGGGAGAGGCTTTTGGGCTCATAGCGATACAATAACAAACGATGTTCATGGGCCACCAAAGCATGGGCTCACACTACCTAAACTTGCCTAATTATTACAAGAAAGAAAATGGTTTCAGGATTGAAAAGGAAAAATTAAGGAAAAACTTGATGATGAATGTTAGGGCAATCAGCACTAGATTGTCTAAAAGTTTGAGTGCATCCATTAATTGTTCTCGTTTTTGTATTTGTCCAAAATTTACTCGATTTGTAAGAGAAGAGTTCGATCCCTCAATATAATTTCTAACGATCAACTCAATCTCAATGTAAGAGGAGAATATAGTAACAGTAAATCATAAACAGTGTATCTGACTCTTGAAATTCGTGTTTATATATATATATATATATATAGACATATTACAGAGTCAGTGAAAGTCGTGATATATTCTCATTTTACTTAAATCTTATATATTCTCGTGTTAGACATTGACTTAGATATAAAGTTTCAAGACATGTGTCATATCAAAATGTATTACGCTAGAAAATGACTGATCATTCAAGGAAACCAAGAGATTGTGCAAAACAAACAAGCAAAACAAAGGAATAGACAAACAAAATGGATGTTTGGTGGCTTCATTCATATCCTCATCCTCGTGCTTGAATATGATCTACATAAAATTTGGCATTTCTTTTATTTTTTTTTTGAAAAAATTAAATACCCTAACCAAGTGTTTGGTTGAATGCTAGCTAAGTAGTGTTATCTTGATTGTGACATCATTTTTGGGGATTAAATAGTGGTTGAATGACCAATTTACCTCTCTATTATGAAAGCCACCACTACAGTCTCTATCCTAGTCTACCAAATTTTGTTATGTTGTGCAAAAGAATAATATGGTCTTTTTACAGTTAATACAAAGTAATACCTATTTATTTATTTTTTCGTACCAAATATGCAATAGTTTAGGCTTTCAAGTTTTACCTTAGTCACCAAATATAGAATAATATTAATTTATTATATTACTATTTAATCCGTATACCAAAGGTATTGTAACAATATAATAGTTAGAGTTAATCATCTAACATATCTTTAAAAAAAATCTTTACTAATAATTATTTGATAAAAATCATCGGTTCCATATCTCTAAGACTCGTTCGGAAAGTTATTATGGCCAATCATTCAAGTAATTTTGGACACCAAATTTAAACTTAAATGACCTTAAATCAAAAGTGAGTCAAATAGGCTTACCAGACGTTTGATATGGGAGAAAATTTTAAATTCTTAAAATTTATAATTTTTGAGAATATCCTTGGAAATTCTTGATTTTCAAGAATTGTGCAATTCTATATTTGGTTAGATTTAAATATTTTTAAGAATATTAAATATTCTTTTTTAAAAATCTTACATTCATATGTTTGGTTTAAATGTAACATTATTGAAAATTCATATTTTTTTTTTCTAAATTTACCCTTATTTAATTTTTTGTTTAAAAATGATAAATTCCTTCTATTATATAAAATATTAGGACCCACAATATCTTTAGAAAGTTAAAAAAATATTATTTTTTATACATTATGTAAATATATACGTGTGTGTGTATATACATAATATATATGTTTGTATGAATATCTACTTTAATATATATAATTTTTTATAATAAATAATATAAATATATATACTATATTTGTATAGAATTATAAAAAGGTAAGGGGTGTTTTAGTCATTTTTTTTATTAAAAAAATTCTCAAGTTTATGGAAAACTTGAATTCCCAACCCCCTATGAAAATATTTTTGTTGGAAAGTTGCTTATCATTCTCGGGAATTCTATTTTTCAGAATTCTTTTTATAAAAAAAGTTATAACAAATATGAGAATATAGATTTCTAACCAAATATTTTTAAGAATTTTAAACTTTCTCTTATAAATGACAAATGGTGGTGTAATTGGACAGGTTTAGTGGTGGTGTCCTAAACTTAAGAGTTAGAGATGAACTTTTGTTGGTAATTGACGTGAACCATGTTAAAAAGGCAACTTCGTCGTCATAATAAATTTTTATTGTTTGAATATAATAATTAAAATTTATTTATTTAAAAAAAATCAATAAAAAGTTGATAGAGACAAAAAATAGGACTATGTAAGAAAAGGATTAGGAGAAGAGCAATAGTCTAGGGATACTCGATTCGCTATTTGGGAGAACATCCCCTAAGCAGGGCTGGCCCAAGGCATAGGCCTATGCCTAAGGGTCCCCAAACCCCCCCCCCCCCCCCCCCCCCCCCCCCCTTTCCAAAGAAAAATAAGCAGAACTAAACACCTCAAAAAAATTGCCCCCCCCCCCCCCCCCCAAAAAAAAACATAAATTTGAGGGCCCCAAAAAATACACCATGCCATCTTCCGCTAAAAAAAATTTATTATCACCTAGGGCCCCATTGGGCCTTGGGCCGACCCTGCCCCTAAGAAGGCTTGATCCACTGTGTAGTTGTTCGGGAGCCGCTAGATAGGTGATTCGTGTTATATTTATGTAAAAAAAAGAATTAAAAGAAAATTTAGTAGGTGATATTTATCAATTATTTAGGTAAAATTGTAAATAAAATGATCTTTGGTGTGGTGGTAAAGTTGTTTGAAAAATCAAGTATTATTTTGACAGTATGAATATCTTGTTAGTATAATTAAATTTTATTTTTATTAATATACAAAAATGATATTCTAGAAAAATACTTTGTTGAAAGAGATTCATAACACAAAAAATGTGTTTGGTTATATAATAATAAATAAAGGGTTGGCGAGTACTACTTGCACATGCAAAAACAAAGGGCGCTTATTTATATAATAACTAGAGAGATGTTCCGTGCTACGCACTTTATAAAAAATAAATAAAAGTTTATTGGCTAATATTTTGATAATAATATTTTATTTTTTAATTAAAATTTTAGGTAAAATGAGTTTTAATATAATGGTTAAGTTTTTTAAAAAATTATTTGCTATTTTTGTTAATGTATTTAATTTTTACTTTTTAAATAATATACATAAAAGTTATTTAAAAAAAGATTTCATCAATAAAATTTTGAAATATCAAAATCCACTTTATAATAATAATAATAATAATAATAATAATAATAATACTTTGACGATGTTACAGCCATCAATTTGTGTCATTCTCACTAGCATTTACTGATTGGATATTCTAAAGCTATCCTTGTCGTCTAGAACTAGCCTGTCGTATAAAATGACGTAATTTGTTAATATTTATATAGTAATTGTTATTGTCGATCAGATATAACAATAATTATATAAATTTATAATTATGAGAAAGTATTTATTTTACATTTCTAATTTTTGAAAAACTTATAAAACAAAAAATAGCTAGGGGGCACAAAATGCTTGCTCTATGGATCATCCAATAGTTAAGTCAATTTTGATCTAAAAATAAAGAAGTACTTAGATAATTTATGTAAAAAAAAATTTAATATCTCAATCAGAGGAATTATCTTTTATTTATAAATATTAAGACTGTTAGGCAGAAAGACATTTGGGTATTTGGAGACTGCCTGTCATAAATCTCTAAATGAAAATTTTAAAAATTATTTAATATATTCTCATTGTGTCATATTACGGATTTAGGAAAAACTCTAGGAGGGTCTCCCAAGAGTACCTCTCAGGAGAGTACCCCTAGAAAATTGCTTTGTCAATAATGTCTTTCGGGTTTTTCTTTTTAAGTTTTTTTTCCCTTGAACCAACCTTGATATTGGATCCACAATGAAAACAAATAAAAATTCATGAAAACCATACATACTTTACATGTCATTCAAGTTATTTAAACACTTAATTTTGATATTTTTAATAATATTTTATATTGATATGATATATAATATAATATATTAATATAAAGTGTCAGCAATATCAAATTTAAGGTGTTTAAATAATATTTTTTATTGTATATATATATTTTTGTTTACACAAATAAAGATGATGGTCTGGTTAACTGGGGTTGTTGCCAAACTAGAGGGTAATATTGTAATTTTGCTCGGTGCCACCTAATCTTTTTGATTTTATATATTTTAATTTTACTTATGAAAAATAAAAATGGTGGAGGGCCAAGCTACTCAAATGTGGGCCCAAATTCAAGCGGCCCAATATTGAAAAAGGCCCATCTTTTTAAAGTTGGGTCGCCTGTTCTTAGATTCATGGCTCCTAGTGGTGTTTAAATTTTGGTTCGGATTAAAAAATTAATTTGATTTAAAAATTTATAGGATTCATTTCAGTCATCAATTCATTATTAGTTTTACGATTTTCAATTCAGTCTGATTCTACACTGATTCAAGATTGAAAATTGATTTAACGTGTAAATTGGTTAATTATTGTTTAGATTTTTTTTTTGACAAAATTTTTGTTTAGATGATATAAATATATATATATTCATATTTTTTTAAAAAAAATTATATTAAAAAACAAAAAAAAAAAATTCGGATTGAACGAGTCTGAAAGGAATAAACACCCCAACTTATAGAAAGATTTGATTTAAAAAATACTTTCGTAAGTTTTTTAAGAGAGGAAGAATATTAGAGAGGGGCAATTCTATATAATGTGAGTAAAGATGAGATGTAAGTTATACATAATGAATTTTTTCTTTTTTTACGAGAGTTTTTTTTTTTTAAAGATAAAATTACACCGACATGTCCCATGCTCTTATGACTCAAAGTAAACAATATTTTATATTAGAATTAATCATATTTTTACTATTTTATATTACATTATCTATACAAAATTCAATATTTATTTTCTCATATAATATAATATGATTCACCTTTAGACTCAAAGACATGTGTTGGAAACAACAACTCCGCACTGACTGATAAGAATCAAAAAAGAATTACAAGGCGCAAGAGCAGTCATCCCAAAGAAGAATCACGAGTCATAAACAAAAATTCATTTCCTTTTTATGAAGATTCTTTTTGAAACAAAAACTTATAACAAAAAATATCATCAAAATAACGTGATAACTCGCATTTAATGGATTTTTTTTATTGGGTTTTCTAACCTATTTAATTGGCATCCTCCCATTTAAATATTTTCTGGGGAAAATTTTGTAATATGGCCGTTTGGATTGCAGGAATATGAGAAAGAAAAGAGAAAGAAGAAAGAAAATGAATGCTAGATTCTAATCAAAGTCCATATAGTATCCATTGCATTGCATTGATGGGTCACTAGAAAAATTAACCAAAAATTGAGATCTGCCTAGCCCTAGTTGTATTGCCCAGCTCAGCTATATTTGTTTCTTATTAAGTTGGATAAAAGAATAATTAAAACATCAATGATTCATGGCCCAACAAAAAGTATTAATGTGGAATAATAGCGAAAAATAAGATTGAAAATGTTATTTAGACACTCAAAAGGCTTTCGGATGATGAATGAATGGGGATGCAAATGCAATGGTGATTGGTGGGGGAAAGGATCAAAGACAATTGGGTGGGCCCCAGAAACTGCGAAGGCAGGGCACCCCCCCAAAATCAACCAACAGGCTGAGATGACAGTCCATGCAAATGCTGGCACTTAGCTCCTTTTGGTATATCCTCAAGAAACAAACACTGAAATCTGAGAGAGGGAGAGAGAGGGAGAGAGAGTCTCGGGCTAGAAAGGAAGGAGTGGAGCGAGGATTTGGGCAAGAAATCAGAGAGAGGGAGAGAGATTCTAGTGGTTGCTTTAGATTTGGCATTTAAAGTTTGAATGCTAAAAAAATGGTTTCGTTATATTTAGCCATATGATCTCTCTCTCTCTCTCTCTCTGACAGACAAACAAACACTGGGTGGCCTCAGAAAAATCCGAAGATCACAGATACTCTCTCTCTCTCTCTGCATATATTTTGCTTTCTATATATACACACGCACATACTCGCACGATCTTTGCTGAATTATGGTTGCTGTTCTTCTTTCCGTGTAAGTTGCTGATCTTGACTCCATGACCTGCAAGATTGTGTCGTGTGATCTACAGATACAGATTTGGGTTCTCTTGATTCATCCCCTAAGATTTTGCTTTTGAAGTTTCTACGACGCCCCCCCCAAAACCTCAGATCTCGATTCTTTTAGATTTTGGGTATGTCAAGATTTGGTGGATCAGTTTCTGTACATGACCCATTTGGGTTCCCTATTTAAGGTTTCTCTGTACATGACTGGGCTGAGACCAGGAAAGGATGGCTCAGAGGTGTAGCAATAGCAATGGCGGTATCGGGAATCGATCTTCAAGAAAGTTGAAGCAAAAGAGAGTCCCACAAAGAGGACTGGGTGTTGCTCAGCTTGAGAGGATTAGGGAAGAGGAACAGCGGAAGAAAGAGGCTGCTGCTATTTTGTCACCCAATTCACTTACTTTGCCAAGCAATTCTTCTTCGTGCTTTGCTGTTCAGTCCTCTCCCAGTTTCAGGCCTAACCCTTCAATCCCCAATTTGGATGGTTTGTATCCAAATTCTTCCGTGTTATTACCAAAGCCACCCAATGACAGTAATTGGCCCCAGTTGTGGAATGGTGAGCACAATCTCGAAGGAGAGAATCACAGGTTGGAATTGAATCGCCATGGATGTGTATTTAGTCCAAATATGAATTTAGTTTATGAATCTAATAGCCCCATTTGGCCTCAACCTTCTTCTTCATCAATGGTTAGTGAATGCTTGCTTTATCAATTTATGGTGGTCATTTCATGATCTGGAATCTGATTTGTTATGCTTCGTTTGTGGGATTTTAGGTGAATGTCTCATCAGGGACTTCATCATCATCTGCGATGAATTATCATCAGATGGAGCCCCCTTCAAACCAAAGTTTCTATGGCAGCAACAACTACACACCCATGTGGGCAGGTGCAGAGAAGGTAATCTCCAATTTGCCATTTCAATAGCCTGTGCAATCTCTCTGATTTAGCTGTAACTTCTCCATCAATTGATTGAAATTCAATTGAGCAGGTTTTGCTTTTTTATGGTGGCTATTGATGAAATATAGTTCTTTACCATCATTCTGGTGTTTCTCTTGACTATACACAAGTCAAAATGGTTCTGATATTATCGAACAACACATCAAGTTTTGTTCCCAATGTGTAGGGTTGGTTTACATGAATTCTAGCTCGCCAGATTAGGATTATCGAACATTTTCAGTTTTTGTTTTCCTTACAAGAAAATCAAATGTTTATGCAGATTGTTGGCATGAAGAGGCCATGTCCCTTCTCTGTAGAGAATCCACCATGCCCCTCTTTCCCCTGCAAATTTCCACCCGGCATTGTTACTCCCATCACCAGGTCAGCTGAAGCAGCTCCATGTGATGGAGCCAAAGCTGCCATTGAATCCCACAAACTAGTCTTCAGGTCAGCTTAGTTATGAATTTTATGATTAGCTAGATTCATATATGGTGTAAAGCACAATTCTTGTATGATCTTAATATTGCATTGTTACCCTCTTCAGACAAGGTTCTTCAAGCTCGAATCATGTCATTTCTGAGCTGAATCCGAGAAAAGATACTAGGGAAGACACGGATTTGCGCGGAGATTTGCTCACTCTGGCTCCTCCTACTGCAGCTCTTCCTCATCCTAGTTCAAAACACAAGAACCGGTCGGTGTACCTTAGCCCACATGGCCAAGGATCATCAGAGTTCCAATCTTTACAGTTTCAAGTGAGATTAAACAACAACTCATTAACCATTTTCCTGATTCCTGCTTTGATTCCCAGAGGCATCATCTAACAATAGCTTGGCTGCATCATAATTTCAGGGAAGAACTGAAGACCCTATTCAGAAGACCTTTCAAACTTGGCAAGCAACAACCACAGCTACCAGCTGCAATGGTGAAGAAGGGGAAAGCCTGGACCTAAATCTGAAGTTGTAGAAGGTTTCAGCCCAACTCTTGTGGTATTTTGGCAAGGCTCTGTTGCTGCTAAGGGAAGTAGATATGAAGATACATCATGCCTTATGCAAAAGTTGAGTATGAAAGAGACCCTCCAAGCCATGGCCATGTGAGGGTGGTTAGTGATAGAAGATAAGAGAGGTGTAGACTTTTTCTTTTGGGATATCATAATGCTGTGCATCGAAAGTTTGGTTATGCCCCTGGGTTTTGGGAATAGCTCTAAATCCAGGCATGAATGAAGACTGTCCAAAGTCTCTCTCTTATATCCTCATTTTTGAGTAAAATATGAAGCTTCTCCAAAAATTAAAAAGCATTTACAGTTTTAAGGTAAAAGAATACTCCTCCAAACGGAAAGACAATTGATAAAGGAAGATTACAAAAAATGTCTATCAAAATGCGAACTCTCAAACTCCTATCAATAAATCTCCCTAAGCCTTTGAAAACTTATGGCGTGAATGCTCACATTTGTGATAATAATATCCTATTACTCACCTAAAAAAACTCAAGGAGAGCACATCCAAAACATAACTCATCAATTTATGGCACTTGCCTAAGCATTAGATTGGTATAGTTTGCCTAAGCATTACATTGGTATAGTTTATTTTCATCAGCATTGTTTTTTATTTAATAAAAATGGTTACCATAGAACCAGATCAAAATGGTAAAAAAAAGAAAAGAAAAAAAAAATCACTTGAGATGATTGTAATAATAACCCATTTGGAAGGAATTTACCCTTTAAGAGAAAATTTATTAAGAATGAAATATTCTTTTAAAAGAGAGGACATTTGGAGTGCAAAGTTTCTTTACAATACTGGTCATGTTTGTTATTTATATTTGTAAAGATAATAGTAGATATAACAAAAATAAAATGTCGAGGTCTGAGGCGAAAAAATAAAATTTAGAAAACTCATTTTCTTCTATTTATTATATAAATAGATATTTTTACAAATTAAGCTTATAATATTTTAATAAAAAATAACATTACTTTTATCAAAACTCATAACGTTTTTAAAGAAAGAAAAGAGAATAAAAAGTGTTCATATTTTGAAAAAAAATTGAAAATTATTGAGATCACCACAGAGTTAGAATTAAGTAAAATTTTAATTAAATTTTAACATGTATTGTTTAATATTTAATACTTATTAAATTAATAGACATAGTCACTACTAGAGATGTGTAAATGTTCGATTTAATCGAATCAAACAGACTAAAATTATTAGTTTGGTTCGATTTTAGCTAAAACTCAATTTAGTTTGATTATCAAATCTGACAATTTCAGTTATTTCGGTTCAATTCGATTTTTGTATTGAAAAAAAATTGCAATAACCAAATTGATCAAAAAAAATTATTTTTAAGTTTTTTGGGTTTATTTGTTTTTTTCCCTTTTTTTTTTGGGTTTTTTCAACTTTTTTTGGTTTGATTTTTTTTGAGTTTTTTGACCAGTTCGATTTTTTTTTTATATTTGTTCGACTTTTTTTTATTTAATTAATTTAGTTCAATTTTTCACATAATTTTAATATTCGATTTTAACATTTCGCCCAATTAAACCCACCGACCACACACTGCTACTCACCACCTGAGTGAGATTATAAAGTCGGTTTCACCGATCAAGCCCCTCACATTTTTACTGCAAAAAGCTGGACAAGTACATGATTGAAAGCATTGGTGCTGGGATTAAAGGGCCATTTGCTGTGGGGTTGGTGGGTAAACCGGGGCCCAGGGGCCCTTGATTGGTGACTAACTTTGGCAGGTACGTGGATTTCAGGAATCCCATTATATATATATATATATAGATATATTTATGCTTCCTTCTGCCCTTGTCTTGGCTTCTGTGTGGGGCAGTGGACGAGTGAGTGATGAGAGCTATACATGGAGTCTAGACCCCACCCCCACAAAAAGTAGTCTGTTTAGGACGTGGGAACTGGGAAGGGACTCCTTGGTTTATTAAATTTATTATTTAATATTTATTAAACTAATCACAATTTAACATTTCATTTGAATTTGAAAATCACTTAGTTCCCTAATTACTATCCGTTAGTTATTAGGTTAATCAGATTTTGGCAGTTTATCAAAATTTAAAAATCTAATAAGTCTCCTAATCACTGTCCGCTGGTTATTCTCAAGATAAAAAAGTATGCATGCAAATAATACGCATGTTTTTATGAGCTAAAACAAGTAATAAATTGTGTGAGAGCGAATCAAACTTTGATCAATTCCCATGATATCTATGAGAAATTGTTAACAAATGCACATGGCTCATCCTCAATTGAGAGTACTTATGTTAACAAATTACCTGCATTTTTTTTTATGATTATTTAAAATTTTATTATTTTAATTATGTCATTGAACCTGTATTTTTAAATTAATTTAATTAATATATTTTGATATTTTTTCATGTGTTAACTCAAACTTTTTATTATTTTAATTATTTATTGAATTTAAATTTTTGAGTTAATTTAATCCCTATATTTGGCGTAAACAAAAAATGATATGTATTTTGTCATCTTATTTTATTTTATTTTTATACATAAAAATATAATAATTAAATTAACTCGAAAATGCAAGTCCAAAAATATAATCGAAATAACGAAAAGTTCAAGTTACTCTACAAAAAAAATATCAAAATATAGAAATTAAATTGACTTAAAAATTAAGTTCGAAAGTGTAATGAAATAATAAAATGTTTGAGTGATTACAAAAAAAAAAAAAAAAATGTGAGGGACAAAAATATGAATTTGACCAATTAGGAAGGATAATTACACAACATGTGTAAGTCACATATCCATTCCAATTGATTCACAAACTGTTGCATGGTTGATGATCAAGATTAGGGAACAAGCCCTTAAAATGAAGACAACTCTTGAATAAGAGCTCAGAATTTATTCATATGCAACATCAGGAACCCATAAGAAACAACATACTTCAAGTTGATGCTCATGCTTCCTCAAGGACAAAACAATGTGAAGCAACGCCGTCTGGATTCTTTGGTTTCTCTATGTCCAGGAAGAGGTACAATTTTGTATGTTCGCTGAAATGTACGCACAGTACTCTTTAACGAGAAAAAGGGTTGAAAAAAAAAAGACATCAAATTCAAGTCGAAGATTCCAGTTCTGACTATTAGTTATAATCTACGAGACTAAGACCAGCCGAAGACGTAATCAAGAACGTACACCAGCCCGAGGGATACTGGATAGAGGAGGAAAGCCACGAGAGACGTCCACAGAGGGAAGGTGGTTCGGAAGCTTGCAAATGCGCCCATCACAAGGCATACGATGACGATTATCAGAACTTCGGACGAGAAGTCCCACGTCAGTCCCCTGATGTATACCAGCGCTAAGAAGACGGATAAACAAAGGACATTGTTCATAGTTACTGCGCCATATAGCTGCAACATGATGAGATTCACAGAGATCAGTGAGTTGTAAATTGAAGGCTTGTAGACATGCTCCAGGGTGGGTAAAACAAACCTCCGAGAAAGTCAGTGAGGCTGATCTCTCCTTTTTCCGGGAGGAAAAGATGATGGCTGATACTGCCTCGCTGGAGTTCGTGGCAAAAGGCAGGGCGATAAATGAAATGAAGAAAGTAGGGATGCTTGTGGCATCAGAGAAATTATCGACAGCATCTACCAGAGGATCAGCGAAGGCGGCTGCAATGGCAGTCCCCACCAGCAAATACAAGGCTGCTCTGATAGAGGTTGATCTAGGATTTTGAACGCCCTCAGTGCCCTCAGTGACTTCGTCCTCAGTGCCCTCAGTGACTTCGTCCCTTCGAAACTTCAACTGGTCATGTGCTCTCTTAGTTTGCTGTAAACGGATGAAGATGATATCATGTTCCAAACAACATTGGGTACCTAGAGAAATTCAACAGGTCACACAAATACCTGGTGGAAGTGATCCAGATATTTAATTGTGCTGGGGCCAGCAGCCCGAACAGGAGAGGCATCAGCAGCGCGTATAGCCTCTTCAAGCCATTTGGAGATTCCTGCACGGAACTCAGGCCAATCAATTTTTATATCACGGGATGTATCAAAATCCTTCATCATCTTGTCCGTGGCACCGTCATGATCCAAGTTAATCTCATCGAACCGGATTCCAACAATGAAAGCTCTCAGTTCAAGAGATGAAATATATCCATCGCCATCCGTGTCAATTGCTGTAAATAGCCTGTCAAAATCCTTTGGAGAGTAAGAACTTGTGAAAGACTGCAATCAAAACAGTGATAGCATAAAGAACACTAACTTCTGTATAACTTTTTCATTAGGTGAACCATCATCCTTGAGGAGCCTTCCTAGTGCACGCATCTTCAAATGCCTAAGAATTCTTGACATTACATGTTTAAGCCTTGCGTACTCAAGTTTTCTCAGTTGGATCCAGGGCTGAAAAACCTGCATTCAGAAATGGAATACTAACATAGATGCAAAAAATAATCTGAGAAATTTATTTCTGGAAACCAGGTTGAAATTAACCAACCAACTGACATAAATAATTGTTCTCCCTACATAAAATTCAAAGTTGAGGTGCCAGGTTATAAAATATGACCACTGATTATGACATAAATTTGCTAAAGAAGGAACACAGGATTCTAAAAAGTAAATGGTATTTATACAGACTACTTAGATATTGTATGCTACCAACCAAGAAAAAAGGCCAAATCAGAGGCATTAATATAATACAGCGTGGAAATTTTATTTACCTGGTACAGACAATATGAAACAAGCAACAACAGTGAGACAATTAACGCTATCAAGATGGCTAGGTGTCTTCCTGAAGTAGAATTCATAATTTGTGGTAGTTGGACAACAAGAAATGGAATTATAGATATAGCCATGATTCTTGCAGCATATTTAGTCCAGATGTCGGTGCTGACACCAGAACCTGCAAATAAAAGGAGTTAACTTTTGAATTATGAAATCCACTATAATCGTTGTAAAAAAATTCTCGAACATCCTCACACCACTCTTATGATAGCCACAATCCAAGGAAATGAACAGGTCAAATACTTGTAAAATGTCTACATGTCTAATCAAAGACCATAGTTGTCAAAGGTGCAAGAAACACTAAGGCACAAGGCATAGGCGTCAGCCTTTTGGATGTGAGGCACACAATTATTCAAATTTTGAATAAAAATACTTATACATTATTCTTTCTTTTCAACATAACAACCAACACCATATTAATATAATAACAACTAATATTATTTCAACCACGATACTAAGTTAATAACAACAATGGTATTTCAAGAAATGACTAGAAGTCTAAAACAATAAATAAATAAATAAAACTAGAAGCAAGAAAAACATAAAATCACTTTATTGTTACATAAAAAAATTCATTGAAGTGCAATAAAAAAATAAAATTCAGACGAAAAACAAAGAAAGACACGAGTGAATAGTGAAAAAACCAAAAAATAAAGAAAATATAAAAAATAAAGAAAAAATGTATAAAAATAGTTATATTGATGGAACTTGCAGGAAGAATATAATCATGGGGATCCAGAAATTTGTATAAAAATTATTTACATTGATGGAACTTGCTAAAACCTGAAAGGATGCCCTTTTGGTCTTGGGTTTCTGAAATCTTCATTAAAATAAAACAAATAAAAATCCCAAGCTTGATGTCAAAGTGAAAAAGGCGTGCGCCTTGTGAAGGAAAAAGAAACAAATAAAGGTAAAAACGGGCGACTAAACAGTGAAGGTACCAAAAAATACTCAATAAAACACAAAGGAAAACAAATAATCAAATAGTAGTCATCAGAGGTAGTTTGCCTGCCTCCGTCGGCACTGCCAGTGAAAAGCAAGTCACTGGCAGTAGGCCCATGTGCTGGCATGTGGGCCGTCCAGCAGATCTCTGGCTGCCATCTTCTTGCTCGTCTCTCACCAATCTATGTGACTATGCTTTCATATTGACTAAAAGACATATTCTTCAATGACAAATAAAGCTAAAGCCTCTCAGAAATCTATATATATATATATATATATACATGACTTAAGCGCAAAAGGCGTGTGCCTTGTGCCTCAGTCTCTAAGGTGCAAACCTTAGATCCTAGGCAGGCACCTCACCTCGGCTGTGCATAGGCACGCTCAGGTGAGCTTGCGCCTAGGCATGCCTGACAACTATGCTAAAGACGAGGTATCTTGACCATTCAAATACAATAAATAGTCGTCCAATCAACATGGCTTTAATTTATTTATTTTCTTGGAGGTAGAATGGTGGGGTGGTGGGGCGCGGGGCCAGAAAAGCGTAAGCCCAAATGAGTTTGGAATAAGAACAACATATTGCATAAATCATAACTTCTGTATCATCTGCTGTAACTTCAGAATGACAAGCCAACATCATCCATTTCCTTGAAGCTGTTTTATTTTTAAATATCCTCGTGGCTGCCTGAAGGGAGAGTGAGAGAGCGCGTGGACGGAGAGTGCACCTCAGGAAGCCAGAAAGCAAATTGGTACTAGTTTTGCTTCAAGAAAATACAAAATTTGTGTGCCAAAAGATAGAAAGAAGGCCCAAGGATATACCAGTTAAGCTGAATCCCCGGGTATCTTTTCCATCCATTGCATCTTCATTCTCGATGTCACACTTGCCATTGACCATGCATGTTCCCCATATTAATGTAAGGAGCATCACCGTAGACCCAGCAAGTAAGCCCATTCCAACTGAGACCTGACTTTGAGCAGTCTCTGTAGTTCCAGAGAGTCCAGATACTGTAGAAAAAGGGTGGGCAGGAATGGAAACAAGACAAAAAGAATAATCATTAAGCAAATGACTTATGTTGGCCCCGCAAAATCAAATGAATAACTTTAAGCCATCAACGAACGCACTTCAGTATGGGCCTTATCGTGAAAACGTATTTGATGTCATATAAATTAAGAACGACAATAATTAAAAAAGAAAAAGCAAAAGAGAACAAGAAAATGATCGAGTAAAGCATCAGCAGCATAACCAACTTGTCAAGCATACAAAGACGAGAAAGGACCAAAAGTAACAGAGTATGTGGACAATTGACACCCCTTTCTTTCAAATTATATGTTCACAAATTCTAGAGAATGATAAAATGTTTCAACAAAAAGAACAAAAATATCAGGACACAAGAGGGGTCCCTATTTGGCTACCCTTCGATAAATAGCACCAGCATACCAGGCAAACAAAACACATCTGTGCAATCAGACTTAGAAATCCGATACTGTGTTTGATGCCGGCAGCACAAATTAAGGATAACCAAGAGCATACATCAAACAAATTTGTGAGAGTATGCCAGCTGTCCATCCAATACATTCATCCTTCTCATCTACTGTCTTCTACCTGAACTATATCCTACCCCATGCATCTTATTCAGTTACATCTAGTTTTGCCTCTCCATAATTTTCCCTGCCACATGACTAATTTTACTCTCTTGATTGGAGAAAATCATAAACATGCTGAATTATCTTGATCTATAAAAATAACCATTGTAAGGAACTAGAATGAAGTATATGAAAGAGAAGTTGGGAATAAGTTTCAAGAAGTACTTGGACAATGTGCAATGAAATATACATGACCTTGCACCTTATGAAAGCAATGAAATGGCAAGAGAAAAAATAAAATTAATGCACTGTCTTTCACCAAATACAGAAACATTGTTTGTGCTGATTTAGTCAATGTTAAAAACTTAAAATGCATATTGCAGACGATTGTGCTCAAGAAGTAGATATTTTCACAGTTCCACTGAATAGGCGAGCATGGCGAGTTACTCACAAGTACAGCGCCAAGATGATAAAAGAGATTAATGGAACAATGCAGTAGTTAATGCATCAAAATGGAGTGCCAACAGTTCATCCGGCACAAAGAAAGTGGAATGTGCATATATTGAATTAGACAGGTTAGTTATTTCCAAATGGAAAGATTCCTTCTCGGGCTGAGAAGGAAAATGGTAAAGACATTTCTGTAGCTCAAAGGAGTTGAAGAATGGGTACTGCGACCAATCCTTTGTACTTAGACACCAAATTATGTCACTTTCTCATGCCATAGCTAGGATTGTAACATGGTTCCTACTCCCTAGACCAGATCATACTCTTTTACCCAGCTTAAGGAACCCCCATGTCAAACAAGCGAACTTAGGAGAACCTCATCACTTCTAAGGTTAACCGGTGATCTCAATCTCTATCCGGTTGTACCCTTTGTATGAAGTACTAGAAACTTTGAACCTTCTGGAAAGGCGAAACTTACAATTTGGCACTTTCTTGTTGTCCATAAGGTCTTGGGCACTTAAAGTTGGAGGACCTTCAGTCGCACTGATTGAACAAGAAATGAGGAGGCAATAAACTCCTAGTCAAAAGAAAACGAACTTTGAGTTATAGAGAACTTGTAGGTTAAAGGATGGAGAACAGTAGTCAAAAAGAATTGGAGCAAAGGGGACGCCAGTCAATTTAACAGCTGGGTTGAAATACTCAAACTAGATCTCCAAACTCCAAATTACCCTCCCTACCCTTGCCCTGCTTCAGCAGGGTTGTCTCGGTAACCATCCGGTTCAACATCTCGGATGACGACCTTTGACCAGAAAAGGTAAAGATTCATCAGAAACTTGCAAACTCCGCGAAAGCAAATTCAAGATTTACTGATTGACAGTCCCTCAACTAACATACCAAGAATAAGCAATGGCGTGGCCCCGGCAAGCTCATTTTATCGTCTTCTTTCCAACCTTAAATAAGAGGAAATCAACGTGCTCAAAAGTTTTACGACTTTCGTTAGTCATGAACGCCATGTTTGGAACTAGATTTGTCTTAGACATATTTTTACAGATAATTGAACTAAATGAGCATTTTTTCAGTTTCTTTTCATTTCTAATTCAAGCGAGAGAGAGAGAGAGAAGAAGAAGAAGAAGGGGGGGGGGGGGGGGGGGGGGCGCGATAATCTTTAACTTTAGCTTCTGTAGCTTAATTACGCTAAATCAAAATTGAATCAGCGAACAATTTTGTATATCCTTTGCTTTGCTATCTTTCCTCCATTTTCCAGCCAACTACACAGAAGTAAAATTCAAATCAAACTCGACACCAAAAGTCGAAACTGAAAGAAAGCACCATACCGAGAATAAGCATGGCATCGGGAAGAGCTCCGAGTATGGGGAGGAAGAGACCGCCGATGAGACCAGGCCCGAGGATCTCCAGCAAGAGCTCGCTTCCAGTGGAGAGGTACGTGGCCGCGCGGAACATGAGGTAGCCGTAGACGAGGATCAGGAAGAGGTTGCCGAGAACGGTGGTGGTGCACGGCAGGAAGCCATACGTCTGCTCGCAGGTCTCCGACGATCGGAAGGGATTTAAGCCTATAAGCAGCGGCGCAGTGGCCGATCCATCGTGGACGCCATCGGAGACGAGATCTGACGCTCGCTCACCGGTAATTAGCCGTCCCTCGGCTGTTGAGCACACGATGAGGAGGAAGACGATTGCGAGCGCTCTGTTATCCATGGTGAAAGGTTGTTCATGAACAGCAGTGCATGTAGATCTGCGAGTACATATATATATACATATATATGGATACAGCAGGATATGTTATCTTTATGAAGGTCCACCACTGCTGGAATGCAGAGTCCGCTGCTGGATATGGCAAAGAATTGCGCAGAGAAGAGAAACAGAGGAGAGAGAGACTAGAGAGAAATTTATGATGACGACGAGGCAACTCAAATTTGACTGTGGCCTTTTCCCATTCTGTCCCTCGGTTTCCCGCTATCTTGCAAAATTACCCAACAAAATTAAAAAAATGCGCCAAAAAGAAAACCAAAATTACAGAAAGGCAAACAATAATGCAAGTAAATTAGATTGTTTATTTAAATATTTTAAATTTAATATTTTTTATAACATTTTGTATTAATATCTTATATTTCATATTAAATTTAAATATCAAAAATATTAAATTTAAATAATTTATCAAAATCAATAACCATCCCGTTATTATTAAGATCAAGCACGTAGAGAAAAGTGAATAAACTAGAAAGAACAAAGAAATAAGGGAATGAGATGTATTTCACCACTCCACCGAAAATTTCCTCTGCCCTTACTTGTCAACCAATCATTCTTTTGCTCTTGACTTATCGTTTAGTAGTAACTAATAAAATGCATAAGTCAATTCAAAAATAAGGACGAGCAGCAAGACAATTCTTTGTATAAAGTATTAAACATGTATCAATAATTTGTCAAAGTTGTGAGATGTAAAAACACATTAGTAGGGGAACACATTCGCAAGGAACAATGGATGATTGAGAAACTAAAAGAAGACCGACCAAATTCACATAAGAAAATGCCAACTTGAACACAAATGAAATCTTGAATTTCTATTTTGTTTTTTCTTTCTAGTTTCTTAGTTTAAGTTTGAATTGCATTATTTATATGAAAACATTCGACTCAAACTCTAGATCAATTCAATTTGATTTTCACATTTATCAATTTTAATTATTTTGGTTTAGTTTGATCTCTGTATTGAAAAAAAATAAAAAAAAAATCAAGACAAATATCAAAAGCGATATTATTTTTGCACTTTGTTTCTCAATTTTTTCTTCTTTTTTTTCTTTTTTCTCAAATTTTTGGATGGTTTTGTATTTTCAAATTTTTTTATTTTCTCAATTTGTTCAATTTAAGAATTTACTCAATCAATCCAATTTTTAACATAGATTCGATTTATTAAATTCAAACTCGAAATATTAGATGCAAAATCAAATTGATCTCTCAATTGAGTCTAATTTTTTAATTTTTTCAACATAATACCAAATCAATATATTAAAAAGACAAAAGCAAACTAAATTAATTAATTAAAATAGTTCAATTTAATTTCTACCCAAAAAAAAGTTATCCCGACAAAGCGCAGAAATGTCGAACGAGGGGGGAGTGGTAATATTGAGGAAGATGAGGGGCAGATTTGTCTAGTTGAGCTGTTTAGGAAGATGGCGTTCGGTTGTCCTTCCAACCGACGCGTCGTAAGATAGATCGTACACGGAATTAAAGAGCTGTGGCCAAGTCAGCTCGCGGCCTAGGATCCAGTACATCGGTACTTACTTAAATGGATTAATTAAACCTAATTTAATTTCTTAATAAACACAACGTTAATCTTAATTAATTATGGTTAATTTTTAATAAATATACTTTATTTTTAAACAAGAGATAAATGCTACTTACACACCATGTTAATATTTTATTAATTAATTATTAATATAACCCTGTGTATTGATAATTAATTAATAAAATATTAATATAGACGTTAATTAAGCATGTAAGTATCGAAATAATATTTTTTTTTTGTAATAATATATATAAATAAAAAAAAGGGCTGGAGAAACGAATCAAGAGTCCAAGCAAGTGAGGCCAACGAAATAAATGATTGAGCGATGGTGGCGCATTATCGTGGCATTAAATGTGACGCTTTGGGAAAGTTTAATTATTAAAGGTCAATAACATCAACAATCCACGGCAATAATAATAGTGATTGTGATGGAACACAATGGGCTTTAATAACTCAACACGGCATTTAGTTATTTATTTTTTAATTTTGTTGTCCAATAGTATATAAATCGCATATTGCAATTTTATATGGGAAAATGTTATTAAATATAGCATTTGTGGTGATATTTTATATTGATATATTATATTTTGCATCGTGTTCATACAAATATATAAGGAGTTTTGATCTCTTACCAATGTTGTTTAGTTTATGATAAAGAATATTCACGTAATAATTCAAATATAATTATGTGAGGCAATCATTTAAGTTGTTGTATGTGAGGCAATCATTTAAGTTGTTGTGTTGAAAGAATTAAATGGTTTGACCTAATATAATCATTATATATGAATTGTCACGTCAATATTATTTAGTATAAACTAAAAAAAAATTCTATCAGCAATCCGCCAAATTACTCAATATAACTCGTTGTTTTATTTCATCAACTACCCTCCATTAAAAAGTCTTTATTACCCTTACCTAATTATTTTCTTCCAACTACTTTCTTAACTCTTCGCAGTCCAATCTCCCATCACTTTCATTAAATTTTTATGAACGTTTCTAATTCTAAGCTTCGCAACCCCATCTCCGATCACTTTCACTAAACATTTGCAAAGGTTTCTGATTAGCGATTACCTTCTTCTTGTTTCTGTTAATTTTAACTTTTCTCTATGGATGATTATATCCAAAAATTGATGAGATGGGAAGAGTTTTATGGAGAAGATGATGAGCACCAGATCGTGCATAATGAGCAGGTGGACTACAATGAATCGCACCAGCAGCACGTAAATATTCTAGTAATATATTTTAGATTGATGCATACTATTAACTGATGCTGAGAATCACTACATGAATGGCGTATGCTATTAACTGATGCTAAGAATCACTACATGAATGGTGGCCTGAACTTCCGACACATTCCAATCGGGGATACCCAGGTTCCCCGACTGTAACTCTTCGGGGAACTCGAGCTTCCCCGACGCATTCCAGTCGGGCATACCCAGCTTCCCCGACTGGAAGAGTTGCAGTCGGGAAAGCTCGGCTTCCCCGACTCTTAGCCGTCGGGAACCCTCGGGTTCCCCGACTGGTAATTGTGGGGGAAAGTTGGGGTTCCCGACTCGAGACCCGAACGTTCCCCGACAGTTGCAAGTCGGGGAACCCGATGGTTCCTCGACTTGCAGCAGTCCGGGAACGCTTGGGTTACCGACTCGTTACAGTCGGGAACCCAAGCGTTCCCCGACAGTTGTGAGTTGGGGAACGCTTGGGTTCCCGACTCACAACTGTCGGGGAACGCTTGGGTTCCCAACTCGTTACAGTCAGGAACTCTCGGTTCCTCGACTCGCATCGGTCGGGTTCCCGACTCACACCTGGTTCTCGACCGCTGTAGGGAACCCGAGGGTGATCCTTGATTTTTTTCGAATGGCCCGACTCACGATTCCATTCTCCATTTTGTTATTTTTAATTTATATATTTTATTCATATTTTGGTTAAAACACAACCCATTTTTAATTTATGTATCTTATTTTTGTTTTGATAATAAGGATTTGATCATCAAAATTTTGAGAATTTTGAGAATGAGAATGGCGTATCGTTTGATGCTAGTCAAACTTTTGTTATGAATGAGATTTTTAGTAATAGGGAAACACTGATTGAATGAGTTAAGACAGTTGGAAAAGAAAATAGAATGGTTATTGTTATAAAGGGTTCTGAATCTGGGGGTATAGGAAGAAAACCTAGAGTTCGTCTTGCTTGTGAACGAAGTGGAAAGTATAAATCATCAAAAAAAGGAGATGAGACAATAGGAGAAACAAATCATAGGACGACAGGTTCTAAAAAGTGTGGTTGTCCATTTGAGTTACTTGGTGTTAAATTGTCAAATGAACACTGGATATTGAAAGTTGTATGTGGATTGCACAATCATTTACCAACAGCTCAACTTGAGGGTCATTCATATGCTGGCCGACTTACAGAGAAAGAGAAACAAATTATGATAACAATGTCTAACAATCTTGTGAAGCTAAGAAATATTTTAATGACGTTAAAGGCAGAAGATAAAAAAAATGTGAGTATCATCAAAACTATATATAATGCACGACAAAGATATAGAGTCATGGATAAAGGTGGTCGATCACAAATACAACAGTTGATGAAAAAATTGAAAGATTGTAATTATGTGAAGTGACATAGAAGTGATACATTATCATATTGTATCACAAACTTATTTTGGTCTCATCCGATGGCTATAGAGTTATTTAAAATATTTCTCCATGTGTTAATAATGGACTGTACATACAAAACTAATAGATATAAGTATCCACTGCTAGAGATCGTTGGTGTGACGTCAACTGAGCTAACTTTTTCTATTGCTTTCGCATTTATGGATCATGAATATGAGGATAATTACAGATGGGCAATGGAGAAATTAAAGAGTCTAATAACTCACAATACATATCCAGGAGTAATTGTAACCGATAGAGAATTGGGATTAATGAATGCAATACAAAAAGTGTTTCCAACCATGAGCACCTTGTTGTGTAGGTGGCATATATCAAAAAATGTGCTCGTCAAATGTAAGAAATTATTTGATAGAAATGAGACATGGGAGAAATTTATGTTAAGTTGGAACTTGGTTGTTTTTGCGTCGACTGAGGATGAATATAAACGTCGTCTGTATGAGTTAACACTTGAGTACTATGCATATGAGGGCGCACTTAATTATGTGAGAAAGACATGGTTGAATGATTATAAGGAAAAATTTGTTGCAGCATGGATAAATAGAATAATGCATTTTGGCAACGTTACTACGAACAGGGCTGAGAGTGCACATGCAAAGTTAAAGAGACATCTTGGATCTTCTCAAGGTGACTTAGAGTCATCATGGACAATTATCAACAGTCTTATTGAGTTGCAACATGTAGAGATTAAGGGGTCGTTTGAAAAAAGTTTAACGTTGGTGCAACATAACTTCAAGCTAGCAATTTTTAGAGAATTGCGTGGTGTTATATCGAGAAGTGCATTGAATATGGTACTAATGCAGTCGCAACTTGCTCATAAAATTGGGATAGATAAAGTTTCATGTGGATGTGTGATTAGAAGCACATATGGTTTACCTTGTGCACATGAAGTTGCAGAGTTCATGGTACAAGGACGGCCAATTCCTTTGTCAACTGTGCATCCTCATTGGACAAGGTTGCAGGTAGTGCAGTCAGCTTATGATGGTGTGTCATCGCAGGTAACGATTGAGCCAGAAATAGAGAATATATATAAAATGTTTTATTCAGAATTAGAGCCGATGAAGCAAGTATTAAAGCAAAAGTTGAGAGAAATAATTAATCCAGACACAACTTCACTACAACCACCAACCATGAAAGTTAGGTTGAAGGGTAAGCCAGCATCGAAGAAGAAAATTCAGGTTGATACATTCACCAAACGTGATCCGTCCTTATTTGAAATAGTTCAATCTGGTCAAGACAGTAGATCCCTAACAACATGGATATCCAAGAGAAACACCAACCGACTCAAGGGGTATGATGATTGTTTCCCACCACAAATACAACCATTCTTGCATAGTATTGTTAACGTAGAATCAGATGGACATTGTGGATTTCGCGCGATAGCAGGGTTACTTGGTATGAATGGGCCATTTAGTTGCTTCAAAATACAATGTCGTATTGGTGCATTTGTCACGGATCCAGTGTCTTACATCTTCCACTCAGATCGATCCCTCCTCCAGTAGTACAGCACAGGATGATTACTATAGGATTTGTGAATAATTGTCATTTTGTGCAGGTATTCTTACTTATTTTGGTATTTATTTGTTTATATTGTGGATTTCATACGTTTGTTTTAACAATAATTTTTGTTGCATATGTCATTTATCAGGTATTCCTTAAGTCAAGCTCACCAATTCCTCCCGTCGCACTGAATTGGTACAGATTTCGATGTGATAATACACGTGATTGGAAAACGCCATACATATCCAGAATTCAAGCATTTTTATCTCTAGTAGGTCAAGATGTGGCAACACAGGAAGTTTTTGACTTATTTGACATATGATTCTTATTCTTAGGTTGTGTTTCCAAATAAGGCTTAAGGCGATGATGATTTTTCAGGCAAGTTTAATTTTCATAGGCTTCAGCCCGTGATTGAAACATTAACTCATATCACCACTTATTGGCAGCCCAATTTGAAGTCCATAAGCCCATTTTCTATCTCTTTAGAGGAGAAATGGGCATAAGCCCATTTGCTCAAGAGATGGAAAAGCCCAGCCCATTACGTATGATAGCCATACTTTCGGCCGAGAGAGGAGGACGGTTGGGCGATTCAGGGTTGGTGGTCTTATTTTTGGAGTTACTTAAGTGGTGATTTGTTGTCCATATCTTCGCCTTTCTATACTTTGTGTATATTTTCGCCTTTTATTTTATGGATTATATTGCACTAATATCTTGTTTTATAGAGTTTCTATTTACAAACCTATTTCACACAAGATATATTTGATTTAATTGACCCATAATTAAAGTTTATGATATAAAGGAGTCTGATATAAACAAGTTTATAATATCTTGTTTTATAGATCACTTATATCACATATAAGTATTTAAAATAAGTTTTGTTAGTAACAATAAAATTACTTTTTAAGATAACACGGTTAGATATTCAACTTATGGAAATAATTTTTAAATAAACTAAGAAAATTAAATCCAAACAGAAAAGGGTTGGCACCATTTATATCTTGGCGACATATCCGAATCTCATCAGAAGTAGTCAAATAGATAAGACTCTACTCGTTATAGCAAATACAGATAGTCTCAGATTACAAAAAAAAATTAATCTCTATCAGTCCTGTTTCTTGTCTCTTGAGGGGGGCCTGGGGCTGGATGATGTGGATTTAAACTCGTAGGTGGTGGATTTAGAATTGGTGCCGGATGTGATGTAACCACCGTCGGTGTTCGTACCATACTAGAAGACGCTTTGCGAAATACTGTATATGCATGAGACCTAGTAGAAGAAGACCCAGTAGGAATAGTCAAAATATCATATACCTGAAGACATGCTCGTCTCCACGCATCTACATCTTGAGTGGATCCACTTGATAAGACTTGCCTAAGAGAAGACAGTGATGTCATGATGCGCTACAAGACACAATTATTTTAAATATAAAAAATTAAACATAATATATTTAAAAAAATTACAATTACAAAATTAATCTTACCATATCAGCAAGAGTCACTCTATCTTGATCACCTCTGTCAAACCCGGATCTATTTGTAGGATTTTGTATGATTCGATGCGTAATGCGATGATACCATGCCAAGTAGTCTTCACTGCACTCCCATGGCACTCGGGCAAGTCCACCCCCGCGGTGTGCTGGCAATAAGTGAAAATCCCAGCGAGACCAACTATCATTGATAAAATCATAAATTATCTTATATGCTGCCGTAGCTCTACCCCGCTTGGCTTCAATAGGAGATAATGGAGGTGGAGGTATATTCTGCATATGCCCAAATTGTTGCAGAACCCTCTCCGGATGATATGGCTCAATCACGCCTCCATACTTAAGACATCCAGAGAAGAACGCAATCTCATGCAGTGAGTGTTGTGCACGATGCCTCCTATATGGTGTCCATATGACCTGCACATGTTTCAGAATTTCAATGACGAGCAATATTAAGTTGCAAAATATAATGTGTGAACAGAATACCTGATCTTCAGTTAAGTCATCAAGTCGCTCTCGCAAAGATTGCAAAGAATCATACTCACGAACAGGAAGCCAGCGATGTGCCCTAGGCAACTCATCAGTATATGATAAATTATGTTTACTTCTAGTCAATGGAAAATGTTCGTATATCCAAACTTGTATACATTTAATGTAAATAATTGTTAAGATATATGGAAATACATAGTAAAAATATGCACAGAATAATAAAATTTAAATTATTACCTCAAGTAATGTTAAATATCCATAGATTCCCTTGACATCTCTTCTACTCGCGATACCTAGCTGCCTATATAAATATGCCAAACAAGTAGCCCCCCATGCATACGTACCAGATATACTCAAGTCTTCCAACAATATGAGATAGGAAATCGAAATCATGCTACCACTCTTATCCTCAAATAATGTACAACCTAATAAAAATAACAAATACGCCTTACAGGCATTGTAGATCTCTTCATTCTGAGCTGAATTTGGTACGTTCATAAATGTTCTTCTCAGCCAATCTAATTTCACATACGGTCCCCGAGTCTCAACTATCTGGCCTGCTACTTGTACTACTGAGACCCCAAGTAAACGACAAAGTAAGTTCTGAGCTTCATTACCTGTCAAATGAGGGACTGATACAGGGCTGCTAGCAACTGGTATCTTCAAAATAATAGCAATGTCATCTAGCGTGAGTGTCATCTCACCAAATGGTAGATGAAATGTGTTAGTCTCAGGTTGCCGTCTCTCTGAAAAGGCTAACACAACTGTAGGATTCACAAATCGATACGTAGATTCTATCAAAGGTGCTAACTGAGATCTTACAACAATATCATAAATACGTTGCTGATTTGCCAATGGCCAATCAGGAATTCTTTGTCCATGGCTATTGCACTTTAATACACATCTTTCCTATTACATAAAAATAATAAAATAATTACTAAAATTATAATAATTACTTTAAATGTAAAATTATTTTCATAATCGTTTACATCTCCGGCCCATATGCTAACAACATGATTTTTAAAACTCTTTAAAATGGATGGATCTTCAGGGCCTCCCAAAAATAGTTCAGTAGTATCGTTCGGAGCACTAGGAGTAGTGCTCTAGAATAGCCATCTGAGATAGATGTATCAGCTACAGAATGACCATCATGGCCCTCTACCCTCCTCCTCCTCCTTCTCGTGGAAGCTGTTAGACGCTGACGAGCTCTCTCTACTCCTCCTCCTCGAGTACGTGCCATACCTATAAATGAATGTACCATATTAGTTATTTTTAAAATAATAATAATCTACTACAAAATTAATTTAATTCATATAAGAATGTTATATTAAATGTCTAAATGCATGATGACAAATAAAATTGTTTATAATAAAATTAATAATAATTAGATTTATTAGAAATGTGAAGTGTAAAATTATAATTAATATAAAAACAACATGTGAGATTAATATGAAATCAATGATATTTTTAAAAAAATTCAAATGGCACAAAACTAAAAAGATAAATAAATAGATTAATAAATCTCTGGTTCCGGTTTCTCCAACTCGAAATTGCGGGTTTGAGAACCCGGAACGGGTTCAGACCCCCGCACCTCGCAGTGCGGGGGTTTCAGAAACCCCCATCCCCCACCCTGGCGACGATGATGGTAGCCACCACGGCAGCCTTTGTCAGCCGCGATGGTGCGATGCAGAGGTCTGTGGCGGACAATGGCGGCCATGGTGGCTGACATCGTCGTCGCCAGGGTGGGGGAGGGGGGTTTCTGAAACCCCCGCACCTTGTGATGCAGAGGTCCGTGGTGACGATGGCGGCCATGATGGTTGCCATCGCGCCCAATGGTGATGCCGCCATGTGCGATTATTGAAGAAATTAAACACTGAACAGAAGGCGTACCTGATTTCAGTCCGATTTCTTCTTGCTCGCAAAACAATGGCTGAAAATTGTTAGGGTTTGTTTGAGAAATGGTGTGGCTGGTGTGGCTGTGAGGGCATATTTGGGAATTTATGGGCTATAAATAGTAATTCTTGTGGTTGTAAAGAGTAAAAGTGAAAATTTACTTCAATGGGTTATGAAGAGTAATTTATCGGGTTCTCAATAGAATTTTCCTAAACTAAATGACAAATGTTATGTTATCCACCGTTGGGCAACATAACAGTTGCCCAACTGAGAGAGAGGGGGTGAGCCCCATGCATGGGACCCACCCCCTCTCTCTCAGTCGGGCAACTGTTATGTTGCTCGACAGTGGGCAACATAGCAGTGCCTTAAACTAAAAAACGTTATTTAAGAGATCAAAATTTAATATATAAAATATTAGTATGGATTACTAATCAAAGTGTCAAAGTTCAATGTTTAAATAGTGATGATAGTATTTGGGGTCAATCACAGCAGATTTGTCTCGGCGTGAGTATTTGTAAAACAAGTCTAGTTCCTCGATGTACAATCTTCGATGCTTTAAGTTAGTATAATAAGTCAGCAATAATATGCTTAATAAGCAATATGAGTCTTTTGATAATGTTTTATGTCTTTGTATAGACAAAGTAAATTGAGACTATCGAAATCATCTCGAGAATTTCAAATTTGATTATTTTGAGCTAAAGACAAATCTATTGGATCGAGTAAGGATAGCATCGAGCTTGAAATTTTCGAGGCGAAATGACCCAATATCAAAAGTTATCTTAAATACTATTGTGTTTAGCTATCTATCTCATGTTCATTGTCTTTGGGGTTTCTGGAATTATCTCAAAAGTTCTTGGGTCGATTTGTCTTCACAGTACCAGTAAGGGTAAGTTCTTTGACATAAGGATGTGGAGTTAGATTTTAGTGTTTCTCCTTTCTAATGACACATATCATCTATTAATTACTATCAAAAAAGACAAAACAACAAGATGAGAGTGATTGTTCAAATAAGTTAATAATGTCACCTACTTGGGTATTCCCCCATCAATTTTGATACTTGATGTAACATTCTGTATTAAGTGTATTGTATATTTATATTGATACGACACATAATATAATACATTAATACAGAGTGTTATTTTAATTATTAAAATTGAATGTCCAAGTAAAAATAAGATGGATTTACTGATGCCTAACCATTTTCCTGAGCATTACCCTTATCAATACTATTATATAAGTAAATAAGATATTTTGGTGTTATAAAGTTATATTAATAAAATGAATTTTAAAAATATTTTTTATGTTTTTATTTTAAAAATAAAAATAAAATTTAACCACCAAGATTTGATCTCGTGGTTGACTCACCAGGTTACATTTAATTTGTTAAAATTGAATAGAATGGAGGCTCACCTAAGTTTTTTAATCAGTTCAAGTTGGACCAGACTGACTCGGGACTAGACTTGATTCAAATTGTTATGTTATAAGCAAAGTGTAATATCCAAGATAAAAAGAAATTAATTTTGAAGGTTTTTTTAAAAAAAATTGGACTAAAAAGATTGAGATGATAAGATTTTACGAGTAGTGATTTCAAGAATTAGAGTCTATATAAGAATTGAAATAATAAATGACCGAATCAATTACAGGGAATGTCTTGAAACTTAGATATTTAAGAAAAATAATAGGTGATTGACAAGTGTTTCAAGGCAAAATTTATGATAATGAAAGTAATCAGAACATGGATAGTTTTCGATACAAGTAAGATACAGTTTGAAAAATTAAATGATTGTAAGAGATTTTCAGAAAGTTAACGAAATCCTAAAGGGGTTCAAGTTTTGAATAAGGAACAATCTTGAAGTAGTTTCAGGATAAAATAAAGATCTTGTCAAGGTGAATAATTTTGAGTTATTAATTTTATATTTTAAGTATTTTAATGAATATTAATTCAATATTTAAGGGTGTAGTAATAATTAAAAAAATATCAAATAAAAATATGAAAAATATTGAAGGAAGAATTTTTTTATTTATATTATGTATAAATATAATATATATACTATAATGTACCATATACATGTGGGTTCTTTTCCTCAACATCCGCTATTCCAATTTCTGCCTAATTCCGCAATCATTTAGGGTAGTTTGGCTAGGCTTTTTTTTTTTTTAATAGTATTTAAGTTCGATAATATTTAAGTTGTATAATAGCGTTTAAGTTAGATAACGTTTAAACTAATAATGTGTTTAGTAAAATTTATTTTTAAATTATTAGTTAATAGTTATGTGTTTGGTTTAAAATAGTTGATAACTATCCGAATATAATAAAAAGACGAAAATAGACATGTTATTGAATAATATAAAAAATATTTATTTTAAATAAAATTAATTAAAAATATATTAATATATGTATATATATATTAAAATTACTGTTATATATATATACATACATACATATACAAAGACAGTGAGAAGGAGAAGACGGATGGACCGCGATGACAGATCCTAGGAGTGACAACAGACTATGAGGACGACGGTAGTAAACGGTAAGAACGACGGTGAAGTTGAGGGTGATGGGGTGGGAAGACGGCGAACACTGGGGGCAATTGGTCGGAAAAGCTGGGGCGATGGAGGACGACAGGGGGCAACGGTTGAAAAAATTGATGGGGATAGTGGCGGGCAATAGACGAAGGGTTGAAAAAGGACAATGATTGGAAATGATTGAAAAGATTGATGGTAAAATAGATACTTATTTGATTAACCTAACTTAATTAGTAGTAGTTTTTTTCAAAAGTTGATAGGTGAAAACTTTTATAAAAAATTGATATGTGAGCATTTAAATTGTATAGTTTAAATGCTATTTATTAGATCCAAACATTTAAATAAATAAATTAGATAAGTTAAAATTATTATATCAACTTATAAGCAGTCAAACCCAAACCAAGCCTTAATTTATATGTGATGATGCGTGCATATACATAAAAATGAGATGCGTAAAAAAATAATATTATAAATTAGGAGAAGGAAAGAAAGGCTGGAGGGGCAGCCACGCGGCTAGAATTTTTCCAGCAGCCACGCGTCCAAACTAATTAAGCAGCCAAGTGACTGCCTCCAACAGCCACGCGTCCAGCCCTCCTTCCTCTTGAAACTTCACTCCATTTTATAATTTTTTTTATTGACTTAGTGGCTTAAATGATAGCCTTTGGAAAATGTGAGAAGCTTAGCTGGCAAGGCATGAGAATGCCTAAAATAGGAAAGGAAAAATAGAGGGAATTGAAGGAGATTGGACGTGCTTATGTGAGAAAGAAATTGAAAAAAAATTAAATATTGTGCGTAAGTATAAAAAAATAATTAGAATTAAATGAGATATATTTGAGGTAATGTTGAATTTAAATAATTCTTAAAATTATCATCTTTGCGCGATCTTCTATTGTTCATGTCCTTGATTTCGATAGAGGAAGTAAATCGCAGGTGTAGACTTTAACTTTGTCTCACTACGTGAACAAAAAATTGAATTCACAATTTATTGATGTGAATTCTAATTTATCATAATTTAACCATTTGATCTGTGTTCTAAGGGTTGGATTTAAAAGTTTATTATGTTAGAAATTGTTAAAGAAGCGTGAAGCCATAATATTGACCTTTGAATATTTTTAACAGTTTAAAGAAGAATATCTAAGGTAAGTTCCATATTCTTATTCTTGTTATTGTAAGTTCTTGTTTCTTAATTTTTTATTTTGCAAGTTCTTTTATTTTCTTGCAAGTTCTATTCTTCATTCAGAAAGCTTTCTCCTTGAAGTTTGATGTGCTTCCATAAAGTCATGCTAATTTTGTTCAAAAGCCTAAATAAGATTTGTATCACCTTATCTTTCTTTGAGGAATGATATTTTATTGAAAACATGTAAGGATTTGATATTGTCTTGTATGGGTTCTGTTCTCTCATGTATGTTGTCTCGATATTAGTTATATATGATAAGTCATTATAATATGCATGGTTGATAATGCATGGAGCATGTACATGAAAAAATGTTTTAAAAATTCTTAAAGGATTCATGATGCGTGCAACGAACGAGTCCACAAGATATATTCGCAGAGAAAATTTCTTCTCAGAGAAAGACTTCGATTCCAAGGTTATGATATGGACTTCGGTCTCATGATTTTAGACTTCAATCCCATGATTATGTTTTAAAAGATTGCATATGAGCATGAATGCATGTTTCATCTTATCATCATTTAAAGTAATGAGAAGAGGTGCGGCGTGAGTGCCATAAATGTTATACATGATTCTATTTGTCTCTCGATACCTGTGATTCTTATGTTCACTTTTAAAAAAAATATTTGTCGGGTCTTGTGACTCATATTTGCTTGTATCATTCTAAATTGAGGAAGGGAAAGTTCTAGGGCGAGTTCAGTGATGCTAGATTCTTGTCAGTAGATATGTGTATGGGACTCTTCCAATCGAAAAAACCTTGAGGGTGTGTTGAAGGTAAGGGCGTTGGCATCATGTTTTATTGTGGTTGTCAATATGCTTTAGTATAGTGTTACTCCTGAGGTATGTATTAATGATTATTTGCGCTTCCGCTATTGTGAAAGGAGATTGCTATCAGAATATTGTGTAGGAATAAAAGAATTTATTTGGTATAGTTTTATTAAAAGTCCAAAAATTCAAAATATTTTTTGTGTTAAAAGGCATAAATTTTTCATATGCGAGAGGTCTCACACAAACAAGAGCAAATTAGATAGCTCCAACATTCAAAAATCCCTTCGAATATTTCAAGAAAAGAATAAGTAATTATTCATAAAGAATTATAATTTTAAAATAATTTCAGAATATTGGGACAAATATCATTCATAAAAATCATAATTCTAGTTGGATTAGGAAATGATATAATTGAATAGGTATGGCAACAATACCCATGGAGTGAATTGGGTTATTTAAAAATTTGATATAAACTTGAAAAATTTCTTATTTGATAAGTATGAAAAATTTGATGCATGTTAAAAGATGATTGAGACAATTGCAAAATACAATTTAGGATATGAAAAGTAAGCGCAATAACGAGACATAAGCGATGTATAGTGGTTCGGTTTAAACAAACCTAATCCACTACCTAATCTCCTCACTAAGTATTTTTAAACAAATCACTATAATTCTCCTATCACATCGGATAGACCCTTTGCCACCAAGTTAGGAAAATACAATTCTCTTATTTTAACAAACAATTCCTCTAGTAAAACTAGGTATTTCAAAACTTCCTACAAGTAATGTAGGCCCTTTAGTAAAACAAGCTAAGTAACTACAAGTTGTTACAAGATAAGAAAGGATTTAAGAAATGATATTCTTAGTTACAAGTTATCTCTAGAATAAAGACAAGGCTTGAAAATGAATACAAATCCTGGAAAAGAGAATAAATTTAATAATGAAGCACAATAATGGTTTTAGCACTTAGGAGCTTATAAATAGATCACTTAGGTGCTTGTAGATAGATCACTTAGGTGCTTGAAATCTCTCTTTGACTTTGAATTTATAGTCTCTTGAAAGCCATGCTAGAATCAAGTCGTTGTAAGTGGAGAGAACACTTGAGAGTAGTGGATGAACTAGCCGTTATGTGTTTCTGTGAAACAAACGGTCGACAGATGCAAGGCATCAGTCGACAGATTACTAGAAATTCAAAAGTCGGTCGACAATTCATTTGAGACTGTCGACAGTTCTTTGAGCAAACATTCTATTGGTCGACAGATGGGTTATCCACTATTAAAGCACCAAGGATTGGCATTCTGCCGATTGACATATGCATGATCATCGGTTGACAGATGAAGGTTAATACAAAAGGCCGGCCGACAGATGACAAACGATCTGTCGACATATGGATATTATTTCAAAGACAACTATCTGTCGGTCGACAGATGCATAGGCATCGATCGACAATTAGGCCAAAATTTAAAAATCGATCGACAGGTCACTTTGACCGGTCGACAGATGACATCATTGCTTTTGAAAATTTTGTTTCATTTTGAATCAATTTTGACTAACGGCTCATTCGATGTTTTGAATATAGATTTTCATAACTATATGTATAATGTGCTTTGATAAAACGTTTTGTTTATCTTAGTGACAAACAATTTTCGATAATAGATTTGAGAAAAATTAAAAGACATTTTTCATCATCAAAACTAAATACCTCATGTTTGAACATAGATTGATCACATAATCGATCATGTGATTTATCAGGAAAAATCAGAATAAACGTTATTCGTAAAAATCTTACTCCTAACAAGATTAAGAAAAGTCAAAATAAGCGTTATCTAAAATAATTCTAATTTCGAATTAATTAAGATTATTTTATATCCCTCTATAAATAAACAAACACTTATTCTTGAAAATGTATGTCTCTGATACTGATTTCAATACAATATTCATTATTTTTAGTGTCTGACTTAAGTATCGGAATATTTTCGTGAGGATCTATTTATGCCCTCTAATTGTTTATTTTTACAGATTCAGGTGATTTAACGATGATGTTTTTAGTCAAATAAATTCATTGTTGTATTTAATAACAACACAAATCAAAATTAATAAAAACTTCAAATCAAAGACCGGATTATATAAGGGCAGAATTGGAACAAACCGGACTTGGAAATATTTATTTTCTCAATAAAATTTTATTTAATTTTATATACATATAAAAGAAGAGCCATCCTTTAATTATATATTATATTATGTATATGGGGAAGATTTCATAGATGTGGAAGATGGGTTTTCTCGGTGTCACCTTCCATTTTGGGCCTTGTTGATAGATCTAGCATAAGTTGGGCCACCAGGCCCATGTTCCACTTAAATCACCTTTTGGGCCAACCTGATCGAGGCCCACGGCAGATGAGAGCTTCATGAGTCCAGCGATCTCTTGAAAATTTATGGGCCCAATGCTTATGCTAATGAGAAATATTTGATGGTAGATCTAGTATTAAGAAGTTATAATAATTTTTCCTTAATTAGGGTCGAGCTTTCTCGAACAATGACTCGTACATAAAATTTTGTATTCTTATTCGATATGTGTATTTTGTGAGTTAGAGTGTTTGCCCAACAAATTTATCGCGTATATAATAAAAAAACAATGATTGTATACTCTCGATAATTAGGGAAAAAATAAGAGAATGACGTGATAAATGATTTTGATTCGTCGTTCTCGATTTGGTTCTTTTGTATGCATATAGATCGACAGTGATTTTCTTGTTCTTATTTTAAGAACCAAATTTTAAAAGACTTGATATGTGTCAATCACAATTCATCTATTCCATTATGTAAGCAAACGAGTATTTTGTTTATCCCTTTTTTTCTTTTAAGCTTAGTCAATTTTTTTAAATTTTAATAATACTTTTTAAATTTTTTTTTTTAAAAAATAAAAATTCATTATGAGAATAAGATTTAAATTCATGATTACGTCCGAACTCATTGCAAAACGAGATTGTGGGAGAACAATACAAGTGTCGTGCTGCTAGGTGAAATGATGGAATACTACACTCTAAATGATGAGAGTTCAATAATAAAAAATATTATTAACTTACGCTCTAACCTGAATAGCATGAGAACACGTGAAATTCTGTATGAACTAGCAAGGACTATATTAGAAGATTAAATATTCTTGAGTGATCAATAACGAAGTAGTATTGCGAAAGAATGGTGAAAAAAACATCAATTGAGAAGTGAAATAGAACGTAAAATCGTGTCAACAGCTCATAGGCAATCACTCGATTAAGGAAATTTATTGAACCCTAATAAAATCGAGTACAAATATTATTCAATAATTTTAAAAATTATTTTTTAATTTATACATGCACCCGACACAATTACGAGCCATCTCAAAAATAGATTTAAATCAATACAAAATTAGAGGCACCGCAGGCGTCCCCCACGCGGGTAGCTCTCTTTTGGGGGTTTTTAATAATTAGATGAAAGAACACAGAGGTAGGGCCTTTCGATGCTCCACCCACGTGCAATAATGCGTCTCCCCGCACAGACACATGCAGCCTTTCACTAATCATCATTAAGATGGAGGAGGCTACATCTATATTGTTTGCATTTAATATTTACCATTCCATCTCGCCTTTTTCTCTAATCATTATTAATGTCCCCTCCCTCTAGGAGCTACATATTATATGAAAAATTTTATAATATTTATGGGTGTCGGTATTTTGTATAATTTAAAAAATATATGTATTATATAGATTCTGATAATGTCGAGCAAAATTATCAAGTTGAACTTCAGGTATAGTTTTTAATGATTAAGTTAGTACTAAGTTTTTAAGTAAAAGATATATTTATTTATTGAGGTCTTATTCCTTATATATAGGGCCGGCTCAAGGGGTTGTGGCGCCCTAGACGACAACTAATTTAGGGACCTTATAAAAAATATTAAAAATGTACTTTTATTATTTTTTAAGATACAAAATTACTAATTAAAATTTTATATTCTAGTTTAAAAAGTAAATATTTTTCAATTAACAATATAGGTAAATTACTTAATCTTTTTAATGACATAATTGAACGTAAATAAGATTTTATTAATTTTAATTTTGAAAAATTTATTTCTGCTGAAACTAAAGTAATATGAATAGTTAATAATATTCTATAAGCTATTCATGCATTTGGAAAAGAATTTTTCTTTTTTATAAAATTTAGTATTGCAAGTGGTGTTTTTATTTCAATGGTTATAAATTCTTTTAAAAATTTTAATTTTAAAAATAAATTTAAACCATCAATATCAGAGAGTATATCATGTTTTAGAAAATTTTTAAAATTTAAACAATTTTTCTTGAAATTATCATTATCAAGTAATTTTAACTTTTCTACATCATAAAGGAAATTAAAATTATCTTCATAAATTTTAAATTGTTCAAATTTATTTTAAAGAGAGAAAATAAAATGATCACCTAAATGTGTAAAATAATTAATTTTAAAAGATTCTTCAACAAATGATTTAATCTTCTCATTTTCATTCTCGTCAAATTGTTTATTTCTCTTTTTTGTACGTTTTTCACGAAACTTTGATTCTATATTCATTTACTCTCTAATTTCTTTAGCAAAAATCATAAAAGATTTAAAACAATCTTTCTATAGTTTTTAAAAAAAGAAATAAGACATTTCAAGTGATCTATTACAATAGTAATGTCTACATATTTACATTATAAATAGTTAGTAATGGTATTAATAGTAAATAACATATTACACCAAATAATCATTCCGAATAATTAGCAACAGGTGAGCGCGAGCCTTATCATCTTCTCTTCTTTCTTCTATTTTTAATTTTCTATCATTACCCCTCTATCTCTCTCTCTCTCTCACTCTCTCATTAGTTGTCACTCAAAAGTCAAAATGTCACAACTCACCTCACTTACATTTATTGTCACTACTGGCGGTTAGTATCAGCATGGGTAGCGATGCATGCTCTCTCTATTTCTTTCTCTCTTTCATGCACGTGCTCGCCAACGACTGCGTCTTGTTGGTTGTCTCTCTCCTATGAGCGCCATCTTCTTTGGTCTCCGTCGGTCGGTCCAGTCGATGTCTCATCGGCTTTTCCTCAACTTCGCTTTTTACTGGTCTTGGCTCCTGGGTGGTCGATTGGTTGACCGTCAATGGCGTTCTTTAGTTCTTTTGGGCAAGGGCAGCAGCCTCTGTAAATTTTTTTGGGCCCCTTCTTTTTGGGAGTCGAGAATTGTTGGTTATTGGTGGTCTCCTTCTGGGTAGCAAGGTTGGGAGCCTCTGAAATCTTTTGCAACCCTCTTCCCTTTTGGGGGGGCCCTAGGCATAGGCCTATGTCTTGAGCTGGCCTTACGATCCTCAACTAAGATCTTCAAACTTCTAGAGAGATCTTTTAGCCGTGAACCTTTTCGCTAGCTAGCAAAGGGTTTGATAGAACACTTGCCACTCTTTGTTTAATATGACACGAGTTCAACAAGACTTTCTTTTCAAAAAGGGTCTTGAGAGTAAATTTATAAATAAGTATAATCTTAGGGGACCTTTTATGGGATTTTTAACCTTTATATTATATGTCACAAATTTTACATATATTATACAAAGTACCAGTATTCTTAAATACATTAGAACTTGTCCTAATAATAAGATTCCTAATATTTAAAAGAAAAGAAAAACCCTAATGGAAGGGCAATATTATGAGATGTTCCAAAAACTTTTAGAGAGGGAGAGAGAGAGTGAGACATATAGGCCTCCATGTGAGTCTGAATTGGGGACAAAGAAAAGTGAGGGTGGGGGCTTACAAACAGTTCACATGGGGGGGGACTAATTAGAGATGCATGAGAGGACATGATTCTACGGCCCTTATTGCCCTCACCCTTTCTTTTCTTTCACAGCTCATCCCTCCCTCACCTACACTCACTCTATTTGTGCCCTTCGTCTTCCTCTTTCCCTCCCTAGCTATGTTTGCCACTATCCCTACATATATATATATATATATATTATAAAAATTATAATATTAGATTGCTATCAGCTTGGGTTTGATCTTGTTGAGATTTAATCTCAAAACACTTTTTGGCTCGTACCTTTTCCAAACATGGGATATTTGGATCTTTAATTTGATTAATTGTCTCCTTCATGAGATAGACAAAGTTTCGCCACGACATATTTTGACGAGAAAGATACGCATTATATAGTCCTAAAATGCATTTCATATGTTATTAATGAAACTTGAACTTGCATTATATAGTCCCAAAATCACGAGAAAGATACGCCTAGGGAACCCTTAAGGGTTTAAGATAAAATTAACTTTTTATTTGGGAGATTAAACTTTTAGGTGAGATAATAATTAATAATTTAATAAGCTTGACACGATTTATAACACCCGAATTTACAGGTTCACTAATCTATACAAATTTTTCTTAATAGATTATTGACATAGACTTAGATAGTGACGATTACATCTTGTTGTATTTATATAAAAATATTTTTAAAATATAAATAAATACTTATATTTTAGTATTTATAAAATTATAATATATAATTAATAATCACATCATTAATTCCACATAAAGATTTTATTTTGTTCCTTTAAAGACTACCTTTCTCATCATCTAACTGGCCTACACCCAAAAAGGCCTTTCCCTCGCCATGTGAGAATACATTTGTTTTTTATTTTTATATCTTTTGTACTTAATTAAATACATTATGTTATATTTAACTCATTGATATTAGAATTTATACGAAAAAGTCTTTCCTAAAGTGCAATGGTTCAGTAATAATAAATGCATCTTCTTCTCAAATAAGGTACGTTTTTATTAATTATTGATATTAATAATATTAATTATTGTCCTAAGCGTAATAATGGTTAGATAATAATAAAGGTGTCATCTTCTCAAACAAAGAGCATTTACTGTATCTATTGCATATAAAAACAAATTATATTTATTGGTATTTAAACATTAACTATAAGGCAATAATTAGTGTTACCTTTAATATTGTCATACAACGCTTAGGGGGTGAGTATTTGGCCGATTTGAAAACTAACTCGACCGAAATACTAAAACTGAATAGATTAAAGTTATGTAAAAAATTAAATTGAACAAATCAAAAAATTGAGCAAATATAAAAGAATTGAACAAACTGAAAAAACTAAAAAATTAAAAAAAAAACCCAAACAGAACCATACAAATTGAAAAATCAAAAAAACCAAAAATAAACCCACAAAAACTTAAAAAAATCTAAAATTTAGATTAATTCGATTATTTTGATCGATAGAATTGAATTAAAATAATTAAAATTATGAAATTTAATAATTGAATTGAATTGACTCTTAGTTGAAACTGAATCGAAGATAATTTTAATTAATTCAATTTAATTATTTCAATCAAACTTTAACTTTTGCAATACATTATGTATTTATTATTATCTTATCAGTTTTTATTTTTAGATTACAATGCCCGTCTAAGATATGCTCTATCATTAAAAATAGTTATTTTTTTAGACTGTATATATAAGGAAGACTATTATGAATTTATGATCACTATTATTATGTGTTCTTTAAGGAACAAAATAAAGAAATCCTAATAAAAAATAGAGTGAAGTGTTAAATAATTCAGGATATTCCATTTTAAGGTCAAATTAATTATTATATTTTAAAAATAACTAAATAGATCATTATTTTGAGTCAAATTAATTATTATATTTTTAAAAACACAAATCAAAAGATTGAGTTATTCTGATTTAAGCCCTTAGAGGCTAGATCAATTGGCAAAGGAAGAACCGCTAGGGTGTTGCTCTTTGGGCTCCTAAGTTCCATGTTCGAGCTCTGATGAGGAGATAATTCAATAGACAAGAAGCGATTCTGAAAAATGAAAAATAATTGTCACCCTAACGTTTGTGATTGTGTTAGGGGTCGAAACTTATCTGCTAGGTTCGCTGATTTACTTCTCATACTGAAATCATGAGACCGAATAGCGAGGGCAATCGTGATGATGGGTTAATAAAAAAAAAAAATTATTAAGATAGTGTTAACGAAGTCAATAATTAAATTAAGTTTGAAATTAAAATATAATATTTGGAGACAGAGTTATAAAATAAGGGGGCATTGAAGGTGGGGAAGGGGGAGTCACATCGGCACGTGGGGTGGGCGATTCCGCCAGCCAGTTAATAAACTATCTATCGCGACTTTGCAGGGAAACCGTTGGGGAGAGACCCCTCCCCTACCCAGCTGTTGCTAGCTGTCCTAATCCCCCATCCTCCCCTCCCATGTGACCCACCGCCACCACCACCACCAAAATATACCACATCCTGTTCCTTCTCCCTATACCACATCCTAAAATCACCAAGTTGATAATTTTGTTCATGTAATTTGATTTTTTTTATAATTAATCAAATTTTTTTATTATTTTAATTATACTCATATAATTATATTTTTAAATTAAATTAAATTTTATATTTTAACGTATAAAAAAAATTAAATTAACTTAAAAATATAAATATATGAATATAATCAAAATAATAAAAAATTTAGATTATCACGCGTACGAACAAAACAAAAATATCAAAGTAAATAAGTTAAATTAACTAAAAAGTTAATGCAAATTCAAAGATTTAATCGAAATAATGCAAAAGTTTAAATGGCCACACGAAAAAAATATAAAAGTATGTTGGCAAAAATATGGATTTGGCTTATATATAAAACTTATTTTTATATTTTCTTGTTTTTAAATGAAAATATTCTTTAGATACTAAAATATTTTTGATAATGTTTGTGTATTAGTACATTATATTTTATGTTATGTTATATAAATATATAATATATTAATAGACGATTATCCGTAAAAATGTTATAAGAGAGCTTTCAAATAACATCTTTGTACATTTTCTTGTGTGGCTATCATCGATTAGAACATTTCACCTAATTGGTCTTTATTTCAATGTGGAAATATTATTTGAAGACTTAATTTTGACATTTGAAATAACACTTTATATTGATATATTATATAATTACATTAATATAACACATAATATAATATACTAAATTGTAAGAATTTAAGATTAAAAATAAACTACGATCAAATCACATCAAGCACTTAATCGAACACAAATATTTTACATTAAAAAGCTAACTTGAGAAAAATCACAAGTAGAAAGGATAACAAAATATCACTAAAATGATATTATTATTATAATAATTATAATTTAAATATTTATTTATAAACCTATCATTTGTCTATTAATATATATATATAAATAAATAAATATCACTCTAAATATAAAATTGAGTGAACATATAAGATTATGTCTTATATTTTCTCCAACAACCCCCCCCCCCCCCCCCCCCCCCCCCCCCCCTCTCTCTCTCCCTTAAATTAGCCAATTCCTATTCCAACTTCATAGCTGGTGATTGGTCCTTTGAAGTTACATAGTCATCTTTCCCTTTAACAGGCCCTCATCCTGTTTATTACCAGCTGCAGTGCATCACTTTGATTGCAGCTCTAGCGAGCTATAGCTTGCATGCATGGCGCAGCTACCTCCCAGAGCGCCTCATCCCATGCCCAATTGGCCGTCTTTCCCTCTCCCCTCCGCAGCCGCCCAGCAGCCGTCGTGGGTGGATGAATTCCTCGACTTCTCGACGGCGCGGCGGAACTCGCACCGGCGATCGGTTAGCGAATCGATTGCCTTCCTCCCCTTGCTCGAGGACTGCCCGGCTTCTTCACCGCCGACGACAGCCACGCCTGCGACCAACGCCGGTTTTGAGGAGCAGTTCATGTCCATGTTTGACGACGAAATAGAAATGAAGGCGGCGCCGGCATCGTCCGAAGCTTCAACGCCGTCCGATCAGAACAGCATTGACGACGAGAAGCCAACGCTGCGGCAGCCACAAGGCCATCAGCCGCCGGCAAAGGGAGAGACTAGAGAGGTGGAGAGCTCATGCAACCCGGAACCACAACCCGACACCAGGGCCTCCCCCTCCGCAGCCGCCGGCGACACAATCGTTGACCCCAAGAGGATTAAGAGGTGATTACGCCCATAACCCACCCTCTTTAATTTAAAACCCTAATCATTCGAATATTGACGTAAAAAATCTGCATGGCTGATCCATTTACAGAAAACCCTAGTAATGAAGATAAACCACTTCATAAATGGTTGAATGAGAGGCATATCAATATACATTTATATATATATATATATATCTGCCTGTGTATATATAGATATATAGGTTCAGTAGATTAAAGAATATATATTATGCAAACAATATATAATTAATTCTTGAGCATCTTTGCGCATGATCAGAATCTTGGCCAATCGGCAATCAGCTCAGAGATCAAGAGTGAGGAAGCTGCAATACATCTCAGAGCTTGAACGCAGTGTAACAACGTTGCAGGTGTCCCAAATTTTCTTTTTAAATTCCCTATTTTCTTGCAGTGGTTGTTCACATGAACTTTTAATATATTATGTATCCTTCCTTAACAAAGACAAAACTTGTTTTTCTCTGTAAATTTTGATGCAAAAATGAAGACTGAAGTATCGGCATTGTCGCCGAGAGTTGCGTTCTTGGATCATCAAAGGCTGGTTCTTAACGTCGACAACAGCGCGCTCAAGCAACGGATTGCAGCTCTTGTTCAGGATAAAATCTTCAAAGATGGTAAATCCTTCTCTCTCTCTCTCTATATATATATATATATTTACATACATATATCTTCATCATAATCAACTTCTGGAGCTTAAAAATGGCACGAAGAAATGTCGCATTCTTTCCCTAAAAATCAATTCTTTTTTAGATTTATGCTTGACCCTTTTTCGGGAAAACCATTTGCCATGCCAGCTCACCAAGTAGCACTAAAGAAAGAGATAGAGAGGCTCCGACAAGTATACCGTGAGCAGAACCTCAAGAAGATGACGACCGCCCCCGCGCCACCGCCACCGCCACCGCCACCGGCCTCTGACAACCTCGGTTGTACGGAAAAGGATCGGCCCCTCAATCGTGATGGGTAGAGCCTATATGTATATATATCTAGAGAGAGAGAGACAGAGAGAGAATGAATGAATGGCTGTGGTGGATTCTGCAAAAACATTGGGGGGTTCACGTGATGTGTCTCCCCAGTCCGAAAGTTGGGGTGGGGACCCAAACCCAATTGAGCGTTTGACAAGGAGCTTGAAAGATTGGATTTTGCCTGGGCACCCATTAACGTGGCCTTTCCAGTTTTATAACTAATTCCCAAGACACAGTTGTAAAAGAGATGGGTCAATGCTTGGGTCCGACCCGTTTTAAGTGTTCCTATTAATTAATGTAATTGACTAATTGTGAATTTATTTATTTTTTGGGTTCTTTGAATTTCAATTTAATCTGTAGTTTGGGAAGTGTTTTAGCTTGTCAATAATTGTATTTTTTTATAATATTTTATGGTTTGTTTTTGCATTGTTTCATTGTTGTGCTATATGGTATGGTTGTCTAGGAAAAAATTCTCCCTTGTTTCTCGGCAGAGTGGTTCGACCAAGTTTGTAGTGGTTGAGAAGACCTTCTATTGGGGGCATATACCCTTTCTAGGAGAACTTCATCTTCTCTGGCCCGAAGGGTAGGGTAGGTTGTAGGATTCATTTGGATATAATTTTTTCACTTATTTAGTCTTTCTTTTAAATTTAAAAATAATAAATTATTTTATTTTTACTTAAATTATTCAATGAATGTCATAATTAATGAAGATTTCTACAAAGTGATGAACAAATTCTAAGAGGTTAACATTAATTCATGTAATCATCAAGATTCTAGTTGTACTCAAGTGATAGGTGACGATGAGCCCGAGATTCTAAATTCGAATCTCATGACTTCAATTGCTCTCGATGATTATCTCGTGACTTCAAGCATACATTATTTCACATTATCAAAGACCTAAGTATGACATTATAGTTTGTGTTACGAGGTCTTTAGAAGAGTTCCTTCTTTTTCCTAAGCCACCATCATTTGGATTTGAGTTTTAGTTTGTTCTAGCATCAGTTCATCCAACTCTCTCTTCTCAAGCATCATACATCATAAGAGCAAGTGTTGAACTCCCTTACATAAGAACAAAAAGCACCCAAAACTATAACTCACCAAAGTCTACCACTTTCAAACAATTGCTAATTGGAAGAAAAACTCGTGATCACTTGTATCTATAACATGCCCAAAAGGCGATGTCTTTTTGGGTAATGTAGTTCTACATGTCACTTGGATTGAACTTCAAGATATTGATCAAATAGTTAGTCTCTAATCTAAATTTCCTAAAAATTCTTACATAGAAATCATGAAAACTTGCCCTAATTTAACTCGTGACTTCAAGCATACTTTATTTCACATTATCAAAGACCTAAATATGACATTATAGTTTATGTTACAAGGTCTTTAGAAGAGTTCCTTCTTCTTCTTAAGCCACCATCACTTGGATTCAAGTTGTTGCTTGTTCTAGCATCAGTTCATCCAACTCTCTCTTCTCAAGCATCACATACATCATAAAAGCGAGTGTTGAAGTCCTTTATGTAAGACCAAAAAGCACCCAAAATTACAACTCACTAGAGTCTACCATTTTCAAACAATTGTTGATTGGAAAAGAGACTTGCAATCACTTATATCTATAACATGTCCAAAAGACGATGTGTTTTTGGGTAATGTAGTTCTACATGTAGTTAGTCTCTAATCTAAATTTCCTAAAAAATCTTGCATAGAAATCATGAAAACTTACCCCAATTTATGAGAAAAAGCTAGCTAGAATTCCTTTGCATGGCTTGAACAAGACTTATTATGGCATTTATATGGCAATCCATACATAGGCCTTTCATCATCTCCATCTTTTTCAGAGTCTCAAACAATCGAATGGCCAAAGGCTCTTAAGGATGAGTGAACTACAAAGACTCTAGATTGCCCATTTCTAATCTTATCAAGCTCTTGAGAATTGAGATAATATTAATGAACACAAGGAAAAAGATGGGAACTATAACAAATTGACTTAGTTGTGCATCTCCTTCTAGTAGAGATTGAAAGAGATGAGGAATGGCTCCATGCATTGCCTAAAGAATCGATTGATATCCTTATATATACGACGATGACTCTTCGCCATCCTCGGGACTAGACAATAGATGCCATGACCTTTGTTTGGCAAATGGCTTGGGGACATTGGAATAAGAAAGGTCATTTTGAAATTGGGACATGAGACTGGGTACCATTCTTTGTAAGCAGTGATGCTTCTTCCTATTAGGAGTGTTCATTGATCAGTTCGAATCATATCCAAAGTGAGATTCCTAAGAAGATTAGACTTCTTACGGTTGAGATCGGACTGGACCAGACCAGATTGGATTGGTTGATCTGATCCAGTTTTAAATATTATCCTTCTCTATTTTTCAATATAAAATATAAAAAAACTGTGCACATATATTTATATATATATATATATATATATATCATCCAAGCAAAATTTCTTATAAAAAAATCTAACCAAAGAATAAACCTATTTACATTAATAATATATGATATGTATATTATTTTATTATTTGTTATTAATAACAATATTATTTATTTTCAACCGATTTTTGGTCTTGAACCAAGCCCAGACTAAAAATTTATTGAAATTAATAAACAAACAAATCAATTTGAACTGAAATTTAAACACTTTCTACTTGCCATGTTCTTGGCTCAAAATGGCTACCACATGTATTGATAAGCTCCGCGATACCGAACACCTATTTTACCTTTAATTATTGGTTTCAAACTCTCTAAATATCTTGCCATTTGTTGACCCTCTGTCTCCCCAAGTTCGTTTCTCTCTGCGAGTCACCTGAATTCTTCGGTGTGTTCATGCAGAGTCTTCTGACATTGATGGCATAGTTGGTACATATTGTTGGGAAGAGAAATGTTACTTGTACAAAATAATTGACGAACAAAGTCTAAATGATAAAAATATTTTTTATTCAATTGTAAATTCACCCTCCCTCCTTTTGGCCACCTCTCCTATCCTCTCCCTCCCTTGCCCATGACCGCCTCTAGCAACCGTTGCCTTATCGCCCATCTCATCTCTCGCCGATGCATCCTTGTTGCCGCTGTGGCCTCACCGCTGCATCCTCACTGTCTAGCTGTTGCCACCTCGCGACCATTGGGCTTCATCCCAAATGAAGTTTAATTTGATGATAAACCCCGATCAAACTTCATCACCGATGAAAGCTCGATCGCGTCTCATCCATCGTGGATTGGAAAAAGAGAGAGAGAGCAAACAAGAGGCGACAAATGGGTGGGATTTTTTTATCATTTTACGTGTGTGTGTGTGTGTGTGTAAACCTATATATATATATATATGTAGCATGATCCTGGTTGAAATAGGATCTGCTCATAGTTAAGAGGGGAAAAACCCCTTATCAGCAACTGGTTCATCTTGTATTAGGTTTAAACATGTGTCTTTCCTTCACTATTCCTCAATATAATATATTTAAATTTCCATTGATGCAGCAGGAAATATCTACCTTTAAATTAACGAAGATCGTTGGTGTCTCTATCATCAAAATTATTGGCTCTTCTTCTTTGACCAATATTTCTTATTGGTTCAGCAAATACATAATCTTCATTGTTGTCAAAGTCTTCTTCTACATAGACCTAACGTCTTTGTGCAGGAATAATATATAGGCCTGTTGGCAGGTTGACCATGAGTTGCTTCTTTTCCTTGTCACCTATCTTCGTTCCCATTTCGTTTGCATCAATTCAATTCCTAGAGCTAGCATCAAGTCGATCTGCAATTTCTTCAAAACGTATATATCGATTACTACTCTTCTAGCACTGGCCTCGCCTCTCTACAAGAGTACAACGACCTTTTATGGTCTTTTATACAGTCTCGTTACGAGCATTTAAAGTTATACAGTCTCAATATGATTCTGGATGATTGATATACAATATGCTGTGTTTATGTTACATTTATGCACCCATTCGTCTACTAATAAATTCGTCGATTTATTTTGAATAATTTAATTAGGATTTTATTAATGAGTGCCATTAGAGCACTCGTTAAAATATATTTAATATATTTTATTTTTAATATCGGAACATTTGTAATTGGTAAATATTTTAAAATATAATATATTTATTATAACTTAATAACAATATTTAAATATTAAAAACAAAATATATTAAATGCATTTAACAATTACCCCAACTAACAAAACCAATTTAATTAAGCATAAGTTCGTGAAATTGTTTTATTAGTTTTTTTTTTTTTTTATAACGTGGTAAACTCGAAAGGTCTTATCATAAATAATATTTTGTTTGGTTTGTTCCATCCTCGTTTCAATCTACAATTCACTTTGATCGGAGTCTTCGGGTACGGATAGATTTGTTTTGAATCGAAACGCACAATTTGTCCCTTAAAATAGATACAAATAATTACACAATACTGCATAAAAATAGAATTAAACCCCCTGATACCTCATAGGATTCCAAATACATGTAACAGGGCGTTTGTGCTACCCCCTAACGATTATATAATTCATTAGTTCGGTAGGTGACTTAAAAGTACTAATGACTTCCGATAGTAATTCTTCTGGAAATTTCTACTACCCTCCCAACCCAGGAAAATAAATAGGGTGCAACTTCCTAATCAAGTCTTGTAGCCATGCAGACTGGTCAACATCGTTGAAACAAATAATTAATTAATTAAGACCCTTAATCAAATAGCTTGCTTTTACTCCTCGTTCAAATCAATCAATCAATTAGTTGATGACGTGGAGATTAGTTATTCATCGACTTTATAAGATTTAGACGAGACTTGGACCAAGTAAACCGCATAAGAACGCCTGTCAATGTTCACACTGTTCGTAGGTAAGAGACGAACAGTGTTGAACAACGGACGAACAGTGTTGAACAACGGACCTTTGACTTTTTATTTAATGTCTTTTTTTTTTTTTTAAGATTACACCTCATTAGTGTCCTTAGTCACCCCATCCCTAGAACTACACTAAGAAGATAAATCGAGGGACATACCACCATAATAATCAGGGTGATAGGTCTTGCCACCACTAATGTCACTTCCAAGATCTTCCTCAAATAAAAAATATTCTGTTTTTCCTAGGAATCGAATCCACATTGAGAGCCTCTAAATAAACTTTAAGCTTGCCCATTTGCTATTCGACTATGCCCTTGGAGGTCTTTTTATACTATTTTGAGTTGAGTTTTGTGATGAGAATAACTATTAGAATAAATCAACTCAACTCTTGTCATAAAAGATTAGACTATTACTTTGATTTTGAGAGTTTGAGATTTAGTTGAATAAGAATTGTTGGCTCGATATGAGTTATTTTGACTTAATCTTTTTATAGAGGTTAGGACATATGATATCACAAAGACTTAAAATGTCTATGATTTCATTCTTAGTGTTAGGTTTGAATTTACTTATTTACTAAATCTTATGAATCGCCTCGAATTGAAAAGTTAACGAATAGGAATTGCATCAAAGTGAGTTTTAACAAATAAGTTTTTGAGATCTTCTCTTACTCACTTATACGGGTAACTTTTGTATTACTTTGGAGAATATTTCAGTGTTCATATTATGCTCGAATTGGATTAATTCTTTTCCTTACAAATCTTCGACAAATCCAAGCATACACTTAGTGCTAGGAGGAAGGCACGAGCTGCAAGCCCTTCCTCAAATCTTCTCTAGAATTTGAACTATTTGGGGGACGGGGGGGGGGGGGGAAGGGGGTTGAAATCACTGATGGATGTGGCGACAACTCTCTCCCAAATCCATCCCTGGATCCGCCCCTTTTTAGTGCGAAGTAAAAGCATTTGGAGGTTATTAAAAGAGTTGTGCTACTTGTACAAATGGAGCTTGCCAAGTGGGTTTACAGGTGAGTTTTCTCGCGATAAATTGGAGATACTTTGGATCTAAATTGGTGATATTTGATAATCTCCTATCTCCTCTCTCTCTCCCCTTCCCCTATAGTAATAGCCTCTCACCGCTTTCCTTTTACTGCTACATCCTTGTTGCTACATTTTCCTTCTCCATGGTAGTTGGTGAGGATGCATTAGCAAGGTAGCGGTGACGAGACGATGACAGTAAGAGGCAGCTATTAGAGGGGAAGGGGGGAGAGAGGAGAGGAAGAGACAAAATAGTCATTTAACTCATCTATAAAATAACCTGTAAAACTTTTTCTTTACAAATAACATTACTCATTACTGAAAATCTTATCTAGTAGGGGTGTTCACGGTGCGGTTTGGGCGGTTTGAATAATTTTCAACATGCCAAACCGCACCAGACCACACCACAAATTGCGGTGCGATTTCGCGGTTTGATGCAATATTGATCAAAAGTAGAGGTTTGGCAAAAAAATGCACAAAATGCGATTTGCACCTCTTAACAGACCAAGCGATCTGTTTTTGCGATTTGAGAAACAAGAAACCCTAATATGCCAACAACCAAACCCATAGAATAGTCACTCAGAACCCAATAGAGCAGTAAAAGAGAGAACTTACAGTGGTAGTGAGCGAGAGCGAAAGAGAGGCAGGGGCGCTCGGCAGCCCACACAATAGCGATCGCTAGCCACAAAGCTGTCTGAAGTCAACGGCCATAGAACGGATCAAGAGTGGAGGGTTTGAGAGTGAGCAAAAGAGAGGTCGACGTGCAATGAACAAAAGCCGAGAGCGACAAAGAGACAAAGGAAACGCCGCAGCGACCAGACCACCAGCAGAGAATGAGATGCAACGAGTCAGCGATCATTAGCTGCAACGTTGTGGATGGTGACGGTGGGGGGCGATGGAGATATCGGTGGTGGAGCTCGCGACGATGTGAGGCAGTGGCAGCGAGAGTGAGGCTTAGGGTTAGGGTTTGATTGGGGGGAAATGGGAGAAAGATGAGAGGAAAAGCCGAAGACTGCCTACCCCTTTTTATATTTATAATATCTAAATTATATTTTTTTTAAAATTATATATTATATATGCGTGCGGTTCGATTTAAAACTGAACCAAACCGAACCACCGGTCTGCCAAACCGCAAACTGCGCGGTTTGGCAGTTTTCCAAATCGAACCGGACTGCTACTTCAAAAAATTGGCCGGTTTGGTCTGGTCCAATTTGGCCGAAAATCGCGGTCTGATAATTTTTTTGAACACTCCTATTGTCTAGTCTAGGTCAAATTGTAAACTAATGGGACATTAACTTATAAGGTGATTTTAATTACACAATTTTTTTTATTTTTCCCAACATAGTCATTGCTTAATTTGGTGTTTTCCGTTGCTCGAAAGGAGCTTTCGCTCTTTGTTTTCTCTCTCACTCTCTGAAGGTACATTCAACTCTATCCATGCTTCTTTACATTAATTAGTGGATCACCCATGCGATGCATAGATGAATGGATATCGTAAAAAAAAAAAAAAAATTGTTAAAGTAAAAATTATATAATTTAATAGTTACAATAAATGAAAATCACAATAAAGAAGTAAAAAATAAATAAAATAACTATGTTACAATCATCAAAATACAACAAAAAAATTATAGATTTTGAAAGATTTCCTTATATGCATTCAAGGGTATACAAACAATTAAAAACACATAACTTTATCCCGAAACCATGTAAAAATAAACCTAAATTAATATGTAATACAATAAGCAATGCGTAAAAAATAAAAAAATTATATAATAACAGGAAAAAAAAAACGATAACCAACCTCTTTATTTTGAAATATGCATTCAATGGTAGACTTTTTTGGAGGAAAATTTTTACGTGTATTTGTCTCATATGTGCAAACCACACAAACCCTCAAAGCCTAATTTTTCTTAGTTGCATTCACATCACTCACTTGACAGAATAGTGGTGCTATGTTACACCAGAAGACCAAATTGGATAAAAAAAATACGGTTAAAATTTACTAAATAAAAGTAAAGAAGAAGAGAAAATTTGAAAAGAATAATCGAGAAAGGAGAAGAGAAGAAATTGAAGGGTTGAATGGGAATGGAGAGGAAGAAGAGAGAGAGATATTTACTTTCTTTTATTAATTTCTCTTCATTCAAATTGTCCTATTTCTCTCAATTTATCAAATCATATGCCACCATTAAGTTTCTCTTTTTTCGCATGCTTTGCCACACAATTTGAATCTTACTCACTTAACATAATTTTCAAAACACAAATTTAATTTGCATTTAATTTCTCGAAGTCCAACATATAACACATCTTCAGTGTAGATTAATGGGAAAAAGGAGAATTAAATAAATGACAATAATTAATTAAATTGAAAAATAAAATTATGATATTTAAAATTATAAAAAATAAATTTAAATTAATTAAATTGTATGTAAAATAAAGATAATTTAAATAATCAATTAATTATATAAAATAATAATAATCAAATTTTCAAAATTGATTATCCATACATGACTTTACATATTTCTCCTAATAATTAATTATCACATTTAAGACATGTCAAATTTTTAAGGAAGTAAAAAAAAAAATTAAAAATAAAATTATAACATTTAAGTTATATATAAAATTATAATATTTAAAATTATAAGAAAAATAATTTAAATTAATTAAACTATATATAAAATAAAGATAATTTAAATAATCAATTAATTATATAAATGATAATAATCAAAATTTCAAAATTGATTATCCATGACTTTACATATTTCTCCTCTCAATCAATTATCACATTTAAGATATGTCAAATTTTTAAGAAAGTAACAAAAAAAAAAGTTAAAAAATTAAAATTATAATATTAAAATTATATATAAAATTATAACATTTAAAAATTTAAAAAATAAATTTAAATTAATTAAACTATATATAAAATAAGAATAATTTAAATAATCAATTAATTATATAAATGATAATAATCAAATTTTCAAAATTGATTATCCATACATAACTTTATATATTTCTTCTGATAATCAATTATCATATTTAAGACAGATCAAATTTTTAAGAAAGCAACAAAAAAATAAAGTTAAAAAATAAAATTATAACATTTAAGTTATATATAAAATTATAACATTTAAAATTATAATTTAATTAAATTTAAATTAATTAAACTATATAAAATAAAGATAATTTAAATAATTAATTAATTATATAAATAATAATAATCAATTTTTCAAAATTAATTATATATACATGACTTTACATATTTCTCATCGCAATCAATTATTACATTTAAGACATGTCACATTTTTAAGAAAGCAACAAACAAAAATAAAGTTAAAAAATAAAATTATAACATTTAAGTTATATATAATATTATAACATTTAAAATTATAAAAAATAAATTTAAAATAATTAAACTATATATAAAATAAAGACAATTTAAATAATTAATTAATTATATAAATAATAATAATCAAAATTTTAAAATTGATTATCCATACATGACTTTACATATTTATCCTAACAATCAATTATCACATTTAAGATATGTCACATTTTTTAAAAAGCAACAAAAAAAAAATAAAGTTAAAAAATAAAATTATAACATTTAATTTATATATAAAATTATAACATTTAAAATTATAAAAAAAAAATTAAATTAATTAAACTATATATAAATAAAAATAAAATAAAAAATTTACTTGACAGTCGGTATTCAACAGTATTACCTAATATCTCAAGATTTCTCCCGATTTAAAAAAGTCTCATTTTTTTGTAATTTATTTCAATTAAAATTTTATACTAATATTTAAAAATTAATAATATTTATCTTGGCTCTTCATATACCAGCATGATTACACATTCTCCAAACACTATTTAGTTATGAAAAAACCATTTACATGTTCCAAGAACTATATGTTCCAAGAATTATATCTCCAAGACTTAATTAATGACCTATAAAAATTCTATTTCAAGTAAGAAAAAAATTAAAAAAATATAATAAAATATTAAAATAGTAACTGAAAATGGACGGAAAAAAATTTGATAGCTGTTTTGTTATAATATATATATAGATAACTTTCAATTTCGTCAATGTCTTCTGTGCAATGCATGCTTAGAACACGTTCTCGGATTCAAAAATCAATGCGATGCATACTGCTTCTCATTTATAGATTCTGTCACTTGGTGATGAGCTTGTGCTTTAAGCCGCTGTTGTCAATTTGCTGGAGTCTTGGAGATTGATAAATATAGATTGCATTCAATTAAATTTCAATGGTTTTTATTTTGGGCGAATTACACTGGAATCGTCAAGAACTTTGCTTCAGTCAGCTTGTGGTAGCGTTGTTAATGTTCTCTCTAGTTTGGTCTTGATTAGGTTATGATTGTAACGCAAACTTGTTCTCGTTTGATCCACAATCACCAAGACACTGTTTTCTTTTCCCTTCATAACTCAAATTGTGGTATTAGATTTGCAGCAATGGATTGTTTTTCTCTTGATTATTACCTGGTCGGTGAAATGTTTATGAAAGCGATCTCAGGTGGTTTCTTTGTTTGGTAGCCACACTTTTATCAACTCGATCAAGTACCCTGAAGACTTTGAATGGCATGATGGTTCTCTTGAAATGTTTTGAAAAAAGAAAATAGAATCACTACAATAAACCGTGGATAAGTATGTTCCAAAATATTTTGTTCCTATCTCTCTGTTTAGATTCATTATCAAGCAGCTTTATACAATATATTAGTTTTAGAGGGCCTTGATCTCATCTACAAAACCATAGTCCTACACTCACATATATCTTTTGATTATTTACAGTTTATACATGTAACAACAGAAGTTGCAGCGCTCTTCAAGTTCTAGTTAGAGGCCATACAATTGAAAGCCTAAACTGGACTAGGACTCCCCCCTCGGGTGTGGAGGCGGCATAGATTGCTGGCTCTCTACATCACCAACCCTTCTAGATAGTTGCTTTTTCTTGCTAACCCACCAATATTTGATCACAGTGAATATTAGGATCCAAGTTGTCGTGTGTTCATCCATTGGATCCTCCGGTTTCTTCTCCCCGAGGATCACATACATCACAAGAGCAACCGTTGAAGTCGCTCCTGTTAACACAAAAAGAACCCAAAAGCTGCTAAGGCTAAGACTGACGTCTTTGTCTTCTGAGTCCACATCCACGCACCTCTCGGAGGTTCTTGATTTGTTCTCTAGTTCACGAAGTGTACCACTATCAATTACCTGTGTCAGTGCTGCATTTATGTCCGACAGAAAAGGAGAGCCCTTGGGGAATGCCTGTGCAACAGAATAAACCTCGAAACGTGAACTTTAAAACCTAAAATAAAAGAATTGACACACATTTTAATTTATCTTACAAATGCATATCCTCCAACTTTGTACGTTGGGCCAGCAGCCATAAAGCTCTTGCAGTATTTATCGAGGAACAGTGTGGCCCAAGGAGCTTCAAGAAAAGCAGCTGCGATCTCTTTGCTCCTAAGTGCTTGAGCAACGTCTTCCGGTGAAGTATAGTTCCTCACACGAATTGGACTAAACTTCAGAACCTCAACCAAATAGTTCTTAACAAAGGACTTCCTGGCGAATCCAACCATCGCGTGGTTATACTTCAATGTCTCAATATTGGCCACCGTCGGTTCCATCTGCCTCACGGTCAACATGCTGGTGAGATTAGCCGTGTAACTTTGTGCCACCACCAATGCCACGAATAGCCACACCACTGTGGCCATCCTTGATAAGTTACTGTGTAGTTTCTCCCCTAATCAAAGATCAAAACAAGATAAAACGAATTTAATCTTCTTATAACAACACGCGCGCGTGCGCGCACACAGTAACCTTTTGATTCATCTTACCATTCAAAGAGAAGAGTGTAGCAAAAGCCAGCCAAATTAAGGTCCCTGTTTGGTTTACGGCTGTGCCTCTAAGTTCAGTGGAATGGTCACGCTCTATAATCCATACAACAAATCCATTATACAGATTTACCAAGACAGTGAGAACCCACATGGCTGTTGTGAAGGGCTTCAGGAACAACATGGCTTTATCGTGCCTATGTGATTGAACGGGGACTATCATCACCATGGCAGCGTCTGTGTGTGGCTGTGAGAAGTCTACTTTTTGGTAACGCGTGGCCGTGATTGCTATACTACCTACTGCTGCATCAAAGTGCTATCACCACAAAAGAAATATTCCAAACTGCGGTTAGTTTCAATCACAGCAAGTAGAGAGATGAGCATGTTCAATTCAATTGCGTGATTAATCGATTACCTTTAAATGGACCTGTTCAACTAAATCATCGAATGTTCTCGTGAAGGGAATGAGATCATAAGGCAAATCATATGGCAAATTTTCGATTGCAGCTCTGAAGACCTCTACTGAAAATCCACTGAAAGTATAGTTGTTTGTGCTTGGATCATATGAGATCGTGACAAAGAGGTTGAACATGGTTCCATTAGCCACTCCAATTCTCAATTTACTGGAGTTTGTTGGTAGCGCCCATCCTTTTGGAGTGGAACTAGGTTCACCAGGCCAATATACGTGCCCCAAATTCTCCATGGAATTATTGTAAGTTGCTCCTTTATCAGTAGTCCTAGAGAAACCTAAGCCATTATCCGACCAGAATCCGTGTTCTTTGTAACCCTTTCCAAATATATTGATGATCTGAAATGAAGATGCTGGAGGTAGTTTTCGCCCACTGAATGAAACTTTACCAGTTAAGCCATCAAAATCACTTGGCAGTATCTTGTCCATCAATTTTTGGCCTTTGACCTTGCCTTCTATCATTGCCATAGCCACTGCCATCGTGGCATCATACGCCTGCAGCGCGAAAATCCCAGGTTCATAGTTATTCTCCTCAGGGTTCTCTGTTCTAAATTTCCTCATAAATCTTGTAGAGAAATCGTGGAAACTTGGCCTGGTTTCTGAGAAGTAGCTCCTGACCCCTAGAACTCCTTGCATCGAAGAGATGCCAGTGGAATTAATGACATGAACAAGATTTGTTATGGCATCTGTGGTGATCCACACGTAGCCCTGTTCCATCATCCCCGTCTTGGTTGCCTTCTCGAATAGCTGGATGGCCAGCGCCAGGGATGTGTGAACCACAAAGACTCTACATTGCCCACTTTTAAGCTTATCAAGCTCTTGAGATAGTGAAGATGAGGCAAAAGGTGGAACTGCAACAAATTGGCTTATTTGTGCACCTACTTCTAGTAGTGATTGGTGCAGATATGGAATGAGTCCATTAGTTGAAGAATCATTGTCTTCATATATGACAACAACTCTTTGCCATCCCCAGGATTGGATAATAGATGCCACAGCCCTCATTTGAGCATGTTGGCTTGGGTAGGCTTGAATGAGAAAAGGCCACTTCATTGTTGCCCATGGTGGAGAATCAACGAAAGAAAGAATAGGGACATGAGAGATGCTACCAATCTCTGCAACTAGCGATGCTTCTTCCCATGTTCTTGGCCCCAAAATGGCCTCCACATTTTGTGTATTGATAAGATGTGTGGCTGGAAGTCAATATAATTATTTAATTAAGCATGGATCAAATCATTAAGTATCTCTCTTAATTTGTGATTAGTGTATAACACAGTCCGTATATGTGTGTGCGCGTGTGTAATCCGCATTAAGCAATCAAATGTCCTGTTTCCCAATTAGAATCACTACGAGTACCCTGAATTTCAAAGAAAGAAACTTCTGCAGGATATTCAAATGAAGCAAGAGAAATGACCTGCAAGAGCAGCCTGGATGGGATCACCATGGGAGTTCTCCAGTTGCAGAATGATGCTCCTATTGGTGCGGCTGTAGAAATCTTCTCTTGCCATTTCCATAGCCACTTTCTCTTCTTTGCCAATGCGAGAACTGTAATCCAAGATGGCGCCTACAGAGCCCCCCAAAACACTGTTTGTTTCTGTGACATTCATCTCTGCATTATTACCATTACTATTGGCTAAGCCTTCAAGTGAAGGCAGCCAGACAGCCATGGCCAAGACACAAAAGATATTAATTAGCTTAGCGACTGATGGCTCCATGTTTCGTGGATGACCAACCCACAGCAGCCGCAACTCATACTTATACTCGCCGGACGCTAATCATCATAGTCAATATTCGTGAATTTCCTAGCTGTTTACTCCCGAAACTATTCGGATGACTACAGATTTGCAGTTTTTTACCCATAATTAATCAAGGGTTCTTATTATTATAAAGACTTGAACTTCATGGTAAGTTCAAGTAGGTTTCTTGGGCATTTGGGTTAGATGGGCTTTGACTAGACCAACACCTTGAATATTTATAGGCATTCATGGCCAGAACCCCACTTCCGTTCAAAGTAAATAGATTGGAATTTTGTAATCAAATGGATTAATTAATGATCGATGGTTGTAGTTCCATTCCCATTGGTTGCAACAAAGTTAAAAGTTTCCATCATGACCCATTCAAGTTCAAATTTCTTCCATTCACTTTACATCAATCCGTTCAGCTGATGGCATTCGAAACTTCCTGGACGGCAGCCTCTTTTACGTAAAGCACTTGGCCGGCAAGTTTTAGGTTCCTTGCAGAATGTTATTATTTTCGTAGTTGAGATCCTTTGCCAAATTTGACACAACTCAGTTAATTTACGAGAAAATCTAAATACTATTTTTTCTAAGAATTTAGTCCATTAAGAGAAAACCCAAATGTGAGTTTTTGGCCAAAGACGTGGTGGTAGCAAAGGGCTTTCCGCATTGGTATGGGAAAACCCTAAGTTGACAATTTCTTTTAAATATATTATTCTTTTGACAATTTTTTTTTAAATAAAAAGAGAGTAATTGGGCATATTGAAGATATTTTAGGTTTGTAATGTACAGGACATCATATTTTTTTTTTTTATTGTGGAAAACTTGAGAAATCTTTGTAACACAATTAGGTTTTGGCTGAGCATATCTCACCCTACTTTAAAACTCACAGTGCTGTTAATCTTATCTCAAAATATACAGATATATGAGTTATCAGTCAAAATTCGAGAGCCTAAACCCTTAAAAATAGACACAAATTATCACAATCTATACAAAGTTAAACTTAAACTCATAATCTTATACTAACCCACAATTTTGTATTATTTCAATTTCTTTTATAATGAAATAGTTTGTCTCTTCATTTTTACGTAAATCACACATTATGATAAACTACATAAATTTTATATTTATTTATTATTTTCTTACTCTATTAGTTTTGACGACACATAACAATGGCAAAATTACTCACTCATGACTAACACTTATAAATTTAAAATTATGAAAACATTCTTTTTATAATTAAGCAAGTTAATTTTTACGTGTTGACGTATGAAGTACCTAAACCACTTTTAAGTAGCTTTCTTTCTTCCATTTATATATATATATATCCTCACTTTTATGCCTTCTCGTGTCCCCTCGACTTTTCTAAATTTCGCTTTCTAGGAAACATTCATTATTGAATCTAGCCACTTGTACTATTACTTTATTAGTCAGTGTTACATATAATAATTGGTCGATCATTATGTAACAATTTGTTCTAACTAGTGTACAGGATTAAAATTATTAAACCCCTTAGGCATATGTCGGGCGATCGAATAAATAATATATTGGTCTTAATTTGATGGATTATGAATTTCATTATCGCTCTGCATAAGAATTAAAAGTTTAATCTGTGATTTATTTTTTTTAAAGTAATCGAGGGTACGAATATCAAAAATCATGCAAGATCGATCATTTCAAAGATGAAATTATTAAATTCAAGAGATATCTTAATAGAATTCCATTCCTATAATTCATTTTCAAGAATTCGATACCTATTTAAAGGATTTGTGGTTATCTCAAATTTACTCAATAAATTCTTCATTAGCCTGAAATAATTAAGCTTGAAAATTTTAAAAAAAATTCAAGTTTCCCATCTCACCTCTTCATTATTTCAATTACACTCTTAGATTTATATTTTTAAATTAATTTAACTCTTATACTTTGAGTTGAACAGAGTATGATGCATATTTTGTTATTTTATTTTATTCTTTTACATATAAAAGTATAGAGGTTCAATTGACTCAAAAATATAGATTTAGGGTGTAATTAAAATAAATAAAAAAGTTTAGGCTATTACGTGAAAAAAAAATTAAAGTATATAAATTAAATTGACTTAAAAATGTAAATTTAAGGGTATAGTTAAAATAATAAATTTTTTAAATAATTATAAAAATATAAGAGTAAAAAATATAAGTTTAGTCATTCATATTCTTAAATGACTTGAACGACAAAAATCAAAGATCAAAAGGGAGAAATCAACTGCACCCTCTGCCCACGTCAAAGACAAATGAGCTAGAAGAGGTCCATAGTAACAAATGAGACCCCACCAGGCCGGGCCAGACGACCCTGTTTTAAATGTTGACCATAAATTAATTCTTAAAATATGGGTTATAATAATCGGATTTAAAGGCTTGAACGATTAATAATACGGTTTAACGAACACTCAAAACAGATGTCACTTTCGTCTTTTTATTTCTTTTTTGGTTAATTAGTAACAACTTTAAAAATGTCAATATCTATGTCGATGTCAATGTCTATGTGCCATCATGAATAAGACATGAAATTCAAAGTCCAAAACGTCCATCTACACAGACACGTCACCTGGGATTCAGCTATGGACTCACATTCCAATTAACTCTAGTTTGGTTATACTAAACTAATCAAATTGAAGATTAATTTTTCATATTGATGGAGTAGAAATGCACATTCTTCCTCTCTTTTGGTGATTAATTATGAACAATTACAATATTTATATACACATATATATTTCATTTGAAATGAAATGATTAGTTATTTGAAGTTGTTAGAATATATAAAATATCAATTTAGAGTGACTTAGAGTGTCTAAATACCATTTTTGTTAGGTCAAAAATATATTTATGTCCCTAAATGTTTGTATTTTTTTTTCTTGTGGAATCTTAAAACATTTTATAGTTTCAAATGTGCTCTTGATGTTTGACCAAAATATATTTGTCCTTGAACTTTTATATTTTTTTCTTGTGCAATTCTAAACTTTTCGTTGTTCCAAATGTGCTTTGAACTATGTAAAATCACTCATTTAAATACTTAACCAGCAAGTGATACATACGCGTGTTAACGTGACAGTTTTGTGGCATCTCCTTATGTAACACCCGAGAATAATTTTGAGGATAAAATGATATTTGATAAAGGGCATAATTGGAATTTTGAAAAATAAGACTATAGGGCACACTAACACAGCTTTGGACGACCAAATTAGTCAGATGGAGTACCTCGGACCCTAGATAGCTGAGGAAAATGGTATAGTATCGACAAGAAATTAAAATTATGATTTTTAGTAATAAAAGAAATGAGATCAGGAACAGTTTTTGGTACAGCAAAAATACAGCTGCCAATTAGGTCGTATTACCGAATTACTGTAAACGACATCCCAAAAGTCAACGGAGAGTGTCAAGGACTAGTATTCGATGTATAGAACAACCCTTAAATGGTTTCAGGTCGAATCGATTGGATTTAAGGTCAAATAAATCAGTCGGGCCTAAGTGTAATTTTCTAAAAATTACCCGAGGGAGGTCTAAACGGCAATTTTTCGAAAGTTTCAAGGGAGAAATGAGAAATACTAATCTTGAGGGTCTTAGTGAGAGCGTTAGAAAGATCAGGGACTTGAGGATAAGGACCAAAATGCAAAACAAAATTTCATGGGGGCCTAACTGTAATTTTCAAAAATTTCGCACGTACATGGTAGATTTGGCCAAGATTTTGGCCTGATTTTCCGACGATTTGGGCAGCCTAGGGTCGTTAGGGAGTGGCCTAGGGTGGTCTAGGAAGCGTGGGGAAGAAGCCTTGGCCGGAGATCAGCCACGTGGGGGAGGATTTTGGCTATAAATAGCCAAGGGTTTCAGCCGAGAAGGAAGCACCAAATCGAGCTCATTTTTGAATGATTTTTAGAGCTTTGATAGAGGGCTTTTGGTCTCTAGGAGTCAAGGATCATTTTGGGATCGATTTGAGGCGTTTTGGAGTAGGTTTGAGGGTGTTTTGAAGGTGGCCGGAAAAGCCCTAGGCGGACCGCCACCGAGACCTGCAACTCGAGTTTTAAAACACTTTCTGGCGTCCTTTCGGCTTGAAACCGATGGGGCTAGGATCGACTCTTCATGGGCTTTCAGGTGGTACTCGTTTCGTGGTGATCGGAGCAACCACCGGCGGTCGGCTCAAGGTTGAAGAAGGTGGCGCGTGACTGCCACGCGCCAGCCCAAACCAGTCAGCCACGCGCCCGCGCGTGAGGGCGCGTGAGACCTCAGGTAATTTCAATTTTTTTATTATTTTAAGAAAATTAAATTATGAATTATGATGCAAGAAAATTTGGAAAAATGTTGGAGAAAATGGTTATTTTGTAATTTTCAAAATAAATAAGACTTATAAAAAATAGGAAGAGGAATTAGAAAATTTTGGGAGTTAGGAATTAATTATTTATGAATTTTTATGAAAAGAAATCAAGGAAAAATCTTGAGTAGGCATTTATTAGAATTTTTGAGGAGAAATATAAAGAAAATAGGAAGAAATTATGAAAAAATTGAAAAAATAGATATTGATATGATTTTGAACAAACGTGATGACTAGGGTATCGTAGAAGCTCGAGGTTAAAGTATAAGAGCGTCGGGCGCTAGAATCAAGGCTAGGCACACAAATCGAGGTAGGCACGCAAATCGAGGCAACTCGCGCTCTTCAAGAAAGTTGAATTACAAAGTGAGTGTTCGCCCCCAAACTTTGTTTTGCCTTGTGAATGGTTCTACCTGAAAGACTTCAAGTAACATATGAGTGGTTTTCATCCCTATGGCTTGGGTTTTTGTGATGAATTGTCCAAATGATTGTTTACATGTACATTAAACGTTGATTTTAAGTGTTGATTTTTAAGTGATGCATGTTATGATTTTCAACCATTGGCATGTTTTGTGTCACCCATGCGGGATATGGGTTGTTAACCTGTGACGTGGCCCAGAGTGATAGCACTCGGGATGCGTACCTAGGATTAATGCTAGGTGACCCACTTGGGACGGGGCTGAGACAGACTTCACCCCACGGGACCCAAGTGGCGGGGCTGAGAGTGGACACCACCCCGGTTGTTGGCTCAAATGGCGGGGCTGTGAGTAGACACCACCCCAGGTTCCTTTGAGCAATAGCATTAATGCCGAGGTGACGTCGATTCCAAGGATAGTGCTGATGTGACACTCTTGGGGCTAGGGTTGCGTTGGGTTTTGGAATGCTTTTGAGTGGGAGCGTAAAGCCTGACGATGACAATGGGGTGATTCCCGGGTTCATATGTCGAGGTTGTCCCTCTTAAGCAGGATCGGTTTGCCAATGGGTCGATGTGGTCGTGTCGCCTTTAGAGAGATTGCATTTTCCCCGGTTAGGGCTAAATGCTGTGTAGGATTCTCTTAGGCTGGTGCATGTTGGGATTTATCGATTTTGGGTACATGATTGCATACATTCATGAAAATGTTTTTGAACTCTCACTTAGATGATTCAGCATCTAATTTGGATTATGTCCCTGGAATATTCAAACGTTCCAGGTGAAAGCAGTGGCGCCAAGGGAAAGACCGTCATCGAGATATAGCTGTTATGTTTAGTCGTCGTAGGATTTTGTTTATGATTACAATGTTCAGAAATTATGTAACATTTTGATATTTTCATGTGAAACATCGATTTGGTTAATGTAAATGGAATTATCAGTTGTATATATATCCGAGGTTTCGATCTTGCTTCTGCTGACATGATTGATAATGCCTGTCTTAGTCTAATTATTAAATTTTGTTATACTGAGAAGGTACGATCGGGATTGTCGGGAAACGATTTTGGTGAAAGTATGCCTATCGAGAGATTTATGTGGTGTTTGATTTAAATTTTCCCGAAATCTCGAGTTAACGCACGCTTGGGGAAAAGTGGGGTGTTACACCTTAACTCTCCCCCTCGCTCTTTGGCACCTCCTCTCTCTCTTTAGTTTTTTTTTTTTCAGCTCGTTTTCTTTCTCCAATAGTATCTGCTCAGCTCTTCTCTCTCTCTCATCGATGTCTCCTAATTGCCTCTCTTTCTCTGACTGCATCTCCTCTCTCTCTGGCATCTCCTTTGTCTCCTCTAACTACGTTTCTTACAAGAAATGTTATCCCCATACTAACCCCATCTTCAATCCCCCTATATGGTAGGGTGATCATTGACTCGAGCATGTTAGTGACTCATCTAACCTAATCGACCTATGTAGCCTAATTGGAGGAGAAGTAAGAGAGGTTCGAGATAGAGGAGATGCAACTGAAGAGAAATAGAGAGTTGATGAGACGTTAGAAAACTGTCACGTTAATGAACATACATATCACTTGTTGGGCAGGTGTTTAAACGAGCAATTTTGCATAATTAAAAGACACATTTGGAACCAAAAAAGTTTAGGTACATAAATATGTTTTTGGCCTAAGTTTAGAGATACATTTGAAATCATAAAAAAATTAGGGTTTCACAAAAAAAAATCTATATTTTTGGCCATTTCTATTATGTGAAAAAAATTGTACAGTGTGCTTCAAGCCTTTCTAGTTTGTGCCCATAGCCATTGAATATCTAAACTAGATTAGTACGTCTTAAAAGTGATTCGTGTAATGATCCATCTTTTATGATGAAGCATGAGATCATTAACTTGAATCTTCTCAAGTCCCTCAAAATCTTAGGTTGTATTCTCTTTTTTATTTTGAGTCTGTTTTTAATTTTTAATTTTTTAAAACACTTAAAACGTTTTTACTTATCTATTTTTAAAAATATATTTTTCAAAACACAAAAAAAAAAAAATTATACACAAAATTCAAAACGTGTAAAACTCATTTTGATTATTTTCAGCCAAAACAATCTCCCAAGTCCAAAAAACGAAAAACGGCTTCCATCCTCACTTTCGTTCAGCTTTTTCCTCACTATTCTTTTCTCTTCAAGGTCATTACCATTAAATAGTTTTAATTTATTAAATAATAAATTTTATTAAAAAATATTCTTAAAATTTCAAGCAGAAGACAATTTTTAATTTTTTATTTTGAGAAACAGTTTTTTAAAATAACAAACAGAACTTGTTTTTAATTTTCACTACTAAAATAAAAAATTAAAAATAATTTTAAAAATTAAAACATAAAATAACGCAACTTTAATTTCTACATAATTAACTATTTAACATTCATAGATTTGTACTATTTGCTTCTTACTATCCCACCCACATTTTGTTTCATATATACATCACAAGAGCAATTGTCAAAGTTCCTCTAGTCAACAAGAAAAGAACCCAAAAGCTACTGTGACTGAGACTAACATCTTGGTGGTTGGAGTCCACCTCAATGCAAATGAAAAATATTATTGGTATATCATATTTTTTATTTTAAATTATATAATATAATTAAAATATTTAAAATATTCCTTACTTAAGGTGATGAGGTGAGACAATGAGGCGATGAGACATGGTGAGGCACAAGGGGTATTTTTATCATTTGTGATACATTATGTAACCCAAGATATAATTCAAAAGATAACAATAGCATGATCCTTACATTATTCTCTTCTCTTGTTCACGAAGCCTCCAACTATCACTGACTTTACATTAGCACCGTGTTTATGCGAATAGAATAGAAGAGCTCTTTGGGAACACCTATAGGAGCACAAGAAATAATTTCAAAACTCTAAATTCTAATAAGAAGTCTGAAGAAAAGATAATAAAATAATTAATTAGGGTCGATCAAATATATATTTTAGTTTTTATAATTATGTAATTTTAAATCAATTACACATCTCGTTATAATTAATCTAAAATAATCAAATTACATCTCATGAAAGGGTGAGTAAGAGTTCGGGTAAATCGAATCGAACCAACAAGTTTAGTCGGTTCAGTTCGATTTTTCACCAGTAGTAGTTCGATTCGGTTATTTCTCTCAAGACTTTTCGTTATTTAGTTCGGTTTAGTTATTAGTTTTGGTTCGATTCGATTATTTCTCCCAAATATTTCGATTATTTGATTCAATTTTTTTGATATTATTAACTAAAAAATCAAACCAAACTAACAACCCAACCCTCTTTTATTAAGTTCAGTTTGGTTATTAGGTTTGGTTCAATCTTTTTGGTAAGAATTTCGGTTCAGTTACAATGGCTCAAAATTCTATTAGTTCAGTTTCGGTTATTTCAATTAGTTTAGATGACTCGATCGGTTCGATTTGGTTATATGCCTCGGTTTGATTAGATTCAATTAGTAATTTTCGGTCGATTCAATTTGGTTATAACCGATTGCATACCCCTAATCTCATGCACATAGCTTCTAGCCAGTGACGAGGCGAGTGTAGGCCGCTTGAAAGTGACAAGCGAAGGCATCAACGACAAGCGAAGGTGATGGCAAAGGGCCAATGACAAGCGAAAGTGAAGGAAGGCGAACAACGAAGGCAGATGGCAAAGGTAGATGGCAAGTGAAAGGCAAAAAGGTAACTTCGTCGATAACTTTGCTTCTTCATCTTTGCCTACCGTTTGCCTTCGCCTTTACCTGTTGTTAGCCCTTTCTTGTTCACCTGTCTTTGCCTTTGTCTAATGTCGACACCTTCGCTTGTTGGCACCTATTAGCTTACGCTTCCCTCATCGTTAGTTAGAAATAGTGTGAAGGATAATTTGGGCATTTTAGTGCATGTGTATTGCACGCACTAATTCAACCATGACAAGGTGTGCAATTGATTCGAAATTACATGATTCATAGATGAAATTGAAACAAAAAACAAATAAATAAATAAAACATCTAAATAAAAAAAATTACAAGCACAAGGCTAAAATATGGGTTTTGTCAATTAGGGTCTTACAATTGCATATCCTGCAACTCTGTATTTTAGGCCAGCGATAATGAAGTTGTTGCACTATCTGTCAAATGAACAGTTTAGCCCAAGGAGCTTCAATAAAGGTAGTTGCTATGTCTTTGTTCCTAAGCGCCAAAGCAAAGTCTTCTGGGAATCTGTAGTTCTTCATGCAATTGGGATTGAACTTCAAAACCTCTATCAAATGACTCTTAGCAAAGGAGTTGTTGTGATGATCCACTTCCATTTACGGATGTCATTCATGAATAATCATCCGAATCTGCTAGTTGATTCTAGGATTGAGGGAAGGAAAAAACAAAACCTAGTTCTCACTTAGGGCATTTCATGTTGAAATATAGTCCGTCTACATCACAGGGCCCCAAGCACGTTAGTAGGTCCCGCTAGCCAATTTTTTAAAAAAAATTAAAAAAAAATGGGGATTTTTTAGGCATTTTTTAATTGATTTTGGGCCCCTGAGGAATTTTCAAAATAAAGGAATTTTTCAGGCATTTTGAAAATAAATGCCGAAATTTTTAGAAAATGAAAATTGTGAATTTTTCCTCAAATTTTGGGAAAACCAATGGGTTGTTCGGAATTTTGAAATATATGGAGTCCGGTGGAATTCTTGGAAAGAAAAAGAATTAAAATAATAAAATGTTGATTGGGCAAACTCAATAGAAATTAATTAACCAAGTATGGTATGGTTAAAACCCAAATCTGCTAGTTGATCCTGAGATTGAGAGAAGGGAAGGACGAAACCTAGTTCCCATCTAGGGCGTTTCATGTTGAAACATAATCTGCCCTTCACAAATGATGTTGGGAAAAATAAAACAGAGATTCGAACAATCACAGAAGCTTCTCAAAATCACTTTTTCCCACCCCGGAATAGAACACAAACAGAAAATACAAGAGACAGAAATTTAACGTGGAAAACCCTCCAATATTGAGGGAAAAACCACGGGGCAAGCTCTGAGCAATATTATACTATAATAAGGATAATTACGAAATATCCTCACACACTCTACTATCTTTCAAGTGATACAACAATATAGTGGCACTCACAAAATACCCTTACTTTAAAGCCTTTACTTCCTTGCCTCTCTTCTTTGATCCTTAAGTTTGGATCTCACACTTGGGATGATCTCAAAAATGGATGCCTCAAACCTTATGAGAGGGGGGTATTTATACATGAGGCTTACCTCTCCCCCTCAAAATCAAATGTTAGGCAAATAGTTTGGCAGCCTAAAAATAGGCATGTTAGGTAGCCTAACATAATTAGGCTAAGCTAGGCTGGAACCCAACAATTCTCCCCCTCTAGCCTAAGAGCAAAGAGAATAACATCGGAAACAATTAAGCAGAGTCTATGCCGGCCAACCCGGCACTTAGTTGCAGCTTCTCTCGAGTTACAACCTTTGTCATCATGTCAAGTTGCTCAAACTTTAGATCCAAGCTAACTATCAAACCCAGTATTGCTCTAATAGAGCTAATTTTGACAACCGGAGAGAAAATCTCATCAAAATCAATCCCTCGCTTCTGTCCAAAACCTTTCGCGACTAAGCGAGCTTTAAACTTCACTAGCTTGTTACAATCTCTCTTATGCTTGAACACCCACTTGTTTTTTAAGGCTTTCTTACCTTCCGGAAGTTCCACAAGCTCATAAGTATTATTTTTCTACAAGGAATCCATCTTGTCTTGCATGGCTCTCATCCACTGGGTTTTATCTTTATGAGTTTGAACTTCATCAAAGCTCTCTGCCTCCCCCTCATCAGTAAGAAGGATATACTCTAAACTAGAGTACCTAGAAGAAGGTTGTCGCTCTCTCTCTGATCCTTTGAGTGATGGTGGAGAGGGCTGCTCCCCCTGCTCAACAACCTTATCATCATTTCCTGCATCATCTGCCCCTAGTTGGCCATCAATCTGATTATCACCTTGAGTACCACTGACAACTGGATTGGGCAAGTTCACCATAGGAACTGGATTTAGATCAACCAAGCCTTCACTGCCACTAGACACTTTCTTCTCAGCTTTGTTAATATCATCAATGGTTTGATCTTTCATGAATACTACATCACGACTTTGAACGAGTTTCTTCTCAATTGGGCCATACAATCTGTAGCTAAATTCATCATTCGAAATGTGAACAAACGTCTTACATCCGAAAACTCATAGATGATCGTAAGAGACTTCTTTGCCATACCAAACTTTGTTCAGTACATCACCATTTAGAGCAACTGCAGGAGATAGGTTGATAACATGTATTGTTGTGAGCAAAGCCTCCCCCCAAAAAGATTTTGGCAATTTTGCTCCTAAAAGCAAACATCTGACTCTCTCCATTAGGGCCCGATTCATCCTTTCAGCCAGACCATTCAACTGTGGAGTCTTTGGAGGCGTCTTTTGATGTCTAATGCCCATCTTTCTACAATACTCATAAAAAAGACTATTGTATTCGCCTCCATTGATACACTTCAACTTCTTACCAATTTCCATTTCAACAGAAACATGAAATTGCTTGAAAACATCAAGCACCAGATCTTTGGTCTTCAAAACATAAGCCCAAAGCTTCCTTGAATGGTCATCAATAAATGTCACAAAATAAATCCTACCACTAAAGGATTTTACCTTCAAAGGACCGCAAACATCGGAATGCACCAACTCTAGCAAATCCGATTGTCTTGAAGGATAGTGACTCTTGAAAGCAACTCTATTTTGCTTCCCGACCATGCAATGCACACATTTCTTCAAATTTGCTCTCTTTACACCCGAGAGCAGATCTTGATATTTTACTCTTGTGTTTAGTTTTGATGATGAAAAATTTCAAATGTATTTTTTTTCTCAATCAAAGCATATGGTTTGGAAACAAAAATCAATTTCAAAGTGCTTTGATCTATGATCTTTTATATTATTTGGAGATTAGCATAAACAAGTTTTAAGATCTAAAAAGAATCTCCTTGAAATCGTTGGTCAAAATAATTCTAAGGCAAAAGACCAACTAGAACATGTTTTTGAAAGTATGTTCATTTTAGAAAACTATCTCTTGGTATTTTGATATCTAATATCTCATGGAAATGAAATGGTTTTGATAAATGTCTAATGAATGGTTTTGATGAATGTCTATATAAAAATCAATTTCTATCATGTGGATTATATGAATGAGAAAATGAATTTTTAGTATATAAGTTTTGAAGCAAGATATGAAAACTTATAGAAGAAATATTGAGTATGGTTGAAAGTGATTTGAAAAACTTGCTTGTTGAGAGTGATTTGTTTCAAAATATACTTTTGATATTCTCAACTTGCTTTAAAGATAATCAAAATGAGTTTTTAAAGAATCGAATAAGGATGTATTGAAAATTCAAGATTTTCTATAGAATAGTCGACTATCAGGATCATTCTGTCGACTATGCTTCAAAATAGTCGACTATTTTTGATGTTCTGTCGACTATTTAAGCATCTGTCGACTATTTTAGCATCTGTCGACTATCGAGTAAAAATAGTCGACTATGCCTTCTGATCTGTCGACTATTTTTGTTCATGAAATTCAAAAATTTCTTCACATTTCAGCAACTGTCGACTATTCAAGTATGTCTGTCGACTATTGGATTTTTGTATTAAAAATAGTCGACTATCAGTATATGTCTGTCGACTATTCTTAATTTTACATGTAAAAATAGTTGACTAATCTTTTCTTCTGTCGACTATTATGTTTCACAGATTTTATAATGGCTAGTTTTTCAACTCCAACGGTCACAAAAACGGCTAGTTTCTTCTTCAATCTTTATGGATGCTTATATATACAACTCATGGATGATCAAGAAGAGGCTAATGGACTGAAATGAGATGATCTAGCAATTGCAAACAATTTTATTCGAGCTTACAGTGTTTGGGCTTTCATTGTTTTATTTTTTCTCTCCAAGGCTTTGCTGTTCTATCATTGTAAATTTATTGTTAAGCCTTGTTTTTCATTGTGAGAGAACTTGTAACTAAGAGTGTTAACTCTTAGCTTATCTCTTTCATTTGTATTGTTTCTATTTTCCTAGCTTGTGTAGCTAGAGGGCCCATTAAATTGGGAGGTTGTATTTCCTAGCTTGTGTAGCTAGAGGGCCTACTTGTGTAAGTAGGAGGTTTTAGTGAATTGGTTTAAAATCCTTAGTGGGAGTTAAGGTAGTGGATTAGGCTTGGTTTAAGCCAAACCACTATAAATTCTTTGTGTCTTTTATTCTTCTTGCTTTACATTTGTCATTTCATATGTTCTATATTTTAAATCACTAAAACCTCAATTGGGTTAAAAAGTTTTTTCAAGTTTTATCAAGATTTTTTTAAATATCCAATTCACCCCCCCTCTTGGTGTGTGCCATAGCATCTCCCATTCTAACAGATCCTTCTTGGCTAAGCAGTTTAACCCATTCTCACTTATGTGGATAAGTCTGTTGTGCCACATTCAACTATCTTCTCATCTTCCACAGCGTTGACAAAATCACTAGCAATGTTAGCTTGTGTCACATACAAGCTAGGACTCTTTTCTCCTCGAGCCACAATCACGGAACCTTTAGTAAGTTTCCACTGTCAATTGCCAAAAGTGTTGCAATAGCCCTCATCGTCAAGCATTCTCACTGAGATTAGATTAAAGCGAATATCAGGCATATGCCTAACATCCTTGAGAATCAGTCGTGCTCCTTTATTGGTCTCCAAGTGGATATCTCCTATGTGTGACGCCCCGTCCCCACTACCGAGTGTCACCGTAACCCAGGGTTACGTTAGTAGGTCCCACTTCGGTGGCCGGTTATGCCCTAACAACAGGGGGATAAAATGACGTGAGCGCCCTCAGTGGGGTCCAGGCTTCGCCGCCTCCAACTATCGAGAACTCGAGGTCTAAGACTCATTTATAGTGGAAGGACACTCGAATCTCAAATTTGACTCATGCCTTATGAGCAGATTAATAAACTGCAATTAGGGTATAACATAATTTACTTACACAAAATACTCATTAAAAGTAACAACTCCAACTGGGAAATACAAACAACGTTCAACACAACCACAAAATAATTACATGACAGACACGAGTTACTAGGTCGCATTCCCATGCATGCAAGCCTGTTCACCGCACCTATCTCAGGCTCTAGGTGGCCCCTAGTGGTACCATTTATGACCCTATCCTAGGACGCTCACGGTCAACAATTCACTGCCCCATGCCTAGTCACTTCCTCAATATCTTATGCAAGTCATAACAAAAGAGATTTGCACGTAAAGCATATTAAACCCTTACCTTGAGATATGTGCCACCTGATAGTTTGTACCGTTGACGTACTCAAAATCCCTATATGTATAACAAAATTAATTAAATAAATCCATGACAACCATTCTATTGAAATCCTCCCATGAATACCATTAAATTATTTTACTAGGTTAATTTACTAACTAACGAGCTTATCAAGTTAACTAATTTAACTATAAATTAGTTTTGAAATTAATATACCTCACTGTCGAAAATTTCTTTCCAAGCTCTCAGCCACCTCTCCTACTTCCCTTACTTCATGTCTTTCATTTAACTTCCATGTCCACCTATTTATAGCCTCAACTGCCCCTTGTTTCCTCATCTAAATCCATGGTCTCATCCATTATTTTACCTTCACAAGGCACAAGACTAATTATGTCTCTGCAAAACATCATTTTATTCCTTTAATTTCCTAGGCAATCATTTGATAGTCCATCATTCATTTTCCCCTCAAGTTTCAAGAGTACTTATAACTCCACACATATATGAATATTATATTTTAATTATAACTATCACTTAGTTACAACTCCATATATACATTTATAATTCCATCATCATGGCCAAACCTTGGCCTTCACGCCCAGCTCACATACACTTCACACACATAAATACATATATTATATGTTGGAACTTGACCTTCACTCATTTACTAATATATATATATATAATTTGCATATGTAATTTATTAAAATCATTATAAATTCTTCAATTAAATTATTAATCCCACTTTATGCATTGCATGCTTGCAATTAAATTCTCAAATTTTAAATTAATAATCATTGAGATACTTAAAACCCAAAATTAATAACTCCAAATTACTCAACAAGGTCGATTTCGCCCATGTGCCTACACGAGATCTTTATTCCACCCGAAAATATTTTAGGGATGCCTCACTGGCAAAACCGAACCATCCCTAGGATCCCCTCAGCTTCCCGGAAGCCCCCATACGATCATTCAGTACCAACATCCATTCGGGCTTATACACAAATTATTTATTTTCGATTTGACTGATTCCAGCATCATTAGCCTCATCTCGAGATGCTCATCAATCTTATACCCTCTTCTCTGGACATCCAAGTCCCAAGACATTTCCTGCCGTCGATTCAACGATTTATTAATTTTTCTCAAAATCGCACATAACTCAATAAATTACCTTAAAATCCATAAACTAATTATTTCCAAAATCAGGGATGTTGCACTATATCAGCAACCTTCGAATAATTCTCATTACCCATCTTTACCACCCAAAAATTACCGGGCATATAAGATGAAAAAAGTTCCTTCTTTGATGTAACATATAAGGCAGCTCCACTATTAATGACCCCAATTGTCTCTTGACAAGCAAAATTAATGACCTCTTTATCACAAACTATGACAAGGTCAGTAGCAACAACTGTATCGTTGTGGTCACGATCTTTCTTTTCTTCGTTGCCCTTTTTCATGTCTTTCTTGAATTGGAAACACTTTTTTTTAATGTGTCCCAGTTTTCTACAATAGTGACACTCGACATCTTTGTAATTAGGCCTTGACTTGCCTCGGCGTTTATCTTTACCTTTAGAACCTCTGCTTTTACTTCTCTTTCTATCTTCGGTGATGAAAACTTCGGATTGCGAAGACGAAGCTTGAGATCTTCTTCTCATCTCTTCGTTTAAAACAACACCCTTAACAAGTTCCATCGTCACTACACCATTAGGAGCGGAGTTACAAAGAGACATTCTGAATATCTCCTAAGAGTCTGGTAAAGTACCGAGTAGCCATAAAGCTTAAATCTCATCGTCAAACTTTACACCCATAGAAGACAACTGCTGCAAAACTTCTTGAAAATTACTCAAGTGATCGGAGATAGTACTATCTTTCTTATAGTGTAAATTCATCATCTTCTTAATCAAGAAGAGCTTGTTATTGCCGGTCTTTCGAGCGTATAGAGATTCAAGCTTCTCCCACAACGATTTGGCATGTGTCTCATCATAAATATGATTGAGCACATTATGATCTACCCATTGCCGAATAAAACCATATACTTGGGTATGTTCGAATTCCCACTCTTCACCGATTTTCGATTTGGGCTTCTGTATAGTAAATACTGGTAGATGCCAACTTTTCACATAAAGGAGATCTTTCATTTTTTCCCTCCATACGTGATAGTTGGTTCCATTCAGAGTAATCATTCTGCTTGTACTACCTTCCATCAGGCTTCCACTATTCACTATGAATAGTAATCGTATACTAGAATAGTGTTTGTACGTGAATAGTACACTGGGTAAGTTCTCAGCAAAGAGAGGTGAGTCACAAACGGACACACTTAAGTACCAAGTCTTTCCTTAGCCAGAACTTTCCTAGACATGCACTTCTACTACACCACACTAAATCCAATATCCGCGCATACAAGAAATATGCTTTTAACTAAGACAATTCTTTTCTAATGTGGAAGATCAAACAATGTTGCGACCACAGAGCATATTAAGAATTTCCTGAAAAAACTTATACTTTCATAACCAAGAGCTCTGATACCACTTGTTGGGAAAAATAGGACAAAGATTTGAACAATCGCGGAAGCTTCTTAGAATCACTTTTTTCCACTCCGGAATAGAACACGAACAGAAAATACAAGAGACAGAAATTTAACGTGGAAAACCCTCCAATATTGAGGGAAAAACCACGGGGCAAGCTCCGAGCAATATTCCACTATAATAAGGATAATTACAAAATATCCTCATATACTCTACTCTCTTTCAAGTGATACAACAATATAGTGATACTCACAAAAAACCCTTACTTTGAAGTCTTTGCTTTCTTGCCTTTCTTCTTGGATCCTCATGTTTGGATCTCACACTTGGGATGATCTCAAAAATGGATGCCTCAAACCTTATGAGAGGGGGGGTATTTATACATGAGGCTTACCCCCCCAAAATCAAATGTTAGGCAAATAGTTTGGCAACCTAAAAATAGGCATGTTAGGTAACCTAACATAATTAGGCTAAGTTAGGCTGGAACCCCACAAATGGTCAGGTATGTGAGTAATTCAGATGATTGTTCACGAGTGACACTTGTAAGTAGGAACAAGTCGTCACACTTGCCATCAAATCCGATCATTGCGCCATTGTACTTCAAAGTCTCAATATCTGCCACACTCGGCTCCATCCTCGTTATAGTCAGCATGCTACTGAGATTAGCCATGTAACTCTGCAACACCACCATCGCGTCTATTATAAAGACATAGCTTATGTATAAAAACAGAGAGAGTTAAAATTGATATTAAGAGAGATGAGAAAACAATGAACTGATACATTAATTCTTTAATCAATAGCCTTTATATAGGCAAAATACACAAAGCACTAGATCAGCCACTACATAATGTGCAAAAACAAACTTTCCTACAGCTAGGGACACATACATGTTGGAAATTTATGCCCTAAAGACACGTTTTGTTTAATTTATGGTAATGATGTTTCTTTTAATCAGTTTATGGCACATATATTATTTGCATTTAATTGTTGGAAAAGTGTCCATGCTATTAAGTAAGTGATTCATGTGATGGGTCGTTCTTCACAGTTAGGCATGAATCATGAGTACTTAATAAGTAAGAAAATATTACTCTTGATCTTTTGATAGAACTGGGCATTCTATCATGATAAGATCATTGTGCAATAGATCCTAATGGAGGATGGCTTGCCTTAGCCAGTAAACAGTCCGTTTACTCTAATTGTACAAGCGCATTTGGAATGCGTAGAGTGGACCTGTGATAGAAGCTAATGACAAAGTACTAATTATCATGGAGCTAGTCTATCACTGCTACTACATGGACGAGTACTCTAATACTTGAGTATTAGTTGGTGGTCTAGTGAACCTAGAGCTATATTCTTAGATTCACTGTAGGTGAGGTCTATCAAAGATCAATAACCTTTTAAGTTGGGAGTATGGTTTCTAATTAGCTAAGACAGACTAATACAAGATAGTTTCTGTGATTCACCCCCTTGTGATTGTCCAAGAATAATCAAATAATCCAGGGCCCTGGGAACGTGACTTAAGAGTGTGTGCTTCTGGGTAGCTCCCAGTGATAAGCAAGTACATTCGATTAGTCACGGATTATTAGACTAGTGATCTAAGGATGGTAGAAATCATTTAGAGAGGTGTTAGTACATTATTCCTTTCTAAATGATTGGTGTTACGCAGAGGGGTATTTTTGTCATTACACTAGTAGGTCAAAGACATTGCATATGCAAAATTATTCGTGGGGTCAGTGTTACCATATGGTGATAGTTGGAACACTTAGAATGACAAAATATAGCTACTAGGTAGCAGGGATATTTTGGTCATTTTAGTAGCCGTGAATAATTTGTCTTTTGGTCCCCGGGGTAGTTCGATATAACTCATGTATTATTTAATACATTTGGCTTGTTGGGTGAATTACATTGAGAGAGAATTATTTTATTCAGAATGATCCATAATTAATTGGGCTAGAATAAAATAATAGTTCATTAGTTTTTTAATTAATTAATTGGGCTAACCCAATTAGAAAATTAATTAAATGAACTTGGCCCACTAGGGTTTTAACCCTAGGGTTCTCCCTATATATATTCTCTCCTTGGTTGTTTTTCATCTAAGGGTTTTTTTTTTACTCTTCTTCACCAAAAGAAAGGCCACGAGTTTGAATCATACCTTTGGAAGATCAAGAGAACGTTCAAGTTCTGATGCGAAGGAGCCGAAGGATTGCAGGACAGCCGTCATCTCCACCACAAGAAGAAGCTCCCGCCCATTCTCCTCCTATCGCTTCATTCCGTCCGGTAATCCGAAGGAAAAGTAAGTTTCCTAGATTCTAATCAATACGAGGAAAGTTTTTATTTAGAAACGCTTCCGTTGCATGCTATGTATCCTCGTGATGATCCTTCAATACAGACCTATAAAATCACTAGTTACAGAAAATCTTATTAACCAGGATAAGAAACAATTCAAATAACTTAAATAAATTAATTAATATTTTCAACATTATTGCCATTTTCGACAACTTGCTACGCAGATTATCCCCTAGGGGGAGAGGATCAAAATTAGCGACCCAAAAAACCAATTAATCTCCTCAAAACAATAATTGTTACGAAATTGGATCGACAACTAACCATAATCAAACCAATCAACACACATGAACACAGAATTTAATGTGAAAAATCCAATATTGATAATATAAAAGTGATATTAGCACACACAATCTATGTCTGATTTCATGTGATCTGGGCGTTCATTTATAGACCTAAAATCATTTATGGATGAACATATGAAATTATATTCTGATCAAAAGATGATACATAAGGTTATTCTTCCAGATGAGATAAATTTCATATAAAATCAAATTTGACAACATCGTAATCACAGTCAAATTCGAAATCCTAGTCACGATCAAATTAGGAAACCCAATCACAGATAAACAAGAATTTTGAGTCATAATTGTCACAAATCTCCACATTGACTCTAAATCCACAAAGAGAATTATCCAGAATTCTTTCTTCCAACGAAATCATGAAAAATCAATCTCCCTGATGAATACCAACCAAATCCACTCAATGCTCGAACTTTGCAATAGGCAAGGACTTGGTCAACATATCTGTAGGATTGTCATGAGTGTTGATTTGTTTTACAATAACTTCATCACGAGTAATAATATCCCGAATAAAATGATATCGCACATCAATGTGTTTCATTCTCTCATGAAACATTTGATTTTTAATGAGAAAAATAGCATTTTGACTATCACAATAGATTGTATTGTCACGAAGATCTTTACTGATTTCACCAATCAACCCTTTTAGCCAAATAACTTCTTTAATAGCTTCAATAATTATCATATATTATACTTCTATAGTAGACATGACAATGGTGTACTGTAATACAGCCATCTAGCTAATAGCACAACCACCAATGGTGAACACATATCCAGTAAGCGATCTTCTTTTATCGGGATCACATGCAAAATCAAAATCAACAAAACCAATAACTCCATCTCTAGTATTTTCGAACTGTAAACAGGCATCAGCGATACCACACAAATATTAGATAATCCATTTGATTGTCTTCCAATGTTCTTTACTAGGGTTAGCCATATATCTATTAACCACGCTCATTGTATGAGCCAAATCAAGGCGTGTACAAATTATAGCATACATAAGACAACCTATTACACTAGAGTATGAAATTTTTGACATTTTATCAATTTCATCATCTAACTAAGGAGATAAGCTTGATGAAAGCTTAAAATGTGCAGCTAACAGAGTACTCACAGGTTTAGCCTTCTGCATATTGAATTTAGTTAATACTTTCTTAACGTATCCCTTTTGACTTATATACAATTTACCTGTCTCTTCCTATAGCAACGGTCATGTGCACTGTAGCAACGGCAATGTTAAGCTCAATGGTAAGTAAATATGATTTTGATGATAACAAAAATATTTTTATAATATAAATGTATTTTTTATTCATACAAATAGTAAATTTATTTTTAATTAAAGATGGATTGTCTTTAGACATACTTCCTTATTTTGATCATTTATGTCTCAAAAGTTTATATTTAAATTTTCATATCTTGATAAATGCATTTCTTACTTATGTAAGTAAATTTATTTTGAATTAAAGGAAAATTATTTTGAGATATGTTTTCTCTTACTCATGCAAAAAGTAAATTTATTTTGAATTAAATGAGTATTACTTTTAAACATATTTTCTTGTTTTAATCATTTATGTCTCAAAAACATATATTTGAACTTTTAAATCTTGAATTAAAGGAGAATTATTTTTAAACATATTTTCTCTTACTCATGCAAAAAGTAAATTTATTTTGAATTAAAAGATGATTGCTTTTAAACATGTTTTATTGTTTTAATCTTTTATGTCGCAAAAGCTTATATTTGAATTTTCAAATCTTGATTTCTCATGCAAAAAATAAATTTATTTTGAATTAAATGTGAGACATGTTTTCCTATTGTTTGAGAAAGTTTAAACATTTTTTGAATTTCAAATTTCGTATTAACCTTTTGTTTAATGGCTAGTGTGTTTGGAAGATGTGTATATATATATATATGGTACGTATGGAGGCTCAAAATGGAGAACAAACTTGATAGAACATTCAAATAAGAGTGAGAAGGTTTGAAGTGCTAGAAGTGTGCTGGCTGATGAGATTCTCAACCGTTGGTAACTTGTTTGTAATTGTCTCTAGTTGTAAATTTGTTATTTTTACTCACTTGTTATGTGAGGGGATTATATTTGATAGTAATATGCTAGTGGTTCTTGCTTAGACAAAGGATTGTATGTTGATTCTAACTCTAATTAAAAGTTAATGTTGATTCTCCCTTGTGAAACTTCAAGCTAGGTCTTAAGAGAAAAAATTAGGCTCTTTAGAGTTGAACTTCTATAAATTTATTTTGTTCCTTGTGGTTGTGTGATTTATTGTTATTAATTCTACTGCAATCACCACATATTAAAATCACAAATTTAAGAGATTTTAAAATAGTTAAAATTATTAATTAATTTTTTTAAAAACCCAATTCACCCCCTTTTGGATATTTCTCTAGGCAACAGGTAATGTACACTGTAGCAACGGTCAAAATTCTGACTGTTAGGGGGCACTGTAGCGTCACTATAGTAATAGTGAAAAATTAATTTTTTTTGTCTGAATTTCACACAAAAAAAATTATACATTTTAAAAATGCTTTGTAAAATAATTTTTATGGAAAATAAATACACTATAAAAAAACTATTTAATAAATTAATTTAAAATATATATTTTTAATAAAAAATAATATTTTTGATAATACATATACTATGAAAAATATTTTAAAAATTAAATAAAAAATAATTTTAAAAGAAAATAATATTTTTAGTAATACATATGCTATGAGAAATATTTTATAAATTAATTAAATATAATTCGATACTATAATTAATATATTTAATAAAAATATTTTTTTTGTTAATCACTAAAAATACTATATTTTGTATATTAAAAATTCTCTTTTTTTTATTAATCATCAAAACTTAATTAATATGAACAAGTTGGCTCAACAGAAACAAAAAGAAAATGATGTGATACTGAAAATCAGATCCAACCGCTGAGATCTGCAAACGGTTGATGGTTTGATCCAACGGCTCTGGTACCAATTTATTACGAAATTGGATCGACAACAAACTATAATTAAACCAATCAACTACACACGAACACAAAATTTAACGTAGAAAACCCAATTAAAAAAATCACGTACAGAAAAAAATAAAATATCACTAACAAAATATTGGTAATACAAAAGTGATATTAGCATACATACTTTGTGTCTGATTTCATATGATATGGGTGTCTATTTATAGATCTAAAATCATCTATAGATGAACACAAAAAATTATATCATAATCAGAAGATGATACATAAACGTATTTCTTCATATAAGATAAATCTCACATAAAATCGAATTTGACAATATCGTAATCATAATTAAATTCAAAATTATAGTCAAATTCGAAATTATGGTCACAGTCAAATTAAGAAATCCAATCAATGATAAATAAGAGTTTTGAGAGATAAATAAGAGTTTTGAATCATAATTATCACAATAGCAAACACTTTTACTGAATCTATCAAAATCATTAGGATCCGAGTTGTCGTGTGTTCTTGCATTGGATTGGATCCTCCAATTTCTACTCCCTACGGATTACATAAGTCACAAGAGCAACCGATGAAGTCCCTCCTGTTAACACAAAAAGAACCCAAAAGCTGCTACGGCTGAGTCTGACGTCTTCGTCGTCTGAGTCCACATCCACGCACCTCTCTGAGGTTATTGATTTGTCCTCTAGTTCACCAAGTGTGCCACTATCAATCACCTGTGTCAGTGCTGCATTTATGTCCGACAGAAATGGAGAGCCCTTGGGGAATGCCTGTGCAAGAATAAACCTCCAACCTTAAACTTTAAATCCTAAAATATAAAGAATGATATATATTTCAATTATCTTACAAATGCATATCCTCCAACTTTGTACGTTGGGCCAGCAGCCATAAAGCTCTTGCAGTATCTATCAAGGAACAGTTTGGCCCAAGGAGCTTCAAGAAAAGCAGCTGCGATCTCTTTGCTCCTAAGTGCTTGAGCAATGTCTTCCGGTGTAGTATAGTTCCGCACACGAATTGGACTAAACTTCAGAACGTCAACCAAATAGTTCTTAACAAAGGACTTCCTGGCGAATCCAACCATCGCGTGGTTATACTTCAATGTCTCAATATTGGCCACCGTCGGTTCCATATGCCTCACGGTCAACATGCTGGTGAGATTAGCTGTGTAACTTTGTGCCACCACCAATGCCACGAATAGCCACACCATTGTGGCCACCCTTGATAGGTTACTGTGTAGTTTCTCCCCTAATCAAAGATCAAAACAAGATAAAATGAAATTAATCTTCTTATAACAACACACGCACGCGCGCACAGAGTAAACTTTTGATTCATCTTACCATTCAAAGTGAAGAGTGTAGCAAAAGCCAGCCAAATTAAGGTCCCTATTTGGTTTACGGCCGTGCCTCTAAGTTCAGTGGAATGGTCTCGCTCTATAATCCATACGACAAATCCATTATAGAGATTTACCAAGACAGTGAGAACCCACATGGTTGTTGTGAAGGACTTCAGGAACAACATGGCTTTATCGTGCGTCTGTGATTGAATGGGGACTATCATCACCATTGCAGCGTCTGTATGTGGCTGTGAGAAGTCTACTTTTTGGTAACGCCTGGCCGTGATTGCTATACTGCCTACTGCTGCATCAAAGTGCTATCACCACAAAAGAAATATTCCAAACTGTGGTTAGTTTCAATCATAGCAAGTTAGAGAGATAAGGATGTTCAATTCAATTGCGTGATTAATCGATTACCTTTAAATGGACCTGTTCAACTAAATCATCGAATGTTCTCGTGAAGGGAATGAGATCATAAGGCAAATCATATGGCAAATTTTCGATTGCAGCTCTGAAGACCTCTACTGAAAATCCACTGAAAGTATAGTTGTTTGTGTTTGGATCATATGAGATCGTGACAAAGAGGTTGAACATGGTTCCATTAGCCACTCCAATTCTCAATTTACTGGAGTTTGTTGGTAGCGCCCATCCTTTTGGAGTGGAACTAGGTTCACCAGGCCAATACACGTGCCCCAAATTCTCCATGGAATTATTGTAAGTTGCTCCCTTATCAGTAGTCCTAGAGAAACCTAAGCCATTATCCGTCCAGAATCCGTGTTCTTTGTAACCTTTTCCGAATATATTGATGATCTGAAATGAAGATGCTGGAGGTAGTTTTCGCCCACTGAATGAAACTTTACCACTTAAGCCATCAAAATCACTTAGCAGTATCTTGTCCATCAATTTTTGGCCTTTGACCTTGCCTTCTATCATTGCCATAGCCACTGCCATCGTGGCATCATACGCCTGCAGCGCGAAAATCCCAGGCTCATAGTTATTCTCCTCAGGGTTCTCTGTTCTAAATTTCCTCATAAATCTTGTAGAGAAATCGTGGAAACTTGGCCTGGTTTCTGAGGAGTAGCTCCTGACTCCTAGAACTCCTTGCATCGAAGAGATGCCAGTGGAATTAATGACATGAACAAGATTTGTTATGGCATCTGTGGTGATCCACACGTAGCCCTGTTCCATCATCCCCGTCTTGGTTGCCTTCTCGAATAGCTGGATGGCCAGCGCCAGGGATGTGTGAACCACAAAGACTCTACATTGCCCACTTTTAAGCTTATCAAGCTCTTGAGATAGTGAAGATGAGGCAAAAGCTGGAACTGCAACAAATTGGCTTATTTGTGCACCTACTTCTAGTAGTGATTGGTGCAGATATGGAATGAGTCCATTAGTTGAAGAATCATTGTCTTCATATATGACAACAACTCTTTGCCATCCCCAGGATTGGATAATAGATGCCACAGCCCTCATTTGAGCATGTTGACTTGGGTAGGCTTGAATGAGAAAAGGCCACTTCATTGTTGCCCATGGTGGAGAATCAGCGAAAGAAAGAATAGGGACATGAGAGATGCTACCAATCTCTGCAACTAGCGATGCTTCTTCCCATGTTCTTGGCCCCAAAATGGCCTCCACATTTTGTGTATTGATAAGATGTGTGGCTGGAAGTCAATATAATTATTTAATTAAGCATGGATCAAATCATTAAGCATCTCTCTTAATTTGTGATTAGTGTATAACACAGTCCATATATGTGTGTGCGCGTGTGTAATCTGCATTAAGCAATCAAATGTCCTGTTTCCCAATTAGAATCACTACGAGTACCCTGAATTTCAAAGAAAGAAACTTCTGCAGGATATTCAAATGAAGCAAGAGAAATGACCTGCAAGAGCAGCCTGGATGGGATCACCATGGGAGTTCTCCAGTTGCAGAATGATGCTCCTATTGGTGCGGCTGTAGAAATCTTCTCTTGCCATTTCCATAGCCACTTTCTCTTCTTTGCCAATGCGAGAACTGTAATCCAAGATGGCGCCTACAGAGCCGCCCAAAACACGGTTTGTTTCTGTGACATTCATCTCTGCATTATTATCATTACTATTGGCTAAGCCTTCAAGGGAAGGCAGCCAGACAGCCATGGCCAAGACACAAAGGATATTCATTAGCATAACGACTGATGGCCCTATGTTCCGTGGATGACCAGCCCACGGCAGCGGCAACTCTTATACTCGCCGGACGCTAATCACCATAGTCAATGTTCGTGAATTTCCTAGCTGTTTACTCCCGAAACTACTCGGATGACCACAGATTTGCAGTTTTTTACCCATAATTAATCAAGGGTTCTTACTATTATAAGGACTTGAACTTCATGGCAAGTTCAAGTAAGTTTCTTGGCATTTGTGTTAGATGGGCTTGACTAGACCACCACTTGAATATTTCTAGGCATACGTGGATTAATTGGATTAACCCCACTTCCACTCAAAGTAAATAGATTGGAATTTGGTAATCAATTGGATTAATTAACGATCGATGGTTGAAGTTACAAACCCATTGGTTGCAACAAAGTTAAAAATTTCCATCATGACCCATTCAAGTTCAAATTTCTTCCATTCACTTTACAACAATCCGTTCAGCTGATGGCATTCGACTGGCATTTTGTCTTGCGTTAAAACTTCTTCTTGGAAAGCAGTCTCTTTTACGTCAATCCTAACTGAACTGTAGAGAACTTGGCCCGCAAGTATTAGGTTCTTACTATTATATATGTTTTTATTTTCCTATTTGGGATCTTTTTTGAAATTTGATCCAACTCAAATAATTTACAAGAGAATTTAAATACTATTTTTTCTAAGAATTTAGGCCATTAGGAGAAAACCCAAATGTGATTTTTTTGCCTAAGACGTGGTGGTAGCAAAGGGCTTTCCGTAGTGGTATGGGAAAACCCTAAGTTGATAATTTATTCTAAATATATTAAGTTATTTGTGAGAATATATAAAATAATAATATAGAATAATTTCGGCATCCAAATAACATTTTTACTATGTCAAATTTTATTGAAATTATTTTTCATGAAAAATGTTATCAGGGAAAAAATTTTCATACTTGCATGTTTTTACTTAATATTTTTTATAAAAAATTTTTATGGTACAACACATTAAAGCATGTTTCGGCCCTTTTTTCTTAAAAAATTGAAATTAAGGGAGGTGATAATTGTTTTCCATGAAATTGTAAAATATTTTTCTTTTTCATCTTTTTTCAATCAAACACACCCTAAAGCTAAACTTATATTTTTGTTTTTATATTTTTCTTGTGTGATTGTTTAAATTTTTTATTATTTCAATTATATATCTAAATTTATTTTTTGAGTCGATTTAATTCAAATTTTCTTATACGACAACCCATATTTGATTTTTTTACACTCCTAGACTTATTTCAATTACTTTAATTTTTTTTTTTGTGACAACTCATTTTTTTTATTATTTTAATTACACTAATGTATCTGTATTTTTTAGTCAATGTAATTCATGTATTTTAATGTATTAAAAGTAAAAATAAAATAAGATGAATTAATTTAACTATTTTTTTATATGTCAAAGTATAAAGGTTAAATTAACTTAAAATCATATTTATATGGGTGTAATCGAAATAACAAAAAAATTAAATTATCACATGTAAAAAAATGTCAAAGTACAGACGTTAAATTGAATCGAAAATACAAGTACAAGAATATAATTGAAATAATAAAAAAAATTAATCGCTACACAAAAAAATGTAAAAATATAGGAGACAAAAATATAAATTTAACTAATATATAAACTATATTAATACATGTTAAGAGTAGTTGGAATCATACATCTTTTATAATAAATATGAGATGTGAACTTGAATTTTATCAAGTCCCTCTAAATTTTAATTTCTACATTATTAACTATATATATATATATATCATTTGCTTCTTCCTAACCCACCCACCCACATTTTGTCACACTAAACATTCATAGATATATACATCACAAGAGCAATTGTCGAAGTTCCTCCTGTCAACATGAAAAGAACCCAAAAGCTACTGGGGCTGAGACTGACGTCTTGGTCGTTGGAGTCCACATCAATGCAACTCTCCGATTCTGCTGCATTATTCTCTAGTTCACGAAGCCTCCCGCTGTCAATGACTTGCATCAGCGCCACGTTCATGTCCGACAGAATAGGAGAGCCCTTTGGGAACACCTACACGAGCATGAGAAATAATTTCTAAACTCTAAATTTTAAATTTAAAAAAATAATAAAATACGTAAATTAAAATACCCAACTTGCCCCTCGTGTTCACAACTTCTAGTCAACAATGAAATAGGTGCAAACTATCGAGAGACGACAAGAAAAGGTATCAACGACACGCAAAGACAAGGACAAACGAACCCCAAAGGGCTAATAGTAGGTGAAGGCAAACGCAGGCGAAGGCCAAGAGTCGACTTCGCCTTCTCCTGCTGTCCACTTGCCTTCGCCTACCATTGGTCCTTTGCCACTTGTCTGCTTTCATCTTTGACTGTCATCGACATTTTTGTCTGTCATCTCAAGACAATTTATACCTACCTACTTCATCATTGGTTAGATGTTGTGCGTGTGAACGGTATGTATTACACAAACTAGATTAAATGTGGCGAAGTGTACAATTAACTCGAAATTATATAATTTAAAAATATAATTGAAATAATAAAAAAATAAATATTTAAATAAAGAAAACGTGCAAGAATAGGGAGGGTAAAATATGTATTTTGCCAATTGGGGTCTTACAAATGCATATCCTCCAACTCTGTATTTTGGGCCAGCGGCAATGAAGCTGTTGCAGTATCTGTCAAGGAACAGTTTGGCCCAAGGAGCTTCGATAAAGGCAGCTGCTATCTCTTTGCTCCTAAGCGCCAGAGCAAAGCCCTCCGGGGAACTGTAGTTCTTCATGCAATTTGGATTGAACTTCAAAACCTCTGTCAAATAACTCTTCGCAAAGGACTTGTTGCCAAATCCGATCATTGCGCCATTGTACTTCAATGTCTCAATATCTGCCACAGTCGGCTCCATCCTTGTTACGGTCAGCATGCTAGAGAGATTAGCCGTGTAACTCTGCAACACCACCATCGCGACGAATAGCCACACCAATGTCGCCATTTTCGACAACTTGCTACGCAGTTTCTCCCCTAGGTGAAGAGAAAAACCGATCAGTCTTCTCAAAACAATAACGAACATTTTTACTGGATCGATCTTACCAGGTTGGGATCGGGAGAAGAGCATGGCGAAAGCCATCCAAATTAAAGTCCCCACTTGGCGTATTACTGAGCCTCTTAGTTCAGGGTCACCTTCACGCTCTAATATCCATATGACAAGTCCATTGTAGAGGCTTGTCACCACCGTGAGAACCCACATGGATGTTGTAAAGGGCTTTAGGAATAACATAGCTTTATTGTTCGTATGAGATTGAGCCGGGACTATCATCACCAATGAAGCATCTGTATGGGGCAGTGAAAAGTCCACTTTTTTGTAACGCTTGGCTGTGATTGCTGTACTTCCAGCAGCTGCATCAAACTTCTGTGTGTATATGGTTAGTTTAATTGGAGAAATGAGCATAATTGATGAATCCAATGATTGATCAAGCTGCTATACCTTTAGGTGGACTTGCTCGACTAGATCATCGAATGTACCCATGAAGGGAATGAGTTCGTAAGACAAATCATATGGCAGCTTCTCAACAGTAGCTCTGAACGCCTCTACTGAAAACCCACTAAAAGTATAGTTGTCTGTGACCGGATCATGTGTAATGGTGACAAAGAGATTGAACATGGTTCCATTCCCCACTGCAATCCTCAATTTATTGGAGTTTGTTGGTCTTGTCCATCCTTTTGGAGTAGAAGGAAGGCCACCAGGCCAATACACGTGCCCCAGATTCTCCATGGAATTGTTGTACTTTGCCCCTTTATCAATGGTCTCAGAGAAACCTAACCCATCCGACCAGAACCCATGTTCTCGGTAGCCCTTTCCAATCACGTTGATGATCTGAAATGAAGATGCTGGAGGTAGTTTATGCCCAGTGAACAAAATTCTGCCACTTAAACCATCAAAATCACTTAGCAGTATCTTCTCTAGCAATGCTTGGCCCTCGATGTTGCCTTCTGCCATGGCCTTGGCCACTGCCATGGTGGCATCGTAGGCTTGCAGCGCCAAAATCCCAGGCTCATAGTTGTTCTCTTCAGGGTTCTCTAATCGAAATTTCCTCACAAATCTTGCATAGAAATCATGGAAACTTGCCCCAGTTTCCTGGGAAAAGCTTGTGACTCCTAGAACTCCTCGCATTGAAGAGATGACAGTGGAATTAATGGCATGGACAAGGCTTGTTATGGCACCTGTGGTGATCCACACATAGCCCTTTTCCATCATCTCCATCTTCTTTGCATTCTCAAACAATTGGATGGCCAAAGGCAAGGATGTGTGGACTACGAAGACTCTACATTGCCCTCTTTTAAGCTTACCAAGCTCTTCATATAACGAAGATGAGGCAAAAGGAGAGACTGCAACAAATTGGCTTATTTGTGCATCTACTTCAAGCAAAGATTGATGGAGATGAGGAATGACTCCATTGGCTGAAGAATCATTATCTTCATATATGACGACGACTCTTCGCCATCCCCAGGACTGAACAATAGATGCCACAGCCTTCGTTTGTGCATATTGGCTGGGGGAGGCTTGAATCAGAAAGGGCCATTTCATTGTTGTCCATGGTGCCAAATCAGCAAAAGAAAGAACAGGGGTACGAGAGTGGCTACCAATCTCTGCAACTGTTGATGCTTCTTCCCATGTTCTTGGCCCCAAAATGGCTTCCACATCTTTTGCATTGATGAGTTGTGTGGCTGCATGTCAATATAAATATATTTAAGCATGGATGTAAACAATAGAGTATTTAAGAGCGCAGATATGGAACACACACACACATATATATAATTACCAGCACGAGCAGCCTGGATGGGGTCGCCATGGGAGTCCTCCAGTTGCAGAATCAAGCTTTGATTGGTGTGGAAGAAGACATCTTCTACTGCTATTTCCACTGCCACTTTCTGTTCTTTGCCAATGCGAGAACTGTAATCCAAGATGGCGCCTACAGTGCCCAAAACTTGGTTTGTTTCTGTGACTTCCATTTCTGCATCACTGTTGGCTGCTCCTCCTTGGTGTGAAAATAGTAAGACAGCCATGGCCAATAAAGAAAGGACACGGAGATGAGCAACTGATGACTCCATGCTTTGTGGTTTCCAACCTCTCAAGACCAACTCCTGTTACTTATTAACCGTCGGGAAGGGGCCTCGTATAGTTTCCATATCTGAGAGTAATTAAACTTAGTTTTCTTGGTCGCTGATACCGAACCCTCATTGTTCTTCCATTCTTTCAGCCGCTCATAGACTTCAACCTTACCCCCTTCTCCTCCTGCCACCGATTTTCGTCTCCATCACTTTCCTCGTCACTTCCATTTTTAAATCAGACGCTATCTCGTATTTGTCACTTTAATACTTAGAACTACATACTTAAAATTCGTATTAAAATCAATATCAATAATATATATTTTTTAAAATGAGCTACTATTTATTTATAGAAAAGCATAAAATTTTTATAAATTTTTTAGAATTAAAATTCTTATGACTAATGTCTATTTTAACATTCTAAAATCTATTATATTAGAATTCTTATAAATAATATTTATTTTAATATTTCTACATGACTCTTAAAAATATTTTTTTAATGTCAAAGTTATTCAATTTGTATATTGTGTGGACCCTCTCGATTAGAAAAATATATATTTTTAATTTTTTTCATCTTTTAATAGACTTACCTCGAATAAATTTTAATCATTCGTACCTAACGGGGTCTATAAAATTATTCTAACACCCTATTAATGTAATGTTAAATATTTTCAAAAATCTTGATTGGTGTTTATGGTCTTGGGAGGAAAGTCAATATGTAATTAAATGACCAAAGTATTCCAAAGCACTCGTAAGTCCTGTCTCGCTCGGTCTTGGGTTCATACTTTGCCGGGGGGGCCTTCTAGTTCTAGGCCCCTACCAGGAGCTTGCATGAATTTGCATATAAATTGACTTTGACTTGAACTAAGACTAAGATTGGATCCGAATAAAATCCATCTTTAAATCTTTGGAGATTATTTGAATCGAAATAAAATCTACCTTTAAATCTTCTCTTAAAGGGAGAATCTCTCCTCTAAAATAAAGATTTATTCTCAGAATTAATTCTAATTAAGGATGAGCATTCAGTTGGTTCAACTATTGAACCGATCGAATTGTTCAAACCGATCTAACTAGATCTGTGTCAAAAATTAAATTGAACTCAAAAATATTTTAGTATCAAAATTAATATAAATTTCACAATCAAGTAATTTTAAAGTTCAAATTAATTCTATATCATGTTAATTAAAAAAAAGATAGACTAAATTGTAAGGGGTGAGTAACATTTAGGTTAAATCAAAATAATCGAATTGGATCCGTCGAAATTGTCGGTTTAATTTGGTTCAAATTGAAGATTGATTCGATTTGATTTTCAAGTTTAACAAATTTAGTTATTTTGGTTCAATTCGATCTCTAAATTGAAAAATAAAATTTGAAATAACAAAAGCAGACAAAATATCAAAAACATTATCATTTTTACATTTTGTTATTTTGGTTTTTTTATTTTTTCGATCAGTTCGATTTTTTTACTTTTTGATTTATTCAATTTGAGAATCTATTTGGTCAATTTAGTTTAGATTTTGACATGGGTTCAATTTATTCGATTGGAGCAATTCAATCGGTTCGGTTTTGAATCGATCGAATGCTTATCTTTATTAAATTATAACAAAAAATTAAAATACAAAATTCAACGACCAAAAGTAAAATTGACCCTATTATAAACATATTTTAAGGACTAACATCCGTTACAAATCTACTTCCAATCATTGGTCGGATGAATATGACAATATTATTATTATTTTTTACTCGGTAGTTGTAAATAATAACAATTGATTGATCATACTTAACAATTTCTCCCAGTTGGGTCTAACATCTTATTCTTGATTTATATATATTATATAATTTAGAAACAATTACATGTGAACTAGCAATGGGTCCACTGACTAATTAGGCACTGAGGCGACCTCGCTTTAAAAGACTGATTTGACTGTTTGAAAAGGGTAAGAAAATTAGAAAAAGAGTCACCTTACTAAAGTTGGGGATTGTTACTAATGTCTGGTCAATTTTATGTTGTTGGGTGTGAACTTATGAAGGAGGGATGAGTCCCAGCTCTCACGGGGTCCTACCCTCTTTAATTTGTTCATGTCAAATAAATTTTATATTTTCTTGATGTGGAAAATATATTTTTTTTACTAAAATTAGGTTAAAAATTAAGGTCTTATTAACTCATAATTTGATTTAGAATAGATAAGACTTTCATGTACAATGAAAGTTTAGGATTCTATACTAAACATATTCTTGAATTTCTCAAAGATAAATAAGGTAAAGGAATTGAAGAAGAAGATGAATACCAAAATATTCACGATTCCAAAAATTTATTAATTTAGCGCTCGTTCTTAAAGTAATTCTTTTTCATTGAGCTCTCAATTCGAGATAATCTCTATAACTTAGGGGATACATAAATTTAAATCATAGGTCAGAGGATTAGATTATGGGTATTCCAAATCTTCCTCGATCTGGCATGTCCTGACCTCCACAAATTTAGGATTAGAGAATTCATATTGATCTAATAATTCTAATTCAACTCAATTTCAAATTCATAAAAACATGAGGAATTAACTAATTCTTTCTAATATGGGTGAAGTCGACTCATTTTTATAATCCCCAAGAGTTTGATACTCTTTCCTTGAAAAATCATTCATTAATTTGTATTGGAGTTTGAATGTTTTTTTATAACTAAAGATAATATGTAATGATAAATTTTTTTTAAAAAAATGTTAAAATCTTATTTATATCAAATAGATATTATCTTAAATAATACTTATTTCTTTTCTAACACTTTGGTTATTAAATTATTTTTCAATCATTGACCAAAAATAGCTAAGTGCGTTCATTACCCACCTTAAATTGGATTGGATGCTGGACCACTTAATTTGGATGTAATTGAGTCAAATCAAGTTTTACTAAGCGTGTGTTTCATTGCAAGCATAGAATTTGTATGAAAAAAAAAATATTTTCTAGACAATTCAATTGTCTAGAATTACTTAGAGTATGTTTTGGCCTCTTTTCCATAGAAAAATCCATCAAGGGGAGGTAGTTTTTGTTTTCTATACAAGTTGGAGAATGTTTTCTTTTTCAACTAAATGCTATCAAACACACCCTGAAGATGAAATTTTTCTAAGAAAAGAGGTCAAAAGATGCTTTAATGGTTGTATCGTAGAATTCAATTCCATGACAAATGTAGTGTGTCAAACAAGAAATATGAAATCAAATTTCTTGGATGAAACATTTTTTTATGAAATTTTTATACAATCAAACACACCCTAAAGATGAAATTTTTTTAAGAAAATAGGTCAAAAGATGCTTTAATGGTTGTACCATAGAATTCAATTCCATGAAAAATGTAATGTATCAAACAAGAAAGATGAAATCAAATTCCTTGGATGTGACATTTTTCATGAAATTTTTATACTATCAAACACACCCTAAATTCATTTTCCTAAAAATTTAATTCTAGACAATTCTATAATTAAATTCTATCCAAATCAAGTTTTACTAAAATCAAACTCAACTACATAGAAAAACATTAAACTCAAGCTCATTTTACATAAAAGTGTGTTTGATAGCATTTAGGTGGAAAAGAAAGTGTTTTCCAACTTACATGGAAAACAAAAATCATCTCCTCTTAAATGGAATTTTTCATGAAAAAAAGCTAAAAACAAGCTTTAATGGTTGTACCATCGAGTTCAATTCCATGAAAAATATAATGTGTCAAACACCCAAAATAAAATTCAATTTCTTGGATGGGATATTTTTCATGCTATCAAACACACTCTAAGTAAAGCTCTTAGTCTCAACTCAACTCTAACTCGTTTATATGAATAAAAAAGGTTCTATTCAACCAAGCTAAAGCTAGTGATAAGCTTCCAATGAACTAAGCTTGAGCTCGAGCATGGCTAGCCAGGAAATATTTTGTCACGAGTTCAGTCAATTCGATTCTAATTTTTACACGAGTTTAATCTATTCAATTTAAGCAATTCAATTTATTTGGTTTCGAACTGACTAAATGCTTATCCCTTATTAAATAATAACAAAAATCAAAATTTAGTAATTACAATAGCAAAAATTAAAATACAAAATTTAACAACTAAAAGTAAAATTTACCCTATTATAAACATATTTTATGGACTAACTTCCAGTACAAATCTAGTTCCAATTATTGGTCGGATGTATATGACAATATTATTTTTTTTTTTACTTAGTAGTTGTAAATAATAACAATTGATTGATCATATTTAACAATTTCTCCGAGTTGGGTCTAAAATCTTAGTGTTGATTTGTATATATTATATAATTTAGAAATAATTACATGAGAACTAGCAATGGGTCCACTGACTGATTAGGCATTGAGGCGGCCTCGTTTTAAAAAGGGCAAATTTTATTCGCAACCACGATTTTATTCTTTGCGGTCACTTTTCAATATACCTAAAATAATCTTAACAAAAAATTCAATTTTATCATTTATCTTTAATACTCAACCACCCACGTTAAGCAACCACCTAACATCGTATTTTCTTCCACCAGCAATCTTTGTAATTTCCTTTCACCCGTCATCTGTCGTAATTACTTATTACTTCATACCCACCATCAAAAATTGAAAATATATTTTCTCCTCAAGGTCACTCATTCATTTTCTCTCAGAATATCAGCAAGTCGAAGTTAACCATGGATTACTACACTCAAATGCTTACAACGAATTGGGGAGAGTTTGACGAAAAAGATAACAACTATTCAAAAAAATAACATCACACACAAGTAAATCTAAATTTTGTATGTATTAGTGTCTGTTTCTAAGGGTTTGGGAAGTTGGAAACTCTAGAGAATTCCTAATTTTCCAAATTAATGTGTAAGTAAATATTGTATGTATTAGTGGATTTTTCGAATTTCAAAATTCAAGAAACGCATGTACTTCCAAATCTCAGGGTTCGAGAAGCACGGTGTTTCCCAAATCCCGGGATTCGGGGAGTTAGGTTTCAAATTTTTAATTGGTATTTTATTTTTTTTTTTTTCTTATATCTCAAAAAAATTGATTTTGCAATTCACCAATCATTTAATATTATTTAACAGTTCACTACTAATGAAGTATGATAGATTTTTAATAAATTTTTTAAAATTATTATTTTAGTTAAAGAAAAAATATATCTAAATGTTTTCTTCTATTAAATTTTTGATACTAGAAAAACACTAATTGGATGGACTAAGAAAGTTGGAAAATAAAATGAAATTGTTATTGTAATAAAGAATTCAGAATTTGCGAGTATTAGAAAAAAACTTATAATTCGTCTTGCTTGTGAACGAAGTGGGAAGTATAAAAAGAAGAAATAAGAAAAATAAAATATAAATACATATATATATTATATACATATTGTAGCATTACATTAACGAAAATTAAAACGGAAATTATCATATTATATAATATATAAAATAGAAATTAAAATATATAATATATTATATTATATAATATATAAAATGAAAATTTATAGTGTAATGCCCCGTTTCTCGAGCCTGTTATAACTTAGGACAATTCTAGGATAATTTTTTTTTTTTTTTTCATACTACTAAAATTAAGACTAAACCATATCATTGCTCTTATACATCCCAAAATTTTTCATTCATTTATCTCCAAGGAGAATTATCATAAACATTAAATACGGAAACTAGAATCGAACCTAATATCATAACATTAATCAAAATTCAGCTCTTACATCACGAGAACATAAATTTCTGAGCATGACTTAATCATAAGTTCTCAACTAACATTAACCCTAAATAGGGTTTTACATCATCATTTCTCAAACATTTAGAATTCAAAATAGCAGAACTTAAATACATGAGCAATATAACATACGTTCAACTGATCATACAACTTATCATGCACTTTGCTAAGTGTCATTACATGCCTCATTCATCCTCGTTTTTGCTACTATCTTCACCTGGAACGTTTGAATATTCCAGGAGCAAAGCCCAGGTTAGATGATGAATCATCTAAGTAAGGATACAAAACATTCAATGCTCATGTATGTATGCAATGCACATAGCATCATAACTTTCATGTTTGGGTCGACTGCACCTTAAGATTACCCATCATTTTTTCAGTCTCCCTGCCAGATCGAGGTGTATGGGTGCACCCTTGGCAAAGTAACGGAGCCAGTACCTAATCTCAAACCCATGTAACGTATGACCGTGAATCTCATCATGCTCATATGCATATTTCATAAATTAAATATGTAAATGTAATCTACATGACATACTCACATCAAGGTATGACAACATGATAAAATCATTTACGTAAAATCAGGTTTTGAATCGAACCACTTATAAATCAAGTATTTTCATAAAACTAATTTCAATTGGGAAGTACCACTTACAAATCATTTTCATAAACTAAATCCAGTTGAATAGTATCACTTACCTTGTAAAAAGATAATTTTGCCCCTAACATAATGTTGCCTCAAAATTCGCATCGGACTTCTAATCATTCTCAATTATAAACCTTAACGTATCCTGGGCATCATAATTACTTAAAAAAATCATATTTATAATTTTCTCTAATTTTCTCAATTTCTCTTCAAAATAATTCCTAAAACAATATTCCTAAACCCCATAAATTTCCTCATAATTTTCAAAATCCATATTCTATTTATTTCTCATTTTCTCTTTGATTTTCAAGCATCTATTATCTGAAAAATTCATAATAAATACCAATCATGCATTTTTCTTCCAATTTCGTCATAAAAAATTCTAAAATATCATTCTCATATATTTAAAATTTTTCAAAAAAATTTTGAAGATAACTTACATTCCCTCGGAGTGATTCGGTATTCTTTTATATTGCGACGAAGCCTTGATTTGCGCATCCAACAACGCCTTCTACCACAAATTTTCACACAAACTACTAAACCCAACCTATAGGATTTTTCTAGGAATTTTTTTGGTATTTTTATCTCTCTCTCTATTTTTTTTCTTTCTCTTTTTCAAATCTCTTTCTCACTCTCAAATCTTTCTTTCAACATTTCTCTTTCTAATTTAAATCCTCAAACCTTTCAAGTTTCCTCTATTTATAGAAGGTTGAATTAAGTTTAAAATAATTGTAGTGACCCACTATCTTTAATTATTTTATCACTTTTCTTAACTATTTTTCATTAAATCTCACTAAAAATCCTTAATTATTTATCCACACCTTACTTTATCTCCCACATTTCTCAATTATTTCACCTATTATCTTTGATTATTTGTCCACACCTTAATTTATCTCCAACATTTCTCAATTATTTCACCCATCATCTTTAATTATTTTGTCATCTTTCTTAATTATTTTTCACTAAATCTCACTCATAATCTTTAATTATTTGTCCACACCCTACTTTGTCTCCAATATTTCTTAATTATTTCACTCATTATCTTTGATTATTTGTCCGCACCTTAATTTGTCTCCAACATTTCTCAATTATTTCACCCATCATCTTTAATTATTTTGTCATCTTTCTTAATTATTTTCCACTAAATCTCACTCATAATCTTTAATTATTTGTCCACACTCTACTTTGTCTCCAACATTTCTCAATTATTTCACTCACTATCTTTAATTATTTTGTCACCTTAATTATTTTTCACTAAATCTTCTTCTAAATAGATTATTCTTTTATTTAATTCATTAATTTTAAATCTATTTTCTTAACCTATTAATTAGCCCATTTACTTAGCCTTTTATTTTTTTCAACTTAGCCCACTAACTCTAAGCCCATTTATTTAGTCTTTATTTTTCCAATTTAGCCCACTAACTCTAAACCTATTAATTTTTTTTTCAATTATAATCTCTAATTTATGTTAAAAATATTTTATATATAAAATTAATTATTATTATTTTCAAAATATTAGGATATTACATATAGCCTCCGAACTCTAGAGTTCGAAGGCTCTTAGCCTCCGAACTCCAGAGTTCAGAGGTAGCAATCTTAATAATAATAATAATATTATTATTATTATTATTATCATAATATATATATTATATACATATTATAGTATTATATTAACTTAACTGCAAATTAAAATAGTGGAAGGTCCGTGTAAATTGAAATATGTAATATATTATATTATATAATATATAAAATAAAAATTGAAATGTATAATATATTATATTATATAATATATAAAATAGAAATTGAGAGCCTCCAAACTCCAGATTTCGGAAGCTCCCAGCACCTCCGAACTCCAAGGTTTGGAGGCGGCCAACACCTCCGAAACCTGGAGTTCGGAGGCGATCCTGCCTTCGGTTCGATGGCGGTGACCGATTCGAACCCAGGGTTCGGAGGCCGCCGCCACGGCCATCGCCTCCGAACCCAGGCGGCCACCACCTTCGTCCATCAAACCTCTCCCCTTCTAGCTTCCAAGTTCAAACATGTAAAAACTACCTATGTTATCACCAAGTGCAAAGCAAAGAGACGCGGCAGTAGCAAAGAGACGCGACAGCAGAGAAGCAACAAATGTTGTAGAGAAGGGAACGACGACGAGTGGCTGAAAAGAAGGGGACGGCGTGATGTATGGGATATATGAGGGTAATTTTGAAATATAGGTGGCTGCAACAAGTAATAATAGTAGATGTGAAGAGTAATTGTTAAATTTATTTTAATTATGGTTGCAAAGAGTAAAAAGTTGGTTGCTAATAAAATTTCTCCGTTTTAAAATGCTCACTGTAAACTGATTTGACTGCTTGAAAAGGGTAACAAAATTAAAATAAGAGTCACGTTACTAAAGTTAAAGTTAAAAGTAAATATTACCCCCATAACATATGTCGAACAGTCAGATAGGTATTGTTGAGTCATGAGTTCGATTCTTGTTCTGTATAATGAAACAGAGCCTTACACCAATGATTTACCTTTTTTGCTAAAATTGATAATACGAACGACGTAAACTGCATAAAAATGATCATTCCAACTTAAAAGTTAATGTCTTATTAACTTATAATTTGAGTTAGATTAGACAAAGAATTTCTTGAATTTTTTGAAGATAAATAGGATAAAGGAATTCAAAAAGAAGATGAATACCAAAATATTCATAATTTTAAAAATTTATCAATTAAGTCATCATCCTTAAAGTAATTCTTATTTATTAAGCTCTCAATTCCAGATAATATTTATATCTTAAGGGGATACATAAATTTAAACTAATAGGGGATTAGATTATGAGTATTTCAAATCTTCTTGATCTCCCGTCTTGACCTCCACAAAACTAGGATTAGAGAATTTATATTGATCCAGTAATTTTAATTCAATTCAATTCCAAACTCGTGAGGAATTAATTAATGGAGTCATTCCGATGCATGATCTATGAATATAATTAAAAAAATATAAAATCTAAGTTGACACATAAAAAAGTATTAAAATATATGAGTTAAATTACTTGAAAATGCATTATTGAGAGGGATAATCGAAACACTAAAAAATTTGAATGATTACACGAAAAAAAAAAAGGGATAAAAATAAGGATTTGGCCCAAAATTATCTTGTTTATTTATGATAAAAACGATGCAACATGTCCTATATATTTCTAACTCAAGTGTTGTTACAAATAGAGATGATGTGAAGGGAGAGGTAGAATATTTACATAACCAATCGGTCTCAACTAATATGATTAAAACTTGTGTGCGATGTCTATGATGACTTTTCATTTCTCTACATTTATTCTACACGTTTTAGCAAATGCATTGCCACACGATATGTGCTAAAGACTTCTCAAAGTCCACTACTAATTAAACACCTCACGCAATGTCAAGATAAGCATTCAAACAGCCAATAGAATTAATCTGGCAAAGCTGCTTCTTCATAAGCCTTCATATGTTTATCTAGTTAATCATTTCATTAATCTGTTTATATGATCAAGAGACATCAATATATATATATATATATATATATTGCGGAAAGAAAAAGTAAAGATGGAAGGTTGGTTTAAAGTAGACAACCACCGAAGAAATAAGGTTACAGGAATAACTGGTCAATGCTACTGAAAGAGGTCTTCATGGTTCCCCATTTCCGTGGCCAAAACTCATTTAAATAAGCAAGAAATTGCACTGTTTATTGACTTTATAAGCTCATCTCAAGAGGCCATTTTCCTGGTAAAGGGTTGCGATGGAAAAGCTTGCAAAAACTGCATACTGTTCTTTGCTTCTGTTTCTTTTGGCAATGGAGGTGGCTGGCAGGCCCTTGCTGGGATATCATGCTTCTGATTCGGTTTCAGATGGTTTAGATACCGTTCCAGCCAACCGCTCCTCGTTTCTGCTTCTGGGAAGAGGAGGAGAAGAAGTTTCAGAGGATTGTGAGCAGATGTATGGGTTCTTGCCATGTTCTTATAGTCCTCTAGGCCACCTCTTCCTTATTGTTTTGTACGAATACCTCTTGTACCATGGAGAGTCCTATGTTGTCTCTGGAGGGGAACGAATTTTCCAGATTCTAGGCCCTGGGGTCTTTGGCGCAAGCGCATTCCATGTCCTTGGGTCTCTGCCAGAGGCCTTAATCCTTCTTGGTATGCTCTAACCTACCTTTTTGTTTCTTCTTCCCACTCTAGTCGACACTCAGATGGGTCGATGATTAGAATTGTGCTTTTCGGTTCATTTCTCCCATTTGCAGCCCTTGTTTTGGCTTCAAAATTCATTTGGCATCCAAACTAAAATTCTGCTCTTTTGAACCACTTCTGTCTATGTTAGTTTCCCTTATCTTAACAGCAACCTTATCGATGGATATCTCTTGACTTTGGAATGACCATGTACTTGTCTCCTCTTGGTAATGGTTAGCTATTACTTGTCTTAGTAGAAAAGCCTTCGATGAAGCTCATAAAGAACAGAGGAACCAGACAATGCAAACCTGTCGAAAAGCCAGCAGTATGACTTTGTCTTCGATGACAGCCTAGTCCACGAAGCTTCCCTGACTCCCGGCTAGAGGGCATCAAACTAATATATCTATAGATACATTATCCATTAATTAAAAGGTTAAACTTGACAGATCTTAATTAATTAGTCATGGCACACAATGTGATCTGCTCTTCAGGCTTTGCTTTTTTCTAACCCCTAGTTTTCTTTGTTCAAGTGGAACCTACGCATCTTGTGGCTCAGAAGTTCAGAGTGTTAATAAGTTTTCCTATAACAATTGTATACGATTCGATTGCCTATACGAACACAAATTTAATCAACAGAGGACTTACAGATTCAATAACTCAGAGCATGAGATCTACTGACTTAAATGACAGAAAGAGCTCATATTTTCCAACTTTGGTTTTTGAAAATGTAGTGTTTTCTGATTCAGCAGCCGTCTTTGCCGTGTGGTACTTAAATTTAGTCAGAGAAATCTAACTTGATTATTGTCAGATATGGGCTGCATTGCCTAAAGTGTCTTTGAACTAGTTCTTCCAGCAGCTCGTATCTAACTTTGTTTTTCTTTTTCTCTTCGCCGCCTTCTCTCAGCATCTGGACTTCTGTATAGCAAAGAGACAGCTCAAGAGTATGTTTATACTGGGGTTGGCTTGCTGACTGGATCGACAATCCTGCTTCTCACTCTACTTTGGGGAACTTGTGTCATTCTTGGCAGTCGAAACCTCTCCACTGATTCGAAATCTAATCCTTCCATTAGTTCAAATCCCAAACTCCTATCATTTTTGACCGGTAAGCTCTCTTCTGTTCACAAGTCAAGGATACGAATTTGAAGTACTTGAGTGGACATGAAGCATAGATTGTTGCAACAAAGGGCCAGAGTAGATGTAATCTGCCCCCAATCCCTGTCCAAGTTACAAGATAGAGCATCTTCTTGTGCTTTCAAACTTTTTTAGCGTATTTGCAGGTTATGGTATAACAACTGATTTGGAGACGAGTTACACTGCAAGGATCATGGTTCTCTCATTGGTTCCATTTTTGATCATCCAGATCCCGAAAGTCTTCCAGTTGTCTTCTTCAGGCCAAAGGGTTTTCATTATGATCACGCTTGTTACTTCTGTTGCCTTCTTACTCTTGTACTTCTTCTATCAGGTACTCAACTAGACTCCATTTATCATTCTTTTGATGGCAATCCACCTGTTCTAAGACGCGCAAAAATGCAGATTTTCGAGCCATGGATCCAAAACCGAAGACTAGACTACGTGAAACACGAGCATTTAGTACTAGATATTCTAAAACATGTTCAGAGACATGCAATGGGAAGACTCCTATCTGAGGATGGTTCTCCAAACCTAATGGCTATAAGAGGGTAACTTACAGAAATATGTTTTACGATGTTTCTAAGTCGATTTCTTTTGAGCTACAAGTGTTGGATGCGCTCCATTGCAGGCTATTTGAGGAAGTAGATGAAGATGGAGACAGAATTATATCGTTTGCTGAACTAAGGCAGCTTCTTCAAGAAATCAAATACAAGAGATCACACGCGGACAAGGATAGAGTTGTAGCAGAGGTGATGAAAGAGTTTGATCTCGATGGGAACAGGAAAATTACCATCGATGAGTTTGTAAGTGGTTTCACAAAATGGCTCGATGAGACCAAACGTTCGATGGATAAACAGTATCACTCTGTAAGATCATTGAAAGATTTGTATCAGGTAGCTGGGAAATGGATATCTCATAGGAGTGTTAGCAACATTTCCACAAAAAAATTATATCCCGAATCTTTTCTCACAGATTTTGCGACCTTGGATTCAAAAGAGGAGGAAAGAACACGAGATGAAGGAGCAACTAATATCGGAAATTCTAGCACATGTTGAGAGCTCTGCAATAGGTAGATTGTTCATGGAAGATGGAAAGCCAGATATACCAGCTATCAAAAGGTCAGGCCATATCTGTTTCAATATTGCCCGTGTCAATGTGAAGCCATTTTCTTTTCCTTTCTGTGGAAATTAGGGGAATTTTCTTACTTGTGGGACAAAACGGAAATGCTTAATTAGTCCTACAATAGTCCTAATTCTATGGTCTCGTGAGAAAATAAAACTATTGGTGAGCACTGAGCAGCTCATATATATTGTTTCGACAGGTTATTTGAAAGCATTGATCTCGACAAAGATAATTCCATATCACAATCTGAGCTGAAGGAGCTCGTAGTGAACATCAAGTTCCGAAGCATGCCTCTGGATGCAGATGAAGCAGTCGAGAAACTCATGGAAGAGCTCGACGTAAGTGGAGATCAAATGATCAATGAGGAAGAATTCGTGGCCGGATGTTCAAAATGGCTCAACATAGTCAACAATCAAGCTCCAAACCCAACAACAGCCTCTGAGGAACAACTATACCAAGTTAGTAGATCCCTCATCTGATCAAACTTTCTTCACCAATGCTACAACCACTCTTGACACTAAAATTTTTGGGTTATGGCAGAGAAAATGGGAAGAAACCGACTCATTGGTCGGGGATAGAAGCACTGTTTACAGGTCCCCATGGGCTTGGATGAAGGCCATAATGCTTTTGCTGGTGGGAATTTCCATTTTAGGAGTCCTAGCTGAGCCACTCATACAGAGTGTTCAAAACTTCTCGAAATCAGCCAAAATTCCCTCTTTCTTCATCTCTTTTGTGTTGGTCCCATTGGCTACTAATGCCAGGGCTGCAATATCAGCCATCACTGCTGCAAGTCACAAGAAGCTGAGAACCACTTCTTTGACATTCTCAGAGGTCTGCTCCTAATTCCTCTTGAATCCCAACTTTATAAACATATTCACCCTCAAAGTCACGTTATACTGAAGTTCCCACAATATTTTCCCAAACAGTCTCTGACAAACTGAGGCTGCTGGTGATGCAGGTGTATGGAGGTGTGTTCATGAACAATTTGCTGGGCTTTTCTGTGCTGCTGTCACTGGTTTATTTCAGGGAATTTCCTTGGGATTTCTCTGCTGAAGTACTGATTGTTCTGATAGTCTGTGGTGTGATGGGTGTTGCTGCCAGCTTGAGCTCCAGCTTCCCCATCTGGACATCAATGGTTGCATTCCTCCTCTATCCATTATCTTTGATACTAGTCCTTGTACTCCATGATTCTGTTCAGTAACCTTGGTTACAACTCATTTTCAGATTTCATGCTGTTTGATCCAACAAGTTTTTCGTCAATTATCAGTTGTTTAATGCAACTCTCTTGTTGACTTCTTAATCTCTTGACATATCAACCTAAAAGTAACATGTAATCTTCATAGTAAGTGTCACATGTCACCCTCTCTTAGATTGTTAAAGGTATAGTTCTTGAAAACCAAGCAATAAATACCACTAGAAACTATACCTAAAGGTCACGTCATAAAAAAAATCTTAATAGAAATTAAGGGTGTCAAAAAATATCCGAAAACCGGTGAATCGGACCGAACCGTGCATTTTGGATTGATTCTATGGTTCAATGGTTAGGTTCTGGTTCTAAAAAATTAAGAACTAATATATTTGATTTGATTACTGATTTTTTTTTTTCAAACCGTGATTTAAACCGAACTGGAACCAATATTATACTTATATATATATTATAATTTTTTTGGTATAATATACACATACACATAAATAGTATTACTTTTTAGGAAACTAGCGATATTCATGAATTCTTTTATTTATAGACTTTTATGCGCTATTGCTATATTTAAATAGTCGATGTAATCTCATTTCATGAGGTAGTCTGTGAATTATTTTGTTCTATTTTAACTTCAAGATTTGAAGTATTAATGAAATTATGGGTTTATTTTAATTAACAAATTTGTTTATAATTTCATATTTTGGGAAAATATTTAAAAGCTAAATGTTAATTGGATAGAACTGAAACCAGTCCGGTGTGATGAATTGATCCTGGTTTAGTTTTATATATATAATAGTTTGATTACGATTTTTATTATTTCGAAACCGCTAAAAATGGTTCGGTTATTGGATTTTTATAGAACCAGACAAATTCGAACCGTTGACACCCTAATAGAAATCACGTTTGAATTATTTATCATAGAACTATGTAAATACTAATCTCACGAGAAAATAAAAGACAAACAATCTATGTATATTCGTTACTTTACCTTTTTTCTCATTTCTAAAATACTAAATGCTAACTTAACTGTCAGAAAATACCCTAAAAAGATAAAAATATTGTACTTGTTATAACAAAAATTAAAAGATGAATATCTTATCAAAGTTCTTAATCTCTTTACACAATAATCTAAAGATAAAACATAGTCTTTATCGTAAAGGGCAACATGTCACCCTCTCTTAGATGTTAAAGGTATAGTCAATGAAAATCAAGTAACGAATATCACTTGGAGCTATATCCAAATATCACATCACAAAAAAGAAATTTTAACAAAAATCATATTCCAATCGTCTCTAATCAGACCATATAAACACTATTCTCACTAAAAGGTAAAAGAAAAACAAGATAAGTATAGTGATTACTTTACCCTCTTGTAGTGTTCAGAGTATTAATTAGCAAGCAACGTTAGTGTCAATAAAATTGAAGCCAGACAACAAGAAATATAAATAAAGGAAAATGCTATTGGTACACCTATTTTGTATATTTTGAGCTACAAAATGGGGTATTATGACAAAAAACCTCTCATGAGACGCATAGAGGCGCGTGAGGCTCATGAAGAGGCGCAAGGTATTTTGGTCATAACAATCTTTATTCAATTTTTCAAATAAAATGAAATAAAAATTATGCCTCATCTTATTACGTCCTCTACTACCTCTGACTGTGTCCTCGAGATCTGAGCTCCCCCGACATTTTCTTGTCCATCTTACTTCCATTCCTTCATCTTTCCCCTCATCCAAACAGACCCAGTGCTTTTGCATGCCCTGTTTGCCTTGCCGCCGAAGCACATCCAAATTATCTACGTATAGAGCCATACAGTTGTTTGAATTTGATCGGTGGACCCAAAAATTTGAGAGAACAAGAGGAAGATTTTCGAAAGCAGAGACATGGCGGCTTACAGAGCCGACGACGACTACGATTACTTGTTCAAGCTGGTTCTGATTGGGGACTCGGGGGTGGGAAAATCGAATTTGCTATCGAGGTTCGCCAGGGACGAGTTCAGCCTCGAATCCAAGTCCACAATCGGCGTCGAATTCGCCACTCGGAGCATCCGGGTCGAGGACAAGATCGTCAAGGCCCAGATTTGGGACACCGCCGGCCAAGAAAGGTTTCTTCTTTCCTGCTTTCGTACCATAAATTGCCTCGGTTAGGTTTTTTGTTTGGCTGTACAGAAAATGTGTCATTTTGCGGTTTCTGAGTGCAAATTAAAAATAGTGGAATTTTTGTTTTCATATGTTTGTGCTAGTTTGGAAGTTGAATTGATTTCTTATCCTTTTTGTATGTGTTTGAAGCTCGATGTAAGAAAGGGAAGAGAAAAAAATTGTAAATTTTTGAATTTTTTCTCTCTCTCTTCCTAGCTCTGAGTTTCAAGCAAGAGAAAGTGTGTTCGTTTCATTTGCCTCTCTTTTCTTTTCAGAATCAAGGGTCACCACATTCTCTTCATTCCTCTTTTCACATACTCCCTTTCTCCTCCACAAGTTCCAAGTTCTTTAGGACTTGCATAGTCGTGTAGGTACTTACAAATGAGAAGCTTTTAGATTTTCCATTTTAATTAGTCATTATGTTGTAATGATTGCATTGGGGATTAGAATCCAGCCCTTGAAAAGCATCTTAATCCCTTCCTATTTGCTCCTTAAATGTGATAGTGTAACTCAACGAAGTACTAAAATGAAAGCATCTTGTAAAATTTAAACTGAAGATAGCCATTTAGAGTTTCAGTCTATTAGAATCCAATACCGATCCCATTTTTGTCAGTGTTGTCATTTTCTTTTCCCTCAAATACTGTTACTCCAAATGCACTCTTGTGTTTAATTCCTCGGAAGTGTTGTTGCTAAACTAGAGTTGAAAACTGGAACATCTTTTGTCAAAATGATAAAAATGATTTCTGGAAAGAACATAAAAACGCTGTGAACTATGAGAGAATAGACCTACGATATGTGTCAGTGTCATGTATGCTATGGTTGAAAGTAGATGGGAAACACAGAGCTTTCCTTGAAAACTTTGTTCCTAGGTTTGTTGCACTGGAAGTATCATTGCTTCTCGAAGCTTGGTGACAGCTACTTTGACAAACCCCTCTCTGTCTTCACTGACAAAAAAACCTCAATAGGCAGGAGTCTCACCTCTCCAGTTAAGAGCATAGCCTCTCAAATATGAAATTTTGTCTTTGTTGGTTCTCTTGCCTTAAATTTATGAAAAGCCTGAGAAATTTGGGTCTTTTGAGGAAGTCAGAATGCTGCTCAAGCATATATGTCTGAGAAAGGATATCTATACTATCTGTCAAGTGGAGTACGTATTCTAGGTTTAATCATACCTAGCAGTACTGGAAGTTTTGAAGGCTGCATGAAAGGAGCTCCGCCATTCATGTTTCCCTGGTTAAGAATTGACATTTTGACTCACTTGGGGACTAGTTCTTCATATGTCATCTTCCCTGGTTAAGAATGATGTCTTGAAGAAGCAAGGGAGAATAATACTTGTTAAAGTAGATTTTATTGTTATCATTTTCTTTATAGGTAAACTTTAATAGTTGTATAGCTGCAGAACCGGAGCATGAAATGGTGTGGGTATCATTATTATGTGCATCGTTCTTATGTCAGCAGCATCAAACTCACTTCACTGTCATTTTTAAAGATGGTACTTTGGGTATCTAAGGGTTTTACTTCAAATCAGGCTAGTGGCATTTTGATTTGTCTATATTTGGGGACTTGAGTTTAGCTATTGGCTGTCTCAAATTCCAGCCATCATCACTAAGGAGTTAAAGCATCACCTGAGAAAAGTGGCAGTTATTACTGATGGAGGATATCGATGTCGACAAGGGGGGTCAAAGGGATATTGATGTGTTTAATGTATAATGTACCAGATGATCTACCTTTGTAATGTATGGTGTTTTTTGGCATGCTTAATGTAACATGAAATTTATCCTGGTGTAATCTGAAAGTAGTACTTACATCTGGTGATGTTAAGCATACAAAAGAACTGGTAGTTTCTGTAGTTGTATGATTGTTCCATTTTGTTCTGGAAAGTAAGTCTCTTAGTCTGATGCTTAATCTAATCATTTATTTTCGTTGGCATAGATACCGTGCAATCACAAGTGCATACTACCGAGGAGCTGTTGGTGCATTGCTCGTCTATGATGTCACGCGACACATCACATTTGAGAATGTAGAGAGATGGTTAAAAGAGCTCCGAGACCACACAGACTCAAACATCGTAGTAATGCTCGTAGGCAACAAGGCAGACTTGCGTCATCTACGCGCTGTCTCCACTGAGGATGCCAAAGCCTTCGCCGAGAGAGAGAAAACCTTCTTCATGGAAACGTCTGCCCTAGAGTCTCTGAACGTAGAGAATGCATTCACAGAAGTTCTTACCGAAATATATCACATTGTCAGCAGGAAAACTCTTGATATCGGGGATGACCCCATCGGCCCTCCCAAAGGGAAAACCATCAATGTCGGGACCAAAGACAATGTCTCGGCTGCAGAAAAAGTTGGCTGTTGCTCTACCTAGCGGCCAGAGTAAAGGATATGTGACCTTCACAGAATCTAACCTTCTCTCGAGTAGGCGAGCACTCATCCATTTTAGGCCATGGGCTCTGTGTTCACTGCCTCACCTCTGTTTCAATGGTTGGGATATATGCTGGAACCTATTCAAGACTGGTTCAGTTTGGAGCCTTTGTAAAGGAATTGGCAATGAAGACTCTCCCGGTTTATTACCGTACTTAGTTCGTTTTCTTTCATCTTCCAAAGTTAGTTGGGTTGTTTCGGAATATGCTTTCTTCCATATGTAACAATTTGCTAGTTATCTTTCAACACTATATGATTGAACAGTTCTTATAGACTGTAAAGGGTAAGCTTCAACCTCCCCTTTGCCATCTGACGTTTCTATTATCTTCCCACTCAAAGTGAAGAACTGTTCTTTTGCCTAGAAAAAGAAAAAAAAAACTGTTATTTTATTTTGACTTGATCTTTTGGGAGATCAAAACAGAAACTCTTTTTGAAGTTCCGAATATAAAAAAGTAATTTTACTGTTTCACTACTCGACAATCGAGGAGGGAAAATGTTCCCAAAAGTTGTGGTTTGGAGGGCAAGTAGATACCTTTTTGATTCAGTTGATCTCCAGTTTGGTAACCAAGAAACTGCCAAGTTATTCTGTGGTCTTTCAAAGCTTTGATTGCGTCTTGCTTAGTGGCTGTCAACTTCTGCTTTTGGTGTTGGCAGTTATTATTACTGTACTGTCGCTCCTAATAGAGGTTCCAATCACAAGAAACAAAACTGGTATTACTGCTACTGTGATTGTTTGTATGGTATGGAATGGGGGCTGGCCCTACTCCAATCAATGCATCAAAGAGTGGCATGTGATGCTGCTATCAGGCTCTGTTTATATCCTCATCTCAATAGCTAGCCATAATCCTTGGAATCTGGACAAATTTTCACCAGAGAATGTATCAAAGATCAAATTCTTTTTGATTTACTGTCACCTTATTTTGATAATATTTTAATCAAACTTCATCTGGTGTTGATGTGGTCAAACCTCTCCCTCTTTTTCTCCACAAAAGGAAATGTTGGGTATAATTATGGTATCACAGCTATTAGATATCATCTTAAATACGATTACATTGAACATTTTCTCTGCTCAAAGTTAAAGAATGAAAAAGAAAAATGATAAAAGAAGGGAAAAAAATATATGCCATTGGATCCCATATAAAAATCACCCGATCACAAATATAGACAAAAGATCATAACCATGGACAGGGAAGGAAGATGAAGTTAATTAGGGTAAGTTTTCCGGATCTAAAGAGCCATGATCCCTGCAATCTGGACAAACTTTCACCAGACAATGCCTCAACTTCTTCAAACTTGTGAACCCAGAAGCTTTCTCAAGAACCTTGTTCCTAAATTCCTTCAATTTCAAGTAGTCTTCTCTGATGTCCTTGCCATCATCACCCATGAACTTGCAGTGCAAAAGGTTAAGCTCCTTCAACCAGCCCAATCTCCCATCCAGAGCAATCTCCAAAGCCCCACAAGAAGAAACACACTCGGAAAGATCAAGGATCTGAATCCTGGGAAACCCTTCAATTATGCAGGAAACCTCTCTCTCCATTACCACTGTGCCATGGATTCTGAGCTCGGTGATGTTCTTGCAGCAATCGACCAGCTGGGATATCACAAGAAACCCTAGATCTGGATTCATTCTTGCCTGGAAAAGCCTCAAATTTTTCCAGTAAAGGGCAGAGATGAAGATTGGGATCATATTCGCACAAACTTGAGGAGGCAAAACAACAGATGTGATCCTCGGAGTTCTCTCTGCTATATACAGAGTAGCAAAGTATCCCAGCCTGTGCTTGCTGGGGAAATAGATGGATACCCAGCCATGGTAGAGGTTGATGGCCAATTTGAGGAGGTGGGTGAATCTGAATCTCAGGTTCTTGTCATCAAGCCTGTCCATCAGTCTCAGATCAAGCTTGGAGTTTTGGAAGAGGGTGTCCAGGGTTGCAGAGAGCCATGACTGGCAAACAAAGGGGGGGCCAAAGAGCTGGTCCTCAACGCCCAGAAAGCTAAAGATCTTTGAGAGTATGCTAGGATTCATGTCTTGCCAAGATGGGGTCTGGACTTCTTGGTGTTGCCTCTTCATTTTGGGTTCTGTTTTCTGACTGAATAATTTTTGCAGGACTTGGGAAGATGGGTTTATGGGGGGTGTGCTATATATATAGTCTTTTAGCATGTAAGGACAAAAATGTAGTGGTTTTTGACGTTTTGTAGTCATTAAGAAATGGTTTTGACAGAGAGACGAAGTGAAGTTTTTCATCATTTGTTTAGCATATGAAGCTAGCCGACACCCGACAGACCCAAGAAAGAGATAAGGATAAGTGAATGCAGTGTACTCAGGCGGTTCTAATTGATTTAATACCACAGTACGGGATACAGAAAGGGAAGAAACGTCTGACAGAACAATATCCTACTAATAATTTCACCCCCAGCTGGTTGTGATTCTCTCTCTCGAGTAGGCAAAATAGCCATTTTGACCCCTAACTTGTCATTTCCAAAGCAGAAGCCGAATGGCCTCTCCCCCTCTCGATTCCACCCATTCGGCCTCTCAATTCGACCAAGAATCGTTAGCACGTGACTCTGAGCCAGGCTAGGAGGCCGAATTGACGGCCCTCCCTTTGAAAATCACAATCAATTGATCCTGATTCCCAAAACACTGGCAGAGTGCGCATCCTTTCACTTCGGTGACAATTAATTGAATAAATTAAATTTGTCTCAAAAATTAAATCGAGTTGACAAAATAAATAGTGAAAAAATTAAAATAATAAAGTACAAAAAGGATGTTAGTTTTTACGTTTTAATTGACTGTCGAAATTTAAATTTAACCGATAGCAGACCTGCAGTGAATGAACAAACTCAAATGCATAGAAAAGACCCAAAAAAATTTTATGTAATTCGATCAAAATAATGCCTACTCCATGACTATCCTCTAAGTATTTTGATAGAATAACAATATAGTATTATCAGTCTTCTCCCTCTTACCATGATATTATTAACCCCTATTTATAGTCAGAGATATTTACAATTGCATAAAACACAAAAATGTAGAAATTATATCATAAAGGACAATATGTCTTTATTATCTCCATAAAATCAGGAGTGGGGTTTCATATTACCAGGGATTTGGTTTGCCTCACAAAAATGAGTCCCTGCCTCTAGTTATTCAACAATTTTGTTGCTAGACGAGCTGAATAGTTTGATCGACGAACTATATGGTTAGACCAACGAGTTAAAAGTATTGCTAGGAGTTCGTTGAGTATATCGTTGAGAGGTCACTAAAAGCCTTGTTGGGAGCTTGCGAGAAGCTCGTTTAGTTCCACAATCTGAGCTTGAGTCTCAACGACGTGTGAGCTTGCTCTGACGAGCTCGACTTGGCTTACTTAGACTTGAGGAGATCGGGCCGACCCGTTGGGTCAAGACCAATCCATAAGGAATAGTGCGAAAAATATACATAACATTGATTTAATTATTTTAATTTTTTTCATACAAAATCAAATCAAACCAAAATTAATTGAAATTGCCAAATTTAAAAACTAAACTAAATCAACCTATAACTCAAACTTGATCAAATTGACAATTTCAACTAATTTGATTTAATTATTTTAATTTATTTAAAATATTGTTCACGTTTATTTATATATAAATTTATATTAATATTATACATCTATATTTTGTACAATTTTAGACATTAATTACATAATAACATTTATATTATTATTATTATTTACCAAACTTTTACATTTTTTTATTTTCAAAACTCGAATTGATAACTCAGAATCCATGACCGTGACCCTTCAGACACACTTATTGTTGGTACGTACCAAGATATCTTTCTTAAAAAGGTTTCCAACCAAAATTCAAACATCAAACTGGCAGCCAACTTGTAAACAACTTGTAAAACATTAAGAGGAATATAAATGTTGGAAGCATACAGTTAGTCGTACAAGTTGTTGAAGTCTTAAATTTATTTCGAAGTGGCAAACTGGCAGATAGTGCTATTAAATATGCTGGATATGCTACTTGGACACTCAAGGGCACTTAGTACAAACACTCACTCTTGCATTAGTGCCACTTTTGAATGCCCAAATAACATTTTCGTAAATATGCCTCTCCGGATTTAGGAAAAATTGATTCGACATTCATTCATAACATATTGAGACACACAGCCTTCATAAGCATCAGAGGTGAAAATAATAGCCCATACAAAACATTCAATGAACTTGTGGGCACTGACTAAACATCAATCCCAGCAGGCAATTAGAACTTTCAATTGTTAACGTCTGAGGTAAAGAAATAGCCCCACCCAAAGCATTCAATGAACTCATGCGTACTGCCCTAAACATAAGGTAATCTTTCTCAAGAGGAAAATGAGAGAAGGGCAAGTATGAGATAACAATACCTCATGAAAATGGATGTTGCTGCACCTGCACATAATCCTGATCTATCACCAACCCAGCATAGTTCCCAGCAAATCATAAAGGAAATCATCAAATTTCAAATTGAACCATTCTATGTTCAAAATTCAGAAAGGATGTACAATCTTATAATATATTAACAGCCATGATGCATATGCACAACTGACAATTATAGAAAGTCTGTACAAGTTAAATAAACAAACAAATAACAGTTGCAACAAGGGTTGACGATGATGGCGACACCACAAGTAAAGCTAGAATAGTATATGGAAAATAGTTTAGAGACAATTTTCAATTGATCCAAAGATCAACCCTCTTTCCCGAGTTCCTCCTCTCTTTCTCGGATCAGTCCTGAGGATTTGCAGACAGGGCAGGTGTTCTTGATGAGTAGCCACCTTTTCACACAGTCTACATGATACTCATGTCCGCAATCAAGAGTTCCAATCTCATCTTCTTTCTCATAATCAGTCTGTAAACCATTTATGGAATCAGTGCCACAAGGGAAACCAACAACATATCAAGCTGTAACGCAACTAGGAGAAGTCAACTACAGGGATTCTAGCTCAACAATCATCACAAGTAAACTATTTTAGATAAATGATGACAAGAAGCACAAGAACAGTAAAAGATCAGTCCAAAACAATAAGAAAAAGAAGAAGCCATTGTTAGAAATGGCAAAAGAAAGATGTGAGCATCTTGAACATTTAGTAATGCCCTCAAGTCATAGAAACAACTTTCCAATTTGGACATATATAGCAATCTACCTACAAAAATAAAAAATTGTAAATTGGAGCTAATTAGGCATAAAAGTCAATCCAAAAGTAAGTCAAATGAGAAAAACATTGAAAACTAAGGCAGTGAAAAGCTTCAATGCAAACGACTCTCAATGTCAAGCATAGACTTCATATTGCAATGAATTGGAATAAAAAATGCAAAAGCCAGAGTAAAAAGATAAAGACCAGCAATGATGGGGAAAAGAAGAAACATACAGCTCACTTCCAATTATGTGGGGAAAATCTAAGGCATGTTATTTGTAAAGAAGAATATGACCAATTGAGTTAGAAGTGGTTAATTGGGGGAAAATCTAACCTATGTGCTGCTTGTTCATTCAAACAGAACATAGCACCAGGGTTATCAAAGTACCTGACATATGGCGCAGAAATCAGTTTCCAGATCCACACTAGCTGGTTCTTCCAGATTCAAAGTAGTAGCAGGTGGAATATGCATTCTGGTTTTCAGATGACTCAAGATGGTTTCTTCTGACAACCCAGTGACCACATTGCCTATCCTTTCTCCCAATGCGAGAAGCTCCTGGAAGAGAATTTAGAAGTTCCAGTTAATTCATAATCACCAAGGTGCTCATCCAGTCAATGTCTGAAAGCTCAAGTAAATATTAATGGCACACAAGTGTAATCAATTTAGTCAAAAATGATAAGCTCCTAACATCCAATGATTCTTTAGCCAACATTCCCTCTAAAAGTTTTCCATCATTCAATGCATGTCACAACTTTATTAAAAAGTGGAAAAAAATCCCCCAGTTACCTCATATGACATATGGTCAATATCCAGCCGCATGTCTCTGTGATGATCAATGGAATTCCCTACTTCATAATAGCCCGGGATCTCTAGCATGGCAACTTCCTACACAGATCAACAAAAACTGTCGAGTCATTTTATACAAGATAGTAAAAGTAAGGCCATCATAGTCATATGCACCATAATCACGAGCATGTAGAATAGTTCTACTCCAAAAAGCAAAATTACTTGATTGAAAAATGATTGGGAGTATGCTAAAATATAAAAAATTACATCCACTGGCAGGACTCTCAAATGAGGAAGGTCTTGGTGCCTCACAGTTGCCTCAGGCATAACTGCCCTTTGGAGAGGATGGTATACACCAAGGCCAGTTGGGGGAACAGCTGCCAGGTATCTAGGCCCCACCCCCACAGCATCTGGGAAAGGATTCATAATGTTTTGCGAAGTGCTATTTGTTGGAAGTCTGTGCGAAGATGTCCCGATTGGCATGATGAAATTGATGTTCTGACCTCTCACCCCAAGCATGGGCTGTGGCAAGTGATAAAGATTGGGCTGCCCTTGGTGGATGGGAGGATGTTGCAATAAAGTCGCAGAACTCCTATTTCTAGCTGCCTCTTGGTATCCCTGTGCACCCATGCTTCCTGTATCTGGGAGTCCAGCATTAACGCTCCCTGAAATAACAAAGAGATTTCCTGTTTAATTAATTTAAAGCTATAGAGTGTAGAATAATACACTATGATGAGACTATTTCTTGCTTCACCGTGTCATGCTTAAGTGCACAATTAACTATATGGTGCCTTCAGAAAGAACACTAGTCGACATGCTGACTAGATGTATTGGCGGAACAGTTTCCACTGAAACCCTCTAAAATAAGTTAACATGGGATAGATGAGCCTTTCCACTTGAAAAGTTTTAGGTCCCACTAGATAAACTAACAGGAAATTAGAAGTGCATGAAAATAAAAAAGAATAAAACGGGGAAATGATGAAGAAACAAACATTAGGCCCAGAAATTAATCCACAAATCCTAAAAAAGAGTTACCATGCAAAAAGGTCGCAGCAGGTGCCTGACTCCAGGTCAAAGTGCCTCCACCACTGCCACTGCTGAAATGTTGGCCCAACCAGGGAGAACTAGCTGTCTGGAAGGGGTGACCTGGAAAGTTTGCTCGAATTGACTGATTAGGATTATGTGACAGCATAGTGTCTGGTTGAATAGCACTTCTCCTCGCACTTCTGTGAGATCCAACTTCCATAACTGCGGGAATGTCATTTCCTCTGTACTCAGGGAGTGGGAAAGATGAAGCATCCACCATAGATACCCCAGGATCAGGCCTCACACTCATAGGGTAAACTGCAGAACTAGACCCAACTGAAGCATTACAGTACTGGAAACTTCCAGGGATGCCTTCTGCAGTTTTTCTCTTAAATGAACCTCGGACACCATCCATGATGTAACTGTTCCTTCTATAGTCATCTGCGGGAACTCCAATGATTCCACAATTGCTTTGAGATGGCAATTGATCATGAAACACTTGATTAATTGGGAGAGGGATCATCCTGCAACCAGGAGTCATATATGGATTGTAGTAATTAGATGCCACAGGAACACCGAAGTCAAGATCTCTGGCAGGATGATGATGCTGAAAAGCATTGTACGGTGCCATCCCATATAATATAGCATTTTCATGGCTGTCCAGTGGACGACGAGTATCAAAATTAGCAGGGGTCCCAGTAGCTGGCAACATAGCAGGGACATTAGGCTGCAGGAAATTTGGTACACCCATGGGAATAACAGTGGGCTCAGGAAAGGTTCGGGACGGGGCTTGTTGATCCATCTGTAAATCCATCATCTGACTGTTGAACAGCATATTCCTTTGACCCATTTTGTCAAACCAAATGACACATCCCTGTTTCAAGAGGAAATAATGTTGTTATAAAAGTAATCTTACTATCATTCCAACCCCCCCCCCCCCCCCCCCAATACCAAAAAAAAAAAAAAGTAATCTGACTACCACTTGCAAATATGAATCATCATTTCTCATAAGTTAATCACCTGGAACAAATATTAAGATGGTCATATATTCTATTCACAAAGTGACACTGTAAAATAAAGCTACAGGACAAAAGGCATAGCTGGATGAATACTCAAATTTTAAACCAGAAAACTGGGAGATAAAACTCAAACAACCATACCAGCATCCGATCTCTTCTCCTCTACACATTCACTCTGTAATCTTAGCATCTCAACAGGCATGTCAAATAAAGAATCTCAATTTGAGATGCATTAGGTGAAGATGCAGAATAATCTCAAGATAAAATGCAATCATCAAAGTCACCCTTTTGTAAGATCCATTGTACACATATATGGTACAGAGAGTATAGATCTCAGTGACTAACTAAAATAATCTAAGAAGAGCACCAGCACCTTCCGCCAATGGTTCAAATATTGAATAAGCACTAGCTTTCGGAACAAGGCAAAAAATTAGCCCATGACACTATCTGCATGATCTACCACAACCCATATTCTCAGAGAACAGCCATTTCTACTCAACTTAAGCTTATAATGCAACAAACACGCTGAGCTGTTTGTAGTGGAACCTCCAGAAGAGTAAAAAATGAAGAGGACTAATCTTATATCCAAGGCCAGACCTTCTGTGGCTGAAGCAGTGATGCATCTTAAATGATCTTGACAATGACTTCACTCACATCCCTCATTTCTACAAGAGGGGATTTTAAATCCTAGATCACTAATTTACTGATAAGCATTAATATGATCCCACAAAGAATGGTTTCTAGTACCCCAAACCCCATCCCAAGGAAGAACCAAGTTGAGTAATGTCAAGCCCTCAGATTATGGGCTGGACAATTGAGGGAATTCTGATTGAATTCCAAGAAAGAAATGAATGTAGGAAAACAGATAGAATGAGGGAGGGAGAAAGAGAGAACGAGAGGGAATGAAAGAGGGAACGAGAGAGAGAGAAAAATGAGAGAAAGACTTTTGTATTATTCTCAATACCCCTTCCTTATACTGATGTAGGTCTCTTATAGAGCCTCCAGCAACCATAACAACATTCTAACAATATAATAGCTAACTAACATAACAGCCAAAATAGTAAGTTAATTTCCTAACCACTTAACCCCCATCTAGTTAGCAACTAACGACACATACAAGTAGTTATTAACGACCATTTACTGATTCACCCCTAGGGTCGTGACAAGTAAGTTAAAATAGAAGTAGTGACACATTATATTCATCTAATGCTCACTAAATAAACTTCAAGAAGTTTCCAATTGCATTTCTCAAGATTTTCAAAATGTAGCAGAAAATGAAGATAAATTAGAAACAAATTTCAAAATGAAGACAAATTAAAAGGACATTATAGATTTTACTTTCTAGATTTTCAAGAATCTAACCTCATTAAGAGATAAAAATTGAAATGTAAAACAAAATTTATGACTATGTTGGCTTTCGAATAAATTCATTTAATAGCCAGATAAAACTGTCTCTTTGTTAACTGACTGTCATCGAATTGAAACTTTGAAGAAAACGACAAGGAGAGAATATACTGACACGCACGTTGTGCCTCCACCAGCCCACCCCTATAACTCAAATCAAAAGTGGCGAAACCTACACAATAGTCACAAAATCTGAGGTTAATATGGCCCACAAGAGTATTCGATAAAAACAGAAAGGAATAAAGAAGACATAAACAACAATTCCAACAAAATAGAAGATGTGCTATTGCAACGGTTCCGACAAAATCCAGTTACTAACGAACTTCCAGAAGAGCCCCAGATTTTCGGCAAATATGTAAAGCATCTAGAATTAGCAGCAGGTGTAAGATCAGTCCCTTGTGAAAATGGTTTCAACCAAATCCAGAAGAAATCTGTATCAAAAAAGCATATCTAGAATAAAGCACCGATCAAGTTGGTAACTCTACACAATTATTCACATCAGAAAAGTCACTCTTCTTCAGTTAATTTTTCAAAAACAGCCATCAGTTTACTACCAAAAAAATGCAAAAAGGGCTAAAAAAATAAGTATAAAAAAAGTCTAAAGAAGTTTCATGATATAGCTTGGCATTCTGGTCAAATTTCATTCTGGGAAAAAGATTACCAGATTGGAGGGGGCGAACATTCTTGTTCTAGATTGCTTTACTCTTAAACAGTTCTCTTACCATATAAACACTGTAAACGAAGCCTATCCAACAAACAACAAGGAGAATAACAACAGAGTTTTAACATGATTCTGCTACAATCACGAGGTAGGTCACCTGTATGCCAGGCCTCAGATGCATCTTTACGGTGACAAAAAGAAATTCCACACCAAAAACTAAACAAAACCCCATCTTTTCACCCCCCAAAAAATCCAGAATCTCAAAGCGGTGGCTTTTCCGATTACCGGAAGCAAATGCAAACGAATTTCACGCCCTCCTTCAACAATCACAAGAACCCAAAATAAAAAACCCTAGTTTCGTGCCAGAAACTCCACGGCAAAATCCAAATCACAATCCATGTAAAGGCGACGTCAAAAATCTTTCCCAATCGCAAATGCGCGTGCGACCACAAAATCCCGATGTTAATGCACAGATATAAAATGGATAATTCAATTCTGCACGCACAACAAAAACTACGGATGATGAAATCAAGAACTTGATACGGAAATAAAATTTGACGAGTGATGAGAGGACTAACCAAATTGGGGACTTGATCAGAGCCACGGCGATCAGGCCGAGAACCGACGAGATAAATCTCTCCCGAACGCAGAGAGAGGTAGAGAGAGAGAGAGAGAGAGAGAGAGAGGGGGGGAGAGAGAGAGAAAAGAGAGTTTTTCAATCGGAAATATATTAGGGTACTTCTTTATATTTCTGTGTTCTTGTGGTTAACTGCTACGTGGGTGCTCGGTTTTGTATATAAATACAGGTGTCATTATTTTATTAATTTCGCAATATTACATTCCATGTTTTTCTAGGAATAGGATTTTAATTTATGTACAATTATTATTATTATTATTATTTTCTAAAATTCCTATCTTTTCTTAGACTACTTTCTAATTTAAACTACCAAATATATCAAGTTGTTGGGTCTTCTTTAAAATAGAATCCCGCTTTAAATAAGTAAATCGTATTTTAATGATCCAACTTTTATATAATAAAATCACAATATATTACGATATATCTAACGAAAATATCTTTTAATGTTGTTATATATTTTTTAAGTTAAAGACCGTTAGCGGAAGATGATTGTACATGTAACGACAAAAGAGTATAATCGAATTTTATTATCAATCTCCTACTTAGCCAATCCCGATTAATACCCTCAACTATCGCATCAAGTTATATGTTAGCGTGTAAATTTTAAACTCCATCCGCATAAATTGGAATTCTCAAACTCGTATCTATGAATTGAATTAGAAATAACGGCCATACTAAAGAATATAGAAAATTTATAACCTACGACCACACAACTTGAACCGCCTTTGACAGTTCGACTATGCTCAATACCAATCAAAACACTAGGCATGTATATGTAATTTTAGATATCATATTGGAGGAATAAATTAGCAAATCTTTTAATTGTCTAATTAAGTAACAAATCTTTTTTACAACAAGATAAAAAGGTTAAAACGTTTACTTGCCAAATTTGGACACTGGCTACAACTTTAACATCATCAGAACCACGTTCGTCATACTCACAACTGGATGGTGAGCGCCGTGTTTGGATAGAAAAATGAAGTTTTGTAAAGAGGGTTGTCCTCATCTGCTGCATGCTCGCCAGGGAGGATGGAGCAAGGCTGGCAGTGAGCCAAGCTGCTTGGCTCTGTGCAGATGGGAAAGCCAAATTGCCAGCCACCAAACGATGCCTTGCTCGAGTCCGTTAACCGCTCGTCGATCCACGAAATATTCCTTTTATCTATCGGCATATGCACCGTGACACCGCCCCATGTCCTTATCTTTTCCTTACGGGTCGGGTCTGCCGCCACGCTGGCAGGAACATAATTTTGAGTCGATTAAACCACAAAATTACATTTATTTCACCTTTTGTACTATTTGTATTTTGTACTGTTCGGATGACGGAAATATTATTTAAACGTTTAAATTTAACACTTTTGTTGATATTGATGTGTCATGGCAAAAGCTCATTAAAAGATATAAAGATTCTTAAAGTTCAAAATATTTTTTTGATATAAAAATATGTAATTTTTTTTCTGATCAGAGTCCCATATAATATGTAAATTGAATAATTTTGACATTTAAAAAAATTTTCAGACAAAAAAAAAATTATCCATAAAAAGTTATAATTCTAATAAGGTTTTGGAATATCAAAATCAGTATTATCTATAAAAATCATAATTCAGTGAATTCAAGAATGTTAAGATAAACATTATCTGTAATAATTTTAATTTTAGAAAATTTAGAAAAAATGTATGCTCGTCTATAAATAAACAAGCTTTCATTGTATAAAATGTACGTTTTTTATATTAATTTTAATACGATTTTCAAGTTTTCATTGTTTTTAATGTTTGTCTTAAATATCAGAGTATTTACATAAAAACTTTCTTATGCCCTTTAATCATTCTCTTTCTTGTAGACTTAGATAGCTTGACGATGACGTTTTTACTCGATAAATTTATTATTGTGTTCGAACAACAACAATTAGTATTATGCATTAATAGAATACACAATACAAAATATTATTACTCACCGCAAATATCAAATTTGAGTATTTAAATAATATTTTTATTTAAATAAAATAAAAAATAAATTGCCCTTGATGTCTCCCTTCTTATATCAAACTATTTCTTAATTTCTTAATAAATTTTAGATCAAGAATAAATTAGAATAATTTTTAGATCAAGGGATACACAAGCTATAATTTAGTGGAATTTTAAGAATGTCATAGTGTAATTTATCTTAATAAAAAAATGTATGAAAACAAAGGTTAAAATAATTAAGTAAATTATATCGTATACTCTTGAAATTTGGTATGTAAATACATAGAGTATAATCACATTTCAAAATTTAGAACGAACATCTCTGCAACTCAAAAGTTATATTAGACTGTCTACTCATTGTCGTAATATTTATATTTAGGAGTGTGCAAAAGTTTGATTTAACCGAAATAATTGAGTTGAACTGACTGAAATTGCTGGTTTAGTCTAGTTTCAGCTAGGTTTGGTTTGGTTATCAAATTTAAAAATTTTAATTATTTCGATTCAATTTAATTTTTGTATTGAAAAAATTGAATCGACTGAAATTTTTATTTTTATCTATTTTTTTGGGGGGGGGGGTTTCAGTTCTTTCATTTTTTCTTTTTTCAATTTTTCAGTTTGTTCTATTCGGGTTTTTTTTCGATTTTTTTGGGCTTTTTTCTATTGGTCCAATTTTTTTATCGTATTTGTTCAATTTTTTTTATTTTCAATTTATTCAAATTTTTTATTTCTTCTGTCGATTTGATTCAATTTTTTTATATATTTCAGTCTATTTGATTTTAACATTTTTGTTATCGAACCGATCAAATACTCACTCCTATTTATATTACACAAAATGTTGTGTTCCTTATGTTTTACATACTTACACTGATTGTTTAACCCCAATTTAAATGATTGAAAATATTTATTCGACACTATATTCATACATTAACATTTTATATTTAAAATAAAAATATAAGACATCAATATATAAATATTACTAATTATGCCCTAAGTGAGTGTCCAAATAATAAATCAAGAAGGTCAAAGACAGCAAGTTTCTTCTTGGAATGTTGAAATTCTTTGACCTGGAAGGAACACACAATCCATGAGAAATGCGTGCAAGGAAAGAAGAACAAAATAATAAGAAGGTTGGCGCAGGCAGGCAGGCAGCAGCCGCAATGGACAAGTAAGTAGTCTTGTGCTTTGCAGTTGGGCCAGCTTTATTTATCTGGCCTGCCTTGTGATGGCTAGTTTAGGACCAGATTCTATCTTATGGCACTCATCAGAAGCAATGAGTTGTTTTTTTTTTCGCCCATTTGGAAGGCTACCCCCACCCATTCTTAGATTCTCTCCTCTCCTCTCCTCTCCTCTCCTCTCCCACGATAGTGTTTATTAAAATAGATAAGATAAAATTATATTAAAATATTTTTAAAATTAACATATGAAATGATTAATATAAAACTAGAAAGTATCTTAAAATTTTTATTTAATCATTTATTAATTTTTTTGGAATGCACTGAAGAACACATATGTTCTTTTTTTTTTTATCTGTAAGAACTAAGATAAATTTAAATAGAGGGTAGAGAGATAAATTTATCTGAAAAAACTCAGATACGAAATTATGTAATTTTTTTCTGAGGATCGTCAGATAAATTTAATAAATACAATAAAAAATATTTTTTTCTGTAATACTTTCCATATCTCACTTTTTTCCTGTATATATCTTAGTTAACAAACACTACTTATGAGAGTGAAATTGATATAGAAAATGTTATTTTGATATTTGTTGTTGTCCAAATACAATAATAAATTTGTTTGTAGCATGAAAATGTCTCAAGTGTAGTGTTTGTGAGCCTTGGAGAGAAAGAATCCGATAAAGGTGTGGGTGAGTCTCATGCAAATATCTTTTAATGTTTAAGTTAGTCTTGTACTTAAAATTTAGAATGCAAAAAGCAAATAGAACGGCAGTCTCAACAAAGTAGTGTGTATACTTTTTATTAGATGAACAGTCTCTCATTTATAAAGGGAAGAGATTGATAGGTGGATAGAAGAGCCATAATTTTCAATGGGCATTTCGGACTCTCTTATGTATTCATAGGCAAGGATATTTGAGGTATGATTGATTATGTTCTTCGCGATCTGTAATTGTGTTTAGAGATCAGGTATGATTGATTGTGTTCCTTATACTATAATTGTCTTGTTTGGAAAGTTGTCTAATCTTATGCGATATTTAGGATTTGTTAATCTTAAGAGAAATATTTTTTCTATTGAAGGTAAGAAAAAAAAAATTCGTTAATTTGGAAACTAACTGTTTCCCTCTTAATTGCATCAACTAACTATACAGTCTAATAGTTAAATGATGATGCATGATAGAATTAACTTGAACGTGAACTAATTTCAAATCCTAAACTATTAGTTTATTTGAAAATGACTTGAACTAAATTTAAATACAAAAACCTTAAACCAAATCTAACACATATATATAACACTTCCCTAAACTTACAAAAACTCTTACGATCTTTACGACTATACAACATATAACAAAATTAACTTGAATAGAAACCGACCATAAATCTTAAATTCTAATTGAGTTCAATTTACTTGAAAACTAGTTGGACTAAATTTAAAAACAAAAACTTCAAACCAAACACAACATATACCATTTATGTGGATCCGTGATGATTCCTCATATCTTTATTGCCAAATGACGACGTATAATAGAATTAATTCGAACTTGAACCAATCTTACACCCTAAATTCTAATGGAGTCCAACTTATTTGAAAGCAACTCAAACTAAATTTAGAAACAAAAATCTTAAACCAAACCTAAATATAACATTTCTCTAGATTCATGATGACACCTAACATTTTTATAGCCAAAGGTGGACCCATAATAAAATTAATTTGACCTGACCCAATCTTAAATCCCAAGTCCAAATTGAGTCCAATTTATTTGAAAGTGAACTAAATTTAAGAACAAAAATCTCAAATCAAATATAACATATACCATTTCTTTAAATTCACAATTGTTATAATCTATATTTCGAGGGATGCTAAGTTGTCTTAGAGGAAGCGTGGCTTATATGAGATAACTCTTTCTCCTGAATAACTAAAGATGAATTTTCTCCAGGAGAGAAAATTCTTCTTCCTCTCGGATATGCATTCTTCACGACAAGCGTTGAACATTATACATAGGTCGAGACACTCTGGCAAGAAATAATAAAGGAGATTTTTTTCTAGACAATTATACTCCGTTATTATTTTACATAATGATAATTTGTCTCCTAACGTACAATTGAGTGTCATGTTTCTTGTCGTGCTTTATATCTCTCATTCACTAAATTTTACTTGTACAAAGACGACGACGACAACTATGACTTAATATCTTTACAATCAAATGTCCAGTTGTAATAGGATTATCTTAAACCTAAACTCTAAATTCTACCTGAATTTATTTAAAACAATTTGAACTAAATTTAGAAACAAAGATTTCAAACCAGTCATAGTATCTTTACATTCAAACGAAGTCGTATGATAAGGACTTGTCGGGAAATTGCTATAAATTCTCTTGCCGGCATTGTCGACTCTCCTCTCGCCCTCTCTTCGCCAAACGTTCTTGCCATCGCCAATTATCAGGTACACCTTCATTCTTTGTGCTGAATTTTTCACCTTTAGGTTTAGGGTTAGCAATCCAGCGCTTGTCTCCTGGTATAATCAGTAGAAATCAGGGGTTGTATATGCGATTCCGGCTTGTTCTTCAGTTTGTAGGGTTTGTTTTGGGGTTTTTTTTTAGCTGAATTTAGGGTTCTGTACTGTTAATTCCTCATTTCTCGAGTCTGTGATGCGCGTTTTAGTGTTGCATGTTCTTGAATCCGACGTTTATGGTTGAAGCCTGCACGAAGTTTAGTATCAGAATTTAGAAATGTATGTATATACTGGAGCTTTTAGCCTTTACCGCCTTGAAAGCGGGTCTTACTTTATTTTCTCTCAAAAGGAGCATAATTGCCTTGTAGCTTTAGTAAGGTACTCTGCATATTTTTCGTTATGATATGGAAAGTGGAGAAGCAAATTTTGATGCATTTTCTTTCTACTACGATTCAATAAGCAGGTGAAAGCAAATTTTGATGCATTTTCTTTCTATTATAATTCAATAAGCAGGTGAAAACTATTTTCTCAGGGCCTGTCATCGCGAGCTTTCAGTTTTCTGTTTTTACTTTTTAGTTTTCACTTTCAATTCTTTTTCAATTATTGTTTTCATTAAAAGAAAAGAGAAAATCTAACATGTTTGCCAACTTTGTGGTCACCTGAGTTCTGTTTTCCCTTTTTGGTGTTTTTTATTTTCTCTTTTACCCCTAATGTCACCGCCAACTGAGGAGACACTGGAGGTCGCCAGCAACTCCTCCATCCTTTTCTTCAATCGCGGCGACTCCCAGATCAGTCCAGGGGGTCTCACTGGTGTCAATGAGACTCCCACATTAACATGGGTGTCTCACCATGTTAGTTGTAAGACTCCTTGATGTAGCGGAAGTCTTCTAATAACCCGTTGATTCACTCATGAATGCCGGGTTATAGGACTCAAAATCAATAATTCGTTGATTCTAAAGAATATCAAAAAATTGAAGAAAATTATGGGAATTGAGAATTCTGAAATCAACTACAAAAACGTCCTATAAACATAGTATTTATAGGCTACAACTCCCAATACAACTAGGAAACTGGAAAACACCCCAAAACCCTAAAACCCCGAATCTTACCAAAAAAGGCAAAATTGAGTTTTCATTATAGAATTAAAATTAGATTGAAATAAAGAAAATCTCCCAAAACGGCATATTAAAATTCACTTCCTAATGGAAATTGTTATCAAATCAATTATTTCCTAAAATAGCAAAAATGCTAATTTCGAGGCCTAAATAAAGGAATTTGCCCAAAAAAACACGGATCTCACTAATGAAGCTTGTGACTTTTGAATCCTCAGCCCGATTCCATTGAAATTAGCCTCTGAAATCACCTGAATCACACATTTCAAACTTGCCAAAATTTACAAAAATGCCATAAAAATAATTGCCTAGAACCACTTCTCTTCAAATTTTCCTTGCATCAATTCTCCTCCCACCTTTCATAAAATGCTAAAGCCATTTCATCCACATCGCTCCCTGATTAGATTTGAGGAGATTTTGTAGTTGCTGGCAAGTGAGAGACACCAGTAGTAGGTTGTTGGCAGTTGACAACTAGCTTCCGATGGCTTTCTGGTGGCAGTGAGTTGTTGGCAGTGAAAGGTGGAAGAGGGAGAAGAAAAAGAAATAAAAAATATGAAATGACATTTTCATTGCTATCAAGATTTTTGAACTAAAGCCAAACACTATTTTTATGTTTTTTTTAGTACAAATAGTGAAAAGGAAAGCTTTACCAATGGGCCCTAAAGATTGCGACGTCAAAAATGATGACAACGTATCAAGGCTTGGTCCCACTAAGTGGGGTCGTCTATTACGTAGTCATGATCCTGTAAATTGCATCTGGGCATTTACTAGCATATGGACAGGTGAATAGGCAATACTGACTTGGGAAACTAGTATTCAATACTCTTTGTAGAGGCACACATTTCAATTTTAGCCATTTTCTGTTGCGGGCACATTCTTTTCTGTATTCTATGAGCGATAATAAACTCCTTGGCATAGTAAGTCTTTTTCCTTTTTGTGCCTTTCAAATCTGAACACAACAGATTACTCTATTTTCAACTCAGTGATGGATATTATCACTTGTTAGATGCTCTATGGAATGGCCTTTAGAGTGAGGCTTGTACAGCATGAAGGATACAATTGCTTTGATCAGACACTTTTAGCCAAGGACTTTAAAACTAAGGAATGTAAAACTGCTTTCTACTGCTTTTAGCTAAGGACTTTAAAACCAAGTAGCATTTCTATGTTTCAAATTATGATTTCTGCTGAATTTTTCGCATTCTGTTTGATCTTTTAAAATGGCTGTTATTAGTGGACAAGGCTCCCCGCTTTGCGAGGGTCATATTTGTAAGCAGCCTTCCTCTTGGTTTTTTTGCAAAGAGGTGGTTTTCAAACTTGAACCTATGACCTCCTTCCTGTCATAAAGGAGCAACATTACAGTTGCTACCAAGGCTCAACTTCATTCGTTTGTTCTTATATAAGGTATTATTTTAAACTGCCGTGTACATAATTCATGTGCTAGCAACAAACTAATGAGTTTTTCTCGTACTTTTAACTTCTTTGTGAAGGAAAAGAGTTGCATTGACAGATGGGTAAAAGGAAGTCAAGAGCAAAGCCTCCCCCAAGGAAGAGAATGAATAAGCTTGACACTGTGTTCAGCTGCCCTTTCTGCAATCATGGGAGCAGTGTGGAGTGCCGGATGTAAGTTTTAGTAAAGAAGTTGCCTTTGATCGCTCTTGTGGGTTTTTTAAGTGTTTTCTCTCCACATGGCAATCGAGGTTATTATACCTCAAGTATTTGCATGATACCTCACTATTATATTATTTGTATTTATGGTCTAATAAATAACTAAAAATGAATTGGCTTAGTTAAACCAGTAAAACAAGTTGACTCAGATTGAAGTATTAAAAGGAGAAATGTTACTGTTTGTGTACGTCTATCATCTATGTACTGAATCATATTTTTTTATCCAACAGTGATATGAAGGACTTGATTGGCGAGGCTTCATGCAGGATTTGCCAGGAAAGCTTTAGTACAACCGTGAATTGTATGTATTGGTAAATTGAGTTGATTTGTGCTATGTTTAAGTTCTAAGCAATTACTCAGATCCTGCAAGAGAATAATTCTTGAAACTGCTGTAGTATGTGCTCTGGGTTATGATGGGGTTTCCATATGACTTAATAGTGGATCAGAATAAGGGAGGAAGAAGTTAATTTCTGATACCGGGGAGAAATAGAAAGTATGTATTGATGGATTTACTGTTGCCACTTAGCTTGCTATTGTTAAGGAGGCATCAGTTCATTACTTGCTAGATTGACTGCTTCTATTACCCTTGTTTTATTTTCTTTTGTTGAATACCTGGTGAACTTAGACAATGGCAATACACATGTAGATTTAGTGTTTTGTTACATTTGATTCTTGTACCCTGCCTTGGTGTTCTCCGGGGAATACAATTGATTAAACTACAAAAAGTATTTTCAGAGATTCTAACTTTGTGATGCAGATCGAGTTGCTTAATTATGTGCAGTATCACGTTAGGAGCCATCTGATAATTCCAGCCATACCCTCAATAAGTTAAGGGAATTCTCTCTATCCCTCTCTCTCTGAAAGCAAGAGATGGGAATTATTGTTCTTAGTTTGGCCGTATTTCACGAACAAGTTCAAATTAGTTGCTTGCTGGACTGATTTAAGTTTTGTCACCTTCATCCTGGGCCCGTTATGCATCCTTGATGCGTCGATGATGCATTTGACTAATCCTCTGCCTATCCTTTAGTCCCCAAGCATAAACATGTAATAGATGCAGCAATCTACCTGGCCTCCCAAATCTGGATGCTTTCTTTGTCAACTACATGTATTTTCGTTGATGCCTTTTCATGTGAACTGACCTTATTTTGTTTCTTGTTTGCAGCCCTAACTGAAGCCATCGACATGTAAGTCGATCACTATTTGTCTGTTCTAATCCAAAGTTGGTCTCCGTATTTATTTTCTGCATTTTGTTTTTCTAGCATCCCCGTAACTGGCATATCTTGTGGGTTACAGATACTCTGAATGGATCGATGAGTGCGAGCGGGTCAACAACGTTGAAGATGATGGTGCCTAGAACTGGAAGTTGGCCAGACCAGAAGTTTTCTTCTATCACCCTTCAGGAAAACAATAGAAGTTATGAATGGTTCTGAGGCAGAGTTGGATGTACATATATAATAGTTTCAAGCTAGTTGCTAAAGATATATCTATAAGACTGTAACTTGGTTTTGGGCCCTTTCGGCAGTTTTAGGACATAGTAACTGCTTGCATACCTGTGGGGGGGCCCTGTGTTGTGCTGCTTATATTTGTGGAACCCCGAGTGTTAGAACTTAAAGTGGAAATGTTGTTTTTCCTAATGTTTGTTGTGTCTATGTTTATAGTATTTCTTAGTAATTATTTGAAGTAAAGAACATAACTATTTGTCAAAAACTGTCGTGTTTTTTGATCTGGGTCGTTGGTGGTGGTGGTGGTGGTGGTGATGGTTTAAACTGCTGAAAAAATCAATCACAGTGATCGGTTTTGATTTCGTTGTTCAGTAAATTGATAAATTGACCGTTTATACTTTTTAATTCAAATCAATAAATTCTTGCAATTACTAATCCTTGACGGTTGTGGTAGTTTAGATATATTAACATATAATTATATTAATTGTTAAATTTTAATAATTATCATTTTTATATTTCTCAAACTGTTTAAATCGTTAAATTATGATTTATTAATTCAAATAATATGATTCAAAATATATCTTTTAGTCGACAACTACGTTAAAATTTGATATTTATTTAACAATGCTTCAGTTAATTATTTGTAAGATTCAAATTGTCAAAAAAAATATCATTTTTTATCTAGATTGTCCATGGTAGTTTAAACTATTAAAAAAATTAAAAAATAAAAAATAAAAAATTATTACAATTACTAAATTTTTAACACTTGTGGTAGTTTAGATATATTAACATATTGTTATACTAATTTCTAAATTTGAGTAATTATATGTTTTATGTTCCTCAAACTTCCAAACCGCTGAGTTACAATTTATGTGTTTTGAAATATATTTTATTTTTTTTAAGAAGGATAAATTTGAAATTCAAGAATGTTAGTGTGGGACAGTTCGATTGTAAAAAAAAAAAAAAAAAAAAAAACCCGAAAAGTTGAAACGGAAGGCTGGCGGTTTCGCGGGACGCTCTAATAAGAACATAAAAGGAAAATTCAAGAAAAAAATAAAGGTGAAAACGGAAGAAGGGATTCCGATCCTCCCCAGGGGGTTTGAATTGGGGGAAGCCTAATTCCAATCTCTCTCTCTCTCTCTCTCTCTCTCTCTCTGTGTGTGTGTGTGTGTGTGTGTGTGTGTGACGGTCGGAGAAGACGAGGCCGATGGGGCGACCGCCGAGCAACGGAGGCCCAGCCTTCCGCTTCAACCCAAATGAGGTCTCTCTCTCTCTCTCTCTCTCTCTCAAAGAGTAAATATAGACATGGTAGAGGGGGTTGCTTAATTTTGCTCCTGCTGGGAGGGATCGAGTGCTAATCATACAAGGCCCGAACAATTTGAGGCTTTCGTTGGAATAAGAAAAGCTGCTACTGTAAATTTTCGGTTTTTGCTTTGCTTCCAGGACTGTGCTATATAATCAATGCTAAACCCTAGTTTGTTGCCCTATTGGCTTTTGTTTGTTTCGTGAATGTAGGTGAACTGGGGAAACCCTATAATTTGAAAAGAAGAAGTGTGAATTGTTTTCCTGACTTATGGTTTTTGGAGGAGTCTTTTGGTTTGCCCTGAACAGGGAATTATTGTCATCTAATGGTAAATTTTTCTGTTTAGACAACCCTGCAGTCCCTATTTTCTTCAATTTTTACAACTCAAATACATGGTAAAAACTCGCTTTTCCCACTGATATGCAGTAGTTTAAAGTAAATAGGAAAAAGGGGAACTAGATGGTAAGTTCTAATGTAAAATGCTAATTTACATCAAATATGCTTAACATTATGGATAAAAGAATAAAGACATACCCTAAAAGTGCCATACAAGCTGTTCTGCAATTGCTGTTGTTGATTTCATGCATGCTCCCCGTTTGTTTCTTTATATTACTTTTTTGCATTCTTCGGTGTTGTTAGTTAAAGCACTGTTTACCCATAGTCTCCACTGTTCTATTGGAAATATTTGTGGTTATTTGGAATCGATTGCAGCTTTCGGCTTCCCTCCTTTTTCTAGTGTCAGAGAACTTTGAATTTTGTATTGCAAGTAGCAAATATTAACAGAGTATGACTACATGAAATATCTGTTTATTGCTTGTCTTACTTCTGTTCTACTATTTCTAGCATGACTCAGTGAAAGATTCTGTTGTTTATGCAATTTATCACATGTCTTCTTGGAAGTTTTAGGTATATTTGAATACTCTAAATGATTGAGTCATCATTGTCTCTTAAGGTTGCAGAGATGGAAATTATTCTGCAAGAACACAATGCTCAGATGCCAGCACGGGAGGTTCTTGTAGCTCTTGCCGAGAAGTTCAGGTATGTACCTTAGGTAGGTTTATTTAACAATTAAGTGCTTGGAAACTTCTTTCTGCCTCATCACTATCATTAAGTTACAGCATAACTGATAATGTGGTTATCTTTTTGTTATAGTTCTTCACCGGAACGTGTGGGAAAGATTATGGTTCAAATGAAACAAGTAGAACACTCTCCCTTTACTACATGTTAAGAACTCACCAAGAACCATTTTCTAACATTGATATCTTTGTAGGTATGGAATTGGTTTCAGAATAGACGGTATGCTCTCAGAGCAAAAGCAGCTAAAACACCTGGGAAGTTGAATATATCACCTGTGACTCATAATGATCCCAATACTGTCAGAAATGTCATTCAACCTCCTCAAGCTCCTCAACCTGTGACTATTCCGTCAGGTATGATTAAAGCATTCCAGTTTCCTGATGGTTTAGCACATTATATGGTGGTCAACTATGTTTTAGTGTTATTTCTAGATTGTACCTGAAATTGATGTTTGGTGCTGAACAGTAGAAATATTGCAGAAAACTAAAAAAGAAGAGAAGAATAACCGTGAGAGAGAGAAAGAGAGGAGAGAGAGAATTTATGGAGAGAAAATCATCAATTGCATTCAATATTCATTAAAAGCATTTTTTATTGCATGAATTGAACACGATTCATTTCTTAGACGAGCCATATTTTTCAGCTCGTTTGGTTCATGAACCCTGCTTATCAAGCTAGCTAATGAGTCGAGTCACGAATGTCTCCCAAACTGGCTCAGGTTATTTCCAACCCCAGTCATGTCAAATTTCTGTTGGCTTCTGTATAACTCCAATAGGCAGGGTCACACAAGCGGCAATTTCTCTTTAGGAATCCAAGTGTAGGCTAAATCTGGAGGATTCACCCAATGAATAGGAATCCAAGTGTGGCTTCTATATGTTAATACACAAAGCATGCTGCTTTAGATATTTGACCTTTTTTTTTATTCCATATTCAGTTAAATGCAAAATGGCTTTTGATGGCTTATTTCCAATCTGGCCACTGAATACATACTTGATTGCACTACAATTGATGATGTGAAAATTATAGCATTAAATGCTGCATAAAAAACATATATATATATCTAGCAAGCATCGCTTATTCCAAGGCATTTTAACAAGTTCTCTTCTGCACACTCATACATATATTTCTACTTTGAATTAATAAAATGCTTTGAAAAATGTTATATTACCCTTTTGGAGGCAGAGGGCTACGTGATAGGGATATTGATGATTGATTTCCAATTTTGTTTTATTAAATTTTTGAGTCATATTTAGAATAGCTTTTATATTCTTATCTTTTAAGCAGGTTTATCTTTTCATGTTTGTTTCGATGATATGATTACAATCTAGATAAGATTCGTAATTATGATATGGTTAGGATTAGATTTTACCTATAAATAAGGTATATAATGTATTCAATAACTGACCTTTTGATGATTATTAAATATATCATTATTGCTTTCCTCCCTCTCTCTCGATCGCTCTTGAATCTTTCCATCGTTCCACATCAGATTTAGTAACAAAGCAATCTTTCTGATTGTTTCGCATCACTGCTTTATCCAATTACCTTTCTTAGAGTTAGAATGGGGAAGCTTTTCCTCCTTATCTCACATTTATTGTTACTTCTGAATCTGAATAACTTTTAGCTCTCTTCTCATATTTGCTCAATTACAGGAGATCGGGTATTTACATGACAAAGATGATAATTTCTCATGTATTGATGCATGCTCATATGGATTTCTGAAGCTAGCATTAATTAATTTGGAAAGCACATATTTGATAAACAATCTATGCCATCTAAGTTGGAAAATTTTAAAACTAGAAGCATGGCTCACCCAAAAGTATTTTTTATTGCATGTCTCATAAATCATCAATTGCATCTAATATTCATTAAAAGCAGTTTTTTTTGCATGAATTGAACTCAATTCATTTCTTAGATGAGCCATATTTTTCAGCTGGTTTGGTTCATGAACCCTGCTTATCAAGCTAGCTAATGACTCGAGTCACGAATGTCTCACTAGCTGGCTCAGGTCATTTCCAGCCCTAGTCATGTCAATGTTCTGTTGGCTTCTATATAACTCCATGTTAGCTCTCGATGGTCTGACTGTAATTACTCGATCACTTGGATGATTCAGAGCGAGAACAGAGAAGTTTGGGAAGAGAGAGAGAGAGAGAGAGAGATATTTCAGAGAATTCAAAGAATATTCATTTGATAACCATGGGAGAATGATCAACTCGTATATATAGCTAACCCAAACCTTCCCCATGTGTGGTAACAGATTATCGTTGCTGTTAATGTACTAGCTGCCTAATGGGGTAACAAGCAAAATACAACTCCGTACTGCATATTGTCTAATATACTACTTCTTACCTCTAATATAGTGTAATTACAATAGCACCCCCCCTATCTTGTTAGTACATGACAATTACCCCTCCCTTCAAAATCTTCTTGTCCTTAGGAAATGCTGAGAAGACTTGATGCTTGAGGAAATTGCTTGAGAATATCTGGGAGATATTTCCAAGTGTTGTTGTCGAGATGGAGGTTAGACCATTGTATGAGAACTTGAATGATGGGGGCCCCTTGTCTGTAGATGACCTTTCTATCAATTATAGCCTTAGGCTCCCTTGCACTGCCATCAAAATCTGGAAAGTAGGGTAGAGTTGGATTGACTTGTTGCGCTCCCATTGCCTTTTTGAGGAGTGACACATGGAAGACCGGATGTATGTTGGAGTTTTCCAATATCTGTAGTCAATAGGCCACACTTTCCACGCGTGCTAAAATTGGAAATGGCCCATAAAACTTCGGATTGAGCTTTGAGCTGGGCTTCTAAAGCAGGGCTTTCAGATGGCCTGGCTTAAGCCTCAAATATACCAAATCTCCCACCTGGAATTCTCTTTCACTCATCCTTCTGTCAGCAAATTGTTTCATTTGATTCTTGAAATTGGCCAATTCCATTTTGAGCACTTGAAAGGCCTGCCTTTGCTATAAGTAGGCATCTAAAGCTGCTATTGTAGAGGAGCTTCCCACTTCTGGCAGCAAGGGTGGTTTGTACCCATACAGGGCTTTAAAAGGGGATCCCTTGATGGAGCTATGGTAGTTAGAGTTATACCACCACTGAGCCAACACAAGCCACTTATGCCAAGTCTTTGGCTGTAGGAAACAAGCACAATGCAAATATGTCTCCAACCATTGGTTTACTCTTTCGGTCTGGCCATCAGATTCCGAATGATAGGCTGTTGACATGTTGAGTTTGATCCCTAATAAGCTCATCAATTCCTTCCACAATAGGCTGGTAAAAATTTTGTCCCGGTTAGATACTATAGCTTTAGGAACTCCATGTAATTTTACCACCCGATCCAAGAACACCTTAGCTATCTCTTGAGCTGTGTAGGGGTGGGTCAGGCTTATGAAGTGGGTGTATTTTATAAACCTATCCATTATCACCATAATGCAGTCTCGCCTTTTTGACTTGGGTAAGCCCTCAATGAAATCCATTAAGATACTTTCCCAAGGCCCTCCTGGCTCCTGGTACATCTAGGGGCTGTAACAACCCTGGAGTGGCCATCATTTTTGATTTGCACCTTTTACAAATATCACAACTCAACACAAATTTCATCACATACCTTTTTAACCCTGGCCAGTGAAAGAGCTGCTTGACCTTGTGATAAGTATTAACTATGCCTAAGTGTCCTCCTATCGGTGAACTGTGCAGTGCCTCCACAATCTTCCTCTTCAAATTCTCATCCTTCCCTATCACCAGCCTTCCTTGGTTCCTGATAAGGCCATTGGTCAAGGTATATCCTTGCTTGGCATTAGGATCCACCACTAGTTGCTGTAGAAGCTCCTGAATGTTCTCACCAGTCTCATAGCTTGAGACGACCCCTGATACCAATTTGGAACTATTATTGTAAGGGCAACAGAGTTTCCTTCTTCATAGCACCTAGATAATGCATATGTAGCCAGATTTTCCTTCCCCTTCTGGTATTGGATTACACAATCCAATCCCATTAACTTGGTCATTCCCTTGCGCTATAATTGTGTATGTAACTTTTGTTGTAGTAAAAACTTCAGGCTCTCGTGGTCTGTTTTGATCACGAACTTGCTCCCTTCTAAGTAATGTCTCCACTTGTCTACAACCATCAGCATTGCAAGAAGTTCCTTCTCGTATATGCTCAACTCGAGATATCGAGGAGCTAGTGCTTTGCTGAGAAAGGCCAAAGGTCTGTCCTCTTGAACTAACACGGCCCCAATTCCATTAGCACTAGCATCTGTCTCCAAGATGAATGGTTTGTCAAAATCTAGCAGCCCTAATGTTGGCACCTCACTCATAGCCCACTTAAGCTTACAGAAGGCCTCCTCTGCCTTATCATCATTCCACTGAAATCCATCCTTCTTCAGTAGTTCTGTTAATGGCCAGTTGATTACTCCGTAATCTTTGACAAACTGGTGGTAGTAACCAGTTAAACCCAGAAATGCCCTTAATCCCTTAACATTTTGAGGCCTTGGCCATTTCATCATTGTTGCTACCTTGCTAGGGTCGGTGCTTACCCCTACATTAGATATTATATGGCCTAAATACTCCACATGTCTCTGTGCAAAGGCACACTTGGACTCTTTAACATACAGTTTATTGAGTCTAAGGATCCCAAAGGAGGTTTTCAAGTGGTCTAGGTGCTTGGCAAATGAGGGACTGTAAATCAGAATATCATAAAAAAAGACTAGAATAAATTTACGCAAGTAGGGTGCAAAGATTTGGTTCATTAATGCCTGAAAGGTAGTTGGGGCGTTGGTGAGTCCAAAAGGCATTACCTTGAATTCATAGTGCCCTTGGTGAGTTTTAAAAGCGGTTTTAAGAATATCTTGAGGCTCCATCCGAATTTGGTGATACCTTGATTTGAGGTCTAGCTTAGTAAAAACGGATGCATGTTTTAACTCATCAAATAAGTCTCCCACAATGGGTATGGGAAACTTGTCCTTGATGGTTATGTCATTGAGTTGGCGATAATCAACACAAAATCTCCATGAACCATCTTTTTTTTTGACAAGTAACACAGGGGATGCAAATGGGCTATGACTGGGTTGGATGATCGATTTTTGCAGCATGTCTTTAATGAGTTTTTCGATTTCGATTTTCTGTTTAGGTGGGTAACAGTAGGATCTCACTTTAATTGGCTTGGAGTTGGGTTTAAGGTTGATAGTATGGTCACAGGGTCTCTTAGGGGGAAGGGAGTTAGGCTTGGAAAAGAGGTCCCTAAACTAAATTAATAGCATGTTGAGAGAGTTAGTTTTGTGTACCTTCCACTGATCATGTGAATGGTTGCTCACAGTTATTGCCAATTCTACTTCTTGCTCTTGCCCTCCCTCGGTGGTTCCCAAGGCATGGATGAAGAACAGTTGTGTCACTTGGGAGAACTTGCTCTTGAGCATTCTCTGTAGCCTCTTCCCCGATATCATCTTGCACACTTCTGATTCTTGGCTGCCAGTTAGAACCTTTATTTTCCCCTCTTTCTCAAAGGTCACCTCCATTTTATTGAAATCAAAACTAATAGGGCTCACCCCTCTCATCCAGTCCAATCCAAGTACCACATCACGGCCCCCCAACTTCAATAATCTCAAATCTACCACGAATTCTTCCCCATTCATCTCTCAACAAAACCCCAAGCATGAGGACTGACTTAAAACTTTATTACCATTTGCCACTGTCATTGAAAGAGGGTGAGAATTCAAGACCTCACACCCCAACTTCTTTGCCATGCTTTCATCCAGAAAGATATGGGTACTCCCATTGTCGATTAGTACCATTAAGGGACAATTATGGGCTCTTCCTTCCACCTTAATAATCTTACCGTGTGCCAATCCCTTTAGTGCATGTAGGGAGATTTCTCCTTTATCCTCCCCTTCAACCTCAGAGTTCTTTTCTGCTACTTCTTCTTCATCATCTTCCCCTTCTAGTAACAAGAGTTGGCGCCTGCACTTATGTCCTGGGAAGTACGTATTGTCAGATCCTCGATCTAACCAGAGGCCTTCCCGTAATTTGGAGAAGACAGATTAGGCAGGAAAGAAGGAAACGAGAAAAGATGGAGGGAAAAAAAGAGAAATGAAGAGAGAGAGAGAGGAAGAGAGATAGAATTTGAGAGAAAAGGAGGGAAAAGATCAGTGTAGTATTCTCACATGATCCCCATCCTCGTGGCAGTCTTCCTATTTATATGGGAGGCGGTTAGTACATCTTCTAAAACAACCAAGTGGCCATGTGAACTTAGCTTTAATTCTCTACATGCAATAGTCCATACAACCGAGTAACTACGCCATGTGCACTTAGCTTTAATTCTCTACATCCAATAGTCCATACAACCGAGTAACTACCTCAACTAATCGAATGACTAATTACAATATTACCCCCTGGGCTGTGACACCTATCTCTGCATCTATAGCATAGGCCCGCTTGACGTAACCTCCCTCCATCTGTTGGGTTAGGGGTTGCAGGGGGTAATGCCAGGACACCCTTGCCACTGTGCCTTATCTCCTTTCCTAATGCCTTGCTTCCAGACTGCCAACCTTTGGGGATCACTCCTTTCACATGACTCATCTGCTTCTTTAACAGTGCCTCGATAGTCATTTCTTGCAATCTCGCACTCTTTGCAAGCTGCTTGACCGTCACAGGTTGCATCATCTTCACCATGGGTCTCACTTCATCCCCGATGCCACTAATAAAACTTGACACAAAATATTCTTCTAATAGATGGGGATTGTGCACCATCATTAAGGACTTTAGCTCCTCAAACTTGAGCTAATAGGTCTGCACTGTACCAATTTGCTTGAATTTGTTGAACTCCTCAATTATATCCCTCATACTTGTGTCTCCAAATCTCTCACATAAGTCATCAGCAAACACACTCCACGGGGTTCCTTCCTTCACCGCAATCCACCCTTGAAACCATGCATCATCCATATTGTTCAGGTAAGCAGAAGCCAAGGTGATCTTCTGTTGTTCCTGTACTTGATATAGGGCGAACATCCGCTCACACCTCCTTACCCACCATTTCGGATTTTCTCCGTCAAAAAGCGTGATCTCTAGTTTGGGCACCAGAAAGCTCGGCTAGTTACAATTAGTTTGAGCTCCTAGTCTCCCCTCTTGTATATTTTCTCCTATCACTTCTGCTTCAAACTCAAACTCCGACATTCCCATTGGTCGGTGCTCTGTTCCCACTCCGGGAAGAATAGGCTCCAACCTCTCCCTATGAGGAAACTTAGGTGAGAGCCGTACCGATTGTTGGGATGCGAACATCCTCATGAACTGGTGCATCTGCTCCCGAAGCAGAGCACTCTGTTCTTGGTTCTCCCCCCTGCCACCTTTCCATCGCTTGATCAATCCAAGCATCAATTGCTGCTCCAATAGAGGATTCGAGAGTCCCCATTCTTGTTTGCATCTTCGCCATCGCTGTGGTTACTTGTTGCAGCTGGGATTCCATCTGCTTCATCCTCGTTCCATTGGCCATGATGATAATTTCTCCTATTCTATCGACACCCCAGAGCACCGCTCTAATGCCAAATGTTAGCTCCTGATGGTCTAACTGTAATTACTCGATCGCTTGGATGATTGAGACCGAGAACAGAGAAGTTTAGGAAGGAAGGAAGAGAGAGAGAGAGAGAGAATATTCATTTGAATAATCATGGGAGAATGATCAGCTCGTATATATAGTTGATCCAAACCTTCCCCATGTGCGGTAACAGATTACCGTTGTTGGGAATGTACCAGCCTAATGCGGTAACAAACAAAATACAACTCCCTACTGCATACTTTCTAATATACTACTTCCTACCTCTAGTATAGTGTAATTACAATAGCACCCCCCTATCTCGTTAGTACATGACACTCCAGTAGGCAGGGTCACACAAGCGGCAATTTCTTTTTAGGAATCCAAGTGTAGGCTAAATCTGGAGGATTCACCCAATAAATAAGAATCCAAGTGTGGCTCCTATATGTTAATACACAAAGAATGCTGCTTTAGATATTTGACATTCCATATTCAGTTAAATGTAAAATGGATTTTGATGGCTGTCTTGCCAATCTGGCCACTGAATACGTACTTGATTGCACTACAATTGATGATGTGAAAATTGTAGCGTTAAATGCTGCTTAAAAAACTTATATATATCTAGCAAGCATCACTCATCCCAAGGCATTTTAACATGTTCTCTTCTGCACACACACACACTCATACATATATTTCTAGCTTGAATTAATAAAAGGCTTTGGAAAATGTTACATTACCCTTTTGGAGGAAGAGGGCTATGTGACAGGGATATTGATGATTGATTTCCAATTTTGTTTTATCAAATTTTAGAGTCATATTTAGATTAACTTTTATATTTTTATCTTTTCATGTTTGTTTCGATGAGATGATTACAGTCTGGATAAGATTCATAATTATGATATAGTTAGGATTAGATTTTACCTATAAATAAGGTATATAATGTATTCAATAACTGACCTTTTGATGATTATTAAATATATAGTTATTGCTTTCTTCTCGCTCTCTCTCTATTGCTCTCGAATCTTTCCATCATTCCACATCAGATTTAGTATCAAAGCAATCTTTCTGATTGTTTCGCATCACTGCTTTATCCAATTACCTTTCTTAGAGTTAGAAAGGGGAAGCTTTTCCTCCTTATTTCACATTTATTGTTCCTTCTGAATCTGAATAACTTTTAGCTCTCTTCTCATATTTTCTCAATTACAAGAGATCGGGTATTTACATGACAAAGATGATAATTTCTCATGTATTGATGCATGCTCATATGGATTTCTGAAGCTAGCATTAATTAATTTGGAAAGCACATATTTGATAAACAATCTATGCTATCTGAGTTCAGAAAATTTTGAAACTAGAAGCATGGCCCACCCAAAAGTTTACCTGTACCTCTCCACCCGATCTAAATTATGATTTGACCATAAGTCTTAAAATTGATTTCTTTTGTCTAATCAAGTTGTTCTTTGAGAGGGTGAGGCTTGATAACAATGGTAAGGTCGCTCCCTTGTGATTGGCAAGGTTTGAGTTGAGGAAACATTATATTTGCAAAACAAGGGTAAAGCTTCATACAACCTCTCCTGACTCTCATAATGCAAGGAGCCTTGTGCACCAGAGATGCCCTTAATCAACTTTTTCTTTGTTTACTCAAAACATTTATTATTAGAGTACCTTATGAAGAGTCTTATCTTGTTACATGAAGTTTGAGTTAAGTTTGCTTTTACTGGTCATTCTGCTGTCCTGTACTCCTCAGTTCCCCAATATAGCTTTTGCATTATTGAGAAATCAAGTTGCAAAACCTTATTGAAATTTTCTAGAACAATCTAATCCCAGTTGACAAAACAGTCCTTGAATGTCTTTCCTGTGTATTATTCCCATCTGTCTTTTTCAACTTTCTTTCCACTAAGGGTGGTTAATTACAGGCCAAAAAGTAATAGTTTTGTCACCCAGGGAGGTTACTAAGAAATATCTATCACCTTCCAAGTTTTCTTTCAGTCATTTCATTTTGATTCCTTGAGATAATTTTCTTTCTTATCATTTTAATTTTTGTGTAACAGTTTGCTTCTTCCTGCCATCTTATTTCTATTTGTTTTGGCCTCATTTTCTTTTTCAGCGGTTCTAAATGCAGGGAGGACTGTTCCAGATAATTCTCAGATGGAATTTGAAGCTAAGTCTGCCAGGGATGGTGCATGGTTAGTGTTTATACAGCCTGTAAGGTTTAAAGGTTTATGGCAATTACATTTGTTGTTTACCTATGTTCTTTCTGATAAAAATTTCTCTTAGTTAGTGAAATAATTAATTTTATGCTCCCTTCCTTAGGTATGATGTTGCAACATTTATGTCTCATAGATCTCTTGAGAATGGCGATCCGGTAATTCTTAAAGCTTAGTTCTCCTTCATGTGTTAACATTTATTTCAAGGAGTTGAATCATGTTAGTTCACTTGATTTTGTAATTGTCATGATTGTTCTATGTTATATTTTGCATTTGTTGCATCAGAGTATTATATCCTTAAGGATGTCTAATGCAGTCTTGCAAGTAACATAAAGAGCGTCGTGAAAGAGAAAAACCATTGCATATTTTATCATATCCTTCATGAACTATCAGGATTCGATTGATATATGCCTATGTTATTCAACATAGAATAACATATGGACAAAAGAATCTTTAGTTATTAAATGATATATTGAGTTTGTCATTGAATTCCTCGGAAACTCCTCAAATAAAGAACTCTGCAACTATATTAGTCTCTTCACTTGAATGTTTGGAGGCTTTTAAAACTCCTGCTAAAACTCAATCATTTTGGTGGAATAGACTTTTTTCTTGGCTTTTGCAGTCTTTTCTAGAGCTATGTTTCATATTCTGTTATTTCAGGATGTTCTGGTTCGATTCTCTGGTTTTGGACCTGAGGAAGATGAATGGATTAATGTTCGCAAACATGTCAGGCAACGATCTCTTCCATGTGAGGCTTCAGAATGTGTTGCTGTTCTTCCAGGAGACCTTATACTCTGTTTTCAGGTGCGAATGCTTTGAAGCTTATTAGATCCTCATAATTTTTTTCTGAAGGCTTTACCACAAATTTGCAGGAAGGGAAAGAGCAAGCTCTTTATTTTGATGCCCATGTTCTTGATGCACAAAGACGGAGACATGATATAAGAGGCTGCCGCTGTAGGTTCCTCGTCCGCTATGATCATGACCAATCTGAGGTATTCACAGTTGAATAAGTTTTTGTTGCGGTCTTCTTTAGATTTCATCTCGTCTACTTGTTCCTTTTTCTATATATTTCATTTGTTTCTTCCCTGTTCTTTTATTATATTTTTCTTTTCTTTTCTTGTCCTTTGGGAGCTTTCGGTTCATAGTTTAGTATCATGGGCTGAGCTTTTTGACTACTCCCCTCGTGCTGCACTTGAACCACTTTCCCTCTTTTGGAAGAGGCTAAGTCACATTTCTCCTCAGAAACATAAGCTAGAAATTAAGTGGCTGTAAAATAATTCTCTTGTATTTTTCTTTTGAACTTCCTCATTAGAACTGAACAAGGTGGATATACTTCTTTTCCCTCGACAATGAATGGTTAGATCAATCCGTCCTTGCACATAATGCAATCTTAGAATGGCTATGTAAAGGGATAAGAAAAGTATTTTACATGTTTGTTTTCAGTATAGAAGATATCCTTGCGGTTGAGGCTGACAATTGAACCCATTCCCGTTGGAGCCCTGCCCCATACCTTCGGGGTGTGGTCAAAAGTCATTGACTGGGTTCGAGGCAGGGATTGAGGAATCCCCAAATCAACTTAATTGGGGACATTTGATACAAAATATAACAGAATGCATCTTTTTTCCTCTTTTTTTTTGTGCTCGAAGTTTTCTCAATATTGCCCTTAATGCAAAAACTGTACAGCATTGCAGCAAAAGATAATGCTTATATTTACGTTAACTCTGTTCTGGCTAGTGCTTGCTTAGTTCTCAACGTTTCTTAATCAGGAAATTGTACCTCTGAGAAAGGTTTGCCGTCGGCCTGAAACTGATTATAGGCTGCAGCAACTTCATGCCATGAACAGTTCGGGATCTCTGAGCCAGCACAAGACTGGTGCCGATCTCCAGATAGGCAATACTTTGAAGGTCTATCCTACTCCAACCCAGCCAACCCAAAGGCAGGACAAGGCCGAGGAACAAGAGGAACAAGCAGCAGATGGTCAAGCCAAGGTTACCCCTCGCCCCAACAGTAAGGTTGCTGCATCGACAGAAACCAAAGCTCTGCAGCCTAAAGATAACGAGATCATCAACACGGCTGGTGTTGTGGAAACTTCTTTCCCCCCACCACTGCCCAATGTTGCTGTGACGACTACTGCTGCCACAACTGCTGGCATTGAGGGAGCTTCTATCGCTCCACTGGCCGATGTTGCTGTGACAACTACAACTACTGCTGCTGCCACAACTGCTGGCATTGAGGGAGCTTCCATAGCCTCAATGGCCGATGTTGCTGTGACAACTACAACTACTGCTGCTGCCACAACTGCTGCTATTGAGGGAGCTTCTATCGCCTCAATGGCCGATGTTGCTGTGACGATTGAGGGAGCTTCTATCGCTCCACTGGCCGATGTTGCTGTGACAACCACCACTGCTGCCACAACTGCTGGTATTGAGGGAGCTGCGACTGCGACGACTACTGCTGCCATAACTGCCGGTGACGAGGGAAATTCTGCAGCCCCATTGCCTGATGTTGCTGTGTCTCCTACTGCCGCCCCAGAAACTGTAACCAGCGATCCTGCTCCAAATGTGGCTCAAGCTTAAGGGTGGATCCTAGGTAGTTTAGTAATGTTTGTACCCCTTTCCGTTTGAAGTTCAATTAAGCTCCCATTCAGTTTTGTTATTAGTAATTTGGGATGTTGATATTGGACGATAATGAGTTCTATTTAGAATATATATTGCTATGGTGCATTAAACAACAATATATATATAGGAAAAGAAAAAATCGTATTTGCACGCAGCTTTTTCTTGTTATTTGTTTTAGAACTCATTAATTTTTATGGTATAAAAATTCAAAATTTACTTTTTGTTCGTCGCATTAGTATGGTATTTTTTATGAAAAATGTTATTAGTATATCATTGTGCACACTTTGAGTTATACAATGATGTAACAATGTCTAAAATGCTCTCATTCAAGGTGGTGAGATGCAATGAGGCCGAAGGTATTTATGTCATTTATGTACTTTGTGTAGCTTAATGTGTACATAAATGATGTACAAATAACATGATTTATTTTTTATTATATAAAATTTTGAGTTGAAACATCATAATATTATTCTTATTAATGTTCGAGAAAAATTTTTATGTTTCACAAGTAGTAATAATTAATTTCTTTGTTGATTTTTGAAGATACCATTGTAAGTCAAATTTGTTATTAATAGTAACTTTACATTTTAAATTTAATAAAAAAAATCAAATTTCTGTTTAAATTATTAGGTAAAAATATAAATAAGGTTGACTAAATCTATATATATTTTTTATTTTTATGTTTTTTGTGTGATTATTTGAATTTTTTTATTGTTTTAATTATATCCATATATTTGTATTTTTTAGTCAATTTAATTCTTATATTTTTTTTTATGTGATAACATAAATTTTTTATTATTTCAATTACATCTTTTGTACCTGTATTTTTTACTCAATTTAATTTCTGTATTTTGATTTTTTTCATGTATTAACTCAAATTTTTCATTATTTATATTTTTTAATCAATTTAATTTTTGTATTTTGACTTATAAAAAAATAACTTTAATATTTTTAGTTCTTTTGATTATGTATCTTATTTTCAAGTTAATTTAATTTTTATATTTTAATTTGTAAAAAAATAAAAAATGAGATAAATTAACTTAACCTATTTTTTTACACCTTAAAATAAATGAATTAAATTGACTAATATATATATATATATATGAATATAATTAAAATAACGAGAAAATTTAAATTATGATAAAAAAATTAAAATATAAAAATTAAATTAAATAAAAAATATAATCAAAATAACTAAAATTGAGATAACTAAACTTTGAGAAACTTAAATAAGTTCCCCGGTTCCCTTGGCAACACACAAACGGCGAAACTTAGAGAGAGAGTAACGAATTCAAGCTCCCCCAATAAAGAAACGAACACTCTCTTCCCTCTTCCGCGGATACAAGCAATTCTACGCTCCTGCTCTATCCACCACTATCTCCTCCGCACCGGCTGGCTTGCTTTGCAAAACCCTAGCACTCCTCGCTCTTCTTTCGTCGCGGACTGACTTGCATTCATTGACTGACTATGCGGTTCTTGTTGAGGCTCGCCGGATCGAGAAATGCGCCGACCGGAGGCCCCGATTTGGAGTGCTGGCTTTGTTCGCCGTCGAATAAGGTAGGCCTCAGGTGTGTCGCCACCAGTTGCAGAGCTGTGCTTTTGCCGCGGTTCGGCGGGCCTGAAGTTCTCCAGCTCCGGGATGATGTCAGCGTTCCTGATCTGAAGCCTAATGAGGTGCTTGTTCGGGCTCGTGCCGTGTCTATTAATCCTCTCGATACGCACGTGAGTTCCTCTCCGAATCTGTGTTCGAATTGCTTAATTTTTGCCCATTTTAGTGACTGGTTTGGTGGCTGAGGAAGCCTGGGGAAACGGAAGGAAGTTAGAGATGAATTGTGTAGCACTAGTTGCTGAGACCACGAAGAATCCTGCATAATTTATGCACCTCTGCTAGTAGTGAGTGAAGACAGGTTGCACGGGTTTTGTTCTCCCCTTTTGACTCCGAACTGTTATAAATTTAGGTCACAAGATGTTTTCTGAATCATACTTTTGAAAAAGAAAAGATGATTGGTGACTGTTAATCCTCTTGATGCAAGAGTAAGTTCCTTTGGGCTTATTATGCTTGAATTAGTGACAATCACCTTCTTTCACGATTGGTTTGGTTGCTGAGAAAACTTGGGGAAATGAAAGAACTTAGAGATGGATTAAATAGTGTTAGTTACTGGAACATGAAAATTCTGCAGAATTTGTCCAGCTGACCTAAGCTGTTCGTGAAACTAATATGTGAGAGATCTGTTCTTGAATTTCTTCAAAACCAACAGCGAATAAAAACATTCAGATGTTTTTTAATCTCCCTGAAAGAGGGAGGGATGGAGGGACTTATGCATGCCTATAAATCCTTTGATGCAACAGTAAATTCCTCCAAATTTTTTTTTGAATTATTTAATTCCTGTGAGGTGAGAGAATGAAATGGAGGAAATTTGTAGAATGGAGAGGGAAACCAACTAAAATTTGGTGGGAAACCCTTAGATGTGATTTATATAATGGCCTTAAAGCAGATATGGCCATGGGTAGATATGATTTTTTGAGATACAGAATTCATGTAGCCAACCCCACTTGGTGGAATTAAAACTTGAGTTTTTTTTTTGTTGTTGTTGTACTTTCTGTCCATTTACATGACTGGTTTGGTTGCCAAGGAAATTTGGGAAAAATCAAAGAAAATTGGAGATGGATTAGATAGTGTAACTTGCTAAGAGCATAGAATTCTGCAGGATGTGTTAATACAAGCAGTGTGTGAAGCTAAGTTCTGGACAGTTTTATTCTCCAATTGGCTCAGAAACGGTGATAAATTTCAAATTTGAGTCTTAAGATATGTGTTTCAGTATTTTATGATGCCTTCGCAACTATTAAATGAGGCATTAGTATCTCTTGTTTTATTTGGAATTTGTTTTGGAACAAATTGGATTTATCCCATTCATCATTTTAATGTGACTTTTAACAATGGAGTCCTTAGTTTTAACAGTTATTTAGTGGGCCTGTATTAATATTGATGAATTTTCTGTAAATTAACAGAGTTTTATGCATATTTTTTTATGAATAGTAAAAATTTGATGCAGTTGCATTAGACTAAAATAAAAGGGGACAGATTCAGGTCTTTATGCCTTTATGCTGCAACTCTACACAGTTTCATTATGACTATGAAGGTTCTGGAATTATTTTAGTTGTCTGGGATGGCCATTTGCCAATTCAACCTTTTGTGGTAAATTAAGCAATGAATATATAATTGGAGAAGCATAACAATGTTTGTGGAAGTAATGCCTATCTCATTTGAAGGAAAATTTTCTTTTCTATAAGGTACTATCAGTCCTTGATGGCAATCATTTTCTCAAAACTGGTACTGTCTGAAGGTGCTTTTAGAAAATCAAGAAAAAGAAAAAGAAAAAGGAAAGAAGTTTAAGTTACATGTCTTAGTATAATTAACTAAGGGTCACTAAAACATGAATGCGCCTTATATTTGCTGCGGGTTTGTTAATTTGTTTTGTTTCCTGTACACAACAACAACAATCACAAACCTTAACCCACTAGGTTGGGTTGGCTATATGAGTTCTAGATCTCCAATGAGTTGTTTTATTGTTTGTTTAGAATTTATAATGTCTTGATCCGACAAGCTTTACATTGGTCGTCTGCTACCTAATGCAACCCTTCTCTTTTATCCTAGCTTTTAAGCAGCTGTAAATAAGAAGAACCCCTTCAACGCTAGAATTGTCAAGGGAATTACTCCATTGCATTGTTGTTAGAATCGTATGATTCAAGATCCAAATTGTACGATTCGACTTGATTCATCATATAGAAATTGAGTCGAATCTATAGGGTGAATTGAAAATCCCTTAGAATCGACCGTGAATTGGATGAATCGACTGTGAATTGCATGAATCGCACAATTCGTCCAATTCATGTGACTTCATCTGCATGTGCGATTTAATCAAGTATTCGTTTGATTTGGCTATCTTTGAAGACAAAGAAGATGATGAAAATGATGATGCTCTTGAACTTGAAGATGAATATGATTGATAACTAGTGAAGATTATGGATAATGGAGTTTATTAGTAACCTAATAGTTGTAGGTTTTTTATTTTTTTTTCTCGCTTGTTATTTTGAAAGTGGTTTGGTTTGGTGCAATTTAAATTTAAAGGCAACATGAATATACTTTTCCCTTTTGGTATAATTTTAAACTTAGCAAATATATTTAGAAGTATTATTTATCTATTTATATTTAAAAGAATTGATCATGGTGGGCACATTATTTATTTTCTTTTGATATATATTATTTATAATTGAAATTGAGAATATGTATTGTTTCTTACGATTCGTTTCTCGATTCACGATTTATAAAATAAGGATTTCGATTCTCGATTCGAATCTTAATTTAACAACTATGCTCCATTGACATGCAGATTTTTTCACTTCCAGCGCAGATTTACTAAAATTAGACTGCCTCTTCATTTACGCACTGACAATATCCTTCAACACAGATATAAAACAACGTGCTGAGACTGAGAGGAATCCTTTTTTGATATTTTATCACTAATTTAAGCATGATAAAAGTTATTTTTAGTTCAATGTGATTGAACAAAATAGCAGAAGAATATTAATTGAAACACCTTGACTTACTGTTAGTCATTTGTTTGATAAGACTGTAAGAGACACAAGTTTTCCGGTATGGTGGTGTTGTCTGGAAATATTGTCATACTTAATCCTTGTGTGTTCTTTAGCTTTGGGATTGTAATAACATCATTTCTTTGACATCTGAGTCATGCATCAGTGACTATATATCCAACATTTCAGTTTTTAATATTTCCAGATGCGATCAGGCTATGGTCGTTCCATATTTGAATCACTTTTGCCAATCATTTTGGGCCGTGATGTGAGTGGTGAAGTTGCAGCCATTGGAACTTCAGTCCGGTCATTGAGCGTTGGACAGGAGGTATTCGGAGCACTGCATCCAACTGCTGTCAGGGGTACTTATACTGACCATGCAATTCTTACAGAAGATGAACTGACTGCAAAACCAGTATCAATGTCACATGCGGTATGTCTTGAGGTTATCCTTAATATCTTTGAAGACAGTGGCTTTTTCTGTCTGAATTATGTAATTAAGTTCTCTATTTTTTTGTCACTTTTGGAATGGACAACAGTAAAGTGGTGGAATGTTTTCAATTTAACAATGGTATATCTAGTAATGCATTATAAAATTTACTGTCCTGTCCTTGCACTTAGTACGGTCTGGTTGTCTGAGAATTGAACGTATCTATTAATTTTGCCATTTTCCCTTTCAAGTGTTATTCTAGTATTGAAATTCTGTTTGATGGAATTTTTCTTTTCAATTACTGTGACCATGCAGGAAGCAAGTGCCATTCCTTTTGCTGCTCTGACTGCATGGCGAGCTTTAAAAAGTACTGCTAGGATAACCCAAGGGTATGGTAGCAATTCTGATGTAAAATTTTTATTTGAAGTGTAAATATGGAGAGATAAAAGATGTTATCAAATCACCGAGTATTTGTTGCAGCAACAGACCCACGTTTAAAACAGTAAGGGGCTATGGCCTTCTTGCTTCAACAAAATGCTTCTCATACCGCATGTAAAAGTTCATTATCAGATATACTCGCAAATGAAAATTAGTCTCTTATATAGTATGCTTCCTGAAGATATGACCATCCATAGAGAGGCTGGAGGTCTAAAATTCATATGGTTGGCACTACCTAGTGGGATTAAGGCCTGTGATTGTTCTTGTTGTATATAGTACACTTTCACCTCTTAAGAAGATGTCTTGTCCCGTTTGAGTATGGAATCCTAGTCCCAACCCTTATCTGCTGCTTCTCTACAACCACAACCAAGCTTTTATCCTGCCATGTGGGGTTGACTACATGAATTCTGCTGCTTCTCTAAACTTATAAATTATATCAAAATTATTTTCATGTAGCTGGATGTTTCACTTCCAATTGATTTTTTTTTTCTTAAAAAAAACAAGCCATGGCCCATCTGATCATCACATAATTGCAAAGGGAGATAAATCATTTTCTGATCAACATACAACATAGCAGGATATGCTTGGTAAAAAAGGAAAAAAGCATTAAGTAGTCATACCATCCCAATTTTTTGGAGTCAAATGAGTGACTGTTTTGATCAGAGTAGGTAAACTGCATACTATTTAGGATTATATTAATTATAACACATTTCAATATAAATTTGCAGTTTCTGAGCAGTATAGAGGGTATTAGAATAAACTTTATCTATTCCATTGAGGCACCAGGTTTTGCTTATGATTGCTGTATTGACCCCCAGCCTCCTCACAACATGGCAGTGAAGCATGTTAAGCCCAAATAGAATTTGATGTCTTCACTGTTCTAGATGAAAAAGGATTAATAGGGCATCCCAATCCAACACAATCTTGATACACTTGTGTGTAGTTGTGTATTTCCTCTTGAATACACTGTCACTCATATTTGCAGACAAAGGGTATTGGTGATTGGTGGAGGAGGGGCTGTCGGTTTCTCAGCAATTCAGCTTGCAGTTGCTGCAGGTTGCCATGTTTCAACTACATGTGAACGTGAATGCGTTGAACGGATTTTTGCAGCTGGTGCTGAACAGGCTGTGAGCTATACCACTCAGGTAATGATCTATAAATTGTGAGTCTCTTGTTTATTTACCTACTTTAAGAGATTTTGACGATTGTATATGCTTGGTTGCCATCAAATCTAATTTTTGTGTCGGGCATAGAACTTCAATCTTTTCTATATGGCTAACCATTTTTCTCTTTCTTTTATAATTGTCGATTTGTAGGATAGTGAATCAGCTATAAAAGGGCCATTTGATGCTGTTTTGGACACAATTGGTGTACAAGAAACAGAAAGAATAGGCATCAATCTTTTAAAGAGAGGAGGACATTATATGACTTTACAAGTGAGAGATGGAAACCTTGAATTAAATTATTTACTTTCTGATGCTTCTTCTATTTGAGTAACCACGCTAACTTTTGAAGTGTTTTGTGGTTTTCGTGTAGGGGGAGGCAGCAACACTGGCTGACAGGTATGGGCTAGCTATAGGGCTCCCTATTGCTACGACTATGTTGGTCAAGAAACAGATTCAATACCGACTTTCTCATGGCATAGGTACAAAACCTCTTTATTAGTTGATTTTTGTTTTTTCGGAAATGGATACCAATGATTATTGTTCTAAATTTTATGTTTGGTTGTCTATCTATCCTTCTCAGGCTTTGCATTTCTTGTTTTGTAGGCTGGTATATTACTAACCTAAGATTGTTTAAAAGAAATTGTAATTGCTACAAAGATTTGTTTCACTCTTGCGTCTGGTTGTGGTGTTTAATGTCTTATACTAAAAGAGCATCTTCGTGGAGTCAGCAGGAGCAATGGTAACAAGAAATTGATCAAATTTTGAGGACTTGAGGAGACCTGGACCAAACATTCACTGTCAATAATTCCTATTCACTTCAGGACAATATTCATTTCCTTCATTTGAAAACATATTTATTTAAAACAACATAATATCAAGTGTTAATCTCATTATGTGAGATTAGCTACATGAATTCTAAATCGTCAATCATTTTTATTTATGATCTTATCTTTTGGAAGACTCTTATAACTCATATTATACCTAAGAGTTTTCTAGAAAGTTTTTCTTAGTCTTCTTGTACCTCTTTTAAAATATTTATTTAATTCCATCCACTCTCTTCACAGGTGTCTTCTATTAATTTTCTTTTCACATGAGCAAATCATTTTAATCATATCTCATACATCTTATATTGAATGAGTCACTCTAATCTTATTACAAATAACATAATTTTTTATTCTATCTTTTTTTGTATGCTTGCACTCCCTAAACATCTTTATCTCCGTTAAGCTCTAGGCTTCCAGTTGGGGAGACTTGGGAGGGGTGGAACCCCTAGATGCCAGTCGTCTCCCTGGCTTCCTTCTGGGCCCCAAATTCATCATTCCCCCCCTCATCTGAGATGATGACGGGGTTGTCAGCAGCATTTCCCAGACTAGTGGGCACTGGGGCAAAGGGCCTGCAACAGCCTCCTTGGTAACCACTGGGGAACCTCTTTTTTCTCTCTTCCCTGTCATTGACACCGTGTTTGATCATCTGCCTCATTTCTTGCAATTTGTTTTCTCTGCTGCATGTGTATTGAAATGCTATTAAAGATGGATTGTGGATGCTATTTCATGTGCTTTCCAATCTTTCCCCATTGGCTGCACCATTTCATTCAGTTGCCAATGAGCTGATGCATTTGTTAATGGTGCAGCGTATTGGTGGACTTACATGAGGGCTGATGCTGAAGGTCTGGATCAGATTCGTCGCCTCTCTGAGGCCGGAAAATTGAAGGTACCTGTGGAGAGAACATTTCCTATTACGCAAGTGAGAGCTGCTCATGAAGCCAAAGAAAAAAGGCGCATCCGTGGTAAAATTGTCCTGGAACTTGATTGATGAGTACGGACCAAGTCCTATACTTACAGAAAACGAAAGAATAAAGAGAAAGTAAAGAAAAAAGAAGGAATCCGCCTAGTCAAATTGATAGTCCTGGGATAACACCAAGAATTTTTTATCATTTCTTCTTCTACTTGGAGACTGGTCTTCTGGTTGGTCCTGTATAATAAGTACCAGGCATTTTGTACAGGAAGCATATAAGAGTTCCATGAATTAGCTTTTGAAACTTAATTGCAATCTTTGCTCTCGTTAGCGTCGATTGTTTTCTCGTTTCCTGAAGTAGCTTCCATTCCTGTGCACATCTCCAAAGCTCTTGTTTCACAGAACACACACAGGCATTATATCCTTTATAGAGCTATTGAACTGGTTTTCGTTCTAGATTTCTGTAGACTGTTAACTTGCATAGTGCCGAAGCTCCAGAACCGGTTCACCAATTTGTGTGGATGGAAAACCATTTTACATTCTGATCTAATGAAGTACTTTGGGGTTACTGATGCAAAACCCTCGTTGTCTAATGCCGTTAGAGAGACTATAATCCATATCAGGTCCAGTAAAAAAAATTCGTGTGGTGGGCCAAGTAGTGTTTATAGCAGGCCAAGACAATTATTATGGCCCAGTGTTAGAAGGCCCAGTCATGTCTAACCGCACAAGCTGTTATCGCATGGGCCATCTCATCCTCTGCAGGTTAGCCTCGATAACTCCTTACCTAATAACCCATCCCTCTCTCTCTCTCTCTCCCAATATCCCCCACTTTCTCTCTCTCTAAATTCAATTTAATTGTGAATTTATATGTTGTTATATTATGGTGATATTATATTTTGATCATATATTATTTTATACTTAGATGTTTAAACAAGTTTAAACATCAATTATTATGCATTTGCAATTTGAATATATGTTAGTATATGATTAAATTATGGTTAAATTGGTGATATAATGTTAATAAGATGATGGGATTGGATTGGGGATATTTCATCGTCTTGCACCCACGTGAGTATGGACGAAGTACTTTTTAGTGTATTTGCATTTAGCTTTACAAAAAGCCTCAAAAGGCCTTGTTTTAATTCTTTTTGGTACTTTTTTGTTTGTTTGGGCAATGAATGCCCATCTAACCTTTTGACCGACGTTGTTGTTGGCTCTTTCTCATTCTTCAGATGAATAGGGTGGACTGCGGTTGAAAAGCCTGTTAAGCTGAGGTGCTTTTTCATGTTTCTTTACCTATGCCATATGATATGCTATTATTATATATGTGTTGCTTCTTCTTTTAATCACTGTCTCAATGGTGGTTTTGTCCCGTTGTTGCAGCAGCGTTAATTGTTTGGTCAAAGCCCCTTCTCTTGAAGGCCAAGCCGCCACCGACTGCTCTTGATTGCTCCTTATCATTTCCCTTCGAAGTTAGGGCTCCCCCCCCCTTCTTGTTGGATTTGATTATTAGCTTCTGCCAAAGCATCAAAGCAAGCTGGCACGTTGAATTCTCTGCGATGACCAACCATTACGATACCCTGAGACCCTCCAATCCCACCTTACCCCGTCATCAAAATCCTATTACCATTTGTCCACGTGTCAATGGAACAGTAGGGGTACCCATAGAGTTCGCCGCAGACAAATTACAACTGGATCACTTTTCTCGCACACGCGCGCTGGCTCTACGCAGCTTCCCATGTTGAGCGTGGAGCAGCAGAGTACGGATCACAGATCTCTGTGTACGCGCCTCTCTTTGTCGCTTCAGGTACCTTTTCCCCCCTTTATATAACATACTCTATATATATATTGTAAAACCGCAACACCTATAATTTAATTATTATTGTATTTTCATATTTTTATAATTATTTAATTTTTTTATTATTTTAATTATTTTTTAAAATAATATATTTTTAAGTAATTCAATTCTTATACTTTAATAATAGAAAGTGTTAATGCAAATATTAAACTCTTGCGGTGAAAATAGCATTTCATTTGGTCAATATCTACGTGGGTTGGGTGGAGCGTGTCGTTGACGGTGGAGGGTGGAGCGTGGAGGGGGTGGAGTGTCAACAGGTGGTAGGGGTGGGGCCCGCATAAATAAATGCGTGAACGAGGGGAGGGGGGACTTTTTAGCGGTCACGTGCATATCCTTAAGAGTGTATTCTGTCTCTTCTCGTCCTCGCCCACCATGTGACGTCCCCCTTCCCAAACTAACCCCCATCATGACCGTATAATATCGAGACTGCCACTGCCCATAATTGCATATTACATAGATGGTGGCCGACCGGCCAGCCATCCCACAAACCATATCAATGCCTTAATTGACATTCCCAAGACCCACCACCCTTTACACATCATTGATTTTTGCATTCCCATCTCAAGAAAGTTCATCAGTAGCCCAAAAAATATATTTTTTTTGTAAATATAAAAAATGTATTTTATTTTATTTTTTATTTTCATCCCCACATATAATCAATCAGTCCCTCTCAATACATATGTGTGTCATGCTCCCTCCGTGTCTCCTTGCTCATATCATATCTATATTATAATCATAATAATATTCTTATCTGGCCATGTTACAGGATTCTTAAACACATAAGACTGTTATCTTCTCTTATAGCTTGTGATTCTCCCACATCTTCATATCAAATTTGACAAATTTCTAACACTATTATTTATGCACATTGGTCATTGTGATTGTATGGCACGTAATTTTGAACCCATAAGAATTTATAATTACTGTCATTTGAGTGTGCTTTGAGTGAATATTTATGTATTTATTGGTTAGAGCACTTATTATGAAAGAAGTCGCTGTAATCTGAAGTTCATTGTGATTGTTCATCTTCATGTGAAGGGTTTTATCATCAAATTTGCAGTTATTTATAACATTTATTTGTTAGGTTGAAAGAAGTGTTCCATTAACCACGTTGAAGCGTAGGTTTGGTACACCAAACTAGATAAATGTTTTAAAATATTATTATTTTTAGATAATATTATCTTTTTGAATTATTTAACAAACTCGTGCACTTCTTCTGACTCAACATGCCATGTTAGAATGCACATCTTCTTAGTAACGAGTTCAATTTATTTTAATTTTTGTTTTTGTACACTATCTTTCTACATTTTTCCTACTGAAACACCTTAATCCTAATAACAAATTTTTTTAAAAATTTTGTTAATTTTTTTTTTTAAAAAGTGTAGTATTTTATTAAAATATTTAAAAAATTATAATATTTGACCTGAAATTAGTTGAAGAAGCGAAGAAGGGGTTGAATGAATGATGGCATGCTTTTGGTCGATTATAAGACTTCATTCAATTGCACTTCATCTGGTGTTTTGATTTGATTAATAGGTGACCCACTAACGGCTGTGGACATATCAATTGCAGTGACTTCAAAGCTCAGTTACAGGAATTTATTAACTATATCATAAACTCACGGGTGTCCTCTAATTGACACTTTTTGGGTAAAACCATTGATATGAATTATAATACACATAATTATTTTCCTAGTCAAATTGAACCCATGGCACACACTTGTTGTCACTAGCAACCCTGAAGAGGCGGCTGAGTGAGAACCGAAGGGACCATCCTACTACCAGGACCAGGGATGACACTACTACCATTCCTTAGCCAAAAAGCCATCACGTGGACGTGGTGGTGAAGCTTGGGTTGGGATGGAAATGGAATTCGGATATATGGCTGCCTGCTGTCATTATTTTCTTTTATCCTCTCACTCTGTCACTCTCTCTCTCTCCTCTCACTCTGTCACTCTCTCTCTCTCTTACAGTGTTATGTTGTGGTGTTGCAATAATAAGCAAAAAAGATAAAGAGGAATCGTTTCTTTTCGCTAGAGACAAGCCTCATCTCGTCATCTCCCATCTCCCCGACCCCCCAGCCAAAGCTAAAGCCTTTTCTTCTCTCAAACCCTTAATGGCCGCAACAAGGTAATCTCCAGTCGACTATGAAGATCACTTCCAAGTCGATCCTCAGCCCCGGCCACGCCGTCAGAGACCCGCCGGTCTCTCTCTCCACCTCGCTCAGTCGCCGCCTCCGCACCAACCGTAGCCTCAAGGGCGGCCAGTCCCCCATGTTCCCCACCGCCGCCAAGAAACGCGGCGGCGCCGCCTTCGACAACCCCGAGCCGTCTTCCCCGAAAGTCACCTGCATTGGCCAAGTCCGGGTCAAGACAAAGAAGCAGGGGAAGAAGCTCCGGACCCGCCGTGCCGGCGAGGTCAGCTTCCGCCGCATTGAACAGAATGCGAATCAGTCCACTCAGCCGCCGCAGGATTGCTTGCGGCAGAGGAACCAGAAATGGGTTCATTTACCCCTCACGATTTGCGAGGCTTTGAGGGCGTTTGGGGCAGAGTTCAGCTGCTTGTTCCCCTGCCGGTCGTCATGCTTTTCCACCGGCGAGAGGGGGAAGGAGGAGAAACCGGCTGGCGGAGGGGAGCAGCAGAGTTCTTGCGGCGCGGTGTTTGCGCGGTGGTTGGTGGCGGTGGAGGGCGGAAAAGGGGGGAGAGAGATTGAATTGGTGGTGGGAGGAGAGGAAGAGAGACTGGAAATGGAAAGCAGGGAGAGGGCTTTTAGGAGGCATGGCGATTTCGTGGTGGAAGGAGAGATTGGTGCGGTCAAAGGAGAGAGCTTTGCAGTAAAGAATGAAGTTTTGGAGGAAGAAGAAGAAGAAGGCAGAGTGAGTATTTGTGTTCCTCCCAAGAATGCTTTGTTGTTGATGAGATGTAGATCTGATCCCAATAGAATATCGGCTCTCGCCAGTCGATTCTGGGAGTCGACTGCTCTCCAGGTTGAACAGGAAGAAGATGATGAGCAAGAAGAAGAAGATGATGATGAGGAAGGGCATGAAGATGGTACTGTAGACCAAGCTGAGTCAAGATTAATGGAGGATAAAGAGGTTGAAATGGCTGAGAAATTGGTGGGCAGTGAAACCAGCGAGGAAGAGCAAGACAGCCCAAATGCAGAAGCTGAAGAAAAAGAAAACCCAGAAGCTGAAAAATTAGAAATCAGTGGGGAACTGGTAGAAGAAGAAGAAGAAGAAGAAGATGATGATGGTGATGGTGAAGAAGAAAGTCAAGAAAAGGAAATGGAAGAAGAAAGTCAAGAAAATGAGTTGACTCAATTGAGTGGTTGTTCGTCCGAAGATTTTCTAGATCCAGAGAACCCGGAAGAGGAAGAGAGAAGAGAGAGCCATCATTCTTCTTCTTCTTCAGTAGTTTCAGAGCAATCAGATTTAGCAGACGAAAATGAAGCGGAGTATGAAGAAGCTACATTGGAAGAAGAAGAAGGAGACGAGGAGGAGGAGGGAAAAGAAGAGAAGTCAACGGAAGAGAAAGAGACCCAAGAAAGGCCTTTGGAAGAGGAGCAAGAAGTGACAGTGACCCAAGAGAGATCGGAATCAGAAGAAACCCAGAAAGATGAAGAAAGGGCGGATCAGCCACAAGAGAGAGAAGAAGAAGAAGGAAGCCATGGGAAGGATAAGAGAGAAAGCAGCAGCGAAGTGTTGCCGGAATGCTTGCTGTTGATGCGGTACGAGCCCAAGCTGTCAATGGAGGTTTCCAAAGAGACGTGGGTTTGCAGTACGGACTTCGTCCGGTGGCTGCCGGAGAGACGTCAGCCGGCGGTCGAAAAAACCGGTGGCGACGACAATGAGGGGAAGAAGAGGGCCAGTACGAACTCCTACAATGCAGCGGCGCCGCAACAGCCTCCGCGCTCGTCCTGCTCGTTGCCGGCGACGGCGGCGGCGTCCATGGCGGCCATGATAGAGCAGAGGCTGGTCAGCGCCGTGGCTTACGAGCCCTTCGTCTTGACTCGCTGCAAGTCAGAGCCCATGAGGACAGCGGCGGCTAAGCTTGCGCCGGACACCTGTTTCTGGAAGAACAGGAAGCTTGAGCCGCTCCGCCGAGCCACTTTGGGAGTTGGCGCCGCGGGAGTCGGCTTCTAAGCCCAGCTGATCGTGGAAACTGGAAAGGGGGGTCATCAATCAGGTGTAGGCGGTCGCATGGGAAAGAAACTCTCGTGCTGTGGCATGGTTGTACATTTTTTGTTTGGTAGCGTTTTCTCAGCGGTTTTGTTTTGTTTTCTTTTCTTTTCTTTTTAACCGTAAGTATTGTTAGATTCACTCTCTGATATGCATCTTTGCCCCATCCATTCCCCCATCTCTCTTAGTGCATGTGATGATGTTAGTTGGTATTGGTGTACATCTCGATCAATCAGAGCCGTTAAATTTGTTGGAACCCTTGATGATATGATTTTACCAATCACTTCACCTCATATCACCCATCATTCCTTGTCATGTCATCTCTTGATATGGAATCCAAAGTCCTAAATAGTTATTTGCTATTACTAACCCACTTTCTTCCATTTCATTATAAAATCCCTCCAAAACAAAGCTCAAGGTTAAGCTTTTCTTTCAAATTCAATTACAAATTTGATCAAGTGTGTTGTCTTCCATAGAAACCCTGGCAATGGCATCAAGTCATGCTCAAAAGGGTCACCTCACCTCTATATTTAGAAACTTTATGAGTGTCATGGCACAAAGTGGGGGATCTCTCTCTCTCCCTCATCTTTTACAGAGATTCCAGTCTTGTTTGTCCAGGCCCTGGGGTATGCGTTGTGCAAAGCTGCTGAGATTGAGAACTCAAAACAAGACGGAAAGGAAACTGTATCTTCGGCTTTAGTGAACACATGGTGGGGGAGTCACCAATTTTAACCCATCCATTTAATGCCAAACATTATCTTTCAGATCATACAATGCTGACAGGCATCTTTTCCAGCTTTACCCCAATTCCTGCAAGAAAGATAAACATCAATCTCATGAGGATTGCAATTGCAATGAAGGCAAGAGTTCAGAGGGAATTTCATCTTACAATATAATTTTTATATTATATATACATATATGATGATGCTCGAGATTCAAACTGTATATCTTACTTGAGTCACATTCAATTTTGACCCAATAAACAGGCCACACTTGACCTTGATCCACTAGTCAAGTCATCTTCAGCCTTGATACTCTACGAGAGCCCTAGTTGACCGGAATGGAGTCTTTTACAAGCTTGCAAATAAACTAATATTACTCTAATTGAATTGCCTACTTCAGCTAGGATTTTTAAACTCATGATTATGGTTTCTTTCATACACTCTAGCAATTTATTTTAATCTTGATAAACTCGAGATAATCCTCTCTCCCAAATTTTAGGAATATGGTCTTAAAGGAGTAAAATTTATCTCCTCATAAATATTTAGGATAACTACTCTTTAAGTGTTGTCTAACAAAGAAATCTAAATCTAAGCAAACGATAGTCTTCAATCCTCTATGAATGGGGGAAGAATCTCTCTTTTTTGAAAAATCATTGATTATCTTGTCTACAATCTCAAACTTTTATGCTCGACATTTGATTTAGACATCAGAGTGACTTTTCTAACTAGGCTCGAGTCGATCTCAAATCTCTTTTGCAATTTATCAAGCACAATGATTCAAGGTCAGAGTTTCACACTATCTGATATGTTTCTTTCTTTGCAAATATATTAGTGGTCATATTTGTGCATTATCAATATATATATATATGTGTGTGTGTGTGTGTGTGTGTGTCCAAACTTTTGACCCTACTAATCTTAGGAGTTCATACAAACTGTTCGGTTTGCATACATTGGGTAAGCGGATATTGGACATGACCCCCAAGAGAAAGTCCACATATGTTCTTACCATTTATTTGCTTATCGGTCATGTTAAATCTTAATTAAACAATCTCTAATGGTGTCCTAAACACGAAGGGTTGTATCTAAGATCATGAATCATGATGATGAGAAAGATACAACCTTCAGAACCTTTTTCATTTTGTTTGTTAGCGAGCCCAGCAAACAGATCCCAAGGCTGCATATATTAGCCAGCTGATTCCCAATAAATGAGGTCCAAACAGGATACAAGGTATAGGAAAGAAATAAAGAATAAGGAACCCCACACTGCACAAAGATGTAGACCTAGCATGGTGCCTTTAGGGATCCTTGTTGCTTTCTCTATCTCAAATCTTTTCATAAATAAAGCAGAAAATATATCTTTTCAGAGAGTTTTACTGGCAAGGCACAGAAATATACATGGACAATGACAATACATAAACATAGCACAATTTTCAAGTGATTGGGATGGCCCAACTTCTCATTGACATAATGTCACACATCCTGGCCAAAAAAATTGCTGGAGAAGTAATTTCTGCCAAGGGTTTTATATAAAAAAAATGCCACCAGAATAATTGAACTGATGCTTCTACAATTAGAAATCACAGTGATGCACATTTTTGCTAATATGTCGAGCCATACGAAAGAAGACAGTTCAGCAATGAGAAAAATATGTCCCTTCTGTGAATAGTAATTCAGTCAATGCTGTAAGAGCATAACACAACACCAGAAAAATAAAAACATAACTTTCAGAAAGAGGACATTGCTAGTGCACGAGGCTAGAGTGGCTGACCACAATCCAGATCAGTAAGCAGTGGCCATGTTGAATCTAATATTATGAAATTGAAAACTTGGGATAAGCCAGCTTGTAGGAATCTGACCAACATCACTTGTTGCCTAGACTATGTAAGCAATGAATGTTTAATCCAACAAGAAACAGGATGATCTAGTTTAAGTTACACTTGTTCTAAATTATATACAAATACAAGGAAAGAGGAGATACAAAACGCCTAAAGTCGTCAAATAAGGAATCCATCAACATGCGTCCTAAAATATCCTTACTGGTCAGAGCATTTCCATGCATTTATCAGTAATTGGAAGGTATCTGCAAGCTGTAGTTTCTTCATAAACTCATGCATCAAAGTCAATCCAGCAATAACTTGGGAAATACACCATGCAAAGTCAACTTGACCAGCTTATTTCACTATAAATCAAGCAGATAACTCAGCATAGCTAATTCATAAAGAGGTTAGAGAGAGAGAGAGAGAGAGATGGATTGGAACTGGAGAAAGGAACATCTGGATTTGGTTCTAGTCCCAAGTGGGTTACTCATAATGTTTGGCTATCATTTATTTCTTCTGTACAGATACCAACGAATCCCCCACAAGACAACAATTGGATACGAGAACCATTTCAATGTAGCTTGGATTGAGAGGATTATGCAGGTAAGGAAATCCAATCCAAATCATTTATTTCCTAGATGCTTTCAAGTTCAATCTTCAATAAACTGGCTTAACCACCTCGACACATTCCTTTGTATTTGCAGGTGGAAGCCAAAGACAGAGGGCAAGCTTTATCAGTGATCAGTAGCAACATCACAGCTGCAACTTCTCTGTCCTCCATCTCCCTTGTTCTTAGCTCTTTAATTGGGACCTGGATTGGAAGCTCTACCGAAAACATCTTCACAAGCAATCTCGTATATGGTAACACAAGCCCATCAGTTGTTTCCATCAAATACATCACTTTGCTCTCCTGCTTCCTGGTGGCCTTTGCTTGTTTCGTACAAACTGCTAGGCTGTTTGTCCATGCAAATTTCCTCATAAGCATGCCAAACTGTAAGATTCCTTTGAGCTACATTGAGAAGCCAGTGACAACAGCGAGTGCTTTTTGGTCAATTGGCATACGTGCTCTCTACTTTGCCATTATTTTGTTACTGTGGATTTTTGGTCCTATCCCCATGTTTGTTTCCTCTGTTATAATGGTGGTAACGTTGCATATTCTAGACTCCAATTCAACTGAGTTGCATGAGTTTCAGCCAACACCAAGTGATAACTCCTTCGATAAGATTGGTAAGGAAATGACAGCAGTGACTAGGGGCTATTGGACACCATAGGAGACCACATGGGAGTTGAAGCCATTACAATCTCAGGTTGGCCAAAAGAGGACTACTCAAGTATAACACAGAAGATTTTCAAAATACAAATTATATCTAGTTTCATAACCATAAACTTGTTCATGGCAAGGAAGAACTAAATAAAGTTCATCCTTTTCAATTTTTTCCTTTCTATTGATGTATGTAGCTCCTACAAAACTGCAAAATGTCAATGAATTTCACAGCTTTGTTTAAATATATTCAGAAATGTGGTATAATTAGCAATTCTTGTATTTTTAAAAAGGGCGTCCCTAGTGCACGAGGCTTCAAATATAAATAAAAAAAAAGGAGCAGGCCCCCATGGCTAAATAGGATGCAAGTCCTCTTTCTGCAAGAGGTACTTCACTCACAGTTCCATAGGGGCGTCCCCATTGCATAAGACTCATGTTTTTACAATTAGAGAAAGGTCAATTTCATACGCAGCCTTACCATTGTTTTGTAAAGAGGCTAGTTCCACAACTGGAACCCGTGACCTCCTAGTCTCAAACAAACAACCTTACTATTGTTACCAACACTCACAATTCCTAAATTATGCACAGTAGAATGCATGGATCCCGCCTATAACTTGTATATTATTTTTTTTTTCTTTTTTGCTGTGTAACTTTTATATTCTAGATTGCTGTAAACTTCAAATGGAACTTAAGGAGACTAGATATGTATCGGGCATCAATTAATCAAACTCATCAGAAGTGTCCATAGTCATAACCAGATTTTTCAATTTCTGAAGAATATAAGATGCTTTCTGGTAAAATATATCAACCACCAGGGGAGTAAACATTCCTGTCCATTTATTCATTTTCTTTTTTCTTCAGTCCAAGATTGTGGTTATCATCATTTCTCCCAACAACTATATTGACTAGAAGAGATTACACTAACCAAATGAAGTATGGCCCCTCCCTCAGTTAAAAAGGGGGAACATTTTATGGGTATCAGTGAATTTAAGACAAATGAATTTACTGGCAGGAAATGGAAGTGAGAAACTTTTGGTTCCCCAGAATTCGACTAAACCCTTGTACTGCTCAAAAGATTCCAAATTAAACGAACTTCTCCCAATGGGTTTATTGCATTTGGTCCAGATGATGACTATATGCCTTTAACCAGAGGCTTCTGAATAAAAACTACCTCAAACCACAAGTCAACAGTGATCTAAGAATTATTCCTCTCTCAGCTTGAATTGTTATATTCCCAGGACATATTTTAGCATTGTCACAAAGTTCGTATCACCTGAAGAAACCAGCTCCGGAAAACTTGAGTTGAGGAACCAGGTATGATATCTTAATGCCAGTTCCTTTTCTCTTTCCCCACTTTCAAATGGTGCCTTGGATTTGAACCCATGGTATGGTAATCAAAGTATTGATTTTCCATTTAACTTCATCAAAATAAGTGTGACATATGGAAATGACACTATCTGGCCACTTTGAACAAGGACCTCCACTTATTATTCTACATCTGTACATCAGCTGCTTTTAGCCAACCACTTTTCTTTGCTCAAGTAGCTAAGATATAGAATGTAATTGGTAAGCTAATACTCTTGTAGAGAGAAGAGAAATGCAGTAAGAGACGATTACTAAAAATGCCCATTATAATGGAATATAACCATACCATACAATTGGGTCAAAGGAATTGAAACCTGTTCCTTCAATTTGATTTTGTTCATTTCTCCATCATTGCACACCGCCTGAATTTTGATCCTCATTACTGCTGCCCGTTTCAAAGCTTTCTGTGGGGGCTTTGGTTGTTTGATTTGAACTTAATTGTGCTTCACCATTATTCTCAGTGTTTTTACTTGAAGAATCATCCATGAAGGAGTTGAGGGCAAGCTGAGCTGAGTACAAAAATAAACCTACAGAATTTATGCCAAAAACAAATGTTGCAAGGTAGCACAAACCATTCACAATTGTCCTGCAGGAGAAGATAGAAAAAAAAATTGGCCATCTTTTGAACATAAATATATATAGAAGCTTGCAAAAAAATGGTTGATGGGTTACCTTATTGTTATCGTGATTTGCCGAACCTGAAAAGCCAAAAAAATAAGCAGAATAAAAAAAATCTTAAGCACAATAGTAATTGTTGTATAAGTGATTCAAAATTAAATGATAAATGTTGCATTTTATCTGCATTTCATATGCATGTTATTTGGCTTTAATTTCATTAAAATTTCAGTGTTATTTGGCCGGATTTAATATCAATCGTTGATCTCGTAAACACAGTCATCGTGTGGCTCGTATTCGGTCATCCTCGATATTTAAAGGCCTTAAAGACATCCCAATCGTCACTTGTTCACTGTTGCAATCAAAGAAACCCTAAATCGACGCAAAGAGAGGAGACACAACCTGTGAATCCTCCGATCAGTAATAACTTCCATTGTATTGCCTTATCTTCAGTTTAAATCGTTTCATCGTGAGAGGTAAGATCAAGAGGCAGTGGTGAGTACGGTGTTTGCTCAGTGTTGATGCATTCTTGTACTTGTTTTCTGGTTTCTATTTTCTTGATGCAATACTGTAATCGTTTTGTTCTTTGTTGAATTGGTGTAATCGAGTTGTACTCTCTTTGATATAGTGGATTGACTAGAGGCAAAAACCTTTGCCGTGAGTAGGATTCTCTTTACGGGTCCGAACACGTAAATTTCATGTTATTGTGTTCTTTATATTTCTGATTTATATTTTGCGATTTTACGCTTGTTCTTGTGATTTGGCCGAGACTCAGATTGCGTAAGAAACCAACAGTAATGAATGGAAAGGAATATTGCAACTAATCTTCAAGCTTTAGACAAATAAGTAGCCACAACAGCAACATACAAAGTCTTATAATCTCACTAGGTGGGGTGGACTACATGAATCTAACTCGTTAATCATTTTGTATTTATGGTCATATCTTCTGGAAAGCCCTTATATCATACTCAAGAGTCTTTTATCAAGTTTTTCTTAGTCTTCCTCTAGCTTTTTTACTAAGACTTGTTTCATTTGATCCAAAATAGCCTCTAATAGCTTTCTTCTCATGTGAACAAACCATTTTAGAGTATACTTGCTTAGCGTATTTTTTGTTCACAATTCATAGAGAGCTCATAAGCTCTTTAGCAACTTAATATTTTTTTTTCTTGTTTGGCAAATTAAGAAGAACTTATAAGCTCTTCCAATATCTTTTTTCAAAAGTTGGTATCCTTTAACTTTTTATGGAGAGCTTATAAGTTGTGTAAAAAAGATTTTGTCGATAAAGTAAAAGACCAAAATACCCTATCCAATAAGCTCTTACAACTTATAAGCTCTTTACAAAACTTATAAGCTCTAAACCTTAAAGCTCCTATAATTTAAGCTAAACCAAACACACACTCATCAATCGTGTCTCACATATCTTATTTCTTTGACCATGTTACGAATAACCTTATTTCTAATTTTATTTTTTTATTGTAGTTAAAAATAAAATTTTACAAGACAACTATAAGATCAGTTTTGCTGTATACCGCAAAATATTGGACAATAGAACACCGAAATGTGCAAAATATAAGTGTAACATATATGATGACATTACGATGGATATGCGGCCATATTACAAATAATTTCATTTCTAATTTTATCTTTTCTTGTATGGTCATTTAACCATCATAACATTCTTATTTATTATCTTTCATTTGTTATGAAATTCACTCCAAAGTTCTCATTTTTCATGAAAACAAGAGAGGTATTACTGAATTTTCAGCAACAATATTCTATATTAGCTCAGCTAAAGGGAGAAAAGGAGAAAGGCAGTGTTCTGATCTAGTTGGGATTGAGGTTAGCTCTCTGTTCTTCCTTAATTTATGGTTGCTCTTAAGTTACTTCGCCAAATACTTGAGAAAATATTAATTGCTTTCCCTTCCCATGGCAATGCTTGTGTGTTCTTATTAACAGGGTTCCATTCATCAATCTTGTGGGTCGAATGATCGTAAAACAAGGCTAGTTTAAAGCAACGAACCGAGAAATTATCCGAAAGCGTTTGTCGATTGAGAGAGGCTTCAATGGTGGTAGTGAACTTGTATAGAATCAGAGCAATGACACCGGCCGACAACCCGCCTAGCAGCGCCTGAACCGGCGACGGAGGACCCTTACCTTTAGGCGGAGCCGGAGTCATCACTTTTAGACTCTCCATCGCCTCCTCCTTCAACGATTTCTTCGCCCCAGAAGACCTAAATTTCTTACCAAAAAACCCAAACGCTAATTCGTCAAACACCCAAACCAAGCTAAGAAATACAAAGATTTCAGATGTAATCTATATATGTTCGATTTCAAACGACAGATTTCAAAATTTCAAATTTCAAATTACACCATTTGATATCCCTCCGTCGAAACGCAACTCTACAGAATTTTGGTGGGCGTACCAGTTCTTTGGCGCGCTTTGCGCGGCGACGGAGCGAGCGAAAGAGGAAGACGGAGATGGCGCCGGTGAGGAGCAAGCTGGTGGAGACTTGCAGAGGCGAAGGGTTGTCGGAGTCGGCGAAGATGGAGGGAACCGACGGCGGGATCTCGATGGGTCCGTCCTCCGGTCCGTCAGCGGCGGGCTCGGAGGTTTGGGCGAGCATTGGTTCGTTACCGGTCCGAATTTGGACAGAATTGGGGGGCAGTGTAATACTGTTGTGTCTGTAGAGAAAGTTGAGAGAGTGAGGAGAGAGAGAGGGGTTGTGGGGATGAGACAGAAAGAAGGGGAAGCTGCGAGAGAGAAATTGTTGAGACTGCAACATTGGGATTGGTTTCAGAGAGAGAGAGAGAGAGAGAGAGAGAGAGAGAGAGAGAGCTGTGAGTTTGCTGGTTCTGCTCTCTGTTCTTCTTCCAGCCTCTCAAATATCTTCCCTCATATCCACATGGAACAGAACGGGGTGTGGTCTGGAAATGGTGTCAAACGGATATTGTAGCTATCTTAAAGACAATGCGCTTGATAGTTCATGGTGACACATGATGCAAATACATAGTCTTGAAATTAATTCATGTGTCACATTCAAGCTAAAGGTTTTGAGAGAATTGATATGTTACATGCATCGAACAATCTTATCTTATCTGACGTGAGTCTCGTAAGAGATGTTATAAGGGTGGGGTGTATGAGATAAGATAATGCGTGTAGCAGAGTAAATGTTGAGGTGGGAATGAACCCCTCGGAGCAGAGTAAATGTTAGGGTGGGAATGAACCCCTCGAGAAATGTTATATAGGATGAGGTGCATAGAAAATGGAAAGACACGCACAACAAAGAAGTGTCAAGGTGGGGGTGGAGCTTGCATCGAGTAATATAAGATTATCTGACTCGAACAATATATCAATTCTAAAAATTTCAATAGAAATTGCAATCAAATCATCTTAGATCTGGTCATAAATTTTTTAAAACTTACCCTAGTCATTGTTCAACTAATTCTGTTCATCTTCTTTAATACCGAACATTGACTTAAGCGTTATAATCTACCTTAAATTGACAGGTGATGCAGTACTATTCCAATACCCTTCTCCTATCACCCCCAATCTTGTCAAATTTACCCAATATATTACACCCCCCCCCCCCAAAAAAAAAAAAAAAAAAAATTGAATCTTGATTGTCTCGTCAGCGCGCGTTAGAAGCCACGGCCCTGGCCCAAAACTTGATCTGTGCTTTCATGGCCTCCGCCGACGAGCTCTTCTCTACCCAACTTGGAGGAGCCGAGCTCTGTAGCAGCTGCCATGGCTGGTCTGGCAGATACTGCCTCCTTATCATCACTCTCTTCCTCTCTTGGAATAAGCTTGGAATCGGGTTGATTTCACCTGGGCTTTGATGTTTCTTGTCAGGTCCCAAGCCCAGGTCTTTGAATCTCTGAACTTTCGCTGATTCAAGATCATTTGAGCCCTTAATGATAATCATCTTGGCTTGATCACAAGCTAATTCCATGCCATTGGAGAGTACTTCTTCTGGTTCTGGTTTTTTCTTCGGGCGATGTGCCCTTGGAGTTGGAGCACTTGATCCTTGTTTCGTCACCTGCGAGCGAGTGGGAATTCATCGTCAATATCGTTAGATAATTCGTTAAATTCCTCGAATTAGATTACGTATCTTGAAGACGAGATTACCTTGGAAGAGTGCTTGGGCGGCAACTCGTCCGAGGAGCTGAGAGAAGCCTGCCTGATCAGTTTGCTGAGACTGAATTCACTCTCAGGGTCTTCTTCCCTCCCTATATACGGCGGCAGAGAGGGTGTCCGGAGCAAATTACGCCCCCTCTGCGGCGGCGCAGTAAACTTGGAACTGCCTTCTCCTTCTTGGCAAGCTTCGGCCACCGCCATGGAAGAAGAGCTTTTGGTTAGGCAAATATCAGCTGGGCTGTGGTTGGAGGAAGGACAGGGATCGGAGAAACATCTGGACATGACCTTGGTTCTTCCGCCTTGAAGCGGATTGCCGAAGAACCAGTGTTCTTCCAGTTCCAGGAGGTCTTCAGCCGCCGGGCCGCCATTGTTGCAACTGGAACTTGAAGAGGTTTCCATTAATATTTCTGCAAATTAACCTCTGCAGGTTGGTTGAACAGTTCAAAGAGACGGTTGAAATGATCAACCACATGGGTTTGTGGGGGGTTTATATATATATATATATATATTCACACACACACATATATATATATATATGTTGGCTTTGTGCATAGATTAATAAATTTAATTAAATCGGTTGGCAGCCAATGGAGATTGACAGGCAGGCCAGAGATGAATATGATGAACATGTACATGGATCGAGGCTGCGGACACCATGTGCTGCATGATTGCCCCACATTAATTGTCGCTAATTTATTGGGCTCAATAATTGTTCATTATAATAAATAAAAAAAGAGTATATTCTTTTGACATTGAAGCTGGTGACACCCTTGTTTAAATTTGAGTCTAATGTGACATGATTTCGATGGGTTTTTTTATCATATATTATAGGAGTTTTAAGAGCTAAGTTCAACTGGAGTGACATCTGAAGTGGATCTTCATAATTATTGAAATGGTACTTGAGATTAATAATCAACCATCTCAACAGGGTGATATATGAGATTGTTAAATGGCAATAACTTTTTTTTGTGCTATTTTTATAACACATGGAGAGAGAAAAATAGAGAGATGTAAACTCCAATTGTTATTTTCGACGACTCTATTTTAACTTTTATTAAAATAAATACAGATTACTTGAAGCAGAAATTTTCAAACAAGGCGTGCGACAAAGAGAGAGATAGGGAGAGAGAGCAAGTGACGAAGGGCTGGAGAGGCGAGCCGCTGAGGCCGATGTGGAGATGGCGACGCCGACAAACGATGGAGCAAGAAGAGTCGAGAGAGACAGCAAGCAAGAGCGAGGAAAACGACCGAGAGGAGAGCCAGCAAGGGAAATGGAAGGTAAGTCATCGAGGAGAAACAACTAAGAGAGAGAGACGCAGACGAAGGAATGAAGTTTATGGATTCGATTCGCAAGTTATATAATCAATTATATATATAATTATTTTTATTTTAGTTAACCAATTATTAATTATATATAAAATAAATATTTTTATTTTAGTTAATTGTTAGAATTTATTTAATTGATTGTTTGAATTTGAAATTTGATAAAAAATATATTAAAATATTAAAATGACACCCGTCATTGGAGCATATTTATCTTTTAGGGATGTTATGACACTATTTAAAGTTGTAAATGAATAATTTAGCACCCCAAAATGACACTCTCCCTTGAAGATGCTATAAGGATCGATAATGTATTTTGGATGGCTATTGATAATGGTTCTAGGATTGATTATTATATGTCATTTCAAAATATTAATTTTATAAATTATATCTTGAGAAAAACATGCCAGTCTCGAGATTTTGATCTCGAAAGTTATATTTATAAAAGAATAAGGCGAGCCTAAGTCTCTTAATTTGGTTTTCAATATCTAAGTTAGTAAAAGAAAAATAGGCAAAAATTAAACTCGAGTCAAATATCATACCAAATAGGGAATCCATGTCACTTTTATTGCACTAGTTCAAGGATCGATGTTGTCATTTTAGATGTCTTTTGTTGATAATTCTAGGATTCATCACCACACATCGTCTCGAAATTTTAACCTTAGGGACTACATTTTAAGAAAAACAAGTCACTTCGAAATTTCGACCTTAGATGTATTTGTAAGAGAATAAAGAGAGCCTTGGTCCTCTTATTTTGACATTTGACACTTAAGTTAGTAAAGAAAAAATATATATGATTACATAAAGACAAAAAACAAACTCGAGTTAGATACACACTAATGAGAGGCAAGGTACTTGAAGTAGGTTTCGAGATCCCCAAACTTGTATCCCGTAAGTTTCGAGAGAATTTCTCAAGATATGACGATGATGAGATCAGATCCTTCTCATTTATCTTAAACCTTCAAATTTTAAATTTGAATTTTTATTTTGATACTGACGATTCTTATTTTAGGAATCAAGACTTATCCTTCGGTTACAAGTTTCATTTATATGAGAAGTCACTTACATATTATAATTCACAGCCATTGAGATATGAAAACTAAATGTGTTAGCTTTTCTTTTAAGACTCTTTAATATCTAGAAAGGAAGCTAATGATTTTCTTATATCTTATATAGTATTTAATTTAACAACGAGGAACAGAGAAATAGCAGCGGCGGGGCGGCCAACTGCCCATGTGATCGTTATCTGTTGGGAAGGCATATATGTGTATTATAATAATAATAATAGTAATGACAATAATAGTAAGATGTTACGTGACAGAAAGATGTCTCATATTTAATATAGTTTAAACTTTAATATAAAGTTGGTTTAGGTGACAGCTGCCGCTGGCGTTTTGTCTTTACTTTAAGGCAAGATATCACAGGGCAAAACAACAAAGATATTATGTGGTGGCTATTTGCACCACGAGGTCCTCACTTTCAAGTTAATAGCCAATGGGTCCTTGGGCTGACTGGGCCCACTTCATTTGGGCCGGCCTTTACTCTTCCAAATTGGCCCGCCAAAAGCCCTTCCCTCATTTTTCTCAAACCCCATTGCATGCCACCTTTCAAATTATAATTTGTGGGAAATTAAATATTTTTTTATCTATATATATATATATATAATTTTGTTGAAAAAAATTAATCAAAGGGATATTCTAAAAGAACTTGTTCTTATTAAAACAATTCTTTAATAACATGAGGCGACCCCTATCATTTTATAATATGTAGTCAAAGTAATGTTTTTTTTATTTCTCAAACAAAAGGGTTAAATTGGTATTATCTTATTTGGAGATTTTTTGTGTGAAGGCGACTATTTTTGGCTAAGGAGAAATTATAAAAATACCTTTTTTAGATTCTTTAAAGTCGATATATATTTTTAGATATTTAGATTTAGATTCACATCTTACCTTATTAGTATATCAAACTCGAATAAAGAACCCGATTCAAATAACCAAATCCGCTTTGATTTAGACCCAAATCTCTACCTGTTTGAACTATCTCATGGGTTTGGATCTCATTGTTCAAGTGACATAATCATGGCCCTTTTTTTGAATTTAAGAAAATAGATAAACTATGACAAAATGGAAATGATGGAAACTCTGATTGCAAGAAAATAAGATGCTAAGGTTGCATTTAAAACCAAATTGAATGATGCTAAGGCTAATCTTATGAAGAAAAAATGAAAAATAAAGTTGTTGGAGGAAGAAAAAATTGGGTTGCTACCCAAAATTAGAAAAATGAAAGATGAGAAGGCTATTACCGATTCATTTTTCATAAAAAAAATTAGGATTTTATTCGTTTTATTAGTATTATGCTTGTTGTTTTGAGTGAATATGGTGCAAGATAAAAGCACCAAATATTTGGTTGTACCTCCCTCAATGTGTATTTTTCCAATTGGTATCAATATGTTTTGCACAATTTCTATGCTATGCATGTAGTGTTGGATCCTTGATTGTTTTGACAAGACTCTACAACATACAAATTCCCATTGGTAAATTAAATATAGTATAATGTAACTTGGAATAAATATGATTAATGAAATATACACACCTTCACTTGATCACTAATTAACAAGTGGTAAGTCAAATCCATCAACAATGTTAAGGTTCTCAAATAATTGCTTCAAAAATCATCTCTAAGTGTTCTGATTTTCATCTTCAACAACAGTCCAACAGATTAAAAACATTTGATTATTCTCATTTTTTTCGATTGCACTGAGTAATTAATGCATCTCCTATTAAGGTTTTTAGAAAATACCTATCAAAATAAAGACAAAATCTGCAAGTTTTCATATAACATTTCCTCAAACCTAAAAATCCTACATAAAATATTTTGAACACAAGCTGCCCGTTAGATCTAAGTAGACTTTGTCTCAATTATAAACTTGTCTTCTTGTTCAACCCTTCACTACAAAATATATATATATATATATATATTAGAGAGAATTTTTTTTCATCTCTAATAAAGATAAATTTAGAGACGAATTTACAAAAAAGCTTTTAGAGATAGATTTAAAGACAAAAAATAGTTATCTTTATGTTAGAGATGAAATCAAAGACGTATAATTTTTTCTATTTTTGAAATTTTCTTGCTTACAGATGAAAAAAATTTCATATTTGTATTTTTTTCGTTAGCCAGAGGCGGAATATTTTTTCGGAATATTTTTTCGTCTCTAAAGATAGAGAAGAAACAAAAATTTTCCCATCTCTATTTTGAATATTGAGGGAATTAGAGAGAGATATAATGTCTTCTCTAATGATAATATATATATATATATATACACACACCTCTTAACATCAATCAACCTTGCTTGATGATTGACCTCCATCGTCCGCCATTGCTTGCTACCTATTAGTTAGGTTCTGGAATAATGCAAAATTGTAGGAAATGGTACTTGAGTTATTCATTGAAGACGCAAAATATTATTCATTGCTTGCATTTCCAACCAACCATTTCTTATTCTTTATGTTCTTAACTTCTATTTTACCTATTTCTTCTTTTTTTTCTTTGTTGCATCAGCTAGCGTGCAAAGAATTATAAGGATTTGCAAAAGAAAATAGATCGATCAGCTGAAACAACAATAGTTGATTGGCTCGTGGAGTTGGTCATAAATCACCATCGTCTGAACAACATACATATATATATGTATATGTCTGAAGAATACGTGGATGAGTTGAGAAAGAAAATTCAATCTCAGGTGATTAATTGATCTTCTAGCTATGAACGCTTATTCTCGTATGGTAATCAAACCTTGCCTTGTCCGTTATTGTTGGGAATTAGGTTGTATTACTATTATTATTGTTTTTTCTAATCAAATCTTGATCATTAAATATATCTTGGGATGATTATCTTTATGCGGCCCTCGATACTTGTGCCCTCGATCATTAAATGCATCTTAATCATTCGTAAACCACACCAATACCTTATCAACATGAACATCATGTCTTCCAAGCTCCACGCCTACCTTCCCTATCCCATCATCATTTACCTCATTTATAATTATTTCATAGTCCACCCTTACCTCACCTACATTTGCCATATTTAGTCCATGGTCCACATCATTTTCCTTATATAGTATATGGTTCACACCCTTTTCACTTTACTCATTATCTTTACATTTTACATTCAATGTAAATTTTCAGAAAATTAAACTTTACTCCCTCTTCCCATATTGAGCCAATTAGAACATAATTGTCAGAATTAAAATGATTAGATAAAATTATAAATTCATAAAAAAATTTGGATTGTTTTTGCTATAAGCCCTAAAATAAATCATGTTGCTATTCAAAATAACATTAGAGACATCTGATGTGATGACGTGGAGATCCGCAAATTGAATTTATTGGACTTAGAAGTTGATATCAATAGCTATATTTAGATATTGTTGTAGATATTATATATATATAGCTATATTTAGATATTGTTGTAGATATTATATATATATATATAAAAATTCAAAAACACCATATCCAATTGAATTCTAATCAAGTTTAATCGGTTCAAAGGTCCAATCTTAAACTGTTAAGTCGAAGGATCTTTTATTTTAAAATCATGTTAGATGTACATTATTTTTGTACATCTTATACTATACAAAAGAGTATTATGATCAAAATACCCTCGTCTTTATGCGGCTCATGAGGGATATTTTTGTTATTGATATACCTTTGTGTAACTTAAGTGTACACAAAAATGTATTAATAACATTATTCTTTATTTTAAGTTGGATCAAACATCCTAATTAATCATTTTTAAAAGATAAAAGGTTGAATGAGATTGGATTAAAAATTATTTTTCTATAACTAATATGATGAAATGAATGAAAAGACACGAAAGACATAATTATTGCAAATTTATTGGTGCCATTCATATGACTATAGCTCGTGCAACTCCTCTAAGAACCTGTCAACGTAACCGTCCATGAAGCCATGGATCGCTAGGGTTTCTCTCCACCTGGCATGTTTTCGTCGGACCAAGCTACCCACCTCGCCGTCTTCCTCCATTACCGACTTCACAGCCTTGCTCAAGCTCTCCTTCGAGAACCACCCATCTTCATCCCTCTCCACCTCCACCGCCACGTTCAGCTCCTCCGTCAGAATCCTCGAATTCAAGATCTGATCCCCCAGTTGCGGCACCAGAACTATCTGCTTATCGCTCATCAAAGATTCCCACATCGACCCAAATCCACAGTGAGTGACAAAGCAGCCGACCGATCCGTGGCTTAGAAGCTCCGGCTGCGGGACCCACCCGCCGTGGACCAGGCCGCGGCTTTTGACTCGCTCTTCGAACCCCTCCGGCAGGGCTTCCTCCACCGTGGCTTCCCCCGCGGGCGGCTTCACGGCGACGAGAAATGGGTAGCCGGTTAGCTCGAACCCTAGAACCATCTCCTGGAACTGGCGCTTTTCGAGGATCCACTGGCTGCCAAATGCGCAGAAAACAACGGATCCGGGTCTGAACCCGGCTAGCCATTCCGCCCACTGGCCTTCCAGAGGAGACTTTCCCAGCGCCGGCAAGACGGGTCCGGTCAGGATCACGGGCTTGTTGTACTGGGTTCCAATGTAGTCACAGAATTGGCCTTCCATTTCTCGGCAAGTCCGGAAAGAGATTGCGTCGCATTCTTTCATGGCGGTTGCAGTGCGGCCGTAGAAGGTTCTCCCTGTCAGAAAAGATGAAAGAAATGAGAGTTTTGTTCTATAAATTCTGTCAGTACTGTTTGAGAAATTAAACTTGTAAATGGAAGCCAGCTGCTAGTAGTTAGAAAGAAAACGCATGCAGATGATCGTGCATGATGAGAAGCCTAGAATGGGAAAGTTCAAACGATTGGCTTTCATGCATTTCAAAATTCTTTTTCTTTTTCTCAGAAGTGAGTAATAATCTCAGATAACACAAAATATGCAAAGATTCGAAGTAGAATACAGAAGATATTCTAACCGCTTCCAAAGTCCTTCGATATGAACGTCAAGGCTCGAGCTTCATGCCGGCGGAGCACCACCGTGGAAGAAGGGTACCCCGGGGGTGGCTCCGCCAAGTCGGCCTCCGTCACCGGCCGGTCCTCGGGAACGTTCCGTGCAGGGACTAACGCTATCGCGATCGACGCGGCAGAAACCACACTGTAAACTACAGATTTGAAGCCAATCTTGGGAGCTAATTCCGGCACCCAACAAGCGAAATCAAAGAACACGAAATTGGGTTTGAGTTGGGTTAAGAGTTGTTCGACTTGGTCGCGGGTGAGGTCCATGGCGGTGGCGAGGTGGGCGGTGGCGGAGAGGTGGATTTCGGACGCCGTCTCCGTGCCCGGCGGGAGGCCGTCCACTGGCGGGACGGCGACGACGTGGAAAGTGATGAGATCTGGGTAGAGATTGGCGGATTCCAATTGGAGGAGGGCTTTCTTGGGGAGTAAAAAGGAGATCTGGTGGCCTCGCTTGGCGAGCTCGTTGGCGAGATGGAGAAACGGATTCATGTGACCGAAGGCGAACCATGGAAACATGGCGATGTGAAGCTTTGAAAAATTTCTGGTTTCCGCCATTGATGATCTGGTAGTTGTTAATTATCTGCAGAAGCTGCAACTGATTGGGCAAATGATCTCACGGACTTTCTTGCGGATCGCAACAGTCCCCAATCCACGAGAAAGTGAATCAACATATACGTAGTCTTATCAAAGTTGCCTTCTTTGTTATGTTGCATGATATATATATATATATATATTTATATATATAGGGCTAATAGCAGCCAAAATCTGATTTTTTTTTTTTTGGTGTGTTTTTGCAATCTAATTCAAATATTTTAATTTTATTAATTATATTTCAATTGATTCGATTAGATGCAATTTTATCCTACACTCGAAATTAATTTAAGAAAAAACATGTGTTATTACTAACATAACATATCACATGTCATTAAAAAATATTTTAAGTGAATCTCACATGAATACGTGTAAAAAATATAAAAAATAAAATATTATTAAATATATATATATGTTATATATATACACACATAGAGAAAAAGGAGAGCAAATGATGAAAATACGACGACAATTACGAATGAGATTGAGGCGACAGCGCTAGGTTGAAGGTGACGATTGTTCTGAAAGATAGAAGCGACGATGGAGGCCAATTTGGAAGAAAGAGGCGACAAAGAAGGAGGAGGTTAATTAGTCGCCTCTCATTCATTGCAGACTTTCATCATCGTCGCCTTCGGCCCAACGTCGTTGCCGTCGCCGTCTCCTGGATCTATTCCTTTTGTTGCATCTTAAATTAATTTTAGATATTGGATAAAATTAATTAAAATATAATTGACAAAATTAAAATGTTTAGATTATATTGTAAAAATGCAAAAAGATTTAGATTTTTGCTGCTATTAGCTCATATATATATATTTATAATTGTCTTTGTATAAAGGGTTATTAAATTGAATTTCTTACGCAATTGTTGTTGGGGTCCACCCCATTCCCTGGTTAAAGTTAACCAATCATGGACCATGGTTTGGTTTTTTGATTAGGGTTTGTTAATCTGGATTAAAAATTACATTTTTCCTCCCTTTTCTCTTAAGGGCTAAAATTGGAAATTGGAAGAAGATGGAAAATATATAAGAGAAAGAAAGAGAAGATTTTGCAGCGAAACAGAAAGAACGAAGTGAGAGAGAGAGAGAGTAACTGGATGTAATTTTATTTAATACCTAAAATTAATTTAAATGGTATGCATTCATATTGATTCGATATATCACGAGTTATATAATAATAATATAAATGAAACTCACATATACATATAAAATAAAATAAATTTGGAATTAAATATTTTCATTGATATGCATCAGGGTTTCAAATGTGGGGAAACAGTAATTAGGGTTTCGAAATTGGGTTATAGTTTCATTAAGGGGCTTATTTAAATTACATTGAATTTAATTAGGGTTTGTTTTTATTTGTTATATATTGTTCATCAATAATTGGTTTTATAATTTGTAATTGGATTTATATTGATAATGTTATTTGTGGTTTTGTTATAACAATAACCCTGTGAAAGTATGAGTTGATGGTCAATTTAGTGAGTGTACTGCGTACATATGTTAGTGGTATTTATGTATTGGGTGGTGAAATGATTATACTGAGATGTTTTATAAGGATATTGGTAAGTTATGATGATTTGTATAAATTAGGGTACTATAAACCTAGGGGAGATTGAGATTATTAAATTTTAATCTTTAATGATGATAAAATATTTAGGATGTGGGAAGAAGTAACTGAGTTTAATTTCTAAAGATTTACATCAGCTGAAAAAGATATGAAATAGTTTGGATGCAAGTGATGTAATTCTTGTTAGACTGTGTGTCATTAGAGCTAAAACTGACTTTACTGACTGAGATTAAATCCGAATTTAACTGTCTATAGTTCTCGGGGGTTATAGGTTCAGGATTATGGGAGGGGCGTAAGTATCGATACTTGGTTATAAAAAATAAAATAAAAAATTTATATTGAGTCAGGTGAAAAAGATATGGACCATGGTCTATATAAGCAAGACAAGTGGAAAAGATGGGGACACGCACTATACGAGACAAGTGGAAAGAATGCGTACCATGGACTATTAAAGGCACATGTAGGTGATGTAAGGGTGGATCACGGAATAAACAAGGTACATGATCGTGGGGTAGGTGTGGATAGTGGAGAATCTCATGTTCATGCGATAAGGTATGTGTGGATTATGAGGCAAGTCTTAATTATGAAATATTAATTGGATTTTATTTTATCTAATACCTAAAATTGATTTAAAGGGTGTGTGTTCGTGCTGATTTAGTATGTTACGTGCCATATAATAATAATATTAGTAAGATTCGTATGTACATATAAAAAAAAATAAAAATTTATACCCCAAGTTAATTGGATGAGTTAAAATTTTAAATAGCATTTTGACATATCTAACAAGGGAGACAAATACAAATTGAAGGAGAAAGTAATCGAAGAGGAAAACACAAAGAGAAGATGAAGAGGAAAGAATTGAAAGAGAAAAACGCAAAGGAAGAAATCAAACAAGGTTGGAGTTTTGAGGTGGTGATTTGCAGTCTGATAAGGGAGACATACACGACTTGAAAGACAAAAAAGAATCGCAGAAGAAAGAAATTGAAGCCTTAGACCGATCTAAGACAACTCTACCGTAATCCACATAAGCGCGACACATTTTTTGCAGAGATTTTAGCATGAGACACCCATGGCGCTAGCCCATGGCTTGCCCATTTGAAAAAAAATTGAAAAATACAAAAGTTGAAAAAAAAAAACTTTAATAAATCAAATATTTTTAAGAAAATTCTATCCCCAGCCCGATAAATTACTCTCTACAGTCCACCCCATGCAAAATTCTATCAAAATTTTAAAATTCTCATTTTAACCCTGTCCATTACTTCCTCCTCCGACCATCTTGACCGCCGTCTCACCTCTCTCTTTTCCTCCCACGCTATATACACATATACACACAAACACATAGAGAAAGAGAGAGACAGAGTGTGGGTCGGCCATGGCCGAGATATATATATATACACACACAGTGGATCGGCCATGGCCGACCCACACTCACACATTTATATATATATATATATATACACACACACACATATATATATATATAAACACTCACACACACACATATATATCTATACACACACGCGCACATGGCCGCGGCCATGGAAACCCCCACACCGCACCGCGAGATGCGGAGGTTCCCCGCAGCTCGCGGTGCGGAGATTACAGAATCCTCCGCACCGCGAGGTGCGGAGGTTTTAGAGTCCTCCACACCTCGCGATGCAGAGGTTTAAGTCCATGGCCGCGACCATGATTGTGGCCATGCGTGTGTGTATATATATACGTGTGTGTGAGTATGTGTATATATATATATATATAAATGTGTGTGTGGGTCGGCCATGTGTGTGTATATGTATATATACACTGTGTGTATACATATACACACAGTGGCTGACCCACTCTCTGTCTCTCTCTCTCTTTCTTTATGTGTTTGTGTGTATATAGCGTGGGAGGAAAAGAGAGAAGTGAGGCGACGGTCGAGATGGTCGGAGGAGGAAGTAGTGGGCAGGGTTAAAATGGAAATTTTAAAATTTTAATAGAATTTTGCATAGGGTGGGCTGTAGAAAGTAATTTGTCGGGCTGAGGATAGAATTTCTCATATTTTTATAATAATTTAACTCTTGAATTTAATATTGTCTGATAAGGGAGCTAAAGTAGTGAATCTATCGACACTAAACAGTGGCATATTCACTTATTTAACCATTACTCATTAGAGCATTACACATTAGTCTCATTAGTTGTATCATAAATAATTACAATAAATTTAAGTTATACTTTTAAAATTATGGATCCAATTTAAAGATTTAGAACACCATCTTGTGAGCTCCAAGTTGAGTCCAAATTCTGGTTTCACTAATTTTTTATGTTAAAATCATTACAAAATACTTTCGTCGACCCATTTGATTTAATATTCTGACTCACTAGAACCGAAACCAACTCGGCATAGGCCACGGACAAAGCCTGGGAATTAAGGGCTTTGGGGTTGTGTCAAGCCCCCTGCCCCTCATAACATGAATCAAGCCAACACACCCTATTTTAAAAAAGAATAAAACTCAATCCGACTTACTCATGTGACACCTCGACCATTGCTAATCAACTTACCAAACTGCGATAATAGTATTTTAAGAATACCTGAGAGAGAGAGAGAGAGAGAGAGAGAGAGATCTGAATGAGCATCATCTCTCACATCTCAATCGAAGAAACAAAGGTACAAGGTTGAAACTATATTTCACAACTCAACAACCAACGTTTAAGATGGAAACTGAGCCATTGCTTCTCAGAAGACATCTACTAGTTTCATTCCAAGCACGGTATTTTCAGAGACCTATTTTCTTGACTCCAGATAAGACCACATACCTAGTCAAGAGCCGTAACGGAGACCTTCAAAACGACAACTTTTCTAAGCCTCATCAACTAGTCATCTTCATCAAGCATTGTGAAATCTTCGATCCCATCAGGTCTAGCAGAATGCGAGTTCAATGAGCGCATTTCATCGATTTCGACAAGTAACAAGGGGTCGCGCAACACTCTGTCTGCCACCAGTACTTTCGGGCAGCCTGAAAGAAGAAAACAAATGTGTTCAAACGCTGAGGCGTATGGGAAGAATTAAGAAGTCCTAACCGAGTAAAAGAGAAACTGAAACTCAATCCAAATACCAGCTATGGGGCATTGAGAGTGTGCATTCTTGGACCTTATGTGGTGCATAATGGCCGCTTTTTCATATATATGCCTGCAGTCCAAGCTACACCAAGGCAGTAATAGTTATTAGTATGAGACACAAATAAACAAAATAAGAGACAAAGCAATTTGGACGTCCCTCCTCATGATCAAAATTTAATCTATTAAGCAAGTGGGTGAAACATTGTTTTTGATGATATGATTATGATGAACAATTAAACAATCATGTTAAGCAAAAATTTTCATCTTGATTTGCAACTAATGGAACAGTTTACTCCAGTTAACTGGGGATCTGAAACAATTGATATGCCTAGATATGATTATTTCCAGTATATATAGGAGGTCTGTAGAAAATAAACTTTTTATCTTGTTATGGTATGTACTCTACCTCGACTACAATTTGTAGATAATTGTTGAAACAGCATATCTGCTATTACCTGATCTCATTGACAAGCAATTAAAATGTAGAGATCCCCAGTACAAAGAAGTATTGAAGGAGCAAAAGCGAAAACAGGAAAACAAGTAATTGCTTACCAAGCCAAGACGAGATTGCACAACTTGATCAACTAAACAAGACAAAAGGGCTTAAGATAATTTTGGGGATTTTGTGGTCCAATTTGCAATCCTCTTCTATATATGCAAATGATTGAACATAAATGTGAACAAAACGTACAGAAGTTACCTGTGATATATGTGCAGAAAATGCAAATATGACACTTGAAAGTCTAGTAGGTGGAGAATTCTTTAAAGATCTCAATCATACCTTCGAACTGGATCATCCAGCTTGGTAACAGGCTTTCCAGTCAATGGGCAATTGATGTTCAGAAGATTGCATTGTGTACTGGTCATTACAAGATCCTCCTGCTCTTCACCGGGCATTGGCTGTCCTGCATGATGAACATTCTATGGAAAGAAACAGACAGAACTACATCAAAACAAGGTTTACATTTAAGAATTAACCTTGAGAACCAAGAACATTATAGTAATAAATAACTTTCAAATAGCAACAAAACAATAAGCACCATGCAGTAAGAAGAATAAACATAATATTTAACAGTAAATGGAGACGAGATATGAAAACACACGCTTAAACAATCCCTGCTGCAGCTCTCTTGTATGTGCATTTGTGCCAAAATTGTCCTATTAACTACAGTAAGTGCCAACAGAGCAGCTCTTGAATAGATAACAAAAACATACCGGTAATATATTTTAAACAGCTAAAAATGAAGTCAGATAATTTGAATTAAAGATCATAAACAACAGAAAAGTGAACTTATTGTCCTGATAATATGGGTATAAGAACTTCACCATCAATCCTGTCACATCGCAAACCACTTCAATCATCCAAAGAGATTCTCTTGTCCCAAAAATGGAGAAAAGTAAATCTTAGGTTGTGGTCCAAGTCTCATGAGCATGTTTGTTCCGTGTATCATACTCAACCATAGTTTGTAAGCCAGAACTGTCCGTGAAGCCTCAGCAAGGCATTTCAATCAATGAATTTAATAGCACTATTTAATAGGCGTCTTTGACAGATACTCTCTCAAAATTGGCTAAAACATTTCTGGTGCAGCTAAGCTCATAACTTATAACCATGTTCTTGATCACCTTGTCAGGTTATTCAGCCTTGGAATATTGTCCACAAGAAGGTTGGACCTTCTGCAACATGCACGGTAGAAGAACTTGCATTCTCAAAAAATTTCAATTTTCTTGCCTAATTTCTTCAGTAATATAAATGTGTAACTGACCGAGATACTCTGGCCATTTTCACTCAACAAGGTTTCAATAAACCAAGTCCCTGTACTAAATGCTCAAAAGTTACATGATAAACTTCCTTCTTCCAACTACTTGATGACCCACCACGGTATTTGATGTCATCCACACCACTTCTACCACCTTTGAATACGTTCCTCCAAATTTTGCAGCTTCTCCAGGTGCTGCCCAGCAAACGTATGTTGTTCAGGCCCAAATGCAAACCCCACACAACTACTAATCCTAATAGAGCCTCCCAGTGTTTGGATGCTTTTGGTAGAAATCTAAGTTTTTCTAAACTCCAAAAGTAGCTATATTGGGACACCTTTGACCTCTTGAAAAGGGTTTGAAATTAGAATTGTGTAAATATACATCATGCCAGTCATCAACGAGGTGTCTTCACCGTCTTGAACCACCTATTTCTGCATGATGCTTTACTGCAGAAAAACTTTTAGTTAGTACTATTGTGCTTTGCTTCTTATCAAGAATCAAACACAAAAAACTGCTCCCAGGGCACAGGTTAAGTGGTTGGGCCATAATAAGCTGAAATTCACACCAGTAGGTCGTGGGTTCAATTTCTTGCTCTACGTAGTGAGGCAAAGTCTTCACTTACGATTTACCTCCTCTGCTGAAATCGAAGGCACGAGCAACGAGAGACCACACAAGGGCGGTAATCCCAAGAATCAAACACAAAATAACATTAGCATGGTCAGGCAGGTGCCAAGGTCAACCAGATGAGGGAGAAATGAGATAATTGCTTTCTCCCCCATCAATTAAGATCAGATTAGAGCATTTTGTAAGTGAAAGCTGATGAAAGCATTAAATGTATTGTGTAAGCTAACAAACTTACTTTTGTCATCAGCCTCAATATCAGTAAACCTATTGGTCATTTCAAAAAACCAAACTTACTCTAATTAAATTTAATTTGACCAAACATGCCTTCCCAGTTCAACTATATCGATTCACCATTCATGCTCAACTTCACTTGAAACTTTAACCTTTATTACAACTAAGACACCATGTTATTTTGTATGCCTCAGTGGGTCAACCCACTTGCAAGTGATTCCTTTTTGTTGCCCTTAACTTGGATCAAGTTACAGTTGCAACATTGGTGCTGGGATTGGTATAGAACTATATATAGGCTGCACATGACAAGAACATTCAAACTATTCTTACCCATTTAACACCAATCATTAACATCTACCTACCTATAGATGCATTTGTTTATACTGTCTTTTCTGTACCGCCACTTTATCCACATAGCCACCATTCTCGTTTAAAATAGATCATGATAAACATATAATTCTTGACTGCCCACATTTTGCACCGTAGCAGTTAACTGGTATAATAGACAATTAAAAACATATATATAGAGAGAGAGAAGGGCCGGGGGGGGGGGGGGGGGGGGGGGGGGGGGGGGGGACAGGCAAAAATGGAGAAGAAGCAGAAAATAGAGCAATTGGCAAGTAATACATATTCCAAACTCCCCTTCATTTATTTTGTCATCAACCATATATATTCTGCGTTTCTTTTAATTCCTTCATTTATTTTGTCATCAACCATATATATTCTGAGTTTCTTTTAATTCCTTCATTTATTTTGTCATCAGCCATATATATTCCAAGTTTTTTTAAATAAAATGAAACATAAATAACCACAAGCATCACATCGCTGCCTATTGAAATTAAGAAGGAAAAGGCCCTCCCATAAGAAAAAAGACTGCAAGCAGTGTGGATAGATCCATAAATAATCTTACATCCCAGCATTTGGGGGAGGCAGATTTGCGTGTTGATGCTAATGGTTATTATCACTAGCTGAAACTCTAGAAAACTAGTAAATCTGGAAAGAGACGTACCCAAATTGCTTCCTTAAACTGGCGTAATAGTTGATGATTTTGGGGAACTGAAGATGAATTGGCCTTGGACTTAGCAATCTCATTATCAAATAACTTCTTAAAATCTGCTAGCTGCATTTTAATTGTCAAATTAAGAAATAAGTTGTGCAAAACTAATGAATTATAATCCACAAAAAGTGGGAAATACAATTTCAATATGCTTCAGAAGAAACTGTAAGGAGGAAAAAAGAACTTAGGCACCTCTTCCCCGGGCTGGTAATTATTTCCAACAGATTGAATTGCAGAGGATAAATGTGAGCAATCTTCAGAAGCTACCAACAATTCAAGAATACCATCTTCAAGCTCCTTTACCTGCACTAGCAATCAGCATGAGCTTATGCAAAATACCCAATGCTCCTCCTAAGATTTCCCAAAAAGTGGACTGGTTGTATTGTATTTTTATACTCTGAAAATATTTTAAGTATTTGTCATATAATTTCCCTTCACAGGTTTGGGAAAAAGATTTTGATAGTTGAATTGGGTACTATTATTCTGGCCCAACAATACCCCCCCCCCCCCCACAACCCTCCAATTTGTCAAAAACTTGTTAATACTGCTGAATGGCATGAAGATCAACAGTTTCAGTTTCTGGTTAAACAATATTTATATTATATAGATCTCAGAAGCTAAGAGTAGTTGACCTTATAATTGGCATTTAACACTATTGTAGCAAATATTATACGAAAATAAGAGAGAGAGAGTTAGGTTACTGCTTATTAAAAATCTTCAACCAAGTTCTATCAATAAAAGGACTACTTAAACTTCCACGGCCAAAATTACAGCTCCATTTGAAATATGCAAGTTCTAATTCAAGAAAAAAGTAAAGGAAGCCCAAATCTTCTGATCCTACGATTTATCAGCTTCTCAAAGTCTCGTCTGTATCCCAAGCAGAACTTACCAGCATTTTCAACCACGGAATCCACACACTCACCCAAACTTATCATTGAACGCTCGAAATCAACCTACAAACCGATCAAAAGAAGCGCAGAAAAAAATTATAAAAAAAAAAAAACAAGTACCGTACCATCTGGGCCTCATTATGCCTCTCCAAATCGACCGCGACTTCCTTCATCATGGTGATGGCTTTTCGAATTTCCTGCAAGAAACAAAGAAATCAAACACTGAATCACAGCAAGCGTGCGAAAAAATGGGGCTGGAGAGAGCAATGCTTCGGAAAACAGTGGGATGATACAGCAATTAGGGATTGATTTTCGGAGAAGAGCGTTGTGGCGGAGGATTGGATTCTTCTGGATGCGCCGTCGGGGCGAGAACCGGAGGTCGATGCCATTCGTGTTTTCCGATCAAAGCTAATTGATTTGGAGGAGAGAGGTGGCCACAGAGTTTTGGAGGGAAGGCATCTACGCGCGTTTATATAAAGAATCGTTGAATTGGGGAATCCAAATTCATGTGGCAAATTGGTAACTTTTCAGTGAATATTTGGGTTTCTTGTCTTTTGAGTTTTGGTATTGCAATATCCTATTTTGTGTTTATTAATGATTTGCTCTCATGTGTTCATGTTGATGGGTAAATTTATAAATACTTCTAATACCTATAGAAAGCTTAATTTTATGTGATTAGTCTAAAAAAAAACCTAATATAATAAGGGAAAAGCAAAAAATAAAGATTCGGTGAAATTGAAAATCTCCTAATCTCTTAAAATCTTTAAAACTAGGAGTAAAATTATTGTTGACAACTAGGCCAAGAAAGAAATTTATAAGTCCTTCGATGTCTTATTTTACATTTATCATCGCCTAAATGAGTGTGTCAAATTACCTTTAAAATAATATTTTGAAAGTTAGAACAAACGATTCAAAAATATGTAAATACTCTTTTATTTGTCAGGCTTAATCTCTATAAATAAGAAGTGATCCCTTCTAATCTTTCGATAGGTAAAAAATATTATATAAAATATACTGTTATCTCTTCTAATTTTTGATAAGATCTAACTCAGATATTTGAGATCTCGTGTGAGAGACACCATGTATCCTCTAAAAGTCTTATATTTTATAAGTCTTCAAAAAACTAAAAACTCTCCTATGACTATAAATTTATTGTTACATTTCAAAAACTAATTTTTTTATTTTAATTATAATATTTTTAATAATATTAATATATTATATATTAATATTAATATAACATAAAATATAACTCATCAATATATAATATATTATTAAAAATATCACAACTAAATATTTAAATAACAGCAAAGCCCAAGTGTCCTTTCCACTTTGGCATGCTAAGTAACCAAATCAAGAATAACCCACTTGTTAATAACTCCAACTTTAATAAGATCGTCCTACCTTAATATTAACAAAAAAATAAATCTTAAATCTATTTATTATTAATATCAATAAATCACGAGATTATGAAAATTGGCGATCTTTTTTTTGAGATATTAAGTTGATGTACAAATTTAATATTATTGGAAGAATCATCAAATACTCCAAGCATCAAGACTCCTATACGTAAGAGTATAATTTTTGTCGTTTAAAATAATACAATTAAGTTAATAATTGAGAAAAAGATAAAATGAACATTAAAATATTTGAGAAGATTAATAAAATATAAGAAAATTATCTATTGAAACTTTACTTTTTTATAAGTCAAAACTACAATAATTAAGGGAAATCTTCAATACAATTAACCCTTTTCAAGATTGTTAAATAAGGTTCCGTGACACTACGTCTTTTATGGGATATTTGAAATATGAAATAGAATATCTTAGACACAAACTATTTATTCGAATGACAAATGAAAAAATAGACCACATAATTTAATATAACTAGTGAAACATGTAACACACTACACTTGATAAAACATATATATGATATGAAATAATCTACTCTTAAAAAAAAGTATTGAAAGACGAATTTATAATCACACGATCTAGTTTCCATAGTCAAAATTGAAAAGAATTATTATGTAACTCATGGAATGACCTAATGCACACTGCTGCCTTAATTAATTACCACCAATGAAAGATCAAAAAGAGAGAAAAATCATCAAATGGATTGATTGATGTAAATACTTCATTAGAAACTTCAATAGGATTTTAGATGCTTCCACGACAGCAAACAAGCTTAATTAATGTTTAATATCAAGGAAAGAAAGAAGCAAAGAAAGAGAAATAGATTGAACTCGAGAGATCTGAGACTAATCATGGTGAAGGTCAACCCCCAGTTCAGGCACAGTTGGATCCATCTGCAGACATGAAACGGGCGTAGAGCTCGTCAAGCTGCAAGGCCTGATCGTCTTCTCCATTCACCCAGGAACAGCTCAAATCTTCAGTCAAGGCAGAGCCAAGGGGGCATGGCTGCGGCTTCAAGGCGAGCAACAGCCTATGCGCCTTCTCCAGCTCCCCTCTGAGATGATCGACTTCTCTCTCCAGCCGCCTCTTCTCGGTTAATGTGGCTTCCAGCCTGAGCTGGAGGGCGCTGTATTCCAGCTCCAGGCTCTGCGTCTTCCACCGGGCTCGCTTGTTCTGGTACCAAATGGCGATTTGCCTCGGCGGAATCCCCAGCTCCCGCGCCAGCTGCAGCTTGCGCTCCGGCTCCAGCTTCTTGTTGGACTCGAAGCTCGTCTCTAGCAGCCTCACTTGCTCCTGTGTTAGCCTCTTCTTCATGATTTGCTTGGCTGAATGGTACTGTTTCTGGTTCGGAGAGTTCAAGGAACTCATGGCAACAAATTAATTAAGCTATGGAATACTTGAGAGACTTGGAGATGATATATATGTATATGTATGTGTATGTACATGTATATGTATTTGTATTTGTATAGAGATGGGCCAATGAAAGAGATGGGGGGCATTGAGTTTTCAAAGGTCTGGTGGTGATGTTATAACCTCATGACTTCATGTTAATGCATGCAGGTGATGTTCACGTGGGTACGGTCCTACCAAGTCAAGAATATGTGTGTGTGTGTGTGTATTAGCATAGTCTTGTGGGTTCTGCATATGGAACTTTATCTGTTTATGGATTAACAGTTAAATAATGATCGATGGATATATATGCACAAACAGCATATATACCAAGATATATGTGTGTGTGTATATATATATATGGATGGATGGATGGATAGAGAGATGCAGATGATCATGTAATTGGAAACTTTTGTTCCCACAACATGAGGGTTGTAATATTCTGTGCCTTGGCTTGTGAAAAGAGATGTGTGGACCTCATCAGAAGTTTTCTTTGGTGTTTTCTAGCCTGAGAAAAGGAGAGAAAATGACTTGAAAGAGGGTTCTGCAAGTAATTAAGCAAGAAACCATGCACATTTGATCTCAAAATTTGACAACTTCTCAGAGTTAATCCAGTTTGTTGGACTTGGAAGAACTCATTGATCATTTGATTTGCTTATTCCAGTTAAATGCCTTAAGTTTCTTTGGGTCCCACTTCAACCCCCCCCCCCCCCCCCCCCCAACCTGATCAGCCACTGATAATACTAAACAATATGATTGATCCAGTCCTTGATTCCTTTTTTTCTGGAAGTGGAAACACAATGGATTGGATAGGGAACCCTCAAAATGGCCTATTCTTGAAATAAGGAATCTGATAAAAAAAAGTTTCTCCTTTCTCTCTGCCACGTTTCTTTTTCCTTTCTTTTTCCTTTTGTACCAAGAATCCCATGGAAAGTTGAAAACTATACTTGCAGGTGACCTGATTCTTATCAACTTGAAGAGCCCTTTGTTGCCATCACTCCCTGTCACAGACTGCACAGGGCTGGTGTCCAACTGAAAATCATATCTTTGTGCCAAGAGATCAAGTCATATTGTATCCCCGCTAGCCAGCTACTCCATATAAATTAGCCTCCACTTTTGTAAAGGGATAAATTAATTAGTAAAGCTACTTACCATATCTAGTTTCCAGGAGAATGTTTACATAATTGGTTTTATATAAGAAAAGATACAAAATAAAAAATGAAGTAATTTGTAATAAGATTTAAGCGATTAAGATTAAAGATAAGATATACAAGATAACATTAAGATATTTTAGTTAGAACAAGTACACTTAATTATAATAATACAAAATGACTAATAACTAAAAGTAATGAAATCTTGCCTCAATTAGTGAGACAAATTTGAGATGTTGATAACTGAAATGCATCAATTAACAATATCTGACACTAATGGTGGTAATCAGTACTAATCACCACTCATCTGACAAAGATTGGACATCTCAACTCCTAGAACAGGACGTCAGTCAACCAGCAAGTGGAGAGGGAAGAGGACACAGTACAGATAGTTGAGTGAAATAGGCTTATATATATATTTATCTCAAAATTAATTAATTAGTGGTCTGATTAATTAAAGCTGAATTAGGGTTGCCCAAACCCTATCTTTATGTTGGTTTGGAAGGGTGCAGTGCTTCCCACCCTAATGCTATGATTGATGGCTACGATATTTGTACATGCACCTGTGATGTCAGGATACATAACCGAATTAATTAGACAACAAATTTTATATTTAAATATAGATTTGGGTGTTTCCACTACTACTCCAAGTTCTAGGTCATCCCATTCAAGTGCATGAACACTGACCAGTCAGGACACTGTCCTCTACAAGGAATTAGGTTGCCAAAATAAGGGGAAAGAAAGAAAGGGAAAAACAATAAATTGGAGAAATAAAAGGAGGAATCCTAAGCATCATAAATCAAATCATGATTTAATTAGCTAAACATTTACACTTTTGGATAAGATTTTTAGTATGGCAAAGGCAGCCAAGGTGACAAAATGTTGCGGAAGATGTCATGTGTTGATAAGATTGTATAGAAAATTAGTCCAAAATGATGTGATATGAGTTGATCTTACCCTAATAAATACAAATGAACTATTAAAATGACTTTAAACAGTTTTTAAAAATATCAATGCATGCCAAGTACCAACAATGATTCGGTATAAAAAAATTAAAATAACAAAAGTTACCAATTTTCATCTTGCGAAAACCCAAGAAATGGTCATTTAAGCCACTTTCCTTCATATTTCACCAAATGTTCACGCTGGAGACAAAAGCAATTGTTATTAACTTGACAGACCAATCAATGATATAATATAATAGGTCTGTTTGTTGTAACTTAAAAGTTGTAACTTTTAGCTTCTATCTTCAAAAAAGTTGGGATGTAGTGTTTGTTTTAGCTTATATAATTCTAACTTATAGCTTTTACTAGCTTTTAGAAGGGGTAGAAGCTGGCTTTTTCAAAATTGTGGTACCCCAACTTTTACGACTTCTGCTTAAATGATTATATTTTTGTGACAATTTTACCCTTATTTTTAACAAAGAATTACTCTTTTGTCTATACAATCATGAGTTTTTTTTCTCCACCGTCATCTCCATTTTCAAATCTCTTCTTCTCTCTAGCCATCTTCCTTTCTCTCTATACTCTAATTAATTTTTTTATGACACTTGAAACTTATACATATACACTAATTAATTTTTAAATTATCATTCTATAACTACTAAGGGTATTATGGACAATTATACAAAAATAAATTATTTTACAACTTATGGTATCAAACACCACAACTAATTAACTATAACTTCTAAGAAGTTACAGCAAACAGGTTCACAACTTATTCTAAGTTTTAGAAACTATAATCTAAAAAACTATAAACTATAATTTCTTTAATTAAGCTGCAACAAACGGGACCAATATCCAGCACCCCAAAATTCCTATTTTATTAGCAAAGAGCCCAAGCAGATTCAGATATCTGCAGGATGGTAATGCTGCCATTCATGGAAAACTTGAGAAATATTTATTTGCAAGCAAGTAGTTCTAACCACACACTGATAACAATTGAGGATTCAGGGGAAACGTGCCAGCTAGAAGTCCCCATTCAACTCAATTGGTTGCACCATTGGAAACCACACAATGAAAACAATTGGTTGCACCAATTAGTGGCATCAGGGAAACCAGTGGAGAAGCCTGCCCCAGAAAGGGGGAAGAAAATAATTGACGTGTAACAAGACTGGAGATATCCCCGTTCATGATAAAATAAAGATCATTCTTGGCTTTCCCAGGAACATTTGTAGACCAATTTCAAAATTATGCACCATATCAATTAAGTTAGGTAGTAAGCACATCAGCAACACGAGCAGAAAATAGAGTAAAGCCTAAACATGACAGCCTTCGGATTTCTAAATGTCAGAACATCACAATCACTCATCCACAACATTCACCAGTTCATACTCCACGAGAGAGAGATTGTTGTCCTCTTTCACCGCAAAAGAAGCAGGTTCAGTGACCTCAACACGACCCCATTTATCTACTGCAAGCCTCATGGATCCCTTAAACATGTCAATCTTTGCATTTCGGAGGATGACTGTCGTACCAGACTTCATCAAATCAACTGTGGGGAGAAGATATTAGATGAGATTTTACCAAGAGGATATACTACATTGCAATTAGTAAATGAAAGGAAGATTAAAGGCATTCCAACTTAACCACTAAAGGACTACATAACCAAAACTGTCCACTTCCAACAAAACTGTCCACTAAAGGACTACATAAAAGGCTGTTATTTTATCATATTTTAAAAGGCCAGCATTTATACATTTGAAAGTCCTCGTGAGGGGTATCAGGGCATGATCTTTTAGAGGGAGAGAGAATAGAGACATGGGGACTTATGGTGGTGGCCAGTGGCGTAGGGGTGTTGGCGTGGTGGATTAAATGAGGTGGTCTAGGGCTCATTTGTCAGGGAAAAGACAGATGGCAGTAGACTCAGATGTGGTGGCTGTGGAAGATGGTGGATGAGCAAATCCAGTGTAGGCAGCGGCATGGCTCGGGTAATGGCTGTGACTCCAATATTGTGGTGGCTTATGTGAGAGAGAGAGAGAGGTGAGTGAGAAACAGTTGTGGCTTGGCACTTCCAATTTCAACAGTTCAACGAAGGGTTCTATTTCCTTTTTCCCTGTTTGCCTTCTAATACACTTAACAGTGTTATAAGCAATGTTCTCGAAACCAGCCCGCCCAGTCTGGTACAACTGGAAAATAGGGAACAGCCACCAGACCAGTCTGGTTTTTGGCAAAAAAAAGGGTGGTTGAACTGGAACCCTGGTTCAACTGCTTAAATACCCCTGGTTCAGCGTCCAGAATCTTCCAACATTGTCAATTTATTTGCCTGTCAATTTCCTTCCAGGTTTGGCATGGCTTCTCAGTTCAGTAAGGGCAAAAAACTAAAAAAAGGAGAGAGAGAGAGAGAGAGAGAGACAGAGAGAAAGACGTGATGAAAGCCAATTGGATGAACTATGAAGTCCAACCCCACCACCTTCAAAGCCAAAATGACTCTTGCTAGCGTTTCAAAAGGATTTCATCTTCCCAAAAACGTTAAATTCTAATTCCCTTTCATGTGGGCTACATCAGGACCTTAGCATTTGAATCTTGAAGAATATATTTTCCGAAATTCTTTCTTTAATCTTTTTAGATGGTTTATTTATTTAGGCTTTCAAGTACTTTGCCACTCTCTAGGGTCTATCAACATGTCTTTAAAGTCCCAAATGAACTTCGCTCCAGCCTGCTCCTGCCTACACCTTTCTATTCAGTGCAACACTTTCCCAGAAAGGGGAATTTAGAGTGTAATACAACGTAATATTTTAATTGTGTGTGAGTGTGTTGTGTACAACTGGAAGATGCAAGTGCAACCCTGTAAAATCAGTTGTTTTCTATTTTTACATACAAGCATTAAACATCTAAACTTTTTCATATATGATGTTACTTGATGAATTTTGAAGTTTCTTATAGAATGAGATTGATTTTAATTTTTACTTGTTTTTAAATTATAATTATAATTATCATATTTATTTAATTAATAAAAATATATCCTAATCTGATCCCAATTTGACTCTGGTATGGCCATTGACCCTGGACACTATGCCCTTTCCAATTCAATACCTCACACTAGTTTTCTGAACATTAGTTATGAGTACATCATAAATCTTTTACGACAATCCTCAAAATTAAGGGATGGTCCAGGATAAAATTTCCACAACTTGCAGATAATTTTTTTCTTTTTGACTTGATAAGTAAAGCATGTGGTAGCATGATACCTCAGGGATAGTCAATGTAATTTACCTAATTCACTCTCAGCATACAGTGTCAACTGTTATATCCATTAATTAAATCTTTACGGGGTTAAATGGTAAATGCTATGAGCACAAGATTTTAGTCCAAAGCAGTTAGTCAAGTTGCAGCCAGCCACCCCTACACAATAAACACAGTTCCTTGCCCAGTCAACTGAAAGAATAATATATGTCAATCATTTGTGAGCCTTTCAACACCAATGTTCTATAAATACTTATCATGCCTGGAACTTTAAACTCTTAAATGGCAATCTCCAAGTTAAATTAGTTCTACTGACTTGAAAGCTATTTCAATAATCAAGGCACATTCTTTATAAACAGCAACTAGTATGAGATTGTGCAGGGAAATGCATATCACTGCTTAGCACTCCTTACACTTATTACCACCCTTGCCACAATTAAAAATGCCCATAAGAGAACAGTACCTAGAATGCCAGTTATATCATTGTCGTTTCATCTGCTTACCACTCCTTAAACTAATCAACTGATTCCGATACCTTCCTCTTTGATCTTTTGCAAAAGTCTAGACCAAAATACCTCAGCTCAATTTTAAGTAACATCAACTCACCTAGTAATCAAATTAATTCAAGAAACACGTATAATCAAACTCTCAGGCAACTAACTTTGATGCCACAAATGAATAGCAAGCGGTATTGCATTCCCCCCCCCTAAAATTTGCACCTCTTTAATAACAGGACATTAAAACAAGCACACGGACAATGCTATATATGAGACATTGATCATATTACAGACACTATAATGGAACACTGAAAATGTAAATTCAGATTTTCCCACGCAGGCTTCTTAATTTAAAGAATAAACAAGCTTTTCACGCAATCTATCGTAGTCTGCACGTTCGGCAAACTCAAACCGGAAAATAAAAGCAACCATAAGAAGGAAAATATCGGCCTCTACTTTAAAAATTCACTTGAAATGGATGTAATGATGAGCATATCGTATTACCTTGATCGTTGCGAGCGGTGAAGAGGATGGCGCCAGTCTCGTCTCCGACGAGACACTCGGCAATGCGAGTCTGGCGGAGGTGCTGCGCCGCCGGCCGGCCCTTCTGCAAAACAGTGTTGGAACTCAGGACCTTGACGGTGAGAGTGTGGCCGCTTGTTCCGGGCTTGAGGTCGCTGACCTTGACGAACACCGGCTTCCTCAGGCCGGACGTCGCGGCGCTCTGGTGCTCATTGGTTGCCATTGGATGACGACTGAATGTAACCCTAACCCTAACCTCAATCGCCGCGAAAACGAATCGATGTTCTGTTGCTTCTGTCTCTCCTTCGCTTTACTCTTTCGTCTTCCATTGCCGTATTTATACGGTTGTGACGGAGTTGTGATCCCCTGGCATCGGGTGCACTGAACTTGTCCTGTTCGCTGAATCTGATTCGATACTTCCCAATTGATATATCACGCTTTCAAAAGTTTTGTGCCCGTACTTTTAAGAATTACATATACGGTTGTGAAGGAGTTGTACTCCCCTGGCATCGGGTGCACTGAATTTGTCCCGTCCGCTGAATCTGATTTGATACCTGCCGATAGATATATCATGCTTTCAAAAGTTTTGTTCCCATACTTTAAAAATTACATATTTTGTTGAAATTGAATATAATATTCTGAGACGATGGTATTCAATCAATCTCAAGGAAAGGGGGGGAATTTATATTTTTGCATCTCTATTTTTAAGTTTTTTAATAATTTTTTTTATTATTTCAATTATATTATATATTTATATTTTTTAATCTATTTAACTCTATAATTTATCTATATTTAGAGTTTAGAGTGAAGTTAAGTGTTCTTGCATTTTTGTTGTTTCGAGTTAATTTAATCTAATACAAAGGTTAAGTTGACTCTAAAATACAAGTACGTGAGTGTAATCGAAATAATAAAAAAATTAAATTATTATATAAAAAAATATAAAAGTATAAACGTTAAATTAATTAAAAAATATATAAAAATATAAAATAAAAAGATGAGTTTTGCCTAATTATATTAAAATTAAAATTAATAAAAAAAAATCAAATTGAAGATCAATATGAGATCAGAAAGGCAAGACTATATTGATATTTTTAATCAAATGATTATTATAGTTATTTTTAAAAATGATAATATAACTTTTAAAAAATAAAAATAAGAAAATATATAATTTGAAATAATAAAAATTGGAGTGACTACACTAAAAAAAATGTCAAAATATAAGAATAAAAATATAAATATTATCTAATTAAATTGAACCAACTTTAAATTAGACTATATCAAAATTAAAATTAATAAAGATATTCGAATTAAAGATCAGGATGAATAAAAGAAAAACTATAATTAAATATTCGAATTAAATGTCAGACTATATATATTTTTAATTAAATAATTATTATAGTTATCTATAAAAATGATAATATAACATAAAAAAAACATATATTTGGTATATTTATGTATATTTTTAAGAATATTTAATGTAATTTAATAATAATTATAATATAAATTTATGTCATTTTATTATTATTACCGATTAATGTCAAAAAATATCAAATTTTTGTAAATTATTTTTTAATTTTAAAATTTTTTAATGAACGTCAAAATAATTAAAAATATAAATAATTCTACCTTTGTTATTCGGACAATTATGTTAGAAATAAAAATAATTTATATTTATATTTGTTAAATGAATGACAAAATTTATATTTATATTTAATTGAGTAATATTTTTTTATATTAAAATTTATATTTATAAAAGGATTCTTATATTTTTTTATTTATGTATTTTTTTTTCATATATCTGTTTTTATTTTTTAAAAAATATCATTTTATCATTTGTATTTCGTATTGTATCGGTTCCCATTTTACGCCTTTTTTTTATTTTTTTCTTTTTTGCCGCCAAATGCATATTTTCCTTTAATTTTGCCACTGGAAGAGAAATTTTCAGTAACCTCTTCGGTCTTCTTGGAAGGTCATTCGAACCAGGGTTTTGTTCTCTCTCTCTCTCTCTGACCATGGAAGAGGAATTTGCAGTAACCAATCCCACTCAATTAGTGGAGGCAGCATCAGATTTCGCACATCATCCCGGTAATCAGCTCTTCGTAGTTTTACTTTCCTTTCAATTTCAGCATCCCCCTATTTTTCTGTAAATACATGTCGTGTATGCATCTGTATAATCTTTGTCCTTTTGTCTCATCATTGTATCAGGAGCCCAATCCGACGCTTCAGCCAAGGAATTCCTAGATCGGTTCCCTCTTCCAGTCATCATCAAGTAAAGTAACCATCTTCACCTCTGTGCTAAGGACGTGTGTAAATACTGTCTACAGACGCATTTTGAAACATTAATGTTGAGTAAATATCTCGCAAAACCCCCTGTTGTGCCCCGATGAATGGCCGGCGATGGAGGAGATGAAGGTGGGGCTTCAAGGCTCAGATTGATCGGTCCAAGACCCACTGAGGTAAAGCCAAAAATCGGTCCCAAGGAAAACCCAAACCAGCTTAGATCGAACCCAAATCTGCCCAATCGGAAGAAAAAACCCCAACCTGAGAATGACAAGCACACAAGGTCGAAAAAACCCCACACAGAAGAATACCAACGGCCACTCTTTTTCTTCTCTTCTCACTTTCGGCTATCTCTATATCTCTCTCTTTTCGCCCCTTCAAAAACCACCCCCCATATACACAATATATAGATGACCATCAAAGAACCAGATAGCATTTCACCAAGATGAGGATAAGCTCTCTAGGTATCCGGAAGAGATGAGACGAGGGTGAGGAAAAAAGGGGAGAACAAACCTGGGAGTTGAATGGCTTGGACGCCCAAGTCTTCAACTTCTTCATCAAATAGGCCAGATCAAGATTAGACGAATAATGGGCTTTAGATAGGGCAGCTATTGGGCTTAGACCAAAATGGGTTGGGTTTGGTTTTTGTTTAAGCAATTGGGCCAAGCCCCCTTTCCTCAAAACAAGATAAATTTACTTGGGCCATCTTTTTCTCCAGCTTCTTCTAAGGGGGTTTGGACCATTCTTTAAATCTATCAATCCCGGGCAAAGCCTATGATAGTTTTATACTTACCCGATCTCACCATCATCACCTTGGACTTGTTGGGTATCACACCCCAACAAATAATCGTATTGGCATTGTGGTCTTTCTATTGCACGAGGCAGAGAACCCACGAGTTGGGTGAAACTACCAGGGCAGAATCACTCATCAAGTTTTTTTTGGTCAATAGTTACGATTATGTAGCTCTTGTGGTTTTCCTGGTTTATTCTACTAGTCAAATTAAAATAAAAGAGACCTACAACTACAAGAACAAATGTGTTTGCTTCACTAGTAATCTGGACAAAAATGAAATTCACCAAACAAAGCCGTTGACATGTCAGGTTTCAGCATCTCTAGACTACCCTTATGTCAAGTAACATTTTTTGAAATGTTTCCTTACAATCTTTTTCTCATTTTTGGCTAAGAGAATATATCAGTGAAATCATAAAAAACCTGTCTTGATTCCCACTTGTCTGCAATAACCCAACTGTTGACTGTAAAAACCTATGTGACTGTTTATTTCATTTCCCGGGCTGTTTCAACCACATGATGGCTGGTTTTTAGTTGCCTTTTTCCATTTTTCCAAGAAAACTATATTTCTCAAGTTCACACTTTATATGTACATATTTTTTTCAGGGATTAGTGAATGACATTTAATTACAAGGAATAATTAATTTTCCATATTACAGAATTTTTAAATAATATGATTTCCCCCACATTCTCAAGTATATAAACTTGCCCTTTCTAGAATTTTTACTGGTTGGTTTTGTACATTTATCTTTTTCAAAATAAGTTTGATGTTAAAAATTTGAAAGTTCATCATGACAGTACAATGTTGCTTGCAGTGCTTTACAAACAAAACAGGACGTGCTTGGTCTTGAAAATGCTTTGGTTGCTTGCTTGGAGAGGATATTTAGGACAAAATATGGGGCCTCCCTCATTCCACAGTACATGGTTTGTAAACAAAATTTATTTTGTTCTAGCCACTTGCAATGTAAATTGCTCCTTTAGGTGTCATCCAATGTTGTGACACAATAATCAGAGTGACTATTTGCTGTGGTACTTCTGCTTTCCTAGGTGAGTATGGATAATCTGATTTTTTGTTTTACAATCAAAATTCCTTAAAATGTGAACAAGAAACCTTTTCAATGGCAAAAGATGGAATATGATTGCAGCTGTCCAAAATCTTCTTTTGCAATTGAATATGAAATGAGTAATTTTTGTTACATTTCTCAGATTAATTGCCTTTTATTGTGACGGAACTCTTAACATGTTTATATATACATGGGCACCATACCAAAAAGGAAGCCCTGCATTCTAAAACTTACGAGATCCACTTCAGCTTGTTTTTATCACTAAGTATATGAAGTTATATGATTTTAATCTAGTTGGGTTCCATTACTGTCAATTGGATGTTTAATCAAGGTAATTTCAGGATATAAAAGATGAGATTATCCCATGGCTATGGCAGTTGTTTTATATTTTTTACATACTTTCTTCTTGCAAATTTTGTTGTTTTCAATTTTGCACTACAAATTTGGTTGCATTTTGATGGCTGTAAGTCTTGTTCTTTATATAATTTTTGTTGTTAAGAACCAACATGCATTTTACATGAGCCATGGTTGTTTTGATTATAGTTTCCTATGTCATCTTTATTTGTGCGTCAATCTGCATACTTTGTGGATTGGCATTCAAGATTATCTGACACTTGCATAGTTTTGTGTCAAGTTGATGGCTTGTAGTGTCTAGGGCAAGTACTGAATTGTTCCAAAATCTTTAGGCAATGGCTTGGTGTCAGATTGCTATTTTAATACAGCAGTAAAGTGACCATTAAAGTTATCCTTTCATTTGGGATGAAAAAATTAAGAGTTCTTATTGCTCTTTTGGTGGTCATTTGAAGCTAATAGTTTTGATTATTTTTATTTTTGTTTCATGTTTATGACCAAGACATCACATGTCAACTATGAAGAAGCTAGTGTGTGATGACTACTTCGTGTGAGATTTTTTGAAGACAATCCATGCTATCCTTAATCTCTTACAGATCAAGACATAATTTTCTGACCATATATTCTTCATTAACTGAAGCTTTGTATTATTGATTTGATTTGTTGAATGGCATGTTCACCCTTCTTGGTTGTCTTTGCTGTTTTCAGTCATTTGTAGTAGTTGGTCTGGGGGCGGATTCTCAAAAAGTCAGATGCCTTGCCTGTAAAACAGTACGTATGTCTATAGCATTCATTCCGCCCCCCCCCCAAAAAAAAAAAAAAAAAAAAAGCTCTGGTTTTATCTGCACTTATAACTTGCACAAATGTTGTTTATTCAATGATATTGTTTTACATGTACCCTCCAGCTAAGTTTTCTAAGATAATTTTTACTGCATCTTATTGTAGAACCAAAAATCTGAATGACATGTATGAGTGCATGCATGTGATGTATGTAAATATAGGAAAGGATGTATAGTCGTGCATCATGAATATTTTGGGTAAACAACTATTTTATGTGCCTAACTCTATATCAGATCCCATGGCACTGAAGGTGCCAATGGTAGTGAGTTGTCTACAAGGTAAGTTGAAAAACACTTGCCAAATAAAGGGCACAATTAGCTTCATTTACTGTACTTCTAAATTATTTATCTGGTTTAGGGAAGTTGATTGTTTCAGATGAGGGTAAAAATAACTTGAAGGGAAAGATGGGTTTATTGAAAGTGAAGCATATCAGCTCCATGTGATGTCAATTTTTAGTAGATAGCATGCTAGATAAACTGTTTGTATTTTTTGCATTCTATTGTAGGTAACAAGATTTTTCCCTATGGCAGGCATATTTTTGGTGCTCAAATGTGCTTTTTGTTTATGCTGCTTCATCTTTTTTTTTGTCTTCCATTAGATTCATGCTTTACTTATCCAGAAGACCATTATAGCATGCTACATAGGATGTAATATCCGGGAATAATTTGAGGATAAAAATGATATTTGATAAAGGGCATAAATGGAATTTTGGGAAAAATAAGACTATAAGGCACACTAGCACAGCTTTGGGCGACCGAATTAGTCAGAGGGAGTACCTCGGACCCTAGATAATTAAGAAAAATGGTATAGTATCATCGAGTAGAATAAATTATGATTTTTGGTGATGAAAGAAATGAGATCGGGAACAGTTTTCGGTACAGCAAAAAATACAGCTGCTAATTAGGTCGTATTATCGAATTGTTATAAACGATGTCCAAAAATTCAACGGAGAGTGTCAAGGACTAGTATTCGATGCGTAGAACAACCCTTAAGTGGTTTCAGATGGAATCGAGTGGATTTGAGGTCAAATCAATCAATCGGGCCTAAGTGTAATTTTCTAAAAATGCCTGAGGGAGGTCAAAACGGCAATTTCTCAAAAGTTTCAAGGGAGAAATGAGAAGTACTAATCTTGAGGGTCTTAGTGAGGGTGTTAGAAAGATCAGGGGCTTGAGGTTAAGGGCCAAAATGCAAAAGAAAAATTTCAGGGGGCTAAAGTGCAATTTTCAGAAAATTGCTCAGAGATGGCAGATCTGACCGAGATTTTGGCCGGAAAATCCGGCCATTTGGACAGCCTAGGACCGTCAGGGAATGGCCTAGGGTGGCCTAGGAGGTGTGGGGAAGAAGGCTTGGTCGGAAATCGGCCATGTGGGGGTTGTTTTTGGCTATAAATATCGAAGGTATTCGGCCTAGAATGAAGCACCAAATCGAGCTCGTTTTTGAATGATTTTTGGAGCTTTGATAAAGGGCTTTTGGTCTCTAGGCATCAAGGATCATTTTGGGAGTATTTTGAAGCATTTTGGTGAGCGTTTGAGGGGGTTTCGAGTTTGGCCGAGGGTTTGGCGGTCCGCCTAGCCGGACCTGTAACCGGCCATTTGGGCCATTTTTTGGTGGCCTTTCGGCCTGATTTTTGTGGCATCGTGATTGATTCTCAAAGAGCTTTCGAACGGCACCGGTTTCATGGCCATCGGAGCAACCGCCGGCGACCGGCTAGAGGTAGAAGACGGTGGCGCGTGACTGCCATGCGCCAGCAAATTTTGTCCAGCCACTCGCCCGCGCGCGAGGGCGCGTGAGGCCTCAGGTAATTTTGAATTTTTTTTATTTATTTTAAGAAAAATAAATAAAAATTATGGTGGAAGAAAATTTTGAAAAATGTTGGAGAAAATGGTCATTTTGAAATTTTCAAGGTAAATAAGGCTTATGAAAAATAGGAGGAGATATTGAAAATTTTTTAGAAAATTCCAGAAGTTAGGAAATATTTATTTATGAATTGTTATGAAGAGAAATCGAGGAAAAATCTTGAGTAGGCATTTATTAGAATTTTTGAGGAGAAATATAAAGAAAATAGGAAGAAATTATGGAAAAATTGAAAAAATAGATATTGATATGATTTTGAACAAACATGATGTCTAGGGTATCGTTGAGGCTCGAATTTGAACTAGAGACCGCCTGGCACGAGAATCGAGGTCGATCGGGCACGCATTTCGAGGAATCTTGAATTTAGCCCAAGGTGAGTGTTCGCCCCCAACTTTGTTTTGACTTGTGAGTGGTTCTACTCAAAAAGATTTCAAGTAACATGTGAATGGTTTACTATAAGTGTTCATCCCTATGGCTTGGGTTTTTGTGATGGATTGTCCAAATGATTATTTACACGTGCATTAAATGTGGATTTTAAGTATTGATTTTAAGTGACGCATGTTATGATTTTAAGTGATGCATGTTATGATTTTCGACATTGGCTTGTTTTGTGTTGTCCATGTGGGACGTGGGTTGGTAACTTGTGACGTAGCCCAGAGTGACAGCACTCGGGATGCGTACCTAGGATTAATGCTAGGTGACCCACTTGGGACGGGGCTGAGACGGACTTCACCCTACGGGACCCAAGTGGCGGGGTTGAGAGTGGACACCACCCCAGGTTTCTTTGAGCAATAGCATTAATGTCGAGGTGACGTCGATTCCGAGGATAGTGCTGATGTGACACTCTTGGGGCTAGGGTTGCGTTAAATTTTGGAATGCTTTTGAGTGGGAGCGTAAAGCCTAACAATGACAATGGGGTGATTCCCAAGTTCATATGTCGAGGTTGTCCCTCTTAAGCAGGATCGGTTTGCCAATGGGTCGATGTGGTCGTGTCGCCTTTAGAGATATTGCATTTTTCCCCTATTAGGGCTAAATGTTGTGTGGGATTCTCTTAGGCTGGTGCATGTGGGATTTATCGATTTTGGAACATGACTTTGCATACATTCATGAAAATGTTTTTGAACTCTCACTTAGATGATTCAGCATCTAATTTGGACTATGTCCCTGGAATATTCAAATGTTCCAGGTAAAAGTAGTGGCGCCAAGGGAAAGAATGTCATCGAGATGTAGCTGCTATGATTAGTTTTCATAGGTTTTGTCTATGAATACGATGATCAAAGGTTATATAATATTTTGATATTTTCATGTGAAACATCGATTCAGTTATTATCTGTAAAGGAAATTGTCAGTTATATATCATTGAGGTTTCGATCTTGTTTCCGCTGATGTGATTGATATTACTTGTCTTAGTCTATTAATTATTCAATTTTGATATGCTAAGAAGGTACGATCGGGATTGTCGGGAAATGATTATGTCGAGGGTATGTATATCGAGGGACTTATGTTGTGTATAAGATATAAAAAAAAAAAATATTCCCGAAATCTCGAGGTAATGCACGTTTGTGGGAAAACGGGGCGTTACATAGGATGTGAAAATTTCAGCCTTTTCCCTCTATAAAATGACAGTACTCTTTAGGGGAAGGAGTTGTTCCAGTGTTTGCAGAAAGCAAAATTAATGAACTGATTTGAGTCTCCAGGAAATAAAATACATTGCCTGAGAAGAATGGAGTCCAAGTCACTGTGTATGGCACCACCCGTCTACTAGTTCCTCAATGGCTGAAAAGGCATCAAATACTATTCAAAAATTGATACAGTTCTGTACTGTGTTTATTCTATTATTCAAGTAATGTACGATTAGGAGGGTGATCTGATAGTTGCATATCTTGAACACTTGTTTGCCATTCTTTGCCCTTTCTTTGAACTTGAAGTGCTTATACTACAACTATTATTTTTTCCCAGATAAAACTTATCTTTTCACCACTTCTAATTTGCCAGCTTTGAACAGGTTTCTTGTCTTTTGGAGAATTCTGACGATACCTTTGTTTCTGCTGCCCGGCTAGTGATCAAGTACGATGTGTATCCACTTTTGCTTAAGTGCCTAATTGATGGGTAAGCTGCTGGAATATTCTGGATGATCGCTTTTCTAGTACAATTATTGCTAACTACCACTTATATAATAAAGAAGCTTTCATTATCATTCAACATTGGTTTATTGTGAATACTTGAAGCGGATACTGAGCCAAAAAAAAAAAGAAAAAATTTTGGAGAGGAAAGAAAGATTGCGATGATGTTGGCTGAGCTGAATGATATGTATTTTTTTTTTAATAAGCTTAATGTTGAGTAGGTTAAATTCTAGCTACATTTTGGCCAACTAGAGCACTCATTCCAGTCTTAAGGCACCATTCTTTTCTTTGGGATGTTCTCTCTACATCTTTTTGACGTGACTTGCTGTTGGAGCTTGTTTTATTACATGTACCTGTACTAGTCATTAAAAGTTGTTTATGTTAGCAATGTTTTTATAACATTTGACTAGCATGTTGTTGGAAGTTGACATCCTTGTGAACTTTACATTTGGATATTCACTCTTCTGAAATTTCATCATAATAACTTGTACTGATTCACTGAATGTGGGTCTTCCTTTAGCATTTATAGTCAGTTCAATGTTAGAGGGTGTTCCTACAGTTTATCTAGTCATTCACACTTAAATTTGGAATTTTAATGGTTGTGTGCGCGTGTGTGCATGTTTATTTATTTATTTATTTATTTTGGGGGGGGGGGGAGGGGGAGGTTTTGAGGGTCTATACTAGGTAAACTGTTGTATGAAGAGACGATAAGTGCATACTTTCTTTGACTTTGTCTTCCACATTTAGATCTTCATGATAATTCAAGATATTCTCATCACCTACAATGTTTGGATGATCACTCCACATTGTCTCTCAAATGGTTTTTTTTATGGTTAATGATCTAGGCAATTGAGGCAATTTTTTTAATCCTTGAGATGATGTTTCTGGCTGATTCTGGAAGGCAATCAATTAAAAAATTCAAAATGTTACTTAATAATAAGTAAAAAAGGGGCTAAATAAAATCTTCTTACACCTTAAAAGATGACATGTTTGAGTAAACCAAACCACTCGCCGCCTCTTATCCACCTTACTTTGTTGTGTTTACCAGCTGAAGTTCTGGATAAATTCTCTTGCTTCCAAGAGCTCAAAGGGGAATAGACCTGCACTCCATTCAATGTTGTTGCCACATATTTAACAAACTAAAGTCCTTTGTCAAAAAGATGCCCAACACTTGGTGCCCCCAAATTGCCAAGATAGAAATGTCAGATTATGTATGGCAAGAGAAGTGTCTTGCTCAAATGTCCTTGAACTGCCAGCATAATGTATGATCTAACAAGCACAGAATTTTGAGATGCTTTCACTTCATAAAGTTAAAGGTATCAGAAATGGGGGTCATACTCCACAGAGCACCGTGTTGGCCAACTCTTCTTATTGAGTTATCTTGTGTTTGTTTGTTTTAGTTGTAGTTGCTTGGCATTTCTTGAACAAATGTTATTATCTCCAACTTTCAGAGTAGTTAAATTTACCTTCCAGCATCTTCTTTGTTTTGCTCTTCCTATTAATTTGGTCAACACAAATCGTGCAAAACATGAAAGAAAACCTCATGAACTATTGCTTTTTCCCCCTTCTGTAGTGATGAACAAGTTGCCAATGCATCAATGGATGCAATTAGAAGTTTGGCTGGCTATGCAGAAGGAATGGTAAGGATTTGGTTGTTTGTCTCCTTCAAGGTCAAAGCTTTTTAGTTGTTTATTTACTTTATTGTGAGGACATGAGAAAGTTACAGGAGCTGATTTGCAGGAGCAAATGATCTCTTTCTATGAGTCTTGACTTTATTTATTTTATTCTATTTAGTTATTGTTTTCTCTAATTTTGTTTAGGACGTCATCTTTCCTGCTAATATCAGCGAAGCTACTCATCTCAGGAATTTAGCTGCAGGATGCTCATCAGTGGTATAGTACTGCATAATCGATAACTTAAGTTTATAATAGGCAGCATTACTTACAAAGATTTCATACCAATAGCAGCTTTCTTGCAGTTACCTGTAGTTTTTTTTTTTTTTTTTTATGGCTTAGTCAAATTTGATGTTGTAACCAATCATATTGATCTTATCAGCCTGTGTGCATTTGTGTATGCCACTTACAATTTCTAGCTATTGCCTTATCCTGGTATCATGTAATTGCATCATGTACGATAACACTATTATCGGTAGTGTCCTTGATGTTACTTTGGTAAAGGCAATCTCATGAATATATTGCCCAATTTCTTTTTTCTTTGGATCCAAAAGCTGCCAGTTCAGATTCTTTATCTAATAGTCAATGGCACTGCACTGGTTATTGTCATGCCTGCACTGGTGTTTCAGGGACGGGTCCGGGTTTTAGCTTTGATTGTGAAGCTGTTCTCTATTTCCAGCTCTGTGGCATCTGTAGTTTACAACTCAAATCTTCTTGATCTTCTAGAGGCAGAAGTGAGGAATGCAGATGATACACTTGTAACTTTGACTGTTTTGGAGCTATTTTATGAGGTTTGTCATCATTAACTTACAATTTGTATTATTCCAGTTGCCACATGGGGCTTGTGCTAATATTTGCATTGTGGATGTTGTGACTCTGGTATGATACCATCTATTAGCTGGTCAATTTTTGTATATTCTGGCTACTTTAGCACTTTTCAAGCTCAATTTTCCATTTAAGGGAAGATTTTGGTGCATCTATATTTTGTCATGATTGCAAAATGCATGACCAGTTAAAGCTTACAGAGAATATACTAGGCATGCGCATATCTTTTATTCATTTTGTTTTTGTTTTCATTTTTCTTGTAATGTTCCTTGAGTTATGCTGCACTGCACTGTCTTCTGACTGTATGTATGGTGGATGAAGTTGGCAGAAGTTCAGCACAGTGCAGAGTTCTTGTCGAAGACTACACTTCTGCAGTTGCTTATGTCTTTGATAAGGTACTTGTTTGACAAAAGTCTCACCATTCTATTTTCTCAATTCTACTCCTTTCATGCCTTAGATGAAGTTGTATCTTTTTGTAGCAATGCTTCAATTGAATCAATTTTGAGAGCAAGGGCAATGATGATACTTGGAAGGCTTATGTCCAAGGAGAATTCTTTTTTGTTTATTCCTGAATCTAGTAAGCGTTATGCTCAAAACTTCAAGTTCTTGATACTTTGGTACTTACTTTTTACTTGTGGTTTGAAGATGAGGTCTGGACCATTCATGACCCTCCACCTCCCAGTTGGATGTCTTTAGCATTCTTTTAGTTGCACACAAAGTGTAATGTATATTGGCTTTTTTCTTAGTAACTGCTCTATCTGCATTTGTTTTATATTCCTGCATGTCACACTCGGCGATACACGTCCCAATTTCCTTTCATTGCATTCTGTTATTGCTTTCTTTGGATTCTGCTATCTCTCTTAAATTCCAGCTGTACTAGTTTGTTAGAGAGAATATTCCAAAAGTAGCCCATGTGTAAAAGGCGTGAATAGGACAAAATAGGCTGTTATAACCGTCTAGGGAAGGAATCCTCGGGTTGTCGAGGCCTATATATCCTTCTTAGACCCTCGGCTACAACAACAAGATTATCAATCAACTTCAGATTTCTTTCTTTTCCTCTATATTCATCTGATCTCCCTCACTATCTCTTTCTTCCCTTCTCTCTACTCGGCTTACTACTCCTATCACTGATTAATTCTAAACCAGCCAGCCTATCCGAGTCACAAGCCGTGACAATTTGGTATTAGAGCCGCGGTCTTGGTTGGATTAGCGTAGCATCCATTTATGGCGGACGGTACCCGCATGAAGAGCCTCGAGGCGCAGCTACAACAGTTCGGCTCAACGGTGACAGACTTCCAGAGGCACGTAGATCAGTTAGAGCAAGGATCGGAGCGAAATCACAAGGCGATTTTAACACTGGACTGTCGAATGGAAAATTCGATAGGTGAACTTGAGAGAAGGCTCGACGGAGCTCTGTCTCAAATGCGGGAGGATAATGCGCAAATGAGAGCAGAGCTGGGAGCCCAACTCCAACAGTTCATGGTTATGTTCACTCGCCAAAATGTGGTGAGATTAGCCCCTGAGTTTCCTCCTAGAGATCGAACAGAGCCATTAATACCAGATGTCCGAAAAGACAGAGTAGCAGGGGATGAAGGGGCTGGGCTAGAACCGGAAGGAAATATGAGAAACGTGATGGAAGGTGGACAGGAAGGGCAGAATTGCCCACAGCAACCGGGGTTCCCGACACCCAGGTTGGAGATTCCGGTGTTTGATGGGAACAATCCCCGGTGGTGGGTGAGAAAATGTGAGTGCATGTTCGACTGGTACAATGTACCTGAGGAAAGGAGGGTAGCTTTGGCTTCGGCCTATTTTGATGACCTGGTAGACGCCTGGTATCAAGGGTGGATAAGGGTCAAGAACAACCCAACCTGGGTGGAGTTCACGGGGAGGTTATGCGAGAGGTTTGGAGAAAAGAGTATGTCGGATGTCATCGAAGAATTCAACAAATTAAAGCAGATAGGAGATGTGAATGCCTACCTGAGGCGGTTTGAAGAGCTGAGATCATTAATGATCAACAACGACCCCCACCTCTCAGAAGCCTGTTTCGTCTCTAGCTTCTTGAGTGGGCTCAACGATGATTTGAGACCCATGGTTAAAATGATTCGGCCTAGAACAGTGGAGCAAGCGGCAGAAAGCGCTCGACTACAAAAAATGGTGGTCGAGGCTTTAATGAGGAAGCAGAGACAACAACACCGGGCAGTCACGGGAAACTTAGCCCATCCGAGAGATAAGGTACATAACCGAGATTGGGGTAGGGGAGGCCAAGGTGTTAGGAACACAGGAGGGCCTAGTTCAGGGGGGAAAATATAATGAACCGAGGAGGCAGCCGGGGTTGTGCTTCAGATGCGGGGATAAATACTATCCTGGGCATCAATGTGGGCGGCAACTGCTGTTATTAGAAGGGGACCCGAAGGAGAAGTCAGAAGTAGAAGAAGATGAAAGAGAAGAGGATGATGAGCTCGGGGAAGAAGACACAGGTGAGATTTCACTCCATGCGTTAAAAGGGGTGACCAATAACAAGATCATTAAGGTGGAAGGGAAGGTGAAGGAGGACAGCTTGTTGATCTTAATTGATAGTGGAAGCACGCATAGCTTCCTGGATGAAGGGTCTACGAAAAGATTGAAGTGCTCTCCCAAGGAAACTCAACCCCTCAGTGTGACGGTGGCTAATGGGAACAGAGTGATCAGTGAATCGGTATGCCAGGGGTTTAATTGGGAGATGCAAGGGGAGAAGTTTGAGGCGAACCTGAGGCTGCTTCAATTAGGGGGCTGCGATGTGGTACTAGGGGTGGACTGGATGAAAGAAGTGAACCCCATAAGCTTTGATTTCAATAGGATGGAGGTATCCTTTGACAAAGAAGGAAGAAGAATGACTCTCGCTGGGGGAAGAGAGTTTGGGACTTGCCGAATGATAACAGGGAAGAAGCTTCGCCGGGTGTTCAGGAGTAAGTGGAACCAACTGGCTCAACTGTTTTCCATTACAGTAGTAGAAGAAGGGGGCGAGCAGAAGCTGTATGGGGAATTATACTTGACTGTCAACAACCAGCAATGTGAGCTTGGCCAGGTACACTTTTAGGCCCCTATTGATGAATTGCTATTAGAATTTGAGGACTTATTTACTGAACCTGATACTCTACCCCCAACCCGAGCCTTGGACCATTCAATCCACCTAAAGCCCAATACCGAACCCATAAACATCAGATCATACCGCTATTCTCCCATCCAAAAAACAGAAATTGAGAAAATGGTGAAGGAAATGTTAAAACAATCCTTCATAAGACCCAACCAGAGCCCTTTTGCATCACCAGTCCTCGTTGAAAAGAAGGATGGATCTTGGCTTTTTATGTGGATTACCGACAACTAAATACCTCAACCATCAAAGACAAGTATCCTATACCCTTGATAGAAGACCTAATGGATGAACTACACAATGCCAAAATTTTCTCAAAGCTGGACATTCGTTCAGGATACCATCAAATAAGAATGAAACCTGATGATGTCCATAAAACAGCCTTTAGAACCCATCATGGACATTTTGAATTCTTGGTGATGCCATTTGGACTCACCAATGCCCTAACCACTTTTCAAGCCCTAATGAATCAAATCTTCGAACTCTATTTAAGGAAATTCATACTAGTATTTTTCGATGATATCCTTGTCTATAGCCTAAACCTTAACCAGCACTTACAACACCTCAAAACCACCCTAGAGGTCTTTAGATCTAACCAACTCTTCATCAAAAGGTCGAAGTGTTCCTTTGGGCAAGATCAGGTTGAGTATTTGGGCCATTTGATATCAAAAGAAGGGGTTAAGACTGATCCCAAAAAGGTGGAGGCCATGTTAGCTTGGCCACGTCCCACAACGGTGAGGGCTCTACGGGGGTTTCTTGGCCTTACCGGTTACTACTGCCGGTTTGTGCGAGGATATGGAGTAGTGAGTAAACCACTGACCAACCTACTTAAGAAGGGTTCATTCAGTTGGGGAAAAGAGGCTGAGGAAGCCTTTGAGAAGCTGAAGATTGAGATGAGCAGGGTACCTACTTTGGGCCTGCCTGATTTTTCTAACCCTTTCATATTGGAAACAGATGCCTGCGGAGGGGGCATTGGGCCTGTGCTGTCACAAGGAGGAAGGCCCTTGGCATTTCTAAGTCAAGCATTAAGCCCAAGGCATGTGGGATTAAGCATCTATGAAAAGGAATTCTTGGCAGTGCTTATGGCGGTGGAAAAGTGGCGGCATTACTTAGAGAATGGGAAGTTTATAATCAAGACAGATCATGAAAGCTTAAAGCATTTGTTGCAGCAGAAATTGCAAACACAACTGCAAAGAAAGGGAATGGCAAAATTGATGGGGTTGGACTACATAATTCAGTATAGAAAGGGCAAGGAGAATGTAGCTGCTGATGCCCTTTCAAGGTGCCAAGAAGAAGGGAGTCTGAGTGCAATCACGACCGTAGTTCCAGCATGGTATCAAGAAGTTGTCGACAACTATGAAGCGGACGAACAGGTGAGAGGGATACTAGAGAAGCTAGCAATGGGAGTTGTTGATACTGAAGGTTATGCTTTACAAGAAGGGTTGATCAGATTTAATGGCAGGATCGTTACTGGGGATAAGGGAAGTCTCAAGAAAAAGATCATGCAATCCTTGCATGAATCACCTTTGGGAGGGCATTCAGGAGTTCAAAATACTTACCTTAGGGTAAAGCAGCTCTTCCAATGGCCCAAGTTGAAGACTGATGTCAAGAAATTCGTCCTGGCCTGCGACACATGCAGGAAATGCAAACATGAAAATGTACCCTACCCCGGTCTTCTTCAACCCCTGCCTATTCTGGACCAAGCTTGGGCTAGTGTCTCTATGGATTTTATAGAAGGGTTGCCTAAATCTGAAGGGAAGGATAGTGTGCTGGTGGTCGTAGATAGGTTGACAAAATTTGCCTATTTCATAGGCTTGTCCCACCCTTTCACAGCGCAGGAGATGGCAAGGTCCTTTGTGGACAGAGTAGTGGCGCTGCATGGAGTTCCAAGTACTATCATTTCGGATAGGGATAAGATCTTCACAAGTGAGTTTTGGTAGGGACTAATGAAGTCTATGGGGGCCAAACTTAATATGTCGACAGCTTATCACCCGCAATCGGATGGCCAGACGGAGAGGGTCAATCAAAGCTTGGAAACCTACCTGCGGTGTATGTGCATCTTGCAACCCAAGAGCTGGCATCGGTGGTTAGCGTTGGCCCAATGGTGGTATAACTCTAATTACCACACAGCCTTGAAAATGTCTCCTTTCGAAGCCAACTATGGGTACAAACCTCCCCTTCTACCCGCCTTACAAGGACAGGTGACTGCAACGCGGTGGAAGAATACATGCAACAAAGAAGGGTGGTTCTGCAGCAGATTAAGCAGGAACTAGCTTCAGCCCAAAATAGGATGAAGCAGTATGCGGACAAGAAAAGAAGTGAGAGGGAGTTCGAAGTGGGAGAGAGAGTGTATCTCCGATTGAAGTACCCTCATTTGAAGGCCCTTACCCAAGGACCGGTGTCCAAATTGAGCCCCAAATACTTTGGTCCCTATCCCATACTGGCTCGGGTCGGGAAGGTGGCCTACCGACTACAACTTCCCCAAGGGACCCACATACACCCCGTTTTCCACGTCTCCTTACTGAAGAAATCCACTGGGGCTGAGCCAGTGGATATCGCACTGCCCACCAATGCCAAGGAGAAGGAGATTTCGAAGAAGCCTGAGGCCATTCTTGACAAGAGAGTTATCTATCGCTAAGGAGTACCCCTCATCTAGGTGTTAGTATGGTGGCAACACGGAGAGCAGGGAAGCAACACTTGGGAGTACCTACCAAGTCTTCTCCAATAGTTTCCCACGGCTGCCAACCTACTTAGCATTTCTTGAGGACAAGAAATGATTTAAAGGGGCGGGAATTGTCACACTCGGCGATACTCGTCCCAATTTCCTTTCATTGCATTCTGTTATTGCTTTCTTTGGATTCTGCTATTTGTTTTAAATTCCAGCTGTACTAGTTTGTTAGAGAGAATATTCCAAAAGTAGCCCATGTGTAAAGGGCGTGAATAGGACAAAATAGGCTGTTATAACCGTCTAGGGAAGGAATTCTCAGGTTGTCGAGGCCTATATATCCTTCTTAGACCCTCGGCTACAACAACAAGATTATCAATCAACTTCAAATTTCTTTCTTTTCCTCTATATTCATCTGATCTCCCTCACTATCTCTTTCTTCCCTTCTCTCTACTCAGCTTACTACTCCTATCGTTGATTAATTCTAAACCAGCCAGCCTATCCGAGTCACAAGCCGTGACACTGCAATGCTTGGGCATTGCAGGATTATGTATTGGGTTAGGCTCATGCACAATGGTTTTTTAAACACGAGGATGCTGTGTTGGTAGCCATATGCTATTCAATGTTAAAGCTGTCCCACAGTTCACTTATTGCAACATTAGAAACAAAATATTTCAAACTAGGTATCCTCTTTGTGAAGAACACATTTGGATTCTAGATTTTGTGCCTGAACTTTATTAAGACTCTTTGCAGCTAGGAGGTCTCACTCGTATGGATTTTTTTTATCGATTCCTTTCTATCAAGGGCTGTAATTTCCATCCAATCCCAATATCAAGTGTATTATCATTACTTCTAATTTTTATCTTTCTAGTCCCAAGCATTACTCTTAATGTGGATCCTCTCTCTCTCTAGAACTTATTGGTTGTATGTCTGAAACCATTTCAATTAATTTTCTTTCATTTATCTCTTGTAGATACTAGCTATATCATCTCATGAATCCAAAACTAATTCTATTCTCCTAGTTTTATCATTCACATGCTTCATCATTTTAATCACATTACTTTGTTAACATGTTTCTTAATTTCCCAACATTATACTCCAGAAAATATGGTTACTCTTTGCTCTAATCTCATAAGATGGGTCTATCAAATAGAACATTTGAAATATGTTAAGACTTTTGTTTCCAACTGTGTTAGTTGTGATTTGTGGTCAATTCTAGTTGTTTGATCTATCTATAAATGAGTATAGAAGTTGGCTACATATTGGTTATAGTTGAAACTAGGTTGATAGGGCCCTTGTTCGTCACACATACCAACGACGTAAAAGGAAAGGAGAGGCAAGGGCAGTTAAGGAAAAAAACACAAGGGCAAAAGAGTCACATTCGATTGGGGGAGAATAACTAACTCACGTGGATGCAACAGATTAGGGAATCCATATAAAAGGTAGGGAAAAGGAGAGAGAGGTAGCTAGAGAATTCAAAAGAAGTTTTGGGAGAAAAGGCCCTCTCGAATAGGCCATTAATTGTCTCATTTTGTTCGTTCATAGCTTTGTAATCAGAGACTTCTATTGTTTTGATTTGGAGATCCTATCATTTTGGTATTAGAGCATTGATCCATGAGAGTGCTCGTCTCTGAAAGAGTGGGTGAGCTGAAGGGAACATTGGAAAGTTACCATCAATAGGTGGAGGGGGACATTGAGGGATTGCAGGAGGGATTGGAATAGGTGAAAACTGAATTCCAGAGGGTGCAAAATATAGAGAAGAACATGGCGGTGATGTTGGACCAATTCAATCTCTTGATGGCAAAATGGGAGGAGCAAGAAAAAGAGAGGAAGGGAAAGTGCGGTGGGGAAAACAAACCTCCAGATTCCTCCCTATCAATTGAGCTGATGCTGGATACAAGAGGGAGGAGTGGCGAAGTAGGCAGAGGAATTAATGGAAACTCGAGATAGGACACACGTTCTAGGCGGTTGGAAATGCCAATTTTCAATGGTGATGATCTAGATGGATGGGCTTTTAGGGCTAAGCGATACTTTGTTGTTAACCAACTGATGGAGGCTGATAAATTGGAGTCCGCGACTCTGTGTTTTGAAGAAGGAGCCCTTTCATGGTTCCAGTGGGAACAAAGGAGACAAAGGGTGAGAAGCTGGGAGGAGCTAAAGGGGTTGTTGAGGAATTGGTTCCGGTGTACGTAAGAAGGCTCCGTGGAGGTGAGATTTCTAGCTCTTCAGCAATGGGGATTCATCAAGGACTACTGGCTTTGCTTCGAGATGTTAGCATCGTCGGTTGGTGATATGCCTGAGGCTATATTAGAGGGGCATTTTGTTAATGGGCCCAAACCAGAGATATGGGCTGAAATCAGAGTGTTAAGACCTACTGGTCTGGAGAATATCATGGATATGGCCCAGAGGATTGAGGATAGGAGTCAAGTGCTCCAAGGAAACTGTTTTGGTTACGACACAAGTAAGGTGACGACACCCTCAGCCTTAACCCCTAATATGTAGCGATTTCCATTGTCTCCACCTTCAAATCCTCCCAAAACTATAGTAGTTAGCCAAACTAACCCTTCTCGTTCACTGGCCATCGGAAAATTGAACACCCCACCCTTCAAACGACTGAGTGAAAGTGAGCTGCAAGCAAAGCATGCAAAGGGATTATGTTTTCATTGTGATGAGATGTACTTTATTAGGCATAAATGTAAGAACAAGGAGTTGCAAGTGATGGTCATCTATGAAGAAGAAAGGGAAGAAGAAGAAGAAATGGAGCGAGCCGAGGCAGTGGAGAATTCTGAGGATTTGGAAGACACAATCAAGGTGGGAGAAATGCTGGAGTTATCATTGAATTCAGTAGTGGGGTTAACACCTCCACAAATGATGAAGGTTAACGGGATAATAGAAGTCTAAGAAGTGGTGGTCTTAATCGATTGTGGAGCTTCTCATAAGTCATAACTTCATAGCCGTTGATCTGGTGCAAAAATTGGGACTAATACATACACAAACTCGAGGCTACGGTGTGATCATGGGCTTGGGCATGGCGATACAGGGGGTTGGAGTGTGTAAGGGGGTGACCTTGTCGTTGCAAATTGTGGAGATAGTCAAGGACTTCCTGCCGTTAGAACTGGGAAGCTCTGATGTCATTCTCAGGATGAAATGGTTAGCCACACTCGTGGAAACACAGGTGCATTAGGGCTCGTTAATTATGAAGTTTTAGAGTAGGGGACATGGCTATCGCACTGCATGGGGATCCCAGCCTCAACAAAATGTTAGTGACTTGAAGTCGATGATGAAGTCATTCCGTGAAAGTGGGGAAGGAGTGCTTCTGGAATTGGGAAGTTTAACGGCTAAAGTAATAGAGGCAAGGGTGGCGGTCCCTGGCAGTCTATAGGAAGTGTTAATAGAATTCAAGGTAGTCTTTGAGGAGCTGTGTGGACTGCCCCTGCACTGGAGGCGGGATCATTCTATTACGTTGCAACCTGGGATTTCTTCGGTAAGAGTGAGACCTTGCCGCTATCCCCACCTCTAGAAAAATGAGATTGGAAAGCTAGTTCAAGAGATGTTGGTAGTAGGGATCATTAGCCTGAGCATTAGCCCATTTTCCAGTCCCGTGTTGCTGGTCAAGAAGAAGGATGGTGGGTGAAGATTTTGCGTGGACTATAGGGCATTAAACAAGGTAACCATCCTTGATAAATTTCCAATTCCAGTCAATTGAAGAACTCTTGGATGAGCTAAATGGGGCTACGATTTTTTCTAAGTTAGATTTGAAATCAAGTTATCATTACATACATATCGCACCCGATGATATTCCGAAAACTGCTTTTCGCAGACGAGGGTTATTATGAATTTATGGTGATGCCATTTGGATTAACAAACACACCTACCACATCCCAATGTTTGATGAATGAGATTTTTAAGGAGCAGTTGAGGCAGTTTGTTCTCATGTTTTCCAACGACATTTTGATATACAATAGAACGGTGAAGGAACATCAAGATCACTTACGTTGTGTGTTGGGAATATTAGCCGAGAGCAAGTTATATGCTAAGGCAAAAAAGTGTCAGTTTGGACAATTGGAGATTGAATATTTGGGTTTGGGGCACATCATTTTACAACAAGGGGTGGTCGTTGATAGCTCAAAGATTCAAGTAGTAATGGATTAGCCCAGCCCTCACTCACTGCGAGAATTTCGTGGTTTCTTGGGGCTTACCAGATATTATTGTAGATTTGTGTGGAATTACGGGAAATTAGCTTGGCCATTGATGGAGCGTCTTCCGAAAAATAATTTCTATTGGGATGAGTCATCTGAGCAAGCTTTTCAATCCTTAAAGGTAGCCATGACATCTCTGCCCGTACTCGCTTTACCTGATTTTTCAAACTGATTTTTCAAAGGAGTTTGTGGTGGAGACGGATGCATTTGGGCATGGACTTGGGGTTGTATTGATGCAGGATCAGAGACCGCTTGGCTTCTATAGTCATGCCTTAAATCCCAAGGGTTGGAATAAGTCGATCTATGAGAGGGAATTGATGGCTATTGTATTCGCGGTACAAAAGTGGCAACATTACTTATTGGGGAGGAAATCATAATTCGTACCAATTAGAAAATTCTCAGGTTTCTTATGAAACAACGACTGGTTAGCCTGGAATGTTAGAAGTGGGTGGTGAAATTGATGGGCTACAATTTTGATATCCAATAGCGTCTCGGTTTGGAGAACCGTGCTGCTGATGCACTTTCCCGGCTTCACTCCCCTGTCACATTAATGGCCCTCACCATTCCTCAAGTGCTATAGTTGGATCAGCTCAAAAAAGAGGTGGAGGGAAACAATAAATTTCAGCAGATTATCAGAGAGCTCCAAACTAACCCTTCAAGTAAGCCGAATTATTCTTGGGTGGATGGACATTTACTGTTCAAAGGGAAGTTGCTTCTCCCCATAGGTTCGACATTGATTCCCTTAGTGCTTAAGGAGGGTCATGACGAACACATTGGAGGCCACTTTGGGTTTTTGAAGACATACAAACGGATATCTGCCAATGTGTATTGGGTAGGGATGAAAAAAGACATCCACCAGTATGTTTGCCACTACTCTGTGTGCCAGCAAAACGAATATGTGGCTCTTTTCCTCGGGGGACTGCTTCAACCACTTCCTATTCCACATCAAATCTGGGAGGATGTGTCGATGGACTTAATAGAAGGGCTTTCGAAATCAAGAGGAATGGATTCAATTTTGGTTTTGGTGGACTGGCTTAGCAAGTATGGGCATCTTATTGGTTTGAGGCACCCATTTCAGCTGCTAGTATAACAGGCATCTTTGTCAAGGAAACTGTTTGGCTGCATGGGATCCCCAACTCTATCGTCTCGGATAGAGACAAAGTCTTCATCAACCATTTTGGAAGGAACTATTCCGGTGACGGGCCACTAAGCTGAATAGAAGTACAGCCTACCATCCCTAGTCCAACAGCCAAACACAAGTCCTCAACGGAACTTTAGAAACATATCTCAGATGTTTTGTCGCCTCCACACCTAAAGCGTGGTACAGTTGGCTTCCTTGGGCAGAATATTGGTATAATATTTCCTACCATGTTTCCTCCCTACTAACTCCATTTCAGATCGTTCATGGGCGTGAACCTCCCCCACTGCTGCGATTTGAGAAGGGTACCACAGCCGTCTCGGGGTTGGAACAACAGTTGTTAGAAAGGGATTTGATGCTGGAAGAGTTGAAAGCCCAATTGCTGTGGGCTCAAGTGAAGATGAAACACATAGCAAATAAGAGGAGGAGGGACATCCAGTTTGAGATAGGAGACTTAGTATATCTGAAACTTTGCCCGTATAGACAAAAAACCTTGGCTTCCAGGCCAGATGAAAAGCTGTCACCAAGGTTTATGGACCCTTTGCAGTGGAGAAACGAATTGGGAAGGTGGCGTACAAGCTGTCTCTCCCACCCTCCTGTGCCATCCATCCCGTATTTCACGTCTCCCAGCTATGTAAGGCAGAGGGAGCATTGCAAGTGGCTTCTACAATCCTTGACCAGTTAACTGTAAAGCTAGAGATGGTGGTTGAACTAGAATTCCTACTGGGGGTAAGACCTGGCTCGGGGAAAAACTTGAGGGGCCTTGATGTACTAATCCAATGGAAGGGGTTGCCACCCTTGAGGCTACTTGGGAGTCTTACAATCAGATATTGCATCAGTATCATGAGTTTCACCTCAAGGACAAGGTGAATCTCATGGGCGGGAGTAATGATAAGGCCCCTGTTCGTCACACATACCAGTTACATAAAAGGAAAGGAGAAGCAGGGGCAGTTAAGGAAAAAAACACAAGGGCAGAAGAGTCACATTCGGTTGGGGGAGAATAATCGAGTCACGTGGCTGCAACAGACTAGAGAATCAATATAAAAGGCAGGGAAAAGGAGAGAGAGGTAGCTAGAGAATTCGGAAGAAGTTTTGGGAGAGAAGGCCCTCTCGAATAGGCCATTAATTGTTTCATTTTGTCCGTTCATAGCTTTGTAATTGGAGACTTCTATCGTTTTGATTTGGAGATCCTATCATAGGTTTGAGCAAGATCATTGCTGAAGCTCTCCTTATATTGGATATTCCAAAGTTTCGATTTAACTAATCATATACACAAAAATATTATCTACAAAGTACTGAAATACTGCATTGTTTATCAGATTAGTTACATTTACTTTATGAACAAGCATCACTTAGCACACAAAAGGTACGTTCTTTATCAATGATCTTACTGAACAAAAAATATTGACTTTCACTAAGCAATAGATTATTCATAAAAATATAAGAATTCATGAGCACAAAAAATCTGCTGTACCATTTAAAAACTCTAATCAACATGTATTCATATCCCCCCCACCTCCCAACAAATAAAAAAAAAGAAAAATGAAAAAGGCAAGCTCCCATGCCAAGTAACTAACTGCTGTTGGACATTACGCCAGCATGGCATACTTGACATGAATTTTGATATGTCTCACCAGTTATTGCTGTGATGTGCCGAGCGCATACTTTGACAAGTCTGACGAGTATATGTGTTGGATATGCATATGGATATTGCACCTATTATTTAGTTGACCATAATAATGGAATTCTAAGGATACTTGAAAATTTGGTAACCATGCTCTTAGCTCTCTATGCATTCAAATCCATTGATGCATTGTTTAGTTGCTAAATAGATGGAAAATTGGTTGCTAAATATAATACGCATGATACAGAAACATCAGATGAAGTATTGTATTTTTGAGCCATGATTTAATTTTGAAAAGTCAAGAGATTATCTTTGACAGTAATGTTGATTTTCTATGCTAGGTGTTAGAACTGTTATTTCAGCCATTGATGAAAGGCTTGGCTTGTTGGAAAGTCAAGATGTAGATGAATGTGAATGTGCCCTTGAAGCATTGGGTCAAATAGGGATGAGTAAGTATGCCTTTAAATGTTTTATCCCAATGTGATATTTCATCAGGCAAACCAACTTTCTTACTTATCAGTGCCTTGAGCTCCTTCTGTCTTAACTATGAAATTTTGCTGCTGCAAGATATGGTCTCCACTGCTCTGAAGCTTGGCTTTATTCCTATTAAATATCTTTTATCTAATCTTATCTAAGAGATACAAATGAACTTTCTTTTTTTCCAGAATGAAAAACGTTTAGTTAGAGTGATCAAACCAAACTTGTGTCTAGACCCTAGTCCTAATTGATGTTTCCTTAGGGGGCGTTTGTTAATCAAAATATGAGTTGGAAAAGTCAAGATATGGGATGCATCCTGGATTTCTATTCTTTCCAACATGTTTGTTAAGCTTATCTGACCATTTTAAAAAAAAAAATTATTAATGACCTCTTATCTTGATCTTTCAAGATATGCTTATCTCTTCCCTTCCCCCCCCCCCCCCCCCCCCTCAAGCTAAGCATATCTTGGTCTTTATAGATAAGAAAAAAATGATGTTTGTGTCCTCTAGGACATTTTAAAAAATTTAACAAACAGATTGATAAAAATTTTGGAATGCTTCTCAACTTTATCTTGATCATTCCATATCTTGATTCAAAAATTATTCCGGGCTTATCTTGATATTTCCTTATCTTGCTTATTTTAACAAACGCTACCTTAGAAGATAGAACTGGAAATTGAGGGAGAAATAACTAGAATTGAGAGGGGGGGGGGGGACAGACTGAAATTAGGGAGAACTAACAAAAATGAGAGAAGAATTCGAGAGAATGGGGGGAGAAAAATAAACAAAACTTGAGGGGGAACAGAGAAAATTCAAAAAACTTGATAATTCATACATTAACATCCTCGGCCATGAGGGTTACAACTGTATATATAAGCAGCCCACAATTCTATAGAGTAGTTACCACTACTCCACTACTAGTAATTGTTCCTTAATTACTACATGACCTTATAAATCACTCCATAATTGAGAATAATCAGATAATAAAAGCAATAGCTAACTACTTCTACAAAATAAGTAAAAATAAAATAAAAATAATAAGCTGGTGATTTCTAGTCCCCAAGAAATCTCAACATTTGGCCTCACTTCTTCACCCAATCTCTGCTTTCTCTTTCTGATTCATCCTTCTTAGACCGTTCTTTCTAGTGATTTCCTTGATGGTGCCTAAATGATCAGCCAAGTTTGTTACCAGTCGAGGACAAATGTTAACTTCTTTTTCCTCCATCCAGTAAATCCTCCATTACAAACTTTGCAATGACCTCGTGTAATGGAGGGGTAACTATTCTCTCAAGAATATCTGGCTTGAAATCTTCAAGATCCAGAGTTGATGTAAAAGTAACCTTCTCCAACGTCGCTGGCTCTATCCAGTAAATCCTCCATTACTAACTTTGCAATGACCTCATGTAATGGAGGGGTACCTATTCTCTCAAGAATAGCAGGCTTGAAATCTTCAAGATCCAGAGTTGATGTAATAGTAGGCTTGAAATCTTCAAGATCCCGCTTGCTGGTGTACCCCAAGGGTCCATCTTCAACCGATCTCTTCCAATGGTGTTGCAGTGATTTTTCCTACAACTACCATTCCTTTCTTGGCATCCAATTCAGGATGTTCCTTAGCTTCTTGTAAGTAAAAAATTTGAGGAAGGACCCCAGCGCTTGCTTGAATCAATTCTATAGTAGAACTTGAAAGAAATTCTACTGGTAGACTAACCTGAAACCTCATTGAAATCATAATCGTTAAGTCTTTCAGCTTTTTATTTAACTCTTCCTTGAATACTTTCTCCACGACTGAATTCTCTCCAGAGTTTCTTCAGCCATCTACACAGTTCAAATTCTTCAAAATTCACTCTGAACAACGACTGTAACTACTTCTAATAATTCTGTAACTGCCTCTGATCCTTTTCCAGAAATTGGCTTGTCCTGCTCACCTCCCAAAGTCTGGTCGGAAATGTCTAGATGCAGCCAAGAACCAGACAACTCTAATACCAAATGTTAGGACCCTAGTCTTTAACTGATGTTTTCATATAAGATAGAACTGGAAATTGAGGGAGAAATAGCAAGAATTGAGAGGGAAACAAACTAGAATTAGGGAGAACCGACAAAAATGAGGGGAGAATATGAGAGAATAGGGGTAGAAAAATAAACAGAACTTGAAGGAGAACAGAGAGAATTCAATAAACTTGATAATTTATACATTGACATCCTTGGCCGTGAGGGTTACATCTGTATATATAAGCAGCCCACAATTCTATAGAGCAATTATCACTACTCCACTACTAGTAATTGTTCCTTAATTACTACATGACCTCCTAAATCACTCCATAACTGAGAATAATAAGATAATATAAGCAATAACTAACTACTTTTGCAAAATAAGTAAAAATAGAAATAAAAATAACAAGCTAGTCATGACAACTTGATGTTTAAAATCATATCATGACAGTACTTATGCTTAACCCATTCTAGTTGCATGTCATAAGTACCTAAGTACTTGTTGTGAATAGGGATAGGGGCCAATGGGTGGACTATTAGCATGATGGTCCTAAGCTCATAAGTAGCATGCCATCTATCCAGTAAGCATGCATGGTCTGAAAACTGAAACTTTTATAGGTTATTTTTTTGGGTGGTCCTGTTGCCATGTTACTCATGGCTGTTGATGCAATATTTGTTTGATGGATGAAAACATCCTTTCCTTGGGTGCTTCAATTCCTAAAAGGGGAAATAAGGGGTTACCTATAAGTTCTTATTGACATCAAGTCCTTTATATTTTGGTTCTTTATTTGATTGGCTCCTTTTTTTTTCTCAAATTGTCCTTATAATAGGGGTATTCAGAAAATTGGCCAAGTTTTGATTCATCTAGATTTTACAAGTGTATTTCATTTTATTAGTATTTAAGTAGTTGAAGTGTAAAGTTACTATGGAATCTGTCAACTGACTAGAATCTGGCTAATTTAACTTTCTTGGAACCAAGTGTGCGGGGAAAGTGAATGTGTAAACTGTGATAGTTAGGAAGCTTTTGAAGAACATACCTTATAGTTCAAGGAATTGATGACACACTTAAAAGTATGCTAAAATTTTAGGATTGCATGCTACTCTTCTCCACTCCCATATCTCATGAGAAGCTTTATTGTATTGTCTTTGGTTCTGACTTCTTTTTATTATTATTATGGTGCTTCTAGCAATCCAAGGAGCAAATTTGCTACTCTTGGGTATACCTCCTGCTGCTAGACTTGTAGTTGATGCTGCCTTTGATCGGCATGGGCGTGGTAAACAGCTGGTGAGTTAACCTGCTACATCCATGTTTTTGTTTATTTTCTTTGTTTTCCTCTCTTTTTAAGAATTTGAATTGAAACCCTTGCCGCATTTTTTTAGCGTATGCTTGGCACTCTTTTTGTTGTTTCTTATTTTTTATTGTGCTTAAGATTATATTGTGTGGCTGTACAAGAAAATAAAATTAGAAATGAGATTATTCATAATTAGGTTGGAGTGGCTTCTATTGAAGATGAGTTGCATGAGACACAATTAAGATAAATTGGTCATGTGAGAAGAAGACCTATTGAGACTCCTAAGAGGATAGTAGATCGAAGAAACAAGTATCTAACAAAAGTAGGGGAAGGCCAAGAAAAATTTGATGGTAAATACTTAAGTATTATATAAGTTATAATGGCCTTACAAAAGAAAAGGTTGTAAATAGAAATGTCTAGCAGATTAAAATTTATATAGCTGACCCCACCCATATTGTGGGATAAGGGCTTTTGCACACGCAGAATCTAAGACACTAGATGGAGGAACTTTTCACACATCAGAGGTGTGAAATTTATAATTCTTTGAGCTTACTTTATATACAGCAACAGACAACAATTGATCTGGATAAGAAAAGTGATATTACCTATATTGATGGTAAGACTAAATGGGGGATGCCAAACATTGTGGTTTAATTGAAAATGCCTTCGGTAGAGTGGGGAGAAAGATGCTTTAATATTGTGTCCAAGCTAGCAGCATGGAGAGCAGTGGGGACACAAGATGGGTCATGACACAACAATTGTCTAAAAAAATTGAGGATTTGACACAATAGACATGTATTTATATGTATTTTTTATAAGTAGACAAAAAAGATAGTAATTATCTCCATTACTGTAATTATAAATATATTCATATGTTACTATTATAAAAAGTTTCACTTTTTTTTATTCATATATAGAGAGAAGTTCGAATAAAAACTTGTAACATCTATTTTAGAAATTTCCTTTAATAAACAAGTTGAAGTTTTTGCACTTCATGACCATTGAGATTAAGAATTCCAGAAGGGAGAAGAGCCTGTAAACCTCAGTAGTTTTTGTTTATAATTGATTTTCAACTTCTGTTTCTAAACTTGAAACCTGTTAATTTGTTTAAGGAAATGCCATATGTTGTCCCCATATGGCCTGCTAGGTATGGTATTGAGTTCTAAAAGTTTAATGAGGATACATTTGGATGTCTTGTCTGACATGTATCCAGATGTCCAAAGGTGTCAACAAGTATCAATGTCTAACACATTAAGCCGCCTTAGAAATATTTATGATTCTTAGAATTGTAGTAGTTTTGAGCACTTAGTTAAATGTAGTTGAGTCTTCTTCACCTTTGTGCACCACAATAGCTGCAGGCCTAACTGTGTAATGACCCTAGAAGTTTGGCAGTCAAGGATTACATATTTATGGGACAAACATAGATTAATAGGACATTAAGAGAATAATTGAACACTTTAAATGCTCTGTCAGCATAGACTATATGTATGTCATGGTTTAGTTTCTCTATTTTAGCAGATCTTTGTGATTTTATTCGCTTTTTATGTCCCTGGTGAATTCAACGCCCATTAGATGCCTCTTTTTCTATACATTGTTGAACTTTTACATACATGTATTTGACTTGTTTTTTTGATTGATCATGATGTTATTCTAGTCAGACTAAAATTGAATTAAAGCAGTTTCAGTTTTTACAAGAAGTTTTTGATGTGAAGCAATTTGATAGAAATATCAGCTAATGCAGTTTTGGTGCAGTCTTTTTGCATGAAAGTAGCAGAAGAATTATCATTCTCTTGGTGTTTTCAATTTTGTTTTTTCTTTGCCTTTATTGATTTCTTTGTCCTGACCACCTCTGCGGTGTTGTCATCCTACTTTGAGGAATGTGTTCATTTTTTATTTTTATTAATTTCTTTTGAGTAGCTGATGGTTTTTAGCATGACCACAGTCTGCCAATATGAACCTGGTCTGCAACAGCCACTTTATAGTTCCCAGCTACAGGCTTTTTTTTAAAGATTGAAATGGCCAATTGTCTACATTTTTCACAGCAGAATTAGCAAAACTGAAAATGTTTGATCACAGATAAAAGCATGGAATATATCCCTTGACTTGTACAGGCAACGTCTTTATACAAATGCATATATATGGATATATGTGTTATTTATTCATGTTAAGCGTAAACTGAGTGCTACATGATCTTGCAAATTTAAGATGTTCATTGGATGGAAAACACAGGCCGCGTTGCATGCTCTTGGTAATATTGCAGGAGAAGCTCGACCTGAGAGCAACAGGTTGCTGAATGTTGATGCAGAAGAAAGCCTTCAAGCCTTAATATATGGAACTGCATCTAGATCTCCAAAGCTTACACCATCTGTCAGTTATTCTCATCCTGTTGATCTCTTTTATTGTTTTTATTCTCATTCTGCTCAGCATTTTGGTTGTTTTGGTTTGTATCATTTTATTTGAGGACATTGCCTCATATTATATATCAAACTTATAGGAAGATATATATATAAATACAATTTCTCTGTATTTTTGTATTTTATATGCTGATAATTTGTGTATATTTTTCCCAACCTGTGGCTTGAGGGATAATTATCCAATTTTTTCCTAAAAAAAGAGAAAAATAAAGCAAATGTTTCTTTCAGGCTTATCTTTTGCTCTCATGATATTGTTTCTTTCAAGCAAATGTTTCCCTTTACATTGTTAAAAAAGATTGACCAAATTGACCGAGTTTCCTGTATTTCGTAGGGGCTTTTCCTATCAGTTCTTCAACAGGAGTCAGAGATTCGGATTGCGGTGAGAAATTTATTTCTACGGTTTCAAAGTTTAGACATCTACGTTAGGACCATGGGGAATTCCTGAAAGTTCTTATACTGCAATATGCAAATATTACAGGGTTATAGATTGATGATGGGGTTGGTGGCTCGGCAATGGTGTCTGATGGCGATATGCTCGAGACAAGAGATAATAAGTGTAGTGACTGACACATTGACTGAAACCACCAAGATAGGTTTGTTGTCATGCCACCATTTCTTGTTTTTTTTTTCTTTTATATTTTGATAAATCTGATGTCATCATATTTTCTTATTGCATAACATTGGTACTTTATTTCAGTTAACCTGCCCAAAAAATAAAATGAAGTTATTCTATGTACATGATACATTCTCACATTATTATAGTTTCATATCTTACTTACCCTACCCTTTTGAATAAATAGAAAAACAAGTAAAATAGAAAAATGCTGCTGCAATGGTACAGATAGCAACTGCTTTTGGAACCATTTTCTGAATAAATGGAACATTCTTTTTCCAGATATATGAAAATTAATGGGTACTCTTCACCAGATTTGTAATTTGCATGCTCACTACATGGTAAAATGACTTTTCTTCTGCTATTGAGAAGCATACTAGCTTTAACTGAGGAACTGGTGGAATCCATAGCAGCACTATAGTTTCAAATTTACTCCTGTTAATTCTCTTGAGTTCTGTAACTTTTTTATAAAGGTGGAAAAAACCACTTGTAGTTGTCAGCTAAACAACCAAATACTGTGCTTTGTTCATGTCAACATTTTGTTTGCCGTGAGCTATAGAGAACTAAATATTGCAGTTTAGGCTCTTGATCATGTGGAGAGAAAAGGATATTTGAATCTTCTGACCAATACAAACCATTAGATCTGTCTGATGTGTATATTTCAAGGTTACAAAGATGAGTATGAGAAAGTGATTCTTGCTTTCTGTTTGTGTTTTATCATTATCTTTCTTTCTTTCTTGTTTTGTTTCTGAAATCACCTGTGTCACCATTTTCAGGTATGGAAGCTAGACATAATTGTTGCCAAGCAATTCAGAAGGCACTCCTGTCTTCACCTAAATTAGCAAGCGATCCTGCTCTTGCTGGAATTGTTGCAAAGGTGCGATTCTCATAATGTTGAAGCACATGCATGTGCCTTTTCTTGTTTTCCTGCTTTCCCAAGTTCGCAGGTTTGGCATGTTTCTGCCCTATCTTCCCAGATTTTGGATTTGAAGTTTCAATTCATGCCTCAGCGCAAGAAGTCTGTTCAGATAGTTCTTGCCCATAGTCACCTGGTGGCTGGTTCTATGCAGCTTTACTGCATAAAATTTGTTTATGTGCATGCTAATGCTACTCTAATTATTGTCAATGATTCAATGGACATTGTTTTAACTTGAAATATAAGTGACGAGCTTGATTTTAGTCCTATTTTGTTGGGTCTGCAGTTGGATGAAGCTGTGAGAAGGGGTCCTTACCTGGCAAGAAAGCATCCTGAAGCTCAACCTGCAATAATGACAGCTGAGAGATTTTGATTTACTGTTGGGATCTTGGCTGCTGATCATATATGTACCAGGAGGCTTTCTTTTTGTACCCTTTACTTTTGACTGTTTATTATGCAAGAGATAATTCTCTTTCTTGTAAGTTTATCCTAATTTGTGTTCTAGCTCGATATGAGGGGGGAAAGAACAAAGTTGTAAATATTTGACAAAACTTCACTGAGTTCTTGGAGTCATGTTCGTGGGTGTTAAGCTGATTGAATCCCTATTACTACCTTATGTTCCTGAAATATTGAACTTTGTTTACCAATTTAGACAATGTTCTTGGAGAAATGAAGTTGGAAGAGCAAGCAAAGTTCTGTGTCATTCCTTTTTATGGTTTCCAAGCAACTAGTAACTTTTAGGTTGGGCCTATCTTACTCTCTTGAAACTTACGGCTCATCTGTTTCTCATTTTATTTTTTAAAATTTACGATCTACTTGTTTCATAGTTTTAGGTGATCAGATAGATTCATCGCGAGGCAAAGTTTGGAGACTTAGTTTTTTGAATAAATATAGGTGATTACGTAATCTTGCACTGGGATAAATTTAAACTCATAATATGGATTATCTGTGCTATTATGAGAGATTTAGTTAACAGATAAATTGAATGATAACTTAAAGAGATCAATATAAATTGAGTAAATTATGGATTATGATATAAGGGAAATGCAAAAAGTTAGGGAAATCTTTTGCAATCTCTTTCTTAACACTAGTTCAAACTTCTTGTTCGTTTTTTAGTAAATGAAAAAGTTTTGAAAAAATTGTATAAAAAAGAGGTTAGGCTATACCTCAAACTAGTAACAAATGGTCAAAATAAAATGAGATGGACTTAAATTAACAACTTTTAACACTCATAAACCAAATTGCCAAGACCAACTCAATTATTGTATAGACAATTCCTGGCCTAAACTAAAATACTTAGAAGTAAAAAACTACTGAGTCACATATAATTTAAAAAAAAAAATACAGCAAATATTCGATAACCAACAGAGAGCATACCCTGATGAAAATAACATAATTTGAGCATAGATGAAAATTAATCTTATAAGAAACATATCAATTATTAATTTAACTCGATATTATATGAATTTTTTAGTTTGTTAATTATCTTATTTATTAATTTATAATATCTGATTCAGTAAAAAAAGAATTATTTGTCAGTTGCATAATACACAATCTATTTTATGAATTGAGATGGAGATGTTGATGTTAATGTAAAATCCATTTTGCTGTTTATGTCTGTACAACTCTCTCTGGTTGTATGGATAAGATAGAGAGCGAGGGTTTAAAACTACCATAACTTCTCCCAGCTCTTCTTCCAAAGTTCTTTGCTTTTGGGAAATTGAATTCTTGTAGAGAGAGACAGAGAGAGGGGGGGAGAGATGGCTACTGCTACACATTGCTTTGCTCTCCCATCCAAACTCAAAGCCCTATCCCTGAGCTGCGTCCCTTCATCAGTTCAGCCTAAAGCCACTGCGGCAACATCTCTGAGCTTCAGCTTCAGCGCCTCTCAAAATGGGTTCCCAAAAGGTTTTCTCCATTGCAAACCCATCTCTCCCTCCCTCCCTCCCTCTCTGGATTTGCATTTTGCCATCTATTTAAAATCCCAGATCCTAATAGTGCTTGGGGTTTTTGTTTTCAGGATTGTTGTCAATAAGCCCTGTTGTTATGAGGCCGCCGGGTCGCCGTGACTCCATCGTCTGCGAGGCCACTCCGAGTAAGAAGGCGGATTCGGCTGCGAAGCGAGCTCGCCAGGCGGAGAAGAGGCGCGTCTACAACAAAGCACACAAGTCCGAGATCAGGACTCGGATGAAGAAGGTTACTCCCTCCCCTTTTATCTTTGTTTTAGGTTTGCTTCTTTTGATTTCGACCGCCCACGTACAGAATTCAAGAGAGAGTAGAATCCAGAAACTTTAATGACTCAATGCCTACGTTCACCTATTCCATTATATTGGGATAATCCTCCCAATCTATAGTTGCATGATGAAACTACAAAATCCTCCCATTATATAGTTTTTACATGAAATTGGGAATCATCCCCATTACACCTCTAGATTACTCTTCACACATACTATGGGGACTTTTTGTTTATTTCATCCTCAATTCCATAATAATGTGATAATCCATCCAATCTATAGTTTTGTATGAAAAAACTACAAAATCCTCCCATTACACAATTTTTGCATGAAATTGGAAATCTCCCCCATTAGTCCTCTATATTACTCTTCACACATACTATGGGGACTTTGTTTATTTGGCTACAGCACACACTCTAGACATACAACAACAGTAATCTGATTACATCATGTCACATGTTATTGGTAAGATCAATCAACAACTAAACTAGGGAGCCTATTTATAGGCGAAAACTCTAATGGGATTACTTCTCCTAACCCTTATTCATTTTAAATTGGGTTTTATTTGAGTGACTCCATATTTATCATATTTGAATTTGAGGAGTTATTTAACATAGGATTGATGTATTTTCATTATTTTGTTGCGAAACTCCCAACTGTTGTTTCAGCTTTATACTGTTTTTTTTTCTTTTCTTTTTTTTTATAAATAGTCTGTTGTTGATGTCATGAATTTGCATTCATTTTGATCCAGATCAATTATTTTGTAGGCTGTTAAGGTCTTTGTACCTTCTTACCTGTCAGCTGATCTGATGATTAGCAAATTCTGCATTGAATTGAACATCATGGCAATGCAATCGCAACAATTTTTACTCCACAACATGTCCTTTTAAGCTTTGATTTGCTTGTAGAAATTGTTGGCAAACTCTTTTTTTTTTTTTTTTTGAAGGCCATTATATCCATGTCATGTTTAAGGCTTTCCCATTAAATTTTCTTTTGTCTTTCTCAACTTTTCCTCTATTGAAGATTATTTATATCTTATAACTCTCTGTTTTTTTTTTTTAACTCTACAACTGCAATCACAATCGTTGAGTCCACTAGGTGGGGTTGGTTATATGGCTATTGTTCTTTACAAGGCCATTATATCCATGTCATGTTTAAGGCTTTCCCATTAAATTTTCTTTGGTCTTTCTCAACTTTTCCTTTATTGAAGATTATTTCTATCTTATGGCACATTTTTGACAAATATGTGGCACCAGTTGATCATTGCTATACAGTACTTGCAAAACTTGAACTGTTCATGGATGGATTGCTTTGAATAATGGCTAAATAGCAGTTGCAATAAAAATTACAGTGGTGCAGCTCTCTTTACGCCATAATAGAGGGAAGAAGTAATTCTCCTAGTATTAAGATGCTTCGATATCTGCTTTAATTTTCCAATTTTGTAGTTTAAGGGGCTGAGATATACTTCTCATTAGGAATGGCAATGGACAGGATGCACCTTCCTCCATACCTGTGCCCTTATCCCCTTTCACCCTTATCTGTATCCATCAGATAATATATTCTGTTCTCCATCCTTCTTCCATTGGGTAACAAATATCCATCAGATACCCCTTACTCATTAAATTTAAATTAAAAAATTATATTTATTCATTTCTTATCTTAAATTCTCAATTAAAATTTGGGCTTATTAAGGTTAGTGTTGTTGAATTGACATTTTTTATTTGGCTAAGTTAGATCCCAAGTACCAGTTGTCCAGTGAGAGTATGTGTGGACATAACCAGTAGCCAAGAACTAGTGTTGGATTAGGTAAACTGCTTGGATGTGATCTTTCTTGCATAATTAATCAATATTAAGGTAAACAAAACAATATATATATATATATAGATGAATTATTTAATACATGCAGGTTCCGTATGAGTCAAAGGCTCTGTACCCGTACCCATGCAAGTATTTTTTTTCCTGTTGATACTCGTCCCAAGGGGACCAGGTTTGTTAGATATCCATCAGATCGGATAAAAACTGCCATCTCTACTTCTTTGAGCTATTGGAGTAGGGAAATTAGTAAAAGTAGTAAGGAATTTCGTAATGTAATAATAGTACTGCATCATAGTTTAGGCAATAGAAAGGGCAGGTAATGAAGAAAGGACACTGATAAATACACCTGTTGACTTGATGAATCTGGCACACTTGGTCGATGGAATTATCATTATCCGTGAAGAAATTAAATGTCTGTGCATGTGTGTGTGCATGGCGCTGGGTTGGCTGGGGGGAAGTTATCCCATAGCCACCAAACGGCTCGAATCTCTGTAAGCCAAACTTATGGAAAATTGATATATCAACTAACTGTGGGGCAATGTCGTTGCTTTCTGTACCTATTGATGATTTTTTCCCTGCAGGGGAATACAGGATCGTTTTAATGAGTGTGAACATGGATGGACAAAAAAGATTGAAACTATTTATAAAATGGGGTGTTACTGGAAATTAGAGAGGTTCCCTGTTGATCTGAATGAAGAGAATTAGTTTATTCAGAGGTTGAACAGGAAAAGACCAGAATGAACAAAATTTTCTTTCTTTTTCTTCATTTTTGTAGTTTCCCTCAACATGGGGTTTTTTTATTTCTTTTCTTGCCAATTCTAGTGGATTTTCTTTTTCCTTTTTATGTCAATGAGCACTAAAGGGATAAATCCTTTCTATATAATATGTTTTTGGAATAGGAGAGGAAAAGGTTGTTCATAAGTTGAATGACATATTGAGTGGCTTGTGGTTCTACTGCTTCTTCTTTTTCAGGTCTTGGAAGCACTGGATGTCCTCAGGAAAAAACCCAATGCACAACCTGAAGAAGTGCTTCCAATTGAGACTCTGATTGCAGATGCCTATTCAGTTATTGACAAGGCAGTGAAAGTGGGAACGTTGCACAGGAACACAGGAGCAAGGAGGAAGTCTAGGCTTGCAAGAAGAAAGAAGGCAGTTGAAATTCACCATGGCTGGTATAGTCCTTCACCTGTCACTGCCTAGGTTGATCTTTTCCATCTTACATGTCTCTTGAAAGGAGCCGTACTATGAACCATTTTTCCAGTTTTCTTATAAACCGCTGTTGTTAATGCTCTTATATATGCAATGTAATGTTTCCAATCTATTTGATCTATTTCCCATTCTTTGCTCTCTAGTAACATAGTGATGGAGAATATAGAAGCAAATATTTTGAGAAATATTACTCTAGGCATAAATATAGGAATTAGCATTAATTATTTCTCTTATTTAATCCTTTGGTTATTATTTGGGTTTCATTAGAGTCCTAATCCTTATTAGAGTGGGACTAGGTACCCATATAAACCCCTCTGAGATGCATTCTTTGGCAGCTTTTGATAGTTGAATTAATATTAATATTGAGTTTCTGATTGATTGTTTTGAGTTTGTTCTTCTCCTCTTTTGGGTTCTGTATCACATAGCCATATCTAGTCAGGAGTAAAACTGCCACCATCTCTAAGCATGCCCCATCACTCATAATTGTGTAATATGGTTGATTGGGTACCAGTCCATTCCGACCTCACTTTTTCTCAATAAATCCCAATCCATAAACGACCTCAAGAGCAAATCCTAGGCATCACTTGTTGTCTTTGCCTCCAAGTCTCTTCATCCTATCTAAAATTACCTAAGGAACTTTCACACGCTTCCTTGTAACTCTACGTCCTGGCTGGCATTTGGCAAACAGCAGCCACCATTCTGTCCCACTCAATCAAAAGCTCATTGATACCAGCTGTAAGACTAGGGATGAGCGTGGTCAGGTTGATCCAAGAGAAAAATCAGACACGGTTAAAAAACAAGAGAAATGGATGCGCTTACGGTTACAATTACAAAATTAAAAAAACTGGCAGTTACAGTTATGGTTACAATTACGATCATGAAAATTTTATCCGTAACCACGGCCCTAAGTATAACTAAAAACTATTGACTGTAGCCAAAATAATTCTATTTTCTTGTTGTAATTTTACTTATTTATTGTTTGTATTGTTGTAGCACTTGGATTTTTTGGGGGATATATAGGTAACAACTAGAAATGTCCACACCAAGGGGCTCGGAAAAGTTTGAATCCACAACCTCATGTTTGTCATAAGTTGTTGGTCACCACTTGAGCCACCCTTGAGAACTAACACTCGGATTGTTTAGATTATTGTAACACTAGCATTGTTGTTGTATGGTTTTAGTTATTCATTGTCCTTTTTGTTTAGACTATCTTTTTAAGTTGTTTGTATTATTTGTATTTAAGTGTCCTCGATTCTATGGAAACAGTTGGAAGTCTGTTTAATACTGTCGATGGCCTAGCTTGTCAGGCTTGGTTGACCGTTTGTCATTTAGTATCGCGTAACTTACTGGTCTTCATTGATCATTGGCTGGTTTTATTCGACCAATCTACTTATTGTCATTAATACGATCGACAATTTAAAGCGTTACCCTCTAAAACGGTTGGAAGTTTGTTTATTATTGTTGATATTCTAGCTCTCAGTATCTTGTAACTTACTGGCCTTCATCAACCATTGGCTACTGCTGTTCAGCCAATCTACTCATTTTTTTTCATCAAATACCATTGACAATTCGAAGTGCCACCCTCTAAAACAGTTGGAACTTTATTTATTAATGTTGATAGTCTAGCTTTGCCGGGTTTGGTTGACCATTTGTCGCGTAGCTCTCAGTATCTTATAACTTGCTGGCCTCCGTCAACCATTAGCTACCGCTATTTGAACATTTAACTCATTTTCATTTATTACTGTTGACAATTTGAAGCATTACCCTGTAAAATGATTGGAGGTCTGTTTACTACTATTCGATGGTCTAGCTTATCGGGTTTGGTTGAGTGTTCATCGTGCAGCTGTCAGTATCTCGTATCGTGCTGGCCTTCATCAGCCATTGGCTAGTGCCATTCGGCCAATCTACTCATTTTTATCAATATCGTCGACAGTTGAAGCCTTATCCTTCCCACTACACACATTCTGTCAAACTTCTCTTAGCGGTTATTATTCAACAGTTGTCTCGATTGCAGTGTCCCCTGTCGGTTCCTTTTCCATTGGTCCATTCTGTCAGCTTCTCTTAGCGGTTATTATTCAACAGTTGTCTAGATTGCAGTGCCGCCCGTCGCTTCCTTTTCCATTGGTCCGATCTTGCACGGGTGCTTGATAGCTTCTGGAGTAATGCCCTGAACTTGGAGAGGCTCCTTGTCTACAGTAGAAGCAATGGTTTGATACTGTAGTGCAAACATCAAGATTCAGGTGCTTCTAACGCTGATGACCCTGAAATGGAAACTAGAAAATGAGCCACTTTCTTGGTCAAATACATATTTTATATTTTTTTCATTTAAACATTTAAATTTTTTATTATTTCAATTACACTGCTAAACTATACAATCTTAAGTCAATTGCGCACCTTGTCACAGTTGATCTAACGCGTGCAATGAATGCACGCTAAAATATCCAAATTGCCCTTTATATGCATACAAATCGACCATCATTTTCACCACAATTTCTTCTTTTTGTGGCCGACTACTTTGCATGTTTGCCTTTTGTCTTCCCCGACCAATGACGGCCTGCACTTGCTACCTTGTCGTCGACACCTTTGCATGTTGCCTCTCGATGGCTTGGACCTATCTCATTGTTGCCCATTGGAGAAAGAAATTGTAGCAGAGATGATGGTCGGTTTGCATGCGCATGAGGGTAATTTGGGTTCAATTATGACAAGATGTGCAATTGCCTTAAAATTATATAGTTCAGGCGTGTAATTGAAACAATAAAAAGTTCAAGTGTCTAAGGTAGTGTTTGTTAAAATGAATAAGATAAAAGAGTATCAAAATAAGGTTGGAATGTTTTTTGGATCGAAATATGGAATAGTCAAGATAAGGCTGAGAAGTATTTTAAGATTTTGATCAAATTATTTGTTAAATTTTTTGAAATATACTAAAGAACACAAGCATAATTTTTTTATTTTATCTATAAGGACTAAAATATGCTTATCTTAAAAAAAAAAAAATAAGCATATCTAAAAAAATCAAGATAAAAAGTCACGTGATTTTTTTTTTTAAGAGTTACTAGATAAGTTTAATAAATACGTTAAAAATAATAAACATTTAAAATATTTTTCATATTATATATGACATTTGTTATCCCATTTCGTAATTAACAACTATCTATACGAAAAAAGACAAAGTACAAATACAAATGATAAAATATGTATTTGGCCTTACTTCAATTGAAGTCTTGCATTTCCCCATGGAAACAAACAGTCACGTTCACTTGTTATTAGAATCTGAAAAGCATGCTCATCCGCCTTTCCTTTCCTTTGTGGTCCTGCTTAGTTAGGTCTTCAGTTTCACACACACGATCCCACACCACCATACTAATACCTCCTTTGAGTCCCTTCGAGTTTAGCATAAATACATAAAAGTACCCCACATTTCAAAAATCTCACCGATGATTCCTATAATTTAAAAATCGTATCAAATTACCTCATACTTTTAGATTTTTGTTATAAGGGTATCGTCGACGTGAGGTTGATGTAATTTTTTTTAAAACGGGAAGGGTATATATTGTAATTAAAATTTTATGGGTGGTAAGCGTAATTTACTTGACTAATAATACATCATTTTACAACAATTATGCACAAATAATTTTTTTTTATGTTTTTTCACATGTAACAAAATTTTATGATTATAATATTTTTGGTTTATTAAGAAAAATGTGATAACTGGTGAAATTATGATTATAATATTTTTGTTAAGGTATATTTAATATATTTTATTTTTACCATCTGAATACTTCTATTAGTAGATAAAATATTTCAAAATATATATGTACTTATTATTAAGTAATAAAATTATTTAAATAATAAAAATAAAATACATTAAATATATCTTACTTAGTGCCTTAAGAGCACCCCTTAGCAAAATATAAGGGGATTGATTAAAAGTGTAATAAATGCATTATATCATTAGATAATATGTAATTTTTGTATCCCATTTTTATCTAAAAAAACATTCTTGTTAGTTGATAAAATTTATGTAAAATATAATACATTTATGACCAACCAATACATTATATGAAAACACAAAATAAATTTAGATTTTGTGAATGTGTAGTTAATGTATTTTATTTTTAATATTTAAACACTTTTATTAATTATTAATAAATATACGGTATATATAAATTTAATTAAATGAAATACCAAATTTACCCCTTTATTTGGTATTTATTTATGGAGAAAAGAAGTTGTCGTTGGGTGCACAGAATCCGGTGCTGAGATCATCACTGCATGGATGGATTACATGGCGGCAACGTGGGCGACATGTACATAAGCATGACATAAAAAAGGATGTAAAGTCTGGCGGTATCCCGCCAGCTCAGCGAATGGGAGCAGTGCGATTTCATGTGACGCCGTCGACCGAGGACGCGTGTCGGGACGGCGGCACCACGTCACAGACAACAGAGCGAGCGGTGCGCGTCAGAATTCCCAAACGTGGCTTCCGTGAACGACCTGATCGTCTTGGGTTGGCTGGCCGGCTAGGCTGGGCTCCCTTCGCCGTCAGGGAAAACCTTTTGCCGTTTCTGGAAACATCCGTGGGCCGCTCATTCTTGTCAGTGGTGGGGCCCCCGCCGTCTTCTTAACCGCCGTTAGGGGATGACGCCGCATGCAACGGATATAAGAATAATAATAAGGAGGGAGAGGATGGAAACCGAAATGGAAACCGAGAGGGGCAGGGGCAGCCATGTATCTGACCGCTTGCCGGGGGCCGCCGCCTCGTCCGCGTGTCCTGACGCCCAACGCGTCGACACGTCACCCCGCTTCCCTCACACTCTCCTCGGCGTAATTATTGCGCTTCTCTGCAAACTGCGATCGAGCCTCAGTCAAACCCCTCGCTGACCCACGCCAATCTTTTCCCACTCGCGTTTCCACTTGCCCTTTATTCCACACTCTCTCGCACGTGCTCCTTCTCCTCACATAATAATAATAATAATAATAATAATATGATTCCACTTAATTTTTATTAACAAAGTTTACATTGTATCGTGTGAACAAAAATTTAAATAAAAACTTATTTTTAAAAGGTGACTTTCATTATATTAAAACTTAAATGTAATGTTTGATTGTATGATAGAATATATTATTATTATTATTATTATTATTATTATTATGGGATGAAATTAAATTAAAATTTAATAATAACTTTACCAAGCCAAATTTTTCCTAAAATGAATCTATACCCCTATCAAATTGTCGATTATTGAAGGGTTATGCCAGTTTTCAATTCTTTCTAACAATAAATAGACTCTAACAATGTTAAAAAAATGATATTCCTTATGCAAATTGCTAGCAGTTATAGAATTGTATTAGATTATGACATTTTTTTAATAACCAATAAATTCAAACGATATCACAAGACTCGTAAGTAACGATCCTTGTGTAAGTCATTAATTTTTAAAAAATATTGTCAAAGTACAATGTTGTCTCTAACAACTAATAAATTCAAATAATATTATAAGTCTTGAAAAGTGATTGTCATTATCAATCTCTTGATAGAAAGATTCGTACCGACATATATAAGTTAAACAAATCAAACGTGTTTAATTCATGATAAAAAAAATTCTAAAAGTCAAAACATAAAAAAAAAGAAAAGATAATATCATAAATTTAGCTACAGAGTAATAATTAGAGGGAGATTTTAGAGATTAAAGGCTTTTTAAAAATTTTCTATATTTATTTATTTAGTTAAATGCTATAAAGAAAACAGAAACAGAAATTGTTAGCGATAACTGATGTGATGATGTGCGTTTATTAGTTAGGATTATGGGAGCTTTTTTTCTCTATTAGCGTCGATAATGGAGTGTTTGGCCCTTTTGGATTGCTACGTGGAAGTTTGTTATTGGCTGGCGTGGGGGAGCTAAATTCTCACGGCGCGCTTAAAGTAGAATCGCCGGCAATGGAGCGTGGCTTCTTGTCGCTTCAATTCCACTGCGCCCTATAAAATCCGTTGTTTCCCAAAGCCTTTCTTCAAATCCTTATGTTTCCTCTATTTTCTTTTGTTTACAGGCAGAGCTGAAAGCGGCGGAAGCACTTGCGGATGGCGCCGAGAGACAAACCTACCGACGGCGGCAGCGGCGGAGGGGGAGGAGCCAGGGAGGGTCGCTACAGAGGCGTGAGGAAAAGGCCATGGGGCAGATACGCCGCGGAGATCAGAGATCCTGCCAAGAAGAGCCGCGTCTGGCTAGGAACGTTCGATACCGCCGAAGAAGCGGCGCGTGCTTACGATGCGGCGGCGAGGGAGTTTCGCGGGGCCAAGGCCAAGACCAATTTCCCCAGCCCCGCCGAACTCCTCGCCGCCGCTAAAAACAGCAAGACCGCCGCTCGCAGCCCAAGCCAGGGCAGCACCGTCGAATCGGCGAGTTTCTCGCCGTCGATCGCTGCCGTCGCTCTTCCTCCGCCGGCGCTGGATCTCAATCGCGCTCACCTCGGCGTCCGTGCGCACTTCCCGGCGGTTTACCCCGCGGCGCGTCCTATCTTTTTCTTCGACGCCATCCCACGGACTGATGCCATAAACAATCATCTCAACATGTACAGGTTCGATCGCAAGGCCGCCGCTCTTCACCCCGCCGTCGCCGGTGCCGGCCCGAGCGAATCCGACTCCTCCTCCGTCGTTGACAACCCCGACTCCGACCGTACTCCGTCGAACCAAGTCCTGAATCTCGACCTCAACCTCCCTCCCCCTCCGGAGGCAGCCTGAAGATCGCGCAGGAAACGCAGGGCAAATAAAAACAAAAAAAAAAAAAAAATTCTTCTAATCCTTTCCTTTTCGTTTCTTAATCTTTTTCGCTTCTAATTCAGGGAAATAGCAGCCTCACCAGTGAATTGATGTGCTGAGTCGTTGTCGTATGTAGCTAAGACATATATATATATTGATGTAAATATACATAAAAACCGATCGAGAGACCAACCTCTCGTTTTTTGCTTCCGAGAAACCCTAGAATTTCTGAGATGTTTGGTTGAGATCTAAGATCTCCATGTTTTGGTTGCGATGAGTTATCAAATTTGAATTTGTTTTTACTATCGCAAAAGCATCATTCGGAAACGCAAACGGAGGAAACAGTAGCAGTAATTGTGGTGATGGTGGAGGTGGTGGGCGTGGGCGTACTGCGCACGAGCGAGCGTACGATAGCAGGGGATGGGCCCACGGGGGGCGTACGGACCCCGCACCGAGTCTATGCAAAAGATAAAAGCCTTAAGGCTGCCTCATGATGAGAGGGCATAGACCATTTCTTGTAAACACTGTCGGATCAGAAGCGGGCCTTGAGATTCGCGTCATGCTTGTCATGTGGTACACGAATCTCGGCGATTTCCTCATCTGACGGCTTAAAGCTGCCCCCTGCCCCTGCCCCTGCCCCGGACAACAACAACTACCACTACTTTTAACTCTTATTAACTCAAACACAACCCCACCCTTTTCCTAATACCACTCCCATCACGCAGCTTATTCTCCTCTTTTTTTATTTTTTTAAATTTATATCTTTATATAAATATATTATAAATAAAAAATATTACGATTTTGTCATATGTACAATTAAATCTTTAATTTATGATTCAATCTGGACGGTTAGAGATTTTGATTTTGATTCAAGCAAATTTAATTATTTGACTCAAATAATTTATTCTGGTAATATTCAATTATATTTGTTGTCTTAAAAAAAATATTTTTTTTTATAATTTTATGTTAAAGTTAAAATCTTATATTTATAATTGTACATTTAAAAAATTAAGTTTGAATTACTAAAATTTGGAATATTAAAAATAAATAAATTATATATAAATCATAGCAAGTTTTGGGGTAAAGTTTTTTTTATTTATTTTAGGGGAAAGGACACAGTCACTGCCCGGCGGCGATGTATTGGGATGGGAGTGGACCACGGCGTGTTGACGAGTTACGCAATGTCGGGATTCCTCGTGTCGTCACGTGTCACTCCACCGTCCACCTTTTTGGAAAATCTCCCCCTTGCCTCATTTATTTGAATTATTTATTATTTATATCCATATATTATTTATTTATTATAAATAAATATATATTAACAAAAAAAATTACAAAACCTCTATAGTATATATTATTTGTCATCTCACTATATATTATTTTATGTGATAATTCAAATTTTTCGTTATTTTAATTATACACATATATTTATATTTTTGAATCAATTTAACTTATATATTTTTACGTGTAAAAAAAGATAAAATGAGATGACAAAATACATATTAAATTTTGTTCATGTCAAAGTATAAGGATTAAATTGACTCAAAAAATATAGATTTAGTGATATAATTAAAATAATAAAAAATTTAAATTACCACAAGAAAAAAAAATCAAAGTATAAGGGTGCATTTGATTACAAGGGTGAAATTTTGATGGAAAGAAAATTAATTGTAGAGAATTAAATTACCTACAATTAAATTTTAAGGAAAATATCAATTGAAGGCGTTTAATTAGCTTAATTTTCTATCTATAAATTATCTAAAAATAAATCAAATATATTACACAAAATATTTAAAAAACCAAATATACATACACACAAATTTAGGTTGAAAGAGCTGTTATTGCCTTCTTCAACCAAATTCATTCTGTCGTTTATACACAAATGTACATACACAAATATTCATTTTGTTGTTCATCCAAGATTAGTTGAAGAAAATTATAGAGTAAACTCCCCAGCCCTAGATCAATGGAAGTTCTTAGCATTTGAAACATTCAACTATATGTTCCCTTGAATATTTTCATTCATTTTCCCAACAATCAAACACAGAGGGAAATGAAAAGCATCCATGTGACCCTCGAATATAATAAACCATAAAATCAATCAAGATTGAAATTGGTTCCCTTGAATAACAAACAGGAAAAATCAGAGACAGAGAGGATTGGTACAAAGATAGACGTAGAACCCTCCATGTACTTTACCAGATTGCCGGCATCGACGATACAGAAGCCATTTACGACGTAGACAAGGACGAGATCGGTCTTGACGTCGCTTGTGAGAACCAGAGACGTGCCTTGCTCTATCAAAAGCTCAACCTTCAACGGATCGATTATCGGGAAAATGCCATATTCTTTTCTTTTTTTTTTCTTCTTGATCTTCCCCTTGTCGCCATTGTTGTTGTCCCCTCAGCCATTGCCTCTAATTCGATCGCCCTTTCTCTCGCTCACCCTCTCATTCAACCACTATTTTTCTCCTCTACCTTTGTCAAATCGCTCCATCTCCTTGCTTGGAAAATCTATTTCAACCCCGGAAAAATGAATTCCAGTAAAAGTGAAAAAATATTTTTCATAAAAAAATTGGTTAATCAAACGCTACAAAACCTATAATTTAGGTAGAAATTAGTTATTTTTCATAAAAAAAAAAATGTGTAATCAAACACACCTTAAATGTTAAATTAACTTAAAAATGTAGGTTAATAAATATAATTAAAATAGTAAAAATTTTGAATAGTTATACGAAATAAACTATAAAAATACAAGAATGAAAATATAAATTTAGACAATTTTATATTAATATTAATACCAAAAATCACTAAAATATGTGGTAACTTTTGTTTGAGTGTTTTTGAGTGATTAATTTGTTGCCACGTAGCTTCAATGAAAAGTGGAGGGAACGTGGCAGGCGGAGAGATGGTGCGTGGCCTTGTACCGAAAGGTGGAGAACAAAAAAGGTCGCATGGCACGTGTAATCAATAATAATAATAATAATAATAAATATAAACTGAATTAGAGGAATAAGAAATTGTGTGTTTGCTTCTTCTTATAGTTTATTATCGTAACAGAACGCTGACTCAGAATATACTTTAAAAAATAAATAAAAAATAATCTTTGATGTATTAACTTGGAGGCTAGGGAAAGTTGAGGAGACATTTTCGATACAATTGTTCTCAAGAGATTCTTTTGAAAATCTCTCTTAGTAGTGAATGTTTAAAAAAATTGTTAAATTGTGAAAATCAATCACATAATTTTTGTAAAAAAATGAGTTGAGATAGTTTAAGAAATATATAAATTGTGCAATTTATAATTTGATAAAAATAATTTTAATTTTTAACCGAATCTTCAAGAGTCTAACAACATGAAAATTAAAAAAAAAAAATCCTAAAACCTAAATAATTTTTTCTATCCCAACCTCCACCGATACTCTTTATCTCTCATCCTCTCATTTCAGCTCTTTCACTAAAAATCCAAATCTTTTAGCTTAAACAATTTATCTTTCTTTTTTTTTTGTAAAATAATTAATTAAAATAAAAAACTCAAAATATGTAAAAATGATCAAGCAAAAAAACGTTGGCCCAATTTGTTAATCTAGTAAGCTCAATAAAAAACTCACTCGAACAAATCGTGAAACTGTACTATATTTTGCGGTGTGGTCTGGTGCGATTTATGGAGACCAAATCAGACCACGCAATTTAGAGTAATAAAAAAATCACACATATAGTTTGGCATATTGAAAAGAGCTTAGACCAACTAAACCGTATCGCGAACACCCATATCTCTTAGGTTCAAGAATATGTTAAACTCACCTTCGATGTTTTTGCCTAAAAATTCCAAACAAATGATATTGAAAACGTAAATACTCTTCTACTTGTCAACTTCGACCTTTTAAGAATAAGAGGTTATTTCTTTCGGTTGAGGTAAGACAAAAACTCTACTTAGACTACAATTTTTTTATTTTCTTATACTCTTTTGGAGACTTACTTAAACTTGGAAAGGCTATTGTGGAAGAGATCATGCGCCCTTAATCGGTTCCTTTTTTGCAAATCACAATAGGAATGATAAAACATTATAACTTATAGTAATTTGTTATTTATTGAAAGGGGTAATAAGAGAAACTTATAAACAAATATAGTTTGAAATCTTTTTTTATCATTTTTATACTAAAATTTAATTTTGTAACAAAAGTTTGCACCTTTTTCAAGTTTGTAAGAAATATTTTTCACCTCTTTTATTTTGCATGAGGTGATGCCACCATATTGGAACTATCACTATTCCTAATTTTTTGAATTATTTTAGGGTTGCTTTCCACTTTTGATAACCATTTTTATGGTGTTAAAAAATGTATACCACATAAAATATACTTAATTTTTGAATTCTATACATGTCTTTGTATTGTCAAGAATTGAGAATGAATGTGTCGTCATAAATTGTAATTTTTATTTGACACAAACAGATAATACTATTTCAAAAAATTAAAATTATTTGACAAAGACAAACAATATTACTTCAATTTTTTTTAACATAATCCAATCAAAAAAGTATTACAGACTTAACTAGATAGTTCAAGTCCAAAACCGAGAAGAAAACTGATAATTTTCCACCAAACTTGGTTTAATGGCTAAGAGACAAGAATGGTTTCTATATTCCTGTCGGATACTAATATATGTTAAGTATAGATGCATACTTTTGAGATATTGATTTCATTGTATTTGAATTTGATATTATCGTTCTTGTACAGTCCTCTGTCACTTATGTCCTTGATTTCGATATAAGAGATAAATTGCATGTGAACTTTTAATTTTTATCTAAATTGAGTATTGAAGTCGTGACTTACTGATACTAATTTTAATATATTACTTCATCGTCACTTAAGTTATGTGTTAGGCTCATTCTATTTGAACTTAAGCTCGAGAAGGATGATTAACCCCTCTTTCAACTACTTGGGAGGAGGGCCCACACGGGAGAATCAGACAGTCCCGTGACAGGGTAGTGAGCCCCCCACTCCTATGTACAGTTTATTAATGTACAATTTATAGTGTACCTACAATTTTGAGCTAATGGTATTTGACTTTAGTTTAGTAAATACCACCTTCCGTTGAACAAAGGATGATGAATAACGATCTAGATACAGTAAACTTGCCTCAAAGTAGGCTGATAATGGACCGTTACACATCTAAACGGGCGGGCTCTAGCCCATATCCAAAGTCCAGAGATTCTTCGCTCCCAGCTTCGTTATGGGCCCTGGTGTCTTCGTCTGTAATTCCATTCTTCCTCTGCTTTTCTTCTTCTGGTTTCTGTTTCTAGATTGTAAAACCAGAGAGAGAGAGAGAGAGAGAGATGGGGAGAGTGTTCGTAGTGGAATTGGAGGGGAGGGCTTACAGATGCAAGTTCTGCAAAACCCACTTAGCCCTTTCCGATCACCTTGTCTCCCGGGTACTTACTTTAAGCCCCAGTCATTTATTACTCTTCTTCTTCTTCTTCCTGTTCCTGGGGTTGTTTTCAATTTCCTTACACACGCATATATCTGCAAATTATGAAATTTGGGTTCTGAAAATATGTTCCTTTTTTTTCTTGATTTTTCTCTTTCTTCCTTCCTTTTTTCTGTGTTTTCTTACTTTGAGATGTTACTTGAAATCAATTGAATTTAGTTCTCGATGACTTGGACTTTCTTTGGAAAAACTTTCTTCTGGGGATTTCCTATTTTTTTTCTTTTTTGTAGCGCACGGGTGCACTAGCTTTCAAGCATAAAAAATGAACCCAAAAAAACTATACTTTTTTGGCCTATTGACCTTTGGAAGAGGAGCATACTGTAGCAAATAATTTACAACAAACAACTGAAACCATCTAAATCTTCCTTTTTAAGCAGGATTTATTTTAATAAGATTTTAAAAGCAAGCTAAAATCTGGTATATGGCATGTAGTGAAATGCAAAACCATTCACATGTGATGCACATTTTAAGGCTCAATTGGGGGCTGTGCCCCCAGAATCCAACGAGGCAGTAGCTTAGCCTTAGGTTCATCTGAGTGCAAGCAAGTTTGAATGCAATCTATGGTTTATCATCACGGTGAGCAGCCTAATCTTGCCCCTGGTGGCTTTGTTTCCCTAATGCTTTCTGCCTTCGTCTTCCTGAGAACAGTCAATTTCTCTGTGTTCCTCTGACATGGAATTGCTCTGCTTTATGATAGCTTAATCAGCTGACATATTGTCCGGTTTACGGTAGGGTATTTTCCCATTTTTTTATCCTAAATCAGCAAGATAAGAGGTATTTCTTTATCATAAGATCCCTGAGGTCTCATAGTTTTGGCCCTTTTTAAGAATCTTGGTAAGCAAGTGGTTTTTGTGTGTTTGCAATCTTAATAATGTTATATTCTCATTTGTGCTAACTTGGTGATGATATACCATGAGATTGGTGGAGCAACTTCTTGTTGGCTTGGGGGCTTACCCTAGAGTGAGTATTTGTTGGATTCTCGGGTTAAGGTTTCAAGAGTTTTTTATGTTGTACGTTCCTGATTTATTCTTGGTACATTTAGCGTGCATGGATTTTGTGCCCAAATTGTTAGTTGGGATTTTGAACTTTGTTTCTTACTGGTTTTTGCCATGTTATCAGGGTTTTAATTGCCGCAGGGGAAAAGCATACCTTTTCAGTAACGTGTGAGTTCTTTGTAGTTCTTTGAACTTCTAGGTTGATTGCTGCAGATCATTTGTTACTGGTGTTGGATTTTATCTGTTCTTTCTTTTTTCTTTACTTCTAGTTTTCTGAATGTTATTTACTTTTTGGGTAAATGGAAAAGATCTATGAGACACGAACCAACATCGAAAAAATCTTTTATGTTTTTCTTTTCACTTGCATATTATTATCGACATACTCCAACTGACCAGTGCTCTATTCTGGCTAATGCAACATTTGAACTGTGAAATTTGCTGACACTGAACTTTAGAACAGATTAGTTCACACTCGATAGTTTAAGGTTTGTCATCATGAAATTCAGTTTTCCCATCTTTGTGTCCGGAGCTGGAAGCAAAGATCAACAACCTGCTGGGGATGGTGAATCCGTTTAGCTGTGGTCCTGAATCCCTTTACACATTGAAGTTCATTTACAACCAAGAGAACTAACATTTGTGTATGCTAGCAATTGTAACTAACTTCTGAAGTCTTGGTTTCCAGGTTCTGGTTTAATGTCTGATTTGTGACACCAAACCAAGAATATAGATGAAGGTTGACAATACGTAAAAGATCACTAATAGATAGTTCACTAGTTGTTGCATATTGCCTTTGCTCCCACAGCCAGTCACTAATGGATTGAGCTTGGATCTAATTGTCTCGGCAAGTTAGTGTATATCCAAACTTCATATACTGCTAATCCATCAAGGATCGAGATCTCTCTGGATAGGTACTTGTTCCCACCGCTTTGATATCTTTCGAATGCAGCTAGATTCCTAAAAGCTTCTTTTTGGATCAATTCAACAGTTGCCAGGATACAATTTATTTGCACTACTCGCCTTGCACATGAACGATGAAATGAGCTATTTAAAAAACTGGAACCAGGTAGACTTGAAATAGCGAACTTCTACATGTGCATCTCTTCTAATGAATCTAAGTTTGAAAATCTTGTCATTTTGTTTTATTTTATCTATGCCTTGAACATTGTTTCTCCTACCTCTTCTTAAAACTTGTCTGTATTACAGTCTTTTGGTGTTTTGGAGACTTAAAGTGAACCTTTTGGCTATCTACTTTGGAGAATTGGTTGTCCTATAAAAACTTCAGATTTCTTAACAATGTCAGCATGTCATCATTGGCTTGTTTCCAAGTGCTGTAGGATTTTTCACATGAAAATCTCTAATATTCGGGAACATGTCACACAAGACCCCTTTTCGGCAAGGTGATGATTTGCCTACAAATCAAAAAGGAGAAGATAGTTTTCTCACCTCCAAATTCTAATGTTTAGGAAACTAATAATCCATCTAAATCAATTAAACTATACTTCAATATTTCGGTACTCTGAAGTGAAAGGTGCTAACAGCTACAGATAATCCTCTCTCTTTTTCTCCATATGCTTCATCCCTGACACCATGACTTAAGGTACTTGTTCAGAAGTCTTATTGTAAGAGCACATAATTGAAGCAATATATTGTTTCCCGACAATCACTTGAAATATTACATAGTAGAGTTTGTGATACAGAGTAAATATCACTGTTGGACCTCAAGAGGAGAGGATGATGCTCTCTGGAATGCATACTGTAGCCGACATATTCTGTTGCTGTTGTGGTCAGATTGTCGGCTGGAAATATGTAATCTCTCTCTCTCTCTCTCTCTCTCTCTATATATATATATATATATGTATGTATCTATGCATGCACTTACGTACATACACACGCACTGCCCATTGCTGTATTTGCGTATGAAATTTGGTATTATTTCGGCTCACTTTTCCATCCTTTAAAGAGATTTCCCTCTCCCCCATCCAGGAGGTTGCACATGAAGACAGCCAGAAGTACAAAGAAGGGAAGTTTGTTCTTGAGAGGTATAACCCATCAGTAATTCCAGTGTTTTCTTTCTAATTGAGATCTACCATCAGTAATTCCAGTGTTTTCTTTCTAATTGAGATCTGGCTGCAAATTCTCTTCCGTCTTCTAAATTTCTTGACCCTTCCAATGAAAACAGAGGCAGGATAATTGACGGGGTCGACTCAGAGTTCTACATTGATACCCACCCCAACCTGAGCGATGCTGATGAACCATAAATTCTTTTACCATATGCGCTGTGAGGTGTTATGAGTATTATGAGAATGTTGAGATATGTGTTTTTGTTGTAAGATTTTGAAGCATGAAATTGCTGAAGAAGCTTACCTTATGACCCGTAAATTTCAGGTACGTATTTCTTGATCAAAATTTCTGATAAAAGGCCTGGATAATATTTGCTGGCCCATGCACTTTTTTTTTACTGCAAGAGCATGTCTTTGGAGGCATGACAGATCAAGGAGTTAGACAACTTAGAATCAACGAGTACAGTTCAAAATTCTTGTTGATATAAAGTATGCCATTTTCTTACTAAAGTAGCATTTGTTAAAATGAATAAGATAAGATTATATCAAAATAATTTATCTGTAAGATTCAAGATAATTTATCCGAATATGGGAGAGGGGGAGATAGAGAAATTTATCTAGAAAATTCAAAATAAGAAGTCACATGATTTCTTTCTAAATAAATTTAACGAATATAATGAAAATATTTTTGTTTGGAATACTTTTTATATCTCACTTTTTTCGGTCTATATCTTAGTTAACAAACATTAAAAAAAAATATTTGAAGAATGTGTTATTGAAACAGTGTGCAGTTGTCGAAGGCATTGATTTTACTGTGCATTGATTGTGGGAACTTGTCAGTCATCATCACATTCTCTACAAGCCAAGGTTATGCGTTTGAGTTGTGAAAATTATCTTTTTGCAAAGAAGCAAGGAGAAGGCTTTGTATAAATATGATTCTTTCTAAATTCTCGCAAAGTAGGAGCCTCATGCGCTAGTAACACTCTAGTAATCTCGACAAATAATTTGAAACTTGTATGGATCACTAAGCTTTCTCCTTGGTCCAAATTAGATTGATCGATGCTGTGAAAAGAAGCTTAAATTGAACAAACATTCAATCTAGAAAATTCTTTCATTTTGTCTGAAAGATTGCTCTATAACACCCTTGTATGAGGAAAAAAACTGTACAGATCTATACTTGAAAGGGTCAATAACAACAATTCACTAGTAAATGAATCTGCTTGGGCCTACAAGATTGAATTTGAAAACAGCCAGCCAGAAGTACTAGCTTCCAAATTCTCAACTAGAGAAACCAACCACACCTGCCTGTAGTCTCAACAGAGCTTATCTTCTTCAGCCAGCAACTGCTGTGAAGATACCTTCCAAGTACTGCCACTTCTCTTCTTAGTGCCACTTATGCAGGCCCAATCATTCATCATTGTCACTGAAATACCTTCCAAGTACCGTGAATATTGTTCCACGATACATGGAACCTACATCAGGAGGCAAATGCAATTAACTATGGCCAAAAGAATCTAGTGACCATGAACAACTACTAATCACTGATGGAATTGGATAAATAAATATTCACTGGGCAGTTATATAATGTGTTGAAGACTGATTTTGCTTCATATATATGTAATGTGAACTGATATGTTTCATGCAAAATTCTATGCCTTTTTATCCATTGGAAAGGAAATATGAACAATGAAGTAATTGAGAAGGCATTCCATTATTATACGGAAAAAGAAATCCAGATTGTAAAACCACAAGAACATGAAATCTATGCCTGGTTTCAGTAAAAATAGCTAGTGTCTCCTACCTCTCTCCGTCTGATTTTATATAGAACAACATGAAGAAGTAATGCCCCATGTTAGAGACATTGCTTAATGAGAAGATTTAAAATAATAATTTCGTAAAAAGTGGGGCTGTGTTTTTAGTAATTTTTCTGAAAAAGTATATCCAGTTGGACATGTCATTCATAATAAAAAATTACAACTACGGTACCTGTTCAGATATGATTCCAGAAACACCAACAATGGCTCCTGGCTTAGCATAAGAAATAATATCATCCGCCAAGTCCAGAAGAGGATTCAACAGTATGTTCGCAATGACAACATCATACTTCTCTGTTTCAGAGATCAGCCTGGTGCCATTCTGCGTATCTACACCTCCATTTGTTGTCTTATCTGCGGTGGGATGGCTCTTCTTGCCAAATACAAGTTGCAACTGCAATTTCTCAGCTCCTATGTTGTTTAAGGAAGCATTATATCTTGCAGATCTAATTGCTTGGGGATCTATATCGAATCCAACAGATAAGGCAGCACCAAACTGTATTCCCCAGTTGCAATTAAAAGTTCAATTAGTTGACACCAAAAGAACTGTAATCATAACTTAAGAAAATATCGAATAAAAACACATACTGAATTTGGGAAAAACTCAACTATAGTTTTGAACTATCAATGACAACAGATACGAAATGAACACCAAGCACCGTGCTTGCAGCATTAATATATTACTCAGAGAAGTACAAAACTAGGTTAAATAGGATGAAGTTACACATGGTTGCTAAGAATTTAACGCACAAAGTCACAACGTGCTGCATGCTGTCTGGTGAAGAAATTATTGGGTCAGATTTCTACAAGTTTATTCTTTGGGAAAATTGGTCTACGTTATTATTATGGTTTTGTTCCAAAGATCCTAGGTTCAATTTTGATAATCAGTTTTGTTTCCAAGTTGTCTTTTTTCTACTCCACCTTATGTGGTTGTTTTCACAAACGGTGATTTAACATGGATAAATGCATTTGTTTCTTCATCAGCTGATAAAGTGAATATTGAAGCTAAATCACAAGCTATTGTGAAAACAACATTTTCTCGGGAAAATTATAACCAGAACATGAATGGCAGTTAATAGAAACGGTTGTGTCACTTTTAATAGCATCGACTATTCTCCGCAACTTTAATGCTTTGGATGCAGAGTTGTCACTGCCTATGTTCTTAATTAATTTACTGAATGATTTAAAAGCTTTTGTGTCTTGTTCACTCCAGTTGTTGAAGTAATTGCAGAGCATTATATTTATTTGGTTATTCTCTTGTGCCTGACATATTATTTGGTTTAAGAGAGTTGAATCGAGTATTGACATGGCATTTTGCATGCCATGGGGGTCTCGTGTATTTTTGGTCCCCTCCAATTCTCTACTCCTTGCTTCTAGCAAGCTTATTCATATTCTTTGCAAAGCAGAAATGCGGAATACCAACTGAGGCCATATTTCCTATAAACTTGTCATTAAACTTTGAAAAAGTAGAAAGCCAAAAAAGAAAACTGCAAGTGAGAAGGGGAAAATAATTCAAGAGTGATGCCAGAACAAAAAGCGCCAACTGTACATGAGTTTATTGGATGTTCATATTCCCCAGAGCAATCACTATAGTTGAAAGCTCTTACAAGTTGATAAACCTTTTCAGGATTGCCATTTTAACGAAAAGATAATAATTAAGGAGAAAAATTAATTAGAAAAAAAGATTACCCATAGACTATCTCCTGTAGTGATTTTTGACCATGACTTATACCTATTGTGTTGACCTAATCTTCTGCCTTATTCAAAAATTCTACACTTAAGATTTCCTAGAATACTCACACATGAAATGATAGAGAACAGAATAAGAAAACTAAAAATTAACAGCACATTCACACACACAAAGACTCATGATTTATCCTGGTTTAGTTTCCGTTAAGGAAACCTACATCCAGACTGCTTAGGCGCCTTTTCCCCACTATCAAGAACCTCTGAATCGATTACATGTACTGCCGACAATTCTCTCTCTCTCACAATCTAATACCCAGCCTATACAGAGAACTAAAACAGATTACAAAGCCCTCAGAAGCTTTCCTCTATCACAGCACATTATCGCTCAGAATTCCTCAAGATAGTACAACCAAAACCGGTGAGAAAAACACTTGACCCTGACCCCTTATTTATAGAACATAAGGGCGGACATTACAAGGATTTAACTAACCGCACACTAGGGATATAACTAACCAAACAGACAGCTATGAGAAATAACCCCTAAAATAAAAATAAATTGTTTTAACCAAGACAACCAACTAATCTAATACAAATAATTTAACGTATTGTGTCGAGTATTATTCTCTTTACTTATGTTCAACAGCAAAAGATGAACCCAAAGTAATCGAACCATTTAGACATGCTATTCCAGCATCATCAGTCCCTCCTGCTTTCAATGTTTTATGTAATCAACTTAATAGCTTACATATTCCTGAAAGAGTTTTCTATTTAAGCATCAACAGATTTTCAGGTGATGCATCTTTCAGGTTCCTTAAGATACTACTTTCAAGCATCCAAAGATCTCAGTTGAGTACGCGTTAGTATACCAAGCAATCAAATTTAGCTAGACTACCTACTAACAACTTTGATATACCATGCCCCATATCAAAGCTATAAGGTTCAATTATAAAGTAAATGATTGAGTACCTTAATAGCTGCGATTGCAAGAATGCCAGAACCTGCCCCATAGTCCAAAAAGAGCTCCCCTCCCTTTATTAAGCCACGAAGCAGCAATAAACATAGCTTAGTGGTAGGGTGATCCCCAGTTCCAAAAGCCAATCCGGGATTCAGAATTATATTTGTAGCCTGAAGGTTCTGGGCAGTTCAAACAAAAATATATGTTTAAAAATGAAAGGAACAGCTAGCATGATATTAGATGGATTACATCAGTCTACGCCACTACATAAGTTGCATAAAACATGATGAAACATAAATAAAAGGCTCAAAAATGGAAAGAAGTTATAAATATAATCATACGGGTGGAGCTCTCCACTCTGGCACAACCCAAAGTCCCTCGGTGATTTCTACCGGATGAAATGAGTCCTGCAGCAGAGAAAGAACCAAATGGATTGATTTTTGGCAAGATATGGTCAAGAACTAGAGTTGGATGGCACAGCTCAAACTAGAAAGAGAATGACTGGCAGAACTGTTACATGAACTTCTGCTTTTACCAAAATGCAAGGACAATTATAGAGACTTCAGTTTTTGTGAGTATTCATTGCCGTTCCTACGCTCCTGCTTGCACAAATTTAGAAAAAAGTTACACTTGCTTATTTGATTACGACCTATGGTACAAAATGTCTAGCAGTCATTCTCATCAGAAGATGGAAAAAGAAAGTAAGATATTATAATGCCACTGCTTAAAGTTAGATTCCCTGGGTGGGATGGCAAACAAACATCCCAATGTAGCCCGGAGAGCTGTTCTAGGAGTTGCTCTCACAGATATTCCCATATGCAGGAGCCAAGTAAACTAGAGTCGACCTAATGCATGAATTTCAAAGAGGTAAACAGTTAAAATGTCATCACCTGACTATATAACTTGGATGAATAAAATACAACACAAATACTAGCCTATCCAATCGGAATAGAAGTAGAGAAGATTTCAACTAAATGATTTATACTATATAATAAAGTGTGAGAGTTTACCTGAGATTGCTTTATCCAGTCAGATTGGTCGCATTTTATGACTTTGTAACTGGGTGTCCCGTTCAAGCCTATGGAGTTAGCAGCATGTGAAATGCACTCATCCAGATCCTGGCAATCGGAAAATATGGAACTAATACACACCTGCACAGATAAGGTCTTTTTACTTGTTTCAATTTATTGTATATCATGCACTGTAATTGCATCAAAACTTAACGTGTACCCAGGCAAAGGTTATTACAACTAGGCAAGAAAAGCGAGATATAATGAATCACCATAATAGGCAAGGTAAACAATATAGGAAAGGTAAAGATTGTTTTTGCAGGTCTTTAACACGCAGGGGCGGATCTAGGGATGGATCTGGGGGAGGGCTGCCCCCAGATCCATCAGTGATTTTAGCCCCCCTCCCCTTCCAAATAGTCCAAATCCCAGGAAAGATTTGAGGGAGGGCCGAGGCTGGCACGGGCTGCAGCCTACCCCTGTTAACATGGAGTCACAGGAAAGTGTGTTCCAAATTAGAAACAGAAAGTTATGCTTTAAGTCTTGAATTTATGCTTTTAAGTCTTGAATTTCATTTGCAAGCTGAGTGAATGGACAGTAAGGAGGTGACATGAAGCACCTGATTCTCCGAGCCTTAGTGAGCAGCTAATGTCTTGACTGTTTACAGTTGGTAATCAGTTAGCTAGCTGCTAAGGAACGTGTCTGTCAGCTTCGCATAGTTAAATGTCCAATTGCATGAGGCGCATGTGGCAACATCAAATTAAAAATTTTCATGGAGTAATACAAAATAACTTCTATATGTTGCACTTTGGCAGCAGTTTCAGTTAGTTTTGGTAACGTGTAAGGTTATTCAAATTAATAGTAACTACGATTCATCACACTGGCAATTAGAGACCAGAGAGACTAGTTAGCTCCTGATACCCTTATAGATCAACTTATCCATTCCACTCTTCTACAGATTATTTGAGTCAATTCATAAGATGACAAAGAAGTCATTGGTACGCAGGTTGCCAACTATTACAACTGAACTTGATAGTAATCCAAGTGGAACTTTTAGTGCTATATAGTACTTCCCACTATTAAAACTTTTATATCTTTTTTCTTTCTTCATGTGCATTGGATATGAATTGCCAGTTCGATTGCAAGCTTGAAAGCTAAGCATCATTTCTTCCTCTCTACTTTCTACATTTTACAATTTTATGGTCTTTTAGTTCTGTAACTCTCCCTGAAAATTATGTGGAGTGAAGTTTGCAGGTTTGCCAAAAATTTGAAGACAACATGAGATGTTCAAACAAAGTAATTAGCCGGTTGAATTAACATCTAAGTTCAAATAGATTGAGTGTGAAGGAAAAACATTCTATCATGACTTTTAACTTTTTAAGGGGTCATTAATAAATACAGTTGGAAGTCAAGGTTTCACGCCCAAGAAAAGCTAGAAAGTGAACGGTACAAAATCTGCAGGAAAACAAAAGATTGATGCATGCGTTAGATGACATTCCAAAATCAATAGTTAAGACAGTTGAAAAGATGTACCACATCATGAACATTCTCTGATACATCCATGCTGGTAGAACTTGCACCAAAACATAAAAGAGCTTCTGAGAGCGTATCCTGAACAAGCAAGACAATGAGAGCATCAACCTGAAGTTGAGGCAACCTTCCTACTTATCAAAGTTTTATCTCAACAACTCATGATTAATGTCTTATCTTTTGCCTCTCTACCCAAATATCCTATCAAATCAGAAAGTCTCAGGATATTTCTTCATGAAAAACACAGATCCATATCTTGCATGGATGTTCTAGATTTTACACTAGTCTTCATGCTATGCATTTGTCCTCCAAGACATGGACTAAGCTTCCTGGCATGGTTAAAGAAGGATCGCCAACTTAAATCAGACAGCGCTCAATTCCTTCGCCCTCTTTCCATTTTCATTGTTCACATTAGACACAAAGGTTTCTGTAAATCTTTGAATGTGTTAACCAATAATAACACATGCAAACAAGCCAATACATCCTGAGTGAAAGCAAGAGAAAACTAAAACAACAACAATGGAGAGCAGGAGGAGGGGGGTGCTTACAGCGACGTCTTTTGGGCATTGGATATGAACAGAGAGGTAAGGGGAAGTAAAGGAACATGGTGCTGGAGTGTCGGGAAAAGCAGCTGCCGAGAGCCTTGCTGCAGTGACTGAGTTTCTCGGATCCCATGGATTCCGAACTCCGGCAAATGGAGAAGGGAGAAGAAACCCGAAACGGGAAGCCGGAGAGAGGCGGCGGTGAACGCGGCGGATGGCTAAGGAGGTGGCGCCGGGAAGGTGTTTGAAGAAATGACTGCGAAGAGAAGAGAGCAACATTTGGTTCGTTTTTTATGGAGGGAATGCAACCGATCGTTACGCCTTACGCGCCCCCTCTGCAAAATTGGCTTGAGTGCACTTCCCAATCTACTACTCTCGTGCGTTTACTTTCCATTAAATTTTAGGATAGCCTTGAGGCTAGGGGTTGGATATTTGGATGGGAAGTTGCCTCTTTGGTGCATATCTGGTCTGGGTTTAATAGTTAGTGAAATTCTTTAGGCCTAATTAACTACCCCAATCCAGAGTTAGATGTCTTTTAAGATTTATTGTCTTAGCAGCCTAATGGGCCCCGAATATGGTGTGGATCCATTCAATACTGGAGTGGATGCAATTGATGTTGTACTTTGTTCATCACATATATTGCTGCTGTAAGCTGCAATTTTTTGCAGTGCTTTGTCCTACCATATATTGCTTTGCAGCAAAGTTTTTAAGTACATCACATGCTGAATGTTTGGTTGCATGCTCGTCTCCAGGGCCTTGGGTTTGCATGTTTACCTGCTGATTCTTCTTTTGTTTACCTTGTAACTTTATGGGTGGGTGAGCCCTTTTTGAGGGTTTTGTTTTGTGGACTGTTTGTGTTATGTTTTGTTCGATTCTTTTTTCTTTTTTTTTTGTAATGAATTCTTAATTATAATTGAAAGAATTAAATTTTACGCTTAATATATATAGTATTATAATTCATCATATTTTGTCACCTATTTAATTGGTAACCATATGGTTGTAACTAATTTTTGATCATTTTAAAATTAAAATGAAATTTATCTCACACACCACCATGTATATTCATAATTTCAATATATAAAATACAATGGAAGTGTCCATGGGCTGATATGACGTGCCGGCCCATTCACCTATTAGGTCCAAATAGTAATAGGCCTAAGGCCTCGTGAAGAGCCCAGCCCAAATCACTTGTGAAAAATGGGGAGAAATCGGAGAAAACGATAATGGCGTTTTCGTCGAACCCGCTGGCTCTGAGCGTGCCGGAGTCAGCGTTCGAGTCATGGCTCCGCGACAGCGGCTACCTCGAAATCGTCGACCAGCGAACCTCCGACCTACACCGTCTCTCCGCCTCCGCAACCGATGCAGCAGAGGCCACCACCTCCACGGATTCCGGGGGCGCCACCGTATCGGGCGGCTACATTTTCTGGCCGATTGTCTCGAACATCGGGACCCTACTCTCCCTCTTCACTCTCAACCCCTTCGCGAAGCTCAACGCGGAGGACTTCTCCGGCGAGACTCCGTCGTGGACTTGTGGATTTGTCGGTTCGTTTGACTCGTACTCGTTCCCGTCGTCGCCCTCTCAAGCTCGATTGAGGGTCCACGAGAATGTCAAGCGCTATGCTCGCAACTACGCTTCGCTTTTCGTCCTCTTCTTTGTTTGCTCTCTGTATGTATCTCTGTTCTTTGAGTTCTAGTATTGAAATTCAGAGATGTTTTGGTACTTGCTGGTAAAAATCTTTAATCCTGTGCTTGGAACTAGGGTTTGCTATTGAAGAAAAGAAAATGAAATTAAATTAATTTGAAAGTTTTTTTTGTGGGGGTTTGGTCGTCGTGAAAAAGGTTGCCCTATAACTAGTTACGTTTTTCATTTTATCTCAAAAAATCATAGTTCGAGGCATAGCAAAATATTTTTCCTGATTAGCTCTTTTCTGCTTAGTTTATGGGCTATTAAAATTCCAATTTTGCTCTTGAAGCAAGTATTTTAGACGCTAGAATGACCTGATCTTATACTGAACAAAATATTAGCACATACTTGATTTGATTATGTACCTCTCTCTAAGTTGATAGATATTGGAATCTTGATGTGATGAGTTTCTACATTTATTGCTTTGAGAAAAAGAGGGGGAAGATTTGTACCCATGAAACAGTACCAGTCTCATTGATTTTTGTTTCTATACCAGGTCTTATTTAATTATCAATTTAGATCTCTATAATTACGTGGTTTATACTTTCTGATGTTTGCTGATGATCATAGGTATCGATTACCATTAGCACTTGTTGGTCTGGTGTTAAGTTTAGCTCTCTGGGATGCATTCAAGTTTTGTGGTAATCGGTGGGGATTAGATCGATACCCTGCAATTCGACAGAGCTTGGTTCGTATTGCACAGTGTGGTATGTCATTTGTAACTATTGCCTTCTTGCCTATCAATCCGTGGATCTTATTCTGCCACATGGATCACATTTAATTGTTACACACAGCTTACTTGAAAGGTTACAGGAAGTCTTTTTTCTGCCATGACTTATATTATATGGCTGCATGGCAATATTATAGTGTCAATGTGTCATAGGCTCATAGCCCCCTCCTCTTCCCTCTCTTCTATTTTTTTTTTCTCCCTAATTTTGATAAATAAACACAAGTATATAGAATCAAAGAAATCCTTAAGGTGATGAGCCTTGTGTAAAGAATAGGTAGGACACAAGGTTTGCTACCTAGATATATGTAGAGTCTATCCTTCAGAAACTGCGATGGAGGCCAACAAAAAAGTATTGTCCACTCTTAACCCCAAATATAGAGAGAGGATAATGTGATCTTTAAAAAGCAGCTTTCTAAATGCTCTAATGGTCTCCTGTTTCTTTTACCAGATGCCTCAAACATCACATGCTATCAGTCAGTGACTATGAGGATGATCTGTTGACTCATTACTCTTGGATGCATATCACTAATCTAAAACTACCTGCTACTTTCTCTGTTTGTTGGTTTTAAGTATGGCACTAGGGGAAGCTAAACCATAAAAGAAGGCAACACTCAGATAAATGTTTGATTTTCGAATTGCTTTCAAAAGAAAAACTAGAAATTCCTATGTCACAAAGGGCACCCTAGAGGAAAAGGACAATGAAAGTTCCCCCCTTATAATGGGCATCATACCCATTTATTCATTCCCTTCTGGACATCAGATAATCATGATGCAAGCCATAAGAAGGTGACATTATGCCAATCTTAAAAGTTGCATATAGATCTCAAAGGCCACGCTACCCTAGCATGAGAAAATGAGTGATACTCGATCATTATCACCTCTTTACTGATAGCTAAAGGTTTTGTAAACTGCTTGCATAAAAGCCCATGAGGACATCAGGTACTCAACCAAAAAATGCATTAGTTTTTGGATGGTCAAATCCTCATAGTTTGACATGGAAAATGCATTTCTTTATAGAAATATGAAGTATATGTGAAATTTTTGCCAGGCCTTGATACTCCTGTTTCTGAAGGCAGAGGATGTAAGCCGAAGAAAGCACCATATGGACTAAAACAATTATTAAACGCACTGTTTGAATGATTTTCAAAAGCTATGCATAGAGTTGGTTATAAATAAAAATCAAGCTGATTATGCTATATTTGTTAAGCATTTCTCTCAAGGGAAGGTAATTGTACTAAGAGCTAATGTTGATGGCATTATATTAATACGAAATACCAAGAAGGAGATACAATTATATATGAATTTGATATACAAGACACAGGAAATTTGATGTAATTTCTTAGTATTAAAATAGAAAGATCAAAACATGGCGTAGTTGTTACCCAGCAAATATGACACGTGATATCAGATATGCTTTTCAAATGTCAACAACATGATTATGCTAGAAAAAGGTCAAAGACAAAGGTCTTACAATTAGGGTTCATCAATGGCTCACTATATTTTCTGAAGTAGATGAAACAAATAATCTAAATTCACAACAATAAGAAAAAGCACAAGTAGATTGATATCCAGTGAAGCAAAAATGAGATCAAAACCTAAAGGAAAGTCTGACCCAAACAACAATAATTGAATGAGCTTGCAGACCATTTCTTAACCTACAATCTCTTAATATATTTACCTTTTTCCTAATGTTACATGATTACAGAATATAGCCTGCCATGTAAGGAAAGATGGGTGAATCTCTTGATCTTGTTGATAATGTTCTTTTTTACCCATTATCACAGTGTGAGGATAGTTTATCAGGTTTCTTTATAAGTTTTGAATGATGTAAAGAATGAGAATGGAGGGGAAGATGTGTATGTTAAGTGGAGGGGGAGTGTAGGGTTGTAGAGAGAGAGTCAAATGAGTCTTGTTTCTGTATTTCTTTTCCCAGTAAATGTCAAGTGGTGTTGTTATGCTGGATTTTTGAAAGCTACTCCAGCCCATTCAGAGAGAGAAAGGAAGAGGGGCTTCATGAAGCTTCCCAGTCAGCCATGAGAAGATTGTCCTTTATGGTTCAGGCTGAAAGAAGAGAACATACAAAACAAATGTAACGGGTTAGATGGGGATACCTGTCTCACACCCTGCTCCGAAACTGATCTTATGTAGTTTTAATCACTCTAAACTCATTCCATTAGGGGAGGGATGGGCAGGGATTTGTGCATTTGACCTATGTCCATGGATAGAGCAGATTAGAGATCTAGAATTTATGTAGGTGATATCACCTAGTGGGATGAAGGCACGTGATTGTTGTTTTAAGAATTTTTTTTATACAAATAAATCCTTTCTATCTTGTTAGTAAAGTGCTAATATGCTAGAAACAGCCTATCTGTAAGTGGTGTGTTAGCGCTTTAGATTGGTTGCAGCTCGTGTGCCCCAAAGTTGAGTTTCTTGGCTGCTGCCTTCAGAAGTTATCTTCCTTTTATTTTCTCATCCCCTGTTCAGGTCAAATGAATGGGGAAACGTAAAAGAAATTATTAGCTCTAGGGTGAGTTGTAAAATGACTAGAATTTGAAGAATATTATCAACAGATATGGTGACCAAGCCTGCAAAAGAAGAAGCTAGTCTATAGCATGGAAAGGATACTGGACTACCTTGGTTGGACAGGGCAGAACCTAGGCACTTAGGTAGTTAATACCTACAGGAGTGCTTAATAAGTGCTAACATGCTCCTCACATGGTACTGTTAAGCGACCAGAAAGGGAAGTGATAGCTATCCTTCCTGGTTGGTCTGACCTGCAGTTTGCCTTAGTATTGTTTAGTAGTTTTCTTCTCTTTCTACATATATATATATATATAATTTCTATGCAAGGTTGAGCTCATTTTAGTTTTTGTTCTTTGTGTTGTAATTTTAACCATGTGTTTCCCTTGCAGCAAGTGCTGTTATTCTGTTCTTTTCCAATGTTCAGATGGCTCTCTTCTGTGCCCTTGGTGCAAGTTATGCAGGTAACTCAAGTTCCATGCGCACCTCTGTTGTTTCTTTTGTGCTGTGAGTTTGTGTCTTGATTTGCAAGCACCGCTGCAGTTATGATTTCACACGCCTCTTGCCGGAAGCTGGCGCCTGCAAAGCAACCTGCTGGAGGAGCAAGACGCCGATAGGAATGTTGAAGGATTCATCGGATCAGATATGGTATCTAGTCCATTCATGTTGCTGGCACAGATCGCCAGCTTCTTATCAGAAAGGCTTTACCACGCTATCTTCTTGAAGATTCAAGATAATAACACGCAAAGAGGGGCACCTGCCATATTGTTGGTTAGTCACCGGAGAGTAGGTGTGTTACCCTCTCGGCCTGCCCTGACATGGTGTATGGATAATGTATTCTTAAAAGAGTTTGGAGAGAGTGAACTAGGGGCGGGATGATACATAATATCTGAAGAGAGATTTAAATTATTGTGATTGTGTATTGTGCGTATTTCCCAGCTTGATAACTAAAGACAATTAGAGTAACATAGGGAGATGATACATAATATCTGAAGAGGTATTTAAATTATTGTGATTGCGTATTGTGCGTATTTCCCCAGCTTGATAACTAAAGACAATTAGAGTAACAAAGGGACAAACAATGGGAGAGCCACAAGATCCTATCATCACCGCATTCTCTTCCATTAAAGATGAGAATTGGCAACAAGTAATCATTAATAACTGGGATTACTTGTTGACATTACATTGAAGCTCAGTATTAATTATAGACCAATGTTATGTTACAACTACAAAGAAAAATGAAGAAAAGGAAAATACAACTCTCAAGGGTCCAGGTGGAGGAGACGATATAGTTATGTACACATCCAATCAAAATTAATTAATAAACAGAACACACAAAGGAGTATACGGACAAACGATGTCCAAGCATTCTTCATGTTGGGTTCGTATCTCGGGACACTTGGCCGTGCCATCTGTGTAACAAGCAAAAATGCATCCATCCAGACAGTGTTGTTACTTTGGAGAAATTAGTACTGAAAAATAATGAATTAAGACTTGGCAAGAAAATAATAATAAACATAATGAACTAGGGAGTTGCATGATCTGAGCTTCAAGCTTCAGTGAAAGCAGAACCAAAGGTACATATACCAATACTGCTTCCAAATCAGCATAAACATGCCTCCTTTTGAATATTTCATGATATTTTAAGATGCTCTCTAGTATCATGTTTTAGCTTCGTTTTCCATTTACAAGCATGGGGTTCTTGAGGCTTGAGGGCTCAGGTGCATAGTGTGTGCAACATTAATTTCAGAATCAAAACAGATTATCAGCCACACTAACCTTGAGAGCAAGAATCTGGCCAACGGGCTTAAATTGGCATGCGAGTGAAATTCTTTATTTGGTTGCCTTTTCTTGGTATCATCTTCAGGATTTGTGCTATCTGTTTGTTCAGAAGCCTTCTTGTCCTTGGAAAAAATGCGAGCAGCCAGCTCCTGAATATTTTTCAGTGAAGACTCCTTTGAACTGCATTGATTTTATAGTGCTTGAATAAATTAGGTATATATGAATCACAATCATCTTCCATAGCTATGTAGAACATGGCTATAGGTAAGAATTCTGCAAACCTTCCAAGCCGCTGAAGCAACCCGGTGACAAAAACCTCACTACTTCCCGGTTTCATCCTTTCCATATCCATAAGTGAATTTGCTACTGCACGCACAAGTGGCCCGTCTGAATCATCAGCATTGGCCTTCATTGGCAAACAGGTCAAAGCAGGTTAGAGATCATACATACGCCTGCCTCATTTGTAGCATGCTCTCTTAAAGCAGTCCAAATATAGATGATTGTGTCGCATGGGATGCTGACAATATGGAATAATCAACATCAAGGTGACTTTGATCCAACCAACTAGCAGGTGGTGTTTTTATCAAATACTCGACTATCTGGATCCAGACAAAAGCACAAGGTGCAAAAATCATCTTATGTCCTGCTTCCTAACACACTGGCTTTCCTTGTAGGATACTAATTTCAATACGAAGGCTGTAGCGAAGCTATATGGCTTAGGAGAGTTATCAGGATAAAACAATGTCTTTCATCAGTGCTTCATCAACCATAGCACATAAAATCTTATGATGCAAAAGAAACTTAATGTGATTCAGAATTTATATATTATCCATAGTCATGGATTCATGTAACTTATTCAAACATTTTATAACCATGACAGATGAGCCATCTATGTTTGTCCAATTTCTTCATGACAAAGTCTCTAGGATATGTCACGGGGAATAAATAATCTCAATCAAAAACCAAGCATGCCCAATTGGGTCTTTTCTTTGAAACCAAACTAGGCTCGCTCACTTCTGAACTAAAAAGAATGTTGCATCAAGTTTTAATTTCAACAGGTTGTTACACACTGAGGCTTTTGTGAATGTAGATATAGACCTAGTAACAATTTGACAATTTCTATACACGCATAAAAATTTTTACCATTCAGTGAACCACACTTTGTTAAAATTGAAACTAAGAAATAAAATTTACTGTCATAGAAAACTGCATACTGAACCTAAAAAAATAGAAATATAAAATATATTTCTATAAAAGAAAACTAAAAATTACTTTACAACAAGTGTAAAAAAAAAAAAAACAGAGAACAAACTGCCACTTAAAAACTGAAATCCATAGTAGAAGAGTCAAATGTAGGCTTCACGTTGTTTGCGCCCCCCCCAAGGCCACATTATGAAATCAACCTAAAGACAATTTTATTCCATGATTTCATTCTTTAATTAGGGGATGCATCATTTCTTTCTAAAAGTTCCACACAATGTGCCAAACATGATCATCACCTTTAACTTTCTTTTATCTCATAATCCATTTTTTCTTCGTCCTTTTCTTTTTTGGTGTAAATTAATGATTGAAGAGAATCTGCTAGAAAAAAAGTGAATCCTATACAATGATGATTACCTTACAAAAAGTGTATTCAACTTTCAGTAAAAATGAAAATTCACAGAAGAACTACCACTTAAAATAGAAATTTGGTATTGGAAAAGTCAATTGTAGGCTTTACTATCTTGTCCTAAAGGCTGTGCCTTGTAGAATGAAAATGAAAATTCACATTACGAACTACTGTTGAAAGATAAAGATGCAACAACCAATCCTAAAGGATTGAGGAGATGATCAGTGAATAAGATGAAAGGAATAAGAGGAGGATAACTCTCTGAGTTATCCTCAAGCTGATCTATATATGTGTATTTGTAAATTAGTTAAGAGTTATTTTATCTTGTTATCTTGTACTAGAATTTAGGAGTTTATCTAATAGCTAAAGTTTAGGAGATAAGTTTGTATCAAACTAGAAGTCTTGTATATTTAATCATAGCTGCTAATGGAGAAGAGTACGATAGTTTTTCATTGCTCTATGATTCTATCGGATTTCTTCATGGTATCAGAGCTCGGTTTCGAGTTTCTGTAGCTACCAGATATTTAGCGTTCTAATTGTAAGAGAACTCTTTAACTTGTGCCATGGCTGATGATCAAACAGCCAGTACAGGGACCCTCTAATCCTCTTCCAACAAAGAACAGTCCAGTCTCTGGAACCTCGTCACATTCTTCCTCAACCTTCGATAGACCTTCCCTCTAGATTACTTTACACAAGCTGAATGGAACCAACTTCCGAGAGTGGTCCCAATCAGTTATGCTTGTGATTAAAGGAAAAGGGAAGGTAGGCTATCTAACCAGAGAAATCGTAAAGCCGAGCCAAGATTCAACAACATATGCAGTATGGGAAGCTGAGAATGCCATTGTCATGGCATGGCTAGTGAACTCAATGGAGCCAAAGGTAGGAAGAACTTACCTCTTCTACAAAACAGCAACCGAGATCTGGAATGCGGTTCGAGAGATCTATTCAAATCTCAAAAATACCGCCCAAAGCTTCCAAGTTCGATCCACCATTCGATCAACAAAGCAAGGTAACAATACCGTAACTGAGTATTACAATACCTTGACTGAATTATGGCAAGAGGTTGATCTCTTTCATGAGATCACATGGGAATGCTCGGCTGATGGAAGGAAGTATAACAAGATGGTGGAGAAAGAAAGGATATTTGACTTCTTGCAAGGTCTAAATTCAGATTTGGATGAGGTTAGAGGACGATTGCTTAGAACTAAGCCTTTTCCCTCTATGAGATATGTGTTTGCAGAAGTAAGAAGGGAGGAGAGTAGAAAGAAAGTGATGCTACCTAATGGTTCAACAAATGAAGGTATGTTACAGAGTTTTGCCTTAAATATATCCTATGGCCGGCCATCTATTACAGCTAAGGGAGAGATGCAGCGAGATAGGCAATGGTGTGACCATTGTAACAAGCCCTATCATACTAGGGACACCTACTGGAAGCTACATGGGAAACTAGCCAATTGGAAACCAAGGAACCAGCAAAAAAGGTGTGCAGTCCGCCTATATGGTAGGGTCTGAAAAAGGGAATTCAACACGAACGCCAATCTCTTTAACCTCAGATCAACTAAAAGCTCTCCAGCAGTTGCTAAATCAACCCAAGGTGCAAAAAACAACTGAAAGTATGGACAACAACAACAATCAGGTGGTATCCTTAGCTAAACAAGGTAAGATCAGTCATTCTTTGTTCTCCAAAAGACTGACCACAGGTGTTTGGATTATAGATACCGATGCATCAGATCACATGACAGGTGATCTTGAAATTCTATTCAATTTTAAATCTTGTGATCAGAATATTACTGTATTTATGGCTGATGGAACTAAGACTTTAGTCCAAGGAAGGGGCACAGCGTATGGAGCAGGGCTAAAATTAGAATCAGTTCTTTATGTGCCAAATTAGAAATGTAACTTGCTGTCAGTAAGCAAGATTACTCAAGATAAGAACTATTTAGTGATATTCTCTTCTTCCCATTGTATTTTTTAGGACAAATCTTCAGGGAGGACGATTGGCAAAACTGAAGAGAAGGGAGATCTATATCAAATCGTCAATCTTGATTACCAAAAGGAGTGTAGGTCATTTGTTCAATCCTCTTTAGTGCAGTTTCAGATTCTGATTTAATGTTATAGCATCAAAGATTAGGACACCCTAGCTTTGAGTATCTTAGGGTCTTGTATCCTTCAATTTCTATCAATAAAATTCAGAATTTCTATTGTGAACATTGCATTCTTGCAAAACAAACTAAGAGCCCTCATCCGAAACACTCTTACAAACCATCCCAACCATTTCATTTGGTCCACAGTGACATTTGGGGACCAGCCAGACTTTCAAATCTAACAAACACTCAGTGGTTCATCACCTTCATTGATGATCACACACGAGTTTGTTGGGTCTTCCTCATGAAAGATAAATCTGAAACCTATATGGTTTTCAAACGGTTTCATCTCATGGTTAAGAATATTTTCCAAACTTCCATTCATATTTTAAGAAGTGAAAATGGTGGAGAATACTTCTCAAATGACTTTAACCATTATTTAAATGAGCATGGTATTGTTCACCAAAGCTCTTGCCCATACAACCCTCAACAAAATGGGATAGCTAAGAAAAAAAATCGGCATTTACTTGAGACAACTAGGGCTCTTATGTTTACTCAATTAGTTCCCCATTCTTATTAGGGAAAGGCTGTTCTTACAGCATCCTACCTCATCAATCGGCTTCCTTCAAAGACCTTAAACTATAAAACCCCCTTAAATGTCTTCCTTGAAGCTTTCCCTCATTATTCCAGGGCCTTAAACAGTCTTGCTCCTAAGGTCTTCGGGTGTACCTCCTTCGTACATCAGAACCAGTTAAATCCATTCAAGCTTGACCCAAAAGCTCTTAAGTGTGTGTTTGTTAGATACTCTCCTACCCAACAAAGCTATAAGTGTTATAACCCAACAACCCGCAAGTTCATTATTTCTTGTGATATCACATTTCTCGAGAACCAACCATTCTTCCACAATACTGCTCAAAATGAAAATCCAGTCCACAATTAGAATACAGTCATCTCTGTGCCTCTCAATCTCTTTACTAATCTTCCTCCTATTGAAACTCATCAAAGGGAGGAGAAAGAGGAGACTGAAATCCAGCAGGGTGATCAAGATCTGACTAAACCTTTAAAGGTTTATTCCAGAAGACCTAAAATTGCTAATCTTCAGCCAACCAATCTGTCCAATCTGGAGGTAAGTCCAAACAAGACAGTTGATACTGATATACAACAACTTGCTGATGACTTAAGTGTCCCAATTGCATTGAGGAAAGGTAAATGGATGTGCATGCTTTGTCCCAATTGCATTGAGGAAAGGTAAAAGGATGTGCACCAAGCATCCTATTAATGATTTCATCGGGTACTCAAAACTGCCTCCCTCCTTTAAGGCATTTACTACCAATTTAGACAGTGTAGCTATTCCTAGAAATGTTTATCAAGCATTGCAGGATGAAAACTGGAAGATGGCAATTATGGAAGAAATGACAGTCTTGGAGAAAAATGGTACATGGGAAATTATGGATCTTCTGGAGGGGAAGAAGGCAGTTGGTAGCAAGTGTATTCACTCTAAAATATAAATCCTATGGAAGTCTAGAAAGGTATAAGCAAGGCTTGTAGCCCAAGGATTTACTCAAACTCAAGGTTTGGATTATGAAGAAACATTCGCTCCTGTGGCCAAACTCAATTTAATTCGGATTCTACTATCCTTAGCCTCAAACTTGGACTGGAAACTGTACCAATTGGACATCAAGAATGCCTTCCTAAATGGAGATTTAGAGGAGGAGATTTACATGAGGATACCACCGGGGTTTGAGAAAGACAAAACAAGAGATAAGGTATGCAAATTGAAAAAATCTCTATATGGCTTAAAGCAATCACCTAGAGCATGGTTTAAAAGATTTAGTGATACTCTATACAACTTGAGATATAAGCAGGGACAAGCGGATCACACACTCTTTACAAAGATCAAGGAGGATGGTAGGAGAACAATTCTAATAGTCTATGTGGATGATATTATTATCACAGGAGATGATAACCAAGTAATTGAGAAACTAAAAGAACAGCTAAGGCAAGCCTTTGAAGTAAAAGAGCTGGGAGAACTACGATATTTTCTTGGTTTGGAAGTTGCAAGAAGTAAGAACGGCATTTTTGTATCCCAAAGAAAGTACACTCTTGATTTGCTAAAAGGGACGGGAAAATTGAGGTGTAAACCAGCAAGCACACCTCTAGAACCCAACTGGAAGAACAGAGAAGGAAAAGAAGAGCATCCAGTGGACAAAGGCATGTATCAACGATTGGTAGGCAAATTAATTTATTTGTCTCACACAAGATCAGATATTACTTATGTTATGGGTATTGTTAGTCAATTCATGCATTCACCGACTGGGAGACACTTGGAAGCCGCTCATCACATCCTTAAATATCTTAAAGGAACCCCGGGTAAGGGTCTACTATTTACAAAAAGCCGAAACAGAGGGATAATAGGCTATGCAGATTTTGATTGGGTAGGTGCCGTGGAAAATAGCAAATTCACATCAGGGTATTGTACAAAATTATGGGGTAACTTGGTGACTTGGCGGAGCAAGAAACAACAAATGGTAGCTCGCAGTAGTGCTAAAGCAGAGTATCGCTCAATTGCTCAAGCAATTTGTGAAATGGTATGGGTGGAAAGACTGTTGAATGACTTGTCTATGCCAATATTATCTCCTAAAATTCTTTATAGTGATAGCAAATCAACTATCAGCATTGTCAACAATCCGGTGCAGCATGATCGGATGAAACATGTCCGAATTGATCGCCATTTTGTCAAACAAGAGCTTAAGGATAGCAACATTAAGTTGACTTATGTTCCAACAGAAGAACAACATGTAGACATTTTGACCAAAGCAATGGAAAAACAAAGTTTTGAATATATAAGAAGCAAGCTGGGAATATTTGATATATATATTCCTCAGCTTGAGGGGGAGTGTTGAAAGATAAAAATGCAACAACCAATCCTAAAGGATTGAGGAGATGATCCGTGAATAAGATGAAAGGAATAAGAGGAGGATAACTCTCCAGAGTTATCCTCAAGCTGATCTATATATGTGTATTTGTAAATTAGTTAGAGTTATTTTATCTTGTTATCTTGTACTAGAATTTAGGAGTTTATCTAATAGCTAAAGTTTAGGAAATAAGTTTGTATCAAATTAGGAGTCTTGTATATTTAATCCTAGCTTCTAATGGAGAAGAGTACGATAGTTTTTCATTGTTCTATCGGATTTCTTCAACTGCAACTTCACTGAAAATCGATATTGGAATTGTAGGCTTTACTTACTATCTTCTCCTAAAACCTCTGATTTTATTTACCCCATATTCAATGTTTTATTTTTCTTTTTTCATGTTCCATTTCCTTTTTTATGTTATTCTTTTGGTTTATTTTTTCAGTGCATAAATCAATGATCCATTAACGAGAAATTGCTAAAAAGAAAGTGAACCCTGAATAATGATGCAAGACACAAAAAAAGTAATGCTTTATCTACAAATCAACAATCCATTAATGAGAAACTGCTAGAAAGAAATTGAACCCAGTAAACAATGCAAAAGACAAGAAAGGAAATGCTTTATCTACAAGAAAATAAAACTCATCCAGCAATGCAACAACCGAAAGTCACATCCTTATGGAGTGTGGTGGCCTTAGAGCATGCCATTCCCCTTTTAGGTTCACAAATATGTGCTTAGGGAGGAAGATTTTCTTCAGTTGATTGTGAATTATAAGGTATGTAGCAATCAGAGCTTTTCTTTAGCTAAGAAGTTTATGTGGTTAAAAGAGAATTTACAGATAATGGAACAGAAATGTTGGGCAAAATAAGTTTGAGAATTAAGAGACTAATTGGAAGAAATCAACCTGTCAGACAACACCGAAGAACTCTGGACTCGTTCATTGGAATAGAAACTCATTAGATTTATTTGAAAAGAGAAGTTGAGAGATTCTTAATGTAACATCCTGGAACTTTAGAAATAAATAATAATTATTAATTCCGGTATTTGAGGTGATTATTGAATACTTGAGGATTTAAAGGGAAATATTAATTTATATTGATTTAGGGAAATAGGTAAATATTTGGTAAATTTGGGGTATTGTCAACAATCGGCGTCAATCAATCAGTCAATCAAAGTCAGATTCTATCAATCAATCAGAGTAGTCAATCAGAGCCAAATCAGAGCCAGATTCTGTCAATCAATCAAAGCAAGAGATTGGGATTGACATCCTTCCCTTTTCTAGAATAGGAATGTATATATTGTTGTATCTTTCTATCTTTGAGTTGTATCCTAAGTTATATAGTTTCCAAAATAGATTTAGAAACTTTATTGTTTAGTTTTTTAGGAGTTTCCTAACTTAGCAGGAAGAATGTTTATATATTAGCATGTTTCCCATTGATTTGAATAAGATTGAAGAATTATTTTCTCCATCCTTTAACAGGTCTAAGTGTAATTTTTAAATGGAGTGTATGTGCTGGATTCTAGAAATCTCGAGGCCGAGGTGCAAAATCCACAAGTGGGCTTAGGGTCACTTTAAAATTAATTTCGCGCATTATGTGTGAGGATGGTTGCAGCTTGGGCGGTTCCACGGCGCGTGCAAGGGAGGCGGTCATGGGTTTGGGCAGGCAGAGAGGCTGCGTGCGCAAGGGAAAAAGAAGGCCAATTTATTTGGCCAAGGGAGGGCCGAAACGAAGTCGTTTCGGCCCAAGGCAGTGGCAGCCTTCCAGGGCCGCTGGTGGCCGCCACGTGTCCTTCCCCAGCCATTCGTTTTGCCTCCAAATGCTCTATAAATTGAGCAAAAATTGGCCATTTCAGAAAGGAAACAGCAGGAAGAAATTTGGGAAGAATGAAGGCTCGATCAGCAAGAAAATTGGGAAAAATTGGAGGAAAGCTCAATTTATTTGGAGTTTAAGCTAAGCCAAATAAGTGGGTAAAATTATTAGAAGCGTCGTACGATTAAATTATAAGTTTTTTATGGTTAGATTCAATTAATTCGAGCCATAGTCTCATTACTCGCTGTAAACATGTAATACTTTGCAACGGGAGTGCAGGAAAGACGTGAATCTGCCATTTAAAGGCAAGTTTCATACCCTCTCTACGTGCTCTTTATTCCCTACGTAAGTCTCTGCCGTTTTACATATTTTATTCCCTCCCTTACCGTGATCTGATTCCACGCATTAATTATATAACTACGCGTGGCAACCATTTTATAATTTGTGCAATATTTCTTACGAACCAACACAGGGCTTTGTGTCGCCCCATTCCCTTGGGAATGATGCCGCACCTAGTTGGGTTAAGTTTTAGATGGGTGTGTGTGTGACAGTTGTGGGTCTTGGGTATTTGTTTGTGAATCTAATATTTATTTAATTATAGGCTTGTGCTAACAACGTGTGTCAAGATTTGGGAATTGCTTCAATGGGGGGCGATATCCTGAGTGCTTGAGCAGGAGCATCCTAGGGTGTGTTTTGCACAAGCACTACATTGAGTGTGTTTTACTATATGGGAGAAGCATGGTCTGATGGCTAGCTTATGGGGGTCTTGTATCACGTTCATACTTACTACGTCATTGCATTCTTACTTGTGCACCGCATGGTTCTATTACGCGCGGTTATTATTATTGTTATTATTACTATTATACCGGTAGGAGTATCGGGCTGGGCCGAGTGACGGGAGTACCGACCTGGGGGAGATTCGACTCAGTTTTCTTAGACTAGCTCGAGGGAAACTCGAGAAAAAACTTTTAGATTAGCTCAGGAAGGTCCCGAGGGAAGACCTGATTGGACTTGAGATTTTGTGTACGTGATTTGCGTGCGGAGGGACCATCCCAAGAAAGCTTTGGATTCAGCGCTAAAGCGCGGAGTATTTATGCTTGCTAGTTCATGGCAACGACAGGTTTGATAGGGATTTGGGTGACAGTGTCTTCTATGTGGGCCCCAGAAACCATTATGTGCATGTTTATTTATGTTGTTTTCCTTTGTCATGTGGTTCATGTCGTGCATGTATATATCTAGGGCACGTGATGTGCAGGATGTACTGGATTATTCTCCCAAAACCCTTGCTAGCCTTTGTTTCTTGTATATATTTGCTGAGTCTTGTGACTCACCCTTACTTTCCATCATTCTAGGTAAGGGGAAAGCTTGAAGCGACAGGTTTGCTTAGTGACGTCGGGTCCCGTCCTTGAGTCCTAGGTCCATGTGCAGAGCTATCCTAAAGAAGCAGTCTTGGGTGTCGTTTTATTTTGTCAATTTGTGGAGCTTAAGCATTTTGTTATCAACCTTGTCTATGTAACTCGTTGCTAGTTGTGTGAAAAGAAAGCTATGGTTTGGATTGCGTTGAGGTTGGTGCATGTTGTTGGTTTGTATTATTGTTCTATATCATCCTCATAATGACCCTCTCATGGATTCTCTATGCTAGCGAAAGCTCTGAGAGGCGAGCTGTTACACTCAATCTTGGAAGGGGTATGTTAGAGATAGTAATCTAGTATGAACACCACATACTCTCAATGTGGGTGAGATATGGTGACTAGTGGGAATTGATTAAAGAGACATTTTAATAATTTCATGAGGCTAATGCAGGGTTCCTAGGGTAATTAAGAGGAACTTAAGAAGCTTAATGTGCAATTTTGCAAAGTGAGCTATATATTGAAAAATTATAAATGACACTTGATTTCCCCTTTTGGGTGTCAGTGGATTTGGTGGTATAAATTCCAATTAGCACCCATACGTCACTAATGTTAAAGTGTACAGCTGCTACATGCATGAGGTGTGTGATGAGATACATATGACATGTACTCCACTATGTGGAAGATATAGGAAGTGGATGGAAAGGAAGTAGGTGACGCCATTAAATTGGTTGTGTGGCCAAGAGATGGAGAGAATAGAGATTAATATAAACAGGTTACATAAACCACTGCATACGTGCATTAACGTAGAGGTGCAATCAGAGCCGACCCAACCAATTTGAGGGCTTTAGGCGAAAAAATTTATCGAGGCCTTCTTAAGAGTATTAATTTTTTTATAAAAAAATAAATAATATATTTTTTACTAAAATTTTTTATCATTTCATTAAATTAAAAAAAAAGTTGGAAGTTCAATCAACTGTAAAATCTGATAATTTCTTAATTATAGTGAATTTTTAACTAAAATATAATATCTCAGAGATTAAAAAATGCTAAACAACCTACTACAATAAACAAAGAAAAAACAAAACTAATTTTTTCTTGAAACTCTAAAAAGGTCAGTGCAACTCGAGTAAAAAGCTATACATTCCTAATTTTCCTATAGAAAAAAACAAAATAAAGCATTAAATTGATAACATTAAAAAGGTAAAGTTCACCAATAATGAGCAAATTTTATTCCACAAATATGCGTTGAACTATATTCAGTTTTATATAAAATTAATTTTTCTTGCCTTTTGAGATACAAAATCATTTATTAAATCTCCATAATTAAGTTTATCTAATAAACCATTTTCAATGGATAATATAGCTAATCTATTTGATATTTCTTGCGACATAGTTGATCTCAAATATGACATTATTAATTTCAATTTTGAAATTTTTTTTACAGTAGAAGCCATTAAAACTAGAATTGTGAATAATATTCTATAAGCAACAATATATGCATTTGGAAAATAATCAACTATTTTTATGTAGTGAAGAATTTTTAATGTACTATTTTTTTTCTCTTAAAAAGTTTCTCTTTAACACTCTTAATTCTAAAAGTAAATCTAAACCATCTATATCAGAAAGTCCATCAAATTTAAGAACATTTTTAAGATTCAAACAATATCCTTTTAAAACATCTTCATCCATTGATTTTAATTTCTTATAATTGCATAGAAATCTAAATTTTTTTTTCATATATTCCAAATTACTCAAACCTATTTCGAAGTGAAGAAATGACTTGATCAATCGTGTACATAAAATAATCAACTCTAAAGGATTTTTTAATAGATTTTGTTTTATCATCATTGATATTTTCATCAAATTGTATTTTGTATTTAATTTTTTAATAAAATATTTATTATTAAAAAATAAAAATATATATAAATAACAAATTTTAAAATTTTGGGGCCCTCCTAATTTGGGGGCCCCAAGCGGCCACCTTGCTGGCCTTACTATAGGGCCGGCTCTGGGTGCAATGCAAAAAGAAGGCAGCTGGAAGCTGTGAGGAAACCACCACATATGTGATGTACACCTCATCAACAAATATATGAGAGCAAGACAAATTGGAGGATGGAGAGAAGTTACGTGGCCAGTGGAGAAGGATGCTCTGATCCAGCTAAGCATTCAACGCTGCATATGAATAGACGTAGGAAGTGAAGCCCTTGGCTGCAAGAGATAAAAGAGAGGAAAATTGCCTAGAGAGATGAATGTATGCACATACCAGCCATATATGTGGTGGAAGAAGGTTGCAGCTAGTGGCTTTAGGAAGATGGTTGATGGAATTGCGGATGGATGGCATTGCTTCATGGTGGTGAATCTTGTTGCTGGCAGGGAGAGAAGTATTGTTGGTTAGAAAGTAAAGATGTGTATGTATATACACCTGCTGTGGGAGAGGAAAGGATTTTATGTGATAAAGAAACCAAGAAAGAGAGAAAAAGCTAGCTGCTTGGTTCAAGGAAATGAAGAAGGCGGAAGGTGCCAGTGTGGCAGCATGAGATTGGGCAAATATAGATTGGTTTGGAGGAATTTAGTTGCTGGTGTGCGCGTAAACCAGCTGAGGTAAGGATTCCTTATAATTTGGTTAAGCTTCAAGTTGAGATGCTAAATGTATACCTAAACATTGAAGCCTAGGCCGGTTAATGGGTAATTTCAAAGAAAATTAACGGAAATAGCTTTCTGTGCATGATATGATCATAGGGAGTATGTACAAAATTTTGGCTGAAGTCTTTTCTTATAGGCTAGGACTGATTATTAAGAAAGCAATAACCAAATCTTAGAATACTTTTGTGGTAGATGGACAAATTCTTGAGCAGTTTTAGTAGCCAATGATTGTTTGGATTCTCAATTAAAGTATAACCTCCCGTATCTTATCTATAAAATACTAAGTCTTAAGATCATGCTCCTAAGTATTATTATCATATGTCATGGATAAAATGGGTTTGGGCCTAAGTGGAATAGTTGGATAAAGTGTAGTATCTACTCTATCAGATTCTCAGTTTTGGTCAAATGTTTGTTAAAAGTTTCTTCCAGAGCTCTAGAGCTTTTCAGTGAGGAGATATCCTCTCCCCCTTATCATTCATCCAAGGAGATATCCTGACCAAGAGCCTTTTGTTGAATTACTGTTCAGGTAGGGTATGAAGACAATGCCAACATTAACATCTCCCACCTTTTGTTTGCTGCTGGCACCATTGGTTTTTCGGAAACTAGCAAGAGGGCATAAGGGTTCCTTCGAAGCATCTTATTGTGATTTGAAGTGTGTTTGGTATAAAAATTAATCATTCTAAAAGTGAGATCATCTCAGTGGGTTGAATAATATTCTTAATCTTGCCAATTCTTTAAGCTGTAAGGTTGGCGTTCCATCAACCAAGAGTCTAGGCCTTCAGTTGGGCTAAACCTTTACAGATAAGATGTAAGATGCAGTTGTAGAAAGATATAAATCTGGCCTTCATTCACGGAAGAGTCTGGGAGGGGGGATTTGCTTTTATAAAGAGAATACTTGCACATGATTCCTGCTTCTGTGGGAGCTAATTGGAGGAGTTGCAGAGAGATTTTCTTGGGGAGGGAAGGGCTGGGGGGGGTACATGGGAATGAGCTAAAGTACCACCTAGTCAGTTGGGATAAGGTTTGTTGTCCGTTGGTTGGAAGAGGTTTGGATATTAGGAACATGAGTTTTAATGAGGTCCTATGGTAAGTGGTTATGGACACTTGCATGTGAGAGTGAGAGATTCTAGGGTGGGTGGTCTACAGGCTTGAGTAAGTTGCGTTTTGGTTAGGCTTATGGAAAGAGATCATGTAAGTTTAAGATAATTTATTTAAGTTCATGTCTTTTGAGGTTGACAGTGGGCATTTTGTTAACTTTCTGCCTTAAAACATGGCCATAGGCCTTTGTCTGAGTATCTTCCTGACTTCTTGAAATTGACGTGTGATAAGTTGAAAATTGTAAAGGGAAAGTAATAGTTCTCTTGCCGGTCTGGTCCCTGCAATTCAAATGTAACCATCAGAGCTTTCTTTTGACATGACTCAAACTCGCTGGAGGATAGGACAAGAGGGGGACATATAGGTCCAGCAACCAGAAAAGATGGAGCCTATTTGGTTTGATCATTCTATAGGGCTAGAAGGGAGAAGAGTTGGAGGATCATCTCCCTACTTCACTTCTTAGAGGCTCATGACTTTTGAGGCATGTTCTTTATTTTTGGTATACAGTGGGATATGCTAACATTTGTGATGGATTCTTTGTTCCAAGCAGGAGGCAAATATGTGTTTGGAGGATTATTCCAGGAAATGAATAGTAGAGCTTTGAGAGTGTAGAAAGGCAATTTTTTGTATTTTGTTTATGACCTTTCCTCTTAAGTAGGATTTCAGGTGCTTCCTTTATACCAAGGTTCCCGCTAAGATGGTTCTCTTACAAAAAACTAAAAAAGAAAAGAGCTGCACAAGAAGAGCAGAAAACAAAGCTCCACTGTCAAACCTACAAAAAAAAAAGAAAATACCCTTTTGAACAGTTAATCTAGGTCTCAATCCCTTCAAAGGCCCTTCAACCACTCCACCTCTACGGGCACCATATTTCACAAAAGGAGCAACAATCCAAGCACATTCAACTTTTACCACAGCAAATCATTACAAAAATAATAGGACTACAACGACCTATGAGCATTATTACCCATTAGATAGAGCTGCCTCATTTCCAATAGCATCAGCATTAATAACTGAAATGTCTCATAACTTCTACATATCAATCATCTAAGGATTTAGGGGAAGCATTAATATCTTTACTAGATAAACGAATTTTTCTTCAAAGATGTTATAATGATAACCATTTTCATTTGGAGAAACCACATGAAAGTTATTGTTTAAATTACTATCATGCTGATATCTATTTATATATATATACATATGTATGTATGTATGTATATATAAACTACTGCCCCAGATATCCAACTTCATGACATCCAGCTTTACAGCCTCAACAGATATTGGAATTGGATTGCCATTTAGAACCTCTATTTTTCTTTTTTCTTTTTTTGAAGAATTTATCTCTATAACATGGATTAGAATGGCTACTGCATACCTCTTTTAGTGAAGGGATTAGCAACATTGATAGTGGAGGAGATAATGAAGCTGCAACAGTTCTGGCGCTCTCTTCCTCTTCACTTGCTTGGCGTGATATTGGAAATACTTTGTGCGCGTCAAAGTAATCACGAGGAGGTCTGAAGTGGAAGATTCATCACATTTTATTTTTATGTTTTTTTCTTATCGGGAAGGACAGAGGTACAGTAAAAATTGCAATTAGAATAAAAGTCAAACATTGACTTCCATTCTGGACCAGATAACCCACGCAAGTCAATATAACATGTACCTTGAAGAATCAGAGCTATTTGGTGATTGACCTGATTTTTTACTTTCTTGTCTGTCTCTATCAACCTTCACCATTGCAGATTTCTCCCGAGCATTTCCCCTCTTCAATCCTCCTTGCATTGCAGCCTTTGCCTGAAAATATACCATCAATACCCTCTAAACACAAACCAACACTAGCATACATGAAATAACCAAGAATTCTTAAAAACCAATTAGGATCAGGTAGAAGCTCAAAATCAATGAGAAGAGGGCACTACCATACATGAAATAACCAAGAAAATCAGCAAAGTTAAGAAGGTCAAAGATAGAATAATTAGAGAGGAAAAAGATGTAGATATATGTGAACCCAAAATCTCAGTGCGCAAATCATGATTTTAACATCCAAATAGAAAATAAAACCATAATTTTGTAAGGACTATTATGAGTAGTCAATATGTCATCAGCACATCAATTTATGATGAAAAAACTATCTATTATATTCCCCTATCTCCCAGATCTCCAATTATATTCTAAAGAATGTGCTCGCTATAGTACCAAATTCGAAGTAACTGAGAATTATAGTAGAAAAAACCTGTGCGAGGTTCATTGCACTGTCTTCAGTTGCACTTGAAGTTCTTTCTGGGATACCCAGTCTGGACTTTGGAGTTCGAGGAGAGTCTGAATTGTCATGTCCGCGGTAGACAACGGTCCCACTGTTGGACGCATCTTCAAAGGAAGTAAATGTGCTGCTAGACTAAAAGGCAAATTGCAAATTGGTCAATTCAAGACAGAAGAAAGAGATTCAAAGTTTCTTCATCTACTCATTATTTTCTTCATCTCAAACAGACAGCAATCTTACCGAAACACTCTGGTCGCTGAATAGAGAGGATGACTGACCTCCTCTAGGAGATCGTACAATAACAGTCCCAGTCATTGATACTTCTTCCTGTAAATTCAACACTCATGACAACTCAGGAGGAGGTAGCTAATATAGCATTTACAGTCTAAACCATATCAAATTCCATAAAAACCTTTCAAGTCAATTAATCATCACATTTCATCTCAATTTTTCTTTAGCCACTTAAATTGGTGAGCAAATATGATATTATGAAGTCGGAGGAAATAAGAATGCCTGCTCCCTCTGGAGCAAGGTTGATAGAATTTCTGGAAGATGGTGTTTCTCTTGTTTACATTTATCATTAAGTTATATCATGCTTATATGATCCCCTTTAGGACAAGTTATCACGATCAAATTATATGTAGCCAACTCCTAGGAGAGACGCTAATATCCCTATAAAGCCCCAGACATGGGCACATTTCATCTGAGCATCACAAGCATTCATGTAGGGATTGAATACCCTAGTCAATTGATAGGATATGGATATCCTGGGCTTCAAAAGTTGACAATAAGGCAAGCAAGCACCACATTTCTTAATAATTCAAGTTCACAACTCCCAATTGGGTGGGACCTGTGATGGCTAATGTTTCCATGCTCAGAAGCACGCAGTAGTATTTCATCTCCATTCTTCATTTAATTTTAACAATTCCACTTCTTGGTCACACAAAGGTCATGTTAAGTACATAACTTCTACACACACACCCACACACAGACTTACATCTTCGTCGTAATATTTTTGTTCTCCATCAAGATTTTGATCTCCCGCATTTTTCCTAATTTGATTGTAAAACACATTTCCAGAAGCAGATGACCACTGGTTACCAGCTTCCGTTGCTTTTACAGGAGCAACTTGGTTGTTAGTAACTTCTGGTTTCCTGTCACGAACCTGAGGTGGTCTTGAGACACTTCGTACAATTCCAGTACTACTGGGTGTTTGACCAATGCTGAAGTCCCATCCAGCATTTTTGAAGGTTTTCCCCTGGCTACTGCAAACAAAGCAGTGAGTAAAGACGCAACCAGAGAGTGATTATACACCAGAAACTGATATTCAACCCACCTGGCCAGTAAAGTGTCTTCACCTTTGGACTCATTCATCACCTTCACGGTGCCAGATGCCTTCGCCAAAGCTACAGGACCATTTCGAGGAGTTTCTCCATGTTCTTTTAATTGAAACTTAGGCCGCTCTCTTTCATGAAAACAAAAATCGGCATATCACCATGATAAATGAGTTAAAAGGAAATCATTCATAAAAGTTAGGTTCATATATTGATATTTCTTCAATATCTTTGGCATCAATCTATATAAATATATACACATCTTTTCACAGAAAAATAAACTTTAAAATCTAACATTGCATCCAAAAAAGACCTTGCTATTAACAGTTAGTAAAATGCCACATTTTGAACCCCAAGTGTGCATGTCAGAAAATGTCATATGGACATCAAAATCAGAGGTTATATTGTCTTTGTCCACCAGTAGATGTATCCATTGTCAGGTCAAGTCTAACCTGTATAGTTAAAACATTGATCTCAAAAATGCTGCAGCCACCTCCAATATACATGCCAAAATGGCCCAATACAACATACCTTATTCTCTCCAAAAGTCTTTGACTTTTCCTAGCATTCCTGATGAAACGGTGCTTCAGAAGTTCCTTAGCACTTGGTCTCTGAAATCAACAAGATGACAGAAACATGAGAACATCTATGCCTTGGCAGCAATGGACCATAATCAACATCTCAACTATTTACAACTATTAATATCAAAAGAGGGAGAATCTGGACACAGTTTCTTGGCTTTATGAAGCTATATTTTGCAAACTCCACTTCATAAAATTCCTCTAATAAACAACATATGAAGCCTTAATCCCACTAGCTAGGATCAACGAAGAATCCTGTAATCAACCCAAAATGAATTCTCTCCTCAAACATCTTTCTCTGACTTGCTTTCATTCCAAAAAAGCCACACAGGAGTTAGGGGGAAAATACCAGCTTTGGATAAATTAAATCAAGTATAATAAAGTACATTTTTATAAATATAGGTTAATAGAATCCAGAAACTAGATATGAGAAGACAATCCATGCCAACTAAGTTTACACATCAAACATTATTTTTAAGGTTTCAGTAATGGCTAGAGTTGCAGAATGCATATCCCAAGTTTCTAAGTATAACTAATTAGTGGATAAGCATTGATCTCAAGTTGCAAAGTTTTTTGCCACCTATTCATCTCAAGTTGTTTAACAGCTATGACATTAACAAAGAGCAGCACTCAGGCACCTTCAATATCAAAAGGCATATGGATCAAAAAGGATTTCAAGAGAACTCTTGCTAGTGATTAAAAATCCCAGAAGTTATAACAGACAGCAATTTATCACACAACCAAATGCAATTATTAAAGGTCACTTTAAGAGTGTGAAGTCTTGAGGCTGCTCATCAAACAAAGACACTAACATTCTGTTAATTTGATCACACTACATGTACATTTCATCAAGATTAAATTTTAGGACCCCGTACTCTTTTGCATCCAAAACCTCCAAGATGAAAACAAGCATAATTTTCTGATAAGTGCCAATTTTTTTCTGCTCTAGTAGTATCTAAATCTTATGTGCCCATATCATGTGATCTTAGTGTGAGTATAGGGTGCCACCTGGTTGCTAGGTTGAGTGAACTCCAACTAATGATCTGATAACATACCGATGAAGAATCAGCTTGCCATCTTTAAATTTTATGCTTGGACTATCTCTTATTGTTCAAAAATGCAATTCTTCATTTTTTTTAAGGAAATACAATTATCTAAGTAACCAGAAAAGGAGGTAAGAAGATGAGGAGATAGTCAACTCATAACCAGCATTGATAAACTCTAAAAAAACTATATATCTGGAATAAAACCGACTAAACAAAAAATGAAAAAAAAAAATTCCTCTTCAGAGTATCATCTTTATATAATTCTCAAAGCATTAAAAGAGAAGACCTTAAAGACCATCAAGTTTGTATATAAATATGTTTATTGTGTTATAATTATCATTGCTGTTTTACATTTTTCACTTTTCCTTAGGTTAGGGGATTCATTAAATACTGGTACTATTTTCTGCATGAACATTCAGCATTAAGAATGACCCATAAGCGTCCACAGTCCAAGGCACATAATTCCACTATGGGAAGAGCAAAATAAAAGGGCATGAATACCTACCTCAGCAGGAGTCTTCTTTAAACACAGAGAAACAAATTCTTTCATAGGACGAGAAAAATGCTCATCCAGCTGCACACCAAAAACTGACTAAATTTAATTGGAAAGACCACACATGGCACACCAAAAATTTAATTAGAAAAAACAAGTCGTTGCACATGGCAATTAGCAAACAAGCAACATCAACAAACGAGATTGATTCGTCAATATCATGTTGTAACCTCCTAGAACAAATTTGTCATTTAGGATGGGGACTGCAAGGAGAAAAGAACATATCAAACAATGGAAAGAAAACCTGTGGTGGATTTTCACGGGGTATAATGAAAAGAACCCTCATCGGGTGCAGATCTGCAAGTGGTGGTTCTCCTTTTGCCATCTCAATAGTTGTTATCCCCAGAGACCAAATATCTACCTGCACATAAAAAAGTTCAAACGTGGAAATTACTTATTATAAAAGACAGGCACTAACAACATGACATGGTACAAAAAGACCACCCAAAATCCAAGAGGACCCAAAGATGCTTCCCTATAGATAGATACCTTCTCATTGTACCCTTCAGAATTTTGAATTACCTCTGGAGCCATCCAAAATGGTGTTCCTACAAAAGTCTGTCAATGTTATATGCATTAGTAAAGCCCTTGATGAGTTGATTATACAGCTTTCATCTACTACTCTCAAAGGAATAAAATCATGTGATATCAATATAAAATGCATAGCTTAGAGAAAAATACTTATCAAATTCTCGAATGCTCAAATAAGATAGGAAAAAGCATAATGTATTATGGCACAAAGCATTGCATCGTATATGGATACCGTGCAAGAGTTATTATTACAAATTTAACAAAGAAATGAAGTAAAGATAAATTTTAAAACAATTGCTCAGTGATGATGAAATATTTGCAAGACAATGTGCAACAGCCAAAGAGAAATGGGAACATAAAAAGAAAAATAGAAGAGAAAAAAATGATAATTCAATATTCAGACAAGCGGTTAAAAGAGGAAGTGATAGTAAATTTTAAGCCAATCAGCTCAGAGATAGAGAAGACAATCATATAATCATTTGTAAGAGGAGGCAATGGTGCAGTAAAGTGGAACTGGAAGGAAAAGGGCAGCAATTAAAAAAAAAAAAAAAAGCAGCAGTCAGATTGATGGATGATCAATAAACACACCAACATGAAGCCTTTCCTAAGTTGCAGTTTTACTGGTTAATGAACTAAAACTTCTTAAAAACTTTGCCTATGAATTACTATTTACAGCCAGTCCCAAGCTAGATAAAGGAGAAGGGTTGCTTGCGTAGCCAACGGCCAATGTAGAATTCATCAGATCAAACATCAGGGATTCTAGAGATTGGTGAGCTAGAATTTGTGTAGTTGATCTCACATGGCGGGATTACACCTTGGTATGTTGTCATTGTTTAATTAAAACTACATAAAATTACAAGTCTCCCTAAATTTCACTTCTTTTCTTAATGAACTAAAACTTCTTAAAATGAAGATGGTCGCCAATACTCTACGGGATAGGAAGAAGGGGTGTGGGAGGGGTGAAATTACAAACAAGCAAGAGGCCTTCACATAAATAGAATGGGCCTAAACATGGTCCCTTAACTGACTAAGTTTATTTTGTTTAAAAAACGGACAAAGAACCAAATGTCCATCCAAATATTTGATTAGGAAAAGCTCCAAGAGATCAATAATATACCTTTCTTCTTGAGATTGTTCTTGTCAATTGAGCAGACACACCAAAATCAGCAACCTTTAAAAAATAACCACATGAAAAAACATGAACTTCAGAAAAGAAAATGGGTAGCCTTTTAAAGGCCCACAACAATTTTTCAACATTATGCCAGTTATTTAGAGTCAGTTGCATGAAACTACAGAAAATAATCCGCTTGCTTGAGTATGAAAAAAATGTACCTTAACATCACCATTCTCTGTCAACAAAATGTTTGCCGCTGCCAAGATTAAAAGATGAGTCTTGTCAGTATTACCAACATGCACAGAACAGAAGCCCATACTTTGTCTATAGGTTTAATGAAATAACCAATTAACAGAAAATAATAATGTTTCAAGGACATAACATCAAACACAGGCCTCATAGAAACATAAGACAGTGAATATAATCATTACAAGACTGATATTATGAAGACTTGCAAAAGACAGATGACCTTTAATATCTCTATGGATTTTCCCTTCATTGTGAAGATATTCAATAGCATGCAGCAAATCACGTACAATACAAGCTATGGACATCTCATCCAGTGGCTGACCTGGTTGAATCTGCACAAGTAAAATTTTTATGCATCAGCATCAAGAAAATGGAAGACAGAAAGCAAACCCCTTATTGATTTGTTGGCTATTTTATGAAAATCAGCTGCATATATGGGGATATCATACAAAATCATAGAAAGCTTTTATTGTATCTCTGAAGTCCCAAACTGTGTAAGCTTCCAAAACATAGGGCTTTCTAGATGCAGATGATGATTACGTAGATGCAAGAGCAATCCATTATTTTTCTTTTGTTCAGTTTAATATGCAATAGTGGACAATATAATACCAATCACTTTTTCTTGTTTGTTGTAATTTGCAGTAACAAACAATTATTTAACCAACTTTAATATATTTTTCTTGTCCTATTTATCATCATAAATTATCATACCAAAAGGACAAAAGACCGCTTCTAGATACACAAACATGGCAGTGATTCCAAAATTGACATATCATGAAAAAAAGGACAAAAAAGATCACTTCATAATCTGACCAGAATAGCAGTCAGTAAAAAAAATAGTCAGAAAGCAATAAATGCAACATAAAGAGGAGCTATGTACTCTTTCCCATTTGTTCCTTTAAACCTAATGCCTGCCTTATTTATTGATGGGAAAAGAGCTTAACCTGTGGATTAGTTATTCTGGACAAGAGAAGATTAAATCAACAAATTGGCAAAAATAGATAAGCATTAAGAAACACAATTGAAGTGGACATTCAGAAGCAAACAGTAGTAACATACTAGATCAGCAACAGAGCCACCAGCCATGTATTCCATTATTATCCATAGCTTGGTTTGATGGACGTAGGACCCATAATATTCTGTAATATACGCTGATCGACATTGCGATAGAACTGCTATTTCCTGGAAGGAAAATGATTTAGAGAATAAACCAGACTAGTTATTTGCAACATTTACTCCAAGTGTTTATCAAATCAGTGAAACAATACCTTTTGAATATCCTCAATTTCATCTTCTCTGGGGAAAGACAAATTCCAAAGTCAAGAAAAATCTAATAAAGAATAAAAAACTGCTGAAGAACACAGAAGCATGCATGTGCTCCATTGATCAAATTTGCTATTATAAGCACAAGAAAATACAGTAGAAACAGGAGAAATCACATAACATTTTAAGTAAAACCTATACAACAAAACTCATAAAAGGCAATGTTGAAATTCTGATACATAATTGAGGATTTACTGAGATATGAATCTGAGGCATGAAACAAATGATATATAAGATGATTCATTACTTCCAAGCTTCCAAATACGTTACCTAATTTAAATTTCAGGATTTCACACTCAAGAAATGTAGCTAAATTATAGACAAATCTCCATTACACTAAACCTTGATAAAACAGGGCCAAGATATGGATAGTAACAGCAAAAAGATGTAACTTGATTAGCTGCACAACAGTCATATTAATATTATCTGCTCACATAGTAAATATGTTGTTTCATAATGTTTGTTCTTCTCCGCACACATCTCCATTCAAAACCTTCAATGAGGCCCTTATTGGCAAGTCGATGTGGAAGTTTGTGAGCAAGATAGATTTTGGAGGACATTAACTGTGGCCAAAAATGGTCTTCGGTGGGGAAAGTGGTCTACTTAACCAAGTAGATACTGCCATTGGTTAGGCTTACGGAAATGGAAATCGATGTTGAATGTTTGGGACTTCTTTAAATTCATTTTTCTAATGAAGGTAGTAATTCTATTAGATTCTGACTTCATAATAGGTGTCATCACCAACTTCTATGATAATAGGTTTCTATTCTGTTTAGGCTGCCTAGCAACAGGTTGGCTTCTGTATATAACAGTTTTTCCTTTGTGTTAGACTCTGTTGTGTGGTCCCTTTAATTCATGCATAATCCGTAGGATTGGGAAACCAAGTCCACAACAGTTCTTTTATATAACATGCATCAAGGCTAGCTCATTCGATCCTGGTTTCCAAAAAATGGGGCCTTTTTGTTTGATAAAAGTAGAGAAGAGCTTCCTTGGTAAATCTTGTAGGAATTAAAACCCCTCCTGTTTTTCATTTGGATACCCTTGCCTGGTTCTATACCAATTGTGATAATCTAAGAAACAGGACTCCAAAGATGGCATAGAGAAAATGGCACACCTGAGTGTCAAGACCCTAGGTTTCAAATCTAGGGTTTCTAGTAGACCATCAAGAAAGAAGGAGACAGAAATCAAAGAATTTAGGGAGAAAAACAGAGGGAAATAGAGAATGGATAGAGAGAAAATGTGAGAACTTTAATTAATTCATTCATAATCTTGGTACAAAGTGGCATAGCCCTACATATGGCTATCCACAATAGTTATGTATAGTAGTTATTCAGTTATTTGAAACAGTTATTTGGTTATATTGTTAACAGATTCTGCTAACAGTTGTAACTATAAAATAATACTTTCACTATTGCTTTCTACTATCTCTTAATTCTTCAGGTCACGACACTGAGTCCTATTATAACTTGTCAGATAGCCCCCGTCACACTAGCTCCCACTTCCCCACGGAGTGGAGCCCACCTCAATTCTGGTGTCTCCAATGGGGCCCACAACCATAGTTGATGGATGACACACCTAAGTCCTACTATAACACACTAACACTACTTTGTCATCGGATCACATTCTAAAGCAGTTAATTAACTAAAACTGATTAGATATGTTCTCAAACTTCAGTATAACCAAACTCTTGAGAGCACTCTTTTAAAAATTTAGGTGTACAAGAAAGATCAAAGAATCTTATACTACAAGTAACAATATACACCATAAAGAACATATATGCAAGTTTTTTGTCAAGAAGCAGTTAAACCAGCAATTATAGACCTTCTCATATGTTTGGAAGTATTGAAATGTTAACCACCATCTCATCTAAAATCTTAACTTTATATTTTATATTATTATTTTCACTCTCAACATACTCCCTCACATGTGGCCAAGCTTCACTGCATAATTGGTCCAAACATATCCAACTATTTAAATATTGGGTTCGTGGTGAGGTTTGAACTCAAGGCCCTTTGCCTACTATGATACCATATTAAATTGTTAACCACAAAACTTTTAGATAGAGGGTCTATCTTTTATATTATTATTTGTACTCCCAAAAAGTACAAAAGATCAAATAAAGAACATAGGAGTAGATATGGTAAGGGAGCAGTAGGACAAATAACTGGTAGAAAAAAGTATAGATAACCAAATCTATTCACTCACGATTCTTCTAGGTCAATAACTTTAATAGCAACCACTTTTTTAAGCTCCTTATCAAACCTGCAAATCAGGAAAGCAGCTATCTTAGCATGTAAAGAGATAACTACATAACATAATGATGAACTTAGACAGCTACAAAGAGTAGTATAAATTTACAAAGAAAATGTTCAATGGTCATGTCACAGTTCAATAACAAGTGCCATCAGCACACTGCAAATTCAAGTGATGGGAATAAACCTAACTGTTGCCAAGCTCATTTTAACACCGAGTTGGGGGAAGGAGGGAGAGTTTCTGGCTATTATCTCAGTCTTGCACAGGTTGGAGGTTGGTCTAATCCTGGAGCTTTGTGGAGGTGCACGAGGATGTTGCTTCAACCATAGCTGATTTTCCATCTCCAAGAGTGGCATCTAGAAATGTGGTAGCTGGTAGATCAAACTTGAAAAAGTGTTTTCTAACAAAGTGTTCACCAACAAAAACTAAAAAAATGTGTTCAAATAATAAAAAATTTCAGAAAACTCGGTTTTCAATTTTTCAATACTGGAAGTTAAATGCATTTTATGTGACAGTGAAATTTGTTTAATTGTATAAGACGGCTATAAGACCAACTTTATTATAGGGCACAATGTTTGGCAATAAAGTATTATGTAAAAAATATGACCATAACAGAGATGGAGTTTTACAATGGATGTGCAACCATATAAGAAAAGATAAAATTATAAATGAGATTATTTGTAATAAGGTCAAAGTGACTCTAATTAAGGATAAGATACATGGTGTAAGATTACAATAGTTTGACCGTGTGAAAAGAAGACTAATAGAGACTCCTATGAAGAGAGTGGGTGGGATGAAACAAAGTCTCTAGATACATGGTGTAAGATTACAATAGTTTGACCATGTGAAAAGAAGACTAATAGAGACTCCTATGAAGAGAGTGGGTGGGATGAAACAAAGTCTCTAGAAAAACAACTAGGGGAACACCAAGAAAAACTTGGTGGAGACTCTTACAGAAGATAAGGCATTAAGGCCATAGAAAGACATGATTGATGAGTTAGAATTCATGTATCTAACCCCACATAGAGGGATTAAAGCTTGAGATGATGTTGTGTACTAAATGTTAAATAATATTTATAAGATAATTTTCCCAATTTCTTCACAAAAGGGTATTTTCCAAATAAAGAACATGACTTTTTATCATCAATATTAATTATACTACGACTAATATGAATATAAATAGTAAAACATGAATTTTAAAATGTACAAACAAAACATGAATTTTTAAAATTCATGTAGCCAGTTCCACTACCATTACCCCATACGGGGTGCCTCATATTAGCAATAGTGGCTAATGGAAGCAACAGCACTAAGCGCCAACAATGGAACAGATAAGCAGCAAGTTCCTCTTTTGATTTATGCTTCCAAGTGACTAAGGTTGCATATGCAGTGTGCAGAGACCCTCATATCAAGTACTCTCACTGTTAAGTACAGCCTTCCATCTTACTTTTGTAAAACTAAGTAGTAACAAAAAAGAAAAGTGAGAACATTTGAATCTAATCACTGGAAGGAACAAATAAATGATAAAAAGTTCAGCTCTGTTTATTCTTTATATTGACAACAATACTAACAAATGAGCACAATAAATCATGGTGCAGATCATGTTTCTATTATGAGTGGGAGAAACCGAGTGATACGGCCTAGCCTGAGGAACAACGCATTGTAATCAAACCACATCTATGAAAACCAATGAGATTTCAAGACTTACCCTTTATACACATCTCCAAAGGAACCCCTTCCAATGAGCTCCAAGTCACTAAATCGCGATCCTGTGGCCTCCACGAGAGCAGCCAAATCCTCCATCTTTACTTGTAAAAACTTACTTTCTCGCCTCCTCAGTAAATAAGCGAAGCAGTAAGGAGACCAATCAGATAAGCCCTGCAGACAATGTCGTCTCAAATATCTTCACATTTTCCAACCCCCGCTTCCACTTCCGGTTGCTGAATTTGCATTTTCAGATATCGGTTTGGCACAAATTCAATCTGCGCTTCAGCAACAAACTTGAAGCCGCAATATCGACCAGCACAAGGCCTTGTACACCCAATTATAAGCAATAACCTGAAATGAAATAAAAAAAGTTAGGGAAAGAAAAGGAAAACCGAAGCAATAGCATAATGCGGAAGCTATTGGCGTTAAGTGAAAGCATTGAGTTGCAATATATCACTGGAATTGTTAGGTGAAGTGGGGAAGCCAAAGTGATGAGCCAACCACCAATCGGGGGACTTTTTCCAAAGCCGCTGATTCAATTCCGCGACAACAAAAAACGAAAGCGAAACACCACCGCAACAGTGACGTCAATGCGGAGCTTTAGGTTAAGTGAATTCTAGGGTTCGACACTCACCCGTTAAATCCGAACTCGAGAGCCCAAATACTCGCCGATAACAGTGAAATTGCAGCAGTGAAATTGCAGCAGTGAAACCAAAGCACTGATCCAGTAGCAATCAATAGGCCGTGGATCCCTCTTCGCTCTCTAGATATACATCAACATGTGAGAGTGCCTGTGTGTATGACTTTCTCTCTCACCTGGTTCTCCCTCTGGCGCTAGGTAGAAAGGCGGCTCGGTCGGCGGCTGTAGAAGAGACCGAGACGGAAGAGAGAATGTTCTTTTTCTCGCCGAGTTTTCTTTACAATCGTTGAATTTTTGTTTTGTTGGAAATAATGGTTTAGGACCCATACCAAAGAAGTGTTACTCTCTTATAAGTTAAATGATTCCATCAAAGTTAAGATTCGTATTAGTAAATCGTGACTTCAATTTCTTATTATACACAATGAGATAAAGCCTTTAATTTATCTCCTCTACTAAAATCGAATGCACGAGCAACAAGAGACCATGTAAGCGCGATAATCCCAAGTTTTAGTGTGTTAGATTTCTCATTTTCAAAGCTTTACAATTTGCATCGTATAATAATCCAAATTATCGGCCAAAATTGATGATTCAATTTATAGATTATTTCAATTTGATTTCTAAATTTTAATTTTTTTTATTATTTTGATTTAGTTTGATCTTTTTATTAAGAAAATCAAAATAATTGAACTGATCAAAATGTCAAAAATAATGTCATTTTTTTGCCAAAATTTATTGATTTAGTTCAGTTATTCCGACTTAATCAAAATTTTACTCATCCCTAATTACTTATATTTGTTTGCATTTTTGTTATTTTTTGTTTTCTTTATTTTTTTATTATACCAACTATTCAATCTATAATACCCCATATTAGTATAAAATTGTCACGTAATTTCGATGAGTTTAGAATATCGAAAATTGACTTAATAGCAGTTATAAGTACTGAATCGACTGTAGGGAATGCCTCAAAATGAAATTGTCTAAGGAAAATAATATAGTTTCGATAGCATTCCGAGATAAGATTTATGGTATCGAAAGAAATTGGATCGGGAACAGTTTTCAGTACAACTAAAATACAACTACTAATTAAGCTGTAAAATCGAATTGTCGTAAGGAACTCTCAAAAAATCAACGGAACCCTATGAGAGCTCCGATTTTGCGTAAGAATCAATCCTTCAGTGGTTTTAGAATGAAACGATAGCCCGGTGAGGACATTGGGGCGAAATCGTCCTTTTGAACTAAGATTTGAATTATTAATTGTGGATTTTCGATATTGTAATACAAATTAATTTGAGGTTTAAGGCCGTAGTTGCAATTAGGGAATTACACTAGTGTAATAGGGATACATTTTGGGGTTTACTATATAATTTTTAAATTAATTATGCAATTTTTATATATATTAAAAGTAGTATATAATTATATATATGTATGTGCGTAGCAGGCGCCTTGCAAATCCACCCCATGCCCAGTAAATCAGCCATGCTTTTTGCATCCCCGATTTGCGCAAATCCCATGCCTCTGCAAATCCATGGCAGCCAGTTGAGTGTGTCAGATGCAAGAAGGAATGGGCAGTGAGGTAAGGGAGCCGTTGATTGCCTATAAATAGGAGAGGAATGAAGCAATAATGGAAGTTGGAGGTAGCAAGCCGCAAGCAGCCAGAGAGTTCGCGAGAGAGATCGAGAGAAGAAAAAAGAGGGCTTGAGGAAGGGAGCTTGTGGTCTCGATGGGCCGCAACCAAGGGGCCTTGGTGACCAGCGATGGTGGCAGGAAGCCATGGCATCCGGGCGAAGCAAGCAGCAAGCTGCGACCATGACAGTTGGGTCGAAGGCAGAGCAAGGAACGGACGACGGTGGTGCGGTGCAGCGACGAATGAGGGTGCAGTTGCTGGCTAAGCCGAAAGCGGCTGGGCTGGCCATGCAGCAAGCGCCCATAGCCGCGAGCTCCAGTGCGTGGCCATGGCAGCTACTGCGGAGCAGAAGGCGCACAGCAGGTCGTGCGCGCGAAGCTGGGCGACAATCGCGGGGCTCACGGAAATGCTGGGTTGCGCGAGCGAAGGCGCGCGGTGGCGCAGGCAAGTGGCGGTAGGCGACTGGTGCGCGGGCGGTAGCGGGTGGAGGCTGGTTTGAGCGCAAGTCGTGAAGAAGAAGAGGAAGAAGAAAATAGGGAGAAGATGAGAAGAAATAAAAGATAAAAGAAAATAAGAAAAAAATAGGAGAAAAATGCTAGAAAAATTCCAGAAAATAGGAAATTAGATTTCAATAATATCCCGAAAATTTTGGCAAGAAAAACCAGCCCGGGTAAGTGTTTCAATGGCAGGGCAATCATACCGAGAAAGCTAGAGAGGCTAAATCAGGGTAAGTAAAATTTTCTGGAAAATTTTAGAAATTCAAGAATATTATTTTATGAATTTTCATAGTAAAATATTTTGGAAAATATTTTAGAAATATTTAATCTAGATTTATTGACAAAAAAAGGAAGAAATAGAGAGAAAATTATAGAAAATGCCAGAAATTATGGAAAATATGTTTTAATATTTATTTAAATAATTATGATGATTATGATGCTTTGAGGAATAAGTTGAAGTGACTTGTCAAATTTTGAGGTTGGCACGCAAATCGAGGCAATACACGAGGCAATGCACGGATATCAAGGTAGCCCGATAAGCTTGAGAAGGTAAGTGGTATTTTCTACTGAACTTAGTTTTATGAAAAATGCTTGGGTTATAAGTAATAAATATTTATGTATAAACCCCGATTTTTTGGAATGCTTACATCATATTGACATGTTCTGATATGCACCCATCACATAGACTACACACATGATATGCTATAAAATGCATATGTACACGATGATATTATTGATCACACGCATTGAGGCTGTAGGGAGTACGAACTAGCACCGCTACTTTACCAAATGGTGCCCCCAGACACCCCAGCTTCGAAAGATGTGGCCGTAAAAACGGTAGGTAGCATGAGGGGTGTAGTTGACACCTACGATGAAAGACATTGCATACACATATGATATAGCATTATTTACTCTTACTTAGATAATTCATCATCTAATTCGGGCTTTGTCCCTGAAATATTCAATATTCCAGATGGAAAGTGTAGCAGATATGAGAACGAATGAGACATGAAATGATACTTAGCAGAGTGCATGATAAATGAAATGTATATAACGTAGCCCCTGTATTTAAGTTCTGCTACTTTGAAATCTGAACGTTTTAGGGAATGATGATTTTATGATTAATGTTAATATATCAGGTTTCGATCATTATTTCCGCATTTGATTTGTATAATGATTATCTTTTGAGATAAATGGGAATTTTGGGACTGATTCGAGTTATGATGTGATTTAGCATTAGTTTGAAAGAAAAAATTTTATTATCCCAGAATTATCCCAAATTATAAAACACGCCCGAAAAAACAGGGCGTTACACAATCAATTTAGTTAGATTTTTTGAAAATATTCAATCTATTACGTTTGATCAATTTAGTCAATTTGATAGTGACGCTCACCCCTGCATACATATAAATGTTTATATATATATAATTAATTTTTAAAAAATATTTTATGATATAAACAAACCGAAAAAAATAGTATTTTAAAATGCACTGGACACTAATCGAGTGCCAAACGAGGCCTAGCGACTAGAAAAAATATATATATATATATTTTTAATTTTAAATTTTTGATGTTATTTAAGATGAACAAGCACCAGCAATAGCAAAATAATGCTTGTTGCAAGCAGCAGGGAGGAAGATGGCTTGCTACAAGCAAGAAGCAAAGACGAAGATGGCGCAACAAGGAGTAAGAGGACAAGTACAGGCCGCGTGCAACCCAGGCAACAATAAGTTCAGGTCGTGTTTGATGAGAAAGAGTGAACAACCCAGGCAACGACAAGTCCAGGCCACGCGCGGCCCAGGCGGCTAGGTGTCGATCGGGCCCCATTAATCGGGCCAGCGCCTAGGAGGCCTGATTTGGCCTTAATCGTGACGACGAAGGACCGCCTAGCACTTAGGAGGCGTCTAGGCAGCCGCCTTTTAGAACACTACAAAAAAATACAATAAAAGATAAATTTTTATGTAAAATATTTTATATCCAAACATACAAAGCCTTCAAAAACTTATTTTATCTATATTTTATTTTAAAAAAATAAATTATAACTATCAAGCGATACCTATTAAGCTTTCATTTAATTTTTTTATTTTCTTATATGTGTATAGCCTAAATCATATTTCGTATACAAATAAAAGTGTTGTCATAATATACAATAATAATTTTTTTTTATGTAAGAGAGTGTTTCGATCATAGAGGGAGAATATCTTAAGTGTAAGTTCGCAAGTGACCGGCCAAGAAGAAATTAGTTAGGGATGCAGGTGAAGTCACCTGTGGATTCTTCAATACTTAAGTCGATCTTGTATTTGAAATGAAATTATAATTTCAGTAGGTTGTGAGCATTACTTTGTTGGAGAATAAGTCTCCAATTTACAAGGGGAAAAATTTGACAAATGGAGGGATAGCCACAATTTTTTATCGACATTTTAGACTCTCTTTTGGATTTATAAGTAATAATATCGGAGCACGAGATTTTTTCCAAATAGCAATTATAGAGTGACTTATAAATTTTCATAAGGATCTCTTGATGGCATGAGAGAGGCTCCCAAGTGAGGTTACTTGAGTTAAGGTCATACAATCTCTCAGTCAATCAATTAGTTACTTGCATAGATCAATCAATGGTTGCTCGATAGTCTTTCTCAAGCCCCTTGGGCAAGTCTCTCGTATGCCTCTTGCCCAAGTCTCTCCCAAGCCCCATCGGCTAGGTTTCTCGCATGCTCTTTGGCTAAATTTCATGATGCTTTGTTCTTTGAGTCTTTTTTTTTTTGTTAGGACCCAGATTCCAAGCTTCGCCTCGACTAATCATGGGGAAAAGCAACTATCTCCTCTAATTCGTCATTTAAATAAATTTAAATGCGATCACAATCTATATACACTCATATTGGATTTTCAGAAAGCAACTGCCCTCCCCCATAGACCTCCCTTTATGTTGTGAAGACTGAACCCTTGAAGAAGTTACAAGGCACAATATGACCCTACGTTCACAAGAATTCAAATCTCCAATACTCTTATTATTTTTCTAATACTTTACCATTACACCATACCCGCAGGGGTAAGCAAATTTTCTTTGAATCTTTTTTCTTAAATTTAAGTTGATTGTAGGCCTACTTTCATGGACAAAACAACAAATAAAAATAAAAATTATGAGATCTAATTCGTTGGAGGTTAGTTTTGAATGATAAACTATAAAAAATAATTCACAAGATAAGGAAAATAAGGGTAATGTTATTTATTTTTATATTACAAAATTAAATAAATTAAAAATTTGTTTGAGCATAGGACTAGTTGTTACATTTTTTTATTTTTACTTTTTAAATCATCAATTGCCGTTACTAAGTTTTGTTTTTTATTTTTAAGAATAAAATTATATATAATTGTTTAAAATTAAGTAGACTAGTATAGTTATTTTCTTTTTATGAACATAAATTTAGTTTTATTGTCAAAAAATGATGTAAAATGATTTGTGAATCGATTTAGTTACTAAATCGATCAAATTGTTCAAATTGATTAGACCAAGCTTATATCAAAAATTGAATTAAACTAGCTAAATAGATTATCAAATTGAGAAAAAAAATCGAACAAAAATTGAAAAAGCTAAAAAAAAATGGAAAAGTTAAAAACTTGAAATAACATAGTGTAGAAACGATGTCATTTTTTATATTTTGATCGATTTTAATTTTAATTTTTTTCAATACGAAAATCAAATCGACTTACAACTTGAATCAAACCAAATCAGTGATTTTGGCCAATTCGATTTGGTTATTTCAGCTTAATTAAAATATTGCCCATTCTTAATTTAGGTAATCTCTTATATACCAAATGGATTTTAATATTATTTAATGACTAATTTATCTTATTATTAACTTAATATCATTATAAAATAAAAAAATATTATAATTACAAACAAGTTTAATGAACATTCCTTACCTACTAATGCGACACATATAAATTTATAATATTATTATTTAAAAGACTAAATACACATAGCACTTTATCAATAATTAAAAAAATAACATTTAATTCCTAATATGCAAAACATCAAAATTTAATATCTTAATTATTAAAAATTATTGTTTGAAATCTTTACCGTGACAGAATGTTAAAGCATGTATGAATGCATTCGTTTATGCTACGATAAAATCTTAAAATAATAATTTTTAATAATTAAGATACAAAATTTTAATTTTTTTATGTATTAAGAATCAAACACCGTATTTTATAATTGTTAAGAGAGTACAATAAAATAGTTAGTTTATTTAAATACCGTCAATTGATCCACATGACGTGTCACTCTCATAAACAGACACATTCATTTACGTGTTAATGTTTCATCACGATAAAAATTTAAAATAATAATTTTTAACAATTAAATTATCGAATATTGACGTTTTACACATTAAAAATTAAATATAATTTTTTTAATTATTTAGGGGCTATATGTATTAAGCCTATTTAAAATTAACAATAAATTTACTTGATATTATAAATATTAAATAAATATATTAAAAATGTATATATGCTATGTTAATTTGTGAAATTTATTTATCAAATTTGAGTAAAAAAGGAAAAAATAAACAAATGGGAAACGACAAAAACTGCCCCGCAATTCGTGCGTTTCGTTCGTGCTTTTCTTTGAACCGACTCACTGCCAACTGGCACGTGGGCACGTGACTCACCCTCTCCCTACTTCCACTTCTCGATCCCCTCATTCTATCCCTTTGTTTATTTGCATAATAATCAAATCCCCCGGCACATTTGTGATCCCGCCACTCCCTTATTAAATTACCTCTTTCCCCAAAATTTTTTATTGAGATTTACATGGTTATTAAATTGCTTTTTTTTTTTTTTTCAATTTATTGAGAACATGTTTCAGCAATATCACTTTGGCATTGAATTTAAGTTATAAAAAATTAAAATAATTTATAAATATTATTAAAATCTCAAAAATAAAATTACAATGACTTAATGAGATTTGTTGACCAAAATTATTTGCCTAAATTTATATTTATATTTTTGTATTTTGTTATTTTTATGCGATAACTTGATTTTTTTTATTTTGATTATACTTTTAAATCTGTATTTTTAAGTAAATTTAATTTATATATTTTAATTTTTCTTTCGTACGTCAAATTAATTTTTTTATTATTTTAATTATACCTTTAAACTTGTATTTTTAGTCAATTTAATTATTGTATTTTAATATGAACAGAGTGTGACATGTACTTTTGTTATCTTAATTTATTATAAAAATTTAAATGTTAAATTTATTTGAAAATACAAATTTAATAATATAATCAAAATAATAAGAAGTTTAGGATGTTGAAAAAAAATATCAAAATATAAAGATTAAATTGATTTAAAAATTAAATTTAAAAATAGGGATGACAATTGAAATCGACATTGTAGAGAATCGAATCGATCAATACAATTAAAAACCGTTTGATTGGATAATGATTTGGTTTGAGGAAAAATTGAACACTGTTTCAATAAGTATAGTTTGATTATGATTTTTATTAAATTCAAACCGAAATCAAACCGAAAGTGTGGGTAATCGAATCAAATCGAACTAAATATTATATATATAATATATAAAATATTATATATACATTTTAAAATTATTTTTTACAAGTATTTTAATTAATACATTATAAATATATAAAATATTTAATATTTATAAAGTAATTAAAAAATAATAATAAAATATAATTTTAAATTATTTTAATTTTATCAATAAAATAATTATTAATAAAAATAACTAATTAAATATTTAAAAAAATAAAACTTGGCTAGTGATGCCCCACCTTCCTTCTTTCGGATCAAAATAAAAAAATTATGATTAAAATTGAAATTAAATAGTTTGATTATAATTTTTAATTTTTAAATTTAATAGCTAATCGTTTCATTTTAATTTTAGTAATTTAAGTTTAATTTGATTATGATTTTAATAAAAAAAGTAAAATTATTTTCAACATGAATTGGGGTAACATAAAAAAACTAAAAATAAATTACTTGGATGGGCCCCGGGGGGAAGGGGGGGAGGAGTGCCCCAAAGCGGTACGCGGTACTCAGTAGTTTACTTTTATGAACCGTACGGTGAAGTTATCATCACCCACCGAGTTAGCTTTACCGACTGACATAACAATGATATAATAATTAATAATCTTTTAAAAATATATTAAACCCAAATCTAACGCTTGGCCTCCGGCTTTACTGCCCCCTCCCCTTTTGACCAGTAAAGATTCTGTGCGATCAAATGTCCTTTTTACCCTTCCCCTTGATTTATGTTGTTTGGTTGGCAAATTCCGGTTAATCCGCCATCCAAACTGGTAAGGCAACGGACTACCACTCTTACTCCAAATTAGAATCCAAATTTGAGTTTGGACTATATATACCGAGCAGTAACTTAATTGTCGGAGTTTACCCCAAATCACATAAGCACCACTCTTGTAAGAATTTAATGCTTGGTGTCTTGGGTCATAGAGAATTATCTTGAAGTTTTGTCTTAAAAGAGCTTCTATCAAAAATATTATTCAGAGAGTAAGACTTGTGTATTAATATATTATACATTTTTATGGATTAAATATATAACATAATATCTGTTTTGTTTTAAAAGCATTGACAATAACTTATAACAGTAAATAATCATGGAAAGGATGAACGAAGCATGCCCATTGGACATTGAACAGAATGGTTGCCGACGGTTGGGTTATGGGGGCATTAACTCGTCAAACCAAACAGGGTGTTATGACCATTGGGGTCAAAAGATGGTAGATAGGAATGCCAAACAAACAGGTCTCAAGGACAGGAAGGTAATTGCACCCACAACGCTTCTTTCCCAGGACAGAAGATAATAAACTCATAAAAGTTGTCCCCGCTGTTGTAAATGGTAAAATATTAGACCGATCTCTCTGTCTCTCTCTCTCAGCTTCCCTCTTCTCTCTCTGTCGCTATAATAAACTCTGTACTCGGGGATCAGATTGGCGATCCAGTTGGCATGGAGAAGCAGTGAAGAAGAACTCTGAAGAAGGAAGGAACGAGCAGCAGCAATGGCGGTGGAGAAGAGGAGGGTTTGTTAAGCATTGTGGAGTTGAGTTTAATTACTTAAAAGAGCACCGAAAAAGCAGGATATATATATATCTAGAGAGAGAGAGAGAGAGAGAGAGAGAGAGAGAGAGAGAGAGATGGTGGGCTCAGGAGGAGGAGGAGGAGGAGGAGCAACAGATAGGAGCAAAGAAGCAGTGGGGATGATGGCCCTTCATGAGGCCCTCAGAAGCGTCTGCCTCAACTCTGACTGGACTTACTCTGTCTTCTGGACTATTCGTCCTCGCCCGTATCTCTCTCTCTCTCTCTCTCTCTCTCTCTCTCTAATAGCTTGTTTTTCTGATGTTTCCTTAAATGAGTATCTGACATTTTTCCAGGAGAGTGAGAGGCGGTAATGGCTGCAAGGTTGGAGATGACAGTGGTAGCTTGTGAGTATTGGCTCTTCCTCACTTAATTTTCCAGGAAAAAGCAGGGGAAATCTAGTGGGTGAATGAAGGGAAAATTCGTGTTCAAATGGGGATTTTTATACAATCGTGATAAATCGTAGTTTCTAAAGAGGATTAATGATAAAATATCCTTAATTTATCCATCAAAGTCCTGAAGAATATACTTCCACTAATTTATGAAGATTTTTTCCTTTCTAGAAGAGGGTTTCTGCGGATTAAGTAGTGTTCGGCGGAGTGCCGGGCTGAGCTGTTGGATAGACAATACGTCGATGTTAATCTGGGTTGCGAGTTCAATTCTCATCCTAAAAGACCTACCTATGATTTTGTAATTGAGGAGTGCATGAGCATCGGAGACTGGACAATTATTTAAAGTACAAGTAATGTTTGGCGGAGCGAGTAATGGATGTGTCTGTGTTGTGTTGTGATGTGCAGGATGTTGATGTGGGAAGATGGGTTTTGCAGAGGCAGAGTTGCAGATTGCTTGGAGGAAATTGATGGGGAGGATCCTGTCAGGAAAGCCTTCAGCAAGATGTCCATTCAGCTGTATAACTATGGAGAAGGGTGGGTACTGGGTAGGTGTTTTGTTTGTTTTGGATGCATCATCACTTCTCTCTAATGGAAATATTAAACTATGTTGGACGAAAACAAAAAATATTTTTGATAAAAAATGAAAACACAAAAATAGATATTTTTTTAAAAAATAAAAATAAACATAAATAGAGTCTGAAAGTTTCGAAAACGAAGAAACGACCCTTATAAAATATTTTCGTGCATGATCAGTGCCAAACAGGTCATACAAGGAAAATGAACGTTTGTTTTCTTTGTTTACACACACGCGTACGTTTGTGCTTTAATTTGGGTGAATTGGTCTAATCAGGCTGATGGGAAAAGTGGCTTCTGACAAGTGTCATAAATGGGTATTCAAGGAGCCAAGTGAATGTGAACCAAACATCTCCAACTACTGGCAAAGTTCTTTTGATGCTGTATGTTCATAGAAAACTCCTCTCTCTTTTTATCTTTAATTGTCTGCCATTTTCCTTTCATCATCAATCACAGGAAAAAAAAGGTTTTATTTTGATTAGAAAGTGAACTCCCCCCCATTATGAAACCGTTCTGATGTTGCTCTCCTTGCAGCTTCCTCCTGAATGGACTGATCAGTTCGAGTCTGGCATTCAGGTCAGTATCAAAACTTGAAAAAGATGTTCTTGCTGCACCTTTCTTTTCTCCGTAATACAAACAGAAAAAATCTAATGATAAATGGGTAATTCCTGTGAGACCTGTTCTTGTTCTTTGAGAGGGTAATCACCTAAATGTACCGTGTTCTCGAGTAAAATCCCTTTCTAGAGTTCCCTTATGTTTCTTTGGTAGCGTTATAGCCGCCTCGCGTTGAACTTGTGGTCCGGTGAATGGTTGCAACTTCATCATCTGGTCCTACCACCCTGGTGGTTATTATTGCAACTTTTTTGTCTTCTGTGTGTTGATACATGTGATCAACTTTCTCCCATTAGCTTGCTGATTACTTCTTCTTTTCTTCTTGGTGCTTGCCTTGATCAGACCATAGCTGTAATTCAAGCTGGCCATGGCCTTCTACAACTTGGTTCCTGCAAGATTGTGAGTAGCTAATCTTAAATGTGCATAGACAGTAATGTAAACTCAGAGAAGTAATTGACATTCATCATCTTCTCCAGATACCTGAAGACCTCCACTTTGTGCTGAGAATGAGACATACTTTTGAATCTCTTGGCTACCAGTCTGGTTTCTACTTATCCCAATTATTCTCGTCAACCAGGAACAGTTCCTCTTCTTCTTCTTCCTCTTCTTCATCTTCTTCTTCAGTTCTTCCTCTGAGGCAGCCTCCTATTCTGACTCGCCCTCCACCACCCCTCTTCAATTGGGCAGGTCAAAGGCCGCTTCCATCTCCCACTTTCCAGAACTCTTCCAGACTTGGATTTCCACAGACCGCCAAAGATGATCAAACCCATATGTTTCTGCTTCCTCATCAGTCGCCTGATCCAACCCGAGTCGATGACATGATTGGAGACCATGAAACAGACATCAAATGGCCGAACGGTTTGAGTATCTTCAATGCTCTAACCGGCCAAACCAACGATGCCAAGCTCTTGTTTACCCCAGAAGGGATGGGAAACAAGCCGCCGGCTGACCAAAACCCGAACCCAAATTCAGATGCTTCTAACCTTCATGACAATGGCGGCAGAGCCAATCCGAGCGAGTTCTTGAGCTTGGATAGCAACCCGGAGAACATCAACATGGAAAATAAGTTCAAGAGGGGCTTTGCATTGCCTGTGAGAATGGGGTCGTCTTCTTCTTCGGCTTCCTTCGATCACCATTCACACAATCCACTAGAGTACATGGAATCCTTCTGAGAGCGATCTCAAGAAGCTTGAGGATAGTGAGTTGTATCTAGCAAAAAGCTTTCTTTTTCCTTTTTTTTTTTTTTCTCTTCTCTTTCTCATTTGTTTTTCAAATCTTGTGTTGGTTTGATGCTATCTTAGGTTTGCTTGATCTTAGTACCATTTATGGGACATTGATCTTTTTGATATATAATTTGTTTTGGACTTCAAACTTCATGTCTAATACCCAAAATTCAACTCCTTTTTGTTCCAACCTAACCCTAAGGAATGGTACATGGGAAAATGAGTTCATATGGGATGCAACATTTTGTCGAAAAGCCAGAGATATTATTTTCATGGGTAATGTTAATTATTGATTTTGAGGGTAATGGTTAAGAAATAATAAATGTATTTTATTTTAGATAAAGTGTATTTATTGTATTTTATTTTTAACAATTAAATAATTTTATTGGATGATTAAATAGTTTAAATCATGATTTATCATTACTTAATAGAATTATTTGATTATTAATAATAAGATATAATAAATATATTTTTTCTAAAAGTAAGATACATTGACAATAATAATGTATTTTTGGAAATTCTAAAACTCATAGGTAGTGTTTTTAGTTTTCTATAAAAAAATTAATTTTATTCTTCATAAAAAATAATTAAAACACAAATTAAGATGTTAAAATAATAATAGTGCTACGATTCACTTGTAAAAAGACTAAGTTCAAGAGTAGAGAAAATCTAAAAGAGTAAAAAGGAAATCATGAAGGGTGCTCAAGACTCTTTTAGGTCTCTTAAAGATCTTATTAGTAATTCTCATCTAAACACATTAAAAGGAAGATTCTTTGAAAAAGTGACAAATTTCTCGAAGATTTTTGGATGCAATCTCGATTAAAGTATGCCAATTAACTTTTTTTTCAAATTTTTGTTTAGAATGACAGAATAAATATTGATAATTTCAATTTTAAAAGATGTAGAGATTTTGTCACTTATTATCTAACTCTCTTATCAATAGAGCGTGATTTATCTTTCCTAAGTATGTCAAATTTTTTTAATAAAAATTTATTATATATTTTTTAAATTTTACACAAATTGATTTAATTATCATAGAACTTGCACAAGACGGTAGAGATTCTTCACATTTTCTAACTGTCTTTTATCTTACAGACTCTTTAAACACGTTTTTTAATTATAAATTTTATTATTATATTTGAACAATAACAAATAAAAAAAACCTAATTTTCAATCAAAAATTAAAATATATATTCAAAGCATGAGCCATTGTGCATTTCTTGGGAGTTGCTAAAGTTTTGCTAATTGCACTTTTTGCCTCAATTGGTGGACGAGTACATCAGATGACTCTTAAAATTAATTAAGTTTTAGATTGGATGCCAAACAAAGAGGATGATGCAACACCAACAAATTGCAAAAATGCTATTTATTTAAGCTCTTAAATTTGATATTTCAATTTACATTTTATATTAATTCTTGTACATCAACATTAATATGAAACGAAATACAAATGCTATCATAAATATCAAATTTGAATGTAATAGTATTTCTTGACAAATTAAACAACTAATCAAAGGCATATCTTAATCCATATCTATGTAACAATAAATATTAATTGTGGAAAGATCTATATTTGGTAAACTCATATTTTTGTTGTTATATTTTTAAGATTTTTTATATGGTTATCTAAATTTTTCATTACTTCAATTATATCGGTAGACAATGCATTTTTGAGTAATTTAACTCTTGTATTTTGATTTTTTTTTTATGACAATTCAAACTTTTTGTTATTTTAATTATATCTATGGACGTATATTTTTTAGTTAATTATACCTTAAAAATACAATTGAAACAATAAAAATGTAATTGGTTCATGCATTAGAGATGTGTGCAATTGACCAAAAAATATATGGTTTGAGAGTGTAATTGAAACAATAAAAAATTTAGATAGTTATACGAAAAAAAATCAAAGTATAAAAATTAAATTTCTCAAAAATATATTGTCTATGAGTGTAATTGAAATAACGAAAAATTTAAGTGAACACGCGAATAAAACATAAAATTACTGGCTTAAATTATGGGTTTCGCCTCTAAATTTCATGCCAAAAATTAAACAAGATCCCCATACATGCACTTCCGAGGTCACTGCAACTCCATATTTGAGGGTTCAATAGCATGGCATTCTTTGCAAGCCGACACTAACGACCGGAAGAACCTCCAGCAAAAGCCACCGGATTCTCCACCAGCCAGCTGATCCTTGCCTTCTTTCACCGAAACCTCAGCCTTCTTCCGGCGGGATGCCTGTCGACACAGACCCGGCGCCGGAGCGATGAACTGCCACCTCTGGGAATACCCATAGTACTGCTGAACCAAAACTGCAGCCTGATGTTTTTGCGTTTTGCTCGCCAATTTAGCTTGGCTCAGCGGCGATCTCCTCTCGGAAGCGTCGGTGCTGGTGCTCGTTCTTGCACTGGCGCTGCAACTGCTGCTTCGGCTGTTTGTGCTGTTGCTCCGGGACGACATTAACGAGTCCTTACTGCCGACGCTGCTCGTCCGGCTAGTCGAACGGGAGTAGAATGCGCCGGCGCCGTTTGTGGGTTGAAGGGGGAACGCGTGTGGGAGGAGCCGGCCATTGAAGAAGAGATGATCGGCGGGGGAGTTTGGGGAGGTGGGTGTGACGGAGCCGAACTCGAATTCTGGGTCGTCGTCGGGGTTTTGGGTTGGCGTGCTCGGGAAGGTGAAATTGTCGCCGGAGCTGGTCTTGACCCGGCGGGTTTCCATGGAGTCCGCTAGCTGCAGGCTTGGAGAATGTGAGGTGCCATGGAAGATACACATCCACATATATATGCAGAGGTGATGAGGCCCAGTGACGCGACAAAGGATTAGAAAGTGGGCATTTTTTCGCGCAAAGAGAGGTGGTGGCAAATGATATCATATGCCATGGACCCATTGTTAGGCCATCCAAATGGGCTTGGTGGTCTAAATCATGTGTGCCTCACGTTGCCAACTCAACCTTAAATATATAATTGTACTATACTATGTCGTCGTAACAATAACAATAAAACTAACCCTTTATCTGGTTTTTGTTATAAGATGAAGTCAAGAGAGTTCAATATTACAATTGGGGCATATATGCTTGGGATGAGAGTATTTGGGGATCGATTTAATCATACCCATCTTAGTCTTAAGAGACTAAGTCTTTTTATGATCAAATGAAACTAAGCCCGAGATGCGGACGGTTCATAATTGAAGTAATGTTTAGTCTTTTTATGGTCAAACTATATGAGGCTCCTCTCAAAGAACACTTTCCTAAAGCAAAAGAAGGCTGGAATGTATGTATATATAAGGCTCTTATGTGGAACCAAACTGGAGCTGGTTTGGGGACTCACAAGACAGGACCCATACCAAGCAATGATGGGTTCAACCTTGCTTTCCATGTGTTGTGGAAGAGAATAAGAGAGAGAGAGAGAGAGAGAGAGAGAGTTTTTAAAGTGTGGGAGGAAACATTCATTTCTGGGCAGTCCCAAAGATGGGGACAAAGGAGTTCTAAGGGAGTCCACTGTCTCCCATTTAGGTTTCTGTGGAGGACCCTATATGGACCACCGCTTTCTGCCCTATTTTCTCACCATCCAAACAGTTCCATTGCTTAATCTTGGATTGCATGTGGTTCGGGATTCCCGCCCTACATCGTAGGACTCAAGTCCTAATCCCGCGCGGGCCATCATCGCATTCTGTTGTCCTTCACTTTAATTGACTCAGCTCGCCCTTTCCCCGTACTGCCCAAATTCATATTTTTGCTTCGTTCTTTTATGTTTTCTTTTTTATCACTTACATTTTTTATTATTTTAATTATATTTTAAAATTAATTTAATTGTCATATTTTAACTTTTTTTTATATAATAATTTAAATTTTTTATTATTTTAATTACACCTTAAATTTATATTTTCAAGTTAATTTAATCCATACATTTTCATATGTAAAAAAAATAAGGATAAAATAAAATAATAAAATATATAAAATATTTTATTTATGTTAAAATATAAAAATTAAATTAATTTAAAAATATACGTCCAAAGATATAATAAAAATAGTAAAAACTTTGAGTTATGCATATGAAAAAATAATCAAAATATAAAAGTTAAATTTATTTAAAAATATAAATTAAAATAATAAAAAATTCGAATCAACATATAAAAAAATAAAAAATATGAGGACAAAATTATAGGAATAGCCCCTTTATTTACTAAAATGAAAATATTATTTAGACCCCAAATTTAGTATTTAAGATAAATAATTTATATTAAATATTATATTAATATAAAGTGTTAAATTTAAGTATTTAAATAGTATTTTTAATCAATTATCATGCTAATTTAATTTAAGAAATAAAAGACTAATTATTGGTATTGATGGTTTATAGCCAATTAAATTAGTGAAACTAACTAATTTAATATTTTTTTATCTAAAAAATTAAAATAGATGAAATTTGAAAAAAAAAAATTAATACCTCTTACTCTCTCCCCCGCCGCCGACGTCAACACTAACACCAAACCTCGCTGCTCTAATATCACTACGGGAAATTGCAATCTAAGTCTTATATATAATTTTTTTAATTCTTTATTTTATTAGTAGTCAGTTTACTTAACCTATTGAATCTTAAATATTTAGTTAATTCTTAATTTTAGAATTAATTTCAAAATTTAATATATATAAACTACGCTTTCACAAACAACTAATTTGATTTCGTTCATTAAGATAAACGACTCAAGTTTGAGTCTAATTTTAAAACTCGATTTATAAACAAATCAAATTTAAGCTCAATAAAACTTAACTCATTAAAATTTGTGAACATAATGAATTAAAGAGCGATGAATACTAATAGCTTCGACTAGAGATTTTAAACATGTTAGATTAGAAATTTGTAAATAATTTATGAACCATCTTTTTTATAAATACATTAGTATATTTATTTATAAATTTATAAATATATTATTTAATATAAAATTATCAAATTTTAAATAATAATAATAATAATAATATAATTAAATTTAATATGTTTAAAATTATTATATATTAATTTAATCACTCAACAAAAATAATACATATATATATAATAAAATAAAATAATAATAAATTAAATTTAAGTAAAATAACAACTCCATGAGGTTAAAAATTGGCTTACAAGCCGAGCCTGAACTCAGCAAGTTTGACTCGACCCGAGCTGATTGTAGAATATCTCACCCCACCCCCCGGGGGGCGCCGCGGCGGGAGAAAATAGCCACAAAGGGGAAAACTTGCAGAGATTAATGGAGGGAGGTTCACAAAAGGTGGAACCAACTGCCACAGGCATTACTACAGGGAAGAAGATGTCCAACGCACAGAGATAGAGACGGCCCACTGCGAACGAAACAAAACGAAGACAAAGCAATGAACAGGTGCGAAGGTACTTACAATAATTACAGATTATTGTACTGGAGCGTTTGGAATCAAGCTCACAGCAGGCAGCAACAGAAGCTGTGAAATGACAGAAGAGAGCAAGCACTGTGAGTGGACCGGACCTGTCAATGGATGTGGAATTCTTTGTAACTGGGATTCCCCGGAACAGTTATCAGAGTTCTGCCTCCGTCGCCGGCTTCCCCCCAGCGGTGGTTTCCGACGGCCGGCCGGCGGCGGCCAGATCCTTCTCCTTGGGATTCCGATGATGACACCTTCCTCCGCCGCTCGTTGTGCCCCGCCAAACGCCTCCGGCAGCTCCTTTTGGCGTCGTCGAACTCCGCTAGCTCGTGAAACCTGGAGAAGCATGACAGCATTACGCGTGTTCAATAATTGAGTGCCGTGCCGTGCCGTGCTTGTTAAAGCGAAATGGGCTCTTAAAACATTCAACATTAAGAACAAAAACTGAGTAAATTGTGGAAGAACAATACGAAGACAATCCCAAAGCTTTTCGATTTTTACAAGAATTACCAATTTTGATTCCATTTTGGTTTCTTGGAGTTGGATGCGAAAGAGAAGTGTTTACGGTTATCAAAAGAGAAAAAAGTTACAAATTGGCCTATGGACCAGCATCCCGAGCAGAAGCAGTTGCGGAAGCTAATTAATACCGCCCATGGCGATTGGAAGCATAAATGAACAAAAAAGAAAACATGGTTGCTCGGAATGAGTCAAATCAAATCAACCCAAAGAAAGAGAGAAAACAAAAAAGTTAGGGTTTTGAAGACCTGCTGCATTGCTGACAGAAGCGCTGCCGGAGACCCGCGACGGCGACCGCAGGGGACTTGGCGTGGAGTTCGCAAACCCTATGCCGGCGGTGGTACCGCTTGGCATTGGTCAGGTCGGCGGGGCACTTCTCCGCCTGGCACCGCGGCGGCGACACCCCAACTCCACCACCACCTCCACCGCTGCCCCCGCTAGCCCCCAAGCCACCACCAAAGACCAATTTTTTCTTCCTCTTCTTATTCTTAGCACAACCCTTTTCCGAACCCGACCCGAATGGGCCACTTTCTTCTTCTTCCTCTTCCTCTTCCTCGAAGTCGTCATCGTATTCCTCCAGCTTGGCGGCAGTGGCGAAGGAAACCGGCGGCGGGTTTGGTGGTTCACACTGCGTCTTGGTCGCCTCCATTTTTGTGAGCCTCGAAGCAACGAAACCCAAAGAGATAGAACGGTGAAATAAGGTAGAAAAAGAAGCGACAGAAGGAGAGAAGAAAGAAAGAGAGAATGGCTGTGCCTGTGAGGACCACCGCCACCACGACGACCAAGACCACGACCTCTCTCTCTTTCTCTCTCTCACTGTCTCTGTCTTTGTACGATAATGTCAGTTTGGTGGTGGTGGTGGTGTTTGTGAAGGAAGTGAAACATTGAATGGAATGGAATGAAGCAGAAGGGGTTTGATTTGTAACAACGTTAGTTAGCCATTGTTTGGACATTATTTCTTCTTCCAGGCCCAAGTCTTATCCTGTGGTAAGCATGAATAAACAGACCCAATTAACTTCACATTTCATTAAACTTTATTCAATTAGAAGCACAACTCAACACATCGAATTGAATGATTAGACCTATCCCCTCTTTCTAACCAATGGTTGGTTGGTGGAGTAAGATGTGGTGGCTGATATGATCCAGCCCCTGCCCCACCCTCACCCGTGGCGCGTGATTCCCCTACTCACAATCATCTTGGACCACCCACTACCTTAAGTTCTGCTCACCAAAGCAGCCAAGGAGCCAAACTCCAAAATTTAGCTCCAACAGAGCTTGCCATAGCAATTTCGTCTCACTAAATATTTTGGCAAAATGAAAATTTCTCGTCACATTTGCCAATTGAAAACTTTGAAGCTCCCGTCGCCATCTCTCCCCCTCCCCAACGGCCCTCAAACACCACTAGATTTGGCAACAACTAAACGCAAGAAAGAATAAATCGATCAAAGAAGAATCAACAAGAGTAATAGTGGTGACGAAGAGCCACGATAGCGAGCAAAAGATTCGACTGACGATGAGCAGAACGGCCAGCTTGTTGTTGCTGTGGCTTGTGATGAATTTGGTTTGTGATTTTTTTATTTATTTATTTGTGTATTAAATGAGTGATATTTGATTATTGATTATATGTGTATCTGATTATTTTATATATTTGATTATTTGTTTTGTGTATGCATATATTTGATTATTTTTTGTATTAAGTGTTTAAAGATAATCTTATGTTTAGATTAAATGAATTCCTAAAAAATATTAGTAAATTTATTTAAAAATATATTAAATATTATAAAATTTTAATATTGTCATATTTATTATTAAACTATAAAATAAATAATAAATTTTTATAGTAGTAGAAATTATAAGTAAGGTAAAATAAATAGAATTGAAGTTTAATAATAAATAAATAAATAAAATATGGAATGAAATAGAGAAGATAATAAGGAGTGTGGTTGGATCACGCACAATTTTTAAGACAAAATTAGAATATGAAATAAATTATTTATAATATAATAGGGTGCAACATTTTAGAATAGGGATTAAATTGTTTATAATATACTATGGAATAGAATAAGAAGTAATATATTTATTTGCCAAAATACATATTTTTTCCCTTATGTTTAATTGAAGTTTTTGTTATTTCAATTATATATTTCTTAACTATACATTTTCTAATCAATTGCACACCTTGTTAGAAATTGAGTTAGCACGTGCAATACACGCATGCTGAAATACTCAAATTATCCCTCTATCCTTTGCAACTCTCTTGAACATTGTCAATCGTTATCAGCCCCTCACAGTCACCATTTATGCCATTGTCCTTCTTCTTCTTTGATGTCGAACATTTGTTTAATCAATTTGTTTTCCCCGATCAACTATTTTTGCGACTAAAGAATAAGATAAACGATCAAAGGCACCGCTGACCGACCATTAGTCTTTTCTTACTGATTGACTTTTTGTTTTTTCCTAGTTGGTTATGCCTTCAATTGTTCGTCTTCTTTAAAATAGGCTTAGGGTTTCTACAACACCAACTCTTGCCATCGTCGTTGTCCTTTCACATCTTTCTATTCTTTGCAACTTCATTATCGCCAATAGCTTGGGTTGCTAGTTGATCGTTGGCTACATGCGACAAGAAGCTTTGTGTCCATCAATCGCTCAACATGCTTGTTAAGAGTCATATCTTCATGCTTGTCGAGTCAGAGGTTTTTCATAGTCGCCATTGAAGATGAAGAAAAAGAACCACGATGGAGATGGCTAATCATGACAAAGAAGAAGGATCATGGTTGAGACAAAAGGTCGAAGGCATCACTGACCAATCATCAGCCATCTCGATCAATCAACCTTTTGCACATCTATGAGGGATAATTTGAACATTTCGAAGATCGTGTATTGCACTTGTTTGTAGCGGAAATGCTGCAAATCAAGGTTAGTGCACAATAACGATTGAACTAGAAAACTAAAACAATACACAAAGTACCGATAACAACAACAAGAAGATGAACACGAAGTAAAACTCTCTATTTCGGCAATAATGACAGTCACTAAGACTGTTTTAAGGCTTAGATCTGGGCTTGTCTAATCACCACTTTGGTAACAACCAACAAATAAGGATACTAAGCCACAAATGAGCCCAAACCCACCCAAGAACCGAAGCCCTGAAGCCCCTAAGCCTCTCGGCCGATCGACACCCCTCGCCTAAGTCACACAAGCTTTCACACACAGTTGGATCCATCAAGGAATGAAGAGTAATCACGAAGATATAGGTTCAACAATGGTTGAAAAACTTCCCTAAGAGAAGACAACAACTCAAACTAAATAGGTGTTGCAAATGCCATTGACGGACAGCCACAACGCACAAGAAAGGTACGACATCCAGCATGGAAAAGAGCATCATACCAAGTAAGAAAGAAATTCGAGAAAGATCAACCATACAAGGAAGGAGCAATCAGCCACAGCAAAGGCGCCCAAAGAAGAGAATCGACTGCCACATACTAGGGCTCAAAAGGGGAAAGATTCATTTTTATATTAAGGGCCTAGGGCACAAGAGAAATGGGCTGAGGGCTTCATGGGCTTGGGCTTCCTCCCTCCATTGAGCAAATGGGCCGAGGCCTATTTCTCCTCCAAAAAGAAGGTTAAGGGCTTATGGCCCGACTTCAACTTGGGCTACCAATAAGGGTGTTTAAACTGTCGTTTCAATTTCGGATTGAAACCTATGAAGTTAACCCTAACCATCGTCATCGCCTTGGACCTCATTAGGAAACACAAACCCAACATCACTCTATAATTAAGATGTATAATTACTCAAAAATATATAGTTTAGGATATAATTGAAATATAAAAAAATTTGGATAGGCAAGAAAAAAAAAACACGACAGTATAAGAGTATAAATATATATTTGACCTATTTAATTTTATAACACAAGTCACTAATCCAATAAAAATAATATATGTGAAAATAATTCTCAACTATTACTACAATTACAATAATACCAAACACTTTTATCAAACACTGTTACTTCAATTACAATAATAGCAAACACATAGATGCGAGATGGGAGCGATAACAAAATTTTATCGCGCCTCCCCTCAAGTTCTCAACTTGACCGCCGGAGAGTCCATTGCCCGGCGTGCCGTCTCCGCCGGCTCCCAAGGCATCATCCAACGTTTCCTTTGCCTTCTCTCCCACCTCCACCGCCGTCTCCGACGCTTTTCTGGTCCCCTCCGTTGCCTTTTCTGGCACAAAGGCCGTTACGCAGGCGCCTTCATGTTCGCCGGCGCCTCTCCCTTTGTTACTGCTCGCCCCTCGGACCGGTCCTCCTCCCTCGTCCGACACCATACTACCCTAAAGCCATGTAGAACCAGAAAACCCATAAAGATTCTTCCGTTTCCTATCCAAATTTTAGGGTTAATAAAAGAAATAAAGGATGACACGAATCAGAAAGATCAGGGCGCCACCTGAGACTCATAAAGTATCAGGGAACAGAGGAGAAGCCGAGAGCTGATAATCTGGTGTTTGGTTGGAAGGCAGCTCTCTTTCTCATCAAAGCCATTGCTCACTGATTTTGTTTCCCGTTTTTCTGAATGCTTTCTTCAGTTTCGCCATTGAAATGTAACACTGAATTGAGACATTAGAAACAGTGCCAAACAGAAGAAGAGGTGGCAGGCTGGGGAGGTGGGAAAATGCTACTTTGCTCCAATGTGGTTGCCGCACCAAAAAATCAAGGCGCTAAAATAACCAAACTGCCCTCATTCAAGGAAAATACTTCCGCTTCCCTTTCATGCCAGCCTCCTCTCTCCTCTCTTTTTCCTTCCTACGGTCGTCTCGCAATCTTGCCTCACGCCGATCACCACTGTCTTTGCCTCGTGTCGAGCCCCTACTGCATTGTCTCACCACCTCCTCATTGTCGCATTGCCACTGCCACCTCGTCATTACATCCTCGCTGCTGTTGTCACTCGATGAAGCCTGGTTGCTTCATCCCAAATGAAACTCAATTGAGCTTTCATCTCTCAATGAAACCTGAGCAGGCTTCATCCGAGATGAAGGTTGATTGGTCATTCTATGTGTCGTCTACATTCAGACAATGTAACAAGGTCAGGGAAGGTGACAATAGTGAGCCACTCGTGACACTTGAAATCTTGGGTTGCCAAATCAGCCAAATCACTGGATGTGGTGGGCAATGGGCATAGTGGGTTCGGCCCACCATTGGGTCTTGCTAGTCAACAGCCCACTCATTCTGGGCTTGGAAGCATAGGCCCATCATGTGAAAAGTACCCACAAAAGAATAAATTTTAATGAAAATTAAGGTATTATGGTTGTGGTGACAAAAAGGGTAAAAAAACATCATATAATTAACCCTAGTAGCATAATTCACCCTATGGATAAGATCATATAATTTCACCATTGTACACTTATAATGGTCCATCATAGTTTTTATACTTCAATTTGTTCCGTACCCACCATTAAATTTTAGTCTTGTTAACTTTTAATCAATTTTTAAAATTTTCATCGAATTTTGTCAAAAATTATCACAACGTAAATATATAAATGAAAAAAAAAAAAAAACAAAGAAGTAGTGGTTGCGACAATTGCCGCTTAACAATTTAAAACTTTATATAAATATTTTATACATCTACATCATTTCATATATATATATATATAATTTGCAATAAAATTTTGGTAAGTGAATAGACAAACACTTTTGAGTTTTATTGGAATTTTTTTTGAGAAATTGAAAGAAAAGCGACTTTAAAGAAAACCCAACTTGATTTTATAAGAAGAAGAAAAAACCCAACGGGGATGGCAGCCCCTAACAATTGCTGCTTATGTGTTTTTTGTTTCTTTTTTTTTTTTAATTTATATATCTGTTATCATAGTTTTTTCACAAAAATTTTAATAAGAAATAAAATTGTAATAAAATTAAAAATTTAATTATTGTTGTTAATATACAATAATAAATTTATTTGTAACGAAAGAGTATCTTAAGTGTACTCTCTGAAAAACCTATAAAAATAGAAATTGGTAGGGGGATCGAGTGAGGCTTTCGGGTAGAACCTTTAATACTTAAGTCAGTTTCGTGTTTGAAGTATAGAATGTAGAAAACAAGTAGAATTATAATCTAAATAGAGTTGTGACCGTACTTTTATTAAAGGAAAAATCTCATTTTTATAGAGGGAGCGGAGATTGATACACGAGGAAGATTCACAAAATCCAGCGGGCATCTCGAGCTCTCTCCAGAATTTGTAGATGAGCATCTCAAAGCAAAATTAATTATGTCTTTCATAATTTTGCATGAATAGTGTTTGAAAATTAAGTCCTTCAGGATTTGTTGTCTCTTAGAAAGGCCTTTTGCGTGATTAGGAGAGAAGTCTGTGTTCCATAAAAATCTCCCAAATATGCATGAATTCTTGAAAAGGTCTCTCGAAGACCTCAAGAGAGCCTCTTAAGGTGAGTTCACTTAGTCTCTTAGTTTCAATCATTTTAGATCTCTTTTAAATCTCTCGCTTAAGTCCCTTGTTCAAATCTCTTGGTTATAATTTCTCGTTCTGATCCCTCGATCACACTCTGTTAGAGTCACTCTCTAGATCTCTTAATATGTCTACAAGCATTTTTCTTTAAACTTGGACTCACTTTGTCAGACACAACATTTATAATTATTATAAAACACATTAAAGTATAAGAATTAATTTACTATAAAACATAAAGTTGAAAGATAAACATTGTTATATAAAAGTTTTCAAATAAAGTACTAAGAAGTGTTTGTTATTCCGAATTCAATGAACCAAAAGAACTATAATGCATTGATTTGTATAATAATTAATTCCACCCAATCTATTATTTACATAAACTACTCATCCTTTTTGACTTATTTCCTGGCTGCTGGCATCCTCTCGAATGCAATGTGCTTTCTGTGTTTTTCAGCCGCAGGACGATGATGACGATGACTATGACTATGACGATGACGATGACTGTCATGAAGAAAATGGCACTCCTTTCTGGAAAGTGGCTTTGGCTTTGGCTGCTTCTTCACCTCAGCCAATGCGAAGAAAGTCAAAAGAGAAAGCTTACTTCTTCAGTTCATTCCCCAAGCATCTTCCAGCAGACATCGGAGAAAGACACATTATTACGAGCACTAGCCAAAGGATGGATGGATCATTCGGATAAGACTTTGTCTCTGCGGCACAGCCACCAGCTGGTCACTGGTCACCTGCTCTAACCTTTCAACCATCCATCCATCCATCCAAAGTGTGAAAGCGTGACATGACATTTAGTTAACGTAAAATTCGTTAACTCAAACACTGAACAATGGACGAGGACGTCAACCATGAAAGGAAAACTGACCAAAGTCACCAAACAGTGGGCACCCATAAAAGAATGGTCTTGTTTTCAAGGCCGAGCCCAAATGAAGGCTATGTATTTCACTTCCAGGAGGCATATTGCATAGCAATTTCAATTTATCAGAAGAAGAAACTACATACACGGAGAGGAGAGACAGAGAGAGAGAGAGAGATGGAGAAATTCTAAGTTTAGAGTATGATTATTCATCAGCACCAAAAGCATTTTCTATATCATCATCTCTATATTGAAGTCAAGACTGACTGACTACTGGGAACAAAGCATGAAGGAACTTTTGAGCAGCTTTCTGTTGATTTACAAAATCTATACCAACCAACTGTGATCTTAACAGAAACTTAATTAGATATATATTGAGTGAAGAAGAAGAGACCAATGGACAAGGTTATTCTCTCATACCACCCTCTGTTCCAACAGCGTCAAGCAATGAAACAACTTGATCAATGGAGGGTCGCCGCCTGGGATCCTCGTCCAAGCACTTACAAGCTATGCCAAGCACATCTTGGAGCTGCTTTTCAAGGTTCTTACTCCATATTAGCGAATCAAATATCTCTTCCTCCCTCTTCTCTGATTTCATCTGGAACACCCACGACACCAAGTCCCGGCAATTCTTCCCTTTGCAAACTTCGACAGGCCTTCTACCAGTGAGAAGCTCGAGGAGAACAACGCCGAAGCTGTAGACATCGCCCTTGAAAGTAGCCGTCAATGTCTGACTGTATTCAGGAGGAATATAGCCCAATGTACCAACCAAATCTGTGGTCACATGGGTATCGTATGGATGCAGTAGCCTTGAGAGACCAAAATCAGCCAAATGGGCTTCAAACTTTTCGTCCAAAAGAATGTTGCTGGTCTTTATGTCGCGATGAATGATGTTTGGTTCCTTGTGCAAATAGGCTAAGCCATGGCCGGCTCCTTGAGCTATCTTGAGTCTCATCTCCCACTTAAGAAGCGAACCCCCATCGATCCTTTCATGCAGCCAATAATCGAGGCTCCCATTCTCCATGTAAGAGTAAATCAACAGCCTTTCATTCCCACGCTGGCAGTAGCCCTGGAGAGAGACAAGGTTTTTGTGCTGAGCCCTGGAGAGAGCTTCCACTTCTGCTTGGAATTCACGCTCCATCTGGCCGCAGTCACCAGAAAGCCTCTTGACTGCAGCTTTCATGCCATTTGGGAAGCTGGCTTTGTAAACCAGACCGAATCCTCCACATCCGATTATGTTTGCCTGGTTAAAATTGCTGGTAGATTTCAACAAGTCAGAAACTGTAAGGTCTCTGCAATCTGAATTCTGGAAAAGCACCAACTTCGAAGTCCCAAGCGCCCCAGATAACCTATGTGGCCTTCCAATTTCTTCATCCAAATCTTCAATTGGATCTCCTATGCCCCTCCTTGACATTCTAAGCAGAACAATGGACAGGAGTAACACAATGCCAGCCCCTAAACTGATTGTAATTCCAAGGATACTGTTTCGACCAAGTTTACCATTTGAACCAGGGGGGATACCAGGTCGGAACCCCAAACCATCAGCATCCCTACAAAGGGAGTACATTGTCCCACAAAGTCCAGGATTGCCCTCAAAACTAGAGCTGGAAAAGCTCAGGAATTGACCCCCTACTGGAATTGGTCCCCGCAAGTGATTGTGCGCCACGCTAAACTTTGACAAGAATGTGAGCTTATTAAATGACGCAGGAATAGATCCATAAAGATTATTGGAAGATAAATCTAAAACTTCCAGATTGCTCATACCCGAGATGGAGCTAGGAATAGTCCCACTTATGTTGTTCCTGCTCAGATCTAGGACATGGAGCTGTTTGAGCCGACCAATTTCAGGCCAAATTGCCCCATTTATTCTGTTATTACTCAAGTATATCGATGGAGGGAAACTTGAAGCCTGGTTGTACGGCAGACCACTGGCACTCTGGTTTCGCTTGACATACAGAGGAATGCCAGTTGCCGTGGTAAGATTGGACAAACTGGTACACACAGAAACAAGGCTCCTTAGCCCTGTCAAGCTTTTTGGAAGTTCCCCTGTGAGAGAGTTGTTCGACAAGTCCAGGTAAAACAAATTCTCCATTTGCCCAATCCAATGAGGGATGCTACCGGTCAAACGATTCCAAGATAGATCGAGAACTTCTAACTTCCGGCACTTCAGCAACCAGATTGGAACTTGACCATTAATAGCGCAATTCCCAAGTGCTAGAACCGATAGGCTCTCGAATCCAATCGCATTTTCTGGGATTTCTTCTCCATGGAAGTTCTTTGTGAGGATGAGAGTAGTCAGGTTTTTGCACATCTGCAGTACTGACAATGCCCCGGACAGGTTTACAAAACTGTTGTTCGATAACGAGAGAAAGAAAAGGGATTTCAGGTTTGCATAGCTTTCAGGAATCTGGCCAGTTAAGGCATTTTTGGCAAGACTCAACACTTTCAACTCCTGGCAACCAGATATTGACTCTGGAAGGGGACCGGAGAAATGATTCGTGGCGAGATCAAGCGTACAGAGATAAGGAAAGCTAGCGAAATCAAGGCTGATAGGCCCTGACAGAGAATTGTTCCCAAGATCAAGCACCCTAAGCTTCGAGCAGAGTTCCAGGCTAGAAGGCAATGCCCCAGAGAACAAGTTTGAATGTGCAGTTAACTGTTCTAATTGTGTTAGGTTCCCAAACACATCTGGAAGGGGCCCTGAAAACTGGTTTCCATTTATAATCAAGGTCTTGAGGCTGGAAAGATTACTGAGTTTCGGGCTCAGCTGGCCCGAAAGTTTGTTAACAGAAATTGAAAGCTGCTGCAAGTATGACATTGTGTATAGTGAGTCAGGAAGGTAGCCTGAAAGTAAATTGTCATCCAAATGTACCTGCTGAAGAGATGTGCTGCAATTGCCTAAGCCATCCAGCCCTCCTGTCAACCGATTCATCGATAGATCAAGAACCCTAATCTTCTTGGAGGAACTGCAGAATTCAGAATTCAATCTGCCAGTGAATGCATTGCTGCTGAGGTTGAGTATAGAAAGACTTGGGAATCCTCCAAGATCAATCAAGTCCCCATAGAATGAATTGCCAGATAGATTCAGGGATTGGATTAAATCCAACCCAACAAGAGAACCTGAGATAGGTCCTGTTAACATCATGTTATGGCTCAAATCAAGAACTCGTAACATCTTCAAATTGGAGAGCTCCAGTGGCAGTACACCCTGCAGATGATTGAGCGAAAGATCAAGCAGTTTCAACTGATCCAAACCGCCCAAAGACCGCGAAATCACGCCTCTCAAGCCTTTGCCAGGCAACCTCAGAACAGTCACTCTGCTTGAAGCTGACTCGTTGCCACACTCAACGCCATCCCACTCACAGCAAATGGATTCATCAGACCATGCTTGGATAATGGACCCATTTGTGAGGTTACCTGCAAATTCCTTCAGAGCCAACAAGTCATTGAGATCACAGGCTTGGCCAGAGGTTCCAACAACCAAGCCTAAGCAGATAAAGCAAGCCAAGAAAACCCATTTGACGAAAGCCATTGGGATAAACATAAATCCCAGAAGCACCATTGTTGAAATTGACAAGAAGCACAACTCAAACCAAAGTCAATAACACCACCATAACCCTGGTTGAATTTGACAAGAATTAGACTGCTTTCCGGCAATTGAGAATGAGCCCAGATAAAGACTTTAGCAAACCCAGAAAAGCCCCAAGTGAACACTTGCAAGTGAGGAAACAATTACTAGCACTGAGATGAATTGAAATCCCAATGCCCAGTTGAAATCAAATCCCTAGGCCATTTATGGAGAGCCCATTTCAATCAGAACCTAACAACCAAGGAAGAAAAATTCCAGACGCAAATCCCCAAAACACCACAGAAACCAACAAAATAACCCTAGAAATGAACGAAGTACTTGCAATTGAAGCAACCGGCAAGAACTAGAAACCCACTGAGATCCGCAGTCTCCGCATGAAATTTAACCCCCAGGCCACAGAGATCAAGGAACCCACAAACAAGAACAGCTCCTTTCAGAAATAAGAGTCCCAAGACGGCATAGACAGGAGAGAAGGATGCCTGCCAGCCAGCCACTCGTAAACGAAGAAAAAACCCTAGATCAGATCTTAGAAAACTCAACAAAGACGGAAGCGCAATTGATGATGAACCCAAATAAATAGAAAGGAAGACACTTTTGTTAAGTGTTTCGAGAGCCTTGAAGGAAAAGCCCCACAGTGAACACCCAGAAAACCAAAAAGAAAAAGATTGCAATTTTCAACTGCTATCACTTGCAAGTGAAGTAAGGGTCCCCTGTGAACCCAACATCAGCAGCATCCCGCTTTTCCACAAATGGATGAGTCTTCTCTCTTCTGCAATTTCAAACCTAGACGTCTCCCCTCACTTACATTTTTCAAACCCAAGATAACCATAGAATCCCGATGAATCAATAATATAAAATGGATAAAGAGGGAGAAGCAAGCAAAGCAATGTACAAGAAGAAGAAGAAGAAGAAAGTAGAGATTTCAAATCAGCGAACAGTGGACAGAATACCACCACTTACGGACAGGGAAAAGGGAAGGCTCTCTCTCTCTCTCTCTCCATCTATCTCTATGGGCGAGGAAATGTATAGATTTTCTATGAACAGTACAAAGGGAGTGGAGTGATTTGAAAGAGCTGACTTTTTTGGACCTATTTCATTTGCCCTCCTCTCTTTCCCCCAGTCCACACCTCTGTCTCTGACTTTATTCATTGTCATTACCCCCAACTGTTTGTCCCTTTCCTCTTCTCTCTCTCTCTCAAATATAGTAATCTAAACCAATGACCAATTAATGCGGGAGGGTGGAGCGTGGAGTATTTCATCATTTCACGGCTAATGTTTGCTTCCTGCCTGCCTTTTAGAAATAATTGTTTTGTGCCTCCAAAAAAATCAGAAAACTTTTGGTATTCCTAAATCAACAGTCATCCATTGCCCCCTCTAAATTAATTAACTTTAATCCATAGCCAAGTGAAGACTGAAGAGTAGTCGTAGTCGTCGTCGTGGTGGTGGTGTCACCTAGACGTTCCAATTTCAATTCATGAGTTTGCACAGATGGAGAATTGTACTCCCAAGAGGACGAATCCCCCACTGTTTAGATTGAAATTTGAAGCGCGTGGGAGTTGGATAGTGAGGGGGGCAAGTGGAGAGATTCGGTGTGCGGCAATGGCCCGTCGCTGTCGACCCACCGGACGTCACGGGGGCGCCGCCCCGCCGATGGAAAGGCAAAGCCCATCATCAAATTTCCTCCAACTACTTCCTACCTACCTGCCCCATTCTTCTGTCCTTTAATTTTAATAATAATATTAAAAATATCAATATATATATATTCACATGATATTATGATATTTTCCAATGCTCATTCAATCCGAAGAATTAGATTGAAATGGAGTTAGATTTTTCAAAAATTCAAACCAAACATCGAACTAATTAAGTTTGAGATTGGACCGATACCCTATTGGTCCGACTCAATTTTAACTAGTCGAAACTTTAAAATTTTGAATAATATTGACTATTAGGAGAGTGATTAAATATTAATAAATATATATATATTTCAAATAATACGTATTTATTATATCTTACTTTTTAACACTGAAATAATTTTATTTATTAATTAAAAAATTCAAAGTAAATATATAGTTAGCATTTGTTTAGAATTTTACTGTATTATTATTATTGGAACGCCTCAGCCTATTTTTGATCCCAAATTGGTATTAGATAAGATAAGATAAAAATTAACTATTATTAAACCTTAAACCCAATTCAACGGTGGTGGGGGCCACAGGTCAGCTGTCAATGAATGAATGAAATACCTGCCCCTCACCCTCACGCCTCTCTCTCTCTCTAATGATCCCAACTTTCCATAAAAAGAATAATAATTTAATATGGTCAAAGCCAGCCAAAGGGAAAGGAGTAATAATTGAACACAAAGAGGCAACTAATACTAATTCCCCCCCACCATAACTTTGGTTTCGGGATTGTTCATCATTCATCATTCAATTTGATCAAAGGGTTGTGCCTTTTTTGTTGGTTTTTTCATTTTAAAGTGTTTTTAGTAATTTTTGACCCCCAGTTTATTTGCATTTGCTCCATCTACAAAAAGAAAGCGAGACTCGATTATTTAGTAAATTATTCAGTATGTTCAAAATAAAGTGACCGAAAATTGTATTGAAAGTTCGTATTTTTACTCTTGACAACTCGCAGCACATCAAATTTCACACTAATTTTAAAATTTTTATTTTACCCCTCTCACATTCTACGATCAATTTCTTCTCCGATCGTCAATCTCGGCCTCGCCTCTCTTTTTCTCCCCCCCCCCAAACACATACATATATAATTTTATATACACACACATGCTGGATCGACCCCTCTCCCACACACGCACTCTTTTTCTCTCACACACAAACACATATATATATATATATACACACACATGCGGCCACTATTGCTGAACCCAATAGATGGTTGACCCAACAGCTAGGTTGGCCATGGCAGCCAACCCCCCTCCCCCATACACACACACATTCTCTCTCTCTCTCCCTTCTACACACACGAAAATCATGGCCACGACCATGGCAGCAATCGGAGAACCCATTGTTCCTCGATTGGTCCGAGCCGGGGAATGATGGGTTCCCCGACTGCCAGTAGTCAGGGGCTTTTTTTTATTTTTATTAAATTTTTTTATTATAATAAAATAAAATTAAAAAATAATACAAATAAATAAATTTTAAATATCTACATTTTAAGTAATTATAATTTAGGTAATTTTAAATTTTAAATCATCGTACTGAATTTTTAATACTTAAAAAAATTTAAAATTAATTAATTTACCTTATTAAATTACTTAAAGATACATATATCTAAAAATCCTACCATCATTTAAAATATATATATTTTTAAATATATGTATCTTTACCTAATTCAATAAGATAAATTAATTAATTTTAATTTTTAAGTATAAAAAATTCAACACCTAAGATGAATTTTAGAGAGGTTAAATTTTTTATTAAAAAATTTAAATTTAATTAATTTATCTTATTGAATTAGGTAAAGATACATGTATTTTAAAAAAATTTATTTTAAATGATGATAGGATTTTTAGATATATGTATCTAAGTAATTCAATAAGATAAATGACTTAATTTTAAATTTTTTTAAGTATTCAAAATTCAACACTTAATTACAATAATTTAAAATTTATTTATTTGTATTTTTTTTAATTTTATTTTATTATAATAAAAATTTTTAATAAAAATAAAAAATAAAAAAAGGCCCCCGACTGCCAGCAGTTGGGGAACCCGTCGTTCCCCAGCTCAGGCCAATCGAAAAACATTGGGTTCCCCAACTCGGACTAATCGGGGAACGCTAGGTTCCCCAACTGTTGCCATGGTTTTCGTATGTGTGGGAGGAGGGAGAGAGAGAGTGTACATGAGGAGGGGGGTCAGCCATGGTGATTGCATGTGTGTGTGTATATATATATGTATGTGTTTGTATGTGTATGTATGTGTGTGTGAGAGAGAGAGTACATGTGTGTGGGGGAGGGAGGGGGGATGGCCGCCATGACTGACCCAACAACGTGTGTGTGTGTGTGTGCGTGAGGGGGGAAAGAAAGAGAGAGGCAAGACGGAGGCTGACGGTCGAAGAAGAAAGTGACTGTGGGATATGAGAGGGGTAAAATAAAAATTTTAAAATTAGTGTGGAATTTGATAATGTGAAGAGTAAAAATACAAGTTGCCGATAGAATTTTCCTAAAGTGACCCAACACTAATATAATTAATACGTAATTAATGAAGTAATTGATTTATGAGAAACTCATTCTTATACAAGCATGTTGATGGGGTATTAGATGGTTGTTAACACACAGACTTGTAGAATGAGGTTTAAAAAATTAAAATACCCTTGTTCACATTATATTGTATTTTTTTAATACAATGTAAGTGAGGGTATTTTATTCTTTTAACTCTCATTCCGTAAAATTGTTTGTCAATCTGTCTAACTCTATAGAATAACTTGTTATTTAAATCTTTATCTTTCACTCGAGTTTGGATTTAAGAGGCATCTAGATTTTATGAGCAAGTGAATTCTTTCTTGTTGTTCGGTGGATCATAGGTTCGTTTAAATAAAAATATATATATATATATAATAATAAAATTATTAATTATTTTTTGATTTATTTCCTGATTGCATTTGATTAATTATTTATTTATTTTTATTTCCTGGCCGCGTTTGTGTAGTCCGGTGTCTTTATTCTTCCCTGTTTGTTGGAACGGGTAACCGGAGTTCATCTCCAGTTGAAGAGTTCTTCCGATGTCAGCGTCGGTTCATCAGTGTGTGGGCATGGGAGTTCCAATCTGCTTTCGGAAGTCCAGTTTTGTTTTTGGCCGTGGAGAGCCAGTGCCCAAGAGTTCTGCCAAAGCCTATTGTCGTTGTTGTCGTCACCGAGCTGGTCGTCCTGCGAAGCCAAACGCCGTAGCCTATCGTAACCGATACAGGGTGAATCTGCCTTCAAGACAGTACCTCCAGAGTGCTTCGACCGCTGTCTCCGTTTTCATATTTTTATTCCGGGGACTTGATGGTTTGAATTCCCAGCCCCCATAACTTTACAGTGCGACTTTCATTCCAGTTATTTTGTGTTGAGTCCTTTTGCTGTTACAATATACGAATATATATATATATATATACACATATATATGCTGTGTTGCTGGTCTTAATCGTGGGAAATACACTGTTATTGCTGTGAAAATTCTCTATAGAGATAAGAGTATACACCGCCCCTGTTTGATATCTCTCCAACAGTTACTACAAAATATGATTGGTGATCGCTACTTCAGTGTTTTTTTATTTGTTATTTTATAAATATTATAAATAAATATCTAAATAATGTATTGGAAAAGTAAAAGCTTGGAGAGCAAGCTTCCCAACCCAACCCAAATGGGATTCCCTGGAAGAAGAAAGAAGAAGTGATGATGGGATGGCAATTGGGGGCAAAGTCTACATACAGTTCCTCACCAATGATGCCCATTTGATGGCTTCCCTTTCGGCAACTGCTACTTTGGACAACTTAACATGAGCATGAGCATGTTTGTCATCACGGTGATTCATTACCCCTTTCTAAAGTTTCTTTTTTTTTTTTTTTACAAAAGGTCAAACCAATAAATCAAATAAAGCCCAACCCCCATTTTTTTCTTTCTTAAATTTCATATGAAAACTTTTATCTTTTTTTGAACTTCAAATCTTTTGTATTAAAGATTTAATTTTTATAATTTATATCTATTGATTATCTAGCTATCTAGTCAGAATTGAGTGTATAATTAATATATTATTAAATATGTAAAAACAAATTTACAAGACATGTTCAGTGACTATTGAATTACAAATTCACCAATTGTGAATTGTCAGAGAGAGTAAAGATGATGAGAAAGGGTAGGTTGGTTATGGGTTACCGGTCAAAACAAAGAAAGAAGTGGAAATGTGTGTCCCTAATAGGGTAATAGGTCCCAATCACAGCCTCATCGTGTCCTAATAAGCTGGATCTATTGCTTGCCCTTGCTGCGTCTCAAAGCTTTATTAAGCATGACAGAGCTTTGGGCCAGAGGAAATATGAGTTTGGGCCACGAATGGAAAAAGTTCTTGGGCTTGAGGCCCAGTAATGTTTAATTAACTCATCGTTCAATTATCAAAATAATAATAATTGATGTCATGTTGACTCTGTCACGACGACAGGAAGAAGACCGACAAGAGGGGTCATTATTTCATTCTCAGAAGCCGAGGAGAAGAAGGTGGCGCGGCGGATTTCATGGCGGAGATTAAGACGGTGGGTGTGATCGGCGCCGGCCAGATGGGCGCCGGAATAGCCTTTCTCGCCGCCGCAAACGGATTTCAAGTCCGGCTCCATGACAGTGCCCCAGAGGCTCTTGCCACAGCCCAGAGTTACGTCTCCAATTCCATCAACGCCCTCGTTTCCAAGGGAAATCTCTCTCAGGTAAATCTTTGTCAGCAAACTTGGTTGGTTCCAATATTTGTGGAAATTGAATTGTAGTTGAATCAAACATGGTGAGTTCATGTTAGGGATTTCGCCTCTCTGATTTAGGGTATATGTAATTGCTTTCCATGGTGATTTGCTTGGTTATCTGATGAGTAGTAGGTTGCTGGATATGTTGACTTGATTGGAACCCTTGTTTGATTTGACCAATAAAACGGTGTTAATTGTCAGTAACAGAGTTTAGCGATGGATTTGTTGGGTTCACTTTCACCCTGTCAAAGGGGATGTTTGATGTTTCGTTAGAATCAGCTGCTGGGTAAATCACACTAAAGATCCCTAAATTTGGGTGTGTTTTTTATTTTGGTCACTAAACTTTAATTTTTTGTAATGTAATCATGAAAATTTAAAAAATTTTACAATATGATCACATATAAAATTTTTCAATCACTCCGTAGTCTTAGTAGGTAACGTGGCGCTGATGTGACAAACAATAAAAATTATTGTGCAATGACAACCAATCAAAATGTACCACATGTCAAACTTATCAAACCCATCAGGGCCACATGGCACGTTCTGATTGATTGTTATTGCACAATATTTTTATTGTTTGCCACATCAGCGCCACGTCATCCATTCTAGCTATAGAGTGGCCGGAAAATCTTATATGTGACCACATTGTAAAACTTTTTAAACTTCTATGATCATATTGAAAAAAATTAAAGTTTAGTAACCAAAATAAAAAACACACTAAAATTTAGTGATATTTGGTGTGATTTACCCGTCACCTGCTACTACTAGTATTTATTTTGAGATGAATTGTTTCAGTGATCAAATTTCAGCTGTTTACAGGCTGCAGGGAGTGATGCTTGCCTGCTCCTCCAGTGTACTGCAAACTTAAAAGATCTTTGTACTGCTGATGTTATCATCGAAGCCATTGTGGAATCCGAGGATGTGAAGAAGAAGTTGTTTTCTCAACTGGATAAGATTGCTAAAGTTTCAGCCATTTTGGCATCTAATACTAGTTCCATCTCCATTACACGCCTAGCATCTGCAACGAACAGGCCACAGCAGGTTATGTTAGGGAACTTTTAATTGCAAGCTTGATGTTTTTGGGCCGTGTTCTTCTAAACAAATTCATCTTGTCAATGGCTTCAAGTAATTCATAAATCATGTTGGTAACTAAACTTGCTCTTCTGTGCCTTCCTATTTGAATGCGAAATGATGTTTCGTCATTCCCAGGTGATTGGCATGCATTTTATGAATCCTCCTCCTGTAATGAAACTGGTTGAGATCATTAGAGGTGCAGAGACATCGGATGATACATTTAGTACAACCAAAGCATTGGCAGAGAGGTTGCTCATAATTCAGCTCTAAACTAAGTTTGTTCTTGACGATATTTACAGAATTGAACGAACCCTTATGCTAGAGACATATTGCTGAATAACCCAGTTTCTAGTCTCCTCCCCTGTTGCTTGAGCCTTCCGTTTACTTGATTGGCGACACTGGATTTTTCAGGTTTGGCAAGACAGTAATCAGCTCTCAGGACTATCCGGGCTTCATTGTGAACCGCATTCTGATGCCAATGATAAATGAAGCATTTTACGCACTCTACACAGGAGTGGCCACCAGGGAGGATATTGATGCCGGAATGAGGCTGGGAACGAGGCATCCAATGGGTCCTCTAGAGCTTGCAGACTTTATAGGGTTAGATGTCTGCTTGTCGATAATGAGAGTTCTTCACACCGGCCTTGGGGACAGTAGATACGCACCCTGCCCTCTTCTTGTGCAGCATGTTGACGCCGGTCGCCTTGGAAGAAAGCGAGGCATTGGCGTGTACAAATATATCAAGGAAGCTGAGAAAACCAGACCATCAGCTAAGCTTTGATGACACAGTGTCACAAATAGCCAGTGTCTTCAGCAATCCATGCCAGCAGTTGACTCTGTAAGAAGCTTATTACTCTGTAAGCTCTCCCTTCCCCACATGATGTAGGCATATCATCATCTGTATTTTCATGGCTGTTGGTAGCTTAGACAAGCCATGGGAACAACATTTTACAGCTCCTTTGCCACACAACATTAGGATTGGTCATATGTACATCTCATATAATCTGCAGCCACTACTTTGCAGGACCATAGCCCCGTGCAAAATGTTCTTATTTTTGGATGATCATCCTTGTGCAACTCTTAGTGTTCGTACCCTCAATTATGCCAAATGAGCTAAATCGTAGGATGAGTTTTTGACCCTTGCGTAAGACGAAGATCGAACTCGTAACCCATCGAATTGATACTGATATATTGTTCATCTGATCACTTGATTTATGTCTTAAGGGCAAAATGTACTTATCTTGCTGCTTGCTTAGATTATGTCTATTCAAATGAGCCAGAGAGATCAAAAGGAGTTTTTTTAATATTCACAATGTCCTTATCTTGCTGCATGCTTAGATTATGTCTATTCAAATGAGCCAGAGAGATCAAAAGGAGTTTTTTTAATATTCATGTTTCACACGTAATAATATTTTATATTTATATATTATATTAATATAAATATATAAGATATTAATTTAAAATATTAATAAAAATATTAAATTTAAAATATCTTTTCTCTCAATTTGTTCAGACAAACCCACCAACTCGGTTTTCTGTATTTAAAGTGATTTATAAAATATTATCTTTTAAATTTTTTTATGACTTTTTTCATAAAAAAAAGAATATTTGTGAAATTATTAGTAAGTTATTTTGAAACTTAATTTTTACGTTAATAATTTATTATCAGATATTGAATGAATTGGAAGATTGGGAAGCAGTAGGAATATTTTTAAAATACAAGTATATAATCACAAATTTCACTTAATATGGGGGAGAGATAATAATTTACTATTTTTATATTTAAAATTTTTATTTTTAATTAAGGATAAGCATCGAATTAATTAAATTGAATAAATTAAATTTATGTTAAAAATTAAACTGAATTGATTAAATAGATATTCAAACTGAATCAAAAAATAAAAAAATTAAATTGATAAAAACTGAAAAAAATGAAAAAACAAAAAAATGTTATTTTTTAACATATTAGTTAGATTTTATTATTTTATTTTTTTTAATATAGAGATTGTATTAAATTGAAATAATTAAAAATATTAAATTTAAAAATTAAATTAAATTAATTTACAACATAATTCGACAATTTCAATCGATTAATTCAATTATTTTAGTTTAACGCTAAGCCTTAAACGGAAATGTCTAGCCGCTATCTTTTGACTCGTGACTTAGCCGCCGCCGCCATTTGATGCGGTGGCTGGACAAAGAGAGAGAGAGTCAATATGGGCTGCCTAATATCGGCTTCAAACTCAGCTGATAATATTTTTTATTAATTAATATTTAATATTTAATTTAATTATATTTTTTCATATATATATATTCATTTTAAAATATTATTTAATTATAATATTAATATATTATATTAATATAAATAGATATATAATACATTAACATTTAATGAATAATTCATTTTAATTTTATAAGCAGCAGTCTGTCAGCATCGTTGGATAAGAAGCCAATTTGGCTTTGAACTGATCATGCCGTGGGGTGTTGGGGTGTTAATTTTTTTTTATTTAATAAATTTTAAAAATTAAATACTAAGTCTTAATTATGAAATACTAAAAAAAATGTTATTTACATATCACATATTTATATAAATATATTATATAAAATTATTATATTATTTGTGATAACGTTTGTCAAATATAAATAAAATTAAAAAGGAGAAAGTGTAAGCCCCCACCCCCTGTATGTGCTGGAGTAATAGATTAAATCTCACATATTATATACTTATATTAATTAAATACATAATAAGATTTATTAAGAGTATCTCTTGGGATGACCGTCCTTGCGTGATCTCTTATGTTCGTGTCCTCAATTACACAAGATAACGTAAATTGTAAGTTAAGTATTTAACCCTTGAATAGGGAAAAAATCAAAACATTGGTATATCACTCGTTCTTTTATTATCAATCTATATTCGAGTAAAAAAATTGAACTAAGAATTTATTAAGAAAAAAAATTAAATTCACGAACTATCAAAATACACTATCCCCGGCGGCATATTGCTCGCGGGAGCTACTAAGAGCATCTCCAAAAGGGAGTGTCATTTTGAAGTACTAAATTACATATTTACAACTTTAAATAGTGTTATAGCACTTCTAAAAAAAAAAATCTACTTCAATGGTAAGTGTCAAAATAGGGATATCATTTAATATTTTAATATTTTTTATCAAATCTTAAATTCAAATAATTAATATTTTATAATAAAAATTAAAATAGAACAATTAAAAATAGCTATTAAGTTTGCATTTCTTTCTTTTTCTCTCTCTAGTGGTATCAAAAATGACATTTCAAGAGAATTATTATCATTTTACAACCCTATATGCTACCTCCATTAGAGTGGTTGATTTTGAATTCGGGATGTCATTTTGACAATTATACCCCCAAATGCCACTGATCATAGGAGATGCTCTAAGAGTGTCTCTTTTACCATATGAAGGAAGATTGTTTAATTTGTCGTCACCTTGCTATCCTTATTGCCATGGAATATTATATTTGGTAATCCGATCAGAAGCCAAGAAGACGAGCGAGGAGAGGAGAGGAGGATATAGATATTAAGGGAGAGATATCGATCCATGTCTCGGGAGGCTACTGCTTCAGAGGCCGCCAGTACTGATCCGCTGCTCCACTACAAGTACAACCATGGCAGCGGCGAGGAGGATGGAAGGTGGCGCCGGTCCCGGTGGAATAAGGTGCTGGACGTGGAAGAGGCCAAGAGGCAGGTGCTGTTTTCGCTTCCCATGATTCTTACTAGTGTTTCTTACTATCTCATCCCGGTCGTCGCCGTCATGTTCGCCGGCCATCTCGGAGAGCTTCAGCTCGCCGGAGCCAATCTCGCCAATTCTTGGGCCACCGTTAGCGGCTTTGCTTTCATGGTACTCACTACTCTCTCTCTCTCTCTCTCTCTCTCTGTGTGTGTCCGATCCCATATGATGGGATGCAAGATCCATTAATTGTTTTTTGTTGTAGATTGGGCTAAGCGGGGCACTGGAAACACTGTGCGGGCAAGGGTACGGAGCAAAGCTGTACAGAATGATGGGCATATACCTGCAAGCATCTTGCATCATCTCCTTCTTCTTCAGCATCCTCATCTCCCTCTTCTGGTTCTACTCCGAGCCCATTCTCGTCTTCCTCCGACAAGATCCTCAAATCTCCAGAGCCGCCGGGCTCTACCTCAAGTTCCTTATTCCGGGAGCCTTCGCCCATGGCTTCTTGCAGAACATCCTCCGCTTCCTCCAGACCCAAAGCGTTGTTTTTCCACTCCTAATCTGCTCGCTCCTGCCTCTGCTTCTCCACTTCGGAATCACCTATTTTCTGGTTCACTGCACCAGCCTCGGCTTCAAGGGCGCCGCAATGGCGGTCTCGATCTCGCTGTGGATCTCGGTGCTCATGCTGGCTGTCTACCTGGTTCTTGCGAAGCGGTTTGAGACCACTTGGACTGGGCTTTCTTCCGAGTCGTTCGGCCATGTTTTCTCCAACTTGAAGCTGGCTCTGCCTTCTGCAGCAATGGTGTGGTAAGCTCTGCTTCTTCAGAATTCTTCATTTCTCACTCAATTTTTGCCCTTTGGGGTTGTTAATGGGTCGGGTGCCCGTGGATTGGGCATTTGGGTTGACCGGAGTTTATATAATTATAAATTCAATCCATCATGTGACAAAATCAAACAAGTGCAATTAAACATGTGTTGGATTCTCTTGACTCTTGATTTTAAATCCATAAAATTATTTTAAAATATTATAATGTAAGACTTATACCAAGTTAACATAAGTACTTTTTGGGGTCATACTATTTGTACAGAACAAATGTTACAGATTATTTACAGGGCAATCAAAATATCCATTTTGCCCTTACAATTAATGACTCAAATGCCCCAAATACAGCATCTCTCTCTCCCGCTGTCTCTCTCTCTCCCTCTCACACCGTCGGCTCCCAGCGGCGAGACGCAGCGACAAGGCAGCCTGAGGCGACACGATGAGGCGGCAGAGGCGACGGGGTGAGGCAGGTAGAGGCGACGGGCGAGGCGGCGGAGATTGCAGCGGCGAGAACAGGCGATGGCGAAGTTGCAGCGGCAAGGGAAGGGGGGAGAGGGAGAAAGGGATGAACATGATCAAAATATCACAAAAATATCGCGATATTTTGATGTCAATATATCGCAATATATCATTTCTGTAAATATTCTGTACAAAAGTTTATGTACAAATAGCATTTTCCCATAATTAAGCAATAGGTGATGATCCGACTTACACCGTAAAATTGATTATTTCAGCTTGGAGTACTGGGCTTTTGAGCTGCTGGTTCTATTAGCTGGACTAATGCCTGATTCAGAATTAAACACTTCGTTACTTGCAATGTGGTAAGCCTTTCTCTGCTCCGACTCTCAAGATCAAACCCATGTCTATACGATCAATCTTGTAATCTTTGGGGTTTGTTTCTCTCCAGTGTGAACACAGAAGCCATAGCCTACATGATCACTTATGGTCTCAGTGCTGCTGCTAGGTAGGTATTTTGTCTTTTTTACAAGATGGGGTATCCGGACTTTACTAATCCCATGCAAACCGTACTGTCCTGTCAATGCGACTCAGATGTTTAATTGATTGGATTTTGTGAAACAGCACGAGGGTGTCAAATGAGCTGGGGGCAGGGCAGCCAGAGCTGGCCAAGCGCGCCATGGGCGTCGCCCTGAAGCTCTCCCTCCTCCTCGCTCTTGCCGTGGTGTTAGCTCTAGGTCTCGGCCATGACATCTGGGCTGGCTTCTTCAGTGACAGCTCCAAAATTATACAACACTTCGCCTCATTGACCCCATTTCTTGTGGTTTCCATCATGCTTGATTCCATCCAAGGGGTCTTATCAGGTTGGTACCTAATTAATTAATTGAAGCTTAATTTCCTCTTCTTCTTCTTCCTAATAATCATAAATTATAAATTATAATGGCAAGTGCAGGGGTGGCTAGAGGATGTGGGTGGCAGCACTTGGCAGTGTACATAAACATGGGCACATTCTACTGCCTGGGCATGCCGATTGCCATCCTTCTTGGATTTAAGCTCAAACTCTATGCTCAGGTGCCTTAACTGTTTCATTATTAATTAGCAATGTAACATATTAATTATCTCATTGAAGATGGGGATTCATTGATTAATAATGTTGCAGGGCTTGTGGTTGGGTTTGCTCTGCGGGCTCTCGTGCCAGGCGGGCACCCTTTTTCTGCTTACAAAGCGGGCTAAATGGATTGGGGTCAACTTGTGTGACACCACCGACGCCGCCAACAAACAGAACCCTCTTGTTGCGTGAATGAATGGCAAGGAGGGAGATTTGTTTGAATTGGGCACTCCTCTCTCTCGTTCCCATTTCGTCCTCTCTGTATCTTATTTAACCCCTCGTTTGGGCAACCTAAGATGGTCTCTAATTGTTTTATGGACTTTTTAATTAGTGATTTGACCCAAAAATAAAATTTCAATTTCACCCGGGTTAATTTGCTTTTCCTTTTCCATTCATATATACATATGCATGCATCTCTGATAAATGCTTTCCGCATGCAAAATGGCGGCACACAAGGAGAATTTAAACACGTACGAGGTAGGTAGGGGAATGGTTGGAAGGATAATTGCACATGAATTCCGGCATATAGCACGCATCAGATAGATATATGATGATGATGATGATGATGATGATGCCTATATTATATATAACTCCGTTACCAACTTACCTGCTGTCGTGGCGAAGAAGATGAATATGAAAGAGAAGACGAATAATGAGGGGATGATCATAAAGTGGTGGAAGAAGGCTTTGGATTTGGAAGAGGCCAAGAACCAGTTGCATGAACTTCCTGCATCACATCATTCTTCATATTATGAGAGAAGGTTTTTGATTGAATTGTGAGGAGACGATCGTAAAATTTCAAGGCTACCTACAGGCATCCTGCATCACATCTTCTTCTTATCTGCATCATCATATCCATCTTCTGGTTCTATTCCAAGACCATTCTCATCTTCCTAGCTCCACCAAGACCCTGAGACAACAAGAGCCGCTGCTCTCTACATGAACTTCCTCGTACCTGGCTTATTTGCATATGGGTTTTTGCAGAACATTTCGAGGTTTCTCCAGGCACAAATTGTTGTCAGGCCACTGCTCGTCTGCTCATTGCCGCCACTGATGGTCCACTTTGGCGTCGCCTATATCCATTGGTTCACTGAACAAGTCTTGGCTTCAAAGGATCCGCATTGTCGGTGTCCATCTCTGTGTGGATCTCTGTGCTCCTGCTGGTTCTATTCGTTCTGTTTTCTGCAGAGGGGTTTGAGGGTTCCTGGCATGGATGTTCATTTCAGGTGTATCACTATATATGTTCCCACTGGCTTAAAGCTTGCCCTCAATTCTGCAGCAATGGTGTTGGTGTCAAATGAGTTGGGAGCAGGGTAACGGGCAAAGCACGCTATGGCCGTCACCCACCCTCAAGCTCTCTCTCCTTCTTGGCCTCGCCATTGTTGTAGCCCTGGCTTTGGGCCTTGACACATGGGCTGGCTTCTTCAGTAACAGCTCCTCTGTCATCAACCTCTTTGCTTCATTGACGCCATTAATTGCCCATGGTTTCCTTCCCATTTGATTCCATCCAAGCTGTCTCTTATGATCAGTTGAAAATGTATGCTCAGGTACTGGCTGATCGTTGCATTTAATTAATAAGATATCAACACTTAAATGAGTTTAAAAATTCATTAAATCTATTAAACTTTGTCCCTAACCAATTAGGGGTACTCATAATTAAAATTAATTGGTGTCCGTTTTATATCATTTCAAACTTAATTCATCATGGGATAGGGTTCGTACTTTTGGATTTAACATCAAATTAAATCAAGTATACATGATTAACTTGGGTTTCAATTTCAAAATTTGCGACCCAGGTGTCAAATAAAATATTTAATTTAATATAATGATGGTACCATGCACGTCATGCTCGATAATTTGGTTTCATAGGTAACCCAAATATGTTTAGTCATGTATTTACTATTTAGCGTTGTGAATATATATAAAAATTATAAAAGTAAACGAAATCAATTACGATGATCAGGCGCCACTCTCACTTTTCTTAGTTAGAAATTTGAAACTTAAATAAACTCACTTGTGGTAGTAGAGGGTGGATCCTAATGCTTGCATAACGTGATAGGATTAGAATGATCGTTTCATCTTTTCAGTAATAGTTAGTCTTCAAGTTAAAATTTTCTAATCTCATATTCAGACCAATCCAAATCGGTAAAGGATTTAGAATTTAGGGTCATCAACCTAAATTGGTCTAGATCCATTTAAAGTTGACTGGTTAAACACCCTTAAATCTCTATGCCCTAAACCGGAACCCAGGAGGCTGACCTCCTCCAACTCCAAAAACGGTAACTAATGCCGCTGGCCTGGTCCCTTGCTATTTAATCCATTCCATCTCCATCGCTGCTGCTTCTCTCCAACTTGAAAAGTCCAAGCTAGCTCCTTAATCATGCCTTCTCAATCTCGGACTACCCTTTGGCTGTTTCCGGCTGTCTTCGCCGCCATGACGGGCTGTTTGCGGGCTTATCAGTTCAACGTCGGCGGCAGGCAAGGCTGGACTCCCAACCCATCTGAAAATTACAACCACTGGGCCGAGAGGATGAGGTTTCAAGTCAATGATACTCTCTGTAAGTCGCCCTCTGCAGTCGGCTCGATTCGGCTCCTCTGATACACATCACTTGTTAGGATTAATTCAAGCTGTTGATTTGTTTAGAATTTTTTTTTTTTTTTTCTGATGTTTGATTTCTGGGTTTTGATCAAGTTTTCAAGTACAAGAAAGGGACGGATTCCGTGCTGGTTGTGAGCAAAGAGGATTACGATAACTGCAACTCAGAGAATCCGATCGTGAAAATGGACGGCGGGGATTCGGTGTTCAAGTATGACCGCTCGGGTCCCTTCTACTTCATCACCGGAAACAAAGAGAATTGCCAGAAAGGCCAGAAGCTGATCACCGTCGTTTTAGCCGTCCGTTACAAACCCACCCCTCCTCCTTCTCCGGGCTCCCCGACGCCGGCGGTGTCTCCATCGCCAGCTCCAACAACATCCCTATCACCATCACCGACTCCATCTCCTGCACCGGCGGTGTCTCCATCGCCAGCTCCAACAACATCCCTGTCGCCATCACCGACTCCATCTCCTGCACCGGCTGTGTCTCCATCGCCAGCTCCAACAACATCCCTGTCACCATCACCGACTCCATCTCCTGCACCGGCAGTGTCTCCATCGCCAGCTCCAACGACATCCCTGTCACCATCACCCACTCCATCTCCGACGCCGGCTGCTCCAACTCCTGCACCAGTGATTACACCGGCAGCGTCGCCGTCGCCGACTCCAAATGGCCCCCCTTCGCCACCCTCGTCATCACCTCCGGCACCGTCGACGCCGGCAATTCCACCTCCTCCCCCGGCAGAAACGACCACCCCGACTCTGCCGCCGCCTCCCAGTACTACTCCGGCGAACGACAATACAACATCGCCGCCTGGTTCATCGGCCCCGGCATTCACTACTAATCCCTCCGTTATGGCGTTGATCATCATCATGGCATCGGTTACAGCAGCGCTCTAGCTTCAACGTATGAAGATCGTTCTGGGCTTCATTTGTAATCTTGCGGGGATTCATTGATTACGTCTTCTCTCTCACATTATTTTTTGGGATTTGATTTTTCTCTTTCTTTTTCTTTCTTGATTTTATAGAATTTTGTGAGTTTAAATAAATAAAACAATTACTTTTTGTGTGTATAATTCGATTTTCGATCCCCATGCATACAATCTAATCTAATCTTGGTTTTAGATTAAAGACTGAATAAATATAATAATATGTCTATTTCTGTTAAATATTAATTAGATCGATCTAATCCTTCTCTTCTTCAATTTAAATAAAAAATAATTTTTATAAGATGATTCAACTAAGTTTGAAAATTCTCATCTTCTGTAACAAAGAGCCAAGTGTGTTGTTGGGCTTTAATTAATTAAATTAGGCATTATCTTCATAATAACTTATTCCATTTTGTCACCTTCTAATTAGCTATAGATTATTAATAGTTGTTCATGTGATAATAAAAAAAAAGCTAATGAAAAAGCAAAGCTTGGCCAAGTTATCAGATATCTCAAGTCAAGAAGGTTGGACTTATTCAAATTTGGAGAAAAGTTGTAAGAACCGATAAATGTTAAATTTCTATAATTTAGTACTCAGATTAGAAGAGTTAATATTAAAATAAAGATCGAGTAAAATATATATATATTTTTTAGAATTATACCTTTTTAATGAGCAGACGAGATTTTGGACAAAGTTATCTTTTATAAATCTCAGTATAGAATTCACGATAATAATCAATCCAAAATTCCCAAATTAGATTGGAAAGTAAGATAGGGGTAATTTATTCGATGAGATGGGAAAGAATATGACACATAATACCCTTTAATTGAAGAGATATGTATCGAATTATGATTAACTCTTTTAATAAGATGGGGTGCATATAAGATGTGGAAAACTTTTTAGATAAAATGGAGAAAAAACGTAACAGGCAACTACTAATTTAATAGGAAAAATGATATTGATACATTTTTGTGTACATCTTGAGTTACATAAAGGTGTATCAATGATAAAAAGATCCTTCATGAAGTACATAGAGACGTGTGAGGTGCATATGAGGTGAGGAATATTTTGATCATAATATTTCTTTATATAGTCTAAAATGTACAAAAAAAATTGTTCATCTAGCATAATTCTTTTAATAGATGCATATCAAATTATAATTAACTTTTTTTTTTATAAGAGAAAAAACATTGGGAATGTGGGTAAGTTTTTTGATAAGATGGGAAGAACCGTGACACCAACACCCAATAACAAATATGATTAGCTCTCCACAGAATAAAAATACAATACTCTATAGTCATAAATATACCACCCCTTATTTATTAAGTCCATGATTAGTTAGTAAATTAACCAGAAATTCATCACCATCTCTGGTTTGGAAGTCGAGTTATGAGCTCCCACGTGGAACATAATAACGATACTGCAATCAAATTCTCAATAAATTAAGAAGTGTGATGGATGGAAGTTGTCTTTGTTGGTGTTGATAAGCCATTGAATCCATCCATCCATCCAATGTTAGAATATGTACGTTGTTGCGACATGTGGTGGCGGTCAAAGGATGATGATGATGATGATGTGTTGGGCGAAGGTGAGAGATCAGCATCAGAATTCATTATTGCCTGTTTGGCTACAAAGAAAAAGAAGAGAAGAAAATGGAGATGAAAATGCCAGCAGCAGCAGCAGCTGATAGAGAGAGAGAGATAGGGTTCCCACTTCCCAATAATGTTTCATTTTTCTTCTACATCTGATTCAATGGTTGTTGGATACGTGGCCGGCGCAGCTAAGAGCCTGCCTGCTTTTGAAATCACAAGTTTGATCCAAGAGGCAACTCTACTTTGGAGACTAGGTTCCATATATATATATATATATTATATGTACACAAGAGATGATTTTTTTTTTTTTAATATGAAAAACTCAAAAACTTTTTTAATTATATATAATATTTAGCGCGTATCATCTTACGATCTCTAAAATTTATAATCTATTTTAATCACGATTTAGGTATATATAGACAAATTTATCACAAATCAAAACTTGAGTTTTGACTTTTAGAATAGACACAAGTAATTTCATAATTTTACATAAAAATAAAATCAAACTTATGATATTACGATATTTCAAACTCTCAAATGTTTGTGACGTACAGTTTATGTTACCATTAGAGATTAAGAAATAAATGATTCATTATTTAGAGTTTAGGATTAGATATAAAAAGAATTTAAGTAAAAATTTATTAAATAGTGTTTGATGTGTATAATTTATTTTAATTTTTTGGGTAAAATTTTTTAAAAAATAATTTTAGTATAGAGGTAAAAGTTTTAAAAAATTAATTATTATTTGAAGATTATAAGTTAAAATCTTGTTAGTATAGTTAATTTTTATTTTTAATTAATATACATAAAGCTTATTATATACATTTTTAATTTTTTTATTAAAAATAAAAAATAATATTCAGGACCAAAAGAGGAACACTTCTATTCACTTATGACACTTTTAATGCCAATCGTGCGTTCATGTGTTATTGGGCCGTGGCCTGACCTTTTGGGCCGGCTTGTGGCCGAAGCCCGCCATAGTTCGGCCCACTCAACTCCTTTCTCAGTTTTCCCGGAAAACGAAACAATCACGCCTCAGAATTCAGGAAGACAGACTTATCCACTGTGCCCTGTACCATTGCCATCTCTCTGAGGAGCTGCCTGTACACCAGAGGCACAGAGAGAGAGAGAGAGAGAGAGAGAGAGAAGCTGCAATACAGCTATGGCGGCAGTGAACCTGGCCACAGCTTCGCAGGCATACCGTTTGGGTACTATTCACGTACCTCTTAATTTGGGTGCACGATCGATCAGTGATTCGGTGTTGGTCTTGATTTCAAAAGGCTTTGTTTGTTACTGTTTGTAGTGGGTTGCTTCAGTAGTGTAGCTTATTTGGGGCGTGTGGGCAGGTGTGCGGAAGCCAGGAATGGTCTCTCCAATTGGGTCGAAGCAATGCTCCTTCAAACCACCGCCCTGCTTTTCTGCTGATTCTGCTCCTTTTTTCTCGAAAATGGTACTCTCTTTGGTATCTTCTATTTGTTAACTATATTTGTTTATGTACAATTTGGGCCTTTCCTTCGCCTTTTCTAGTAGGTTGAGATTGTCTTGAATTCATATTTGGGGAAGAAAGTAGAGTGTGTAATAGAATTCTGGGACTCGGGAGAGATTGTGAGTTTGGATGTATTGGGGTTGAGACTGGAGAGTTTGATAATTTCTCTCTTTGTAACCCATTGTTTACGCAGTGAATTGTGTTTTTCTTAAGCCCGTAGATGTAGGCAATTTGTCGAATTACATTAATTTTGTGTGCTCTGAGTTTGATGCTCCATTAGCATGACAAAATCTGTCTTTTGTGCTTGTTTTATTCTGCATGCATCAAGTGGTATTAATATTATACCTAATAAATGGTAACAGTCTAGTTACTAGGTCCACAAATGAGTTAAACCATTCGTGAGTGTGGCTCAGTGTTTACCTCGATAAAAGTTCATTCGAGTTCGTTCATTAAAGTAAACAAACCGAAATTAAGCCTAACTTTGAATCTTGATTTGTAAATGAAGCGAAATTGAGTTCAGCAAAAATCGGCTCGTTAAAACTAGCGAACATGTTTAATTAGAGACTCGTAAATACTAATAGACTTGATTAGAGGATTGTAAACATATTAAATTAGAAGTTCGCAAATAGCTCGTTTATAAATACATTAATTAATTTATTTATAATTTCATAAATATATTATTTAATATAAAGTTATCAAACTTTAAATTATTATAATAATATAATTAAATTGGATATGTTTAAAATTATCATATATATTAATTTAACATAAAGATAATAAAGCAAAATAACAAATTAAGCTTAAATAAAAAAACAGATTCTAGTGAGCTTGAGCTCGCCAACAGGTGCTCGAGCTCGAGGTCAGCTCGTCAACCTATTGACAAGCTAAGCCCGAGCCTAGTTCACATGAATCGAGCTCAAGCTTGAGCCGGAGCCTAGAAACTAGCTCACGAGCCGAGTCCAAGCTCAGCAAAGCTCACCCATCCTCAGTTTGATTGGTTTGAATTGAGCATTAACCTGGTTATTCCTTTCTGAATCATGTATGCACATGTCAATTTCAAGTATTCCTTGTTGAATTGAGCTCCAAAGCTTCTGTTGAATTTGAGCATCTTATATTCCCCTTCAATGGTTGAGGCCATTTGTTTCCTTTTCATTTTTATTGAATTAGAACAAGATCCTTTAAATTTGTTGTCTTCAGTGGTTTCGGTGATTTAAGCAATTTGTTGTGTCTTATGTGACAGAGATAACTTCTATTTGCTTATGCTAATACAGTCCTTTAAATTGCTGATCATTTCACAAGCCCCAGATCTGTTTTCATTTATCATGTCCAAATATAATGCTTTAAGCAGCCGCCTTCTTTTCCATTAGTAGCAGTCTCATATATCATTCTGATCTTCAGCTTCACCATTTCTACCGAAGAATGACTAATAAAGGCTTTAAGATGATTCGTGTGGTTATGTTTTGTATAATTCCGAAAATGCAGAACTAATTGATGCATGCATGCGTCTATTTTTCGCATGTTTTTGCTACTTGGGATCTCCATAAGTTCACTTGTTTGTCCTTTCTTATGGAATGTTTTTCCTTTGCAAATATGTAGGCATAATAGCTTTTGAAGTTTACTTGAAATGGTTTATCTCCAATTAACAACTTAGTCTTTTAAGGCTCCATGGTCAGATTCCTGATTCTAAAGGAGTTCTCCGAGGTCACCAGAATATAAACATGTCTGCGAAGGCAGGGTCCCTTACATCAGATAATAGCAGTGAGCCATCAAGAGTAAGTTATTGTAATATCCTTTTTCATCTCCCTTGCGCTGCAAAGATTGCCATCTACTTCAGTCCTTGTTCCAATTCTATCTTGTTGGAAAGTTCTTCCATTATCTTCTATATTATCCATTTCTGCAGAAAGATCACCATTTACTTCAATCCTAGTTTCTATTTTAACTCATGTACTTAATTATTTTCGCAGCGCTGCATTGTTCTCGACATTGAAGGGACCACTACCCCTATATCATTTGTCACTGACGTGCTCTTTCCATATGCTCGTGACAATGTGGGGAGACATTTAGATGCAACATATGGCACTGCTGAAACTCAAGATGACATTAAGTTGTTGCGCTCTCAAGTGAGGCCTTCACTTTTTCGAAGGATGTTTAGGAGAGTCTGCAAATAGAGATTTCATTTTCATTTTCATTTAATTCCAAAGCTGATTGATCCCACACACGATCAAAACTATTATTTTGAAGAACTTTGTCATCAACCTTGAACTGAATTCTTATATTCTTGTCAATACTTTACCATGAACAACCATTTGACATGTAAACTTGAGAGAACGAACCTTGAAGGCCTTTAGCAGGTTCATGTATATTTGCATGGCTGTTCGCATGTGGGAGTTTGGGAGCCATCCAGACGCAGCCTTCATTTTTGGTGGCATCATCAAAATAATCTCTTATAAGCTTTTCTGAAGTTCAAAGTTTCTTCAAACAAAGATAACATAATGTAAAATGTTTCCCCATTATGTTGCAGGTACAGGATGACTTAACAGGAGGAGTTTCTGGTGCTGTGCCTATCCCTTCCGATGATGCTGACAAAGAGGAGATTATTGCAGCTTTGGTTGCTAATGTGGAAGCAATGATAAAAGCTGACAGGAAGATCACTGCCTTAAAACAGTTGCAGGTAACCAAGTTGAACTCAGAGTAAAATGCTTCCCCTGGAGGTAATTCTCATAATCTTACTAACATATTATTTATTAAGGATTCAGGGTCATATATGGAGAACTGGATTTCAGAATAATGAAATTAAGGGTATAGTTTTTGATGAGGTACCTGAAGCTCTCGAGAAGTGGAATGCTTTAGGCATCAAGGTCAAGCTTTATCTTCTATTTTTTTTCATTTTACTTGTTTTCCCATGTGATGCACTGCCAACCTGTTTTAGTTTGTCCTAGTTGATTGCCTGACTGGGTTCTTTGTCCTTGCTCTTCAGGGAAAATCTAAAATTGGTTGCAATTATTGTATTGCTAAATATAATGATTACTACTTCTGACTGCTTGCTAACTACCCTGAACGGGATCAATTTCATGACATAGGTGACCAAATCAGGCTCACTATTATTGATGGTAAAGTCTAAGTGATCCGAATCACTTAGACAGTTCTAAAAGGAGGAAATAAAAGAAGGAATTGGCAAATCTAGCACCGTACTTAGTGTTTGCCAGATGGGGATTTCACTTTACATCCCCAACTATTTCCCTCTCCTCCAAATGTAATATAAAAAGCTTTGGATATATTTTTGATTACTGCTCATAACCTCAGTTATTATATTTTCCAACAGATATGAATACTAGTATTGATATATTAGAGTGTTCTGGTGGCATTGTGATTTAGCTTTTTTATGGTACATTTTTTATTTATACTTTCAACAATTTGTGTAATGTTGCAAGAGTCATGTTTATTATCTTTTCTTTACCGCTTTCATGGTTCGAGTCTTTGACTTAGATTTCTCTCGCATATCCTCTTCGAACTCAGTCTGGAGGTCCTTGACATATGGCAGCTAATGTAAATTTGTGGACCGTGATTCTCTTCCCTCAGGTGTACATATATTCCAGCGGTAGCAGATTGGCACAAAGGCTCATATTTGGCAATACAAACTATGGGGACTTGAGAAAATATATGTGTGGATTTTTTGATACTAAAATGGGGTAAAGTACATGCTTCAAATGCTGTAATTCTCTGTTTAAGTCTTTAAGATGATGCTTTCAATCACCCTCTGATTCAAAGTTAGCCACCACACTTCTACTGTTTGCAGGAATAAGAAAGAAACAACCAGTTACATTGAGATCTCAGAATCAGTTGGAGTGGATAAGCCATCAGAGATCTTGTTCATCACCGACGTCTATCAAGAAGCTGTAGCTGCTAAAGCAGCAGGTAATGTGGGCCATATGATTCATATTTTTGAACTCCCAACTTACAGATGGTGTGTTCTCTGTACCCAACACTCTGGATAGGATAGATAGTATAGTCACTACATACAAATACATACCAAGCCTCTGCCGAACCATGTGGCGTCCAGTGGTGGGGTGGAGTGAACTAGAATTCATATGGCCGACTTCACAGCGAGATTAAAGCTTGATATATAGTTAATTATCGATGTTATTGATTTTGGAGTTATGATACTTTACATGTTTCAGGGTTGGAGGTGATAATTTCTGTGCGGTCAGGAAATGGACCTCTGCCAGAGAATCATGGATTCAAGACAGCTAACTCTTTCTTAGAAATCTAATATTGGATGTTTTGCCATTTTGTAATCTTCTCAACATGTATTCGGTTTTATGCATTTGCCAATCAAAGTTTCCTTTCCACACAGAACCTGAGCCAGTCTCATCAATGCAATTGTTATTGGATCCATTATTTATGTCCTATGCACAAGTGAGAAGATGATGTATACAAATAAAGAAAAAGAAAAAGGAAAAGGAGCACCAGTTTCTATGGCTCTTTAGGGTCAAAAATTTATCGAGAATGCTACTTAGAAATTCAAGTTTTATACTTATACTGATATTTTGTGTTAATATCTTGTGTTTCTGTATTCACATGAGTTACAGATAAGACATTAATGTTAAATATAAGTATAAATTTGTTTATACACTTCCTCTTGTATCGCTCGTAGGAAGACTTATTGGTCCAAATTCTCTGCTTTTTGGAGAGCTTAATCATGGCCCGTTTACTTATTTTCCAATCATCATTATAACATGTCCTTTCTTTTAAGTATATATCTTTCTCTATCTGTTGGTCTCCATGGGACCCCCACCCCGCCTCCCTTTCTGCTCTCTCTCCTCCTTTATCGTCTTCAATGGCCTTTTCACTAGAGGTAGTCGCTTGGAGTCAAAAAGATGCTTCATAAAGATAGAAAAAGAAAATCTTAATGTGAATTTGTTGGAATTTAATATTTAGTTTCGGCAAATAATAAATTTGATCGTGAGTCTCCTTAAAGCAATGTTTTCATGGCCCAATAAGCTAAGCAAACCCCATCTATCTGATTCCCACTTGGTTGGTTGCATCAACTCAACCCAACTCAACTGTGAACTGGGAGAGATGTTTTGAGCCAAAACTTGTCAATTCAATAGATGATATATAATCTAACAATTGTCAATTATTATCCATCCCTCCTAATAATTGTCGCCCCCAACAGATCTGTCTTCCTACATCCTATCTATCTATCTATCTATCTATCTATCTATCTTTACTTGATGTACTAGTTTTACATCTCTAGTTATTTATCTGAGAATCTTCTTTAGGGACGGATAACATTTATTTGAGGTTCAATTATTAAAATTAGACCCAACTAGTCAATTGGACTATGATTTAGCCACCAAGTCAATTTCATTTGGAAAGGACCAGATGTGAGCCTCATGTGAACTAATAAAATTAAAAAATGATGTTGCTTGAACGTTGGGATTTTGTTCAACACTTATCAATTTTTTTCAAGTTCAGATTTTAATTTCTCTTGAATAAACTCTTAACAATTAAATTAATATTTAATAGTGAGTGAACAAACAAAGAAGAGCAGAGTAACAAATAAAAGAATAGTAAATGTTTACCTGTCATCGAAGAATTTAAGATTTTTACAGCTCACTTAATGATTGTATGAGTATAATTTTTCATAAAAACTTTATACCTAGAACGTAACTCTAAGGCATGGTCAAGAATTTTCTCGCCATGTTAGTGGAGCCATTCCTCCTAATAATCGAACGTGGAGTCTTATCACGTAGCTAGTTTGGATGTTTTACTAGTGGCTTATGTGATAAATATTTAAGGGATAAATTGTTCAAATTCCTTAAATATTTTTCCTGCTAAAAGACATCTTCATTCAATCATATTGCCCAGGTACATGTATTATGACAACGAAATTTAAACATCATAATTAGTCTTTTGTATTCTAATTATTTTGTGATAATAAAACAAAAACAGTTAATTAATAATTCATTCTTTGTTTATTTTAATAGTATTAAATGTAAATAATATATTCATATACCATCAAAAATCACTAAATGTACTTTATATATAAACCTCTAAAACAATCGAAGTATAACAGTAGATATATGTGTGCGTTTGTGTGTGTGCATTATGTGACGTGGGATAGGAATTTGATTCCATTAACATTTTTCTATTGGACAATGATCAGTGGGTTTGCTAGTTTTTATTAAAACACTCTAAAATTTATTAAAACCCCACTAGATTTGAAGCATTGAATTCTCCAAATCTTGTCCAAATTCTATTTGCCAGTGTGGGTTGTGAATAAATGCAGGGAATATGAAGTTGATGATTCCACTCGTTACCGTTTGTTTAATCCACTGATGGAACAAAGAAAAACAGAAAGCTGAACACAGTTTGATCATTCCAGTTGAAACTTGGAAACAATATAGAAAAGAAACCAAGAAAAGAAGCTCTTCATTGTTTGGAACAATGGAAGAAGATGGATCAAATTGTACATTTTTCTGGGTTTTCTTTTCTTTTGAGTTGTGGGGGGGGGAGGGATTCAAGAAGACGACTCAGATACTCGTGGAGAAGTCACCGGAAACAGCGGCAGAAGGCGGGGCTCGGCAGCGCCGGGGGTGGTTCGGGGAGACGGGTGCAAGTAGAACCCCTTCTCGGCTATGGCCTTCTCTTCCTCCGACGAGCTTCCCACCGGAGACGAAGCCTTGTTGAATGGGTCCTCAGTCAATGGCGTCACCGGACTGAGAACCAACGAAGGGAAGTCAAGCAAACTAGGCGACAAGATCTCCTGCTTCCGGGGCGAAAACCCAGAATTTTGAGCTAATCCCGGGATCAAGAGGCTGATCATGAGACCATTCTTGAGATTATTCCTTCTCTCATAAAGCTTGAAGTTTTGTTTCTTTTGGCCAGTCTTGACAGGCGGTATGTACCCTTTGGACGGCGGCGGCGGATTGGATGCTTGCTTCGCCGTCTCGGCCGATCCGGTGAGCATCTGAACCACCTGCTTGAAGGTGGTGGCGTCTGCTTGGATGAAGGTTGTTGGGTAAGGACTGGTTTCAGATCTAGAGACTGGTTTTGGGGTCAGTGGAGGGGTTTGTGGGTGAGCTCCATTGCTGTTTGGGGAGTTTATGGGAGATGGGTTTTCTCTGTCTGGAAGCCTAGAGGTGATCTCCATTGATGGACCTGCAACTCTAAGCCACTGTGTAGAGAGAGAGAGAGAGAGAGAGAGGAATACTACAAGGCTTTTGTGCAAGCCCCTGTGGACTTATAAAATTTTCTATCTGTTGTGTTGTGTTGGTTTCTGCTTTTTGGTGGGGTTGGGGATTGATTGGTTGCTGAGAAAGTGCAATCCTACTGGTTTATGCGATAGTAAAAAGGGGAGAAGGGCATTGGCTGGGTTAGGAATTTGGGGTATCACCATCAAGTGGGAAGAGGGAATTTCAATTTTAATACATTCGGGCATTGACTTCAGAACCCTAACTACTGCAGCAGCAACCCCGGTTTTTGGTTGGCAATGGGGATTCTCCACATTTCTACACTACAATCCTTTCCATAGATGCGCGTGACTTGCACGCTCCAGCCCCTCCTAACCTTCATCCTGCTTTGACCTAAAATTACTGTTCTAGAATGGAATTCAATTTTCCTAATCTGAATTTCCATTCGCTTCATTTATCATCACCAAAATCACTTGCAATACGTAGATAATATTAACTCTTTAGTCAAGTGATTTTGGTTATGAGAAATGAATATGAAAAAGGATCGCTTAATTATATGCCAAGAAGGCGCTTAAGAAAGCAGTGTGTTAAGACTTTTTGCTGTCTGCGGGACCAAATTCCATGAAATCTGAAACCTAAAAGTTTTAATAGGAATAATGAAGACAACGATATGAACAAAGAGTTGGAAATGATATTTATTGAGACCAGAGATTATCTTAAAAATAGGTGGTCGTACCAGCCACAACTGCAAACTCAGTCATCGTTTTCATGGTCCCATCTATCAAAATGCAGTGTATATAATATTTAGGGAGAGCACTAGTTTAAAATCCCACTTCCTTGCTTCCATTAAGAAATAAGAAAGAATCAAATTCTTCGTTCATATTGGAAAGAGAGAAGCAGTTGGGGAACAACCCTACTCAAACCACTCAAAACTATGTAGTCTTTATGAATCTTGAACTAATCAAAAAGGTGACCTCAATCATGGAGTTCCTAACAAAGTTCATCAAGCACATAAAAACAATATTAACTCGTCCAAACAAACAATAAGTTCAATCTTGTTTACGTGCCACTCTGGTTTGTCTTCCCTAGTGACTGGTTGAAGAATACAGAAAAGATGAACTTGGACAAACTAATTTTGAGTTTGGCCGGTTTGACTAACAATCTTTGAAGAAGTAAACAATCCTTGCATTAGGTGACAATTTGACCGTTCTTAGGCTTGGAACAGTGGCAATATTAAATGGGAGGAGCCAACTTTGGCATTGTTGACATGGTAGGGTCCATCTGATGATCAGTTTTGTATCTCTAGTCAATTCAATGTGGATGTTGTGCACATGTCTCATCGACCAAACAGGCTACTAAATTCCAATCTGTTCTCAAATGAACATGCTATTGCGCTTGGGCTAAATGATCTCAGAAGGAGAACTTTGATTAATGACAATGGATCAAACAAAGAATGGAGCTGAATTGGTCTACTTGAACATATATGGACTAGTTTTTCTTCTTCCAGAGTTTCTTCGTTTTGGGCTGATTGTATGAGAATGACAGAGGGACAGGAATTCTCAGAAGAGAACAAGTTAGTAAGTTTCCTGGTTAGTGTGTGTTTTGGTTAGATTTGATCTGTTCAATTTGGAAGTCAAGAAAGTCCTGGACTTTTTCCCACAATTTTAACCATGGATTCCCGATGAGGAGGTTTGAACCTGTTTTCTGTATAAAACTAAGGGTGTATTTGATTGTATTACCTAGAATTTAATTCTAGGTAATGATTGTCTAGAAAACAAAAACCACCCCACCCCTTTGGAAAATGAATTCCATGGAAAAAACCTTTAAATGCTTGTACCATACACAATTTTTTCATAGAAAAGTTAAGGATATTTGATTGTTTTCATAGAAAATGTGTAATAATTACACATGATTACACATTTTCTATGAAAAATATGTACTATCAAACAGGCTCTAAGCTTTTTCTAACCAAACTGATAATATGAAAAACTACTCATGTGTAGGATTAACTCTGCCTGTGAATTGAGTAATTCTCTAGAGGTGTTCCTTCAATATACAACTAATACGTAGCGCAAACAAAGGATAGGGGTTGTGTTAGATAAGAGTCAATTACCATAAAACTCATCAAATCAAATATTACGTAGCCAACCCATCTAGTGGGACTAAGGCTTGTTGTTGTTGTACTAAGGTGTAGTATTGTAAGGACTAAGGACTCATTAATAAAGTTTGCATATATTTTTATAAATTTTAGAATAATTAAAGTCTTATATGGTTGGACTAGGTCCCAAAGTTGGGGAATGGATACTCTAGAAATGAAGGGGAAAGGCACCTTCTTTCTTTTATGTTTCCCTTTTATTCTTCACAGGACAGAGTGTTACTTTTATGTTTCCTCTGCATTCTTCACAGGACTAAAGTGTTATAATTGTCAATGTCAGTACCATTGGAGAACGTCTCCACTTTTTGGAATCACTAACATGGATGGCACTAACATTTTATTTTCAAACTGATGGAGACACCGCTCTGAGAAATTTACTAATTTGTGTTTCTGAAAATAGATGAGTTCATGTGTTCGTATAACCGTCAACTAAAGGGAAAACATGCTCAGATGGAAAGCAGAAATGAATTAGATTTCTGTTTACAGCAACCACAAGATTGCCCCTGATTTTTCTTAGTACTTAAAAAAATCACCATATCTACCTTATCATTCAAATGGAAAATTGAGCCTGAAAGAGCATATTGTTCTACAATCAATACTCCAAAAAATAGAAAAACAACAACCAATATGCAAGCATATCTTCACTGGACCAAATACGAGCCACTGAACTTGGGAAGATACAAGAAAAAAACCTGGCTAAATATAGGTGGTTCCTAGGTGTGAAACCTCTGCGGTCACTTTTTGTGATTTGGTAGGGAGAAGTAAAATCTGCAATCAAAATCACATAAGTAGTCCAATCAAAATCAGTAGGCATAAAGTATCTAAGGAAACAAATAGAAAGAACCAACGCACCCTGAGAAAGGATGTTGTGAGACCCACCTGAACATACACATAAATGTTCGGAAGATGGTGAAACAGGTATTCATAGTGATATTGGTAGGTTTTCTCTAATAGAAGATTACATCAAAGTGTGCGTGCCACAGTCTTGAACTCGTTCAAGCAAGAGTGCAATATTTTCTGGCGCTTGTGAAGAGAGTGCCTTTTATTTTGTAAGATGTCAATTGCTCCAGGTACAACAAACATGTCCATAAATTTCTCATCATTGACGGCAAACAAATCAAGTCCAAGTGCTAACACAAGACGTTCCCGGCTGCATTAGTAAAAGCGTGTAGAAAATGAGCTGGTAAGTCAACGTAAATAAGATTTGAAGATGTAGAAATTTGAGCTAACAGAGTGTAGTCATGGACCCAGTCACTATTCTGTAGGTTGGTTCAATTTGGTTGATAAAATAAATGAATAAGGACCCATGGCTTGCAGACTAGACATCTGATTGGAAAGAGAATTGCTTGTGTATATAGAATCAAGTAATAATTTCTCTATAGGATTTACGGCACAATGTCTAAGGTTAACATCTTGGAGAATCAACGGCACAGAAGACAAACTTTTGCTAACAATACGCAGATAAGACTAATAAAAAATGTTATGGCTCATTCCAGAAAATTTTGAAGCAATAAGGAAGCAAGGAATGACCATAATACATCATTTTTGGGTTAAAATGTTACAGGTATTCCCTCGCAAACCATGTCAATGAAACACGTATTAAAAAGTAAACCAGTTGGCATAATCAAGTGGAATAGTAACCCTTCTTGGGCCAAAAGAGCAAGGTGTACCGTGTATGTGACAATTGGTAACGTAGAACTGTGTCAGCATGAGGACAGTTTGGCAAAAGGAGGATCAAAGCATTAATAGTACGATGAATTAAGTACCCTCTCAATTTTATTAGTATTTCCCAAAATAATATTGTGATTCTGGTGTTCAAAAGATATGCATGCCTGTTGACATAAATAGGTGCCGTCAAGAAGGCTTAGGAATTTACCAAGGGGTCAAGAAGCCAGAATTTAAAGTTGATGTCACACTCCGCTCAACCAGAACTTCGCGTATACGTGCAAAATGCTGTGCAGCTAAAGAACAAATATCTGAGTAAGCTGACCCCGATCTTAAACTGCCATCTGAACTCTCATAGAAGAGACCAACACCATTTTGGACTCTTAAATGATCTGAATTTCTGTTATTTCCTAGAGTCCTAGCATGACGCTTCCGTGCACCTACCTCAACACAGTTTCCAAGTTCCTTCTTAACTCCAAGATAATTTCCATCACTTGGTTGGTCAGGTGAAGGAGTCTCTGGTACAGTCATTTGGCTTTCTCGATGAGTTTCTCTGGCTTCTACAACTTTTCCTGGTGTGGTTTGCTGGACATTCTTTTCTGGAGGAATGTTTTCTTGGTCTTTCCTAGTTTCATCTCGAGATGCGACTCCCCCCTCAGATAGCTCAAGACAAAATGAAGTAGCTGAAGACTGATCGAATCTGTAAATGGAGTTTGTAACCAAGCCACAATTCCCCGAGTAGTCATTCTCATAACAGACTGGAGAATATGGGCTTGTAACTGAATCAAGATGATGCCGGATAACTTGCTTGCACTGTGTTGCAAGATCCTTTATAAAGCGGCTATAAGAGTGTCTCAAGGCAGCATGAAAACCAACATACCCATCCATCTCTCCAGTTTTCCTTCCATCTGATGAAAAACATAACTCATCTTTCTATTATTAGTTTAAAGAAACATGTAACATACAAAAACTAAATGGGGAAAGATGATGATTACAAAAGAGATTAGGACAACTGGTTTCCACTGTTTGTTTCCTTTTCTTTTCTTTTTTTTTTAATTCCTGAGACTACACTATTTGAATATTCTCTTAAATTCTGAAGCATGGAGACCATAAAAGGACACTGCACATAAACTTCTGACTTCATCCCGAGTATGAGAGTGAGAATAACTGCAACATACAGAAACTCCACTGGAATTTGCATTATTTACTTCTGGAAAGATGAACTTATCAAAGTTTGAGTGACAGAATCACGGGTAGCATGTTTCACTTTCTATATCCTCAAAAGAAACTATAAATAAACAAAAATCTAAAGCTGGGAATAGCTTCTTACAATCTGAATTTCGGCAGTGTTCTCGTTCAACAGCAAGATCAAAGAGGTTCACCAGAACAAAGGCAAGCCGGTCACATGCTGTGTCAAGAAGAGGAGCAAGCCATGATCGTGCAGCAGCACGTGCAATCTCAGCAGCTGCCTCTGTAACTCCTCGACCCCCACCACGACCAGCTTGTGCAAGTAGTATATTTGCCACCTGTAGTTGAGGATATCAAAACTAAAATTAATAATTTTTCTGCCAATATAGATAGTGTTTAACTAAGTATACCTTCTCCCTTGATACTGGAGGACATTCAATGGAATGTGTAGCACATCGAAATTCATGCATGACCCTCTCAAAGGCAGCTCCCCCATACAGACGAAGCCTGGCATTGGGAGGTTTTATATCTGTTGTGATACCAGGCCAGCTCCCAATACCACTCTCTGACCGTTCCTCTTCTGTTGTTTTCCCCCATTGCTCTGGGGCAGGATCAGCTGCTCCTTCAATCAAGGCTCCCTTCAGCAATAATACAAGAACAACCAGCTATTCTATTAATCCAAAGTCCAAGCCCACAAATTTACAGGCTTCACATGATTGAATTCAACAGCTAAAGTTACATAATCCCATAGAAGAAATATAAATATTTAAGCAACAAATCCTACACACCACATGATTGCAGATAGATGCAGCATGCAGCATTGCAGATCTTCGAAGTTGAGCAACATCAGAGGTAGCCTGTATCTTGGAGTCCATTTTTGCCAATTCAGCAGTGACTTCACTGCAGCGTTGTTCAAGCAACGCTAAAGTTGCTGGTGCTGCTTCTTTATATCGCTTTTGAAGCTCAGCTTCCAAGTAATCTCTGAGACAAGAAAAACCTATATAGGACCTGAATTTTTCTTCATCAAATCCCCCGTTAACACCCTCACGCAGATGGCATAATATTTCTTGATCCACCTGAGATATTTGCCTGCGAAATTCATCATTTGAAACTGTGCTCCTGTCCTTTGGCAACGCCACAAAAAAGGGTCTGGTATTCTCTCCTAGGTAACCACTTGCAGTCAAATAACGATCCACCTCCCACCGGTCACTAAATTCCTGAAATTAATCTTTTACATCAGACAATTTAAGTTTTACATTGTAACAAAATCAAAAGGGACAAATCAAGTTTGTTAACACAAGAAACAAGGTTGCCTTCATGAAATCCTTTTTTTTTGTTAGTTTTTCTGCCAAGAAAGAATTCATAATTATGAACTAAATAGTGGTTTCTGTCCAGGGCTACCAAACAAGAAGAATAAGAAGATTAAGAAAATAGAAAGAAAGAAAAACAAGAAAATACAGAAAAGGAAGCATAGCAGTAAGTGGTAGCCGTGTTCATATGGCTTTAGTAATCAAGATATCCAATTGCAGGTGTCATCCTTCATTCTGCTGAGCAATTCTTACAACCAGAATCATAAAAACTAAAGCTTCCCACTACTGAAACTGCAACAGATTATGAAACATTAGTTGCTAAATACCTGAAATTTGAAACTAGTCTAGTCCCTAAGGTAATGTGAGGAGTGATAGCATTTGATATCTCATTATGATTTATTTCTGTGCAGTAAAAAGCACAGAGAAGTATAATAATTGACAAAACTATCCCTTATTTCCTTCTATTAAATGAAGTTTCAATACAACAGAGTCCTTCATTGTGCATGTTGAGCCCGTTATCAAATTTGTTATAGCACTATAATTCACTTCTGTCTACGAATAGCATACAGAAGCATCAATAATTGATAAATTTGGTTTCTTGCATTGGAGGTACAGAAATTTTTTGCATTTTGTACCCTGAGCCGGTTATCGAATTTGGATACAACAATTACTGTCCGTCTGAATGTCGGATCAATTTCGCGAATGGCATCCAACCAGAGAGAAGAGCACCATTCCACGCTACTTTGCTGAAGGAATAAGAGGATACGATGAGGTGGACTGGCCAATGACTTCACCATTGACAGAATCTCATCTGGTGTGTTTTCTGGTTCACCCTTTCTTGCCTGTCAATGCAGTTCCAAAATTCCATTCAAATGTAAAATATAGAATTAAGGAAGTTTCAGAGATCTTCTTCACCACATTTTCATTCTCTATCATCTTACCTTGAGGACAAAGCCTGGTGTATCAATAATGGTGAGATTTGGGCAATGGGCATATTCTGCTCTCATCACAATAGGCTTTGAGGAAACTGCAGTTCTAGCTTTCTTCAAAAGTGCTTCTGTCCGTGACTTTATAAGATCAGCAATTGCAGATGCTGAAACAATAGGAGATCCATATTCTTCAGAATTCTCCTCCTGTTTAGGTTATAACTTTCAGCCTCTTGTATAAACTAAATCAAATATTGCCATTTAAATGCGGGGTGCACGTGAAAGGGAAAGTGCATTGGTGATCAGAAAAAAGAAGCAGATAGTTCATTAAATAACTAGGAGTCTCCCTAAAATTATATCTTAAGAACTTCTTTAACCCCTCCTTTGTTTCAAATCTGAGGCCCCGGGATCTCTTTCTTCTGCCCTTGATCTCCGATACCATGAAATCAAGTTAATTTCACTATTTTACCAGCCAAGGGAAAAGACAACACAGAGGCAGTGTAACCAGTTATCTGGAGCGGGGGAGATTGAGATGCTTCCTAGTGTGTTCGTACAAAACACTAATCAGTGGATTATTGATATCGTGAACGTAGGCATTGAGGTCGAATCGTATTAAATTTTACGCGTCGTATTCTCTCTCAATTTATGTGATTGATTTGCGGTCTGATCGTAACAGCCTTGATTATATGTAAAAAGAAAACGAATTCAGAAACGAGCAGAGAAATTGGGTTCAGTAGGATAGAACCTGAAAGCGGCAGCGGGGCTCCAACGCGTTAGGGTCGTGGACCATTTGGAGGATAAGAGGCCTTCGGGTGCCCATTTCGACCTCGCGGACGTTGAAGCGGAACCCGAGAAGGGCTTCGAGGAGCGAGCTCTTGCCATCGGACTGGCCGCCGATGGCGACGATCTCGGGAATCGGGAGCTTTTCGCCGAAGGCCACTGCAGCGGCCTGAAGACGGTTGTAGGCTTCGAATCTGGTCTTGAAATCGGAGGCCGATGATTCAGTTGAGGAAGGGTGCTTTCTGGAGACGGAGACGGCGCCGGTGGTGGCTTTCGCCGATGGGGTCCTGGTCGGTGTGGTCGTGAAGGTGTTTGAAGCTGCCATTGGAGGGCAGACAGAGACGGACAGAGAGAGAGAGAGAGAGAGAGCGAGAGGGGGATTTTGAATTTGAATTTCAGTACACAGAGCTTGTTTGTTTTTATAAGCCGTTAATAGGAAAATAGAAATTGGGCCTAGGCCCGACCCAATAGAAGAGTTGGATATCCAATAAATATTTTCTTATTAATTTATTTTAACAAAACACCTCCTAATCTTCTTCTATTACAAAATTAACCAGAATTCAGTGGTTTCTATATATTAGAATATGTTAGTTTAGTTTCCTTACTAAAAAATCTTAATTTTAAATGTAATTGTAACTCAGTATTCTATTATTTGCTCATCATGTTCGAACAAGGATGAATCTATTTGAAAGTCACGATCCCATCAAAACTTGCACAAGTCCCTACAAAACCCATAAACCACACATGCCAAATAAGAACAAATAATAAAAGCAATCCGTAAAGAATAAGAATAAGCAATCAAAACAATCCGGAAAAACCCACAACCCACACATGTCAAATAAGCAATGAGTGCACAGAAATATGTGTGTGTAGGCCCCCTGGTGGTCGGTCTCTTCCCACCGAGCCAACCCTCAAACAGTGCAATCATACACTGAAGTCCAAACCACAGATTCAGTACTGCAATGCATTCATTCTCAAACTGTTGTATGGATCAAATTTCCTGCAAAAGTCTTTTAACAACATTCATTCTCTGTCAACAGACAAAATTTCAACTTATACTCGTCAAGCAATACATTTAGTTTGGTTGCTAACAGTATATAGATTAAGTTCCATAGAACAAAACTACGCATTCAGATCCGATGCTCATCTGAAAGGAAAGTTGGTCCATAGATTCTTCATAGTTGTGTCTTTATCTTCAGAGAAGATAATTGTACCCGATCACTACAAGTATCAGAGCAGAGACAGCAGCAGGGGCGGCCCATAACCAGTAGTTGTTACTCGATTTCTTACGCTTGAGTATCACTCTTGAAAGAGAATCTGGCCCTTTTCCTCGGTTTCTGTACCTGATCGGGTTTTCCTTCCTTTCCTTATTCTTTGATAGAAATGGAGCTTCAACTCTTTCATCAGCCTTCTCCGGTTCTGCAACATCTGCATCCACTTCAGTCGGCTGTTCCTCAGGTTCAGGAGAAGGTGCAGCAGCTGCAGCCTTCTTCTTCGCTTTCTTTTCACGCTCCTGTTTAGAGAAATCGAAAAGAATCCCATTAGTTCAATATTTTCTACAAAATTGCGAGCACACAAAATGAAGAGAACGAAGAATAGTTTCCTTGAGCTTCTTTTCAGCCTCTTTCTGAGCCTTTATGGCTGCTTTTGCCGCTGCTTTCTCTGCCAATTTTCTCTTCCTCTCCAACGCCTGCTTGGCTTTTGCAATCTCCTCTTCTCTTCTCATCTCCTTCAGTTTTGCTTCATCAACTTCGTTCTGCTTTGATTGCGTCTCTTTTTCCAGTTTTTCTGACCCAGAGATCCCCTCTTGGTCTTTAAAGCCATTAGGCTCTGCAGTTCCTGGACCTGTTGCTTTCTTCTTTGCTTCTTTCTGGGGCTTACTTTTTGTTTCTTTCTGGGCTTTCTCGACGAGGGGGTTATCATGTTGTGGAGTTGAAACGGAAACTTCTTTCGGTTGCTTCACATTGGATTTTGCAACTGTCTCAGTTACAGAGGAGGTTGGAGCCTCCTGTAATACCATTGGCTTCTCATCCGGATTCCTCATTCGGCCATCCTTGCTCAACTGTCTGATATCCAATGATGACAAAATTCTTCTCTCATAATCATCCCTGAAACCCTTACTATTGCTCCACTGGGACATAAATTTCTCAACCTGATCATTGTAAGATAATAGAATCTAGGTTACTAAGACTAAGGGCAAGTTTTAGATCTACTCAACATAGGATCAGGCTAGGCTCCTACTGACCTCTGTACTGCCAATTTCTTTAAGAGCTCCAATATCCTTCTTTGCAGCCAATTCTTTGGCCTGGTTCAAGAGCGTACGGTTGTGATAATAACAAGCATTCTGACAAAAACATGTGAAGATATTTAGTCAAGATATGGCTGTGTATGATTTAAACATTGAGCCCAATAAAGTATACAGAGATAAGCTTGAAAGATACAAAGAACATTCTGCCCTATCTTTATTCAGTTTATTGCTAGCAATCAAAGCAGAAGGTATTGCCGAATAGGTTAATAAGAATGTAATGTATCACAATAAGAATGCAATAGATAAAAGGAGCAAACAGTCCCTTTAAGTAAGAAGTAAACAAAAAGAAGTGAACTAAAAATTTCAGAGGTACTTAAAACAAGTAAGAAGATGTGAATAATAAATGATGTTCTTATTTCAGTTTTGAGCTTTGAATTCATTTTCAGTTTTATGTCTTGAGTATCTGTTTTGAGATTTTTGAAAATATGTTCTTTTTGTCATTCTGAAAAACTGTTTCTTAAGATAGAAAACTAGAAAAAGTGTTTATTTTGAAATTTTGAAAAAACTTAGTTTCCCATCAGAAATGCTTAGAGTTAGATCATTTTTTATTCACTGACCAAGGGTAAGACTGCGTACTATTAACCTTCCTAAGTATCAAAAACCCAGCTGAGTACCGAACCCAGAAATCACCTGATCCTGATCCCGATCCTTTAAACAATTTCTTACTATACAGTTCAACCCTATCCACTCACGAGCGAACACCATCAGTTCAAATAGTTGGCATGCTAGTAAGTTTCTTATCTTTTAGGCTAACCAATTTTTAGTGTAATCCAAGAACATTAATGCACCAAAGAGAGAAGGGAGACTGAGTTAAGCCTGCCAACAATATACTACACCTTTCACAGACTTTGACGGGGTATGTAGTTCTGTGGTTGCATCCATAAAATTGCCAAGCTATCAGTGCACGACAATTTTAGTTACTTAGGTGGACTATTGGTTGCAAGCCTAACAGCTTTTATCCGCCGTCTAGCAAATGGTAAGATGAGAAGTGTAACAAATAGAATCAATGCAGAGTGGGTCCAAGATGAGCACGTTCAGACCTGCCAAGTTTGACAGGCAAGGTCAAAAACAATCCAGCTACTGAAGCTTTTTTCATTTATGTGATTCCCACTTCTAGACCAAAACCCATGGCTTAAAAGGCGTAATAAAGTCAGAATTGTATAGAACTCCCCAAGGAAAGAAAATTGTATAAATGTCAAAGTGGCTAATTTGGAAGAACATAGACAGAGGAGCTGAAGCAACAATTAAGCCTGATAAACATCACAGAGACTAGACTAAACCATGGAATATTCATACTAGGTCACCTGCCCAACTGAAATTTTTTGGGGGAGGCACAGCGGAGTTGTTCCAGCAGTTACTAACCATGGTCCTACTAGCTAGAGCTATGGAATTATGCCCATGTTTTCCAGGCATGAGACTCATGTTTCCATTTTAGTCCCAAAAGTACCGTTTCTACATCACTGGCAAAGAATAGTCAGACAGTTCAGAAGCACCCGAGGCTCTTCAAGAATTCAGGGGAAGAGGTCATTTCCATGCATGATTATGAAAAACAATGGAAGAGAATAAAAATTAAACTAAATTTATTTCCTCAATTCATCAATTGCTGGATGGCAAGACTTGGTAGCAATGACAAAATTGCTCCTTTGTGACTGAAAGGTTATGGGTTTTGACTTGTAGAACAGTCTCTTTGGAAAACATGTGTAAGTCTGCATACAAAAAAGAAAAGAAAGGAGCCTCATACACTGGAGATGCCCTAAAAAATTAGACTGCTTGCAACTGATCAAAGTCCAAATGGGTGATCAAGTTTTACATCATTCAAATTGCCAAAAAGTTTATAGGTCCATGGTTATATTGATCAACTATATAACTAGATTTTCCAGCGCTGCTTTCATGTCAAATATAAAACTCTTCGTTAACTTTTTAATCTAGAAGGAAGGGCAGTCCTAGAAAATTATCACAGGCCATGAGAACAGGATCAAAGGACGACAAAATGGCTTGTCTGAACTTTCAACCAGCTTCCAACAAAGAACATAATTAAAGACTTGATGACATAGAAACCAGAAAACAGAAGAATGATTTTCATGAGAATCCTGGAAAGAAACTACTAATGAGAACTTGACTTTCCCATGCAAACTAGTCTCAGGACATGCCTAGTAATGTAAAGGAAAATTAAATACTCTTCATATGCGCCAAGCACATTTACAATATAAAACAACACATGCAATCATCTATATAGAAAATAGTGCCTAGAAGAAAGGAAAAGGCAAGAGAAAAAGTAAGGATAGAAAAAAAGTAGCATTAACATATAGCAGCCTCAGAATTTACACATTTGACAAACTAAATTACCTCTTTTATTGGCAAAAAAAAAAAAATCTAAATTCAACCGAACACAAAATGTATAATACAAAAGCATCCACAGATCCCTAGGCATCAACAACACATGAGAAGCACTGGAGAAGCAAGATTAACCCAAACAAGCTTGAAGAAATAATTTACTTGTTTCACATGAAGTAGTTCAAGTACTGCAACACATAAGTGATCAAGATTATTAGAACACCAAGAAACAGATATCTAAAACACTGACAGAGTGACACCACTTTAACAACATAAATTTTTGTGAAATGTTAAATGCAATTTTATGTTGCCAATGGGGAAGGTTTGGAAGTGCAACTGATCATGTAAAGATAACCAACATACCCCATCCTCACGATGTTTCCTCAATTCCTGGAAAGCTTCATAAGATTTATCCCGCTTTTCAGATACAGCAGTCAGCTCAGCCTCTAGAGATTTAATTTCTCTTTCTATGGCCTCCTTTTCATCAGTAAGTTGCTTAATCTTGGCCTTAACTAGCTGCTGTTCCTTTCTTACTCCATCCAAATCAACTCCTATTAGCTGTATCGGCATGCAATTAGCACAAAAATAAGAACAAATATTGGAGCAGAAAAGGTAATGAAGGACCATCAATAAGAAGCATGGAATGTGTAAAGGGAATAGAATGATAAAAATGTCAGGAATAAAAAAGTTCTGTTGTCTTACTTTGACCTGGTCCTGAAGGGCTTCTTTTTCACCCAATGAATCCTGAATCTTTGCCCTCATAGCAGCATTAGCAATTACTTTTTCCCTTGTCCCCTCAAACTGTTTAATTTCTCTAAGAATTTGCTTCTCCTCAGAAAGTGGAATACTTTCATGTTGAATACGGTATTGCAAGCTTTTAATCTGTGCCAATAATCAAAAGAAAAAATGACACAAGAAAATGCAACATTAAGACTACATCTTAAATCTATGACAACAATTTTTTCAATTGAAAATTAGAAAAGAGGCAATGCACCCCTGCACCAAAATACTTGTGAATGAATGCAAAAGAATAAAAAAATCTGTATCAGAAGCTCACAAGATTATTAAGTTCTTCCTCAGATGAACATAGGCTAACACCCTTCTCTCGGCTAGCAGTGTTTGAGCTACGCAATTTTCCTAGTGCCTGCTGCAGAGGTTCCATCTCTTTTCTCTTCTCATCCACAATCGTCCAAAACTGCTTATTCTCGGCACTTAAAGGCCTCAATTGAGCAATCACTTGAGCACGATCTGACTGCAGGTGCAGAAAAGAAATGCAGTAAAATCATATGCGTACATATCAAAGTGTGCAATGCACCACATATTCATTTAGTTCAGCCTCCAACTTCAATAAATAATTAATACAATCAACAATACTTCAATCAATCAACTCACTCATACGATAACATTTAGGAAAAATCAGACGAACAAGAAAAGGTTTAAGACTACAGTCACTCAAGATCACTAAATGCACCATAGAAGTTGATCTAGCATAATATAACAAGCAACACATTTGTCAGAAAAAAAGTAATTACCTCCAAAATCAGATAAGGACAATATTTTCAAGCTGAATATACATGCCGAATAAGTGATTGTGGAAAGCAAAGAGAGGGTAGTTTGGACAATTTGTCCAATCAGCCAATTTATTTGGCCTGTATAATTCTGCTTGAAAATCATTATTCATCAGATAAAAGCAACACTAGTTAGTTAGTAAAATAATAAACTAGAAATATTCTAAGAACAGATGTGGCATCAAATATTACACCTTCAGCATAACTATTTCAGAAAGAAAAAGTGTTCACTTGTTATGTTTCAACTTTGCACCTCCGTTCTCACGTACAAGTCATGAGAAATGTATACATTGTTGTTATGATGACTGATGATGATGCATGTGATCCAGAAGTTAATGATAAGGCTGCCAATTAACAAAACCCTGGATATAAAGCCACTTGTCATTTGTTGGCGATTCAAAGGGATCACCCAATTAACTATACTACCATTCCTACTTATTCTCCATCCATCAATATCTTCCTCATGCTAACCCAAATCAGTTTGATGATGAAAATACCTATCGATATCACTGTACTTCATTGAGTGCTTCTGTCAGTACCTATTCATAAGCAACTGCCTATAGCACTTGCTTTTCTCACAACTCTACATCTTGTCAACAAAAACTGTAATAGATATTTCTTGTAAAACAAGGCCTGAAGCAATTTCAGCTTACCCTTTTTCCCCTTAATTTTTCAAGAATTTGAGACCTTGCTTGAGTCTTCTTTTGGATCTCTTTATCAGCTTGCTCCAGTTTGGCTTTCAGTTTTGGGTCCTCATATGATCGATACTTGACAAAGTAAAAAGAATGAATCTGCTTTGGGGCAGGCCATTCATCAACTGCATCCTTCGGGAAGTTAGACACGGGGACATTGTTGTCTTCTCTTTCAACAGGTTCATTTGTACCCTGTGAACCAAATGTTATTGGTTCAGCAGAGACATTCCCCTGATGTGTTGACCCATTTTCCTTCCCATTCAAAAAAGAACTGTTTTCTTCATGACCAGTTTCAGTGGAACCTTGTACCAACTCAGATTTCACAGCCTCCACGCCCATATTTTCTACCTGAAGTTAACAGAGAGAAATTCCCTTACAATGTGCAGAAGCCTGATGCAGAAAGCAAAAAAACACAGATCAGCCCTACAATGAAAAGAAAATCCACTGAACCAGGACACAATGTAATTAATCATATAAGGCTTTTTTCCATGCACTTCATTACATACTGGAAAAATTCATCAGCAATAAACAAATTGCAAACAGCTAGAACCATTTTATGCTCCTAGTAGAGTTGATCTAGAAGGATATCTTAAAAACAAATAAAGGAACTTAACAAGCTCCGAAGTTCTACATATTGCAATCTTCATCATGTTATCAAGGACCTTCGCCCAAAAAACCATAATATGTCGATCCAGTGTTTCAATCTGGGATCTTTGGTTTAGGGAAAGTGGGTAAGGAAATAAAAGTGTTTGCTTTTATATAATAGCCACACACATACACACAAAAGGCACTTTCTGTATTCATTTTCTTTCCGCATTTTTCACTTCATTTCTCTTTGCCTTTCTTTTTCCTCATCCTCCTGTCTCCCAACAAATTCTAGGATCAAATTTAAATGGGCAGGGAGAACCCTATAACCATCTACACTGCTTCAACCACTACCAGATTCAAGAGAAAAGAGGGAAATAAAGAAAAACAAACAGTAGCAACAGAATCAAATAAATGCCAAACTGATCTGATAAAGGCTTCAGAAACTTTCGAGAGTACGTAAAGAAAACTATATATCCAGATATAAAACTGCACACGCACGGAACATAAATGGTTAACCGATCGACAATCGAATATGAACTCAACAATGAGAAGGCAGATAAGATGCGCAGAACTTCTTCTGGCTACACGAATCGACCAAAGACAGCACAATCAAATCCAATCAAGTCCCAGCAAAAAAAAGACAAAATCTTTCTACCGAACAAGACATAAAATTCAAATACCAACTCTAGAAACCCGAAATCAAATCGAGATCCGGCACGGATCGAACGAAAGCCCAGGCAGGCAAAGGGCACAAGGGTAGAGAAAGAAGCAGAAAGAGTGACAGTGAAAGAGAAGAGAAGAGGGAAGAAAGATATGCGGAGAAAGAAAGAAGAGAGGCTTACCACGAATGGCTAAAGGCGGAGAGATCGAGGAAGAGATTTCGAGGAGGCCGCAACAAGTATAACAGCAAAGGAAAACGAATTATATATGGGCACAAGGTCAGATCCCAGAAACGATAGCCACCATTCCTGATTCGAAAGAGAGAGGAAGATCGAGCAGCTGCTACCGATTTGGATATAAATGGATAGAGATCGATAGATTTAGAGAGAGAAACACGACGATATTCAGGGATATTTTTTTAATAGTGGGAAATTGGAGGGCCCCTCCCTCCCTCCCTCCCTTGCCATACTCTCAACCTTCGGCCGGCCGGCCGGCCCATTTCACTCTCTCTCTCTCTCTAAAATTGATCACTCCAACTTAAAAAGCATACAAACAAATAAGTTGCGGGCCGAAGCCTAACGGCCTGACCCCATAGACATATAATAATAATTTCATAGAGAGGTCAAATTAAACAAATTACTTTATGATATTTTTAACTCTCAAAACACATACAACGGCCAATTACGCTATCTCAAAAGGTTTAAGCAAAAAAGATTGAACTTTTATCTATTCTTAGACATTAATATATAATTTATTTTTAAAAATATTACAATTATCACATGAGATTTAGCATAATTATAAAAATTGTTTTTATGTTTTAAAAATAATAATAATTTTTCCTATTGTTAAATAAATTAAATTTTATTTTTATTTTTAATTAAAAAATAACTAATAGTCTTCGACGACAACTGAGTTATTTTAAAAGCAAAAAAATAGATCTAGATGTATTTAGGTGCATCACGACAATAAACTCACGTATGATTTGAGTTTATTACACAAGAGAAAAGAAAAATAAATTTATTATTGTTGTTATTTTATGAACACACATCACTCTTACCGTCACAATCATTGTTATTGTTGATCGAAAAATATTTAAAGCATAAAATAACATTTAAATTTTACCATTTTTGTCGTATGACATCCCAACTCAAGTTTTAACCCATTATGTCTCTTAATTGTATAATTTTGTAATGAGTAGACTTTTTTTATGCAATGCATCAAGTTATGCAAATAGGATAATAACGTTTAGGGACATTTTTATGATTTTAGTCATTAAGAAAAAAAAAATTAAAAAGAGAAATGTTATAAATTATTAAAAAAAATTAAATGTAAGATTATTTATTTTAATGTGTCACGTGTTTTTATAATTTATTAAAAGTTTTACCCTAAAACTTAGTGAATATTGATATTCAAAAATAAAAATTTATCATGAATATGTACCTTTTAGCTTTATATATATTTTTTAGAAATATATATATATATAATTAATTTATTAAAATAATGTATCCAGTATAATTGATTAATATTAGAATGTCTCAACCTCTAGTGCAATAGGCAGAAAAAGGTGGGGCTAAAACCGAATTGAGTGATTGATTGATTGAAACGACGTAGCTTTGGAGCTAAAATGCCTTTTTGCAAAGCACGTTACACGTGTTGGGGGGAGATGTGACGCGTCAGCACGGCCAGCGACGACTTGGAATTGAAGCTGCCTCTATATGGCGAATTGACAAAATCACCCTCCTCTCTAGACAAGAATAACAGATTGTGCCCTAACTGGGGGAATCACGTGACCTCATGAATGATCATAATCCAATGATTTTATCAAGTACACAAAAATATTCGACTTTTTACTAATTTTACCACTTTTTAGAAACATAATTATTATTTTAGCACTTTTTTAAAATTATTCGTCAACGCTTAAAATTTTAAATTTTGTAAAATACCATAATCTCTAAACGCTAATTAGACTCATTTCATACTTAACTCGAGATTACATTACGTGCATCTATACATTTATATCGTGTGTTCCTCTTATTAACACTAAAGGTGTATAAACATTCTTATCTCGCTAAGAAAATGTTAGAAAACCTGACGAGTTTATCGAAAAGAAGGCAAAAAGTCAATTTTGCCCCCACGCCTTACTTTTTTCTTCCTTTTCCCATGGATTCCCCCCTATTTTGGTACGTCTCCCTTGCCATAATCGCTGCCTCGCCTCACTGCCATCACCTTCGTCCGCCTCGCCCTTGCCAACAGTCGTTGCATCGACTGTCGGCAAGGGCGAAGTGACCATGACACATAAGCTACGGAGACAGTGAGGCGACGGCCATGGTAGGAGAGACGCACCAGAAAGGAGGTAGTGGCCCATTTTGCAAATTTACAAAGTGGGCGGGGGCAAAATCATATTTTTTACCCCTTTCTATGAGCCGCTCAATAAGTCCTGTAAAACAATTATCTCACCATTTTAAGTAATCTTTTTCCGACTCTTACTTACCTTTCAAGAGAGATATCATATTTTTATTCCAAACAACTCTAGCAACCTGTAGATAGAATCTTACATATTTCTTTGTACATTTGATCAATTTATCTATAATATAATAAAGACTGATTTTAACTTAGACATCAGAAAACTTATATGAAAAGATAGATACCTAAATGCCTTTTGAGTACTATTGGCTGCCTTGCATGATCTTCTATTGAAAGAAAAAATTAGAAACATTTTTGGATGAATAAACCCAATTTATTATAAAATTCACTTTAAGTATTAATATTGATTAGGCCCCCTAAAATTTGACTAATTACCCCAATTTGGGAACTCACCTAATTCTCTAGTTGCTATCCTTGAAAATGTTTGCATTTTTTTTTTTTTTTTGACTAAATGGTCATGTAATTAAAAATCAAAGTAATTTGATTTAACATATTTTTATTTATAATGTGATATTAAATAGTTAACCAACATTTTTAAATAACATTAAATGGTATATATATATATTTATTATTATTATTATTATTATTATTATTATTATTATTATTATTATTATTATTATTATGTTGAACAGATATGGAAATACTACACATTTAATGATATTTATGTATTAATTAATTTGTAGGACTAATACCATTTTGGGAAACCTAGTCAAAAACGCAATCAATCTTCCTAATTCCCCAATTGACTTTGTTAATCTTAATTAAGCGATGATAACAATGTTTTGAATACTTGGGTCAAATTGTATGATGATCAATTGCCTGAATATTCGAAGATTGAGACCTCAAACTCCGCGGAAGTAACCATGTCGATTGATATATATATTATTTATTTATTATGCATACTTCTATACAAAAAAAATATTAGATTTTGATGATGTTAAATTCTATGGATAAAATTCGAACTCATGATATCTGATGTTACTAAGATCCTAAAGGTCAGATGCTGAGCTCTTATAAGTACGAGGCTTCTGAGTATTTTTGGATGATCAAGTTAATAATTAATATTTTATAAGATAATATTTATTAAAATGAGTAAAATAAGACGGTACCAATATAAGATTGAAATATTTTTTAAATCAAAATATAAAATGGTCAAAATAAGTTTAGAAAGCATTTCAAAATTTGTATCAAATTATTTGTTAAATTTTTTGAAATATACTAGAGGAGATATTCGTCATTTTTTCTTAATTATAAAGTTCAAGATTAATTTATTTGAGATAAGAGATAAATTTATTTAAAAAATCTTAAATAAAAAGTTAAACGATTTCTTTTAAAAAAAGTTACTAGATAAATTTAATAAATATAGTAAAAATATGTTTATCTAAAGTATTTTTTATATATTTTTTAATTTATTATTAATTAACGGATACTATCTAAATAGACAAAAGGCGAAGTAATGAGTAGATACATATATTTTGGGATTACCGTTCTTGTGTAGTCTCCTGTCGTTTGTACCCTTAATTTCGACAAATAAGATAAATTGAAAGTGAGTCTTTTATCATTGTCTAGACTGAATATCGAACTCGTGACCTAACGTATTATTTATTCATCATTTGATCTATGTGTAAAAGACGAGTATACCCACGTATCTACTCTACTTTGAGAGATTAATGTTTATATAGTCCCATCCGAAATAACCAAAAGGTGAATTTTACTAAGAGCTCTTTTATGATGTGACCTTTTGATATCGCCTCTCGGGGGGGGGTCGGACGCGGTTTGTGATTTTTAAGCCATTCTAAGGGTAATATAAACCGCGGGGGAGTAGGCCATCAATGAGTCGTCAGTCAATCCACAGACTACCACGATATGTGCTGCGACTATGAGGTTAGACAAGTAGGTTTGATTATCATGTATTGTATTGTATTGTATTGGTCCCATTTGTAGGCCCAACATTTGACACCTCCTATGCTAATACCAATACCAATTGACCACCCTTTCATGTACCACTTAACAGATATTATTTCTAGTTATTGGGTTGATGCTAGAAAATACTATTATTATAATTATTAGTTTTTAAATTTGGGTTCATATATTTTTATGTTTTTTTTACATTATTATTATTTAATTTTTTATTACTTTAATTATACTCTTAGAATATATATTTTTAAATTAATTACACACCTCAATTAAAATATGTACAAGACATGTGTTGAAATGAACAAATTATTCTTTACGCGACCATTATCTTCATCATAACTTTTTTCTTCAATGGTTGGCGACGAGGTAGATGCAGGACGACGACTATGATAAAAGATGCAAAGACCGTAGTAAATTAGGGAAAACAGAGAGGTGAAAGTGTTGAGTTTGTTATAGAACACTCGATAAAAATAAAATTTATTTTAAATTTTAAATTTATATGATGCTTATATAATGGAATATAAAGATAACGATTACATTAAATATTTTATCGATGATAAGAAGATATATCGGCCTCGTTTGTGATAAAGATTCAAACTTTTTTAAAACGTGAGCTAATAATATCCCTTAAACCATAATAAATCAACGGGCATAGTGAAGTGTTTATCATAGTAGTAGGCGGCCTAATATCCGTATTCGTTACGTACGTATATGTATATATACAAACAAACATTCAGTTCTCCGAATGAGCAATGTGAATCATCGTACCTTCGTACGAGTTTCCCATGTCATGGTAACGCAGGGAAGTCGAGAGAATGAAAGAGAGAAGACAGCCGGTGAAGAAGCGAGATAATCAACGGTAGAACATATCAAAATCCAAGGAACCCAAATGGGACCACGCCCTGTTTTCGTCGATTGAATCCAACCTTTCAGGCTCTTTTCTCGTCAAATTTCTTCCTTTTGTGATCATCTCCACTCTGAACGGAGCAAGCACAGTCGGCGTCAGAAACCCAGGTTCTTCTCTTCCTCCGTTGACGTCTCCATGTTACACGTATTCACGCAGACGTTCCAGATCGTTTTTTCGATTCTGTATGGCCTCGATTTCATTTCCTTGCTTTTAAATTTCGACGGCGGTTTTGAGCTTTTAATTTGCAAGTTTTTTCGTTGGTTGGTTGGTTGGTTCGTTGTTGGTATGGCCTTCATGCATCTTTACCTAACCAGCTGTTGTTTCCTTTTTTGAATTCTTTCCAAATGTTCGGTTTTCTTTATTGAGGGATCTAACTAGAGCTTTGATTTTTTGATCCAGTTTTTTATTCGTTACGTAATTTCTTGTTCTTGTCAGTAGTTGAGAAACAGAATCTGCTCAGGAATTGAGTGACTAAACTAGGGCTTTAATGGTGGTGATCAGTAAATTGCTTATTCAGACCGTAAAAAAGAGGCGGGCTTGCTTCCTTATGTTCGTGGGATTCTATGAATGCGATTGCCAAGAACATAAACATTTTCCTTTTCTTTCTCTCTGGACCAATTCATCTTTGTCATCAATTTTCTTTACATGGCGTTTATTTCTACGTCTTATGGATAAAATATGCCATTTTAGTTTGTTTGGAGCTGTTGTCTCGTTGTGCGTTTATTTTATTACTTGTGCTTGTTGACAGGATGCCTTGATTTTGCCAAAGTAGTATGTATTAATAGTTTAATAGTATGGGGACGAAATTATATTCCTGGTTGTTTATTCAACAGATGATTCAGCGTTCAGAGTACTGATTACAGAGTTCATCCGGCAGAGACATTTGATCTGTAACCGAAAGCCTAGCGACCTCCAATACCAATTCCAAATTATAAATAGGAAACACAGTTTTGAAGTCAAGATTATGGAGAACTGGTTTTGAGTTTTTTTTTCTCTTTTTTTTTGGGGTGGGTGGAAAGTCTGGGAAGAGGTCTCAGTGATGGGGTCAATGAACGTGGAGAAGAAATGGGTATTTCCCCTTGTTATAAGCTTCCTTTTGTGCATATTCCTACTTGTGACCTCACTCAACATGGGTCTTGTGTCTTCATTATACCAGATCAATTCTATTTTCTCAATTTTCCCGCCTCAGAATTCGCTGAATAACACAATTCCCCCTTTTGCTGAAGACAAAGTTATGCACACTCCCTCCCCCCCTTCCAGTCCTCCTATTCCTCGCTTTGCTTATTTGATATCTGGGTCTAAAGGGGACCTGGAAAAGCTTTGGAGGACTCTTCAAGCAGTCTATCATCCTCTGAACCAATATGTGGTTCATCTGGACCTGGAATCACCTGCCAAGGAGAGATTGGAGCTTGCTAGCCGGGTAGATGAGGAACCAATTTTAGCTAAGGTTGGGAATGTTCATGTGATTACCAAAGCTAATATGGTCACATATAGAGGACCTACCATGGTTGCCAATACTCTTCATGCATGTGCCATCCTTCTCAAGAGAAGTAAAGATTGGGATTGGTTTATTAATCTCAGTGCTTCAGATTATCCTCTTGTGACACAAGATGGTAATATCTTCAGAGTTCTGTTCTTTATTCTATCATAAACAATATCGTTTGCAATGTATTTTATTTTCTTCAAAGCTGTTTTGTTTATTTGTGTGTTGATTTCAGATATTCTTTACACCTTCTCTGATTTAAAACGAGAGCTGAATTTCATTGAGCACACAAGCCGTCTGGGTTGGAAGGAGTAAGCTTGCTCTCTGTTCACGTGCCTCTTTTCTTTCAGTAGCTATACACTAACAAGAAACTCCCGCTATTAAATATTAATGTATTTAGCTGTGTTATCAGGAATCAGAGAGCAATGCCTTTGATTATAGACCCCGGACTCTACCAGTCAACAAAGCAAGATATAAAGTGGGTCACGCCTCGTAGAACTTTGCCTACAGCCTTTAGATTATTTACTGGTTAGTATATTTACTATTGATTATTTGATATCTCTATTAATACAATAGCATTGAACATTTGGCCTTTAGGGGTTCCCCCCACCCTACAGATGCCCCAAAAAAGGCCACAACTGAACCAATTAAATCTTTCATTACAGGTTATGTTTCCGTTAACTAAGTTGATTTGCCATTGCAATTGTCATATATATGCATCCTTCTCAAAGTTGTACATAGATGGTCCTTTCTGGGTTCCGGAGACAAAGATCTAAGCTAACATTTTAGTTGTCATTGCTTCGAGTGGCTATGGAATGCGATGGAAAAAACTTTGATAGTCCAGTTTGCAGCCTTTTTGGCTTCCAGTTACACATGTTGGTTTCAGCAATGCACTTAATTGTATGCCTCTTATCATTTTTGCTTAATACACTACCAAGCAGATTATGGTGCCCGGACTTCTTTGAGTTAATCAGCTGTGTATTAAGCAAGGTAGTAAACTAAGTTTGTTAGGTTTCTGCCGCCATGTAGTTGACTTAATAACAGATATGAAGGCACTCTTAAAATTTAAAACCATCCAATCTAAGAAATTCATGTTCTACCAAACGGTCTAGGCAGTTTAGCTAATAACTGACACATAATAATATGCTTTTTCTTTCACCTTTCCAATCTTCAGTGGGCCAATACAGGTTTCAGTTTTTGATTTTTAGTCTGTTTGATACTCTGTCTTCTCTTTCATGGGGGGTAGAGAGTTTTGGACCTTTTGATGTCCTCATTTCTTCAATGATGTGGCATGCTGAGTGAGAAATGATGATCCTTTTGAATTGTTTTCCAACTACTCACATCGGGCCCAGCACCATGTCACTTGGCCAGTGGTGCGCTAAGTAATCTCGAATGGAGATGTGGACAGGGGCTTCCCCGCGATACAAATAACCTCTGTTTTTCTAGTTATCTGATTCTGTTCCTTCCTTCTGTTTTATCTTTTGGTTACTCTTTGGACAAGTGGTTCTAGTTTCAGCTTATGTTTTAGCTGGTGAGACGTTTCCGTTTGTGAACATCTGTTAATTTGTTTCAGGTTCAGCATGGATGATCCTCTCACGTTCTTTTGTGGAATATGTTATATGGGGTTGGGATAACCTTCCAAGAGTCCTGCTCATGTACTACACAAACTTTGTTTCGTCCCCCGAAGGCTACTTTCAGACAGTTATATGCAATGCGCCGGAGTTTGTCCATACTGCTGTCAACAGCGACATGCACTACATCTCTTGGGATAACCCTCCGAAACAGCACCCTCATACCCTCTCTGTCAATGACACGGCCAAAATGATCTCGAGTGGTGCTGCCTTTGGGCGTAAATTCAGGCAGGACGACCCTGTCCTGGATGTAATAGATGAGAACTTACTCAGCCGCAAAAATGGGAGCTTCACACCGGGTGGTTGGTGCGCCGGTGAACCCCATTGTTCCAAGGTTGGAAATCCTACCAACCTTAAACCAGGTCCTGGTTCTCAAAGGCTTCGTCGTCTCATACGCAGGCTACTTGTGTCATCTCAGTATCGTGAAAACCAGTGTAAATAAACAGAGATTTCATTAGAGCATTGTTGATTGTGGGTGAAAGTGGGCAAATGGAAAAGATCGGGTTTCTTCTTTCCTTTTGGTTAATAGTAGTTTGCTATATTGCTGGCTTAGGTTCCATACATTTAAAGAATACATATAGTTTCATATTTCTTTTCTTTTCTTCCGATTATCCAGAGAATATCTTGTATGTTTCTGGTTGTGAAGATTGTCAGTATATTTTGTCCATGTTCACGTGTACAGTAGGCTTGAATTGGCTCCTATAGAGTCAGATAGGCGCCCCCCCCCCCCCATTTCTTTGTTTCATGGAGACAAAGAAGCCTTGCTGCCTCAACACTCGAAGGTTTGAACCCTTCATTTGAAATGGACTTATCACAACAAAATAAACAAGCACTCGCTTAGGAAATGAAAGCAAAAGGGAGCACAATGTTCAGAGAATAGGCTTGTGATCTGCCACTTCCTTGAGACTCTTTCACAAATCAAACCTATAATCATGAAAAGGCAACAATGCCCTTGCGATGGACACTCGCCCTCTTATTGGGAGGCAGAGGGTCAAGAAATTCATCTTGGTCTTTATATCAAGTGAAAGATAACAAATAAATGAAAGGCAACATTTACCATTTGAAATGATTCTGAACAATTTCAATACAGGATATACTGTGTAACTATTTTCACCCCTTTTCCATCTAAATTTTTATCTACATACAGTTGATCAAGGTTCATTCTCACTCTTCACATTATCCACTGCCGCTATGTTCTAATGCCAAAATTTGTTCTGCTACTATGACCTTCCATTTCCATGTATACAGCTCGCTCTCTTGGACATTAGAAACCTGGAGAAAAAAGAAGCCCCGGTTTGCAACAGTGTGCTGAAGTTATATTTTTCCCCAAATATATAACACTATTTTCTTTTGGTTTTGTCTCTAATTAATCTCTGAATGCCTCTGGAAGATCTCAACCAAATTAAACCATCTCCAAAAGTTTGATATTTCCCGTTGAATTCACAGCAACTAAGGTGGACGACTGACCACGAAAACATACCGATGAGATGAACTGTGCAGGATCATCCAGTTCATCACCAGAAACTGGGTCCACACTACTGAACTTGAATGACAATGCGGGCATTGGGAAAGCTTTGTGGTAGATGAAAACCTGTAAGATGGAGAGTGCCATAGTAGTCAGTCAAACTCAGGATAGGACAATTGACATAATGTGTAGAAGACACTATAACAGATAAAGGAAATTCAACCACATAAAAGGACACTTGATCTTGTCAGCAAGCCAAAATCAAAAACCAAATTGGAACTTTTGGATACTCAAAACAAATAAATGCTCGTCAAAAAGGTTTTGCAGCAGCACAATAAACTGTAGCTCCCCTCTCTAAAACTCTGAAAGGGAGAAAAAGAAGATCTTTTAAATCTCTTTCCAATTTTAGGTCCTAGCAGCCGACCAGATCAGCCACACAAACACAACAGCCAGAGGGATATTAGGTCTCAGGCAATAGAGGGGAATGCTTGGAAAACAACTCTCACTGGAAACAAATAGAAGACCAGATGTTTATAGCTGCAGCTTGAAGGAGGTGCGTAGTATAGATGAATTAATGGTTCACAGGTTTTGGAGGGTATTCTGGTGAAGCCTAGTAGTAATACGATTAATCATGTAATGCAATTTCTGCTGTCCGTACTCTCCAATCTATATTCTTCATATATAGGGTGAAGGCGTGTAGCAGGTGAGTGAAGGTGGGTTGGCAGCAGTCCAGAAATTGAGGTCGCCAGCAATTAAAACAAGCAATTAAATGTCATTTCCTGTTTTTGTTATCAAAATAAAGAAAACGGAAACAGAAAAAGCTACCAAATGATCCCTAAGAAACCTGAAGTTGAGCCTGAAGCATAAAATTAACCACAAACAGACTTTAAAGCTACTTCATTTCTCAACAAAAGCCATTGCTTCTCTCTTGGAAGTAAGAGGTTGACCTCTTGTGTTAATATCCTCATGGAACTAAAGATACCTATATCGACTCTAATTTGCAATGTGTTAATAACCATATAACCCTCTCAAGTTTGGCCTGGTAGTAAGGGGTTATAGCGGCCTCATCTACCACCAAGGTTCAAACCTCTCTGGGAGTGAGCCAACACACAGATTTACATTTACTAATCTAATGTGCATGGTCTGTGACTCTGTGGGCTATTGCATGTGTCCATTGAGTTTACCCAATCCACACTCAAGAGGTAGTGACTGCAAGTTCTCATTGACAGCAACAGAAGAACAAATGATAGTTTCCTCTCTTAGCTGAGCTGAACCATCTGTGAGAGCACACAGATCTCAGAAGAATAGATTTCCATCAAGAGAGCTCAAGCAGCTTTGGTTATTTTTTTATCCAACTGTATATTAGAAGGATTCTCTTGATGATGCCAACAAGGTTAGCTGGTAATGCCTCTTGCAAAAAACATAGATGGGATCTAGTAAAGGGCAGCAACCACATTGGACCCCAGCCAGTTTTTTGTTATTGAACTTGGTAATCAGTTCCAGTTGATATTCCAATGTCAGATAATGATCTCATAGAGAGACTTCCCTAACCATGTTTGACAAAGAGGAATCAGAGAGGAATTTTTACCTTGTCATGTACTCTCAATGAAATTTCAGTAAACTAGCAAAACATACATTTATTTTTGCATAATCAATAAAAGTGATGTATTAGGTACCTCATTTGTTTCTGAGCCAGTAGCAATGTATCCCTCAGACACAGATAAACCTACAAAGTTCTGAAAAAAGAAAAATTGTATCAGCAGCAAAAGATAGGTACATTTTCAAATAAAAATATACAAGCACTTCTAAAATAATCAGTATTATACAGGAATAAATCAATTATATCAACTTTCCAGTCCATTACTGGGAAGGTGTATATACTACAGGGGAGAGACAATAAATTATCTGAGCACTATGATTAGTTGTCATTCACTACAACCTTCACTTAGGGTCAACGTGAATGAGAAAATATATAAAATTTGGATGGGAACCATAAAGTTACATTCTATGAATAACGCTAAAGTATCACTAGCAATTTTTACTAATGTAAGCTTCACTCTGTAAATTGTTAATAAGTTATGAACACATCAAATCTTCTGTATATCCATATTTAGAAATACCTTCACATTCCTATGGCCTGTGAATGACTGAAGAGGACTGTCAAGAACCTGAGAAGTGCACATTGACAAATCCCAAAGCTTCAGTGTGTTATCTGTGGATGCAGAAACAAGATTTGTTGAATCTATGAACTTCACGTAGCTCACAGTTTTATTGTGTCCAATCAATGTGCATAATGGCATTCTTGAATTACGCAGATCATAGTAATAAACCCTATGATCTGCTGAACCAAATGCAAGGGAATGACCAGAATCTACAGGAAATTGAACACAGCAGACATTGGCCTTTGTTCTGATGGTGCCAACGCTTACTCCCTGCAGCAGCAGCCCATGTAAAATTAAAAAAACTTATTATGCATCCAGAAAGACTACACAGCGACGGCATCTAGATGACTATAGTACGTTTAGTTTCAAAGCTGACATCAACCAAGTGCAAAAATAAAATTGCCTGATTGATATTCCAGAGCTTAACAGAACCATCATCACTTCCGCTGGCCAACATTGTTGGATCTGCTAAAGAGAAGTCGACAGACCACACACGCTTTTCATGCTCTCTCATTTCAGTAAAAACTTGACCTCTTGTTACATCCCATACCTGAAAATATATTACATAAAGCATTTATGCCATCATAAATTAATAAATGCTTATGGATTAATGAGAAGAAAGGCTTGAACTACCTGCACCACGCCTTCAAAGTTACTAGAAGCAATCTGGCTTTTGATATAACTATTCCAACATATACAGCTTAGCTTTGACCTACTAGCCAATTCAACTACAGGATAATGGATATCACGATGTTCATTTACAATTGGGTCGTATTCAAATACTTTGATCTTCTTATTCACACCAGCCGTTGCAAAAAATTCTCCATCGCGATCAAAGCTCAAAGAACATATAAGGTTGGGAGATTTTAGAAGATCCCCTTGTTTCAAGTCTGCCTTGACTTTTAATTTACTGAAAGACAAATACTTGCACAACCCCTCAAGGAATGAATTTATCCATCCACTTTGTCTAGCTTCATTATACTGACCTCTCACAGGTAAATTATTGACTGAACTTCTTTCAGTTACAATGATAGACCCTCCACCATCACTGCTTAATGGGGATCGTCGAGTTAATGATTTCCCTGTTGGCTTAATATGCCCATGTCTTGCGGAAAAGTAAGCTGATTCCAGTCTTTTAAAGTTCTTTGACAATCGAGACCCTTTCGACAGAATACTTCCTTCATTTTCAGCTGGTCCCTCAACATTATGATCTTCATGAAGAAGATTGCCAGATTCCCCTGGATCATGACTTCTAAGCCCTGGTCTGAATCTTTTCCTAGATTTTGAGCAACTATAGTCATTATTTTCAACAACTCCCATCATAAGGAGACCAGATTCAGCATCCTTGCTCGGTTCTGGACACAAGGCTCCTCTTCTCCAAATAATTGATTGCTGATGTGTCACTTCTTCTATATCAGAAGATAAAAAGGAAATTATATCCTGCAAATTGTTTGCAGCTTCCAGTTTTCTTTGTTGTATCAGCAAGAGGAATTCCAGCAACAACTCCTGCTCCTCTATTTTCTCCCGAATCTCTATTGCTGCTTCACGTTCCTCTATATTTTCTCTTGGTTCATTCAGAAACTCACTTTGTAGCAAATCACTGTCATATAGGATAAGCAAAAATAAATGAAAAAACAGCTTGCTGTTAACCAAAGGCACAAAAGCTTGAACATGTAATTGAATAAAACTGTTGAAGTTTAACAGCATAAGATCTATATCTTTAACTTTTTAGAGCAGAATGTTTTTTTTCTTTCTGCTTTGAAAATGCTTTTCAATCCACAGGTGTCATAACCTTGATGCCAGTAAATTTTATATATCTATATAACTTTTGACTACAATTCACCTCACTAAAAGCATAATTTTAAAGGCTAGGCATACTTTACATCCATCAACTTCCAAAGCACTAATGGTAAGCTGTTTGCCATACTCAACCACACTAGTGATGGAGATCCACAAATATAAGTGACCAGCGTAGACAAGAAGGCACATCATTGTGGCCAATGGAGCAGATTACCAAAGAGCAATTTGATGCATGGCTGTGGCCACCTTGCAAATGTGCTGGACATTCCCACTGGCTGAGAAATTTATTTAAGACCATATTGCATTTTGCACTTTGTGTCAAGTGTTGCAATTAATGGACCAACAGGTGTTCCCCAGAACCATTTCTGCACTGTCTTAAAGCCTTTATGGAAAGTACCAACCCTTTCTGTTTCAATTATGAATTATGCTAAGATACCAATATCAAGTTAGTTCCAGTAGCACGTACAATTGCGAAAGGGGAAACAAATCCAATGTGGAATGAGAGAGCTAGTACTATTTAAAACACAACAAATACTATTTTTGAATAAGTCAAAGAGGAAAAACCTCAAACTAAAATGAATCATGGCAGTGGATAGAAAAGGTACAAGAAAAAGTCAAGACTATAATACAACTTGCCATAAGATTTTAAGTATATAGCCTAAGGCATCCCCTATGGACAAGGCTAACAAGAAAATTTTGAATTGTGTATATTTTATCTAAAAACAAAGAAGATACAGCGAAACAAGGTCAAATGCTTATGAAAAATTTGTATCACTGAGTTGATAAAAAAAGGTGTCCTTGTGCACAAATCTCCCAGCTCTGTGAGGGTCGTTTTTGTACACAGCCTTCCCCTTTTCGGAAAAGAGGCTATTTCCACAACTTAAAATTTGTAACCTTTTGGTGACAAAGGAGCAACCTTACTATTGCCACTAAGGCTTGCTGAAGTAAACAAAGAAAAACAAGACATTTGAGCCAAACGAGAAAAGGACACATCATCTGATATGTCTAAAGTGCAAAAGTGCAGTTTTAAGGAGGAGAAGGAGAAACTAGAGGAGCAAAGAGATGAGGCACAACAGAGGAGAACGAGAAGCAAGAGAAGAGAAGCAAAAGAGAAAGCAAATTAAAAAGATAAGGCAAAAGAGAAAATGGGAAGTCCAGAAAGAGAAGAAAAATACAGGAAATAGAGGAAGAAGGAAGAACAGGCGAGAAAGAGGGGGCAAAAAAAAGAGGGAGAGATCAAAGCTATTTCAAAATTTTTTAACTTTTATTCACCATACAACAACAACAACAACATATCCAGCCTTTATCCCACTATGTGGGGTCGGCTACATGAATTCTAGACTTCCATGTATTTCTGTCTTTTGTCATATCCTCATTTAGATCCATATATTTCATATCAAATTTTAATGTCTCTCCCAAAGTCTTCTTGGGTCTACCTCTACCTCTTTTTGTGACTAATTGTTCTATTTCATCAACTCTCCTCACAGGAGCGTCTCTTAGTCTCCTTCTCACATGACCAAACCATCTTAGTCTAGTCTCTCTCATCTTCTCCTTGATTGGCACTACTCCTACCTTATTACGAATAACTTATATTGATCCCCATCAATTATATTGATCGGCTAAACCCTTAAATAACTAGAACTCTTTCAAAAATAAGCCTATCTAATATCAAATCACTACTAGTTAAAGTCTTATCATAAAATCTGTTAAAATTGAATGTAAAAAAAATCTAATCCTCTGCAAAGTTCCTAAATAAATAAAATCCTAAGGCACATATAATTATAAAATTCCAAACAAAATAGAAGGTTTTATTTCTATCAAGCATTTTATGCAATTCTAAAATCTCTTTAAAACTGCAAAAAAAAAAAAATTATTGAACTGCTATAGACTTCCCTTATTAAACAACAAAAATATTAGGTAATTAAGTACCAACATGTACAAAAATATCAGGCAATACTAGTTTGAGAAAGCTATGATGAATGTGTAGCCATAAAAAAGACAAAATTAAAAATAAAACTATTAGTAATATAGTTGGGAGTGACAATTATTGAAGATAAAGATGTGCTGGATGCATTTAAGATGATTTGAACATATGAGACAAAGACAAATAGATCTTCCTAACTTCCTGTAATAACAGAAGTCATGAAAGAAAAAAAATGGCATGAGATAAATAACCAGTGCACTATCAGGAATCACCTCATTTTTGGTCGACTACTTGGATCAGGATGCAGTAACCATAAGCAAAATGAAGCTTCTTTTGGCCACTTCAACAGCAACTGTGGAGGAAGAACGCGATGCCTCAGACTGGACATGGCTGAACTCTTTTCTTCTCCCGAACTAAACGTGCAGAATAGCTGGTCAAAGATAAAACATTTACACCAGCTTGCTGAACATGCTTTCATAATAAAGAAACCAAGAAAAAAAATGATAAAAAAACATCACCGGACATACAATTTAAATTAATTTAGAATGTAGTAAATAAAAATTTGCAAGATGACACACCTCAAAAAGAAGGACTCCTAATCGATAAATATCAGAAGCACAAGAACTTGGATCACCAGCAACCTCTTCTGGACTAGAGTACCAATTTGTCTCCATAAGCAATATCTGTTTCATGGGAAAAAGGTGCTTCTTTTCTTCTGGTTGTTCAACATTACTGCATGCTTCCAAGGAATATTGCTTGGGGTACACAAAACTCGACTGTAAGCAACTAGTTTCAGATATTACATATGATGAATTGGTTTGATTTGTCTCAGGTTGAGAATTTTCTGTTCCAAACTGACTAGTCAATTGACGTGAATGGTCTTGTACTTGTGAAGATAATTCCTTAAACTCTGCTGTTTGGCTATTCAGCCCATCCTCCAAGGATTCTGAACCTGAATCTGAACAGGATGCGGATTCAATAAATGAAACATGGTTGAAAGAGGACATGACAAAACAGGAAGGCCGCACATTGTGAACAACAATGCCTTGTGAATGTGCCAGGTTAACTATATTTACTATTTGCGTAAATATGTGCAAGCATTCAATGGCATCCACCGCTCGTTCTGGGTTATCCAACCACTGTCTCAAGCTAACATCACTCCATTCTATGGCATGAACGGCTGTGTCGGCTGGTACCTCATCCTCACAAACTCCAGACTTCTGCCCACCAGATTCAGATGAACCCTCCATTTGTCATCCACCTATGGCCGCATGCGGGATGGGATATACGAAATGTACGAAAGGATGATCTCTTCGAGGAGTTCTAACACATTCCTCCACCGTCATTTTGAATGATCAGTCATATAGCAATGACAAACAGCATGAAAACCCCCCAAAATATCATGTCCAGAAGCTCACTTCATAGACAAACAAATGGGATATACGAAATGTACGAAAGGATGATCTCTTTGAGGAGTTCTAACACATTCCTCCACCATCGTCATTTTGAATGAATAGTCATATAGCAATGACGAACAGCATGAAAAACCCCCGGAATATCATGCCCAGAAGCTCACTTCATAGACAAAAAACTCCCTGATGGGCAAAAATAAAAATAGATGACTTCTAGGAAGCAAGTTCAGAGTTCGAGACTAAAAATTAATAGCAACAACAATAATAAAAGAACTGCACAAACAACAGAAACCGAATAGAGAAAATCTGGTGAAGCGTCAAAAAGAGGATACGGAAGCCACCCAAATGAGGAATCACGCAAAGAACAAAACATACGCACAAACCGAGAAGCATAAGCAGGAAAACGTACACACCCCTACCACTAAACAGGGAAGAGCAAAATACCGATGTATGATTGGAAAGAAGCACCCGTACCACCACCATGCGAGGAGTCTCTTCTGTTTCTGCTACGGCAAACCAGCAGCAAAGATAGGCACACAGCAGAAAAGGAATGGGTTTTCCCAGTAAAGGAAGCACCTTGGCCTCACGAAACTCCCCAAAATTTTCTTCCTCACGAGGGCCAAATATAAATAATAGTAAACGAATAAACGTTCTCCACAAAAAACATAGACTTTTGATTTGGCTTCGCAGCTCGATTACTTTATTGCCATTATCTTCTCCAACCCCCACTAGGTCCCCTTCTTATTCCAGCTGACGTACGTGGCACGTGCTCGTCCTCCAATCCTACTTCCTCTGAGAGCAGAGACAAAACCGTAAATTCCATCGTCCAGCATCGATCAAGTTTTTCAAAAGGGCAAAATATATATATATATACAAAGAAACAGGAACACCCGACTTTATCTTTTTTTAATTAAGGGATCTTAAACTCCAAGTTCCAACGAGGAATCCAGTATTGATTAAACAAAACAAATCAAACTAATTGAGAGTTATGTTAAACTAATCTAATCACAAGAAAGTACAACTGTACATGCAATGCCAATGCGTCACTAACACTTAAGAAATATCGGCCGCGTCTTCTTCGTCCAGTGGAAAGCAAAAAACCCTACAAGTGAAGAGAACAAAGAGTCTTATCACATTAACAGATAAATAAACAGAAAAGAAGAGTACGTTCCTGGCTCGATCGGAAGATCGAACATTGCCCTAACCTTTCAGAGCCGGATATGGCACAAGAATAGGAAAGAGAAGGTGAAAAAAAGCAATTGTTCATCAAATTATCTCTTCATTGAGCTGAACGACTCAGGCTGGCTCAACGAAAGCAGCGATCTTGGAAACTAACCGCGATGGACAACACCGTGTGCCGATGTCAAGCAAGATTGAGGCATACCAAATAATTCATACATACATATATATATATATATAGAGAGAGAGAGAGAGAGAGCGACAGAGAAGAGAGAAGAGAGAGAGGGAGAGAGGGGTCAATGGGTTTCCGAAAATAATATTATTTAGATATTTATTTGTGATATTTTCAATGATGTTTATTTATTAATATATTATTATTTTATATTATCATTTAAAATGTTGATTGAATGTTCACCGTCTTACATAAAATTTTAACTTTAATTAAAGATTACTAATAATAAAGATAGTCACAAAATAATGATTAAATAATAATATAAATTAATATTATTTTTAAATATAATATATTTTTTATCGATGTTTGAAATTAATCGATCGTAATTCTTAGATCCGCAATGAGAGAATAAGCCCAAACACCAAAATGAGGAACAAAATAGAAGCAAAGATAAACGGTACGTAAGGAATTTTTGCATGGTTCGATCATAACGATGCCTACTTCACTCATGTTTTTTGGGTATTCTAGTAGAGTAACAATTTTTTATTGTTATTGTTCCCCCTTTAGAATGGCATTTTCGACCCCTATTTATAGTGAATGGTGTTTATAGTTGCATAAAATACAAAAATATAAAGATGACATTATGGGAGGACAATGTGTCTTTATCATCTCCATAAAATCGAGAGGAAACTCTTCATTATCAGTGATTTGAGATACCTTAGATGAAGTAGATGGGTCCTTATCTCCAATTGTTCCGCAATCTTATTATTTTGCGAGCTAAATAGTTTGACCGGCGAACTGAACGATTAAACCAGCAAGCTAGAACCATTGCTAAGAGCTCGTTGAGTATATCGCTAGGAGCTCACTTGGTTTCGCAATCTGAACTTGGGTTTCAACGACGTGTGACCTTATTCTGATGAGCTCGGGTCTATTAGAATTCAAGTAATTGAGGGCAATTTAGCCTATCCCATAAGAAGTAGCGCGAAAAATGCCTATAATATTTTTTATTTTATTTTATTTTTTAAATAAATATATTAATTAATAATAAATATGTCATATTTTTAATATTGAATTATTTGAATGTTAAATATTTTTATTGATTAATAGTAAGTATATTTATTTTTAAATATTATTTTATAATATTGACCATTATCCTTGAAGTATTTATAGATATTTTGGGATTTTATTATAAGATGTATGGTACGTAGTTGCTGTTGTTGCCACTGGCAGGCAAGCAAGAATAAGAATAATAAATGAGGGTTGGAAGTGCAAATACGTGGTACTATAACTATGATTGCGATCGGAATAAGTAACAGGTGGCACACGGCCCAACGTTGGAATCTTTGTGCACACACAGCTGTCAATCCAATTAGATGGGAAGGAGGGAAATTATTTGGCTTGTAAGGAAGGGAGGGTGAGCCGCATTTCAATTACATGGAATTACATAAATTGAACAAAATTATTACGTTAATTTACATAATAATTATTTAACGTAAATATTTTAAGAGAAAAGCGTAGGTCCCATGGGAGTAGTGGGCTGCGGGCATATACACCCCCTTCTATTAATCTGTGTCAGACGTAGATAATAAATCAATTTTCCTAAATTAAATTGGTTAAATTTAGTAATTTGATTCGATTTAATTTATAGAATTGTTTAATTTAAATAATTAATTTGATTCGATTCAATTTTTATTTAAAAAATTAAAATAATTAAATTGATAGAATCATTCTAAAATAGTGTTATTTTTATCGAATTAATTAATTCACCCGTTAATAAAACGTTGTTGCGTTTTAATTTAATTAGACAGAGAATTAGAGAAGCAAGGTATTGTAGCATTGTCACACTGTCATCCCCTTTCTCTTTTGACAACCGGAGCCTTCCCTTTCCCCTTTGCCTCTAACCCTTTGTGGACAGACTTGTCGATTTCTTTGTTAGTTTCTTATCCGTTTTGCGACGGATAAACTTGTCATTTGCCTTTAACGCTCTATCGACATCTTTTTCAATTGTCAATTTTTTATCCAGATTCGCAACACTCGTTTTGTTTTTTTGGTTTTCATTCTCTCATCTCGACTTATTGTCACCAATGCAATGACTTGACCTGACCTTTCCCGTACATCTTTGCCTTCGACTCTCTGCAGCTTTGCCTCTCTAACTTTGAGTCTCTAGTCTCCAACAACCAGTTTACCATCCTTCGCAACTCGTCTTCCTATTCATTTGTCTTTACCGACATCTTATTCAACTTTTCTTCTTTTTTCGTCTTCTATCTTCGATTTTTGTTTATCGCTGTCTTTTTTGTCTTATTTCATTCTTCGTCCTTCTTCATCATCAATTTTTGGGTTAACCGATTGAATATAATTATATTTTAATTTATTCGATCTGTTCGATTAATTAGTGAAATAATTTGATCGATTATATTCAATTTGTTGCTTTAAATCGATCTATTCGGTTTGAACAATTCCACCAGTTCAGTAACCAAACTGAATGAATGCTCACCCCTATATTTAACGGCTTCAATATCATCTTAGTTGATATTCTTATAAATATTTTGTGTATTTATATTATATATAATATAAAACTAAAATTATTTTTAATTTGAATTATATTTATTTTTTATAATTTGAGATCGATAGGAAATGTTTTAAATTTCATTTAATAATATGTATAATAACAAGGAATTATAGGAGTATTTAAAATATTTTATAACTTGAACTGTAAAAAATAAGTAGAATTCAAATTAAAAATAATCAACTTCATAATATAAAATATTATTCGATATCAAACTTAAATGTCTACGGAGACAGAGCAAAAGAACGACCTAAGAAGTGCTATATCTGACTTTGATTTTATTTTTTTCACTTGTCGTTGCCATATATTCCTACCTATCTCCATCAAACCTTCATTCATTTTATGCTTGGTAGTTTTCCATCTAGTACATTATATTCGTCTTTCGTTTTATTGGTCTCACTCAATACATGTTTTTTAAGGGACAAAAGGTTTATATGAGGCTAGAATAAATGGACGTAGGTTTAAGCTCAACTGGCAAAGTACTAGTGCAAGACTTGGACTCATCTTTATTTTTTCACGAATCATGCTAGATGTACAACCATTTTGTACATCTTGGACTACATAAGAGGGTATTATGACTAAAATACCCTGCGCCTCACATGCACCTCTATACGCTTCATGGGGGGCTTTTTTATCATTGGTACACCTTTATGTAGCCCAAAAAATACATAAAAATATACCAATAACATTTTTCTTTTTTCACCTAGTGGGCCACTGTCATGGTTTCGTAATACAATAAACCAAATTCTAGGTACAGAAAAAATGAAGGTTCCATTCTTTTACCTTTATCTCCATCTATGCCCAATATGTCTTTGATCAAAGGACAGAGCCAAGTAAGGCCCAGCGGGGGCAACTGCCCTCGCTGGGCCCAATTTCTTTTTTTGATTTTATATTATTTTTAATCAAGTCTAACTCCCAAAATCAATTCAAAATTATTGTATTAAAGGTTAGCCTAAATAGGTTAAATGGTCCGAATCCATTTCATTTTCAAATTTATCCTATTTCTTGTTTTTTTTCCTAATATCCACCCAATTTTCTTTCTTTCGGTTGCTACTGTTACAGTTAAAAGATTATTTTTTATAAAGAACATTGTGAATAATCAATTACGTAATATGATTGAAGATTAATTGATGAATGATAGCTTAGTTGTGTATGTTGAAAATAATGTATTTACTAAAATTGATAATAAAGTCATTATACGACATTATCAAATTATAAAAAATTGTAAGGAATAATTGTAAAAAAAAAAAAAAAATTTAATATTATCATTATTGTCTTATTTTTGAAATTATATTTTTTGTATTTAAGTTCGATCCCACTTAATCAAAATACTAACTTTGTCCTTACCTTTGATCAAAGTTCTAAGTAGTATGTGTGACACATTTGACATTTAATTGTTGAAAGGCTCACATATGCAAGAAATGTGTATTTGAAAGGGATGAGAGGATGTGAGGTTGAGCACTTTTTTATACATATGGAGAGTTTGTTAGATATAAGCCCTTAAAGACCAGTTCTAGTAATTACATACATGAGTTTGATCTTGTAACTCTTTAAATTCAATTTAATGATAAGTTTATATTTTATTTAAATTACAATATGGTTTAAATTAAACATATATATATATATCATTTAGTATAATAAGGAGTTGATATCATTTTTAAGTGTTAAGAATATGTGTGACAGATAATTCATAGTTCATTATACTATAAACATGTTCCTGGCTATAGAGTTCATAATCTAGATATTAGCAACTTGCAAATGCTAGCACATCATCTTCCTCTTTGTTCAGTATAAGACACTGAAAGATAATATTGGTGTGTCTCATGCCATTATGTATAAGATATCAAGAGAAGATGAGTAGGTGCTCGTTAAAGGAATGAGTTCACTGAACGTGACTGTTAACATTGAATCACGTGGGTTTTATCTCACGGGTCAATGATTCAATGTTAACTACGAATGTACAACTAGTTCTTAGACTTGAGATGACATGGATATCTGTGCATTTGTGGATTAAGTTATCAGAAATACTATATGATTGTTCTAATCAGGGACGATCATGTGTATCTATGTGCCCAGTTTAGTAATACATGAGGTATGTGTGCATCAGATATGTAATCTATCACCTCGAGATTTATGATGAGAATATCCTATGCGATCTAGTAATCACTTTACGATAAATCCTTGACCGAGATAATATGACAATGGAATGTGTGTTCCATAATGGTTGTGTCATATTAGTCAATATTGATTTTGGATTTGGGTCATATAACAAAATTAAGAGATTTGACATACTGACCGTGATCTCATATTTTGTCAGGATATAGGATGATAGATGGACCATATTACATGGTATCGTAGTAAAAGTTTTACAATACCTACTTCACATTAAATTAGGTAATCATGACATATTATTAGATATCACTCATGATTTATGAAAATTAATAATTGATTAATTCTCGTTGTCAATTTAATTGTGAATCTAGAAAGTCCCATCCTATAAGAAATCACTTTTAAAGAGAAGAAATATAAATTAGTAATTATGTACTAATTATAATGCATTTATTTATTAGATAAATAAAAATAATAAAAATAATTATTAATAATTGAATCAAGCTTTTTGCTAGTACATTAAGCTCGCCCCAATGGCACCTAGGGTTTTCAATGATGTTCTATAAATAGGACTATAAACCCTGAATCAAAAGGGAGTGAATTTGGATTCAGTCAGAAATTTTATGTCTTCTTCTTTCGAGATTCTTGGGTTAAAGTCGTTTCGAGTGGACTGACTCATCATCTTATGCTTGGAGGATTTTTACAGTGGGTTACGAATGGCTAGAATTTGATTTTTTCAAAAGGTACTCTTCTGTCTAGTCTTCAATTTCTAAACCGTATGTTTTGAAAAACGTGATACCTATAAAATCAGATTTTGTTTCCGTTACGTATGATCAGATCATATTTTCCTAACAGAGTTACTAGATAAATAATTGATAAATTTGTGGTGCAATAATAAATAAACACAAAAAGTTAAAAATATGGGAGAGTTACAAGATAAATAAATTGAAAAGGACTATAATTTTGCTAAGCGTGATGCTTATTTTCAACCCATCTTTAAACTTTGGTGTACAAAACATGAGATCTCCCTCGTTAAAAGGACAAAAACCTGCTAGTAAAGCATTTAAACGAGACTAACTTCGCATTGTAATTAAATCATATAACTAATAGTTGAATCTAAGATCAAACTCTTACCACTATGCTAAAAATTATAGCTACTAGTAAAGGTGTAACTTTATTTCCTTCAATCTTAATTAACAGTGCAAAACCTCCAAGATAAGTCCACAAAAAATTCTAGCTTCTAGGGACCCTATAGAACCCATGGGCAGATCTATGATAGAGGAGCAAGCCATGCCCAAACTCGACTTCGATGGATTTGGCAAGGCTACCAAGGCCTATGGTGAAGGTTGGGTCACATCTCGAGTCAAAATATATAGCCTGATCCCACCACCATATCTAATGAAACGTGGCAGTTCACAATTGGAGTGGATGGCCTACCATAATCATATGCATGAGATTATAAGCATTAGAATGAGGGTTTTGAAGGCCCCAGATATGACGATCGTCGCTAGTCGGAAGGGAGTGACCCACATTCATCAGTGGAATTGCCACCATGCATATCATTAGGAGGGTTCTATGTGGCAAATGAAGAGCAGCTGAGCCCAAGAGGATTAGAGAGAGATGATGCCGAGGGAGTCAGACAATAAGTGATCTGCTTCTTGACATTAAAGCCGATGAAGTGAAACTAGAAGCCTCTAGAAGATAAGCTTATCGATGAAGCCAAATGAGGGAAATGAGAAGGGCGGAGATAAGGACTGTAGCATAAGGCACATGGACCAAGGGAGAGGATACCATCAAGGCAGGGCCTTGAGATACATTGGGAAGAGAGGGCGATGAAATAGAGTCTTCTTCCGTAGTTGAAGAAACGTACATCTAGACTTGCAGAAGAGAGCTGGTTCTATAAATGATCAGAGCCTTCACCAGTCACCGACAATTAGGGAGGTGAAGGCCTCCAACGATGCCCCATATTCAAGGCTTCCGACAGATTCTGTAGTTGCTTCGGGTCATCCAACAAGTCAAGATTATCTAGGAGTGGAGCATCAATATTGAACTTCAATATCTCTCGAGCTCTCTGATTCTTGCGAACATGATTGGATGAAGTGTCAACACCAGCCGCACATGGGGAGTCCCGAGAACCACCACGCCTGTGATGCTTGAGAAGCACCACCTGACGACGAATTGGCCGTAGAAGATGGGCGATCACGCATGAACAATAGAGGTGACCTGAGAATCGCCAAGGAAATTGGGTAATATCCTTTCTAAAACTTCAAGAGTAATTTTTTCAATCACCTTAAATCTCAACTAATAATATTGTTTAGCGGGTGACAAGGTGTGATTGGCACTTAAATCGCCTTTTTAATAGCAAATGAAATAGTAGTGCCCAACGGTTGTTGCCAATAAAATAATTATCAGTAGTCGAGTCTATTCACACACTAATAAAATTCTATTTATTTATTTTTGGGTAATTATACTATTGTTTCTTTTTTAACCACCTCTAATATACAATTAAAAACCAAATAATAAGAATTTCATTAACAAAATTCTAAAACCAATATCATATCTCTAATTATCTTTATTTGAATATTATATATATTTATCATTAATTCAAAATCAACTTAACTTAAAAAAGGGAATTTCTAAAATAAAATATAAAAATAACATTCCAATAAAATATATCATATCTATATTTTTTTTTATTCCAAAGATAAAACTTAATTAAGAAATTAATATATGATAAAAAAAATATAAAAGGTATCATATCTATGTTTAAGTTTATTCCAAAATATAAAACTTATCTCGAATGTCTAACAAAAATATTTAAAAAATAAAATTTTAAGAAAATATAGCGTGTCTATATTTTATTTTAAGATCTATCTATGTTAAGTATATTATATATTTTAAAATAAAAATATCTAAATTATGCAAAATATCTTATATATTTGAATATATATATATATAGAGAGAGAGTTAAGCATTCGATTGATTTGGTTACTAAATCAGTTGAATGGCTCAAATTACATAGACCAAACTTGTGTTAAAAATCGAATTGAACTAATGAAATAAATTTTCAAAGTGAATAAATTAAAATTTTCAAAAAATAGAAAAAAAAATGAACTAACCAAAAAAATCAAAAATCGAAAAACCAAAATAACAAAGTGTAAAAATGAGGTTATTTTTGACATTTCAATTGATTCAATTATTTCAATTTTTTTTTTTGAATACAAATACTGAATCAAAGTGAAATAATCAAAATTACCAAACTTATAAACTAAACCAAACTAACCTATAACTTGAGTGAGATAGAATCGATAATTTTGTCCAGTTCAGATCAATTATTTCAGTTTAACTAAAATGTTGTTCATCTCACTATACATATTTCTAATATACAAATTTTTTAACAAATATTATATAATTCCTTATCCTTTTTCAAATTTTGAATTATTGATAAGCTATCATTTTTACTTGACAAGTGTTAAATATCTAAATTTTTGGAAAATGACTATTTAGGTTTAAACATTGTTATCATGTGAAAAATTAGAGATAAATTTGTATTTAGTTGGTATTTATTTTTAAAATAGTTAAACCCTTCAATTAGTTGGTAATTTTTTCAAGAATATTATCTAACAATCAATTTTTTTAAAAAATTGAATTATTTGGTAACTATTTTTGAAGTTTGAACATTTTGAGCATTTGAAAAATATAAAAAATCTTAATTAAGTGATAAATATTTTAAAAATTCTATCTCAAAAAAAAAAATGCAAGTAAAAGTGCTTCAATTTGTTAGTAATTATTATATGAAGACTTGGAAAATAAAATATTTTTAATTAATTGATAATTATTTTTATTTTTATTTAAATATAATAATAAATTTATAATTGCACGAGGATATATGTCTTCAACTTTATTTTGGGAGACTTGCGAAATATAAAACAATTGAAGATATGAATATCTTTTGTAAAAGTCTTTTGATACTTAAATGAATTTTTTGAAGAATATATAAAAATATAATTTATATAAAGTTATTATCATATTTATAGAAATTGAGATCGTTAGTAAGTTTTTTAAAATTATTTGTTATAGATCTTCAAGGAATATTTTAAAGACTAGTTAATGTATTATTAAACCCATGAAAGATCTCTCGGGACTACTTGAAAAAAATCATTAGAAAAGTCTTCACTAATAATGCCTTGAATTTTCCTAATTAGACTTTATATTATTGGACCTATTTAATTTTGCTCTTGGGCCCATTTCCTCGTATATATATATATATATATATATAACAATTTTAGAAATGTTTATGTGATGAGTTCAGGCTAATAATTAATCACCCAATTGAATATAACCCCATTTTAACAGTTAGAAGAATAGATATATAGTTTTAAAAATTATTATCATATCAAAAATTGAAAAATAAAAATTCAATTAGTTAATAATTATTTTAAAAAGTTCATATCAAACATCATTATTTTTTCAATTGAAAAACAATAATATTATATATATATTTTTATAAAACAAAATACTTGGATTTATCTTTCATTTAAATATTACATCAAAATTCATCTTTATTTAAAACATATACAAAGGGTTAAGATTAAGATTAAGATGTAATAATATCCAAACACCAGCCACCAAATATGGTTTGAAAATCTTTAAATTTACTAAATATGATGAACATGAATGCGACTGTGATTAACATCTCTTTGAAATTGAGGCAAATCTTGACTTCGTTGTTGACAGCTGTGCTGTTGTCATCGTTCTTCACAAAGTATATGGGAAGAGGAGGAAGGTGCAGACACAAATCATCATGTAAGAATGTTGGGTTTGGATTATGAACTCGAGGGAGCATTTGTTTTAATTTTCAAAGTTGAAATCAAAATGCTTAGCAGGTTTTGTATGATAGTCGCCAACACCAACCGAAGCCGATATAGACAGACGATGACACCACGGAATTTGGCGCACTCGCAGAGATAACCGCAAGAGGACAAAATCCACGGAAGGCAACCAATCCAATCGGCCATCCTAATTGTTTAGTCGGTGGGGACGAAGAGCTCGAAATATCCCATCACATCACAGAAGCAACCCCAGATTTGGCGGGTAAAAACCCAGATTCCCAATTGGGTTACGGATTGAGAATACTTTTCACATTTCAAGGTACCTCAATTTCTCTATCTCTGCTGGGCTTTCAATTGACTTTTCTTTTTTGTTTTGAGGTTTTGCTGATTGGGCAATGATCTATCACTTTTGTTTTCGTACGTGTAGTCTTGAGAAGGTTTGGATTTGGACGTTGATTTGAATCCAATTCGTGTCAGTACTTGAAAGTCGTGTATGCTGGGGGGGGGGGGGGGGGGGGGGGGTGTTGTTTGATTATCAAGAAGAAACTGAGATAAAACTTGTTCTTTCTGCTGGGTTTTAATTTGATTATCAAGAAGAACGAGGGAAATTTTGGATCATTTTCTGGGCTTTGATTTGATTGTGAGGAAGACACTGAGGGCACACTGGGTTCATTGTAATTCAGAATTTTGGTCTCCGGTCGTGTTTGGAGATATGGGCTTTTCTGTTTAATGCGGAAAAGACCTTTTTATTTTTTTTGTGGAGTTGTTTTGGTGATTTCCGGTAGTGAATTGCATTTTGCAGGTCATGACTTCAACTGTTTGCGAACTCAGAAAATTGGTCCACTTTTTCTTTTAGGGTATTGTGAAGGTAGTTGGGCACTGGAGGATCAAATTGCAGATGACGAAGTACCTGCAAATTCTGGTCGCAGAAATTTTTTTTGGTAACAGGTTCTGTGGACTTTGAGAAATCTTGAAAGTGGGTTGAATATCGGAGCTAATATCAGCATTTATTTTGTTGAATTGCAAATTAGTTTGAGGTGATTCAGCAATATCCGTTTTCTTGTGAATGAAGAGAAATTTGAGCAGGAAAGGAGATGAAGTGCCAAAATAGCAGATTGGAGGTACAATGAATGGAGGTTCATTTGGTTTGCGTACAGGAAGTAATGGATCGCTGCAACAGGTGCAGAATGGCATGTTACAGAGTCAGAGTTCAGTCATCCAGCGAAAACCTTCTAAGACGTTGCTTTCTGGTTCAAGGGAGAAGGAAAGGTTTTTCACTTTTATCTGCAGATGCTTGGTTCGAAGAAAAGTTGGAATGCTGATTTTGGTTGTATTTGCTCTCTTGGCTTTTGTAGTAGGGTTGCTTGCGGTGAATAAAGGTTTCTTTCTCTATCTATTTTCTCCCTCTGTCTTTCTCCCCTTTTGCTCTGAATTTTTTTGCATTTTAAAGCCATCCAAGCAGCGTTTAATGCACGCTTCATAGTCTTTGTTATTTGCAACTATTTATGGTCTTTGTTCTTGGATTGATTAATTTAATTTGATTAAGAAGTCAGGAAAAGTTTTTTCTTTTAACTTTCAACGTATTTTGTTTTAAGTATTTTTGCTGGTATTTATGGCTTGGCACTTACACACCAATCAGTACAGAGGATATCAACTGGTTGTGTGACTTAGTCTGATGAATTTTAGACAGAAGACTGCAGCGTGTGAGTAATAATCCTACTTGACAGTGGTATTCCTCTTTACTATAATTAGTTTAATTTATTTGGATGTGTGAACAGATTTTTGACTTTGATTTATGGACATATTTATGAGCTATGACATTATGTTAGCCATATATGACGACAACAACCACTAGCCTTGATTCCACTAGTTGGGGTTAGCTACATGAGTTCTAGACATCCAACCATCTTTATTCATGGCCATATTATTTGTAAAATCATTATATCTGATGTCCCGTTTAAGGGTTTATTTCTTCTTTCATCAACTTTTTCTACTACGTACAAACTTAATCCATTTCATTAACTTGCCTCATAGATGCATTTATTTGTCTTCTTCTTGTATGTCTAAACCATCTTAAATTGTGTTTCCTACACCTTATTAAGCTTCACTCCAGCCTTATTATGTATAATATCCTTTTTTTTATTTTGTCATTTCTTATATGGTCATACATCATTATGACATCCTTGTTTCAGTTATGTTCATGTTTTTCATATGTTGGTACTTAATTGGCCAACATTTTGAGTCATACAAAACTATATTCTTATATTGGATGACAAAATGTCCGTTTTAGATTTGAAATGACTTTTTGTTCACATAAAATGATGGATGCATTTCTCTACTTCAACCATCTTGCATTGATTCTATGAGTAGCATCCTCCATAGTTTTTCCTTCTTTTTGAACAATTGATCTTTTCTTGTAAGAACTTGATCTCCAAGTCTCACAATGACATTATCCACCCTTTATTTTTAATTGACTTACATCTCACATATTCAGTTATTGACTTAATTTATAACTTTTGGGTTATAAAGTGTTTCTTCACAATTCAAGTTTATTTATTTCTTTAATTTTTGCTATTCCATAATTCAAGTTTATTATTCACGCTCGCAAGAAAATATTGCTTGCAAATGTCATTCACTAAGTTACTTCTTTCTAGATGTGCTTTGTGAGTAAATCCATCATAAGATTAAAGAGGTAAGGGCTCAATGCAGATCTTGATGTAATCCAATTGTAATTGAAAAAGCCTCATATCTCTTCCACAAGTTGTAACACACTTTTTTGCTTGATGATACATCATACATGTCTTTAATAGCCTGTATATAAGCAATCCAAAATCATTTCTTCTCTAATACCTTTCATAAGACTTCTCTCAGGACTCTGTCATAGGCTTTTTTCAAGTCTATAAATACCATAGACAAATCTTTTGGTTTATGTCTAGACTTTTCCACTAATCATCTCAATAAGTAGATAGATTCTAACCTATTAGGCATAAAACCTAATTGATTTCCAGGGACACTAGTTTCTCTTCTTAACATGTACTCAATTAACCTCTCCTTAAGTCTCATATTGTGGCTCATTAGTTTGATCTTTAAATAATTTTCACAACTTTGAACATCTCAGTTATTCTTAAAAATAGGGACTAAAGTACTCTTTCTCCACTTGCCTAGCATCTTTTTTTTATATATATTTATTGGATCATATTAAATAATTTCCTTAACCAAAAAATGCTTCATTCTCCCATGCATTTTCATGCTTCAATAAGGTTATTATCTAGCCCAATTGCTTTACTATTATTTATCTTTTTCATAGTTTGCTTTATTTTGTTTATACAAATACGTCTATAGATGTATAATTTGTTTGTTCTGTAAGGTGAATAATATGCCCTAATACTTATTTCTCCCCCTTCTTCTAATAACTTCAAAGAAGTACTCAATTTTCCATCTCTCCTTGACTGCACCCTTGTTTTCTAGCACAAATTTTTATAGGCTTTTGACGTTACTTCACTAACTGCATTCTTTGTTTTTTTTTTTCTAAATCCAAAATATAGCTTTTAAAGATTTCTTTGTTATAGCATGTATGTGAATTGATTTTTCTTGTACTTTCTTATTCCACCTCTAGGATTCTTTTTGTTTTGGAGCTTTTCCATTTGACTCAACCAGAACCATTTTTTGTTGTATTTCAAATAGGGGTAGCCATCTCATTCCACATTCTGTTAGTCTCTCCTTATTTCACTACTCCCCCTGGAACTGCAAACCAGATTTTGTCTTCCAGATGCGGTTGCTTTGCATCCCTGGATCAGTCCCCAAAAATGGAGATCTCAACCCATGTATGAACTTAATTAAAACACTTTAAAACTAGGGGGGAAACTTAAAAGTCCAAACAATTTTCAAATAAAATTAGAGAAAGAAAGCTTGCCTCCCTCACTTTCTTGTATATTCTATTGCATTTCAAATTATATTTGAACCTAGCTTCGTTTGCATGGGATTGTTTAATAATAAGACTAGAAAGGAACTAGGCCTACCCCCTTACCAAAAAATACCAAAGTATCAATCCAACTATTTTCAATATGTGTACAATTATAAAATTTATCACTATCCAGAATAATAAACCAATTATGCCTACCCACTTGCACCACAAAATTAACATATTAACGTACCCCATACCTGTTCTTGTACCATGACCCAAAACTTACTGCATTTTTGGTTAACTGTGTTTGTTTTTCACTTTTTAAATCCCACAATTGGATTATTGGGCTTCGTTTTGTGTCATTCTTCCTTCTTCATTTTTTGATATGGACATCGGGGACTAGTCTATGTTTGAGTGATTAGGCATTCACCCATTATAACTCTACAATCCTTACAACATAAGTGACTATTTTGTCTCATAAGAAAGTAGTCTATTTGGGTAGTTGATAGGCCACTTTTGTATGCGATCAAGTGTTCATCCGACTGCTGGAACATGGTGTTAGCTATGATGAGCTATGTTAGCCATATATCCATTTATATTTATATTGGTAAGTACTAGGTTTCATATTATCAGATGGAAATAATGCTCCTACTATTTCCTGATTCAATCAAAGTTATGAGACTGTACTTCCTTTTAATCTACTGTGGTACTTCTAATTTCAATTCTTCTTTGTTATTTGTTTTGTCTTGCTATGTTGAACTGATAACTTATAATGGCTTGTTTCATCAGAAGATGCATCTGAAAATTATAGTTCCTACCTAATGCAAAGAAACACAAATTCTTCCATGGTGACCACTGTTGCAGTATGTGGTGAATACAACAGACGGCTCCCAGATATGCGCCATTCTTCTGCTGCTTCTGTTATTGCAAACTCTGTTTCTCTTATGGGGCATCCATGCAACAATTTTGCATTTCCCCCTCCTCCTCCTCCTGGAGTTAGAAAACGGATTGGACCACGCCGTAAGTTTGTGTCCTTTCTATTGGATAATATTTTACTTATGGGCATAGCAGTTAACTCTTCTAAGTGTTTTAGTTTCTGAAAGGATATTTCGATTTTGTTTACATAATGGAATACCCTGCCCTTCAATTTGGTTTTGATAAAATACAGATATTGCAGGTGTATCGTTATATTCTCTCACAACAAACATCTGATATACTTGCAGGGCTGAATGTTCTTAGTCTTAGGTTTGGATATGTACTAAGCCCTTGTCCAATACCATGAGTTTGGAGACTATCAAACCTGGTTGTGTGTATTTGTGTTGCCCCCACATCTAGCCAATGTCAAGGCAGGTTCATTACTTGAACAATTCTGTTAGGATACATAACTCTGGGATAAGCTCAGCCCTTGGGAACATGTTGACACAGATCCAAACTATCCCGGAATAGGATAAAATAAAAATTCTAGGATTATGTGACTTGGTGGATTGAGAAAGAGGTTTATATTGGGAATGGATTCTAAATAATAAAGGCTGTCCACATATTGAAGGCCTCTAACTTGAGGAGGTACATCATAATCATGATAGTCCGGCGTTCATAGAATCGCATATTATTCAGAAGTTGATATTCTACTGCCCCCTTTCTAGTCTTGTTGCTTTGACTTCTGTCTTCTTTTTCACATACCCATTATTATTGGCTGCTCTATATAATTATACAATTTTTATACCAATGATTTCATACACCCACAGATATAAGTAGTTGTGCACCCCATCCTTCCATGTTCTATAGTCAAAGCAGAAGTAATGCACATATAATCTACTGCAATTATAAGATCTGGAGTTCCAACTCTTTTTCCTCCTGTTTGCTTATTTGATTTGGTATTTTAGCATTAGTTATGTTGTTTTTACTTATAGCTCTCAAATGACAGCCCACCTAGTTGGATAATCAGTAGCTATCTAGATATATTTATCCCTTACAAAGTGATGCAGCTGCTGAAATTACTTCTTCTATTCTCTGTAATTGTCATGCCACAAAGTATGGGAGAAGTATGTTATCATGGCTTTCAAAATGAAGTGATGATTTAAGTTTATGTGAAGTTCATAAATGTGCAAAATATTGGAATTTGAGCCGGTGCTTCATCAATTATGAAGGGGTCATTGGAGTTGGCCGTTGAAGGAGGAATGTTGATTGAGTTGAACTGCCATTGCTAAACTCAGACCTGCTAGCATTTTATCTATACCTAAGTGTATCCAAGGTGGGAAGGATGAAGCATAGTCAAAACAAAAGTGATGAAGTCATAAGGCATCCTTGTTGGATGGTGGCTGGATGGAGGCAGTATGCTTTTAAAGTGTTTTCTCTATTTGGTGTTTAAATGGTGATTCTTCAATTATAGGGACAAATCAAAGTTTTACAAGTGAATATGAGTGGGGGTGGGAGTGAGTAGAAAGGTAGGAGTCGTCAAATGATGGAACAGGAAGAGAGAGAATGTAACCAAAAGAACCATAAGAAAAAGAAAAGAAAAAGAAAAAAAGGGAGCTAACAAGTTAGTGGGAGTGGGGAACAACTAGTTCATGTGAATGAAGGAACTGAAAAATTTAATATTTTAACCGATTCTACAAACATGAATGTCTTTTTGATAATTTTGAGAGAAGGATAAAGGTGAACCCAGTGCACAAGGCTCTGGAGAAGGTTAATTTTGAGAGAAGGATGCTTGGATAAAAGTACCAAAGAGAGTTAAAAGACGGATGTGGATGTAGTAGATTTTGTATCAGATATTGTCTGCTTCAATTTGTATTAAAATAATTGGTATTTTCAAACACCTTATTCACCTCAAGAAAATTAGTGGAAGAAGAGTCATCTTTATGGCAAACCGACATATATTCAAACTTGTTGCATATTCTAATTTTTCTTGGCAAAATCTATTTTTGGCAAGGACCATTACTTTTTGGTGATTTGTCGTAATGTTCCTTTTTCTTTCAAAATTTCTTTACAACAACAACAAAAACATATCCAGCCTTTATCCCACTATGTGGGGTCGGCTACATGAATTCTAGACTTCCATGTATTTCTGTCTTTTGTCATATCCTCATTTAGATCCATATATTTCATATCAAATTTTAATGTCTCTCCCAAAGTCTTCTTGGATCTACCTCTACCTCTTTTTGTGACTAATTGTTCCATTTCGTCAACTCTTCTCACAGGAGCGTCTCTTAGTCTCCTTCTCACATGACCAAACCATCTTAGTCTAGTCTCTCTCATCTTTTCCTCGATTGGCACTACTCCTACCTTATTACGAATAACTTCATTTCTAATTTTATCCTTTCTTGTATGTCCGCACATCCATCTTAACATCCTCATCTCCGCTACACTCGTTTTTTGCTCATACTGGTATTTGACTGCCCAACATTCTGAGCCATACAGCAAGACTGGTCTTATAGCTGTCCTATAAAATTTTCCTTTCAATTTTAATGGGATTTTACCATCACATAACACCCCCGATGCATTTCTCCATTTTAGCCAACCTGCCTTAATTCTATGTGCGACATTCTCGTGGATTTCTCCATCTTTTTGAATCACTGATCCCAAATATCGAAAATGGTCTTTTCTTTGTAAGATTTGGTCTTCTAATTTTATTATAACATCATCCACTCTTGCATTTTTACTAAATTTGCATTCCATATATTCTGTTTTCTTTCTACTTAATTTAAATCCCTTAGATTCTAAATTGTTTCTCCACAACTCAAGCTTAGTGTTCACTCCTTTTTTTGTTTCATCCACCAACACTATGTCGTCTGCAAATAGCATACACCATGGCACATCTGTCTGAATATCTTTAGTGAGTTCATCCATTACTAAGGCAAATAAGTATGGACTTAGTGCAGAACCTTGATGCAGTCCTATTGTAGCTGTAAATGGTTCAGTATCCCCTCCGCATGTTTTGACCCTTGTCTTTACACCATGATACATGTCCGTAAGGGCTTGTATATAGGCTATTTTGACTCATTTCTTCTCTAAAACCCTCCATAATACTTCTCTAGGGACTCTATCATAGGCCTTTTCTAGATCTATAAACACCATATGTAGGTCCTTCTGATGATCTCGATACCTTTTCATTAGACGCCTCAGTAAATATATAGCTTCCATTGTTGACCTACCAGACATGAAACCAAACTAATTTTCTGACACCTTTGTTTCCTTTCTGAGCCTCTGCTCTATTATTCTCTCCCAGAGTTTCATGGTATGACTCATTAATTTAATTCCTCTATAATTTTCACAGTTTTGAACATCTCCTTTGTTCTTGTATATAGGAACCAAAGTACTCTTCCTCCACTCATCTGGCATCTTTTTTGATTTAAGGATGACGTTAAATAGTTGCGTTAGCCAGGAGATGCCCTCTTCTCCCATGCATTTCCATGCTTCTATTGGTATATTATCTGGTCCCACTGCCTTATGATTTTTCATCTTTTTTAAAGCTTGTCTTATTTCATTTGAACTTATGCGTCGATAGAATATGTAGCTCACATTCCCTTCGGAGTTACTAAGATGTCCCAACCTAACTCTTGTGTCACCACCATCATTGAATAATTTTGTGAAATACTCCTTCCATCTCTCCTTAATCGCTCCCTCATTTACTAAAACATTTTGATTGTCATCTTTTATGCATTTCACTTGATTTAAATCCCGTGTTTTTCTTTCTCTTGCTTTAGCTAATTTATATATATCCCTTTCTCCATCTTTTGTATCAAGTCGTTTATATAGATTCTCATATGCTTTTGACCTTGCTTCACTAACAGCTCTTTTTGCTGCCTTTTTTGCTTCTTTATAATTTTTTTGATTTTCTTCATTGTTGCATTGATATACCGCCTTATAGCAAGTTTTCTTATTTTTAATTTTCAATTGTACCTCTTCATTCCACCACCAAGACTCCTTAAGGTTAGGGGCTCTACCATTTGTCTCTCCAAGGACTACCTTTGCCGTGCTTCTCAGAGCATTAGCCATTTCTTTCCACATTTGGTTTGTCTGTCTTTCTCCATTCCATTCCCTTCTACCCCTTAATTTTTCTTTGAAGATTAGTTGTTTCTCCCCTTTTAAATTCCACCACCTGATTCTTGGATTTTGTTTTATGTGATTTTTTCTCTTCCAATTTCTTACTTAGACGTCAAGTACTAGAAGTCTATGTTGAGTAGTCAAACACTCTCTCGGTATCACCTTACAATTCCTACAACATAACCGATCCTCTTGTCTCATGAGGAAGTAATCTATTTGGGTGCTTGAGGTGATATTTTTATATGTGATTAAGTGTTCGTCCCGTTTTTTGAACCTAGTATTGGTTATAATGAGCCCATATGCCATAGCAAAATCTAGGATAGATTTACCCTCATTATTAATTTCCCCGAATCCATACCCTCCGTGTACCTCTCTATATCCGTTTCCGTCTCTACCCACGTGCCCATTTAAGTCACCTCCTATAATCACTTTCTCTCATCTTGGTATCATTTGTATGAGTCCCTCTAGGTCCTCCCAGAATTTTGCTTTTATCTCATCACCTAACCCCGCTTGTGGTGCATATGTACTAAAGATATTCATAGTCATTCTTCCTAGACTAATCTTCACCATAATAATCCTATCCCCCATTCTCTTTACATCCACTACCTCATCTATTAAGCTTTTATCCATAATAATCCCCACTCCATTTTTTGCTCGATCAGTTCCTGTGTACCATATTTTATATCCAGCTTCTGATAAAGTTTTTGCTTTTTTCCCTACCCATCTCGTCTCTTGAAGGCACATAATATTAATTTTTCTCCTAATCATCACATCCACCACTTCCATAGCTTTGCCTGTTAATGTTCCTTTGTTCCATGACCCAATCCTTAATCTATGATTTTGTTTTTGGCCTTGACTTTGGATTTGATTTTGTTTTTGGCCTTGACTTTGAATTTGATTTTGTTTTTGATTTTGATTTTGGTTTTGGTTTTGATTTTGATTTTGATTTTGGTTTTGATTTTGATTTTGGACTAGCTTCTTTACCCACATCCGTCTAAGCAAATGCGAGAACCCTTGCTCATTTATCACTACATCCGGGCGCCGATGCAGCGGCCCTAGCTCACTTGTCACTACACGGGGGCAGTGTAGCGCGTCGCTATGAAGGGTTACGCCCACGCCCAAACGATTTTCATAATTTGTCTAGAGTTCATGTTTTGGATCCGACTAAGTTTTACGTTGACTGTCGGCTACCTAACACAACCCTCCTCCTTTATCCGAGCTTGGGACCGGCAGTAGATAACATCCCCAGGCGGAGTTTTCTTTCAAAATTTCTTTACCATAATTAAATCAATTATTTAGGCTGGCTTTTCTTTTGTAATTTACATGAAAATTTGAATAGATTAACCTTTACTTTCAGCTTTAGAGATTTTTTCTTTATCTTCTTTTCTCATGCCCATAGAGACAAATTAAGATAGTGTGTGATTTTATCAGGATCAAGTTCAGTTTGCTAATTTGTTTGACAACAAGAACAACATATCAAGCCTTTATCTAACTAGGTAGATTCTGCTACATAAATTATAGTCGCATCATTTTTGTATATGGGTATGATCCTCATAATTCATATCAAAGAGTCCCCCACCAAGGATGAAGTATAATTCTTATTTTGGTCTTCTTTTCACATGATCAAATCATTTTAATTATGTCTCACTGATAAATACTTTGATTTTTTTATGAACTAATAATTCTACGAATTAATAATTCTACATGTGGATGTTGTTGTTGTTGTTCGTGCAATAATTGTAGATGCCAACTTAATTTGATAGAAAGATGCATATTGCATACAAGTTATAGATGTAATGCCAAAATAATTAACAACCACAACATTCAAACACAAAGGAGAACAGATTATAGTGGTTTTTCTGTGCCACTCACACCTATGTCCACTTTACAAGATCCAACCCAATCTTGCATTCCATTAATCATAACCACTGAACTTTTCTCACCCAAGCTCACCTCAGAAACTTCAAACCTGGACACTCCTAGATTCACTAGCTCTAGACTCCACAACTTGTCAAGCCACCACTTGCCTTTACCTCCACAAATCAGGTTATAAAAGTTACAACAGAGTCCACAACCTGGATTAGAGGTAGATAAAATGAAAGCACAAAACAAAGCAATATAAAATGTTATAACCCTTGTTGATGGAGAACCGAAAACACTTCTCAGGGCATCGGCACTTGATGAATGGGTTCTTGTCAATGGATATGTCAATTTGCAATTTGACACTTTTGGGAGGGTGTATGGGAAGAGTATCAATGTGTGTCAATTGGTAGACTTCAAAATGTTTTTCAGATGATGTTTTTAAAGACTTATGGACTGTTCTTTTAGGTTAGGCGCTCCACCCTATCTCCAATTGGTTGACTGGATGGGATATAAAGATCTTAAAAACTCTTGCAATCACAGGAAATAGTCATGAGGGCCCAAAGGTCGACTGCCAGTTTTTTTTTTGAAAAATGTGAGATGGTCGACTGCCAGTTGACTGATGATCAACTGATAAATCCTTTGGGTCGATTATCCACAAGGACAATTGACTATTGGGTTGAATTATGCATTATAATTCAATAAAAATATATTAAAATATCAAAATACTAAGAACAAAAAATTTAGAATTTGGTTCCTTGTACAACTTCACAAACATTGTGGATATAAAAAATTCATTAAAATCATTTTAAAAACAATCCATATGAAATAATGAAAAATCAGAAAATTGTTTCCAGAATGAAAAATTTTCTTGTACCTCCTGTTATATGGGCTAATCTCCCAGACATGGAAAAATTCCCAGGACCTTGACTATTAGATATAATAAATTTCCAAATAACTCCTATTTCTATTGTTTCATTCTTTTTCCATTTATTCACAATACATTTTGGCTTATCAAAATCAAACTTGGCTTGTTAGTCCAGTTGTTTCACTTGTTTAACATTTTATTTACTATTTTTTTCTTAAATTTTGTTTTATAATATTTTTGTGTGTTTAGTTTTCCATCAGTAGTCAAATCATCAGTTGGAGAAGAATGATTTGTTAGTGTTTCTTCTTCTTAATGTGCAGATGCCATAGCTTGTGGCTTGCATGTGTGAACAGTAGTATCTGTATTACCATGGTTTTCTTAATTTTCTTCTTTGTGGTTTTCCCTTAGCATGCCCTGTATGTTACCTTCCGGCGGAGCAGGCCAAAGCCAGAATGCCAAGTTTCCCATCTGTATCACCTGTACTTCATCATTTAACTTATTTTCATGAGGAAAATCCAATCAAAAGGGAACCACATGGAGGTTCTGATTTTGGTGGTTTTCCTTCTTTAAAGCAGAGGAATAATTCTTTTAACATAGAAGAGTCAATGACTGTGCACTGCGGGTATATTCTCTCATTATAATCCATCATTTAGAGTTCCTTTCTAATAATACATGTATTGAATATATCTCTTGACTCGCTGCTGGTGCCATCCTTTTTATCAGATTTGTCAAAGGCTGTAGACCTGGTTATCGGACTGGGTTTGATGTTGATGAAGCTGACCTTAGAGAGTTAGAGCTGTTCCACGAGGTCATTGTTGCATCGGCCATATTCGGTAGCTTATACATCTTTTAAAATTCATTCTTTCTTCTTTTACAAGAGATGATAATAATTCTATCTGCTTGCTGCCCTCTTAACTTTCATGTCTGATGCATCTTGTTGGAGTGCTTCTCACCTCTTGTTAATGTATGTGATCTCCTTTTACTCATAGTTTCAACGTTTTCCAGGAAACTATGATGTAATACAGCAGCCTGAGAACATTAGTGAAATTGCAAGAAAAAATGTTCGCTTCTATATGTTTATTGATGAGGAGACAGAAGCATATATGAAGAACTCTAGCCGTTTGGACAGCAGCAAGCAGGTAGGATTATGGAGAATCATTGTTGTCCATAATGTCCCGTACATGGATCCAAGGCGCAATGGAAAGGTCAGTTCACTTTGTCTTGTTTGATTTCTTTCCTTTTTATTCATCTGTATGGCCTGTACGAGAATGTGCTTAAGGCAGTTGTACATTATAAAAATATCGAGAGTTTTCTTATCACTTTTCTTTCTTATAAGTGAGAAGAATATACCAAAAAGCACCTCAGTGAAGGGGAAAACCTTTTACAGACAAAGAAATCAAAGTACCTATACCCTAATACAACTCACCAAGAAGAATAACAAAAGATAATAAAGAAAGATACTGTTTCAGACTCTGTAAAACAAATTTGATGTTTTCTTGAATTTCAGTTCTTATGGGGGAGGATACTGAACTGAACAAGACTGCTGAACTCTTTCCTCCATGTAAATCAGTAAAAGAAAGTAGTACATGACCTTGTGACATGGCCTAACTGAATCAGCAAAGTAGAAGTCAAACTGATCATGTGCAGTATTATGCATAATAATTGTCTAAATGTACATAATATTATTTGATCTTGTAAACCTTAAGGCTGGTGCTACAGTGGACAAGCTCAGTATATTGTATCTTCTTCATGCACTTGTAAGCACAAATTGTTTGTTAACACTGGGAGGGTAACAGTATGAAGCGTGAGGGATGCGAGACTCCCAGATGTGACGAAATGGTCTTTCATTTAATTGGGACATCAGTTGGCATTATTTTGGGATGATCTTGTTGTGTAAAGTAAGGTATTTTAAAAGACTAGCAATCCCACATTGCTAAGAGAAGAACCTTTAAAGCACTTTATATCGAGTAATCCACCTTATGGTCTTGAGATGAGGAAGGAAGAGGAATGGGCTCGTGCGCACGTGAAAGGGGCTAACCAAAGGCAAAACTGGCCGATTCCCTCCCCCCCACCCACGTGAAAGGGGCTAACCAAAGGCAAAACTGGCCAATTCCCCCCCCCCCCCCCCTGCAAAGGCCTTAGCCAATCCCAGTTTTTTGTTTTTGAATCTTAGCAGCTATCAGTTTCAGATTTTGAATTTTGAAATCATTTAGCTCACAGCCTTTAAAATATAGCTGTTATGGCATTGTTTCCCTCTTTATTCCTCCTTTTGTAACAGAAATTTCCTCTATGGCCACCAGCCTATAAATACTTGTTTCTGTCAACTTCAATGGATTCATCCAATGAGCCAATTCTTCCACCTGCTTCTTCCTGTTCATTTTTCTCTGCTGGTTAAAATTGTTCTGTTGTTCCTGCCTCCAAATTGGTGAGCGCGCACCAATTTGAAGGCCTATCGTATCCTGGGAGGTAGCCGGTTCAACCTTTTGCACCTAGAAGGCGGAATCTACCTTTGGGCATTGTTATACACGCTTCGGGCAGATTATTTTATTCTACAAGTTCTAACATTTCTTTAGTTTGTTGTCTCTATTTTTAAGGGGAAATTACAGTATGCCCCCTTGTGGTTTGTGTGAAAAACACCACCCCATTGAACTGAAGATTTGGTGAAAAAGAGAAAAGGAAAAGAAATGAGAAATAGTCCCTGTGGTGTTCCCAAGAAAGATATTATGTATTATTGATGAGTACCAGGGAAAAAATTCACTGAAACTTTGATTCAATTCACCAACTCCGATCGGGATTACAAGGACAACAGGGCATTCAAGAGGCCATTAACTCTCCAGAAAATCTAAATCCAAAATCAGCCTATCCTCTTACAATTTTCCCCCCTCTTTATATTTTCTTCCCTCCTCCTCTAACTGAATTTGGATTCGCACCACTCTACCCCTCCGCACATGGCTGGTTGTCATGCTAGCCTGCCAATTTACTCTCCTATCCCTGCCCCTTGGATTGTCTTTGGTACATCCAGTGGGTTGGGGGCCTTTAATCACTTCCCCCCCCCCCCCCCCCCCCCCCCCCAACTTTCACCTTGTCCTCAAGGTGGAAAAATGGGAATTGTGCTGGATCAAATGGTAAGTCTCCCAAGTAGCTTCTAACAATGGTAGCCCCTTCCATTGTATGAGCACCTCTAATCCCCGTAAGTTCTTTCCGATCCTCGGCCGAACTCCAAGCATTGCCTCCGGTTCTACTAGCATCTCAAGGTCTTTATTAAGCTGTTGGGGAATCTTCACATTAGCTTTCAATGCCCCTCTTGTCTCCTGTAGTTGGGACACGTGGAATACAGGATGGATAAGGGCAATGAGGCAACAGTATCAGCTTACAGGCTACCGAGCCTAGCTCCTTCTCAATTTCAAATGGACCATAATGTCGGGCTGCCAACTTTTCATTTGCACAAGGGGCCAATGATTTTTGACAATATGGCCTTAATTTCAAATAAACCAACTCTCCTTCTTTGTACTTCATCTCCCTTCTTTTCAGATCTGCTCCTTTCTTCACCACTGCTTGTGCTCTCATCAGTTGTGCCTTCAATTCCTCAAGGATTAAATCTCTCTCAATCAACTGCTGCTCCACCATTGAAATAGGGGTAGTTCCCTTCTCAAACCTCAATAAGGATGGTGGTTCTCGCCCATACATTGCTTGAAATGGAGTCACCCTGACAACTGTGTGGTAGGAGGTATTATACCATAATTTAGCCCAAGGCAGCTATATGTACCATGCCTTCAGTTTGGAGGAAGCAAAACAATGTGGGTAGGTTTCCAAAGTTCGGTTAAGTACCTTTGTTTGCTCATTCGTTTGAGGGTGATAGGTTGTGCTTCTATTGAGTTTGGTGCCTTGTAGTTGGAACATCTCCTCCCAAAATTTGCTCATGAAAATTTTGTCTCTATCCGATACAATGAATCTTAGCATTCCATGGAGCCGCATCACTTCTTTAATAAAAATTCTTGCCACCTCTCTAACTGTAAACGGGTGTTTAAGGCCAATGAAATGCTCGTACTTACTAAGTTTGTCCACCACTACTAAAATTGAGTCCATCTTGCTAGATTTTGGCAATCCCTCAATGAAGTCCATAGCAATGTCATCTCAAATTTGGTTTGGGATAGGAAGGGGCTGCAAGAGTCCCCCCGGTGCTAAGGCCATATACTTATTTTGTTGGCAAATCGAGCAATCACTAACATATCGATATATGTCCCTCTTCATTCCCTGCCAATAGACATTTGTCGTCACCCTCTTGTAAGTTTTTAAGAACCCTAAATGTCCTCCTACACTTCCATCGTGCCCCTCATGAAGTAACAACAGGATGAGAGAGGATCCTTTTGGTAAATACAGCCTTCCCTTGTAAAGGAGATGGTTGTTCACCAGCTGGAAGTTAGGTTGTGAAGAAGGATCAGCTTGGAGATCTTTGATAATCCCTTGCAATCTTTCATCTGCTTCTATCTCATGGGCTAACTGATCAATTTGCACCACCTTAGGCACTGTTAAGGCCATCATTGTTGTTGGGTGCCAGATTCATGACAGCCCATCAGCAGCTTTATTCTCCAAACTTGGCTGATATTGTATCTCAAATTGGAACCCCATCAATTTCAAGTATTCCGGACTCACCACCCGTTATTCCATCAAGTATTTGAGACTCATTTGATCAGTTCGAACCACAAACTTCCTGCCTAACAAGTAGTGTCTCTATTTTTGCATATCAAACACTATGGCCATCAGTTCTCTCTTGTAAATAGATTTTTTCCTCCCTAACTAACTGAAAGCATGACTGAAATAAGCAATAAGCCTTTGCTCTTGCATTAATACAGCCCCCATACCTTGTCCCGAGGCATTAGATTCAAGGACAAAGGGCTTCCCAAAGTCCAGCAAGGCTAAAATGGGTAGGGATACCATTTTAGTCTTAAGTTGTTGGAAGACCTGCTCGGCTGCCACATCCCAAAAAGAAATTGTTCTTCCTAATCTCTCCATTAGGGCCCTCGCCAACTTGCCATAATCCCTCACAAAACGTCTATAATATTTCGTGAGCCCAAGAAACCCTCTCAATTCCTTTACCGTTGTAGGAGTAGGTTAATTTAACATAGCTTGTACCTTATTTCGATTGGCTGAAACCCCTTGTTGAGATATAATGTGGCCTAAATATTCAATTTCCAGCTGCCAAACACACTTCTTGTTGGCAAAAAACTGGTTATCCGCTAGTATCTTTAATACACAACGTAAATGTTGTGTGTGCTATTCAAAATTCCTGCTATACACCAATATGTCATTGAAAAATACCAACACAAAACGCCTCAAATATTCTTTGAAAATATCATTCATGAATGATTGGAAGGTGCGTTAGCCCGATGTCATTACTAGAAACTTGTAATGCCCTTCATGAGTCCTGAAAGCGGTTTTGGGAACATCCTCAAACTTGACTCTAATTTGATGGTAACCAGATTTCAAATTGAGCTTGGAGAAGACCATGGCACCATGCAACTCATCAAGGAACTCCTTTATCACGGGAATGGGAAATTTGTCCGGAATAGTGACCTTGTTCAAAGCCCTATAGTCCACACAAAAACGTCACCCTCCATTCTTCTTCTTTACCAACAACACCAAACTAGAAAATGGGCTGGAACTAGAATGAACAATTCTTGCAGCCAACATCTCTCGCACCGACTTCTCAATTTCATTTTTTTTGTAAATAAGGGTAATGGTAGGGCCTTTCACTAATCGGTGTGGTTCCCGAAACCAGATTTATGGCATGATCCTTCCTCTTGCAAGGTGGTAGCCCCTCCAGTGTAAAAAAAACCCTCTCAAACTCGGCTAACACCCCCCTTAGCATCAATGGAGCTTCCTTCTAATCTTTTTTAATTTCGGCTGCCAGGGTTCCCAATTCCAACAGCATTCCCTTCCCATTTTCCTTAAAGGCTTTCACCATAGCCTTCAAGGACACCAAGGTCTTACTCAAACTAGGGTAGGGTCCCCCTGCAATGTTATAGCTATGCCTCATATCTGAAATTTCATTGTGAGGGTTTTCCAATCTACATTCATCTTTCCAACGACTACTAGCCACTTCATTCCCAAAATTACATCCGAGCTCCCCAACTCTAGAGGTAAAAAATCCTCCACAATTTGTAGATTAAGCTTCACTCCTCTACAAATTCCAGCCCCTTGCACTACCATTCCCATTCCCAAAATTACCCCATATCCTGCTGTTTCCACCCTTGGTAAACCCAACTGCTGCACCAGCTCGATTGCTATAAAATTATGCGTTGCTCCTCTGTCAATAAGCACCACTACTAGCTGCCCCTCTATGTCCCCTTTTAGCTTCATAGTTTGTGGCATAGTCAATCCAACTATAGAGTTCATTGAGAGCTCAATGACCTCACCCCCTTTCCTTAGCTCTCCTTCTCCCTCTTCCAAAGTTTCTCCCTCAACTCCCACCTCTTCTACCTCTTCATCATATGTCATCATCTCTTGCAGCTCTTTATGTTTGCACTTGTGGCCTATAGTATATTTCTCATCACAACGAAAACATAGGCCCTTATCCCTTTTTGCCTTCCACTCTGCCTTGCTAAGCCGCTTAAAGGGCGGGTTGCTCCATCCCCCATTGGTCTATGATCGATATGGGTTGGTAGGACTGACTGTCGCTGGTTTGGAGGGTGGCTACGAGTGTGGCAGAATCCCCCCTCGTTGGTACGTCAAAATTGGGTTTGGAATGGTCTGTCCCTTGTTCGAACCCGATCCAATCGTGCCTCCACGAACCACCTAATTTCGTTCCTCTATATGTTGAGCCAAGTCCATCATCTGTTCCAAGCCCCTCGGCCTCAACACCCTCAACTTGGCCTTGATATCAGGCTTTAAACCATTTATGAAATGTCCTTCTAGCATGGCTTTAGGCAGGTTCTCAAGGGGCGATGCCAACATCTCGAAGCACTGGCGGTACTCCATGACGGTTCCCTTCTGTCGGGGGGCTAGGAACCGCTCCTCTACCGAGCCTTCTTGGGTGAGTTGGAAACGACTTCTCAGCAACAATTTGAAGTCCTCCCAATTCCTCACCCTTCGTCACTTTTCTTCCCATTGAAACCACAAGAGTGCAACACCCTCCAAACATAGTGCTGTTGTATCCAACTTCTCAACATCAATCAACCCATTCACCGCAAAATTCCGTTCGACTCGGAATATCCAGTTGTTCAGACCTTCGCCTTCGAAGAGGGGCATCTCTAATTGACGACTACGGATTTCCAGCTGCCAGACTCCATCGGAACCCCCTGCTTCAGCACGTTGTCCTTCTATCTCTAGCGTCTCCTCGAAATCCTAAGTGAATTCTGGTGGCTGGTCTCCGATCTTCTCCTTGTTCTTTCTCTCTCGTTCCTATTCTTCTCACCTCACTCTCATCCATGCAAATTGCTCCAACATGTTTGCGACATTCTTCTCCACCGATTGAACCTCACCCCTCATGGCATCAACTCCTTGTTACATGCCTTCCATCCTTATTTCCAATTCACCTACTCAGTTCGTCAGGTTCACTATTAGGATCAGTGGTGCTTTGATACCAAAATGAAGAGTACAAGGGAAAAAATTCATTGAAACTTTGATTCAATTCACCAAACTCTGATCAGGATTACAAGGAAAACAGGGCATTAGAGAGGCCCTTAACTCTCCAAAAAATCTAAATCCAAATTCATCCTATCCTCTTACAATTTTCTCCCTCTTTATATTTTCTTCCCTCCTCCTTTAACCGAATTTGGATTCGCACCTGCTGGTTTGTTACACAAACTGGCGATTTCCCACTTTACCTCTCCGCACATGGCTGGCTGTTATGCTAGCCAGCTAATTTACTCTCCTATCCCTGCCCCTTGGATCGTCTTTGGTACGTCCAATGGACTGGGGCCTATCAATTATGTCCTATGTTTCATGTAAACCATCCAAAAATTACCAAATTGGCTGACCTGTTTATTCTGGGTTCTGATAACCGTTGTACTTTGGTTTTGATAGGGGAGATTGGGATTTTAGTTGGAAAAAATATACAAAAATTGGCCAACATGTTCTGAGAAATGTGATTTTATATGATAATTTGAAGAAACAAGATAGAATTGTTTGTGTTATTTCAAACTCTAACAGTAGTAATCAGTACAAGTTTATTTTTATCATAAATTATAAAGCAACAATGTGGTATACCATATACTTAAAGTTAAGATTGCTTTGTAGTGTAGAAGACGACTTTTAAATTGGGACATCAATTCCATAATGACTTCGCTTAGAATGCTGTATGATTTGCTGTACAAGTCGGGGTAGGAAAAGACTGATTGTTGTGGAAGGCTTTGAAAGTGTAGCTCCTCCTGTGTTCATTGTCTCTGTCATGGTATATGTGGGTAAAGCCAGAGCTCTTTCCTTCATGGCAGTATGTAGACCTAAGTCTCCTCACAGGGTGCTCTCTTGCCCACCTTTTTTAAGTCTTTTTACGCTATGCTTCTTGAGCTCAATTCTGACACTTGATAATCTTAGAAAGAGGAGGAATTTAACATGTCAAGAGTACTTCTAATTCTATTGGATCACTCTAGGTATGCCCTTCCTGAATCTCCACATGCTGATCTCCCCTTCCTCCTAGATGAGACCTTCATATGGTTCTTGTGTCAGCTTTCTGAGGTTACATGTGGAACAAGTGCTGTTAAGTGTCAGCCCTGAATGTGGCACTTGAAAAGGACAAGGCAAGCCTATTGGGAACCTGGACAGAAAGAAGCTCAAGCATTATTCCAGCCTGGCCGACCTCCACTTGAGCAATATGCCTCACTTGAAACACTGATCTCCTGAGATGCAGCTCACCCCAGGCCTGCACAGGAGCTTGAGAATCTTCTTCTTGACTTTAAGGGGGTGGGGCTTGGAAGGATGAGATCAAGGGACATCAAGTCAAAATGGACACACCCATGATGAGGTCCATGCACCAAGGCTGGTAGTTCAGGAGACTGAGGAAGAAGTCACTGTCTCACAAGGAGGACTCTCCCCCCCCCCCCCCCCCCATCCCCACCTGCATGTGGTTTAATCCTTCTATGCCCTACTGGACTGAGACATCAAAAGCAATCTTCATAATCAACCTGGACAACTAATATTCGTGTTTGGAAGACTTAGTTAGAATCTTCTGTTTTATATCTGCTGGTTTGAGAAGCCTGGAGTTCGATTTTTATGTTTTTTCCTGTTTGGAGTTCAACAGTTCAAACCAGCTATTTTTGTGGACTAAACAGCTTGTTGGAGCAGCACCTATCCAAGGTGAAGTCATAAATGAACTTGGGATGTTCCTTCTTGTATTTATTGAACATCTGGAGTGAAATGAGCAAGTGTAGCTTTTGAAAGGATAGATAGAGTATTTGATTATATTTTATAGGAGATTTTTCATTCGTTTTCCTTGTTTTTCTTTTTTGATCTTGGAGCATGTTCTTGTCTTATTATGTTGAAAATTTCAGGAATCTGTGCCTGCTCATAGGTATATAAGTTGTCATTTCATATCTCTTGTACTAATTGTGTGATAAATATCATTATGAGTGCCTGGAGTTCACACCTATGTCCCCAAACTGTTCAAAAACACGATTGACAGTTAAACTTTAGCTTTCCTAGGAATCCACAAATGATAAGGGGAATTTTTTTTTTTTTTTCTTAGGGATGTGATGTGTATTTATTTATATAATAGCATCAACATAATAATATGAAATGCTGATAATAATTTGAACTTCTCCAAACTGAAAGGCATCAATAATGGATTTTATATCACCAGTAATGTTGCCATTGCAGATCCCAAAGCTTCTATTGCATAGGCTCTTTCCCAATGTCCGATATTCTATATGGATTGATGGGAAGCTTCAGCTTGTTGTGGATCCATATCAAATTCTGGAGAGGTGAAAACTTGTATTGTTTCTGCATCATCCTGTCGGAATTTTTATCTGGTTATTTGATGCAATATCAGAAAGGAGAAATCCTCTCTTTTCTATGTTATGTGCCACCTTAAATATTATTGATATACTGGTCAACTGAACTGTTATATTTAATATCTCTGGCATTTAGTTCAGTCTGTCTTCTTTGCCTCTAATCTTTAGGTAAATGCTGCTATCTTGCAGCTACCAGAAACCAATGTGTTGTTTTGTTGATTTATATGCATACTGTAGTAGCATAGTTGTTAAATTGAGATTTGAATCGAGAATCGAAATCCTTATTTTATGAATCATGAATCGAGAATTGAATCGAATCGTAAGATTCAGTATACATTTTCAATTTCAACTATAAATAATATATATCCATAGAAAATAAATAATATGCCTACCATGATCAATTCTTTTAAATATAAAAAGATAAATAAACTTTTAAATATATTTTCTAAGTTTAAAATTATACCAAAAGGAAAAAATATATTCATGTTGCCTTTAAATTCAAATTGCACCAAACCAAACCACTTTCAAAATAACAAGCTAGAAAAAAAAAAAAAAAAAAAAACCTATACAACTATAAGGTTACTAATAAACTCCATTGTCCATAGTCTTCACTAGTTATGAATCATCTTCATCTTCAAGTTCAAGAGCATCATCATCTTCATCATTTTCATCATCTTATTTGTTTTCAAAGATAGCCAAATCAAACGAATATTTGATTAAAGCGCACATGCAGACAAAGTAGCACAAATTGGATGAATCGAACGAATCGTGCTATTCATGCGATTCACGGTCGATTTGTCCAATTCATAATTGATTCTAAGGAATTTTCGATTCACCCTATAAATTCGACTTGATTTCTATATGAATCGAGTCGAATCGTACGATTCGAATCGTGAATCGTACGATTCTAAGGGATTTTAGATTCACTCTATAGATTCGACTCAATTTCTATATGAATCGAGTCGAATCGTACGATTCGAATCATGAATCGTAAGATTCTAACAACAGTGTGTAGTAGTAGTTCATTGTCAACGTCCCCAAGTAGTTAGGACTTAGGACTTGGAATCTGAAGGCACTTGAAACATTTTATAACTTTGAAACATGAAGTTTTTAACTTACATGCTAAGGCTTGCAATGATGTGCCTATGAACCATATTTAGATCTAATTGATGTTGTGTCATACAACATTGGCTATATTTGTTAGAGCTGATACCAGCCTTACATCCTACAAAATTGTTTCCACGGTAGGTGTGTGAAGATGGGTGTCTTTGACACGTCAAAGCTATACTCTGGTCTAGTGTACTATCACCAAATCATGTAAAAGATGTGGCTCTCTTTCATGATCTGCTCTTCACTTTTGCAGTTAAGGCCTGAGAATTTATACAATTATGGCTTGTTTGTCCTGGCTGAATTGATACCTCCCTATATATGTCATTGCTAGGCATCATCAATCTAATTGTAAGAAGAAACTCCATTTCCTTGTGGAGAAACCTAAGGTTTATTATTGAAGTTTTACCATTCCGCTGTTTTTGCATTATTTTTGGTTCTGCAAACCTCAACATTTACTGCATCAGCTGTATCTTTGGAATAAAGTTCATTCTCACAATAAATATGAGTTACATTGTTCATGCCAACTTGTGTGATGCCTTTCCTTTTCAATTATTCAGGTTCTTATGGCGCCAAAATGCCTCTTTTGCTATTTCAAGGCACTATTCACGCTTCAATGTATTTGAAGAAGCTGAAGCTAATAAAGCTGCAGGGAAGTATGACAACGCGTCTATAAATTACCAGATAGAGTTTTATAAAAAGGAGGGCTTAACACCATATTCTGATGCTAAGCTTCCTATAACAAGTGGTACGCCCATGATTCGTCTCTGCTACTTTTCTGTCACAAGATTGAAATTTTGCTTTATGTCTGATTTGCTGCAGATGTTCCGGAGGGGTGTGTGATTATAAAGGAGCACATACCTATCACGAATCTGTTCACTTGTCTATGGTTCAATGAAGTTGATCGTTTTACTTCCAGGGATCAGTTGAGCTTCTCCACAGTACGTGATAGAATACTAGCCAAAGTTGACTGGACTGTCAATATGTTTATGGATTGTGAAAGGAGAAATTTCGTGATACAGGTAAAATTACTGCATTGGACTTTTGGATTGTGCAACACTAAATGATTTACTTCATTTCTCTACCAAGGTCCAATTTCTTGCTAAACTAAAATTATCTGTTGTGCATAATCAATTTTATAAGTTAGTTTATGAAACAATATAATGATATTTTATGCGCACCAACATCATTGTCTAGCACTTCAAATGTTTGGCCTTTCATTTCTTACTCTTGCGTGAAAATGGGTGATTGGGTTGCTGTCTGAAGATCAATAGTAGTTACCCCACTTTGGTTATGTGAAGAATGTGGTGTTGTGTTCTGCGTTTCTTGTTTCCTATATACATATGATGCATTGGTCCTACACCATAGCTTTGGGGCAACAGTCTTTCTCTTAGCTTATAGCCCCATTATGTGAAATGGAGCTTTCACATGACTAAAAGGATTAACCTCAATAAAAAGAAAGAGACAAAAGAATGAAACAGTAGGGTTTCAGTTAAATTCTTGCATCATGTGCTAGAAAATCTTGAAATGCATTGGAAACGTATAGTTTTCATTTAACTTTTAAAACCAATGAATTGATAAAACTTTTGTTGGAATGCTCCAGCCCAGCAAAAGATGAGCAATTTGCCTAGATTATTGTGAAGAATTATCTTAGTTTATTATCAATAACTGCAATGGCTTTATATGTTAATAATATATCCTTTAACCTGCAGGCATACCACAGAGACATGTTGAATCAAATGCCTCCTCCAGTTAGTGTGACAAGTCATATTAAACCCGCTTTGGTTAGAAATGGTACGACCGGGAGGAAGCCAATGAAACCAGCTTTGGTTACAGCTGGTACGACTGAGACTGGGAGGATGCCAACGAAGAGGAGTCCTGTTAGACGGGGAAGAGATAGGCGATCTGGTTCGAGGCGCCATCGCAAAGTTGTCGTTGGCAATAGAGACAACATTTAAAAATTTGATTTTTTTTTTTCCTTTTTTCTTATTTGCGCAAACAAACAGTCTTTTTTCTTCTTTGGTTCAGATCATTCATTGTGCAGTGAGGATAATTTTGGAAGATCTGCTGCAGTGTGGTTGAAAAGAGAGAATGATTCCCACCTTCTTGTTTTAGAATCATTGATATGTTCATCAATTTTTGTTTGTAAATACCAAAGAACTCAAAATAAAGGAAAATTCTTCTTGCCATTTGTGATGTCTTCCACGTAATTTCTAGCTAGATCATCTGGGTTGTCGTCTTCTTGGGCTGATGCTGTGCTTGGATTAAAGAAAGACAGGTAGGTGTGGAAGTGAGCCTTGGCTTTCAACGTAAATGGCTTGCTCAATTCACGGATCAGCCGATTTCAGGGCTTTTCTAAAGTTGAAAACAATAAACAAAGATCAGGAGGGACATCCTAATTGGAAAATTTTTAACTAACTCTGGAGAATCTCGTGTCTTAAGCCAAGATTAATGGGTATGATTATAGGTCTAAAATCAAGATCTAACTTAAAAGGATTATCAAGTTTACATAAAAGATCTGGTTTAAAGGGCTGAATTTGAGCCCATATTTAAATCTAGGTCTATGTCACTTCTTATCAAAATTAGTTGGTAGATTCAAATCCAACCCTCTATATGATATGATTATGATCTTTTACTAGACTTGCATCCAATAATTCGTGTGACACGATTATTTTTAAGGTATTATATAATTATATTTCAGCACAAAATCTCTTATCTAGGTTAATGGATATGGTTGACAAGACAATGGGTTGGGGAAAGGACAGAGAATGAACAGGGAGAAGTTGATAAGTATTGAGGTTATAGTAACTTTCTTTTTTATTTTTTTGACTAAAGTTCCTTCTTTTTTAGTAAAAAGTTCAGTCTATATTGTCAATTGTGTGTTTGTTTTTCCTGAGTTGGCCTACATAACATTCAAACGACCATCCACCATATCCAAATCAATTATAGCGCTTATCAGTAAAGAGAAAATATCAAGAGATGAATGCCTCTTAATGCTAATAATACATACGAGATAATATATTATAATATAAGAAGCTCTCTGCACAGAGACGAAGACAGGAGAGGAACCCAAGAGGAAGAAATATCAAAATTTTCTCTGGATGGGGTAGGTGTGGATCCACAGAAGCAGAGCAACCCCAGTGCAATTTAAGCAAATCAGCACGCCTTAATGAATGGGTATGGCAATTCATTTCAGTTCCATTCCTGTCATGTAAAAGAAACATGGATATATATATATATGGGTTTATAGAGATATACGCTTGTAATCCCCTAAAGAAGCTGAGAGAACTAAGAAGAGAGTCCCAGTCCCACACCACTAGCGTCAATCCCAAGAACACCATGATTTTCTTTTTTATGATGTATCCTCTGCAGCTTTTATTCCCTTTACAGGTCTCTGCTTTTTGGGTTGTTGCCCTTGGTTCTTTGTGATTTCGCATTTCAATCCAAAGTGGGAGATCTTAGGAGCTTTCTGATTAATTGGTTCATCTAGCAATTCTAATTTTTGCAATGAGATTTATGGTCAGGATTTTGATCAAAGGGGTTCCTTTATTTCACTTGAATAATGGGCACTATTGGTTTATAGCGGCTCTTGCTGTTTAGCCTCAATTCTTGGTCCAAATTCTAGCTCGTGGGCTTGGTGGAGTCGGCTTGATCCAGTCTCCGGTTTGGTCCATGGCATCATCTGGTTTCTTCCTTATTTGTATGCTCCACTCTATGTTTGCTCTGGCTTGTGGAGCCATGATGATGTTCTACACCAACGAGTTCTGTGTCTTTGGCCATGGCACTAAAATCGCCAGCAAGCTCGTGGGGTCAACACCCCACGATCAGCTCCTGATCCGAACTTCGGATTCACTCTCCGGGTTACTCTTGTTTGGCATTGGGCTTCTCCTGTTCATGGTGGCATTTGTTGAAGACACAAAATTCCACGGCTTCTTTGCTAGAGGATGTGCTCTTCTTCATGTCGCCATGGCAGCCTGGAGGGTTCACTTCGAGAGGAAGCTCGAAGAGCTCGGCCACGATTGGCTGAGACAGATCGTTGGAGACATTGTGATGGGGCTTTCTTGGGTTTTCTTCCTTGTGTACTCATGGAGGGACAAGTATGACTAATCCAATCTTAATAAAACTGTAACTGAATCACTTCAAAACTGGAGTAGATCAGATAGACTCGGTTCTGGGTTCTTTCTCTTCATGCTTTATACATAAACTTGTACTCTTTTATGGCTCGGGTCCATGTTGGTGTGAACCTTCCTTGTAAATTTTGAATGAATCAGGTTCTCGAAATGATTTCTTCAGGCGCTCCTACCAATTTATTCTTCCAGTTTTCGATGATATTAATGTTGTTCCAAACAAAGCTTTACCACTTTCAATATGTTCTGCTTATATTGTTCTTTGGCACAAAGCATTCCCAAATTTGGCAAATGCCCCTTCTCTAACTCAAATTTAGATACAAGGGATTAACTCAGACTTCAATTTGAGAGGACTCGGGTTAAATTTGACAATAGAACTCTTATCAAATTTCAAGAATAACTTTAAATATTTTGTCTTCTTTTAAGCTATATAAAAAGTGCCTCCAATAAATAGAATCATTTGTCTATAAATTTATTATTATTCTTTTTTTAAGTGTCATTAGCATTAGAGGGTATATCACGAGAATCGGTCTTATTCTTTATTACATGTGCTCCTATTGAGATAAAATTTTGACGATCAGTTTTAGAAGCCATCACTAATGCTCTTGCTTGTTTGTTTTTCTATAATCGATAGAGTCCGTTTGCTTTTCAATAATGAAAAGAAAATACAGTCATTTAATTAGTTGATTAAATAATTTTTTCTTGTAAATAAGAATTACATTAAAAGGAAAAATACTAAAATATCTGTAGTTACAATTAGGGCACACCCTGAACTTCATAATGAGAGTCTAACCTAGAAGATCTAAAAAAAAAACCACTGAAACAAGACTTTTAATAAAAAAAAAATGTATAGAAGTCATGAGAAATATTTATTCACAACATTAATGATAAACAAGAGAATCAACTTGAAAAACCATCAGAGGTGGGATCCTCCTAAGCAATAGATTCAAACATTTGCCCGAGCTCAATCAATCCCTAATTAATTTTTAAATAATGATTTAAGATGCAAGACATATTTATAATTCAAATCATTGTATAACGTGAACATCAACTCATGAATTTAGTCGATCTTCAAAATTATGTAGTTTAAATCAACGGAATAAATAACTAATATACTGATAGAATTATTAAATCATAGTACTCAAATTATGATATAACATCGCTCGATTTGATATAATATCAACATGTAGGTGGACATGAAAATAATACTTCCTTTCCTTCAATATAATATCAAGATTTATGAAATTATAATTTATTTACTTGTAAAAATTAAAAGCATAATAATTTCTCCTCTACGCGAGGCATCGTGGCGCGTAAAAATCCGAGACGACGCGCATACCGCTGTTCTTGCCGTCTGCTGCGAATACACTCTTTTGAGTACCCGTCAAACTCAAGAACAGCTTAAAGGTATTTACTTTTCCTGTTTAAGCTTATGTAATCCTGTTTCTTGAACATAGGATTTATCCTGATCGTGTTTTACAGCGATAAATTTGTGTTCCGATTGATTTCCTTTACTTAATCATTCGTCGGCACACTTTTTGACGACGAGTTACCTTATGGGTACCTCTATAGTTTATGGGTTCTGAGTTATTTGTTGATTGGAAGAAAGGAAATTGGTCATGCATATGTCTTGGATTGTCTGACAGGTGTTTGAGACTTTGATTGATCGTTTGCTTTTGATTTGAGAAATTGATTCGTCTTTTTCTTTTTTCTTTTTCGTTTTTATGAGATTGGTATGTGCTTGAAAGTGGCGTTAGATTGAGGCTTCCATTGAGGCTTTCTTGTCCAACGCTTCTGGTGAGTTGAGGAAATGTTTACATGTTGGGGAAGTGGTTTTTGAACAAGCTTTGTTATTCTCAAGGGAAAAAGAAAATGAAAGGAAAGGAAAGGAAATTTGCCGATATATAGTTTAAAATTTGATCTTCGGTGTTAAGATCATGCTTGGTTCAGTTTGAATCATTTCTGAAGTCTAAATTGAAGATGAGTCCAGGCCAATTGATCCATCATCTTCTCAATTGCTTCCGTTGCTAGTCCATGATTATCACTTAAAGATAGATATAGACTAAGTAGAGACTTTCTAATTTTCTGGAAAGGGATAGCTGAAACTGATCAGAAATATGTATATAAGCAGTAAGAGGATGAATTGAACACCTGTTCCGGCAGCTTTGGCCTCTCCTTCTTTTCCTCTTGTTTCCCCCTTTTCTTGGAGATTAGGCTTTCAAAATCAATTTGATCCCAATCTCTACCTTTCCCTCTGAAATACACTCACCCGTTCAATGCTAAGCAACGTTTTATGCCACGGTAGCGATGCTTTGACACATCAGCATGCCAGCTTGTATATTTTAACAGCCGTGCATTAATTAACTTTTTGATGGTGGCAGTCGGGCTGACCCTGAGATTATAGGGGCCCTAAGTGAAACTTTATATGGGGTCCTTTACGACTACATTTAAAAATAAAATTACATGTAATGAATACGAATAAATTTTTTTATTATATAAACACATTCAACTTTGCCTAGGGATGTTATCCCCTGTCGGTCCCAAGACCAAATAAAAGAGGAGGGTTGTGTTAGGTAGCCAACAGCCAACGTAAAATCTAGTCGGATCCAAGACATGAACTCTAGACAAATTATGAAAAATTGTTGAGGCGTAATCTTTCATAGCGACGCGCTACACTGCTCGCGTGTAGTGTCAAGTAAGATAGGGCCGCTGCATCGACGCCCGGATGTAGTGACAAGTGAGCAAAGTGATAGGTCCCGATTCATGGGACTTACCAAAGAAGGTCTAAGAGGCAGGGGTGGGGTGGTAAATTGGCTGGCTGGCATAACAGCCAGCCATATGCGTAAGGGATAGAGTGGGAAAATTGGGGGGTTGTGTAACAACCCAGCAAGTGTGCGTAACAGAATGCGGTTGAGGGGGGAGAGAGGGATATATGTAGAGGGTGAAGATATTGAGAGGGGGGAAAGATTTTGGTATTGAGTTCTTGGGAGAGTTGAGGGCCTCTCGAATTGCCTAGTTTTCTTGTCATTTTGTTAATTTCCAGCTTGTAGTTCCTTTTGATTATCAGTATCCTATCACAAGGGTTCCTGCATTTGCTTGGACAGATGTGGATAAAGAAGCTAGTCCAAAATCAAAATCATAGATTAAGGATTAGGTCATGGAACATAGAAACATTAACAGGCAAAGCTATGGAAATGGTAGATGTGATGATTAGGAGAAAGATTAATATTATGTGCCTTCAAGAGACGAGATGGGTAGGGAAAAAAGCAAAAACTTTATCGAAAATTGGATATAAAATATAGTACACAGGAAATGATTGAGCGAAAAATGGAGTGGGGATTATTATGGATAAAATCTTAGTAGATGAGATAGTGGATGTAAAGAGAATAAGGTATAGGATTATTATGGTGAAGGTTGGTATAGGAAGAATGACTATGAATATCTTTAGTACATATGCACCACAAGCGGGGTTAGATAAGGAGATAAAAACAAAATTCTGGGAGGATCTAGAGGGACTCATACGAATGATACCAAGATGAGAGAAAGTGATTATAGGAGGTGACTTAAATGGTCACGTGGGTAGAGACGGAAACGGTTATAGAGCGGTACATGGAGAGTATGGATTCGGGAAAATTAATAATGAGGGTAAATGTATTCTAGATTTTGCTATGGCATATGGGCTCATTTTAGCCAATACTAGGTTCAAAAAATAGGACGAACACTTAAATCACATATAAAAATGTCACATCAAGCACCCAAATAGATTACTTTCTCATGAGACAAGAGGATCTGTTATGTTGTAGGAATTGTAAGGTGATACCGAGGGAGTGTTTGACTACTCAACATAGATTTTTGGTACTTGACGTCCAAGTAAGAAATTGGAAGAAAAAAAATCACATAAAACAAAATCCAAGAATTAAGTGGTGGGATTTAAAAGGGGAGAAACAACTAATCTTCAAAGAAAAACTAAAGGGTAGAAGAGAATGGAATGGAGAAGGACAGGCAAACCAAATATGGAGGGAAATGGCTATTGCCTTGAGAAGCACGACAAATGTAGTCTTTGGAGAGACAAATGGTAGAGCCCCAAATTTTAAGGAGTCTTGGTGCCCCAAACCTTAAGGAGTCTTGGTGGTGGAATGAAGAGGTACAATTGAAAATTAGAAATAAGAAAACTTGCTATAAGGCTGTATATCAGTATAACAATGAAGAAAACCTAAAAAATTATAAAGAAGCAAAAAAACCAGCAAAAAGAGTTGTTAGTGAAGCAAAGTCAAAAGCATATGAGAATCTATATAAATGACTTGATACAAAAGATGGAAAAATGGATATATATAAATTAGCTAAAGCAAGAGAAAAAAAAAACAAGGGATTTAAACCAAGTGAAATGCTTAAAAGATGAAAATCAAAATGTATTAGTGAATGAGGGAGCGATTAAGGAGAGATGGAAGGAGTATTTCACAAAATTATTCAATGATGGTGGGGACGCAAGAGTTAGGTTGGGACATCTTAGTAACTCCGAAGGGAACGTGAGTTATACATTTTATCGACGCATAAATTCAAATGAAATAAGACAAGCATTAAAAAAGATGAAAAATCATAAGGCGGTGAGACTAGATAATATATCAATAGAAGCATGAAAATGCATGGGAAAAGAGGACATCTTCTGGCTAACAAAATTATTTAACGCGATCCTTAAATCAAAAAAGATGCCAGATGAGTGAAGGAAGAGTACTTTGATTCCTATATACAAGAACAAATGAGATGTTCAAAACTGTGAAAATTACAGAGGAATTAAGTTAATGCGTCATACCATGAAACTCTGAGAGAGAGTAATAGAGCAAAGGCTCAGAAAAGAAACAAATGTCTCGGAAAATCAGTTTGATTTCATGTCTGGTAGGTCAACAATGGAAGCTATATACCTATTGATACGCCTAATGGAAAGGTATTAGGATCAGCAAAAAGATTGGCATATGGTGTTTATAGATCTAGAAAAGGCTTATGATAGGATTCCTAGAGAAGTATTATGTAGGATTTTAGAGAAGAAATGAGTCCAAATAGCCTATATACAAGCCCTTAAGGACACGTATCACGGTGCAGAAACAAGAGTCAGAACATGCGGAGAGGATACTGAACCATTTCAAATTACAATGGGACTGCATCAAGGTTCTGCACTAAGTCCATACTTATTTACTTTAGTAATAGATGAATTCACTAAACACATTCAGACAGAGGTGCCATGGTATATGCTATTTGCAGATAACATAGTTTTGGTGGATGAAATAAAAGAGGGAATGAACACTAAGCTTGAATTGTGGAGAAACAATTTAGAATTTAAGGGATTTAAATTAAGTAGAAGGTAAACAAAATATATTGAATGTAAATTTAGTAAGAATGCAAGAGTGGAGGATGTTATAATAAAATTGGAAGACCAAATCTTACAAAGAAAATACCATTTTCGATATTTGGGATCAGTGATTCAAAAAGATGGAGAAATTTACGAGGATGTCACACATAGAATTAAGGCAGGTTAGCTAAAATGGAGAAATGCATCGGGGGTGTTATGTGATAGTAAATCCCATTAAAACTGAAAGGAAAATTCTATAGGACAGCTATAAGACTAGCCCTGTTGTATGACTCAAAATGTTGGGCAGTCAAATACTAGCATGAGCAAAAGACGAGCGTAGCGGAGATAAGAATGCTAAGATGGATGTGCGACCATACAAGAAAATATAAAATTAGAAATGAGGTTATTCATAATAAGGTAGGAGTAGTGCCAATCGAGGAGAAAATGAGAGAGACTAGATTAAGATGGTTTGGTCATGTGAGAAGAAGACCAAGAGACGCTCATGTGAGGAGAATTGATGAAATGGAATAATTAGTCAAAAAAAGAGGTAGAGGCAGATCCAATAAGACTTTGGGAGAAACATTAAAATTTGATATGAAGTATATGGGCCTAAATGAAGATATGACAAAAGACAGAAATATATGGAAGTCTAGAATTCATGTAGCCGACCCCACATAGTGGAATAAAGGCTGGATATGTTGTTGTGTTGTTTTTACTATATAAAAACATTCAAAGTTACCATAATAATAGTTTAAAATTTACAATATTTCACTTTAAATTTACTCTTCTAGCATTTTTAGATGAAAAATCAACAATTAAACTATTACAATCAATTTGTTCCAACATATGTTTTTCAATAGACACTATCGCCAATCCATTCAACCTTTCTTCTGACATTGTTGACCGAATGTAAGATTTTATCAGTTTCAACTTTGAGAAATTTCTTTCTTTAGAGGCAACTGTAACTGGTATGGTCAGAAATATTCTATACGTGATCCATCCATTCGGAAAACAACAATTCATCATCTTCATGTAGTCTAACACTTCAATTTCCTTCTTGGTCTCTTTTGGCAAATATCTCACAATTTTTAGCTTAGAGAATAACTCTTGTCCATCAATATCTGAATCCGTCTTGTACCTCAAAAATTCTTCTAGCTTATCACGTGATCTCTTCAAACAATCATCATCTGTAGAATATAATTTTTTCAAACCAAATAGAAATCCAAAAACATTTTCATATTCTTGAAATTGTTCAAACCTACACTTAAGCAAATAAAGAGCTTGATCAACTACATATAAGAAATAATCAACTCTAAAAAATTCTTCAGCTGAATGTGTTATCTCATCATTGGCATTTTCATCAAATTGCTTCTTTCTATGAATAATACGCTTTTCTTGAAAAGTAGATTCAATTTCCATTTGAGCAACAATTTCTTTAGCAATAATCATATTAGATTCAAATCCAATTTCTCTATAGGTTTCAAAAAAATAAATGAGTGCTTCCAAGTGACTTATAGTAACATCAATGACCATATCGTTACTTTGCAACATTTTGCTTACTCTATTAATAGCAGACAATATATTATATCAAATAATCATGCCAAACAAGAACTCAAAATCCATAATGTCATGTAATAGACTTTTAGTATCTCGAAATGCTTTAGGGCCGTCACATGTTTCCATCAAGTGAGTTAAAACAACTTTTATTTGTGGAGTTTGGAATCTTATTGCTTTAATACTTTCAACTCGACTTTCCCAACATGTTTGTGATAGTGACTTAAGTGTCAAGCTTTCCACATTATCTTGCAAAACTTTCCATCACTTTGTAGAAGATGAAAACAATATATATAAGCATTGCACAGTTCCAAAAAAAGATTTAGCCTTTATGCAGGAACTTGCCATATCACATAGTGTAAGATTAAGACTATGACAACCACACAGAGTGTAAAAAGCCATTGCATTTATTTCTAATACTCTTTTCTGCACACCTTTATGCTTTCCTCTCATATTAGAACCATTATCATAACCTTGACCTCTTAAGTCACCAATATCAAGTTCAAGTGTTTGTAGAGCAATTATCAATTCATCAAACAATCCTTGCCCCGAAGTATCGTCTACCTTAAGGAATTATAAAAAAAAACTCTTTTACCTTAACTAGACTTGCTAAGGCATTTGTTCTTCATGACTTATATTGGGTGTATAGTCAAGTATCACCGTAAAATATTTTGCTTCTCCAACTGTTTTAATGATTGCACTTTTGATCTTACTTGCCAACATGAGTATGAATTCATTTTGAATTTTGTGACTCAGATAATGATAGTGAATTTCCTTTTCTTGAATATGTTAAACGTGTTCTTTCATAATTAGATCAAACTCAACAATCATTTCAATCAAACCTAGAAAATTCTCATTATCTTCTTCATATAATTTTTTACTATTTCCACGAAATACCAAATTATTATTACTGAAAAAACTAACAATTGAAACTATTCTCGCAAAAACTTATTTCCAATGTTTTATATCTTTGTTGATTTGATCTTTACACAGCTTTATCATTTGTTAAACTCTTTTGTAATCACCTTTTCAATTCAATCCATTTTCTCATGTTATCCATGTACCCACTACTTGTTTCATGGCTTTTCAGTTTAGAATCAAGATTTTTCCAATCACTTGTCCCTTCATTAGCTAATTGAATATTGTTTCGTTCTTGTTTAAATAACTTGCAACAAAAGCAAAATACTTTATCTAATGAAACGGAGTAGATCAACATTTTGTATCACTCTTCTCACCATTTGATAAATGTCAAGTGTAATATGTAGAAGAGAAATGCCTATTTTCTGAATCTTTAAGAAAATCAATCACATTCCCTCTTATAAGACCTTTTTCTACCAATAAGTCTATAAATTTTTTATCAATATTTGACCAATTTTTTGGATTAGTTACGTCCAAAGGACAAGCTAAGCATTTTTTATCAAAATTTTTATGTTCTTACTCATTTCTATTTTCGGCATCACCTAATTCATGTTGTTCTTGCATGTCATTTTGAATCTCTTTATCCACCAAATTATCACACTCTTAATTTTATATTGTATTACTAATGTTCATAGTGACAAACCTATCCAACGCTCTTGCTTGAGATAGAATAAACTTTGAGTTTTTTTTTTCTTTTTTTGCTTTTTTCTCATTTCATTTCCAAATAAATATTTTGTAGTAGACATAATAAATCAATTCAAATATGAAAATCAATACAATATCAAATTCAAATATTTCGTATTCGTTACATGTAATTTTATTTTTAAATGTAGTCATAGAGGGCCCTATATAAAGTTTCGCTTAGGGCTCCTAAAATCTCAGGACTAGACCTGACAATTCAGTATAAAATTAAAAATCTTGTCAAAGTTTGGTATTAAACTAATATTTTTTTTATATTAGTTTAAGGATGTTGGGATAGTTTACCTCACCTAGTAGGATTAAGGCTTGCGATTGTTAAGGCTTGCGATTGTTATTGTACTGTAAGGATATTGTGAGACTAAGAGGAAGACTCAAAAGATTGCAGCTTTAGCTTTTTGTGGAAAAATCATGCCTCTAACTAAGAAAGTTTGTGGCCTTGTTTTATGATGAATAGTAATGAGTTTTGTACCTTGGAGAAGGGATATATTGCTTTACTAGTTTTCTTTTTTTCATGGAAGAATTTGCTATTGATGTATTCCTGATGCAAAATTGGAAACTATGTTTTGCTTAGGAATTTAGTTAGACCAATGTTTTCTGCTACTCCCTTTTTCATTTTTCGTAAAATAGTATATCACCCATCATTAAGATTTCCCTTTTTACCAGGGAAAATTACTTGTCCAAAAAACAAAAAAAGAAAAATAAAAAACCATGTGGAAGATGTAAATCTACATTTGAAGATTCCTTTTTGGTTCTATCTAATTTATTATGGCTCCCAACTACTGCGATTAATTGGAACTCACCCTACCACAAGTTACTTTTTCATTTCTCCACCTCCTTAATGATATATTCTCCAGGGACAATTGACATGAGTGAGCTGCCAGTGCAAAATGTTTCCTCCACTGTGGTGTTGTCGAAGACGCACAAAAGCCAAGGATCTACTATCACAACATCCGGGTCAGATTCAAAGCCAAAGAAGAAAATCTGCTGTGCTTGCCCCGACACCAAGAAACTGAGAGATGAATGCATTGTGGAGCATGGTGAATCTGCCTGTTCTAAATGGATTGAGGCTCATCTTCAGTGTCTTCGGGCAGAGGGTTTTCATATCTGAAAAAGATCCATGATAAACTCGACACAAATGCAAGACCATACTTTTTTGTAGATCACCCTATTTATCTAAGGATTATATACACATTATTGGATATCTGTCTCGTTGAAAAATTATGAAGAAATGAAGAGGACAGCTTCACTTAACTTTTAGATGACAATTTCACATTTCTTTATTTTGTTTTATTTATTTTTAGACTCTGCAGGAGTAACTCTTTTCGTGAACATGGTGGCTATGTAAGTATGCATCAACAGTATACAATAATAGTAATCATGTATATTAAGGATTCCATCCAGTTTGGTTATGCTAAAAATTAAAAGGTTCAGTCCCAGCTTACGTTTGATGTCCTCTCTCTTATACAAATACGGACAATCTTCAAAATTTGTCAGAAAGCTTCCTAGAAACATGTGCCGCCTTGCTTTATATATTTTACAGGATGGATAAGTTATTTTTTAGCACTGTTTGAAGGGCACCAGCAATTTGTTTGTCCTGAACCTGGGCTTGGGTAGGAAAATTATTCCTCAAATCTTTGGGCCTAGCTCACTTTCTGATAATGCACTTCAGTAGGAAATATGTTCCCAGGATGCATTGGGCCTTTGCTCACTTACAAACGGTGACATGTTGTGAGAGCATTTCCAGGAACTAGAATCAGCTTTTCAAGCATGTCTAACATGATTACACAGCAAGTTCAAGAAAAACCTTGAATATAAGGATTGAACCATGTTTTAGCATTGGGAACTATTTACAATAAGCGGAAATGTCTTGTCTTCCTGGCAAGTACAATTAGTAGAAAATGTCACAAACGTAAAGGATTCAAGTTTAACTACATCCCTCTTGCTCTCTGTCTGTCACTCTGAGCTCCATTTATTTCCTTTTGATCCCGCACTTGGGGGGAGACTGGACTAGGTTTGATTAGGTTTTCATGTGATTCAAGATATACTGCCTCTTCCAAGTTACACTGGTTGTTATATAGACTTTTTCGTGTCAAAATTTTCCAACCTGCTGATGAAATTGTCTGTTGTTTGAGCCCTTAAATGTTTGTACTCGAACTAGTCTGTCTTCTTCCTTTCTTTTTTTTTATTCGTTAGTTTTGCAAAATATTGGATCTTTGCACCGTCCATGGGCATGCTTGGAGATGGAGAGAATGCATCTCATAAAATGGTGCTTGCCACAAACAAATCAAAAACTGCAGATTAGGAGAAAACACCCTAGTTACAATGAAATTAGAAGGAAAATAAAAACAAAAATCAAATTATTGCAATTCTATAAATGATCAATCATAAGAAGTCAGGCAAATTATATACTAATAGTAATCCATTATAACCACACGGTCACAGAGTGACCATTACACAGATGCGGGGAAACACATACACATGACACACAGGTGTTGCATAATAATTAAGAAGCACAACACAGAAAACAAATTATTCATCACAACACATTATTATGAAAGACTTGTGATCTCCCATTGAGTCACATTAGCTTATGCGCTTAATGATCACATGTGCAGTTCACACAAGCACAGCTGGTGCCGCACTTGCACGTTCCACCATTCTCAGCTGCTGGAGCATCCATGACAAAAGTCTCAATATGGCTGCAAAAATAAGACATCCATCATCATCATTCTTTAGCACTGCCTTCCAAATGTGGTCTCAAAGATTATATGTGCATAATATTTTTTCTGGGTGGCATCTGGTGTGCTTTTTCTTTCGTTCCTCTAAGAAAAGGTTGAATTTGTTGGGTGATATGTTCGATCTGTAATTATATTTGATCCTTAGGAAACAAGAGGCACATCATAAAATTTTCAGAGTATGATGCTTTGAAAGTTAGTTCTGGCAGTTTATATGGCTTATCTATATACCTAGTCTTCCTTTCTTCCATGTATACGGAGAGTCCATAATAATTTCTTTCTTTATTTGATAACTAAAACAAATAGAACCACCAGAGAGAAGGGTACAAGAGAAAGAAGAGAGACTAAATAATTTCTTCTCTCTTAGTCTGACAAACTTCATCATCTTCATGTTCATGATTTTGTGTTACCTAGACAAGGCCTTATTCCTCAGTTCATAGTTTTGGCAACAGTAAGTAGTAATTACTATGAAGAACAGGTTCTATCTTAGCTTGCGTTATTTTAATATGGTTTCTGAGTTCTTGAACTATCGGTTACCTCTTTCCAGTCTCAATGATATCGATGCCGTAGCTGTTTCCTTTCTTCCTGCAGATACAAAAGCATAATATTTAAATAAACAGTTGAAATATCACAGATCCACCTTTACACATGCATTAGTAAGAGGCAGAAAAAAGTATTGATGTACATGACTGCAACACATGCATATTTCGGTGAAATTTGTTAAATCTTTCATTTGGAGCTTTTCTTTGGAGATGCTCATGCTTGGCAGAAAGTAGCTGTTTTGTAAGTTTGCTATTCAGTTCTATGAAACTCAACCTGGTTTGGAAGTATCATTTAAAAATATTCTAGTATGTTATGGTTCTCATTGGAACCAAAAGTTGTATCATTCGGATGTATAGCAAACATGGACACGGGTTGAATATAGCTTTAAGGTAATCATAGGAGCTGTTGTTGGAAGCACAATACTATCAAACTGCAGTATTTCTCTAATCAAAACATGAAAATAGGAAAACATTTAGAGAAGTTCAAGACCCGATAAGAAATCATCTAACAGAAAGGGTGCTTTCAGACTGTACGAGAATAAGAGTTGATTACATGCATGAACATGATTAGGAACACGACATGAGCTACCATGGTGGTAAAGATAGTTGAGAAATAAGAGAGGAACACTTACGTACACTGGCTGGGGTCCGAGCAGTCGCAGCTGCTACACTTGTCCGACATTATGAGTGAAATTAGAGGAGAGAGTGGAAGTTGTATAGGAGTTTATGTAGCTGATATGAATGCTTATGCCTTCTATGCTCTCTGCTTTGATCTCTATTTATAGATAGAGGGAAGGTGGTGGTGAAACGGTTTGAATGCAGTATGGTCACCGCGTGTGGACCTCAAGGCATGAGAGAAGCACACGCCACTGCAAGAAAAGTCTGAAAGGAATCTCAATAATGGATAGGTGGCCTTCTATTCTCCTCTGACGTCAACTTCATTTCTCTTTAATGGAGCAGGTCATGTGGAGATATATCTTCTGTAAATTTGATAGAATTCTAAATTTCCAAAAAAGAAAAAAATATAGAAGAAGAAAATACGTTTGATCTTACATGCTGCCCTGGTCCCAATTTGAGTGGATTGGATTTACACAGCACCACCCTCCTTTCTTTATTTGGTCTCTGTTCACTTTTTCATCTCTTCCAGTTACAAATATTTTGAGTATTGGCCTAAGGTCAATCTAAAGCATTGGGGTATTGGTGATATGTTGCTCCAGACTGGAAGTATTGTTTTCTTCTTTTATATTCCCGGTATCAACCAGGGAAAGGATGTGTACAGACACGATTCTTTCCCGACTCTAACGAAGTAGGGAGTCTCGTGCATTGAGAACATTCTTTTTCGTAATTATTTATAAGCCTTGCCAGTTGAATCAAGATCTGGATGGAGAAATTAAAGTTGAAAAAGAATGGGAACCAAACAGGCAGGATGCTGGCCACAAGTTGTGGTAAACATCATCTTACAAGAACTAGTATTTGCTTAAACCAGAGAAAATTGCTGAAAAATGTTGTGAATGCGATTTCAGTACCTTTTCCTTTCAATGAAGAAGACTTCCAGAAATGAAAGGTCATCAGGACATTGGCTGTATGGCTGTGGTGTAAAATGAAAGCTAATTGGCAGCACTGTATTGCCCTTTCCCAGATGTTGATCCATGGGTCTAGATGACAATAAGGCTGAATGCCACACACTCTGGGAAACATTTTTTTAACTTTGCAAGTAGCTTTTTTTTCTTTCTTTCTTATAGTTCTTTATGTTATGTGATATGCTTCTTCTGAATTAAGGGTTTGAAAAGGGCACTGTAGACAGACAAGGGTCCTTCCGGAGGCTAGTGGAGCTATTGCTTATTCATTGTAGCCAACCTTTCAAATGGTCTTTTTCATTTTTTGGTTTCTTTTATCTAACAAAGCATGGCCTTAGACTTATATTTCCATCTTTTATCCAGAAGATATCAACTAGGTCACTGTCATCATTGCCATGCCCTCTCTACTTTCTCTGGCAGGCAGGTCAAGATCATAGCTTTGTTTGATTGCAAAAAAATCTGAATTAGAACCAATCTTATTGGAAAGAGTGCCAACCATAAAAAGTTCGACTCAACATTATTCATCATTTAAATTACAAAAATGTTATGTTGTCTGCGTCAGGCAACATAATGTTTGTTACCACAGGCAAAATGAGAGGGGCCCAAGCCCCTCCTGCGTGCCTATATCGGGTAAACTTGATGTGGGCAGAAGAATAAATCTATCTAAACTTATACCATATTCACAACAACAAAAGACAAGTCATAACCTTAAAATGATATCCATGAAACTTAAACTATGAACAATAGATGGACTTGGTCTATAATCAATTTCATCTTGTTCCCAGAACATGTATTATTCTTGAAGATACACAAAGTTATTTCCCTTTTACCATGGAACTTTTATTGGGTTTTTATGAATTTTAGTAAATTATTTTTATTTATAATTTTGTCTTTTTCTAAAATTCCAATAACTCATCATATTTAATTTTTTTTTCTATCAAATATTTTTTGACTTTACCTCTTTTGTTAGATAACATTTCATTTACTCTCCTCACCACAGCCTCTACTGGACTTCCATTCACATGACCAAATCATTTTAATTACATCACATATATTTTATTTTTAATAAAAATTATTTTTATCTTATTAAGAATAACTTATTTAAAATATTTTTTCTTATGTAGTTGTATATCGATTTTAACCTACTTATCTCTTACATTCACATTTTGCTCATGGTAATATTTTATTGCTAAATATTTATATATCATATAATAAAGTTGAACTTTTTGAAAATCCAAGTTAAAACTCTCATTTTTATTAGATAAAAACACTTCTTTTTTGGTTTAATATAATTTTATTGTCATATAAAACACCAAAAGCACTTTTTTATTTAACCATTTTGCCCCATCATTTATATATCGGATTCATTTGGTGTGACTTTAGGTAAAATGTATGAATGTTTATGAAAAAACAAGCTTATGAAAAGCTTGTAATGTGCTTACTAATGAACAAATTTTTAGCTTTGAAAGTCAAAAGCTAGATTTAAAAGACTGTCATAAGTTTAAAAAATGAACCAAACTTCACTCCAACTTTACAACTAAACACTTGAATTTTTAACGAACTTGTACCGATAGAAGCCAAATAAAAAGTTGAAACTACAGTGCCCATAATCAATCCCAAGACATGTGAACTGATCTTTCATTAATATGGCTTACCTTTCCAATTTTACGATAAGATCATCCATACTTAACCTGGGGTTGTGGCAGCTTGAACCAAGGCATGGGGGGTTCAAAGATTCCACTCTCTTTGGAGTCTGTTTTAAATCCTGTATAATTTAATTTAGTGTAGTAGCATTAAATGAACTTGCAGGAACATGAATAACCACTCAACACCAATACACCTTTACTGCAAATCACATGCCATATTCCATTAATAATTTAGACAATTTAACATATAATTTTAAATTCACACGATAATAGAGTTAAGAGTTTGAGAACTGCAATACGATAACTTGGAACATTCTATCAAGATGGTGTCAAGCATCAACAACGCCAGATTGTCTAGCTTGGCCATTTATCACAGGCCATACACCTTCATTTTGTAGTGCTGTTGAGATGGCAGTAGCATTGCATGACACTTGTTTCAGCTGGAAATGCAAAAATAATAATCTCAAAACTTGGGAGTTTACAGATACTCTAATGAAATCCCACAACAGAAACTCCAAAGTTAAAGCAAATGCTCAGTGGATTAAGTGTTAACAAATGAGAAAGGCAAAGAATAACATCAACATTGCAATTATAGAAACCCTTGGTTCACATGAACTTTGTGGAGAAGGTCAGAAGGAACTACACTGCTAATATCTGACTATGTCCTGAAGGCAGTCATAGAAGTGAGAAATTTTGATCTTCTCTTTGCCAGAGTAAATGGCTTCTGCTCCCCCTCCTTGTTCTCCTTGAGCAGCCATTTCAACTACCATGTAGAGCTTCTTGATCGGCATCTATAGCAAAAACAAGAACAAATCAAGAAAAAAACAAAACAAAAAACAAATCATTTTATCACTGTTCAAATTTCTGCACTACTTATTAGTTCTATTAGTTTTTCATCACTTTTTGTATTATTCTTTATTTAGATACAGACAACATAAAAAAAAGAACAGCCAAAGGGGAGAACTGTTTCTGGATGATGGATTTGGTATTACTCCTAAAAGTAATAGGCACAAATGAAAGACAAAATAGTAATGATAATAATTACTTTATACTGCCTTTTGCATTGTCACTAAAAATGATTAAAATAAAATATTATGTAATACTAGCACACAGACAAGCATGCAGGTGGTTGGAGAGGAAAATGAAGATGTTATATAACTCATGAGCTTACATCATTCAAGGCCTCGGCAGCAGCATCAACATCATTCTCAGAGAAAACATTAAGTTGTTGTAGCACCTGTTGGGCAGAAGATAAAATGTCACTAGAAGATCATCGCATGTGATAAATTTTACAAGATTGCCTATCTTTTCTCTAAACATAGAAGAAACACGGTCACCAGAACTGATTCAAAATCCTCAGAAGATGTTTCTGTGCCAGGTAAATTGAGGAAAACATAATGATGTAATCTTCAAGTTTTATGAGTTTAACAAGGCAAAAGCCCTAAATAAAATTAGAGAGAGAGAAACGGGGGGGGGGAACATGGCAATGTAGTCACCATCTTGTGTTGCAAAAATAGAAGCTTTACCTTTCTAGCATCTTCTGACTTCAGTGTTGGAACATGGTATGTGACAGAAAATGCGTCACAAATGCCAATTGAATCCAGAAAAGTCACTTCACTTGTTGTACCAATCACAAGTACATTTTTCCCCTGAAACACAGATAATGCATTATGCGTCTGAAGCATACAATGATGACCCATATCACTAGGGACAAGGTTAAGTAAATGTCACACATATTATAGCACACAAATCATCATCATCAACTGCACCTTATCCTAACCAAGTTAGGGTCAGTGGCACATAATTCATAATGTCAATTGACTTCTAAAAATTACATTGACGATACAAATCCACTAAAAGAACAATGTGGCAAAATTTTATATTGGATGCCCTCCTTGAAGCAATGATGAAATGAAGTTCCAACACCATTTCATATGGAGAAGTTTCATGAGATGATGGTAAATGAAAATAATTGATATAGTTGTGTTCCATCACTTAATAGACATGGTGAAACCAACAGGTACAATAGGAAAACACAAGCAATATTATAGCGAAGACATAATACACGCAAAACCTAAGATAGTGTGTGTAACAATCCAATAGCAAGGTCTAGGATATTTTGGCCTTACTTGGTGTGTGTTACATTTTGGCATAACTAATTTAGATGGTTTAAATATTGCAAGTGTTGAGCAAGTTGAAAACTAAATGAAAGCCATGTGGTATTGAATATTCAAAGTAAAAATGAAGGAAGGAGGCTTTGAAAAGTCAAAGGAGGTGGAATTGGGAAAATTCAAATACAAGAGATGTGGAAAAGTCAAAATTAGGAGATTGGAATTGGAGGAGGAATGGGGCTGCCGATTGCATTTTGTATATGTATATATGTGGGCATTTTCCATTTAATTTAATGGAGGAAAAAGGGAGTGGCAATTTGGTAAATACTAGCAAGTGCAAGGGTAAATTGGGAAAGAGGGAGAAGTATATAAAGGAGGCCTTGAGCAATTCTTCTTCATCTTCTTCCTTTTTCTCCCAATTCTTCTTCTCTTCTTGCTCCATCCAATCTTCAACTTTATCTTCTTCTTATTGATGCCAAAGAAGAGATCGGTTGCTGAATTTAGAAGGTTATTTGTCAGTTTTGGTGGCTTGGTTTGTAGCTTGCTTTCTTCTTTGGATTCGTCCATCAACTAAGGCAAGTTCCGATACTATCTCTTTTTCTTGGCAAGCTTCCCTGTTAGTGTAAGCTTTGATTCCCCTCTCCCTTGGTGAATCTTGAATCAACCATTTTTGGGTAAAAATTTCATAAAACCCTTCACCTTGGGAAGGGGTGTTGTAAAAAACCTGGTTGTTTGCAGCTCGTGTCGTTTTTCTTAAATTTTTGGTAAACCGTGCCTATCATCTAAACGGGGACTTGATTCACCCCATATTTTTAAAAGAAATGGTGTGTTTGTTGTTAGGGTGTACTTGCATGCAAAAGTTTGGCGTTGCTTGTATGTGTTTTTGGCCTTTCGTAAGTTGATTTTCAGGTTGGAGAGGTTGTATGTCGACTAGGTTGGTCAAATCAGTGGATAGATGGTGCAATGGCATTCTGTCAGTCGACAGATGTAAGACATCTATCAATAGATGGGGGTTTATAAAAGGCAATATGTCAATAGATGGGGGTTCATCTGTCGATAGATTGAAGCATGACTTCAGTCTGTCGATAGTTTCCCTCCATCGGTCAACAGTTCGATTTCAATGGTTACTTGATTCTTCATTTTATGCTTCCAATATCCTCCCAACTCATCTTATGATCCTCTAGCAAGCCCCTCTATCAATTTCAACTTATCATCTTTGGAGGGTGGGGAAAATGGTTGTTCAATCATACGTGCATTTATGCAAATTTTCCATGAAAGGGGGCATTGGGTGCTATGGATGTATAAAGGCGTGAAGGAGGGTAATCCCTACATAAATTACTTCCAAAGGAGGTAATGGAAGATAAATCCATAATAATGCATAGTGTTGCATATTGTAAATGGGTATGTGTGTGTGCACCCATTATCTTATATGGCGGTGTGTCTGCATATCTTATAAATCGGTGTGTCCGCGTATCTTATATGGCGGTGTGTCTGCGTATCTTGTATGACAATGTGTCTGCGTATTTTGTATGGCGGTGTGTCCACGTGAACCTAAAAAATATCCTACCAAGCCAATGGGGCTTATGCTTGATCGTGGGAGCTTCGGCTCAAAACGACGCCTAGTATGAACTAGGTTGTGGGTGGATGTTAGTCCAAATTTGCATATGATGTGTGTTCATTTATGAGCTGGCATGCAGCATGGCATAGAGGCATGGTCATTGATATTTTTATTCATGATAGGAGAATTCTTGATTTGATCTTGTTTACGTTACTACCTACTGTTGTTCCTCCTCAGTGAGATGGTCTTACATATTTGTAGTTGTTATATCATGCCTCATATTGTTGTGATCCATATCTGTTTTATAGACTTGCTGAGCCTTGTGGCTCATATTGCTTCCTTGTGTCATTTCAGGTAGAGTCAAAGGGAAAGCCAAGGAAGGTGACGGGTCTAGCCGCAGTTGAGTCTTGTGTTAGATCTATTTACAGATGTCTTCTCAACCTGAAGATCCTTAGGGGTTGTTTTGAGGGCAAGGAAAGGAGTTTTATTTTGTAATTTTCCATAGTCCTTTAGATATTTTGTAATGTATGGGCAGTTAAGTCCAAGGAGAATATTGTAATGGCATGGTGATGTATATATATATATATATATATGCAGGGTTTGTTGATTACAGTATTGTCCATGTGGTTGGCTTTTGTTGGATTGTGTTTCTATATTTCATCTTTGACGACTCTCTCACGGATCTCCTATGCCAGCGGGAGCTCCAGGAGGCCAGCCGTTATAGTGTGAAATTATAATAAATCTGCAAGAGGACAATGGTCGGCAATCATGAAAGAGGGGCAGCTCCGGGAGGCCAGCCGTTATAGTGTGAAATTATAATAAATCTACAAGAGGACAATGGTCGGCAATCATGAGAGAGAGAGAGAGAGAGCTAAAACTAAGTAAATCATACCTAAACAGATAATGTATTATAAGGGAGGTTTGCATGCTACTAGATAAAGAATTCACAATATCCCCATGTCGTATTCTCATCTGGCTCTTTCTTGTCCAATTAAATTTCCTTTGTTAGAAGTTTAAAAGGTGTCCTTAATACACGAGACTTCCTACTTTGCAAAGAGCACATTTGCATAATTTGAACCCATGGCCTAGTCAAAAATGAGAAGCCCTACCTGTTGCCAGCAAAGCTTGCCCTCTTGTTTTCTAGTAAAGAAATTAACCCCCCCCCCCCCCCCCCCCCCTCCCACAAAGAAAAAAAAGGAGAAAAAGGAGTCTTAAACTGTCAAATATGTTCAGACAATTTTGCATCTATCTTGATTTTGAGAATAACAATTTATATATATATATATATACATAGACTTTTGGTACTTGACGTCCAAATAAGAAATTGGAAAAGAAAAAATCACATAAAACAAAATCCAAGAATTAAGGGGTGGGATTTAAAAGGGGAGAAACAATTAATCTTCAAAGAAAAATTAAGGGGAAGAAGGGAATGGAATGGAGAAGGACAGGCAAACCAAATGTGGAGAGAAATGGCTATTGTCCTGAGAAGCACTGCAAAGGTAGTCCTTGGAGAGACAAATGGTAGAGTCCCAAACTCCTTGGAGAGACAAATGGTAGAGTCCCAAACCTTAAGGAGTTTTGGTGGTGGAATGAAGAGGTACAATTGAAAATTAGAAATAAGAAACTTGCTATAAGGTTTTATATCAGTGCAGTAATGAAAACCTAAAAAATTATAAAGAAGCGAAAAAGGCAGCAAAAACAGCTGTTAGTGAAGCAAGGTCAAAAGCATATGAGAATCTATATAAATGACTTGATACAAAATATGGAGAAAGGGATATATATAAATTAGCTAAAGTAAAAGAAAGAACAAGGGATCTAAACCAAGTAAAATGCATAAAAGATGAAAACCAAAATGTATTAGTGAATGAGAGAGCGATTAAGGAGAGATGGAAGGAGTATTTCACAAAATTATTCAATGATGGTGGGGACACAAGAGTTAAGTTGTGACATCTTAGTAACTCCGAAGGGAACGTAAGCTATACATTTTATTGACGCATAAGTTCAAAAGAAATAAGGCAAACATTAAAAAAGATGAAAAATAATAAGGCGATGGGATTGGATAATATACCAATAGAAGCATGGAAATACATGGGAGAAGAGGGCATCTTTTGGCTAACGAAATTATTTAACGCGATCCTTAAATAAAAAAATATGCTAGATGAGTGGAGGAAGAGTACTTTAGTTCCTATATACAAGAACAAAGAGATGTTCAAAACTGTGAAAATTACAAAAGAATTAAGTTAATGAGTCATACCATGAAACTCTGGGAGAGAGTAATAGAGCAGAGGCTCAGAAAATAAATAGACGTCTCCGAAAATCAGTTTGATTTTATGCCTGATAGATCAACAATGAAAGCTATATACCTACTGAGGCGTCTAATGGAAAGGTATCAAGATCATCAAAATGACCTGAATGTGGTGTTTATAAATCTAGAAAAGACCTATGATAAGATCCCTAGAGAAGTATTATGGAGGGTTTTAGAGAAGAAATGAGTCCGAATAGTCTATATACAAGCCCTTAAGGACATGTATCACGGTGCAGAGACAAGGGTCAAAACATGCGGAAGGAATACTGAATCGTTTAAAATTACAATGGGACTGCATCAAGGTTATGCACTAAGTATATACTTATTTGCTTTAGTAATAGATGAACTCACTAAACACATTTAGATAGAGGTGCCATGGTGTACGCTATTTGCAGATGACGTAGTATTGGTGGATGAAACAAAAGAGGGAGTGAACACTAAGCTTGAGTTATGGAGAAACAATTTAGAATCTAAGGGATTTAAATTAAATAGAAGGAAAACAAAATATATGGAATGTAAATTTAGTAAGAATGCAAGTATGGAGGATGTTATAATAAAATTGGAAGACCAAATCATACAAAGAAAAGACCATTTTCGATATTTGGGATAAGTGCTTCAAAAAGATGGAGAAATTCACGAGGAAGTCACGCATAGAATTAAGGCAAGTTGGCTAAAATGGACAAATGCATCGGGGGTGTTATGTAATAGTAAGATCCCATTAAAACTGAAAGAAAAATTTTATAGGACAGTTATAAGACCAGTTTTGTTGTATGGCTCAGAATGTTGGACAGTCAAATACCAACATGAGTAAAAGACGAGCGTATTGGAGATGAGGATGCAAAGATGGATGTGCGGCCATACAAGAAAAGATAAAATTAGAAATGAGGTTATTCATAATAAGATAGGAATAGTGCCAATAGAGGAGAATATAAGAGAGACTAGACTAAGATGGTTTGGTCATGTGAGAAGAAGACCAAGAGACGCTCTTGTGAGGAGAGTTGATGAAATAGAACAATTAGTCAAAAAAAGAGATAAGAGGTAGACCCAAGAAGACGTTGGGAGAGACATTAAAGTTTGATATGAAGTGTATGGGTCTAAATGAAGATATGATAAAAGACAAAAATACATGGAAGTCTAGAAAGTGGGATAAAGGCTGGATATGTTGTTGTTGTTTATATATATATATATATATATTTTATCTTCTAAATATTTTAAAGGTGCAAATTATTTAGCTTCTAGATATGAGCCATGCCAAAGGAAAGAAAAAATCATCCATTTGCAATAAATGATAGAACTTCTCCTAAAAGGCCATATGCAGGGTAAATTTCTTTGAAAAGGGCCAACACAAATGTTAACCAGTCAGAGATGTGTGAAGTCTTCCACAGGCATCAAGCCACCAAAGATGCATTTGACAAGAAGAGCACAATCAACTACTTTAATAACCAGCCCGTAAATGAAATATGTCAAGGAGAAACCTTGGGAGGAAGCCTTTTGAGAAGGACCAATAATGTTTGAGAAATTAAGTTAGAAAACCGAGGTCCAATTGCAACATACTCCAGTAGCCTGCAGTAGTGAATGCCAAATGTCTAACATCAGTGGGATGAAGGATGGACATATTGAAAAAGAATAAATTTAGACTCAGCTAGAATTACCTCTCAATGTCATCAAGGATAATGATGCTTAATGGTGATTTGTAAGCATCCTCAAATACCTTGACAATTTGAGAACATTTACTTGCTTCACTAAGTCCAATCATCGACTCGGCAGAGATCTGACATGGGCCAAAATTAGAATTTAGAATGATAGCAATAGAGGTCAGTTGGAGGGTGTGTAAGTGAGAGAGAAAATCGACTTGAATAACTATTATTGACAAATTAAAAGGATTACTTACTATCTTAACATAGGGGAAATCACTGTCAATACCAACACTAGATGCCATTGCACTCTTGCCACTGTCCAAAACAAATAAGATTTAGAGAATTGAGCGTACGCTAGAGAAGACAAAAAATCACAGCACTTACCTGCCACTTGGCCCTTCCAGAAGACATGTGACAAGTGGGCTTCCTTTGCTAACTCTTACTTGCTCGGCCAATAACATGGTTCTCTTATATATGTGTTCATGTCGCGCACCACAATCTACAACACCATTAAGCCTGCAAATTTCATTCAGAAGATTGAAGACATTTAAGAAATGTTTCTTGATATAAAATTATGCCATCATGCATATAGTTTCTCCTTTAATTTCAAATAAATATATATATATATTGGTCTTTAAAAAGGCATAAGATACACACATGGCCTGGTTTTTGTATTTGTTCTTGTTTTTTAAATCCTTCTTCAATTGTGAAGGAGGAGCATGGATCTTTTAGTGGTAACCCTAGCTTAAGTCATCAAATAGACACCGGAAGAAAATATATATGGTGAGATTGAACTATCTTAACTACTGCTGAATATAAGAAACACCTTCCAATCACATTGTTTGCACTAACCCTGTCTACAGCATAGATGCACCAAAACAATCTAAGTTGCATAACCACGCAACAGGCTTTCATTCTATTTCAAGCATAAAAGTAGAGTTTTCGTAACAGCCTCGTGATGGAAGCTGCATGTGACAAGGTAGTAAATGGGTAAAGTAGATGGAGGCAAAAGAAGGTGGCAACTGCAGTGAAACCAATAGCTTACCTATTAAAATGTGGCACAAAGAAAGGTTATACACCTTGTTGGTCAGCACACATATTTCCAAAAGTAAATACAGAATGCGATAATTAGGAACAGTTACAGGCTATGAGTTTTAAAAAAGAAATGTGAATCAGATCATCAATGATATCTTAGGTAGATGGTTCAAAGCTTATATGACAATCTAGGAAGAAATTCATAAAAAAGTAAGTAAAAGATCAATCAACTAGTCCTACCTGCAGCGGTCAAGGTCATCGGTGGAAGCTCCAAATGCTGGCCTAACTTCATAGAGAGCATTTAAAAAGTCCTCCATTGTGACTTTGATACTCTCCTCATCTACTGGCTTAGTTAGGTCATCCATGCTTAATTGTCGATTTAAAGCAAATGATACTGCACTCTTTACAACACCTTCAAGCTCAGCCCCACTATAATTCTTTGTCCGAGCAGCTGCATTGAGAGGGGGAAGCAGTAAATGTTATTAGGAGATTTAGTTAACTGAAACACCCAAATCTTCTGATGCATGCACATTTGACATTGATCTCCCAATTTAAAGTAAAAATATATAAAAAGCAAGCTCTAAACTCCACTGAGTAAATGCATAAAAGGAGAAAAGGGTGTGTTTTGCTTCAACTCATTGTGAAAAAGAACAAGGTTCCAAGTCAAACTTTACATGTTAATATTAACAAAGAAAAGAAGAAGAAGAAGAAGAAGAAATTGAAACTATTTATTTGGCCAATCACGCATGTATCTTGTGGTTTTGAGATAGAGGATTGAAATCTCTAGTCGGAGAGGAATGCATCTTGGATATAGGCTGGGGATAAGCTAAACCACTATGAATTTGTCATGCTTGCTTTCTCTATCCCTACACTCTATTTTTTGTTCTTCATTTTAGTTTATATATATTTGTCAAAATTTTCATAAACCCAATTTTATCCACCACCCCTCATATTAAACTCCATTAATAGTGCTAACATGGATGATGTTATGGTGAGACTTGATGATCAAGTTATCCCAAGAAAATATAAATTCAAGTATTTCAAATCAATTCTTCAAAAAGACAGCAGTATTAGTGAGAATGTTACTCACAAAATTAAGATAGGAAGGTCAAAAATGGTGAAGTGCTTTCAGCATTTCATGTGATTGTAAAATTTCTTTAAAGCCAAAAGGGAAATATTATAGGACAACTATAAAACTGGCTATGTTACATGACACACAATGTTACGTTAGGCTCCAATATAAGCCAAAACAAGAGTGTAACCAAGATGAGAATATTAAGAAAATACAAAACTAAAAATGAGATTATTTATAATAAGGTTGGAGTGGCATCTATTGAAAATAAAATGCAGAAAACATGATTAAGATAGTTTGGTCATATGAGAAGAAGACCATGAAACACTTCAATGAGGAGAGTGGGTGAATGGAAGAAATTTATAACAGAATAGATACAAAAAGATGATGAAACAGTTGGTAAAAATTTCTTTGCCATGACATGTGGTTACTAGCCGTCCAAAAGATATGAGCACACATAGAGATGACTGGCATGCTAGAATCCATGTAGCCAACCCCATCTACTGGGATTAAGGCTTGATGTGTTTTTGTTGCTGCTAATCAGATATGGTGATGACAATCAATTAGAAAATTATTGGATAATCTATCATGGCAACAACAATAACTCATAAAAAAGGCACAAGTCACATACCCAGCTCTAGCAAATCTACATCTGGAGCAAGAAAAGAATTTTCTTTCATCTTATTTGTGTGAATCTGAAGAATTTGAAAACGACCATTCTCATCAGGGAGGCTAATCTCCACTTGGACTTCCAAACGACCAGGCCTGAAAAGGAAATGGTTGAAATCTGATTTATTCAGAATTAGAAACTTGTTGGGAGAGTAGTAATACAACTGAAACATTGAAAAATAACTTAGAAAAAAAAATGTCAAACAATAAATGATTCTGTTAGGCAATCATAGCATTCAGAAATAATTATTTAGCAGAAACTAGAAGAAGAATGTGATGTGGAAGTCACCTTAGAAGTGCTTCATCAAGCAAATCCTTCCTGTTAGTCATCCCAATCAGCAAAACATTGTTTAGAGACTCAACACCATCTATCTAAATAGCAAATGGTTTCAAATTAGTTACTGTCAAATTGGCATAGCCTTGCTACATTGTGAAATTTTCTTATTCATTCTAAAGACACACAAAAAAATTTTAAACCAACCTTCGTTAGGAGCTGATTGACAATGCTATCATGAACTCCAGTACCATCTCTTGTTGAACCTCTTGACTGCAAGGTTAGACCAAAGAATGAATTGTGAACCAAATAAATAATTATCAATACAATGTCATTAATGGAAATAACAAATTACCAATGCAATTGGGTAACACCAGAATGATGCAGAATGCTTAACTAATACATGGCTCATTTGAGAACTACAAACCTAAACTAATTGATGCGCAGAAGATAAGACTAACCAAAACATAGTAAATTATTAGCATCAAACAAAATTATCTTTTATAAACTTGATTCTGCGAAAAGGCCAAGGATAATACACAAAGTTGACCTCTATAACTCAACCCAAAAAGTCTTTTGAGTCAATTACATTACGAAGGCCTAAAAAACCATAAAAATAATTGATCATGTCAACAAAACAAAGAAATATTGGTGGCCTCTATCTTGCATGTTGGCCACTGAGAAGTTTAGAAATACAAACAAGTATCCGGCCAACATAATTTCTTAGAACCTTAAAATATAATAATAAGACTCTGTCAGACAGTCTCCAGTAAAAGGATTAGATTGCTATGCAAGGGACTTGTATTTATGGATCAGGATTGCACTGTTCAATCTGAAACTCAAAACCTCGAATTACTAATCAAAATCAACACTACTTCCACGATAAAGCAACAGTTAAATGCGCATAACACCAAGTAGTTTGCTTCAACAAAAGGCAGAAGGGAGCAAAACAGAAAAGAAAAAGAAGTCCATTCAACATTAAACCATTGAAACACATTCAAAGGAACCACTGAAAATCATAGATGACATTTATTCTCAAACGCACAATTCTCGAGAACTGAAAGGAACGTTAGACTGAGGTTTTGAGAGCTACCTTACAAATTGCATCAATTTCATCGAATATGATAACATGTAAGTCGCTTTGATCCCCTGAGAACAGGAAACCAAATAATTATATATAAGAGTGGGTAATCAGAAGTCACTTTTTCCAGTATAATCCTTTACCTCGGGTCCTCTGGTCCTGTTCAGCATCAGCAAATAAATCTCTCACATTCTTCTCAGTTTCACCAACAAATTTGCTCAGTACTTCAGGTCCATTGACAATCTAGAGTAAAAAGAATTGTTAATCACACTATAGCAAACATTAGCATGCACCAGATCGACGCGAAACACAGTATAAACCATGCAGATCAAACAGAATTCAAGAATTTTTAATCAGCTTGAACAGAACAGAACCATACAATCTAGGATGGCAATGCATCTGCATTATGGCATCATAAAAGGAAATGCTCCCATGTGAAGGATGGAGTTTAGCAGTAATTTCAAGTACATAGAACACATGAATGGGCTTTCACAAGCATAAAAAGACCTCAAGAAGAATCTAAGACTTGCATGATGGACTATAGTCCTTCTACCATGTTTTGTGAGTTAAGTACAATCTAATGTAAACATCAAGAATTTCTCAGAACCATGCAGTGGCTGGCCACTATCATGGCAGGTGTCTTTCACACTGTACTTGGTGTGCAAAAATAAGGCTCGAGAACAAGGTATCAAGAAAAGCAAATGCCCAATTTCCTAGTGTAACAGACATGGCAAAACGATGGCAATAACTGGATGTGTACATCTTTACTTTCTTCTTACAACTCTTAAAATCTAGCCAATGCACATTTGTTTCCATAATCACATTTATTGGGGCACAAATGGTTCCTGGAAGTTCTTGATTGATATATAAACACAATTTAATATATGTATTAAGTTTAATGATACTTTTAAATTGCAGTTACATCAAGGATCTGCTTTAAGCCATTACCTATTTGCCCTATTGATGAATGAATTCACCAAACATATCCAAGCAGAGGTACCTTGGTGTATGTTGTTTGCAGATGACTTAGAGTTAGTGGACGAGACAAAAATATAAGCGGGTGACGTTAAAGTTAGACTTGAGAGCAAGTCATCCCAATAAAAGATTAATTCAAATACCTTGGATGAATCCGTCCAAAAAGAAGGCAATTAGTGAAGCAAAGCCAAAAGCTTTCAAAAATTTATACCAATAATTTGACACAAAAGAAGGGGAAAGATATTTATATAAACTAGTTAAAGCAAGGGAAAGAAAAACAAAGGATTTGAGTCAAGCAAAATGCCTAAAAGACTGAAATCTAAATGTGCTAGTAAATGAGAGGGCGATCCAGGAAAGATGGAGAGAGTAGTTCTCAAAACTATCCAATGAAAGGCGAGAAACAAGGTTATGTTGGGGCATCTTAGTAACTCTAACAAAGACAGGAATTACATGTTCTATAGACATTTGTTCGAACAAATTAAAGCAAACATTGAAAATGATGAAGAATAATAAAGTAGTTGGGCAACATAATATTCCAATGGAAGAATGGAAATGCATAGAAGGGGGCATTTTTTGGCAAACAAATTATTCAATGTGATCCTTAAATCAACAAGGATGCCAAACAAGCAGAGAAAAAACACTTTAGTGGCTATCTACAAAGAGAGAGAGAGAGATGTTCAAAGCTGTGAAAATTATAGAGGGATCATGCTAATGAGAAGCACACTGAAACTTTGGGTAAGGTATCTACAATCTAATATGATTATTATGCCTGGCAGGGTTAACAATGGAAGCTATCTACTTATGGAGTCCTTAATAAATTAAAAAGCTTTGCATATGGTGCTTATAAATTTGGAAAAAAAGTTTATACCAGAGTACTTAGAGACATATTGTGAAAGGCGTTGGAGAAGAAAGGTGTAATAATTAATTATATATAGGTTATTAAGGACATGCATTATCAAGTAGAAACGTGTTGTCAAGAAGTTACTAAGGCTTTCACAATTACAATTGGATTACTCAAGGATCTGCATTGAGTCTTTACTTCTTTCCTCTTATTATGGATGAAATCACGAAACACATCCAAAAAGAAGTTCCTTCATGTATGTTATTTGAAGATGACATTATCTTGATAGATGAAACAAAAGAAAGCATGAATAATAAATTTGAATTATGAAGAAACACTTCAAAGTCCAAAGGTGATAAACTAAGTGTTAAAAAAATTACGTGGAATGTAAGTTCAATAAAAATATAAATGTGGATGATATTATGTAGAGATCACATTATTCCAAAAAAAAAAAATATCAATTCCGATATCCTAGACCAATTGCTTAGAAAGAAGGGGAGATTATGGAGAATGTTACTCATAGAATAAATGCAGGATGATTAAATTAGAGAAATGCAATCATAAAATTTCTTTAAAGCTAAAAGGGAAGTTTTATCAGATGGTTATAAGACTATCTTTGTTATATGACTAAGAATGTTAGGCAGTTAAGTACCAACATGTACAAAATATGATTGTAACTAGATGAAAATGTTATGGTGGATGTGCGGCCATACAAGAAAAGACAAAACAAGAAATAGCAATATATGTAATAAAGTTGAGAGTCACACCCATTGAAGATAAATGAGAGAGAAATAATTAATATGGTTTGGACATGTGAGAAGCAAATTGAAAAAAGCACCGCTGAGGCAAGTGGATGAAATGGAGGAAATTTATAGCAAAATAAGGAGAGGAAGACCAAACAAAACTATATGGAAAACCCTTAGACACGACATAAAATATGATAGCCTTATAGAGAATATTGCCATGGATAAAACTGATTGGATATCTATTATTCATGTAGTTGGCCTCCCATAATGGAATTAAGGCTTATGATTGTTGTTGTTGTTGTTGGTAGTGGTAGTTAAAATGAAAAAGTGTGTTAAAAAATTTTAAGTAATAATAAGATTCATTAAAGCTAAAAGAAAAATGTCTCGAGGTGGCTACAAAACCAACACTGTTTATGGGACATAATGTCGGACAATAAAACACTAATATTTGTAGAACACGAGCATAACAAGGGTGAGAACATTATGATAGATGTGCTACCATACAAGAAAATATATAATTAGAAATGAGGTTATTAGTAATAAGGTCAAAGGTAAGATACATGTGACATGATTAAGATGGTTTGGTGTGAGAAGGATATCAACAAAAGCTCATGTGAGTAGAGTGGATGAAAGAGAACAAGTCTTTAGCAAAAGAGGTATTTTGCTAAAACTCTTAGGTAGAAGATGAGTTCTAATTGCCTTAAAAAATAAATGGTGGTCATAGATAAAAATGATTGGTGAGTTAGAATTCATGTAGTTAACCCCACCTAATTGGAGTAAGGCTTGATATGTTGTTGTGATCATAAGAAGCGATTCAACCTAAGTTGACATTATTCTTCACATTTCCTTAAACAAGCCAACCATCTGATCATTCATATAATTGACCTAAGCAATAATAAAGATGTATGCAAACAGTTTGACAATGAAAAAGAAAAAGTAGCATACTAAATACAACCAATAATTTTGAAAGAATAACACAACCCAACGACTTCATAAATCCATACCTTTGGCTCCTTCCCATTCAACATTTTTCCAATTTGACGAGCCATTAACGTCTTTCCAGTACCTGGTGGTCCAAAGAGCAGCATTCCCTTGACATGCTTGATGCCTAATCTGAAGCATTAAAATTTTTTGATGCATACAAATGTTAAGAAATTATTTACCCCTAAAGTAATAAAAGTACAGAATAAATTGAGAAAAGATTTAATGATAGAATATTACTTATTGGTCACATGTGGAGGAAAAACTCTAGAAGCAAAGGCTCTCCGAAATATATCAGCAAACTCTGCACTTAATCCACCTATTCCCAGGGACTGAAGATTAAACTCTTTGTGCCTAAAGATGTTGCTGCTAGCAGCTTCACGCTGGTTGACAATCTGCATAGAAGTCGGTTAAATAATGAACCAATACATTGCTCCACCTAAGAAAATCTGGAGCAATATTTGTGAAGAATAAAATCATATAAATTAATGAGAAGCAAAGACTGAATTCCAAAAAAGTAAATGGGAAGGCAAGAAAGCAAACTTCAAGGATAGCAAAGAAATAACCTTTATTCCACTGGAGTTTGATGCTTCAAAGACTATATATGTCTCACTTGAAATCATCCCTCTCTCAATACTGCTTGATTTTTCTTGTCCCTCTATAGCAGCCTGATTAACAGTAAAAATATAACCATTGCCATGATACTCAAATGTTACCCTCTGTCCTGTTGTCATAACCTGCAGGTCATGGGGCATCAAAGTCAATTTTTGACCAAAAAAAACCAGGGTAATGAAGAAAAAGAGATTAAATACTGCATATTGATCAATATCAATAGTCAAATTCATATCGTATAAATGAAATTTTCTGCCAAATCACTTCAACTTCAAGCTCCAACACCTGACTAACAGATCAGCTTCTGTTGCTAAACCTGTTCTAGTTTTTGCCACTACTTGTTGCAGTTGCAAATGCAATATCTCAATAAATGAATTTCTTTAATTTAAAGAAAACAAGTTTCTTTTCCCTTCCTTTTTTTTTTTTCCTTCTTATCTATTGTGTGTGTGTAGGGGTGTCAGGTGTTGGGGGTTGGGGGGGGTGGGGGGGGTTTATAAATATGACAAGGAAGAACGAGAACTAAACTTATATTTGCTTCAAGTACCAAATAATGTTTCTTGAAATTTTGCTACATAGAAATATTGCATACAATAATCTCTCATTTAGTTTTCCTAGTAAATGGAACAAGAGAGTGACAATGACTGCATAAAACATTCATGAGACATGAATAAGATCATATCATACTTCCATCAACGAGAATAAGAGTGTGGGCTGGCCTCAGAATAATAGTGTCCAAATGTATATCAAGGAGAATAAGGAAAGCAACATGAAGCACTTGCCTGGTTGATAAATCTCTTCCGGATCTGCTGAGCCAACAAAACAGCATCAACCTGTCAAACAAAAATTTCTCATTACTTCATGCATAACAGTTAAAGAATGATGGCAATAACCTGCTGTTCTTGCCTGATTAAAAAAATCAAGCAATCAAATGGTGCAAAACATTTAAACCATCAGAGCAATATATTATGCTAATTTACTCATTAAAGGGTAACAAAAATGGAAAAAGCCCATACCTGCTCATCTTTTGTCCCTTTCTTTACAAACTCCAGTTCAAGAGTAAGCAATGCTAGGTTGAAGTCATCCGGTGGAACAAATCTATGAAGATTGTCACCATATAGCATTAACAAATTGGGAAAATGAAAGCAACAATAAATATATACCTATGAAGTTCTGATTGTCAACCTGCTGATGGATATTGTGTCCCCAGCAGAAACTTTAGCATGGCGACGTTGGATTGCATTGAGGGCAATGTGGCCATTAGGTATGCTTTCATGTGGAGTGGTTTTTTGTTAAGAAAACAAGGGATACAACTTACTAAATGACCATTCTAGCAATAATTTATCATTTCACAATTTCTCTCCCATATATCAAACATGTATGAAGTGGCTTCTCTCTTCCCCTTAGATGTGTAGACATCATCTCCACTTATGGACCTATTAACAACACAGATTGCACTACAGACATTTGAAACCATGAAAACAAGTTTTTATGTATTTAAGCAATTTGATTTGAACAATGCTGGGAAACAGACATGTTTACTTTTTTTTTTTTTTTTTAAGTTTTTCCATGTCCAACTTGTGTGGGTTACAAACTTATGAACCATCCATGAACACATGTAGGACACACACGTAACTGTGCTCTATCGTCTATGATTTCTTTAGAATCAGATGCACGTTAAAGTGTCAATTTGGACATAGGTGAGACATGTTTGGGGCCCTGGGCCAAGCTGAAGAAGCAAGTTGAAGAAGGCCAATGGTTAAAATAAGAACAAAAAAGGGAATGGAATACTATAGATATCCATCTATTTGGGCCTTTCCTCATTTGAATCCCAACATTTATAATTTCTAAACTGTCTTTAGAAACTTAAATTTTCTAACATGCACCACCTACTGCTCGGACCATAATATCTCTTTGCAAGCACATATTTTCCATGATAATCCTGGCCTAACCCTTTGACTCCTCACTCCTTGTTGTAGACAAAACCAATATCAATCGTCATCATCCAGCAAATGTGAAAGTGGAGAGATTACAGAAGCGGTCTCAAAATCTTTTCCTTCCCGTCTAAATGTAAGATACATCATTTTGAGAAATTCAGTGCATGCAATGTGAATGCAGTTGACCCATAAAATCAATGCCGTCTGCTAAGTTTGGGAACCATCCGGGACTCTAAAACTATAGATTTAAACATATGCAGGAAAAAATAAGAAATAACAGAACTAAACGTGACGGCTGCAAAAGCTCTGAAAATGCCCAATAGAAACTCCTATGGGAAGAGTGGATCAAACAAGTATTTATCAAAAGAGGTATAATCATATGGACCTTACGGAAACAAGAGCACGAATAGAAACGAAAAGGAAAGTTATAATTCATGTAACCGACCTATGTTGTTAGTTATTGTTGCTTTCCAAGCCACCAAACATGGAGAAATTGTAGAGCAACAAATTTTGAATAATTCATCACCAATCTACTAAAAGTGGAACAACATCAGGTTCTATACCGATCAGCGACCGCATTAAGAAATTAAGATGTAAACGTTGCGCAAGAAAAGTAGGGAGGATATGACAGGGACAAGACAAAAGCATCGGCGACAAGGGCAAAGGCGAGCTTCGACCCGGAGACCAAGAAGTTCCGGAGATCCGAGGGCGAGCAGTAGGCGAAATTGGTGTAAGCGAGATCTTTTGCCGGCGTGTTGGTGACGATCATCGTTCGCGCCGAACCAAACCCTGATCTCCCGGCCATTGCCGTTGCCGTTGCAGAGAGATCTAATTCAGAGAGAAATGTTTCTTGTTTGCTGTGCTTTTTTGAGCTTATGCAGTTGGGATGAACCGGTGAGGGATGGTTTCTTGGGGTTCAATCCGGGTTGAACCCGCCCGACCCATATCCGCACACAAGCCCAATACAATTCCATTTAACGTTGATTTTATTTTATATTTTAAAGGCTAACTATTTTAACTCGTGTTATACTTATCATGGTGGATTATATATCTCACTAGCCAAAACTCGACGGATTATTCTACTTTACTCGAATTAATTAATATACAGGATAACTAAATATATCTAATATCAAAAATATCCTTATTTTGAAATTCTCATATCACCTTGAAAATACCGTGCACGTGTTTAAATAAAATTCGCCCAACACGAGCAAATTTCATAACAGATGAAGTCCGTCCAGCATTGTGTTAGGCAAATTTTAACATTGTTGAAGTCTGCGGGGCAATTTTTTAGTAAATCTGTGCGTTAATCTCTTTCAAGCACTATAGTACGACTCAAACTCAGCATGCACCATACTCAATAAAGTATAATATGTGTTATTTCTTGACCAAAATAGGACAATCGGAGGCAATGTCACAGCGGTAGGGTGAGGGTTCTAGGGGCAATTGCCACCTACAAGCACTCTGATACTCGAATGAGTAAGAGAGTGAGGAGAAAATAATATACCAGTAAGTTAAAAGTCAGAACATACACTGGCTCTGAAATTAGCTTGTTGATATAGAATGAGAATACATCATCTTACATGCATACGTCGTGCGTTTGTAGGTGGTGAAACTGGCTATCCAGCGTCAATGGAGATTCTCGGGTGATAGCATGGTAGCAAAATGACCCTTATTAATGTGAATGAGATCCACCATTAATGAGGATGAGATCTGAGGCGGCCGCGTGGATACTCAATGAGAGTTATAATGATACCATGACATGCTGTCGCTGGGCCGATGTTGGGCTTGAAGGGAGGGCCAAGATTAGAGCTGAGGAGAGGGCCGAAATTAGATCTGGACAATCCAATATGTATCTTGTTATATTTTTTATTAACTAGCGAACAAATTTGAAATTTCTCATAAAATTTAAAATATCCACACATAAGTCCAATACAAATCCATCTAATGTTCATTTATATTTTAAAAATTAATTATTTTAGCTCGTGCTGCAATTATCAGGATGTGTTACGTGTCTCACTAGCTAAAACTCAACATTTATCCTAATAAATAAAGCATAGCATGTGTTTTGTTGGATTCTTAGCAAACAAATTTGAGATTATCATAAGTCTAAGTATCACTTGAGAATTTTGTAAATAATATTGATTTGGTGTTATAATTATGTCTATTACATTATATAAGTAAATACTTCATCAATAAATTAATTTTTCAAAATACCATCTATATATATATATTTAAAAAAAATCATTATTGTCAACTTGTTTTGAACTCAAAATCTCTCAATTAAAATAAAATTTGAAAACAATATTACCACGATACCAAAACTTATTTTTATTTAAATTTTTGTTTAAAAAACAAAAAACTAAAACATGACCATTAAATATCATTGAGTGAGTATTTATTTGAAATATCTTATTATTTTGACTCACATACGTATAGGTGAGATTTTGTTTGATTTAGTAATTGATTAACTAAATTGTTCAAATCAAATAGATTGAATATGTATCCAAAGCTAAATTAAATGGACTAAATATATGCTTAGATTAAACTAAAAAAGATAAAAAAAACTAAATTAAAATTTATCAAACTTAAAAACTAAGTTAACCTGACCCATAAATCAAACTGAATTAATAATTTTGACCTATTCAATTTAATTAAAATACTATTAACCTCTATAAGTGCATAATATGGGGCCACGCTATTAGTTAAAAATAGAATCTTAATAATTAAACGTATTAAGATAAAGATTTAATGTTATTTATTTATTTAAATATTAACTTAATAGTAAAAAAATATATAAAAATTTGCCCTTATGAATAAAATCTAGACTTTTGAAGTATACTTTAATGATCTCTCTCGCCATGAAAAGTAAATGCAACTTTAGACTCCTTATGGTCAATGGGGCAGACACTTTACTGGCACCGACTATCTACAAAAGATTATTATAAAATATTAAAATAAATAATACTATTCATCTCCTATATAAACAATCAACAATGATGTGATAATTCATGTATTTATTTAAAAATTATAAAAAAGACCTAATAAATTTTATTTTTTTATATATTTTAAATAAATATGTAATACAAATAAAATATTTTTATTTTTAGATAAACTATTACATCATTACCGATCATTTCTACTAAAATGAAAATCAATACCATTATTGTATTAAAATTGGGCAATCTTCCTGCCCAGGCGTGGAAAATAGGATAAAGCCAGACCTTTATCCGGTTCTGCATACGTGGCTTCCGTGCAGGCGTGGGGCCCAAGGCCCTCCCCCGCGAAACACGTTCCCTGTTTCGACGGTCAGGATCGCCGATCCAGCAACAGCTACGATTATCCGATGCTATCGATGGGGATGATCCAACGGCGTGCAGACGCGATGGCACAACCGCAGATTCAGACAAGTATAAGGGTAAAGTGACCCGGTCAACCTCGCAATCAGTGGTAATCTATAAATAATAATATATAAATTATTGTGCCTGGGGGGAAAGAGATTAGGGATGTAATTAAGGGGGAATTAAGGATTTTTAAAGGGAGGTTTATGTTTACGATGTCGATAATCGATATATGTATTGATTGAATAGCTTGTCAGTACGATTGAACAGTGCGTAAAGATTCGCTGGCTCTCTCTCTCTCTCTCTCTCTTCCCATGAATAAAGGCGGAAGATGTAAAGTTCTCATATTCTATCAAAATCTAACCTAAGCAAGGAGCAGGCGCTCTTTCTCTCTGTATCAAGACTGTTTAATGGATCGGAGAGGCGTACGCAGAGAGGAAATTGACCAATTGTGATCGCGATCGCTGAGAAAGCAAGCCAAGCCCTAGGGCGTCTTCGTTCTCTCGTGCAGTGGGTCGGAGTTTCATCGATGGAGTCGCCGCCGTCGCTCGCCAGATACATGCCTCATCAATCCAAGTCCTCTTCTCTATCTCCGATTCTCTTATTTTCCTGTGCGTGTCTTTGTTTCGTGTCTTGATTTTGTCCGGCGATCGGTGCAGGAAGAGAGTGTTTCCTGGGAGTAGCTCGTCGTATGTGGAACCGGACGTCGTTGAAATCTCTCCGCCCGGGTCTTGGACTACGAAGCCCAAATCGCTTAAGCAGAAAGAGGTAAACATCGGTTCTTGCTTCGAGATTTTCTCTATTTAATTGGTGTATCTGATTGACGGGCGCGTTCATTTCGTGGTCGATTGAGGACCACGACCCATGAGTTACTTTTGATTCTTCCGACGATAACATTCAGGTCAGTGGTAGCAAGTGTGTTCGTGTAATGTTAGATAGCGATCATGATGTGGCTTGTTAATGTATTTTCTAGAGTCGACTTTGGTCCATTTGGATTCAGTATTGGCGAATTTGTGTAGATAACAGTGCATCTTTCATGAATTAGGGGTCTTGTGTAGTTTTAGTCTACTTCATCTCTTTAACTTAGCATCGTTATAAAAGGGCGTGGTGTTTGGAAATAATTCAAGTTGGTTAAATGTAAAACCCAGATAAGTAAATTCAGATGTGGAGTATGTTTGTTTGGAAAAAATCCCTCATTTTTCAGTGCGATTGTTAAGACGAGTATGGAATGGTTGGTTGAAAGAGGGTTATCATCATCTGGGAGAGACATTAGTAGTGGAATGAAATAGAAATGATGGAAATGGTTCAAAGAGGGTAATCATTGTTTGAGATAGACAATAGTAATGGAATGAAATAGAAATGGACTCTTACTTTCCATCCAATGCCCTATTCTTTTGATGTTTGGGGAGGAGTTAGTAACGGAATGGAGTGGAAATGGGTGGAATAGAATGTAAAACAATTTCTCCTCTTTTGGGAGAGTGGGAGATGCAAAGTAATAGTAAAGGTTTCTCCTTGGTTGGGATATCAAAGGAATTGGATGGAATGGAAGGATATCAAACAAGTAACTATATACTCTCTTAATGGGAAGGTAGTGTGAAGAATTTGAACTTCCAAAAAACTGTTAAGATCAATGTTGTCAACACACAAAATTGAGTTTTTTGTCCATTTTCATTCCATCTATTCTCTCCCAATTTGGGGGGACAAAAAAATAAGGTGTCGAGGAGAATGGATGGAACTGTTTTCATGATTTTCTATTCCATTCCATTACTGTCTTCTCTCTCAAATGAGGAAAACCCTCTTCCATTCATTGTCATTCCATTTCCCTATCCAAAATGCACTATAAGGCAAACACAATGACATACATCTAATGAGAGTCTAACATGTTTACGTAACTAGTTGAAATACTATCAAATGAAAGAACATGAGGATGTGTGAAGCCATAAAGAAAAGGATGTTATGCTTTTTAGTGTTAACAAGATATTGGCTAGTACAATCAAAGCAAAAGTTTCATCAGTTGGTGGAAGTTAGGATCTCTAGAAAATTATTTCTCTATGGCAAACATGGTACATATAGAAATGAAGTTGAGACTCCCTACTGAAGCAGTATCCGAAAGTTTAAAAGAAACTTAGGGCAAAAATAAAGAGAGAAAAGAAAGCAACTCTCAATATTCACCGGTGAATCAAGAATACAAAATTAAGTAAAACAACAAACTAAGCTGGATTTATATCTAGCGAGAAGCCTAGCTAACGCGCCTAATCATGATGCTAATACAAAGTATAGAAACAGTTATAACAAACATAACAACAAATAAGCTTTATAATAAGCAACAACAAAACAACAAATACATCCTCTAACATTCCCCCTCAATTGAAACTACTCCTTGACTGCTAATTTGAGAGAAGGTCCTGGAAGTCCTGGCTTCGAGATAGGTGATATCCTTAGATGCAACTTATCTCGTAAAAGCTGAAAACGACTTCTTGCTAAGCCTTTAGTAAAAACATCTGCAACCTAATAGTTAGTAGGAACATAGCGAATTTCAACCTCCCCATTCTCAACTTTCTCCCGCACAAAATGAAGATCAACCTCCAAATGCTTAGTGTGAGCATGAAAAATCGGATTCTCAACAATGCTTTTAGTTGCAAGATTATCACTTCAGAGAACAGGAACATGAGCACAGGGATAGCCAAGCTCAGAAAATAAGGATTTTAACCACATAATCTCAGTTACACCCAGAGCAATTGCTCTGTATTCAACCTCTCCCATTGACCTAGCTACCACCGACTGCTTACGGGAACTCCATATAATCAAATTACTGCCAATAAACACACAAAGCCCACTGGTAGATTTGTGAGTAACCCTATAGCTGGCATGATCGGCATCTGTGTACTGTGAGAGAGAGATCAATCAAGGAAGAAGAGAAGAATAATCCCAAACCAAGAGAACCTTTAAGATATTGAAGCAGACGCTTGCAGACAATCCAATGTTGCTGCTTAGGAACTGATTGAGCCTATTAACAATGAAAGCAATATCTGGTCTAGTATAGGTAAGATATTGCAAGGATCCAAAGATAGTGTGATAAAGAGAAGGATTAGAGAAAGATTCACCCTCATCAGTTAAAGATTCTGCTATGTTAATCGAAGTCTCACAAGGCTTACAATCCAACATGGCTGCTTTCTTTAATAGATCAATTGTATATTTAGTTTGAGTGAGGTAAAGACCATCTGTGATACGGTGAGTCTCAAAACCAAGAAAATAGCTGACAAAGCCCAAGGTTTTGAGAGCAAAATGAGTATTCAAATCCTGAATACAAACTTTAAGGGCTGTGGGATTTGAACCAGTGTGTCATCAACATAGATCAAAACAAACGACACAAACTAAGCAGCCTTCTTAATAAACAAGGAGTCATCTGAAACTGGCCTGTTGAAACCCCAAGACTGTAAAGCAAATCTCAGCTTGGTATACCAGGCCCGAGGTGCCTGTTTTAATCCATAAGGGGATTTCTTTATCTTGCAAACATGAGTAGGAAACTGAGAATTCTTTAATCCTTTTGGTTGAGACATAAAAACATCCTCACTCAAATCACCATTTAAGAAAGCATTGTTGACATCAAGTTGTTGAATGTCCCAGCCAAAAGCAACCGCCAGAGAAAACAATACTCTAATTGTTGGAGCTTTAACAACAGGGTTGAAAGTCTCAAAAAAATCAATACCTGGATTTTGATAAAACCCCTTGGCAACCAAACGTGCTTTGCAACGAAGCACTGTACCATCTGCCTTGAACTTTATCCGAAAAACCCACTTGCAGCCAATAACATTGATGTTTTTAGAGAAAGGAACTAAATCCCATGTGTTATTACGTCGTAAAGCAGAATACTCTTCTTCCATAGTCTCGACCCATTGTAAATCTAAGAAGGCCTCACAAGCAGTGGTAGGTTCCAAAGAGCTCACAAAGGCATGAGGAGAGGATATGGGAAGAAGTTTAGCCTTGGACCTGGTGAGCATAGGATGAACAGAAGGTTTAGGAACATGAGAAGGATGGATAGACGATTGAGGAACACGAGAAGCTGGTGGAGATAACAATGGTTTAGATAACAAAGGAGGCGACTTCTCCAAAGAAGGAGAGGATAAAGATGATGAGGATACAAGAGAAGAAGATTGAATGTTAGATAGTAAAGGCTGAGAAGAAGAAGCAGCAGAAGGTAAAGCTATAGAAGGTAAAGAAGAAGGTAAGAAAGTAGAACCCAGAGGTTGTGCTACTGCAAAGGAAGGAAAAACAGGAAATGACTGAAAGAACAAAGTAGAAGGACGATCAGGGGCAATAAAAGTAACACCAGATAAAGAAGACGTAGACTGGAACAAACTAGGATAAGGAAACTCATCTGGATTAAAAAGAACATGTCGAGAAACATATACACGACCAGAAGAGTCAAAACACTTATAACCAGCATGCCCATGACTATACCCAATAAAGATACATTTGGTTGAATGAAAATTGAGCTTATGCTTGGTATAAGGACGAAGATAGGGAAAGCATGCGCAACCAAAAGGCTGAAGGTGCAAATAAGAGGGTGATTTAAGAGATAGCATCTCAACTGGTGTGCGAAACTGGAGAGGAGCAGAAGGAAGCAAGTTTATAAGATAAACTGCAGTTTGAAAAGCCTCAACCCAAAATTTAAGAGGCATAGTAGCATGATTGAACAACGTGAGCCCCATTTCAGCTATGTGACGGTGTTTTCTTTCAGCTACACCATTCTGCTTAGACATATAAGGGCAGGTAAAACGAGGTTGAATGCCATGCAATTATAAATAAGGTAGCAAGGATTTAAACTCCCCTCCATTTAACTATTTCTAAAGCTTTGGCCTTAGCATTATACTGAAGTTCAATGAGTTTGTGAAAGGTGGTAAAGACAGACAAAGCATCAGATTTTAACTTTAGAGGGTATAGTCAGGTATAGCGAGTGTAGGCATCAACAAAGATAATGTAGTAACGATATCCTTTCGTTGATAAAGTGGGAGAAGGTCCCCATAGATCAGAATAGACCAGTTCAAGTAGTCTAACTGCTGTGATTTCAAAATCAGAAAAAAAGGAAGTTGATGTAGCTTACCAATTTTGCAAGAGTCACAAAAAAGAAAGAGAGGACAAAGAAAATGGAACTTGAATTTTATTCAACACCAATCGCACTACATTGAGTGAGGGATGCCCAAGTTTTGCATGCCACTGCTTGCACACATTACTAGTTTGGGCAACATTCACATTTACAGTAGTAGTCAGTCTTGAACTAGAAGGAGCTAACTGTTTATAACTCTGAAAAGAAAAATTATTACATGATGAAGGAGATGTACCGTGTACAAAAGATCTAGGACGAAAAGAATGAGCTGAAAGCCTGGAATCAGCAGAAGCAAAAGTTGAATTCAGTTGATATAGCCCATCCTTAAGTTGCCCTCTGAACAGTACTTGTTCGATATTCTTGTCCTTAATCACACAAGAATGAGAATTAAATTCAGCAACAAGATCATGATCCTTAGTTAATTGAGAGACATTGATTAGATTTTTCCGCATGTTAGGTACATGTAAAACATTAGGTAAGGTAATGTAAGACAGGCTGAGAATGAGAATACAACTGTCCAAGGCCAACATTTGAGATTGATAATTTCTAACCATTTCCAATAGACACTTTATCTCCACCACTGTAAGGAGTATGCAACGAGAGATTTTGAAGATTAGTGGTGATGTGATTTGTTGCTCTAGAATCAACAAACCACGATTGATCTGAAATAGATGGCTGACGGTCTAAAGGCTGTTGAGGAAAATGAGTATAGTGAGCACTCTGGACTGAACCAACATCATTCATTGAGACCTCATTAGAGTCACTTAGGGAGGCTAGATAAGCTCTAGAATCTAACTGTTGATTTACTGGTGAATTACCAAAACTGTTCTGACTTGGAAAAGTTCTAGATAACCTCTGAAAATTTTTATCAAAACGATGATAACATCGATCAACTAGATGCCCTGGTTTGCCACACAATTGGCAATAAAAGCGTCTACCAGACTAACGGCCTCGGCCGCGTCCTCCTCGTGTACCAAAACCACCTCCTATTTGATTGTGACCTCCTCTCATATGCTGAAAATTATTAACTCCTTTCTGACTATAATCAGTCAAATTAACTTGTATAGACGGTGTGACTGAGTCAAAATTAACCGTCGACTGTGGTAAGTTTTTAGAGGCTAACCTCTGTTCATGCATTAATAGCAAGTACTGGACCTTATCTAGATCTACATCATTTATCTGGTACGTCACCAAGCTAACTACAGTTTTGTAGTCATGATCTAAACCATTAAGAATTGCAAGAAGCAATTCTTTGTCATCCAAATGTTCACCTATAGCAACTAACGAATGTTCGATTGTCTTAATCTTGAGAATATAGTTGTTAATTAACAAGGCATCTTTCTTAATTAGTCGTAACACTGCTGCTTAAGTTGAAACGACCTAGCAATAGTTTGCCTTGAATACAAATTTTCAAGTGTAGGCCATACCTCAGCTGATGACTCATAGTGTATTACCTGCGCTAGTACTTCTTTATCTATCGTTGAGAACAACCAGCCAAGAAGGAGCTGATCCGATCGCAACCACGTCATATACTCTAGATTCAACATCGTTCCTCCTGCTTCCTTACTACTAGGATCAACAACATACTTAGGCGGTGGTGAAACCTTAAAGTGGAACAACAGGGTGAATTGCTTCTGTTTTTTTTCCGAGTTCCTGTGGTCAATCAAGAAGAGGGGGGGCGAACCGATTCAATCAAGTTCTGGAAGTATTTGCACAACAGAAACTTGAGATTTGGAGCAGCTGGGAGTGGATTGTGGAAGGCGAATTTGGAGGGGTGATTCTTGGCTGTGAATTCCAGCGCTCTTTTGGCGGTAGTTCCAATCAAATCCTAGGCTGCTAGTAAGGTAAACAAAGGTTAATTTTGGCTTTGAATTTTGGGATAACTTGTTGGAAGAAGAGCAGTATGTATATAGCTCCTTGGTTTTCAAAGTATGCTGATTGTAAAAAATCAGCTAAGGGGAGTAGTGCATGTAGGAGACTATGGGAGCCTCAATTGCAGCGAAAAATTCTTTATTTTCAGTTGAAATGGGGTCTCAATTGCAGCTGAATGATGTTGCATTTTTGGTGGCTAATTTTCAACCAAGAGAGCAACCTCAATTGCAGCAGACCAGTGCTGCATATCCAATGGGTTGTCATACTAGTGAAGCTAAGGGACGGAGTGCATACATGAAGTAGAATGCTTCACTTACAGCTGGAATGGAGCCTCAATGGCAGCCAAAGAAGGCTGCACTTTCGGTTGGCAGCAACAGGAAACAAGAGAAGGGGATCAGCCAAGTTGACAAGGGAACAAGAAGTGTGATACATGAAGAGTGCAAGGAATTCGGTTGAATATTCCGCGAGAAGCTGCAAGAATTTGCGATGATACTTATTAAAAAGTATCATTATAACTTTCCAGCGGAATACTTTGATGACTATCATGGAAGTTTTAACAAGGAGGAATTCCTTAAAGTGGAGCAGCTAAAGGAGGACAGCCTTGCTGAAGGTAAATTCTTGGTGTACTCTAGCTACCAGCAAGTAAAAGTATTTCCACTAGAGGAGGCCTCTACTGAAGATATGAAAGGGTCTAAACATACTACTCCCTTGGTCTCGGTTATGGAGAAGGCTGAGGAGTATATGGAAGAAAAGATTGGGGAGGAGAAAGTGGAGGATGACACTTAATCAATGGACAGTATCTCAAGCACTACTACTAGTGCTGAGACTCTTAATGCTATTGATCTCCTGAAACAGCAAAATAAGGAGTCTAAAGAGAAGAAACAAAGAATTGCACTGGCCACCTTGCTCGGAACATCCCACATGTATGTCATTGACACGGGTACACAAGACAAAGCAAAGGTGACATTGCAACAAGAAGAGTTGGAGGATGGGGTTGTAGGATTGATGGCACATTTGGAACCATTTTTGACAGCACTAAGGAGGAGGCGGATGGCTGAAATTGGTGTGGCAGCAAGACATAATGCTGTTGCTGATGAGGAGAAAGAAAAGAGAAGGTAAAAGAAAAGGGAAAAAAAAGAAGAAGGAAAAGCGAAGAAGAAACCGTTGGGTGAAGATGGGCATTGGATAAAGAAGCAACGGCTAGGTGGTAATAAGTTTCTTGGGGATAAGAAACATTTCAAGGGGGGGAAATTGTCACGATCTTGGGTATTATAGGGGCAAAGCTGTAATTGAGTTACAATTATAGTTAGGGGGTATCTTTGTAATTCGGTTACAGCACATGGGTGTTGTTATTCTGTTATTTTCCTTTTTTGTCTTGTAGCTTAGTTGGTTAGAGAGTTTTGTTTGGTAGCTAAGTGAGGCTATATATATATTGCCTCAGCTGTAGGAAGGGATATGCTTGAATTGATTAAATGAATATCTGATTCTCTCTCATTTTCTCTCAACTTCTCTCCCTCATTTCTCTCTGCATCCTTCCCCCATTTCTGTCCAAATATCCCTCTAAACTTCCTGTTCTTAGTTCTACTCAATCGGATTCTTCCGATTGCCAATCCAGCCCCGTTATGAACCCTAGGTTCATGACATCTTCCAGATCACAAGTCATGATCGCTTGTACCTTAGCTTCCCAATCGCTCCCTGCAACTCGACCAGTTTCGTGACACCCGCAAGTTGAACTGGATGTGAACGACAGGACCTGCACCTTCATCGATCGGTTCCGTTACCAGAATTATGACACTGAACTCGCTGCTATAAACAACCTACCACAGTCGCGATCAACCAGCTTTAGGACTTTCGATTCCGTTGGATTCACCGGATCACTTGGATCGTCTCAAGTCCTGCTGCCTCAATCGCGTAACTCCTTGAGAATCGGTCAGATGTTACTTCGCTCCTAGATCGCCAACAATCGCGGCCTATAGCGTCAAAATTGCTTCATTGAAATTAATTCCAGCAGCCTTAAAATCCAATCGGAACCAAAGCAAGGGATTGTCGGAATTATCGGAGTTGAATTTGCCTTCCAATCCCGATAATCAACCTCTGTCGAACAATGGACGTCAATTCGTCAAAAAATTAATCAATTGAAGAAGCCGCCGAGGAATAGTGGCTTTGATACCATTTGTCATGATCCTAAGGTTTAATCTAGGATTAGATTGGAAATCAGAAGGATCCGATAGGTTTAGAACCAAGTATTGCTTGGTTTGGGGGAGTTAATGAGAAAAATGAGGGGGAAAATCAGAAGAAGAAGGGGGGAGAAACAGAAGAACAAAAGAGAGGGGAAAGAAGAACGAGAGGGAGAGACAGGAGAGGGGAAGGAGGATTAAGAGAGAGAGATAGAAATAAGATTTTCATTCATTCAACAACTTGTTTTCCCTTCTCCTACCAACAACCTTTTATAGGCTTCATCTAACAAAAATAACAACATCCATGTGCTGTAACAACATTACAAAAGATCTTCTAACAACTTGCTAAGTCTATTACTATAATGCTCTTCTATGGAATCTTGGGTCATGAAAGAGAAGTTGATTTTGGTCCACACAGAAAGGCACGGTGGATGAGAGATTTCTAGCTCTCCGGCAGTGGGGATCCGTCAAGGAGTACTGCCTTTGCGTCGAGACATAGGCATCGCCGCTGGAAGACATGCTGGAAGGCACTTTATCAATGGGTTGAAATCGGACATCAATGTTGAGATGAGGGTGTTAAGGCCTATGGGCCTGGAGCAAATGATGGACCTAGCCTAACGGATTGAGAAACGGAATCAAGTGATCCGTGGAGGTACTTCCGAATCAGGCCCAAGTAAAGGTCAGGCCTTTTCAACCCTGATTCCAACTTACTAGCGAGTGGCGATTTTGCCACCTTCGCCTCCTTTCCCAAAATTGGTGTCGCCCAGCCCCGCTCCCTCATACCGGCCTCCGGTAGTCGAAAAGTGGAGTAACCCTCCTTTCAAACGGCTTAGTGAAAGTGAGTTGCAAGCCAAATGGGTGAAGGGATTATGTTTTCGTTGTGACGAGAAATACACGGTTGGGCACAAATGCAAGAACATGGAGTTGCAGGTGATGGTCATTTATGAAGAAGAAAGGGAAAAAGAAGAAGAAGGCGGCATAGAGGGAGCCGAAGTAGGGGAGAATTATGGGGAATTAGGAGACACAGTCAAAATGGGAGAAATGGAGTTATCATTGAATTCAGTAGTGGGGTTAACACCTCCACAACCTATGAAGGTAAAGGGAAAAATAGAAAGTCAGGAAGTGGTGGTCTTAATTGATAGTGGAGCTTCCCATAGTCGTTGACGTGGTGCAGAAATTGGGATTGATTCGGACACAAACTCGAGGCTATGGTGTGATCATGGGTTCGAGCATGGCGATACAAGGGGTTGGAGTATGTAAAGGGGTGACCTTGTCATTGCAAAATGTGGAGGTAGTCGAGGACTTCCTGCCATTAGAGCTGGGAAGCTCAGATGTTATTTTCGGGATGCAATGGTTAGCCACACTTGGGGAGACACAAGTGGATTGGGGCTCATTAGTTATGAAGTTTTGAGTAGGGGGCACGACCATAGCACTGCATGGGGATCCCAGCCTCAGGAAAACATTAGTAACTTTGAAGTCGATGCTGAAGGCATTCCGAGAAAATGGGGAAGGAGTGTTGCTGGAATTGGGAAGCTTGACAATTGAAGTCAAAGAGGCGAAAGTGGAAGTTCTTGGCATTCTGTAGGGGCTACTAACAGAATACAAGGAAGCCTTTGGGGAGTCGTGTGGACTTCCCCCACACTAGAGGCAGGATCACACTATCACATTGCAACCGAGGGTCCCTCCGGTAAGTGTACGACCTTATTGTTATCCCCACCTTCAGAAAAATGAGATTAAAAGGCTGGTTCGGGAGATGTTGGCGGCAAGTTTCATTAGGGTGAGCATTAGCCCATTTTCCATTCCCGTGTTGTTGGTCAAGAAGAAGGGCGGTAGGTGGAGATTTTGTATGGACTACAGGGCTTTAAACAAGGTAATGATCCCCGATAAATTTCCAATCCCAATTATTGAAGAATTATTGGATGAACTAAATGGGGTTGCTGTTTTTTCTAAATTGGACTTAAAATCGGGGTACCATCAGATACGAATCGCACTTGATGACATTTCGAAGACTGTTTTTCGCACACATGAGGGTCATTATGAATTTTTGGTGATGCCATTTGGTTTAACAAATGCACCAGCCACATTTCAGTCCTTGATGAACGAGATTTTTAAAGAGCACTTGAGACAGTTTGTCTGGGTTTTTTTAATGACATTCTAGTTTATAGTAAGAATATGGCAGGACACAAGGAGCATTTGAGGTGCGTATTACGGGTCTTAATAGCTCATCTGTTGTATGCTAATGCAAAAAAATGTCAATATGGGCAGAGGGAGATTGAGTATTTGGGACATGTCATTTCACTAGAGGGTGTGGCTGCAGATAATGCTAAAGTCAAGGCTGTTATGGAGTGGCCCAACCCTAAATCTCTACTCGAACTCCGAGGCTTCTTAGGCCTTATGGGGTATTATTTGAGGTTTGTGAGGAACTACGGCAAATTGGCATGGCCATTGATAGAGCGTCTCCGAAAGGATAATTTCTATTGGGATGACTTATCGGAGCAAGCCTTTCAATCACTAAAAGGGGCTATGACAGATCTATAAGTGTTGGCCTTATCGGACTTCTCAAAGGAATTCATTGTGGAGACAAATCGGGCATGGGTTAGGGGCAGTTTTGATGTAGGAGCAACGACCTCTTGCTTTCTTCAGCCTCGCCCTAAATCCTATTGGTCGGAATAAATTGATGTATGAGAGAGAGTTAATGGCGATCGCATTCACGGTGAGGAAGTGGAGACATTTTCTATTGGGATGGAAGTTTGTTATTCGGACTGATCAACGAAGCCTTAAGTTTTTGATAGAGTAGCGGGTGGTCAATTTGGAATGTTAAAAATGGGTGGTGAAGCTGATGGGGTACAATTTCGAGATTCAATATCGCCCCGGGTTGGAGAACCAAGTAGCTGATGCCTTCTCACACCTCCACTCCCTTATCGTGTTGATGGCACTCATCATTCCTTGAGTATTGCAGTTGGATCATCTAAAAAGGGAGGTTAAGGAAGATAGTAAACTCTAGCATATTGTTAGGGAGGTACAAACTAATCCCTCTAGCAAACCCAATTTTACATGGGTGGATGGCCATTTGCTATTCAAAGAGAAGTTGTATCTTCCTAAAGGAGGGACATGATGGGCAAATTGGGGGACATTCCGGTTTCCTCAAGACATATAAATGAATGTCCGCCAATGTATATTGGGTTGGGATGAAGCAGGACATTCATCAATATGTCCGCCAATGTTCAGTGTGTCAGCAGAATAAGTATGTGGCACTCTCTCTGGGTGGTCTACTGCAGCCACTCCCCATTCCTCGTCAAGTCTGGGAGGATGTGTTGATGGATTTCATTAAGGGGTTGCCAAAATTAGCTGGAATGGATTCTAATTTGATGGTTGTAGATCGGCTAAGTAAGTATGGACATTTTATTGCTTTGAAACATCCATTTTCAGCAGCCAGCATAGCAGGGGTCTTTGTGAAAGAGATTGTCCGGTTACATGGGATTTCAAACTCCTATTGTTTCCGATAGAGAAAAAATCTTTGTCAGCCATTTTTGGGAAGAACTATTCCGATTGGAAGGCACTAAGTTGAATAGAAGCACCTCCTACCACCCTCAGTTCGATGGCTAAACAGAGGTCCTTAACAGAACCTTGGAGACGTACCTCATATGTTTTTCTTCCTCCAAACCAAAGGCGTGGTGTAGTTGGCTTCCTTGGGCTGAATATTGGTATAATACTTCTTACCATGTCTCCTCAAAATTAACTCCATTTCAAATAGTCTATGGATGTAAACCTCCCCATTTGTTGAGATTTGAGAAAGGAACAACAGCTGTCTCGGTGTTGGAATAGCAGTTATTGGAATGTGATTCAGTTTTGGTGGAGTTGCAGGCCCAATTGTTGCGGGCGCAAGCAAGAATGAAAGATATAGCAGATAAAAAATGGCGTGACATTTAATTGAGGTTGGCGAATTAGTTTATATGAAAATTCACCCCAACAGACGGAAGACATTGGCTTCTAGGCCGAATGAGAAACTGTCACCGAAGTTTTATGGACCTTTCACAATGGAGAAGGATTGGGAAGGTGGCATACAAGCTGTCTCTACCACCCTCCTGTGCAATTCACCTCGTATTTCATGTTTCCAAGCTCTGCAAGGCTGAAGGCAGTGCAAGAGGCTACAAATATACTTGACCAGCTAACTGCAGAGCTGGAAATGAAGGTAGAACCGGAATTCCTATTGGGGGTAAGGCCAGGCACTGCATCAATTTCCTAAGTTTCACCTTGAGGACAAGGTGAATCTTATGGGCGGGAGTAATGCTAGTACCCCTCTTCATCACATTTACCAACGACGTAAAAGGTGGGGAGAAGCAGGGGCAGCCAAGGAAAATGACTCCAGGGCAGAAGAGTCGCATTCAATTAAGTGGGGAATAACAACTCACGTGGTTGCAACGGACTAAGGAATGCATATAAAAGGCAGGGGAAAGGGGAGAGGAGGAGCTGAAAATTTTGGCAGAAGTCGTGGGAGAGATGGCCCTCTCGAATAGGCCGATATTTGCTTTCTTTTGTTTTGTTTTCGTTCGTAGTTCTTGTAAGTGGAGATTCCTATCGTTTTCTTGAGTGCGAGATTCAATCAATTTTGTGAGAGTTCTATCATAATGGTTAACATGAACCCCCACCTCTCTGAAGTTTATTTTGTCTCTAGCTTCATGAGGTGGTTAAATGAGGAAGTCAGGCCTATGGTCAAAATGCTTCACTCAGAAATAGTGGAGCAAGCACTGGAGAATACTAGGTTGCAAGAAATTATGATAGAAGCTATCATGAAGAAGTAAAGACATCAGAGTAAGGGCATCAATACGAGGCCTACAGTACCGATGGTGAAGGGGTATGGTAAGCAAATGGCGAGGATAAACCCGGGGCAAAGAGGGATGATAGTGGTTGCACCTGGTAATCACTTAGTAGGCTAGAGTGTGAAATTAATAAAGCAAAGAAGGTAGGCCAGGTTGTGTTTTAAATGTGGTGATCGGTATTATCTGGGGCACCAATGCAAGAGGCAATTAGTCTTGCTGGAAGGAGAAGATGGAATAATGGACGAAGAAGAGGAAATAGAGGAGTTAGAAGGGGAAGATAATGGGGAGATTTCGTTACATGCTCTCAAGGGCTTAACCAACAATAAAATCATCAAGGTGGAAGGTAAGGTGTAGGAGGGCAGTTTGATGATTTTAATCGATAGTGGGAGCACCCATAGTTTCTTGGATGGGAGCACAAAAACTCCACTATAGGCTTACCGGAACCCAACCCTTAACAGTGACTGTTGCCAACGACAACAAAGTGCTAAGCAACTCAACTTGCATAGGTTTTTGCTGGGAGATGCAAGGGGAGTTGTTTGAGGCTGATTTGAGATAACTTAAGCTAGGGGGCTGCGACGTGGTGTTGGAGGTGGATTAGATGAAACAAGTTAGCCCTATCAACTTTGATTTTAACAGAATGGAAGTGACCTTTGAGAAGGGTGGGAAGAAGATAGCCCTCATTGGTAATAGGGAGATGGGGGCTTGTAAGATGATTGCAAGGAAGAAGCTGCAAAAGTTACTCAAGCACAAGTGGGCTCAAGTAGCTCAACTGTTTTCTATCCAAGCAGTGGAGGAGATAGAGGAAGGAAGTGAGCAAGAAGGGGAGTTCTAGCTAACTACACTCACTCCAGACTAAGGCCAATTGGAGGTACATCACTTAAATTATCTTAATATGCTTTTGGTTGAATATGAGGACCTGTTTGTAGAGCCTAACCCCCTACCACCCAAAAGAACCCTTGACCACTCAATCAATTTAAAACCTAACTCAGAACCAATTAATGTCAGATCCTACATATATCCCCCTCACTAGAAGACTAAAATTGAAAGGATGGTTAATGAAATGCTACAACAATCCTTAATCAGACCAAGCCAAAGTCCCTATGCATCCCCTGCCCGTCTTGTCAAGAAAAAAATGGTTCATGGTGCTTTTGTGTTGGCTATTATCAACTTAATGTCTTGACCGTCAAGGACAAGTTCTCTATTCATATAATTGAAGACTTACTAGATGAATTGAACAATGATACCATCTTCTCCAAATTGGACCTACGTTTAGGATATCATCAGATTCGTATGAATTCTAATGACATCACAAGACGGCCTTTCGAACCCATCATAGCCACTATGAGTTCTTGGCAATGCCATTTGGGCTCACCAATGCTCCAACCACCTTTCAATCACTTATGAACCAAGTCTTTGAGCCTTTCCTATGTAAATTTATTCTAGTTTTCTTCGATGACATTTTATTATACTGTCAAAGCTTCAGCTAACACTTACAACACCTAAGGACTATTTTTGAGGTTCTCTTGCCAATTGTATATTAAACGGTCTAAATGTGCCTTTGGTCAGAAGCAGGTATAATACTTGGGGCATGTTATCTCAAGTGCAGGGGTAAGCACTGATTCGAGAAAGGTGATAGTTATAGTGAATTGGCCTAGAGCTACTAACATTAAAGCATTGAGGGTTTCTTGGGGTTGATAGGGTATTACAGGAGATTTGTGAAAAATTACGGCCTCATAAGCCAGCCATTGATGGAGCTATTGAAGAAAGATGGGGGCCAGAGGCAGAAAAGGCATTTTGGTATTTGAAGGAGGCCATGAGTGAGACCCCGGTGTTGGGTTTACGACTTCAATAAAACCTTAACCCTAGAGACCAATGCTTGCAGCATGAGAATAGGAGTTGTGTTAATGCAGGAAGGGAGGCCCTTGGCTTATCTCAACCAAGCCTTGTCACCTAGGCATGTGGGGCTTAGCTTATATGAGAAATAGTTGTTGGCTGTGGTGATGGCAGTAGAGAGGTGAAGACATTATTTGGAAGTGGGACAGTTCATCATTAGAATTGACCATGAGAGTTTAAAATTTATACTTTAGCAGAAGCTTCATACGCATCTTCAATGGAAAAGGATGGCCAAACTTATGGGTTTGGATTACATCATACAATATAGGAAGGAAAGAGAGAATGTGGTTGTTGATGCCCTTTCCAGGTGCCACGAGGAAGGACAAGCGACAACCCTCACTATTATAACCCCGAATTGGTATCGAGAGGTAGAGGGTAGTTATGAAGAATATAGCAAAATGAAGGAGTTAAGGGAGCAGTTGATTATGAATCCTAATAACAAGCTTGAGTACACATTGAATCAGGGAGTGATACGATATAAAGGGAGGCTGGTAATTGGGAGTAGTGAGACACTGAGGAAGAAGATATTGAGTTCCCTCCATGAATCACCCTTGGGAGGCCACTCAGGAATTCAAAATACCTATTACAAGGTGAAGCAAATCTTCTATTGGGCTTAGCTTAAAAGGTATGTGACTATGTATTAGCCTGTGATACTTGCAACCGTTGAAGTATGAGACAGTAGCCCCACCGGGCTTACTGCAGCCCATGTCTATCCCTGCACATGCATGGGAAAGTATAACTATGGATTTTATTGAGGGCCTACCTAAGTTAGAGGGGAAGAATTGTATTCTGATAGTGGTGGACAGATTCACCAAATTTGCACACTTCATTGGCTTAACCCATCCCTATTCTGCCCAAGAAGAGGCTAGGGTTTTCTTTGATCAGGTCATGAAGCTGCATGGAATTCCCAACTTGATACTTTGATAGAGACAAGATCTTCACTAGCTTATTCTGGCAGGAGTTGATGAGATCCCTAGGGGTAAAGCTAAAGATGTCTACAGCTTACCATCCCCAAATGGATGGTCAAATTGAATGGGTGAATCAATGTGTGGAAATGTACCTAAGGTGCATATGTTTTTTGCATCCTAAGGGGTGGCATAAATGGATTTCACTTGCCCAATGGTGGTGTAATTTCAGCCACCATGCATCAATCAAGAGGTCACCCTTTGAAGCATTGTTTGGTTACCAACCCCCACTACTTCCAGCAGTAGGGGGAAATACTACAGTAGCGATTGTGGAGGCATATTTAGAGAAAGACAAAAAGTGTTATAGCAGCTCAAGGAAGAACTCACGCTGGCTCAGAACTGCGTAAAGCAATATGCAGATAGAAGGAGAAGTGAAAGGGAGTTTGATGTGGGGGAAAAAGTATATTCGAAGCTCAGGCCAATCCATCTCAAGACAATTGCTCGAGGCCAGATAACCAAATTGAGCCCCAGGTACTATGGGTCATACCTAATTGAAGCTAAGGTGGGGAAAGTAGCGTATAGACTACAACTACCTGAGGAGTCTAGGATTCACCTGGTGTTTCACGTCTCTTTACTCAAAAGGTTAGTGGGGACGCAACAGATGGCTTCCAGCCTACCTCAACTGTCAAGAGAAATGGATGTGACAACAGAACCCAACTCAATATTAGACATGAGAGTTTTGTACAAGCATGGAGCCCCTATCATATAGGTGCTGGTGAAGTGGTCCAACCTTCTCCACAACAACAACACTTAGGAATATTTGCCTGACTTATTAAGGCAATTTCCCCAAGCAGCTAGCCTACTCAACATTTCTTGAGGACAAAAAAAGTCTCAAGCAATGGGGAATTTGTCACAGTATAAGTACTTAGAGGGAGAATGTATCGTGCAAGTGGCATGGCCTTCATGTGTAAACGATTAGAGAGTTGGGTAGTTATTTCTAGAAGGGGGTACAATTGTAAATAAAGCTTTATTTTGGCGAGAGTTGTGGCCGCGGGATCCTCTATATGAAGGACCCGATTACTTGTAATGAGGCATGCTGAAAATTGAATTCAAATTCATTTTGATTTCTCCCTCATTTCTATCTCTCTCTCTCTTTATCAATTCTCCCTCTCATTTCTATCCGTCTTACTTCAATTCTCTGGAATTCTTCATGAATTCCCTAGAATTGTTGTTAAATCTCTCAAGATCTGACAACAACTTGCAACTGTTAAGTGGGCTATTGAGAAGGCAAGGTTATAAGAGATGGCCTTCGAAGCAATCCTTAAAAGGGACCACCTTCTAGCGGAAATTCAACCGTCAACAAGTCAGCAGTTAGAAGAGAATTTGGGGTCTGCAACATCAGGATGGAGCCCTAAGGTTACTACTCTAGCCAAATCCCTGTCCATGGATCAGAGGAGATAGCTAAGGTTGTGCTACAAGTGTGGAGAGAAATTCAGTCCAGGCCACCAGTGCAAAAAGCAATTACTGTGCATGGAAGGATTGAAAGAAGGAGAAGGCGACAAAGATGTTGCAGGGGTGGGATGAAGGACTAGCCATTGAGATTTCTCGAGAACAAGAAATCTTTGGGGGAGGGAATGTCACGATCTAGGCTAGTAATTTTTAATTTTTATTTTTATAGATTGTATTAGTCTTCGAAATAGGCTAGTTATTGCTTTATTTACAATCGTGGGATAGTTTAGGAGCAGTTACCTCTAGTAGAGGAGTGGACACTACTCTGTTAAAGTAGTGAAATAGCCTCTATATAAGGTTGTACAACCCTTGATCGAGATTATGCTTTTGATTAATTGAAAAGTTATTCCCTTTTCTTTGAAATTCTCCCTTTTTCTCTCTCTGGTTCTCTCTAATTCTCCCTCTCTCCTGTCTATCTCCCTATCTTTCTCTTTGATATTCTCCCTTATTCTGTCTGATCCTTCCCAAATTCTCTCTATTTTTACTATTCTCTCAATTCTATCTTCAAGAAAATCACAAGTTAAGGCTCGAGACCTTGACACCTTCTTCTATCTACAAGCTTAAGCTTTTAGATGAGATGGTGGATAATGGTTTGATATGATACCAGAGCAAGCAAAGGTTTTGAGTTTAAACCTTATTGCTAATCTAATATTTATATGGTTGCACGCCTTTGGACTAGTTATAAAGTGAAGCCTAGCTACATGTGAGGGTGTGTGTTGAGAGTAAAAGTAATAATATAAAAAATAAAGTTAACTTTCTAACTACAAGCTTCAGCTTTTAGATGAGATGGTGGTTAACAATTCAATAATGACAAATTTCTTACTTTGCTATGTTTGAGTTAAATCTCTTTGCTCTCCTAGTAGGTTCATTTATGGTTTGCTATTAGAGCTTAGGGTCAATCATGCCTCCTAGATGGCAAAATTTTGCGTGTGAATGTGACCTGCCTAGTGTTGTGGCTGGTTAAAATATGCCAATACATCAAGTAGCTGCAACAATAGTTAGAATAGGAGTAGCTTATGCAGCCTTGGTACGAGGGGCTAGGTATACACCATCATCACAAGCGTAATGCTCCTCTTGGATAAGGAGACCTTGGTGTCAAGATGGACAACTCTGACTTTGAAGGTTGTATGCTGTCTGACTACTTCATTGACTGATTCAATGTGGTTGTACGGTCTTTGAACATTTGGATGGCTGACATGTATTTTGGCTCCTTTTGATGTGCATCTATTTTTGTTCATGTTTGACATGGGTATAGCACTCAAAATGGAGTGTCGGTGCATACTAGGCTTGCTTAACAACCAGAGTTGATCTTAGAATCTATATGATCTTGTCATCCTTTTCAATGTTAAATAGCATTCTTTCAGTTGTGAGTGGAAGCGTGATGCATCTGTCTTAGGTGTTGTTACTTATACTTCCTTTCTACTCTTATTGTTTTCCTTTATACTCTAATAAACCTCCATTTGGTCTGCTTTTAACATCTTATTGAGCTAAACCACAAGCTCCTAAAACCCAAACCTGGCTTCCCAATTTTAATGATATGGGTTTGCACATTAGTACAGTTAGGAAGATACAGATTACATCAGTAAATTGTGAAGGGTGCCTCTTGTATCATAAATTACTGTGTTATTGTAAGGAGAAAAACACAAGGAAAGTGAAGAAGGTAGAGAAGAGACAGAAAAACTAAGAGAAGAGGAGGGGAGAAATGTTCCTGTTGTATCATAAATGTGGTTTACTTGGGTCTTGCTTTCTGTGCATTCATATGAAGGTAGTTTGTCTGCAAAATCATGAGGCCTAAGTTTGTTCTTCACTATTTATTAGGCATTTTTGTTGTCTAAGGTAAGCCTGTTAACTATTATGTGATGTATATAAGAGGTAATAAAAGCTAAAATCCTTCAGAACGTCTGAAATCTCTCATAAATTCTATTACTACAGTAATTAAGTGGGAACTTTCTGTAGTCTACTTTTTTTAAAAAAGAAAAGCATCAGACATACAGCTTTCCTGTCAACGGTTGGAGGGACTGCTTCCAGTTATCTCTGTGGGCCAAGGTTTATATAACTCTTGTGTTATGTACCTGGAATAACTTGGTTGACTCAAAATATAGAGAAATGAAGCCTGGGATACCTCTGGCAATTGTAATAGGGAGATTGGTCCCACATGTGCAAGACTTCTAAAGTTGTATGTGTTATAACTGCCTTCCGTTTTCTGCTTCTCATTTTCTTGTCAAGGTTTTTTAGGTCCTTCGGTTTTTACACAGTAGATGTTGCATTTATCTTGCATATTAAGTCTTTATTCATTATTAGTTTTCAAACATAGATAAATATAGGTTGCTTATATGGTGTTCTGTTGAAATATTTGACCAAAAAATGGCAGTCTGTTAATTTAAACATCATAATTATTTCAAACAACTTCAATGATTTTATGTTTGCCTCTCATAGAAAGATAATCCATCTGGATTGTTTGACTATTAGCACTGTTCCTGCATTGATACATCTGTTTGCTGAAAGTTCCTTCCCTTATATGACATTACTGATGAAGAAACCAATACATTGTAGGTTATTCATCCGGAAGTAATTAATGTTGACATTGAAGAAGATTCCGGAGATGTGATTTTCATTGATAGGAAAGTTGATGCACATAGCAGAGGCAAGGTGATCAAATATTTGTGATATTATTCTAGCTAATAATTTACTCCCTCTTAGCTTCTATCTTCCTTGGCCCTTTTCCCTTTCCCCCTTAGTTATGATACAGTTATGCTGAAGAAATACATTCTTCCCTCTCCCCCTTCCAGGAAGCTTTGGCTGATTTTGCGTGTAGTCATATTAATACAGCAAAGGCTAAATCACATGATGGAGTTCAGTCTTCTAAGAAGAGTTCCATCCTAGGATTGCATAGTTCATTTAATTTGGAAGGTTTCAGCAATGATTTTCCTTATGATGGCGATGAGTATATGGATACATATCATGATGATTTAACACATGATAGTGAGTATGAGTATGCTATTTTGCAAGCCCATTTTGATAGCATGGATATTCCTCCTGGAGTTGAGGTTCCAATTCCTTGGTTCTCTGGTCCTGCTCAGACAGAAAATAATTTGGCTACAATAAATACTTCAAACCATTCAGCTTTTGCAATCCCATTAGATGCCTCTGGAACAGACTCACCTTATTCTCACAGGGGGCTGGAACTTACTCAAACTGGAAACAAATCAATTTCCACAAGCACTTCTAGTTTGCAAACGCATGTGGATGCCTTTGGTCACCCTTACAGGGCGGATCTGTCATCACCTTGGCAACACCCAGAATTTGCTCAGGATAAGAAAAAAATAGCTGGTTCTACTAGTTCAAAGTTTTTGAGCTCACAAATGGAGAAAGGTGCCCATAATCAACCAACTGAATATAAATCTTGGCGTGCGCTGGGATTCTCCAATGGCAAAAAGAAGCCTTCTGGTTCTGGTAGTACAACTGGCCATTCGTCACATAACCTACTGGGCACTGTAAAGCCGCCTTCTGGAAAGGAACCATCCTATAGTGGCTCTTATCTTCACAGATGCAAGAAACCAGTTGACAATGGTAGTCCAAATTACTCAAAAGTTTCAGCAATCCAGAAAAAGCTTTCAGCAACGCAGAAAGTGAATCTTCCTTCTGGAGTAGATGCTTATATGTCTGGGTGGCCAAATTCTGCTTTATTTATGCCCGAACCATATCTCATTAATGATGTTTATAATTCACCTGATCCCTTGCTTCCCTTTATTCCAAAGGAGTTACCTGTCTCATGGGTCCAGGATCCTGCTAATGGTCAAAAGAGTGTGACTTCTGCAGGAAGCTTAACTGTCCCATCCAGTTCACCATTTGTCATTCCAAAGTATGTGGATGAGAATGAGATTATGCAGAAATTTGAACTTTTTAAACAGTTTGATATGGTGCAAGATCATTCAGACCATCACTATTCTTGCAAAGGTTCTTCAACAAAGCAGGTTCGTATATTCAAAGAGGTGCCTTATTTGTATTACAGCAGGTGCATTTCTTTTCTTTATTTATAAACATTGTATGTGAGTACATGAGTTGGAATCATAGAGCAGCCACTTCGGGTAGGTTTAGAGGAATGATGGTGGATGGTTTGGTTTCCTTACATGTCTGTTACTTTCTTCTGACAGCCATCAAAGAGTTGGGCGAAGAAGATACAGGAAGAGTGGAGGATTCTCGAGAAAGATTTGCCAGGCAAGTTCTTTATGGTTGGTACATGTGGTAAATCCACTGTTTCACCAAATTTCCAGGCCATTCTTTTATGAATGCATCCTTATTCTTGTGTTTGTTGACAAACATTAAGGAAGTTTGAGTTGCTATGGCCCTGGGGTCTACTTGCACCCCCTGCCTCTCAATTTCTGCTATTTGCTCTTCTTGCCCAGCCTTCTACTGAATATTTCATCTTTTTTCTAGTAAGCTTTAGATTCTGACTTTCTTTGTCCTTTGTTTTCACTTCAACAGATACAATATTTGTCAGGGTTTATGAATCAAGGATGGACCTATTGACAGCAGTTATTATAGGAGCTGAGGGGACTCCCTACCATGATGGTCTCTTCTTTTTTGATGTTTTCTTTCCTTCCGGTTATCCAAATGTCCCACCGGTATGTAAATAAGCTTCTTGTAGTGTGCTTCTCTTTACCATTTAATACTTTCTCATAGTCCTAACAACTAGAGAACTACTTGTGACAGCATGTGCACTACCATTCTGGTGGTCTTCGAATCAACCCAAATTTGTATAACTGTGGAAAAGTGTGCTTGAGTCTTCTTAACACCTGGAGTGGTAGCCAGAATGAGAAGTGGATTCCTGGTGTATCAACCATGCTACAAGTTTTGGTATCTATACAGGGGCTTATTTTGAATGCCAAGCCCTACTTCAATGAACCTGGTTTTGCAAGAATGAGTGGGTCGGCAAATGGAGAGAAGAATTCACAGCAATACAATGAAAATACACTTATCCTGTCACTGAAAACAATGGTGTACACAATGAGGAGGCCGCCAAAGGTAAGATTCCTTTAGTCTCTTCCTTCTACAACTATTTGAGCTTGGTTTAACCATTTGCTATTCCATATGATAGATCAAATTAGAATTTCATCCAACACCAGTTGAGTGTGACATGTCTGTCCGATAATACTTGTTTGCAGAGATTTGAAACAAAAGATGCGATGGAAAGGTAACCTTAGGACCATTGCACCTAACAATTGTATATGACAACATACTGTGTGCATGAATTCTAGCTCACCAGTCATTTCTATGTCCTTATCACGTTTAATTATTAACAATTCAGTACAATGTCTACATGAATTTTAGCTCACCAGTCATTTCTATGTCCTTATCACGTTTAATTATTAACAATTCAGCACTTAGAAAAGTGAGAAGTCTTGAGAGATTAACTTTATTTTGAAAAGTTAATAATCCTAACTGGCTTGTTAAATATAGACTTGTGAGCTATTCTTCTTTGTTAATTTCAGCCTTAGCCCCAACACTGTAGCATTTTAAGTTCTTTCATATTTTCTGCATAAAAAGCCCTTCATTAGCAATATAAGTTTAATGACTTTGAGTGAATCTACGATGCAAAGATGATAGGTGGTGGCATGGTGCACTGTCTTTGGACTGGGCAATACTGCTTGCTTAGATCTCACTTTATAATCGGAACAAACAATGCAACCATTAGCTCTTTTTAGTCTCAAGAACTTGAAAAAGCCAACTAGGTGGTAAAACTTATGAAAAGAGTTTAATTATGAGTTTGAGTTAAGCTAGGGAAGGTAAATGTTGTATGAGATGTATTAGGTTGCAAGATGTAGTTAGTTTCCGTAGGGCAAGGCCAACTGGGGGGGGGGGATGTCCTTGATCAGATCAAAGAAGTAATGGAGCACGTCTCCATGGCTAATAGAAATTGCTAGGAAGGCAAGGATAGCAGTTTTTAGGGGGAAAAAGGCTTCTCTACCACTAAGAGGATGCTAATCCATGTTCCCAAGAACAACCTAGGGAGGAGTTCTATACAAGAATACATGGCATCAAGTAGAGTGGCTTCCTGGGGCGATGGCACATCTACATAATTTAAAGTCAGACACAGATATGGATGAGGTCAAGTTTAATGTGAGGATATGTTGTGTGTGCCAATGAGAAAAGGTGGAAAACCAACAACTTCGGGATTTGTTGGAGTCGTTGCCTATATTAAATCGCTCGTAATGGTATTTCTCTAGTCATTGCCTATACTCCTAGATGAGGTGTAGGTTTCTTACAACTTCCAAAAGAATGTGTCAATGAGAAGTACTTTTGAGGTTGTGATCAAGCAAAAGCCACTCACGCCATACACTTTCTTCTTCTTCTTTCTCTCTCTCTCTCTCTCTTAGATCCTGGGAGCTTACAGCTTATCATATGGCGAAGCCTTGGAAGGATTAGGCTAACATGACATGCTTTTATCTTGAAAAGGTTGGAAGAAGGATGAAGAAATGTGCAGGTAAGAAGCAAAAATGGAGTATAAAGTCAGTGACATGGTGGTGGTCTTGTTTCTTCCTCAATAATTCAACAACTCAAGAAGCTGTAGAAAACAGTTAATACACAAGTATGAAGTCCCATTCTAGGTTATGGGCTTGGTAGGGAAGACAAAGATGTAGAAGACCAGGCTAGAGTGACTCTTAAAGGGCATCTTCAGTTGTGACTAGGTCATTTTACAAGATTGTTGAGGTGATATTAGTTGATTGAGTTGTGTGAAGGAGAGGGGTACCACCTAGCACACTACCTGATAAACCCTGTAGCATTACAAAGGATGAACAAGCGACAAGGATGATGTCAGGATAAATGGGGGAGATTGTTAGAACCTACCTGACACGCAATGTTCTACAGGCTAAGAACAAATTTAGGAGGTTAAAAGAGGATATTGAAATATCTAAGACGCTTGCAGAGATCTATGGGTTTTTATGAGAAAATATTTGATTTGTAAATATCTGGACAGTTTCTTGTAAAAATATTATATAAGGATGTGGGAGTATTTTACAGGATAGATTGTAGATGTTGATTGGTTTTGATATTTACCACCCATTGAGGATGTCAAATGCCTATAAGTGGGTGAGTCCCAAGAAGCAGAAAAGTTGCAAATTCTCTTGCATAGAACAATACAAGTCTTTTATTCACTCGAATTTCATTCCTCAGTCGTTATTTTGCTTGGCTTTGGTTGTAAGGCTGATTTGGCATTCGCCAAGAGAGTGTTGAAAAGCCAAGTGCTGGCATGGTTTTGCTTGGAAGGTCCAAGGCCGTGACTACTTGCTAACTTTGAAATTTATGACTCAGCTAAACGTAATACCAGAAAATAATTTTTTAAATAACACCCCATATTTTTATTGACTACTTAACGAATGAACTTAAAATGAGGGGATCAGAAGTAAGAGATTGTAATAGAAAACTAAAAAAGAGGGGAGGAATGGATATGGAGGATATACTTTATTAGATGACTCCTGCCAAGGATTTCAGTAAATCTCTATTGTGAAAAACCATAAGAATAACCAGAAGATGCAACCAAGAGTACTGTGAAAGGACTGTCTGATCTACAATATTTTGGTGGTTGTAACATAATTTTATGTCATAATTATAGAGAATGTTCATGTCACAAAATAGTTACAGCTATTTTGAAGTCATTACATAATTTGTGTATTCAATGGGATTATGGCTTGTGATTGTTGTTGTACAGAATTTGTGTATTATGGTTTCTATAGAAGATACATTAATTGAATGGCTGAAAGAAACATTCGGGTTTTGTTGTTGTTTTGGGTGGGGCGAGAGAATTATATAGTTATGATTGGGTGAAAGAGAGGATATCTGTTAAAAATGGATTTGACATACAGGTAGCATGAGGACTTGAGACAAAACTACAAAGGGGCGTATATCAACAAAAATTAGAGCACACCACAACCAGAATACACCTCATTTAAACAAATTAGTGTCATAGATAATCTGTTTACTACACATGCGTGGACACACATACTTATTATAATACACAAGTGTAGTAAAGATGGACAGGAACATGAGTAGAGAAATGAGAGCTTGTGAGACCTAGATGGCAACAGGGCCCCCTTCTGGTGGGGTTGCGGACATGAGTAGAGAAATGAGTGCTTTCGGGACCTAGATGGCAGCAGCAGGGGTCCTGGGGTTTAGGGACATGAGTAGAGAAATGAGACCTTGTCTGACCTAGATGGCAACAGGGGCCGGGGGCGGTGAGGGGCAATGTCATGAATGCTTGGGGTTGACATAAAAGGGGAAGAACAAGAAGAGGGATAGGGAGGGGTTTATAAATACTTGAACATTAGAATATTCCTTCAGGTTGATGCATGATAAATATTTACATTAAGTTATTGATAGACAAAGATCATGTCTCACATTGTAAATTATTTTCCTTGAACTTCTAATGTGTCTCATGTGTATTAGCAATTGGCTTGTCCCTCTACTTGTGTTTGATTCTTGGACGATTAACAAAATAAAAGCAAACTTCAGCGTGTGCCCTTTGACACATTAGAAATTTTCCTTGTTTATTTGGTAGGGGCATTTGACATTTTCATGTGTCAGGTCCTGAAATGATGCACTGTCACTGGTTAATACAAATGTCAGGTCCTGGCACTTGACATTTTCCTTGTTTATTTGTTCTTTTTAATCAAGCAAAAAAAAAAACTGCATGAGTCAATGCAACATGTCCATCTGTATAGCATTTCTTAGAATTAGTGTGGGGATTTTTCATACGTATATGGAGAATCCCATCTTTTCAAACTGTATTTGGATGCAGCATTTTGAGGATTTTGTTTTCGGACATTTCTACAAGCGTGCTCAAGATATTTTGGTGGCATGCAAAGCCTATAAGGATGGAGCTCAAGTTGGTTGTCTTGCTAAAGGTGGGGTTCAGGATCTCGATGCAGGTGACAAGAGCTGTTCGCAGCATTTCAAAGATACTTTGGCCGACTATATCACTGTGCTTGTGCAAACATTTTCACAAATTGGGGCCAAGGACTGTGAGAAGTTCCTTTCCCTTGCGGAGAAAGGAAATGGTCGAGCACCCTCTGTGCCCAAGGCTCCAAACTATTTTGATCCTCTTGACTAGCGATTTTGAGATGCTGGCAATGCATTATGCATGTAAGACATATATAGGCAAATCATATTTAATTTTCGTTCCGTATAGTTTAGACTTAAGTTGTGGAGCCCTGTTGTATATAGCTGTTTATATGGATATGATGGTTTAAAGTTTTTATTTAATTATGGTTAGTGGTCAGTAAGGTGGAAGCTGATATGGGATTGTGGCTTTAACTACAACTGGGTCTTGTTACTCTTATGGTTACATTTTTAACCATACAAGCAGACAATTATCGAACTTTTCCTGTCATTTAATTAGGCAGTATATATCTGTGATTTTAATCAACTATGGTTTCTTATGGGTAGCCAGTAGTGGTGGGGGTCTAATCTAGGACATTGGTTTGGGACGATGACAGTTAAAGCCTATTGTGGTATCTCAGGACAATCCCTACATAGGTCCCAGGAAGATGAACTAGAAAATGTGATTTTAGCAGCATTTCTTTTTATATTTATTATGTATCAATTTATTTTATAAAAATAAATCTCTGTTTGATCACAGTTCAACTTTCGTCGAGAAAATATAAAGTATTAACGGTAATATTATGTCGACGTGCTAGTGTGTTATCACAACCCAACCCAATAATGACATGATGATGATGATGATGTTATGTGTTAATGATTTTAATACATGACGCCCCATTATTGGGTTGGGTTGGGTTGGGTTGTATTATCAGGACTATATGATTGACTGTATTTTCTCTTCCATTTATGCATGTTCTTGTATTGATACACTCTTTTCTTATACCCATTAAGAAAGCCTTTATATTAGGCACATCGACCGAACCAACTGCTACATCACGTTATGATAGTTGATTTACATTGCTAACATTTTGTATCCAGTAATTTATTTTTGAATTTTATTAAATAGTAATATATATTTTAAAGTAAAAATATTATTCAAACCCATTTTATTGATATCTTATTTATTTAATTACATCGGAGCCGGCCTTTCGATGCAATTGGAGAGGAATGATTATTGGGGTGGTTGTTTGTTTTCTTCGCTGTCGGGAAGGAAGCTTCCAAGACTTTCTTGGCATTGACGCCTTCATAACGCTCTATATAATAATAATAATAATAATAATAATAATTATATATACTAAGTCAAGCCCAATCCCAGGGCCGTGACGGTTACGTTCAACCATTAGATCTTTCCAAAGCAGAAAAAACAAGAAGATGGGCCGATTATTAGAAACACAAATTGAGTTAAAATCAAGCTGCCAACTCCAAAACTACTATTACCAATTATGTCGGGATGTTCATTTAATTACTACTACGATCTCCATTAGCACCCAAAAGAGTTTGCTCTTCTTCCTAATCTAGTTAATCTGTGAGGTGGTAGCTAGCATATAATTGAGTTGTGTTGTAGTGCCACTTTAACATGATGGATGCATACATGCTAGAAGACCAAGTCCAAGCACAGGTCGGTCGATTGCTTGATTTCTTCTAGTGGAGCCGGCGATGACTTCTATGAAAGAGAAAGTCCATCCACGGTGTACAAAAACGTAACCCAAAAACCAAGTTGTGGAGTCACCAATCATCGACATGGTGGACTTGGCCTGAAGATAAAAGGAACTGACATTAGAATAGATACCCTATTCTTCTCTTGTTTGCTTTCATTCAGAGTCAATATGGTTGGAGCAATGAATCAACTGACATGGTGGCTAATCCTTTGTTTCTTGATCCTGCTCCTCTCCAGCATCGTTTCTCCTACTACTTCAGTTTCCTACTCCGATCACTGCGCTTCAATCGTGCCAGAATCAACCCCAACCGATCCTGATAACACCTTCTACTCGCATCTCCAAACGTTGGCAACTCACTACCATGGCGGCGACAGAATTCTTGGCGAGAACTCATCCTATTCCGGCTTCAAATATGCCTCATTTCGGCCAACCCAAAACATCTATAAGACCAAAGCCAATGGCGTTTACTTGCTTCACGCCAACTTGCTCTTTCGATCATCGAATCTGGTTTATGTTCCTAGAAGGAATTCGACGAGTGCGCGCCAATCTTATGATTCCAGCAATTCTGCATGGCATAATCCGCTGAGGTTCATCTTAAGAGGGTTCTGGTCCGAGAAGACTGGGAAACTCTGCATGGTCGGCTCGGCTTCTTGGTATTCGACTGAAGGTAAACTTGTCAATCTTGAAGCAGTTCTTAAGCTTAGCAATCCACTGAATTTGACTCTTGATACTAGTTTGGTTACTGGAAGATTGGAGAGCTTGAGTCCTACTAACGATCCCAGTTACTTTGAGCCAATTTCTCTACTCGCAGTTTCTTCATCCAAAAATTACAGCTACAGGTTAGTCATGGAGGAAATTGGCAGGGGCTTTCCTGGTGGGATTGATGTCCCAAAAACCCAATCACTTGGCTGGCAACCAGGGCGGACCTGTTCAAGCCTATGGCGGCTAAATCTTGACTTGAACTATGCGAATGAGTCGTCTTCTCGGAACTGTACACCTCTTGGTCAGGATATTGACTATTTGCCTCAAATAATGTACTTGAGAAGCATTCAGTGTTCCGAGGATGAACACAAGGCTCGGTTCTTGGTAGGATTTGGAAAGGATGGCTATGCTGGGTATTACCGATCTCCTTTTGATCCCAACACAACGCTCGTGGCAGAAGCATCATGGGACGAAAACAAGAACCAGATGCGTGTTGTGGGTTGCCGAATCTTGTACTCAAGTGATGCTCTGGGAAACGCTCGTGTTGGTGACTGTTCAACCAGATTGAGCTTCGGGTTTCGTGCCTTCCAGACTATCAGAATCAGGAGCACACTTGTTGGCCAAATTTGGACCAACAAGGCTGCTAACGAGTCGGGGTACTTCAAGAGGATCGAGTTTGGAAGTTCTGTTGATAGGATGGTGAGGGCTTCGAGGTTGAGATACGAGTACACGGAAATTGAGAGAGCCCGGAAGTCATGCCCGACGAAGAAGCCTGCCAAGAGAAAGGGGCGGAGATATCCAAAGGGGGATTCTTATGATATGAAGTTTGACATGTCGGTAATGGAATCCACTAGGAAAGTTGTTGCCTGGGGGAATGCAGTTCCTGTCTCTGTGGGTAATAAGAGTTATGAGGCATATGGCAGCTGGTACTACTCGAGATCAACAAATGTAATTCCTGAAGCTGGGGAGAAGAAAAGTGCTAGAGGTCCAGTAAACATCAGCTACACAATAAGCATCCAAGCGTATGCATCAAGTTATAGGATTTATTCAACTAATTCATCAATATCAGGTTACGAGGCTCCTTCTACTAATTCATCATTCATACCCCGATATGGCGTCAGGCAAATTTCGGCTGAAGGGGTGTACAACGATGAAACAGGACAGCTTTGTATGGTTGGTTGCAGACAGCTTGGTCCAGACCTTAGGAAACTAACCAATGTTTCCATGGACTGTGACATTCTTCTCAACTTCCAGTTCGCGCCACTAAATGCCAAGAGTGGGAATACTATTAAGGGAAGCATTGAGAGCACGCGGGAGAAGAATGACTCTCTGTTCTTTGAGAAATTGACCTTGTCTTCAAACGCTTACTATACCTCAACAGCCAAGCAGGCAGTTACCCGTATTGATCTAGAGATTGTCTTGGCTTTGATCTCCAACACACTGAAATGTGTCTTTGTGGGATTACAACTCTGGTATGTGAAGAAGAATCCTAATGTGCTTCCCTCCATGTCCCTTATCATGCTTGTGATCCTCACCTTGGGGCAAATGATCCCTCTGGTTCTCAACTTTGAAGCTCTCTTTATTGGGAACAGAAATCGGCAGAATGCTCTGCTCTGGAGCGGTGGAGGGCTTGAAGTGAACGAGGTGATCATAAGAGTGGTCACAATGGTAGCTTTCTTGCTGCAGTTCCGGCTTCTCCAACTGTCATGGTTTGCGCGTTTGGGAGAGGGAAACCAAAAGGGCTCGTGGGTGGCCGAGAAGAAGGTTTTGTTTGTTTCTCTACCATTCTACATTGCCGGGGTACTCATCGCCTTGATGATGAAGTCGGGTAAGAACAACGTTGGCTATGGCCAGGTAGTGGCTGTATCGTATCAGTATCCTCCCTCTTCTTCTGCTTCTAATTACCAGGGCTCTGTGGCTCATGTCTGGGGGGCCTTAATCTCTTATGCTGGTCTGGTCCTCGACGCATTCCTTCTCCCTCAAATCCTACTCAACATAATCCAAATTTCAGAGGCAAAAGTCCTCTCTCACTCATTCTACATCGGAACCACCCTGATTCGCCTGCTGCCACATGCATATGATCTCTTCAGGGGCCACTTCGGAGGGTTCTACTTCTACGCAGATCCTAGTGCAGACTTCTACTCCACCACTTGGGATGTCATTATCTCCTGTGGAGGAGCTCTGTCTGCAGCCATCATCTACTTGCAGCAGCGGTTCGGCAGCCGCTGTTTCCTTCCCCGGCGATTTAGAGCGGCTCAAATGTATGAGAAGGTGCCGGTTGTAGCAAGCAATGAGTGAGTGTGAGTGTGAGTGTGAGATTGAGATGCTCCAACAGAGGAGAAATAAAGCTGCTGCTTAGTGTCGTGCTCTTTTAAGTATTGTGGTCCCATATGTAAGCCCTCTTCTAAGCTCTCTTATCTCCTGAACAAGAAGAAAATTAAGTCTCTCTCTTTTTGCTGTCCTTCCCATATTTTCTCTTCTCTGTTGGGAAAGGGGTTTCCTAGGTCAAGGTGAGTCACTAAATATGCTAAACATCTAGATAATATGTGATTCCGTATCTAAATAATACACGTGTTTCTTGTAACAAATTGTCACTTGTCAATGTAACACCCTCCCCTCCCCCCCTCTCTGGCTAATAAGGCATATGCCCTAAATTCTAAAACTAAAAAAAAATACTCAGAGCTATGTCTTATTCGTTATTTTCCTCTTTTACTTGTTCTCTAAAATCTAAATACTAACTTAGTGGTCGGAGATTATTTCGAGAAACAAAAACCCCTTACTTATAGGAGTTAGCATGTGGTGTCTCAAATCTCAATTTCTAGTAATATCACTTTTTGATATTTTAAAAATATCAATAAAAATGACAAAATGTCAAGTATTTCATTTTCTGTATTTATTTCAGTACTTTTACGAACCTCCAATTAAAGTCATCAAACACAAAACCTAAAACCCTAGTCCAATTCTTTTTAGTTGGCTAATTAATTACCTTTTAGTTGATTAATTATATTTTAGAAGGTAAGATCTGTAAATTCATGAAATATGTATATCTATTGACTAAATCAAGATTGGTTACTCGATTGATGATTTATCAAAGATACACAAGAAAATGTTACACAAAATAGGAAATAATTTATCACAATAATATTAAGTTTAAACTCAATTTTAATATTCATTAAGTTAACAATATTTCTTCAAGAAATTAACACCCCTCTAGGATACTGTCGACGTTCAATTTCGGCCGACCGTGATTCGTTTTGGGCCGCGGTGAGTCAATCCAAAAATACCGAGAAGGAAGGGAACCCCCCCCAAAATTCCAAGCGTGTACACCAGAATCTTTTACGTGGTTCGGCCAGAACGATGCCTAGTCCACGGTCGCCGTCTGATTATTCTCTCAGAGTGGCGGTATCTGATTATTCTTTTCGTCCTTGCCCCTCATGGTCTCTTTGATTCTCATTTATATTGAGGGACTTTTACAATTTAGATAATATATAAAAATACAGTGATTGTATAATGGGGGACAAACAATTCTTATCGCCTTCACAAGACCGGGAGTGAGATCCTCATTACGAGGGGCATGGGCTGTTACAGATAAAGTGATTGGACCCTACCTCTGACTTCTCAGCAACTTTGCCACTCATGCGAACTGGAGGTTTTAGGCCAGCGACTTGGATGGGCCAACGATCTGGAGGATATTTCAGGAGCTCGTTAGTCGATTGCTTGGAGCTCGTTGGGGGATTACCGGAAGCTCGCCATATGCTCGCTTTACGAGTTCCGGATCTTTGGTGGAGGCTGGACTTTCCTTGACGAGGTCGTCCGGGCCTTCTTGGCCTTAGGTGATTGGGCCGATCTATCGGACCGAGTCTGGCCCATGCGAGGTGATACGGGAAATACATATAACAGGTACTATGCTCAAAGTAGAAAGATTCTCAACTCTAAGTATGTTCACAATCCGAATAAAGACTTATTATTAGCACGTAATTTTGGACTTAGAACATACGATGATCATGGCACATACCGATCAAAGACTTGATTGTTGTCATTTTTGTAACATTTTTTCACAAATTATTAACCACTTTTCAAAAACCCTTTTTATGCATATATAGAAAACTGTGTACATTTACAATCTTATATTATGATTTTGTTAGTTTACTTGAAAATCAATTAAGATTCATAATGTTAAGATTAAATAAAAATCTAATTATAAAAAACTTTCGACGATGGATCGGTTTCATAGTTTATCGAAGAATAAAATTTAAACCAAATCGCTTTTAAGGGATTTTTAGAATCATTAAATCACTATTTTTGTAAAATTACAATTTAATGATTTAAACCGATTTGATTTAATTAATTTAAAAGATTTTATGTTTTCTTGCTGACCCCTAATTGGGCCTGCAACTCTAGAGTCCAGCCCAACAAGGGCACCACGGGCGAGATTCCTAGCACGGATCTCTCTGGAAGAACCCTGAAAGCCGCTAAACCCTAGAACTCTCCCATATATGGGCGCCTATATATCTGTTCCAGTCAGTAAGCTCCTTCGACTCTTGTGTTATTGAGAGTGCGAGAAGATGGCAGGCTCGCCTGCTGCGATGGCGGCGTCGAGACTATTGATAAACCAAAGCAAGGCTTCGCTTCCGCACCTGATCCGCGGCAGCCTCCTCCGGCACGGCGCCGCAGCCGTTGCCGAGGCTGTAAAAGTCACTGCCTCTGCCTCCGAAGTGCGGTCGCTTGAGAATCCGAGCAGAGCTGCGGAAGCGTTGATTCAACCTCCATTTGGTCTTGCAGCTGAGCCTTGGGTAAAGCAGTCCAAGATTGAGGTCCGTGGCCGTCCGCTCAACGTCGACGACGACGAAGACGTCAACTCTGATGACTACTATGAGGAGGATATGGTAGATTCCGACGAGGACCTCAAGGATTTCGAAAACCCGTGGACTTCGGATGAGGACTCTGATTCTGATGACGGAGACGATCGCCGTTCCAGGAATTAAGTACCATATCCTCATATTTATCGTCTTCAGATAGAGTAAACCGTCGTTTCTCGTTGACAAGTGATAATCTGCGAATTTCTATGTTTGAATGTGATCCCGTGACAGAATGAGCTTCGCTTTATGCCATTAGTCTATCCTTTTTCTTTCCATCGATTTGCTCTTTTCCTTGTACCCTCGTCCAAATTGGATAATTTCAATTTTATTGTTACACACGAGAAGTAATTCCATCGATGGTTGGTTGCGAAGAATTGAGGAAAGATCGGAAATTGTAATGACTTTAAACGAAGAACAGATACAAATTAACAACCAAAGCTAGATTGAGTATTAATCAAATCTGCGTATAGCCTCGCCTCAATGCTCAATCTTAAATCCCATTTGATTTTCTGTCATTACCGGTCGCTTTGGGTTGGAGGGATGATTTGGTTAATCGATTATTAACCTACTGATTGGCACAAAGTATTAAGTCTTAAAAAACTAAAGTAAATGACTTAGGTACCATTTCTTAAAATGAGTGGAGTGAGATAAAGATTGTTACTCGATATTGTATTAAAATAATTTATTTATTAGATTTAAAATAATTTATTTGAAGGAGTGGAAGAGATTAATTTATGTAAAAAAATTAAGATAAAAGTTATATAATTTTTTTAAAAAAATTAATAAATATAATAAAAAATATTTTTGTTTGAAATGTTTTTTATATTTTATTTATATCTTATTTTTTATATATAAATGAATCAGTGTTTTAAGACGTACTAAGTGCTAGTCGGACATCAGTTAGGACTTAACGCCTTACCGGAACATAAAAAAATTATTTAAATGAAATTTATATTATCTCAAACACACACACATATATATAAACAAATCATATATAGATATAAATCTATCTTTATTTATATATAAAGTTATTAGCAAATTCTCGACTCTTATCAGAGCCTAGTAAGGTGACTACTTACCATCGTCCACTACAGTGTAATGCCCAAACTGACCCATG